>NC_040907.2:22535004-23735004 GCF_004126475.2 Phyllostomus discolor | reverse complement strand
CCATAGTGCTCTCGTGTGTCCCCCGACAGGTGGCGTTCAAGATGTACTTGGGCATCACGCCAAGCATCACCAACTGGAGTCCAGCTGGTGACGAATTCTCCCTGATTTTGGAAAATAACCCCTTGGTGGACTTTGTGGAACTTCCTGATAACCACTCATCCCTTATCTATTCCAATCTGTTGTGTGGGGTGTTGCGGGGAGCCTTGGAGATGGTGAGTGCAGCTCTTTACCCCCCGGGGCCACCGGGGATGGAGCAGGGGCTTGGTAAAACGTTTGCGTGAGTGAGAGGGGGAAAGAAGAAAGGCCTGTGGCTCACCTGGCACTTCGCCGCGTGAGGTGGCGGTGCTGCCGAGCATGGGGTGCGAGCCGACATCTCTCCGTGGTGACGAGCCTCCCTGCTAGACCGGGAGACGTGCCGTGGGCACCGAAGCCCAGAACGTCCATTCCCAGGTTGACTTTACGTGGTGCCAGTCTCACTCGGGTGTGCTCTTCACTGAGTCTCTCCTCGGGGGTCAGGGCCACTGCCTCCTATGAGGGAACATTGGGGTCGACAGTCTTGTCATGTGGGAGAGCGACCCCCTTTGTTGGCTGCTGTGGATGAGCCGGTCACAGACCTGGCCCCAGCGGTTCCCCAGAGGCTGCAGCTAGGCAGCCACCCCTTCGTTTTTCCCGCTGTCCCCCAGGTCCAGATGGCTGTGGAGGCCAAGTTTGTCCAGGACACCCTGAAAGGAGACGGTGTGACAGAAATCCGGATGCGGTTCATTAGGCGGATTGAGGACAATCTCCCCGCTGGAGAGGAGTGACCGTCTCCAGGACTTCAGGGCAGGCGGCAGGGTGCCGGCTGGAGTCAGAGGCCTCAGTGCCCCCTCTGCCCTCTAGAACTGAGTGACTCTTTCTCATGGATGTTACCTATTCTTCTAACCTTGTTTCCGCTCTCCAGGCTGGTGAGGAGCGGACTGTGATACAGTCCAGTTACCCCGTAAGTGTGTACGTTCAGGAGGGAAGCCCTTTGCTCCCTTTCCCTTCCAAGGGGGCGGATGCAGTCATCTTTGGTTGGACTAGAAAGAGCTCAACCATTTTACATTCCTGTTTGAATTTTCCAAAGCAAAATCCATTTTGACCCCGTTAAAAGGCAAGACTAGCACATCTATCCCTGGACCTTCAAAAAGCCATCGGCACATGGCTGTAGGGGACCCAGGGTCGTGGGACAGGGAGGAGAGGCGGGGAGGGTGGGTCGCAGCTGCTAGTGGTGGTGTGGCACACTCGGGCTCGCCAGGAACGGGGGGCCAGTTGTGCTGGGAACGCGGACTTCTGGGAAGCCACCCAGCTCTCTCATTCCTCCCTGCTGTTTGGAGGCAACATCTCTTTTTACAGAGGGTTCATCCTTTTTTCTTACAAATTCTTCAATAAAGACACATTCTTGAGTGAAGTCCCAATCCTGTCCTGTTTTCTTTCTGCTCAGCCCTGGGAGTTTGTTTTGACGGGGCAGGGAGACCAGCGAAGGTCCTGGGCCCTGCCTCGCTCTCGCCCGGTCCGGGAATGGCTTCTCCCCACCAACCAGAGAGCCTGGGGGACCCGGGAGCAAACCAGCCCCCTTCAGGGTCCTATTTGGGCCTCTAGTAAAATGCAGGATCAGACCCTTGTCCTAGACATACCTGAGCCACCGAGTTGGGGGATTTGGCTTAGAAGGACGGTGTGGACCCTGGTGTCAGGCACCGTGTGTTGTGTGCCCGCCACGTGTCGGACTGCTGAACACTGTGCATTGTCTTGTTCACAGTGACGCCATTTCTAGGGAGGGGGCCACAAGTTGCCCAAGGTCGGACAGCTAATAAGTGGAGAAGCTAGGGTTCAAAGCCCCAGCCAAACTACAAAGTTCATGTTTGCTTTTTCTTAACTTTTGTTTTTAAGAAAGATTTTATTTATTCTTAGAAGGGAAGGGAAGGAGAAAGAGGGAAAGAAACAATGATCTCCGTTGCCTCTCACACCCCCCAACTAGGGACCTGGCCTGTGAACCAGGCATGTGCCCGACTGGGAATCAAACCAGCGACCTTTTGTTTTGCAGGGCAACGCCCAACCCACTGAGCCACACCAGCCAGGGCAAAGCCTATGTTCTTGACTGGTTAGCACTGTGGGTTGTGGGGGCGGGGAGCAGGCCTGTGACTTCCCCTCCGAGTTTGACAGAGCTTAGGATAGCTTTTAAAGGGTTTGGGGGGGGTGGGGGGTGGGGGGGGTGACGGGGCTGTGCAGAGGTCAGGCCTTGTTTGGTAGCACTTTCGGGGATATCTAGGGCCTTGAGGTCCAGATACTCAGGTTGTTGGTGGCTGGGCGGTGCTGGCCAGGCCTTCCGCAAGGCTGGTAGACAGGCCCGAGATGAGGAGCAGTGGTGGTGCGCTGTGCGTGAGGAATGTCTCGGTCTCGGTTGTTCAGGTTGGGACCAGTGTCTGGGACACCAGTGAGAGGCAGCCTGCACACGACCTGCGTCCTCCGGCTCGGTTCGCCTGCTGAGGGGGAAGAAGGTCACTTTGTGTCTCCGAGTACAGGGAGGCTCATGTTTTCTCCGGGATCCCATCCTTCTCTGAGCCTCTACTTCCCCTGCCAAGTAGAGTATGGGGCCCCGGGGCCGGCACCCCATTTTGGTCAACAGTCTTCTTAGAACTGGCATAAGGCTGGGTCCGGTTGCACGAGAGTTTGAGTGGAGGAAGGAGAAGTGAGGGAATGAATGCTGGGCCCAGGCATGGGGAGGTGGTGTGGTGCCCGGACCCTGGTGAGAAAAGTGAGCTGCACCACCCTCCCTCTCCAGGACACCCCCCCCCCCCCCCCCCCGGTCTCCTCCCAGTGCCCCAGCCCCTCTCCCCGCAGCTGTTCGTTCCGTGGCCTGAGGTTTGGATACTTCCTTTCCCTGAGTGAATCTCGGCCGCAGTGACAGGGTGGGCAAGCTGTGGAAACAAAGCACACCGCCCCACTACCCCACACCCTCCCTGCACGCGCCCCACCCCACACCCTGACTTTTCCCAGTTACAGTCCCGCAGGGAAAGGAAAGGGCTGAGGACTATGGAGCCGTTCGGAACGTCACCGAATCACCTCTCCCATGTGAGCCAAACATAAAAGTCCCAGCAACCCACCTGCTGGCGCCGCCACCCCAGGATTAATTCTTGTAGATTGCATGTCCCTCTGCCTTACTGTGACTGTGAGGTTGGGACCCTCCCCGGGCCCATTATCCTTGATGTGCAGGCACACCTTTCCTGTGAGCTGGGCAGGCGCGCCTGGCTGCACGTGGGGCGCTGACTAAGGAGCCCTCCTTAGGGAGGGCTCTAAGGAGGGCTGCAGTGGAGTTCTGGGCCTGGAGGGGTCCGTGCTGGTGGCTTTTGGGCTGGACGCTGGCTCCGCAGAGCTCTAAGGAGCAGAGCTCTAAGGAAACCCTTGTTCTGAAACCTTTGGCCACCAGGGGTCTCCAGATCACCACTGTACTGTCCCAGGGAGTGACCATTGGATCTCAGGTATTCAGAATTTGCTAGAAGATGCACCTGATGGAGCAAATCTCAGAGGCTGGTCAGAGCCAGGAAGTGCCCCCTTCCTCCAGTCACAACCATGGGACCGGAATGCAAAGCTCAGGTGGTTGCTAGGTTCAAGGCTCGCCTCCTAAACCCAGGGCATTGGAGAGAAAGAGCATGTTGGCTAAGAAGCCCGTGGCCCCCATACGCACCCCCAGCTCTCACTCTGGCCCGCTGAGTTGTACAAGCTACCTCCGAGAGTCCCCCCCAACCAACCCCTCACCTCCTGATGGAGACTAGAGTGCCAGCTCCGTTCCCCCGGTGTAAGAGAGTCCTGTTCCTGCCCCAGACTCCCCCCAGTGACATTTCCATATTCAGGTCACGCCTTTCCCTCACGGATTGGCCTCCTTACATTTGTACTGGGCATCCTGGTCTGGGAAAGAGGTGGCAACAGAGGCCCAGGAGCAGAAATTGCATTAAGTAAAATTAAAATAGTCTCCTAACAAGTAGTTCATTGTGGATGGCTGTGGGGGGTGGTGCAGGAAAAGCATCCTCCTGGTCTCCCAGAGCTTAAGTGCTACCATGTGCTGTTCCCTGGAAGCCAGAGGGGCTGTAGGAGGCGGGAGGGGGCGGGGTGGCAGCAGGCGAGCCTCGCTGTTGCGATCCCCAGCCTTTGATGTAGGGCCAGGCCTGACCCCAGGACTGCTGCCGGCCACTGCCAGGGGAGCTGTGGGATGCAGCGCATTCCTGGGGGCAATTTACGCTTCTGGCAGGAGGAGAGGAAAGTTTCTACTGTGGGGAAGGGGGTGGAGAGAGGGCGCTGCAGCAGAGTTTGGGGGTGGGTGTTGTGAGGAGCATGGGAGGGAGCCAAGGCATAGGGCAGCACTCTCCTGCCTAAGCCTTTTGGGCGGAGGCCTCCTCCAGGAAGCCTTCTCTGATAGACCCAGAGCTGGGGGGAGCAGCACCCAGCCCCCATCTACCACCACCACACATGAGCCCGCCCAGGTGTAGCCAAGGAGGATGGAGGATGCTGAGAGAAGCAGCGCCTCTTCCCTCCTGGCTCTGGGGTCTGCACTGTCGGCCACGAGGGCCTCTAGGACTGAGCTGGGCTAGAGGAGGGGTGGGAAGGCAGTGGGATGGGCAGGAGAACACGCGTGAGTGCGCACAGATGTGGCTCACAGCCACAGCGAACATTTACTGAAGAGTGTGCCAGCGCTGGGCTAAGCACTTCCCGTGCATTTCTCCTAGTATTCACACCACCCCTGTCACTGTTCCCATTTTGCAGGTGGGAAAACATACACCCCCTAACGTGTAGTAGAGTCAGGCCTGGAACCTGGGTGGTCCAGAACGGGACACTTCTTATGCAGTATGTCCCGTGTTCCATATACGTTTATGTGTGTGCTTCAGCGTGTGTCTCTGTTCTTGTGTTTCCTGGGGAGTATGTCTGTGTGTGAACTCTTTCACTTAGTAAACATGCAGCCTCGTGCTGGGGGCAGGGACATGGAGGTGCTGGGAGCTTCAGCCCACGGAAGCCGCTGACACAGTGTGCGTGTGGTGGAGAGGAGAGGGGAGGCTGAAAATGATGGACGACAGCGAGTCCTGGCTCGGCTACTTACTGGTTCTGTGACCCTGGACAAAGGATTTGAACCCGGAGCCTCAGTTTTTTCATCTGGAAAATGGGGATCGCAACGCCTCCCTTGCTGTCTGTTTTGAGTGTGGGCTGAGCGCTCCCTAGTTGGCAGGTTCAGTGAACGTGACTGTTCCTGGGAGAGCTGTCTTGTCACACCGTGTGGACGGATGAGCGTCTGAGGGTGTGCAGGTGGTAATTTGGGGACATCAGGGCCATGTCTCTGTTTATCACTGTACCTCCAAGCACCTAGCGCTACTTGCGCTGCAAGTAGCGCAAAGTAGGTGCTCAGGATGTTTTTCTTGCCTGGGTGTTGACTGAGTGTGAGAATGGAGTGAGGGGGCCCAGAGAGAGAGGGGTGTAGGCAGTGTGGGCCTGCACTGGGGCCAGCTATATAATTATGGGGCTGGGCCAAAGTGAAAATGCAGAGCCCCTTGCTCAAAAACTATTATGGAAAAAAATTATTATGAATTTCAGGGTGACCCAGCAGAGCATTAAACCAAGGCCTTCTGAATATGGAGCTCTGTGTGACCACATGGGCTGCCCGGCCTGTGAGCCCCCCTGTCCCCCCATCCCCTGGCCGGTGGTGCCCCCCCAGCCCCCAGCCTAGGGGTAAGGAGACTCCGCCCAGGGCCTGCCGCTCTTCCTGAGCTGCCTGAGGAAAGGTGGGGGAAGGGGACGGGCGGCCCAGTGTGGCAGGCCAGGAGAACGCAGGGGGACCCAACGACCTGCAGACCCCTCCCCCAGAGAGTCCTGTACCACCTCCTCCCAAGCCTCCAACCGGGCCGCTGGGTGGTCTGGGCACATGTGGTCACAGTTAGATGTTGATTGAAGCAAAATTGTTATAAGATTAGAATATTTAAGGTGACTTTAATTTCTACCGCATTACTGGGATTTTTGAGGATAGGGCTGAGAGAGCTGCCCCGGTGGAAGCGAGGAGAATGGTGGGCTGCAGCAGGTGGTCTTCGTTTCTCCACTCCTGCAGGCAAGGCCTCCGGCGACTGAAAAGAAGGAAGGAGGGCTAGACAGAGGGAGGGACTTCCCAGGGATTGTGGAACCAGGAGTCTGGTCCTCTACCAGATGTGGGAAGTCGGGGGCGGGGATGGAGGGTGCGGAATCACCAAGGCGCTGGTGGAGCAGAAATGTACCAGCACCACACCCCCTCCCCAGGCTACTTGCACGCCCATGGCCACACATCTGTGCAAACATCACTCCCTCCCCTCTGCTTGCCAGACAGAGGGAAGGGTGGGGTTGTTGGAGCCCAGAGAGTCTTCGTATTTCTATAGATCAAGTTAGAAATTGAGAAGGAATGGGAGGGTTGTGGTAACAGTGATTACAGTTACTCTGCACTTATTTAGTTGTCACTGTGTGCCAGGCTTGTGTTAAGCCCTTTCTGTTAACTGTCTCTTCTAAGGGGCTCCGGAGCGTGGTGGGAACAGGGAGGACTGGGGAGCCGGCCTGCTGCAGGAAAAACCTGGGAAAGCCTGTGCTGGGGCTTTTCCGGCTGCAAAATGAGCACAACGATACCAATCTCAAAGGGCTGTCATGAGCATTAAATGAGTTAATCCATGTGAAGTGCTCAGACTAGTGCCTGAGTAAGAGCCCTGTGAGGTTTAGCTGTTGCTATTAAGGACTATCATTAGCCCTGGCTGGTGTAGCTCAGTAGATTGAGCACGGGCCTATGAACCAAAGGGCTGCTGGTTCGATTCCCAGCCAGACCACATGTCTGGGTTGTAGGCCAGGTCCCCAGTAGGGGACATACGAGAGGCAACCACACATCGATGTTTCTCTCCCTCTCTTTCTCCTTCTCTTCCTCTCTGTCTCTCAAAAAGTAAATAAAATCTTAAAAAAAAAAAAAGACTATCATTGACCCCCTTTTAAAGAGGAAGAGGAGGAATTTTGAGGTTTGGGGAAGTTAAGTCACTTGCCCACAGTCACAGAGAGGCAGAACAGGGATCCAAACCCAGGTCTGCTGGACTCCCCAGCTCATGCTCGGAACCGCCGGACAGATGCCAGTCCTGGCTCAGCCAGCGGCTGCGCCAAACAGGTCACACGCCTCATCAGCTTCAGTTTAACCACCCACCCCATTTGATACCTCCTCCGCTCAGGCCTAGAACAGTCCTTGCATCCTTTCTGGCCAGTCTTTGATTCTCGGGCCAGAAAGACACAGCTACTTGTCCAAACACGGCAGGTAACAACAGACAAAGCCGACCCTTGAAATCCAGACACCACCAGAGACAGACCAAAGGTGGGAGCTCCTGGCAGGTGGGGTGGGGAGCCTGGCTGGGAGTCTGGGCTGGCCTAGCCCAGACTTCTGGCTCCAGGACACTCATTTCCTGCCTTGAGGTTTCTACGCAAAGAGGCAGCTGTGGCAGGGACGTGGCGTGGCTGTCTCAGTCGCTGTAGGAGGACTACGGGCAGCTGAGGCCCACCTGGAGGGTCCAACTAGCTCGGGGCCACAGGACAGCAGGTGAGGCCTCCCAGGGCTGGTTGGCAGGAGGAGGCCCTGGGACCCTCCGTCCCTGCAGGGCAATCGGCAGGGGTCAAACAAGGGAGGGGATGGGGAGGTGTGTGCCAGTAGAACCAGGCCAGAGGCCGTAGGAAAGTTTGTGAAGTGAGTCAGGAGAGTCAGGGGTGAGATCATGGGGGACTGGCGGAGCAGGTCTGAGTGTCTGTGTGTGTGGAGCCCACAAGAGCCCCTTCTTCAGCACAGCGCACCCCCCACTTGCCTGCTTGCTTCACCACCTCCCCTTCGCTGAGCTCTCTCCTCTTTCCAAGAACAGCTCACACTCAGAGCTAAATGCTCTCTGTGGACTCACTCATGGGCTTAATCCTCACAACCCTGTGAGAGCTTTGTAGACGAGAAAGCTGAGGCCGCAGAGGTTAGGTGCCTTGTTCAAGGGCACCTCATGCAGCTGGTGAGCTCCTGGACTTGAGCCCAGGCACCCCGAGTCCATAGTCTCAATCTTCAGTCTTAGCTGCCTAGCTCCCACCCCTCCCTGAACATTCAACCCCCTTCTGATCCCCATCAAGGGTCTGGTTTTCACACCAGCTCCAGGGGGGAGGGCCTTGTAGGTACCTGCCAACCAGGTAGCCTCCTCTTCCTCAGGCCGTGCCCCAGCCTGGCTCCCCTGTGGCCCCTCTGGGCTGGCTCAGGCCGAGAGGCCATACCCAAAGGCCCTCTTCAGTCCCCCCAGTCTGAGTGGCAGGACAGGAGCAGCCCAGGCTCTGGAGGTGGGCAAGGGTGAGAGGCCCCACCGAGGAGTGGCGGGGCTGGTGTGTACCTTGGCAGGGGGACAGCAAAGTGGGAGGCCCTCAGGGGGCAGGCGGGAGGAAGAGGGGGAAGGGGTGATGGAGGTAGGCCCGGACCCAGAGACAGGCAGCCTCGGGCCTTCCCTGCTCCTCCTCTGGACCTGTTGAACACGTGCACGCATGTGTGCACACACACACACACACACCTCCAAACCCCCCTTCTCTTGGCCTCAGTTTCTCTAGACTCCCCCACTGTGCTCACTGCCTCCACATCCGCCCCTGTGGCTGGTCCTTTGGCTCTTGGAGCCTGGTTCCTGCCCCTGCCTCCCACCTCGAAGACCAGCCCCTAACTGCGGGTCCCAGAGGGTGCTCTTTTGTGACCCCTGCCCCGGAGGCTTCCCTGGCCTTCTAGAAACATTTGCCTTTGTCTTCCGAGTCACTGTTCTTTTGGTTTCTTCCTGCTCCCCAGCAGCACCTTCTTTGCCCACCCTCTTCCTCTGCACTCCCTCTGAATGTCGACCATGCCCACACGCGGCCTGGCTTCCTCTTTCACCGCACACTCCTTCCCTGGGCGCCGTCCCCACGGCTTCAGTCACCGCCTGCCCAGCATGAGCTCCTAATCTTTAGCCCAGAAACCTCACTCCCGCCCTGGCTGGTGTGGCTCAGTGGACTGAGCGTCAGCCTGCAAACCAAAGGGTCACCGGTTGGATTTCCAGTCAGGGCACATGGAGGCTTGGTCCCCAGTTGGGGGCATGCGAGAGGCAACTGATACATGTTCCTCTCACACACTGGTTTCTCTCCCTCTCTTTCTCCCCCCTTTTCCCTCTCTCTCTAAAATAAATAAATAAAATCTTTTTAAAAGAAAAGAAATTTCACTTCTCTTGTGGATACATAGAGTCCCACTGGCACATCCAGCTCCACGCACTGACCACCTTGCTCCCGGACAGCCCCTCTCCCATCGCCCAGCCAGCAACGCCGCACCGACCCGGACACCGCCCCTCCGCCCCACCACGTCCTGCCTGTGCCACCTCCTCAACTCCTCCGCACTTGGCCCTTTCCTCTGGCCCCCACAGTCCCCTCCCTGGACCAGCTGCGACTATTCCATCAGCCTCCTCAGCCCTGTACCCTGCCTCTGTCTCCCTCCACACAGAATCAGGAGGTGCTTTCTAAAGCCCAGTCCTGACCAGTCGCTGCACCGCTGCAGTTCAGTGTCTCCCGTGGCTCCCATGTTCCTGGAGGGGAAGTCCACGCAGCTCCAGCGTGGCCTACAGGACCCCACAGCGTGCAGCCCCTGTCTGCCTCCGAACACACAGGCTGACCCCCTCCACCCGCGTGTGCGGATCCCATCCCCTCCTCCCGCAGCCTAGGTCTCCACTTGCAGGAAGCCTTCTGTGACTGCTCACGGAGGGACCACAGCCCCTGCGCTGCCCCCTCCCGGCGCTGAGAACCCCGTGCCGCGCCTCTCGGCGGGGCTGAGTGCCCTAGACGGCAGCCCTCGAGGGCTCGGGGCCCGCAGCAGAGGGTGCGCGCGAGTGACTGCGGGACCAGCGGGTCGGGACGCGTGCGGCTGCGGGGGTGTCTCGGACGGGTCTCGGGGCGGGAGGGAGGCCGACGTCGAGGCCGAGCTGGGCGCGCGGGCCAGGCGGGGCGCGGGCCTTGGCCGTGGCTGTGGAAAGAGGAGGGTGGAGGCCCCGCCCCGCCGCGCCCCTCCCGCCGCCCCGGGCCCCCCCTCCCCGCCCGCCCACTCCGGCAGCCGCGGGGACGGCGGGCAGAGCGACGCGGAGCCCCGCCGGCGGCGCGGACCCCGACGACGCCCCCGAGCCGCCGACGCCCCCTCCGCGGAGACCGCGCGCCCTGGGCCGCCCTCGAGGGTCGGGAGCGGCGCCCCGCGGCTGCCCTACAGGTACCGGCGGGGAGGCGGGTGCGGATGCCGGGTTTCGGGAGGCTCCGAGGGCAGGACCCGGCCCGCGCTTCACCCGGACTGTCAGGGACTGCGGGCCCGCGCCTCCTCGGGCTCCGGGAAGGGACTGGATGGGGACTCGGGCCTGGGGGTCGGCGGTAGGATGGGGGAGCCCATCCCCTTCCCTGCGCCCGGTCCCCACTCCCCCACACAGAAGTCGCCCAGCGGGATCCCAGATAAAGCCCCCTCCTCCCTCCGTCTCCCAGAAGGGGGGCTCCCCGACGATGTGGCTCAGAGCATGTCCCTTCACCTCCAGGATTCTTCCTTCCCACCTGCGGAATGGGAATGACAAAGCCTCCTCGGCAGGCAGGGTGCAGGAGAGAGGAGGGCGTGCGTGTGGGGCCTTCGCTCGCGCTGCAGCCCCAGGCAGGGAAGCCCCTCAGCTCTCGCCCCCTCCCCGCCCCCGCCTCTGTCAGGGCTGGGCTGCTGGGCCACCTTCCAGTGTCTCCGTTTTTCTGCCTCTGTCCTCACGTCCCTCCTATTCTAGGTGTCCTGGCAGCACCCCCCACTCCCCGCACACTGGAGACGGAGGGTTTTCGGAATGTCCCTGCAGGAGGCTCAGCACCCCCGCCCCCAGCCCCAGACAGAGGCTTTGCAGGGGTGAGCCGCGGTGCCTGGCCCAGAGCGACTGGGGGCCGGAGACGCTGCGCAGGCGCCCCTGGACCAGAAATGCTGTTCAGACCGAGCAGCCCAGGAAAGGCAGGCCCTCTGCGTCTGCTTGCCGCGTGTGCTTCTGTGCATGAGCCTGTCAGCGTGTGCACTTGCTGGGTGCGAGGGGGACGGCGAGTGTCTGCCAGTGTGTTCTTAGTGTGAGTGTGTCAGTAAGTGTGAGGCCCTCAGTGTGTGTGAGAACATGCTAGGTTCCCGGCACAGAAATACCACGGACCTCTCTCGGGGGCGGGGCGGGGCGGGGGGGGGGGGGGGCTTGGCAACTCATGCGTCCTTCCTCCTGCCTGCTTCAGTTCCTCTTGCTAAGGCTTGTGCCTTGTTTGGTGGCCAGGGTCCAGCCCCTCCTCAGAGTGCCCTTAGCAAAGGTACCCTCCCAGGAGCTTCGGGGAGGTCTGGGGGCTGTGGGGCTGATGTGGCTGGAGGGGCAGGCAGCCTGGGCCCTCTCTGGGGCTGGTCCCTACTGCTCTGAGCAGATGGAGGCCCTCAGGGAGCCCATTCTTGGGCCTAGGGGAGGTGGCGGGTCCCCTGTGGAGGCACCATGGTGAACTGGCAGTCTGTGCTAGGACCCAGATACCCCCACTGCCTCCTACTGGGCTGGTGAGCACCGACAAACCCTGCACAGTCACCCCCAAACGACAATGAGGACACATCACAGACATTCTCACACAGTCACACACAGCGACACTGCCTCCCACTGACAGTCACACACAATCATGCAGGTGGACATGCTCTGCGGAAACACACACCACCAAAGATGTTGAAACAAAGTCCAACAGGGCACGTGCAGACACACTCATGTGCCCAAACTCCTACGGACACACAGCAGCCCCACACGGCCCAGCCAGACATACTCAGACAGAACACACGCACAGACCCTCACACTCAGACACACTCACCAGGGGCTTTCTTTCTCTCCGGTTTCACATTGTCCACCACAGAGAAAATGTGTGTTTCCACTCTTTGGCTCAGAGGAAGGGGAAAAAAATGGAAGCAAATGGGTCTGCTAGCAAAAGAAAAGGCAAAAGCCCTGGCTGGGTAGCTAAGTTAGTTAGTGCACTGTTCTGATACACCAGCGTTGCAAGTTCGTCTCCTGGTCAGGGCACATATGAGAATCAACCAATGAATTCATAAACAAGGGGAATAGCAAGTTGATTCTCTCCTCCTTCTCTCTCTCAAATCAATTTTTAAACAAAGTTTATCAGTGCCCTGGCTGGTGTGGCTCAGTGGATTGAGTACCGGCTTGCAAACCGAAAGGTTGCTGGTTTGATTCCTGGTCAGGGCCAGGTCCCCAGTTGGGGGCGTGTGAGGGGGTACCAATCAATGTTTCTCTCCCTCTCTTGCTCCTTCTCTTCCCCTCTCTCTAAAAATACATAAGTAAAATCTTAAAGTAAAAAAGGAAAATAGGGAAAGCTTTAAAAATTTTTATCAAAAAAAGAGAGAGAGAAGGGAAAGATTCCGAACAGGGCTGTCAGCCTGAGCACCCCTCACCGCCACCCCCGCACCAGGCCCGAGCCAGACCAGAGGTTGGCAGAGCCCCAGCTTCCCTGCCCTGCTGTCCTCCCACACCAGACTCCCCCACCACCAGTGGCAGGCATGAGGCTCCCCTTGTAAGAAAGCGGGGCCTTGGATGAACCGGCCCTGTTTGTGGCCTGAGGCACTTGAGGAGTTGGGGTGGAGGAAGAACCAGAGGGGCACAGAGACCTCTCATATGGGGTGCAGCTGTGTCTCGGGGTGTCCGTCGAGGTACATGGTGCAGGCCACAGTGTGTGTGAGGGAGGGGTGGTCAGGGAGGCAGCAGCTGGGTAAGGCTTTCTTTCTTTTTAAATATTTAATTAATTTATTTCTTTTAAAGAGGGGACGGGAGGGAGAAAGAGAGAGAAACATCAGTGTGTAGTTGCCTCTCACGCGCCCCCTACTGGGGACCCAGCCTGCAACCCAGACATGTGCCCTGACTGGGAATTGAACCGGTGACCCTTTGGTTTGCAGGCCAGTGCTCAGTCCATTGAGCCACACCAGCCGGGGCCTGGCTAGGACTTTGAAGCCGACAAGAACTTTAACAGGTGCAGGTGGTGAGAGGGTGAACGGGAGGGCATTCCAGTCGGAGGGAACAACACTCTGTGTGGAGGTGTGGTGGTGGGAAGCTGCCGAGTTCTCTCAGGGGACTCAGGACAGTGAGCAGTCGTTGGCTCACGCTGTGGGGAAGTGAGTGGAGCGCACTGGCAACTACTTTGAGGTCAGATTTCCAAGGGCCTTGTCCAGAGAAAGGGTGTGAGCTGCAGAGTGGTACAATCTGGCTGTCACTCTGGTTTCCCTGGGGGTCAAGGACAAAGGGGGACCTTACAGTCAAGGAGGAAGGTGTTAGGAACTGAGGTGGGTGGTTGCCAGGGGGGTGAGAGGAAGAAGCAGATGGAGAGCAGTAAGAGGGGACTGGACAGGCCTCAGTGGCTGATTGGTTGGGGGGATGAGCAAGGGGCAGGCCAGGTGCTTTGCACTGGGTGACTGTGACCTGTCCCCAGAGGAGGCAGGTGAAGGGGACACATAGGTGTGGACCCCAGGGTCTGGTATGCTGGGATGGCAGGGGTCTGGATGTTGAGTGTGGCCACACATTGGGGTGTGGGGAAGTGTCTGGGAGGCCTGGGGTGTGTACAGAAGCCCAGTGGCTGTGCAAGATCACATGTGTACACATGAGTGTCCAGACACCAGCCAGGGAGGTCCCACTCCAGGACAGGGATTCCCAGACCTGCTCTGTCTGCATCGGGTCCTGAGTAAGTCAGAGCATGCAGCGAGCAGACGAGATGGCCTTGGGAGTCAGGCAGGTCTCGGTCACCTTCCTTGTGACCCTGGGTAAGGGACCTCCCAGCCCTGGACCTCAGTTTCCCCGTCTATGAAATGGGAATGCTAATGCTCATCTCCAGGGTCGTTTTGCCTACAAGGGGCTGGGGAGGGTCCCAGCTCACACAAGCGACCAGGGTGCAGTGCGGCACTTTCACCCAGGCTTCCAGTCAGTGTGTTGTACCCGTGTGATTAGATCCTGGGCAGGGACTCGGGGGTGGGGGGGGACCTGGCTCTGCTTCTGTTCAGATTCTTGGAAAGTTCTGAATGGGGAGGTGACTCTTCCCATGCAACCTGGATGGCCTAAGATTCTTGGTTCTTGGAGGGCAGAACAAGGGGGTGGCAGAGAGTGGGTGCCTCATGGGGAGAGCCACGCCAGAATTGTGGGCTCCTCTCATGGATGTGCACACAGAGGCTCCGAGAGGAACTTGCCCTGAGGTCACTCAGCAGCCCGTGGAAGGACTGAGCCCAGAGGCCAGGACCCTAGGCTCAGGGCTCCTTCCTCCCCGAGTACCCGGGGTGGAGGGAACCTTGCCACCTGAAGTTCTCTAATTTCAGTTCTTCTTTCTTTCCCATTGGAGGAAGGGACCGATAAGGTCTGTGTCTCATTTCATCTTTGTGACAATGCTGCAGGGCTTGGTGGCCCATTTAACAGAGAGGGAAGTGGAGGCCCCAAGAGGTGGGTCACCTGGCCAAGAGTCCCCCTTGCTGAGCACTGAGCTGGGATTCACTCCAGGTCTGTGACACGCGCAGCTCACCTTCCCACTGGCCCCTGGTCCCTGCTCTCTGCTTGGTCTGGCCGGGAAGGAAAAGGAAGCTCAGTTGTCGCGCATGCATGTGCACCACGCATTTTCACGGCAGAGGCGAGGTGCTTTCTGAGGGGGTGAAGAACCCCTTTTAAATGGGGGAAGAGAGGCATGAGAAGGCCGGGCCCAGAGCGAGCCCAGAACGGTGAGGGCTGGGATGGGTTGGGTTTCCTAGTATCTGAAATGCGCTGTCCCCATGGGCCCTGTGAGGGAGGGCAGCCTCTGGCAGGAAGGGGTCCTGGTCTCTGGTTTCAGTTCGGCTGCTGGCTGCTGTGTGACCTCAGATGAGCTCTCCTCTGGGTCTCCCTTATCCCACCTGTGAAGTGGGCCAGTAACACCATCCTGGCTCTCCTTAGAGCCTGTGGCGAGGAGCGACGTAGATGGTGGGGTGGAGGAGCCCTTTCTCCTCTCCTGCAAGGTCTCAGGAGGTCTGCCCACATCTAACACCCACAGCCCTCAGTACCCAGAGGTTTCTTGTCCTTCCCTCCCGCTGTGGCGGCGGCCGGCGGGCGGATGCACAGCTCTGCGTGAGCCGATCAGGCCACGCTCCTTCTGACGCGTGAAGGCGGCTCAGCTCGAGGCAAACATTCTTCTCATAGTTCCCGAGCCCAGCAAATCCTGCCGCTTAGCCAGGAATGCCGACCCCCTCCCGCGGCGGTAGCAGGAGCTTAGGTGGAGGAGCCCTTGGGGGTGAGGCAGGAGGGGCTGGGGGGCGGAGGACCCCACCCCCAACACACGGTCCCCAGCTGCAGGCCGCTGGGAGCCTATATCCCCGTCTTCTGCGAACTCGCAGCAGCTCGGGTCCAAACCCCGGGGCCTCCCCCGGCGGCGGGCCGGGCGCACTGGGGCAGGTGACTTCCCGCGGGGACTTGGCGTCTCCACCTGCAAAGCGGGGTTTATAATCTAACTCACAGGGCTTTTGGGAGGGGTCATGCTCGTGATGGTCAGAATAATATACCAATAGTGAACATTTACTGGCTGTTCCTTTATGCCAAGCACTGCTTGAAGTCTGCTATGTGAAATGGACTCGTTTAACCCTCACAAACGCTCCGCGGAGTGGGAATCGTTCCCATTCTGGAAGCGGAAGCGGAGGCGCGGATGAGTGAGGTCACAGGCTAGCAAGACAAGGTGTAGGGCTGGGAGGAGAAGGCATGAAGCTGGGCTCTTAACCCGTCGTGATTTTTTTTTAAGATTTTGTTTTTAGATTTTTTATTTATTCACTTTTAGAGAGGGAAAAGAGGGGGAGAGAGAGAGAGAGAGAGAGAGAGAGAGGGAGGGAGGGAGAGAGAGAGAGAGAGGGACATCAATGTGCGGTTGCTGGGGGTTATGGCCCGCATGTACCCTGGCTGGGAATCGAACCTGTGACACTTTGGTTCACAGCCCGTGCTCAATCCACTGAGCTATGCCAGCCAGGGCCTACCCGTTGTGATTTTTAAAACAAGACTCAGCCCCACGCCTGCTCTCGTGGTAGAGGCTCGGACAGTGGGGAGAGACCAGCTATCCACCTCATGGTTCTCGGGGCCTCGGTTTGGAAAGTTGGGATGAGGAGGCAGGCCTGGGGTCCTCGCCAGCCCCCCTCAGAGCCCGGCAGCTCTTGGAAGCTGATGGGGGCTGGGGGTGCCTACTGTCCCACCCACATCTGGCCTGGGATTTAGGTGGCTGCAGGCTCAGTGCGAGGAGGAGATATCGCCAGGGGAGGCGCTCAAGGAGGGGATTACAGCAGGCAGCTGGGGCGGAGGTTAAGAACAGAGTCCCATTGAAATGGGCCCAGGCACTGCCCCAGCTTCCTATTTTGTAGGGCGGAGGGAGCCTTGGTCCACCGGAGGGGCCCCTGAAGCCCGTGATGAAGGCTGCCCGCTCTGTGTCCAGCCTTGCCGGTCCCTGTTGCCACCTGGGTCCAAGTAGGCCAGGCCGGGGTGGAGAGGCAGGGAGAAGGACCTGTAGCTGAGGTCTCCAGGAAGCCCAAGTATACAAGGTTTGGCCACTTTGGGGGGCTGGGCAAGCTCCCAGGTTCAGAGCCCCGCCCCTGTGCTTCCTAGCCCTGTAATCTTGGAGAGTGGGTGTCACCTACTGGGGTCTTGAGGCTCCTCCTCAGAAAAATAGGACAGCGATTCCTGCCTTACACAGTCACGGGAAAGCTATGGGAGAGTTTGATGAAAGAATGCCCGGAGTGTCCTGAATGCTGTGTCTGGAGCATAAAACGCACTTGGGACTTAAAGGGCTAACATGTTCGGCAGGGATGGGGAGCCGCTTTAAGCTGGGCCTGGGGTCTTTCATCCTGGTATTCAAGGCGTCTCTCACGCTGACCCAGCCAGCCCTTCTGGCCTCAGCTCACCTGTGTGGTGGAGAGGTGAAGGGCACCAGCTTTGGAGTCAACAGCTAAGTTCAAAATCAGGCTCTACCCCTTATGGGCTGTGTGACCTTGGGTCAGTTACTTAACCTCTCTGTCCTTTGGTGTCCCCATCTGTTTAAAGGGAAGACAAAGTACCTACTCCACTGGATTGTTGTAAAGATTAAATAACCCATGAAAGATCTCAGAACAGTGTCTGGCATGCAAGTAGATGGACTATCATTGTTAGGTATAGTTAGTTAGTTTATTTGTGCTTTTTTGTTTTTGTTTTTTTAAATTTCATCCCAAGCTCTGGCCTCTCCATACCCTCACACGTGCTGTTTCCTTGGGCTAGATGGATTGCCCCCCCCCCCCCCTCTTCGCCTGGTTAAGTCCATGTTCATTCTTCAAAACTCAGATCCAGTGGAAGCCGTTTCCCCTCCCAAAGCCTGATGGTGGGGTGAGGGCGGGGCCAGAGCAGCGGGGGTAGAGTTGCGCGCAGTGAGGCCCTCCCACCCGGCGCCGCCAATCAGGCTGGGCCCTCAGACCCACCTGTGGGGTCGTGGCGTTCAGAGCGGCGGGGACAGAGGCAGGGCTCCGGAGGCAGGGCTCCGCTGAGTTGGAGAGGAGGCCTGGGAGCCACTGGCCTCGGTGTCTGGCTGCCTGTGCAGTGAGAGACAGGGCCGGGCTGTCAGAGTTTCCATGGGAGCGGGCAGAGGCGAATGAGCAGCTGCGGGAGAGAGTGATGCGGCCGGGAGGTCTCCCTGCCAGGTGGGCTGGCTGTGTGTCCCCTCCCCATCCAGCCAGGAGTCACGCCTGGCCCTGGACTACAGCCCCAGCCCCCCGTGTACAGCTGTGTAACCTAGACTAGGGCTTGCAACAGCCTGGCATCATGGTTGATTGAGGCAGAAATGGGAACCTGGCCATTCAGGGTCCTGACTATATCACCTCCCCGCAACCTTCGGTGGCTCCCCATTGCCTTCTGGAGGAACGCAAACACGGCATTCAAGGCTCCTCACTAGGCTGCCTCAGCTTTCTCAGCTCCTGCCTCTCCTCTCAGCCCCACAGCTCTGGACCTTCCCTGAAGCTGCCAAGCAGCTTCCTACGGCCAGAAATTTCTCACTTTGTCTGTCTTCAGACCCCTACTCGCCCATCAGGACCCAGCTCCGGTGTCCCTTCCTATATGAACCCTCTGGGGAAAGTCAAGGGGGAGGCAATTTTGCGGTCGCCTCTTGTCTGATGCCTCCAGCTGGTTCAGGGCCAGGGCAGGGGCGGGGCCATTTCTGTGTTCCGAGGCCCAGCCTAGGGTGCCCCGCACAGTAGGCACTTCCCAAGGCAGGAGTCCTAGCTTATAGCAGGGCCACCCCAGCTCAGGGCCTATGTGAGGTGAGGATTTGTCTAGTGTGAAGGCAGGCACACAGAAGGGGCTTCCTCGGCCTGGGCCCCAGCACGGGAGGAGCTCCATCAAGTGAGGGCCAGGCACCCTGTGGACACTGCTAAGGATGCACAAAGTGAATGAATGAAGGGAGCCGCATCCTGGCTTCCTGAGAAGAGGGATGAGGGTGGGGCCCATGGCCCAGGAGGGGCTCTTGGTAGGAAGCCTGTGGTGGGTGCTGGGGTAGCTGTGAGTTAGGGCAGGAGGCTTCCCAGGCTCCTAGAATCTTCCTCACTGTTTCTCTCTTCCACCCTCAGGCCTCCCCTCTGCTGGGACCTTTAGCGGCCCCTCCAACCTGAAAGGTAAGCTGGATCCGGGGCACCCGGCCAGGGACATCGGTGCCTGGGTGAGGCCATTGCTGGCTGCTGTCTAACCTTGCTCCCTCCTGCAGCAGCGGAAGCCCCTCCCAGCCCCAGGATGTCCAGCAGGCAGCCCCTCTTGCAGGTGACCTCAGCTCCCTGTGGCCTGGGCTTGAACATTTCGGCCCAACTCGGAAGCAGCTTTTTCTCATTTATGAACTATTTCTCTCTGGCTCCTTGGCGTGGGCCTGTGTTTGCTCGGCCTGCCCGGGTGCAGTGGCCTGGCTGTGCTCCTGCCAGGCCCCCTCCCTGCCCAGCCCCTCCTGCCGCAGCCGCTGCCTGCCGCTGCCGCCGCCGCCACCACCGCGTGGGGAAGCCACGAAGGCCCAGGAATTTTGGCAGGCGTGGGGAGGCAGCGGGCGGTGGGTGGCGCTCCGGAAAAGGCTGCAAATGTGAACCAGAAGGCGAGGGATTGGCAGCGAGGAGGCCCTGCCTGGCCTGGCCTGGGGCCTGGGGGTGGCTGGCTCGGGGGATGGGGGTGGGGGGGCCTTGTCCAGTCTCTGTCAGAAACTCAAAACTCAGGGCTTCTGCTGGGAAGAATGATGGCACCAGCTGAGGCCTGAGCCCCAGGACCCCTGGCCACCTGCCTGAGCATATGCTGCTGCCTGGGTCCTGCCCGCTGCTGGGCCTCTTCCGGGTCATCTGCCCCCATCTGGTTATTTCTATCTCCCTGGACACTTAGTTACCTCCAGATGCTCCTCCCCAGGGGAACAGTGGGGTGTCTAGTCTCGGAGATGGGCAAAGGCTGGTTGCCTAGGTAGTGGACCTAGTTCCCTGTGGGGAGGGAGGTTCACCTCTAGCCCCTTCCAGCTCAGAGCTGAGAAGAACTCTGAAAGGACCACAAAGAAAAAGGGGTCCTATGAACAGCCACCCTACAGGCTTGGTGGAAGTGGGAGATGGGTGGTCAGAGGTCTGGAGCCAGAGCGCCTGGGGTGCAGACTGTATTAAGCACCTACTGTGAGCCCAGCCCCAGTCAGGGATGAGGTGGGGGTGTGGGCAGTGGTGCCTAGGAGGAGGAGGTTCTCCCTGAGGGAGGCAGGGAGGGCTGCTTGGAGGAGGGGGCATTTGAACTGGGTCTTAAATGAGGAATAAAATGTTTGCCTGGAGGAGAGAGATGGAAAGGGCAGTCCGGGCAGAGGAGAACACGCAGGCAAAGGCAAGCAGGTGGGTACAAGGAAACAGTGAGTTTGGAGTGTCTGGATATCAGGGGTGCAGTGGGCTCCTCATACCCCCTAAATGTGCATGTTTTCACCAAGGGTGAGTCCCTGGCTCTCATCCAGGTTGTGGGAACCCTGTTAGCGTAGCCCTCTTTTTTAACTAGTTTGTTTATTTATTTTTTTTAAAGCCTTTGCTCAAGTATTTTTTTTTTTTTTTAGAAATTGTATGGGTTTTTTTTTAAAGATTTTATTTATTTATTTTTAGAGAGGGAAGGGAGGGAGAAAAAGAGAGAGACAGAACCATCAATGTGCGGTTGCTGGAGGTCATGGCCTGCAACCCAGGCATGAACCCTGACTGGGAAACGAACCTGCAACACTTTGGTTCGCAGCCCACACTCAATCCACTGAGCTACGCCAGCCAGGTGTTTGTTTATTTTAGAGGGAGGGGAAGGAAGGGAGAAAGAGAAAAACATCATCGATGTGTGAGAGAAACATGGATTGGTTGTTTCTTGCATGAGCCCCAACTGGGGACCTGGCCCGAAACCCAAGCTTGCACCCTGACTGGGAATTAAACCGGCGACTTTTTGCTTTGTGGGACAACACCCAACCAACTGATCCACACAGCTCAGGGCTGTAGCCCTATTTTTATCTCCAGCCTCTGTCTCTCTGGAGTTCCAGACCCATGGGTTCCCTGCCTCTTGTATATCTACCCCAGAAATGCCCCTGGGGCCCCCATCTTCCTTGCCTTGCTGTTTGCTCTGTGCTCAGTCTGGAATGTTCCACCACTGCCTGCCCCTCAGGGCCTGTCCCTTCAAGCCTCCTTCCAATGCTCCTTCCCAAATTGAGGCCCCCTGGGGTGTGGGAGCCTCACCCGTGAAGGCGAGGATGTTAGGGCTGTTGGAGGAACGGGAGCCTGGGGGAGGTAGGCATGATGGGCAGGGGCAGCGCCCCCGGCCTGCCATCCGCCTGCACAAAGAGGCAGCCCCTAGGCTGATGCCCTGCCCCAGGCTGCCGCCCTCTCCCCGCCCACCTCCCAGATGCAGGGCAGCTCTTTGGTTTTGGAGCAGTCCTCACACCTGCACACTTAAATGGGAGGAGGCCAGAGTCTCATATTGATCCCTGAGGACGGAGAGCTCTGCTCTCGGGCACTGGACCCCACAGGTCCCCGTGCTGACCTTGCGGGGCTGCTCAGGAATCGTCAGGGAGGTCAGACACGCGCCTGACGTTAGCACGAGCATCAGGGCTGCCGTGCCAGTCTTTTCGGGGGTCCCATCAAGAGACCAACAGCGAGAGGTGTGCAGAGCCTGGCACTCAGACGGGTGTAGGTGCAGGCACATGGGAGAGGACGGAGAAAGACAAGCTGGGGCCAAGGTTGCGAGTTCAATTCCTGGTCAGGGCACTTACAAGAATCAACCAATGAATGGAGAAATGAGCAGAACAACAAATCAGTGTGTGTGTCTCTCTCTCCCTCCCCTCCTCCTTTTAAAAAAATCAATGAATAAAAAAAGTAATTAAAAACAAAAAAAGAAGACAAGCAGCCCTGGCTGGTATGGCTCAGTGGATTCAGTGCTGGCCTGCAAACCAAAGGGTCTCGGGTTCGATTCCCAGTCAGAGCACGTGCCCGGGTTGCGGGCCAGGTCCCCAGTGGGTGGTGCATGAGAGGCAACCACACATTAATGTTTCTCTCCCTCTCTTCCCCTCTGTCTAAAATAAATAAATAAAAAATCTTAAAAAAAAAAGACAAGTGGGCTCACTGAGCTGGGCAGACAAATGGGATGGTGCGCAGAGACAGGAGGAAAGACACTCCAAGAGATGCCTGAGATACACACAGGCAGGTGAGGACCTGGGTTTAG
Organism: Phyllostomus discolor; assembly: GCF_004126475.2. Lineage (NCBI taxonomy): Eukaryota > Metazoa > Chordata > Mammalia > Chiroptera > Phyllostomidae > Phyllostomus > Phyllostomus discolor. The sequence goes on along the minus strand of NC_040907.2, from coordinate 23,713,234 downwards.
TGACAGAGAGACACGAAGGAGGGGACAGATACAGGTGTGGCGCTGGGTGTGGCGCCCGCCCCCATGGCTCCCTTACACATAACTCTCAGTGTGCTCCCCCCAGTCATGATCTCAGGGCTATTCGGGACTCCACCCTTTTTACCCGCCTTCCCATCTTAATTGATTCACCTCCTACTGAGTGCAAAGTGTGCCTCTCCTCCTGGAAGCCACGGGAGAATGTCATGGAATTTATCGTGTGTCCTGTGTCAGAACTAGGGAGCCACCGGAGAATGCAGAGCAGGGAGGAGCATGAGCAGAGCCGTGCCAAAGTGCGGTCCACAGGCAGGAGGCGGGGCTCACTAGAGGTGCAGGCGCTGGGCCCCACCCCACACCTGCGGAGTCGGGATCCCCGGGGGTGCTTCAGAGCCTGCATTTGAAGAACTGCCTGACGCACACTAGGGCTGGAGGAGTACTGTGGCAGGGTCTGCGGGACGCACTGATGGAAACAGAGACGCTGAGGGTGGCAGGTGGAGAGAGGCCGTTATGATCACGCCAAGTGAAATGGATTTAGCCATTTAATTGAACAAACCTTTACTGAGCGTCTGGGGTGTACCAGGTTCTGGGCTGCGTGTTGGGAGGGCCGAGGTCTCTGTGAGGGCAGAGGCTATGGGGAAGGAGGAGGAACAGCAGGGAGAGAGGCAGAGGAGGCAGAGTCCACAAGATTGGATGGGGGTTTGAGGGCCGAGGCACAGGGCCGTCTTGTGCCGTTGTGCAGGCTCGCTACCGTTCAGGGACACCCAGGAAAGGCGGTGAGTAGCGCCCGAGGTGGCTGGGAGGAGCCTTTTCCAACTGCACTAAGGCATTGTATGGGCTAGAGAGATTCCCTACTGCCCTGTAAGGAAGGAAGGGTCAGAAGTGATACCGGATTTCTGGCTTAGGCACCTGGGGGTAGAGGAGGAGCCAGCAACCAGGAGAAGGGAATGACAGCAATGTGGTGGAGGAGGTGGCTGAGGGCCAGCCAGGTGAAGGTGCTCAGCTCAAAACTGAGTACAGAGTGTGGGGCTCAGGGGAGTGGTTGCAGCTGGAGGCAGGTGGGCGGCCTTGGTGATGGGATTGGTGAGAACTGGAAAACGCAGGAGGAACATCCGGAGAGAAGAAGTGAGGCCTGAGCCAGCTCCTGGGGACAAGCTGGGTCTGCCAGGTGGGCAGAGAGGAATCCCAGGAGGGGCCTTTCCCAGAAGAGGGAGAGCAGGGTCGCAGGGCGAATTCAGTGCTGGAGAAAGAGGGAAGGTCAGAGGGCGGGGAGTGAGCGGCGAGTGGGGGCTGAAGAGCTGAAGGGTAAAGACAGCTCATTCAAGAAGCTTGGCTGAGAAGAGCTAGAGAGAGGAGAGGGTGGCTGGGGGTGGGGTGGGCCAGGAGTTAGGCCTGAGAGGACCTGGGATGGAGAGGCTGAGCCTGGGTGAGGGAGAGAGGCCCCTGAGGAAGAGGTGTGGAGGAGCCTGGGCCTTGAGTGGGAGCCAGGCCCCATTCACCCAAGGCTTAGGAAAGGAGGACGGGAAAAGACTCTCCATTTTCCACAATCTGGGAGAGAGGTGGGCTGCTTAGGGACTCAGGAATCCTCCAGAAGTCTGGTGCTGCCCGGGTGGGCCTTTGGGGGTGGGCATCATACTCAGTGGGTACGGAGGGCAGTGTCACTATCCCTCTCCCAGATCCCGAGCAGGCTATGCGACCCCTGATCAGTTTCAGCTCAGGAGCACTCAGGGAAAAGGCCGAAAAGGCCAGAAAATGAACTTGAGGGAACTTCCACAAGGTCCTGGCCTTTGGCAGCAAGCCACCTTTTGTAAGGGTTGAAGGAGATGCTGCTTTGCAGCAGGAGGAATTGAGGTCAGACTAATGATGGAACTTCCTGGCCAGCAGGAAGGCAGGACAGGGCAGCACACCTGAGGGTGCTGACGGCTCAGCTCCTCTCAGTTTTGAGACCACTGAGGTTCAGAGAGGTTAATCCACTTGCCCAAGATCACCCAGCTGGTGAGCAGCTGTGCTGGAATGGGAATCCAGGGGCTGCCGGGACCTTGGAGGGCCTTAGGGACCCCCAGGCTGGACCCCTGACAGGGAGAGACTGAGCAAGGAGTGCCGCTCACCTGCTGACAGAACTGGAGGAGACAGAGAGAGAAATGGGCGGGGCCAGAGGCCCAGGGAGAGAGCAGAGAGCGGGGCTGGGAGACTGGCGAGCCAGGAGGCACAGGGGAGCAAGCGGGCAGCCGATCCCCAGAAACGCCTCCACAACAGGAAGCGTCTCATAACATACCTGTGGTTTGGCCGGGCCCTGGGGCTGCCTGAGCGCTCCCCGCGGCTCCCTCAGCTGCAGCCGCCCGCCTGTCTGGGGTAGGGGGCTTGGAACCCAAGGAGCCTGCGCAGGGCTGTGGGCCATCCACCCGCCCGGGAGGGGGGCTGCCGGGGCCCCACCAGCCGCACCGGCACAGTCCACTGGGAGCCCCCTCCCTCAGGCCCCTGTTATTATCTGGACCTCTGAGAGCTCATCCGTGAAATGGGGTGGGAAGTGGGCGGGCCTTTAAATCCATAGGGTCCCCTGACCCCCTCTGCCGGTCACCCCTGGGACAGGACCCTTTGAGAGAGGAGATAGGGGAGGGGTCACAGTGAGCTGATGCCCCTTCCCCTCCCACAGCCATGTGTTGGGGGAGTTGGGGAGTGGGGGGGGGGTCTGCATTCATGCCACTTATTCCTGCTGGGGCCTATTCACACCCCCGCCCCCGTCCTGAAAGACCCTGGAGCACCACCCGCTCCAGCCAGCCTCCTTGGCCACCCCGGGAGGAGGCCCTGGCTGCCACAAAACGCTGACTTGGACAAAATGCTGTTTTACGGGGATTTGTTGAAAAGGGGGGAAATCCCCGTTAAGGACTTGCAGCTGTCCAAACACCGCGTCCACCCTGCCGCCGCCGCCGCTCAGTCCCCTGAATCAGCGTCTCCTTGTGCACCCCACTTCGTGCCCCTGCCAGCCCAGCCCCTTCCCGACTGCCCCGGCTCTTGCCTTCCTTCCTAAGAGGTTACCAGAGAGGGTGATGGCTTGCCCAGGGTCACACAGCAGAGCCGGACTTGAGCCTCAGGGCCCGCCCCCGCCCCTGACATCCCTCTTGGCCGCTGCTCCTCCCAGAAAGAACAAGGAGCAAGGGAATGAGTCCGTCGTTCTTTCTTTGTACCTCTGTCCCCCCACAGGCTGTCCTCAGCCGAAGTTCTCTGATGGAGGCCATGGGAATGTCCCCACCTCTTCCCCTCTGGCCTGGGGTGGGGGCGGCACCCCCGGGGCTGTGTGACAAATATCTGTGCAAAGTCCGAGGAAAGGACGGAGTGAGTTATTGGCGTGATCTTTCAATTTGACGGTGAAATGAACCAACATTTATTGAGCACCACTGTTTGCCAGCCAAGCCCTGTGCTGGGCACGGAGCTCGGGGGAGGGGATGTGGCGGTGGAGAGAGTGAGGAGCCAGAGAGAAACTCGAACCCAGATGGGGACCCGCAGGCATCAGTGGAGTCCGGGAGGCACCCAGCAGGTTCCCGACGCCCAGGAGCAAGTCAGAGGCAGGCGGTGGAGACCAGTGAAGGGCACTGCTTGTGCAGAGGCCAGGGCGCCCCAGGGAGCCTGGGTGGGCGGGGGCGGGGCTTGGGGGGCACAGGCACTCTGGCTCCGATGGCAGCTGGGCCGGGGGCTGTCTGTCCCACCTGGCTGCGGCATCGCACCAGTCCAGGGCGCCGTTTCTCTCTGCAGGCCCTGGAGCAGGCTGGGCACCTCTGCTCTTGACCAGGCACCAGCTCCCATCCCCCAGCCCCACGCGAACTGGCACATGCCAGCCTCCCCTCAAGGAGCTGGGGTAATCTCCCCCGCCCCCCACCAAACCCACAGGCGGCTTGGCGCCGCACGAAAGACTTTTTCTTCGTCTGCTTCTGTCTCTCAGTCTGGCTTTCGCTCCCTGGCTGCTCTCTCCTCCCCGCTGCCCTCCCCCATGGCAGGATGTCGCAGTGGTTAAGAGCTCAGGTTCCTTACAAGCCTCTGTTCAAATCCTGGCTCCCATTCCAGACATCACTGTGTTTCTCCAAGCCCCAGGCTCCTTCCTCATCTACAGGAGGAGGAATCCCAACAGCCTGTCTCTCCCCGGAGCGGGTGGGAATTCAGCCCCTATTGAACATGCAGTCCCCAGGCTGCTGCGTGCTCAGTGGGAGCTGCCATTCTCCCGCAGACGCTTCTCATTCCAGAGGCAGCACCTGCTCTGGGCTCCCGTAGCAGACCTGTCCAATCTCAGCAGAGGGGACACAGTACAGGGGGTGCTGGGATGGGGCAAATTCAGGGAGCCGCAGGGAGTGGGGCAGGGATGCTCCCTGGAGGCTCGCATTGCCTAGGAGGAATGAAAGGTGGGGAGCTTGCAGGATGCCCTGCCCTGGCTCTTTTCTAGACTTGGGGCTCTCCCTTTGGTGCCCTGCCTTTTTGTGCTCCTCCACAGTCCTCCCAGCTGAGCCGGAGGCTGCCTGTCCCCTCTGTCATCCCCCACTCCCAGTGAGACCTTGGCTCAGGTCCCCAGAGCCAGGGCTGTCCTGAGTCCTCCTACAGTGGTGCCATGACCTTGGCCTTTGGCCCCCTCAGACCAGAATGGCTCCCACCCCTCCCCCTGCTTCGTGCTGCATGCTCCGCCCCTCCACCTGCTCCCACCACCTGGCACGCACCAAGCAGAACATTCTGGTCCTGTGAGGTTGTGAGCACTGTTCCCCCTGCACCCCTGAGGGCCTCCAGCTCAGGTGCCAGTGCAGGGGGGGCCTTTTTCTTGCTCAGGAGAGGTGGGATGGTGAGGGGATCAGGGGCTGGGGGTCAGGGGTCAGACTGCTTGGGTTTGGGTCCTGACTCCCCGCGCCCTCCCCCCCAGTTCCCTCATCTCTAAAACTGGGCTAGCATGCTTCACAGGGCTGGATGCAGACGGGCTGTAAAGTGCTAGGGCCACGCCTGGCCGAGCCTCCATCAGCAGCACCAGAGGCCCAGGCCTGTGGCGTCCTGACGTGGACGGTGCTGAGGGCAGGCTCCCATGAGGCCTCGGTGCTCACACTTCCCAGTCATGTGTCCTGGGCAAGATTCTTGCAGTCTAAGCTTCTGTTTCAGGGTCTACAAAATGAGGACATACATGCACGAGCCTCGGGAGGCGGGGGTCATTCAGAGGATTCTGTGAAGTGAAGCCTGCCAGGCCCTGAGCTTGGGTCTGGTGTGTGGGGCTGAGGCTCAGGGAGCTTCTGTGACCTGCCCAAGGCTACAGAACAGGTTGGTGGCAGAGCTGGGATTTGAACTCCAGAGCTGGGATTCCAGCTTCACAGACCTCCTCTGGGGCCTTGCACGCGTTCCTGCAAAGCTCTGCATGCGACTGAGTTAAGAGGAACGTTGAACTGCAGCTCCAGGTGCACCTCAGTTACTGGGGATGGCTCTGCTCCCCACATGCACCTGCAGGGTGCACAACCCTCCCCCAAGCCCCTCTGGAGGCCAGGCACTGGTGCCGAAGGGTCCCTGGGTGGGGTGAGGGGAGCCCAGAGCCGAAGTCCGAGGGGCGATAGAATTTCTTGGGTGGGCAAAATGCCGTGTAGTTCCCCGTGCAAATATTGATGGGTGCCCCGTGTGAGGTAGACACTATCCCTAGTCATCACAGCAGCCCCAGAAACAGGTTGTTAGCCCAGCTTAAAAAAAAAAAAAAAAAAAAAAAGAAGCCCTGGCTGGTGTGGCTCAGTGGATTGAGCTCCAGTCTGTGAACCGGAGGGCCACCAGTTCAATTCCCAGTCAGGGCATATGTCTGGGTTGTGGGCCAGGTCCCCAGTAGGGGGCACACAAGAGGCAAGCACACACTGATGTTTCTCTTCCTCTCTTTCTCCCTCCCTCTTTTTCTAAAAATAGATAAATCTCTTAAAAAAACATTTTTATTGAGATATGATTCACATATCATATAATTGGCCTATGTAATATGTATGACTTAATGGGTTTAAAAATGTACTCACAGAGCTGGGCACCCCTCAGTACAACCAGTTTCAGAGTGTCCCCCCCACTTAGAAACCCACACCCACGAGCAGTCACTCCCACATCTCCCTGCCCCCGCCCTGGGCGGCCTCTAACCTTTCTGTCACCATAGACTTCACTATTCTAGACACTTCATGTACGTGAAATCTCGTCATATGGTTTTGTGACTGGTCTTCATGTGGCAGTGTTTGCACGATTCGTCTGCCTTGTAGCACGTTATCCATACTTCATTTCTTCTCACTGCTGTGTGCTGTTGCATCGTATGGATACACCACACTTCGTCCATGCACCGGTTGGTGCATGTGTGTGTTATTTCTACTTTATGGTTGTTTTTAAAGATTTTATTTATTTATTTTTAGAGAGAGGGGAAGGGAGGGAGAAGGAGAGGGAGAGACACATCGCTGTGTGAGAGAAACAGCCACTGGTTGCCTCTCACACTGCCCGAAACAGGGCCTTGGCCTGCAACTCAGACATTTGCCCTGGTGGGGAAATGTGACCTTTCAGTTTGCAGGGTTAATGCCCAGCCCACTGAGCCACACCAGTCAGGGCTGTATGGCTGTTACAAGTAATGTTGCTATGAACGTTCATGTCAAACATTCTGTGTGGATACATTATCCTATTTTAAAGACAAGGAAACAGGCCCCCAGAGCGGAAAGCTCTTGCCTGCACGCCCCCAGCGGGCACGTGGAGGACTCGGACTGGCTGTCCCAATCTAGAGCCTGTGCTTCCCCGCCCAGGAGCTGCGTTAAGTGTGGTGACAGAGCTAGGTCAGGACAAAAAGGAGGGGTGACTTCATGGAGGAAGGGGTGGCAGGTTTCTGGGCCTTGCAGGAGAGGGGAAGAACATTGCAGGTGGAGAAACAGCGGGTGCAAAGGCCTACAGGTGTGAGGCATCTGGGAGCCGTAAGGAGTTGTTGTCATTGGGGCAGAGGTCTGGGGGAGGGGAGAGGCAGAGAAAGGCCCCGTAGGTGATAGGGTAGGAGACACAGGCACAGGTGAGATTTAAAAGGCCTTTGTATCCTCCTTTCTTCAGGAAACTGAGCCATAAATATACATTTTTAATTAAGTATATATCCATGAGGGCAAGTTTATTTCAAAACAATTTCTGGCCAATGAGCTGTGTTTTTGTGTGCCTCATGGAAAGACAGTGCCACAGACAGCGCTGCGTTGCTGCAGCCCACAAACTGCGGTCATTTTCACGTCGCTTATTGTAACTCAGGAAAACAGGTCTTCCTAGATGGTCTCCGAGCTTCTCCGCTGTGTGTCTCTGTAGTGGGGATGGTGTTGGTATCTGAGTTGCTGCCTCCGTGAGAGTCAATCCACTGCATGTTGTCACGAGAGCAGGATTTACCACTCTGCTGTTGAGGGTTCTGAGTCAGCGGGAGGGGGTGCTTTCCTGTTCCAGCTGTGGATCTTTGACAGCTTCGGCAGGATGTGGCCCTGTTCAGGTCCTTCCAGCCTGTATGTTTTGGATTTTTAGAAGGTGCAGTGGATGTAGTAGCCAATTTCTTTTGCACACAGGAAGCTTTATAGAATTTTATTCCCAAATCCCTTATTTTGAGAAGCTGTTTTGTATATAAGAATGCTATTGAAATAGAACATTATTTTCCTAGATACTAAAGCTTTGTATATTGATCAAGGTGATTCTGAAAGTTAAAACTTTAAGTGTTAGAATGTGATGTTATTGTTAATGGTTCTATATTATGTATTCAGTAGGAAATCATGGTTTATCAATAAAAGTTAAAATTCCCATCGTGAAAAAAGAGGCCTTAAATGTCATGCTAAGCACATGAACTTGACCCTGAAGGCAGGGTGGCCACCCAGATGGACACCAATGTAATTTGAAGTCAGATAGATCTAAGGCAAACCCCAGTTCTGCTTCCATGAAACCTTCGCTTTAGCTTGTCATGTGGAAAATGCAGATGACAAGAACAATACCTTGTTTAAAGCGCTGCGGGGACCGAGTTCCTGTCTCCGGAGAGCTCGTCCCAGGGCCTGGCAGAGTGCCAGCCCAGCGAATGGTAGTGTGTTACCATCCTCACAGGGTGTTGAGCAGGGGCTGCCAAGGTCAAATCCGTGTTGTGGAAGGAAGGGTGTCTGGCTGCAGAGGGACTGGTCGGGGAGGCTGTTGTCCCGGGGAGGGGCCCAGACAGCAGTGGGGCTGGAGAGCCACCGGCAGGCTTGGGAGAAGGTCAGGAGATAACTTCTGCAGACTCTGAGACTTTGGGAATTGCTTGTGAATAATATCTAAATTCTGATTTTCTGTGCGTCCCGGGCCTGGTGCCAAACCACCCAGGGGCTGGGCTTGATGGCCCCTCTCGGTTCCTCCCTGCAGCTCGCCCACGGACGCCATGTGGTGGGCTCCGATGCCCCTGTCTACACCGCCACCTCTGCTGCCTCCGCTGCTGCTGCCGCCATTGCTGTCGCTGCTGCTGCTGGTGCTCGGGTGCGGGCCGAGGGCGGCCACCGGTGGCGGGGCCGGCGGGGCAGCGGGCTACGCACCGGTGAAGTACGTGCAGCCCATGCACAAGGGACCCGTGGGGCCACCCTTCCGTGAGGGCAAGGGCCAGTACCTGGGTGAGCACCACCTCGTCCCCCTCCAGGTCACAGCCCCTCAATCCCCACCAAAGATCCCATCTCCACTTTCTTCCTGATGCTAGTCCGGGGCCTCCCACCCTCCGAGGGCCCCAGTCAGCTGGCTGGCCGCTGAGGTCTTTAGTGGGGTGGAGGAGGGGCAGGCAGGTGTGCGGGCTGGGGGAGTGGAGGGGCAGTGGTCTACTCCTGCTGGCTCCGGAGGGAGGCTGGCGCCATCTGGCGGCCATTCCACCACACGTCAAGCAGGGATGAGAGGCTCCCCAAAGCTCTGGGGGACAGCCCATTCTGGGTAGCCTGGAGCCCTGGGTGAGGACACCCTGAGGCCCCCAGGATTGCCAGTGGACCCCCTCTAAACTCCATCTTTGATGAGAGCAGGGAGGGGGAAAGTAGGGCGTGGTCTTCACAAACAGATTCAAGGCCTTGTCTTCTCGCAGTGCACCCCGTGCTGGTGTGCGGGAGTGGGTGGATGGGTTCTCTGTCCTCACTGACCAGGCCCCTGACTGCCCCTTCTCTCTTTCTCTCAGAAATGCCTCTACCGCTGCTGCCAATGGATCTCAAAGGAGAGCCCGGACCCCCTGGGAAACCTGGGCCTCGGGGGCCCCCTGGCCCTCCTGGCTTCCCAGGAAAACCAGGCACTGGAAAGCCAGGATTGCATGGGCAGCCTGGCCCCGCCGGCCCCCCTGGCTTCTCCCGGATGGGCAAGGCTGGTCCCCCGGGGCTCCCAGGCAAGGTTGGACCACCTGGGCAACCAGGGCTTCGTGGGGAGCCAGGGATACGAGGGGACCAGGGCCTCCGGGGGCCCCCCGGGCCCCCTGGACTCCCTGGGCCCTCAGGCATTGCTGTCCCTGGGAAACCAGGCCCCCCGGGGGTGCCAGGGCCACCAGGATTTGGGGGGGAGCCAGGGCCTCAGGGGGAACCTGGGCCCCCAGGTGATCGAGGCCTCAAGGGGGATAATGGGGTGGGTCAGCCAGGGCTGCCTGGGGCGCCAGGGCAAGGGGGTGCCCCCGGACCCCCTGGCCTGCCTGGCCCAGCTGGCTTGGGCAAACCAGGTTTGGATGGGCTTCCTGGGGCCCCTGGAGATAAGGGTGAGTCTGGCCCTCCTGGGGTGTCAGGACCCAGGGGGGAGCCAGGGGCAATGGGCCCAAAGGGGCCTCCTGGGATGGATGGTGTGGGGATCCCAGGGTCAGCAGGAGTGCCAGGGCCTCAGGGCCCAGCAGGGGCCAAAGGAGAACCAGGGACCCGGGGCCCTCCTGGCCTCATAGGCCCCACTGGCTATGGGATGCCAGGACTGCCAGGCCCCAAGGGGGACAAGGGCCAAGCTGGGGTCCCAGGGCTCTTGGGGGACAGGGGTGAGCCAGGTGAGGATGGGGAGCCAGGGGAGCAGGGCCCACAGGGCCTTGGGGGCCCTCCTGGACTTCCAGGCTCTGCAGGGCTCCCTGGAAGACGTGGGCCCCCTGGCCCTAAGGGGGAGGTAGGGCCTGGAGGACCCCCAGGAATGCCTGGCATTCGGGGTGATCAGGGACCTAGTGGCCTGGCTGGGAAACCTGGACTCCCAGGAGAGAGGGGGCTTCCAGGGGCCCACGGACCCCCTGGACCAACTGGGCCCAAGGGCGAGCAGGGTTTCACGGGGCGCCCTGGGGGGCCAGGGGTGGCAGGAGCCATGGGACAGAAGGGTGACTTGGGGCTCCCCGGACAGCCTGGCCTGCGGGGTCCCTCAGGAATCCCAGGACTCCAGGGCCCAGCCGGCCCTGTCGGGCCACAGGGCCTGCCAGGCCTGAAGGGTGAACCAGGCCTCCCAGGGCCCCCTGGAGAGGGGAAAGTGGGGGAACCTGGCGTAGCTGGGCCTACAGGGCCCCCTGGAGTTCCTGGTTCCCCAGGACTCACAGGGCCTCCTGGGCCTCCGGGGCCTCCTGGCCCCCCTGGCGCCCCTGGGGCCTTCGATGAGACTGGCATCGCCGGCCTGCACCTGCCCGACGGGGGAGTGGAAGGCGCTGTGCTGGGCAAGGGCGGCAAGCTGCAGTTTGGGCTGGGTGAGCTGTCAGCCCACGCCACTCCCGCCTTCACCGCTGTGCTCACCTCGCCCTTTCCTGCCTCCGGCATGCCTGTTAAGTTCGACCGGACTCTCTACAATGGCCACAGTGGCTACAACCCTGCCACAGGCATCTTCACCTGCCCTGTGGGTGGGGTCTACTACTTTGCTTACCATGTGCATGTCAAGGGCACCAATGTGTGGGTGGCCCTGTACAAGAACAACGTGCCAGCCACCTACACCTATGACGAGTACAAGAAAGGCTACCTGGACCAGGCGTCTGGCGGGGCTGTGCTCCAGCTGCGGCCCAATGACCAGGTCTGGGTGCAGATGCCCTCGGACCAGGCCAACGGCCTCTACTCCACCGAGTACATCCATTCCTCCTTTTCAGGGTTTTTGCTCTGCCCCACATAACCCGTGGGGCGCTGCTGCCCCGGCATCCTCCTCTTTAGTGGTAGAGAGAACTTCTCAGTTACAAAGAATCTGCATTTAAAGAAAAACCAAAGGCTGGACAGAGGTGGGAACAGAGGGGGCTCTGGCCTGAAGAGACTGACTTGGCTTCTCCCTCCGTGCAGGCTGAGGCTGTTTCTGGAAGAGGCTGGCCTGAGTCCCTCCTCGCCCCTGAGTGTCTGTGCGGTGTTGGGGTTGTGACCCCCTTGCTGCCCTGCCTGGCCTGCAGGCAGGGCCCCAGCACGCTCGGTCCAGCTGTCGGAGGTCCCCGAGTCCTGGGCTCTGCTGGGTGGTGAAAGACGCTGCTTCTCTGTGAGTCAGAGCTGAAAGAGGACTGAGCTTCCCCTTCCATCCCCTCGGGTGGTGGGGGGCACATATTGGCAAACCCCGCCCTTCCTGCTGGCCCCAGATGGCACCCGCTTAGGGAATGGGGCATAGCCTCCCTCAGTTTGTGGCTGGGGCTCTTCCAGCTCCCCCGGGACTTCCGGCATATGGTGGTGTGTCCCCTGAAGAGTTTCCCTCCAGGGAAAGGGAGAGGAGGGGGCCACTGTAGGCACCCTGCCACGACAGCCATCCCAGGCATGGTGCTGTGGCGCCAGGCATGTAGAGGTGCGTGGCCCCTTCTGCAGGATCCTGGGAGGGCCATCCCACTTCCATGGCCCCAGTGCAGCCATGGGCGGCGGGGTTTGTATGCGGCTGGGGCTGGCGCAGGACGGCAGGCCTTCACCGGCATCTCATTTCCTAGGCTGCCCCCACCAGCTCTGGCTTTGCTCACGGAGAGGGTGGCTGCCCGGGCCCCTGGGGAGGGGCACAGGCAGGGTCCACTGTTGGTGAGTGGGGGTGAGTGGGAGTATTCCTCCCTTCATCTCTTTTCGCCCCCTGGGAGGAGGGCTGATTTTTCTCTCACAAAATTGTAAGGGATCCTTGCCACCCCCAACCCAAGTGACCCTGCGTAGGCCTTTTGTTTGGCCCTCAGAACAAGGTGCACGCGAGCTTGGGGGCAAAGGCTCCGCCTGCTCTTCCTTAATAAGAACCACATGTTTGTGTCTACTGAAGGGGTTAACTGGAGGGGCTTCCTCTCCTCCCGCCTCTGGTTCCAATTTCCTGCTCTAAGCAGGATTAGGGCCCGGGAGGGAGGCCGAGGCTGTGGGGGAAAGGGTGCCAACAGGCCCCTCTGGAATGAACTGGCTCTGGGTGTTTCAGCCGTTCCCCCAGTCAGAGCTCCCCTGCAAGAGACAGGCAGCACCCTCTCCCCTCTCCTCAGCCCCCAGTCCAAGTTGAGTGGGTAAAGCTGAGGTCAGTGTTGGAGCCGGGGTGGTGGGCACACACGCAAGGATGGCCCCTCTCCCAGTGGCGGGGACCTCCCCAGGCCAGCCCACCTCCCCAGACCAAGCGTGAGCCTGGGTTAGCCAGCGCGACAGGCCACACTGCTCCCATTCCAGCCCCACCAGACCGTCTGTGTCGAACACTGGGGGTGACGGTTGGCTCCTGACCCGCTGAGCTGCAGCTCCCACGGGCCCCTTGCCAGTCCTCCTCCCCCAACCTCTCCCAGCAGAGCAGGCCATTCGACTACTCAGGCTACCTTTCAAAAGGAGAAATGAAAACCCGAATCTGCCCGAGGGACACTTTAAGAACAGGTCTTGGTTGGGGTTCACGGGGGATCCCTTATTCCCGAACGCCCGAGAGAGCTATCTCAAACCGTACCTGGCGGGCCCTTTGCTCAGCCTCCTCCCTGGGTCAAAGCCACGGCCGTCTGACCTGTCAGGGAGGGGTGCTGATGGGCTGACGTTCATCGGGCCCCGGTGGGAACCCAGGGCACTAAGGAGGGTTTAGGGGAGCCAAAAAAGCTGTTTCACAAAACTGAGTTTCTGCTAAAAGTCACTCCTGACACCTTTGAGAGGGGTGGCTGGTGCTTCTCAAAAATGTTATGTTCCAGGTGTTGTCTACTTAATTGGCCAGCTTTGTTAAATGATGTCAGGTTTGAACAATGAAAACTACATTACCTTGTGTGTTTTTATGTTGACTCGTTTTTTTCTTAAGATTAAGGTTTAAACGTTTTTCATTGCAATTTCATTTATCTGGTATAGAAGCTTCTCTACATACCTAGCATGTGCCCCGTGTCACAGGACATTTGGGAAAAAATGCAGTTGGGGGAATTAAAGAAACCGGGATTTCTCTTTGAAAAGAAAAACCATGGTGTTGACTGCACCAACACAGCCTCAATAAATCTGTCGTATAAAACAGCAGAGCCTAGACGGGCTCTGATGCTGCGCAGTCTCAAGACCTCGGATTTTATGCGGCACCCAGGGTTCCTGCTGGGGCTCTCTGAGCCCCCAGGAGCCGCCCAGGCGCGGGTCCTGTCACCACTACATCAGGAACACGCAGTGCTCCTCAGCTGCCGAGGCTCTGCACCCAGTGCGTGCCCTGAAGCGCTCGAAGAAACCAAAGGATCAAGCTTCCCTGGAACATTCCTGCAAGCTCTCAGGGGTAGTGGAGCATGACAACTAGCTCAGGACCCCAAGGGCCAAGTTTCAACATCTGATACAAATTATGAATGAAATCAGGAATCTTTGCTCTTGTGGGTGGGGCGAGTGCCAGGCCCAGTGCTTACAGCTGGGCTGCTGGAGCTGTCCTGGGCAGAAGGCACCTGCCCCACATCTTGCCATGCTCGGCAGCTAGGATCTGTCCCTAGCTCTGGAAATCGGGGTGACATGTCCGAGACCAACCCCATGCCCTGTCAAGTCCTGTGGTTTGCCCCAGCCTGGCAGAACCCTGTCTTGGTGGAAAGCAGAGACCTGCTTAGCAGTCCTGAGACCTCAGGCTAGCTGCAGAAGGCTCGCTTCTCTCCCCTAGGGCTGGAAGGATGGTCAGAGACTGTCCCTATTCGATGGAGGTGTCTCCCCCCTTTCAGTTTTCCTTTCTTTGAAATGGACGGTGTACAGAATTTCGTAACAGACTGAGGCCTTTGACTAGGGCCCAAGATGCAGAACGAGGCAGCTTTCAGTCTCCCCAGGGCACCCAGGATGATGTGCCTCCCCAACTGAAGGCTGGAGTCTGGGGACAGAAGGCACCCTCTGCCTCCTCCCCCGGGGCTCCCATTTCCGGTCTGCCAGGGCCTGGGCCCTACCTGCAGAGCAACATATGAAGTCAGGCTCTGAGAGCAAGAAAACCTGTCTTGGTCCCCGCCCCCTGCCTGGGTCGCTTTGCGTGATCTCTTGACAGGAAAAGGTACCAGACCATGCCTACTCGGCCCTTCCCCGCAGAACGATGCAGCCGGCTGCCAGAACCGGAGGGAGCTGCCTCAGAAACCCAGCAGCTCTCGCCCTGGAATCCTAGCTCCTAGGAGAGTGCACTCCAGACAGAGAGGAGCTAAGCGCAGAGGGTCAAGGGCGGGGAGAATCCACTCAGGGCAGAGGAGAAACAGAGGGAGCTGTACTGGGATTTACCAAAAACCGTTTATTGCTCTGTGACTCCTGCTGGAAGCTGTTAAGCCCCGCGACAGCCAAGGGCCAGACGTGTATGGAGATTGGCTAGGTTCAAGTGCCCGTCTCTTCCGTCCAGAGAAACCTGCCGCTGGGGCCCTGCCCAGTCAAAGACAGGCTTTCGGGCAAACTGGCTAAATTCCACCGGGAAGTGATGCTGCTGCAGACCATTTCCACCTCCCCAGTTCCATGTCCTAGATAATAAAGGGAAACGCCACAGGCAGCCTCCAATAAAACCTGCCCTGGTTCCTCCTGTCCGACTGAGGAGCCAGGGGTGCCCGAGGCTCTGCAGCAAGCCAGAAACCCAGCACCAGGGCGGCCCCAGTCCCTCACTCACTGTTCCAACGACCTCCCCCAAAGAGACCCCAGCCCTGGGAGTGTAGTCCGCCCACGTGGCCGGAAGGCTGAGGCAGGGAGCAAAGTCCGAGGAGGCTCAGGGTTTCCCACCTGAGCTGAGGTTGGTCCCGCTGGACGTGGCAGAGCCCCAGCAACTGCGGCCCTCACGGACTCTTCTGGAAGACTCGGTGCAGGCTCTGGGCCAAGATGTCTGTCTCTTCATAGCCCTCACAGCTTTGCTGCCAGCTCTCTGGCACCTGTTCTATCCCATAGTAGGCGCCAGCAATGGCCCCAGCCATGGTGGCAATGGTGTCTGTGTCCCCACCAAGTGAGATGGAATAGATGAGAGTCCTTTGGAGGCTATTGAAAGTAGAGGGGATCTCGGGGTCGGGCTCCATGCAGCGCAGGAAGCAGTAGATGGCAGTGGGCACAGATTCAAAGGCAGCAATGCCATTGCCTGTGGGGACACCGGATTACAGGAACTTGACTCCACTCCCCCACAGGTCCCTAGGCTTCCTGCCACTTGACACAAGCCAACACTCTCAGCTTCAGGTTGAGCTGTGACTGAGATCACAGGTTCTACCGCAGAGGTGTTGAACTCGTTTCCACTGGGGGCCACATCAGCCTCACAGTTGCCTTCAAAGGGCCGAATGTATTTTAGGACTGCAGAAATGTAACTACTCCTTAACAGTTAAGGAGTTGAAATTACCTTCAGCCCTTTAAAGGCAACCGCAAGGCTGATGTGGCCCCTGGTGGAAATGAATCTGACACCCCTGTTTTATCGCTAGACCACCTGGGTTGAGACCCTGGCTCCCCCACCTACTGGCTGGGTGCTGGGAAAGTTCCCTAATGACCAAGATTCCTGTATCTTGGGGTTGACTCCTTGTGTAGAGTGGATTGGATTAGGAACTCTCACAGGGCTGGTTTATATAAAACAGATACAAAGCATTCTGCATAGTGCCCAGAGTACAGTAAAAGTGCTATATAAACACGGGTTATCACCATCAGCTGTGAGAACTGGCGGCCAGAAATGTCTGGGGATATTCACCTGTGAGGCTGACGAAGGTGCTGTAGCCCCAGAGCAAGAAGGTGCTACGCTCACTCAAAACCTGCCACGGACCCTACAGAGCCAGGTCTGTGTCACACCAGCCCCAGGTAAAAACGATGGCGGGTATGACTCCTGGCTCCCCTCGCACCCCTGAGGCCAAGCCTGACCCTGAAGGATGACAGGTGTAGGGGGACTGCTCACCTAGCTCAGACACCACTTCCTCTCTGGTCACCGAGTCCTGTTCTAGAAGCTCTCCGATCTTCTTCAGGCGGCTGGAGTATGGACGCTCCTCCATGCCCAACCTGTGGGTTGGGGACAAGAGTGCAGGGAGGTTGAAGGCAGGCCAGGGAGGGCTGTGAGGGAGGGCTATGTGGGAGGGTGAGGTGGGGACGTGGCCAGGCTGACACGCAGGCCCAGGTGTCCTAACAAAAGTGGATAAGGGCTGGGGGTGAGCTGCTCGTTTTGTCGTCTGGGACCCCGAACCTTGCTTGAAGCACAGCCAAGGTGAAGGACTCCCCGCACCCTTCCCTCAAGTCTGCAGTTAAAGGAAGGTCTCGGCTGTGACAACACCAGAGGAGTCCATCCCACATGCATACGCATTCACAAACACACCTCCAGCCATCTCCATCCCATATACTCACTCCTTGGCATCTGAGACGGACTGGGCATCACTCTCCAGCTCTTCCATGTGGCCCAGGAGTTGCTGGAGGAAGTGCTCAGTGGACAACTCCCCCTGCAAGGCCAGGTGCACGGCCAGGGCCTGCAGGATGGCACCGTTGTAACCGAGGGAGGAGGCGTGTGTCAGCTGGGCCGAGAGCCGGGCAAACTAGGGCAAAGGCAGTGGAGACTAAGACCTGCTGTCACAGAACCCAGAGGAAGGGGGTGGGGGGCAGGGAGGGGACAGCCCAGAAGCCAGCCTGCCCAGACTACCTTCTGCACATCCTGGATGCTGCTATAGGCCAGGGAGATGCCAGCCACCCGCATGGCACCCCCGTTGCCATAGGAGCCTTTCCCGTTAAACTGGGCTCGAGCAGGCTCGTAGACATCTCGGCACTTGGGGCTCAGGAGCTTCTTGAAGACGGTGATTACTCCGGCACCGTAACCCCTGTCGGGTTCTTTTCTGTACTCCTGCGCAAATCTAGGGGATGGAAGGGAGAGAGGATGAGGGTTTCAAAGATGCCTGTCAGTGCAGGGAGAGAAGAAACCTGGCTGCTCTGGGAAACCAGGAAGCCCCCGGGCCCAGGGGGCCTGTTCCAGCGGTGCTGTCCTTTCTAGCCTGGGAAGCTGCAGTGGCTCTGGAAGCCGTTTCCTGCTGAGGTGGGGTTCCAGCATATATGACAGCACTGCTCTGGCCAAGGGGTACAATAACTCTGCCCACCTGGTTTGCATCATCCCAGGACCATCCCCCTCACCTGTGAGCCATGTCCACTTCGTCGAAAGCCTCCTTGGACAGCAGGGACTGCACCAGGGCCCTGGACATGGCTGTGTCATCTGTGTAGTACAAAGTCTCTGCAGGGACAGGGTTGAGAGGTGGTTGGGGGAGAGGAGTTGCAGGGCTCAAGGGTGGCAGCTCATTCCTTTTACTCTCTACTTCTAGAATGCCGTAAGTCAGCCGCTCACTCCCACCCAATTTCCTGGGCTCCAGGCCTTGGGGTTTTCAGTAATTCTTTGTTCTAAGTCAGTGACCATATTCTGCTGATTTCTGAAGGAAAACCTTCCACCCCCTCTGGCTGCCATTGCGGCAGCTCCAGTCTTAACACGACCTGCTGGGGGCCGCTCAAACCTTCTGTGCATTCCCTACCCTCCCACCAGCCCGTATGTGCAGCCAGAAAAACCTTCCTGGGAGTAGCATATCCTCTTCCTTATCTCACTCTCCTGCTCCAGACAGCTGCCTGCTGCCTTCAGGACGAGGCCCACATTCACTGCCTCGGCATTCAAAGCTCTCCCCTCTTCATTCATTCCGACCCCATTCCCACATCCCCGGGACCAGTCTTGGAGCCTGGGTCAAGTCCTTCCAGCTGGGGCTGCTCCCATCCCTCCTCCTGTCCCCAGTCCTTCCTCTGGGTGCCCAGGAGGACCTCTCTGGCACTTCCAACACAGCACCACTGCTTATGTGGTGACTTTGCAAACAGGCCATAAAAGGGCTAAGGACGGGGACTGGATTCTATTTGAAGAGCCGATTACAGAAAACAAAGTACACTCTAGCAAGCCCCATTTCCCGTCCTCACATCTGCTATGCCCCCCTCTCTGTGTATGCCAAACCCCAACCCCACTTTCCCCTCCCCTTTTACTGTCAGGAGGCCCCACCACCTACTTCACCAGGACCAGAGGCCAACAGCCCTCTTATCTACAGCTGTACTCTCCAGTCTCCCCTAGAGGGAGGACGTCCTTCCTCCGATCCACCCCCCAGCCCAGTTTCTGGGGAGCTGGTCCTTCCTTTGCCCCCTCTCCTGTTTCCTCAGTATCTATCCCCCTATGTGGTGGAGCAGCACCCACTCTCCTTTCACTTGGGCCCTGCACCCTGCTTTTCCCCAGGGAACCACTTCTCTCCCATTCTCAGTCCATGTGATTAGCGCATGGAGCTAAAGCCACCTCTAGGCTGATCAGAGAGCACACCCATTCCTTTGTTTAGGGAGGAACAGGTGACCTAAACCTAAGACTCCTGGGGACTTTTTATGGGGACTACTGCACAGAGAAATTCTTCCTCTGGGGGAGCTGCTGAGCTGGGAGCTGCTGGGGGCCACCATGAAGGGTCTGCTAAAGGGAGTGAAGCCCACTAAGAAGAACGCAGATCTGAACAAGAAGAGGAACTAGGTCTGCCGAGAGGGGCTGGAGGCCCTGGATTCAGTCTCGCTTGAAGCCAGCCCCACCTCTAGACTTTTCAGTTCCGTCAATGTGTTCTTTTTGCTTAGGCCATTTTGAGTTCGTTTTTTTGCCACTTGCACCCAAAGGGTCCTAAAATACCTCTTAATCTAAAATTTGTTTTACCCTCATCTTAACATCAAACTAAAAATAAATTAAAAACTGTCCCTGCGTCTTGTCTTCACCTCAACCCTAGCTCATGCCTCCTCTCCTTCGCTTCATGCTAAACCTCACTGTTTTCCCATTTCCTCCTAAACCCACTGAAATCTGACTTCCAGACTTCAATCTTCTAGTGAAAATGCTTTTCTAAACCCAAAATACCCTCTTCTTAACCTCTCTGTAGCACACCAGTGACCAGCGTTTTCGCCTTGAAATGTGCTCGGGTTTTGTTGACAGACACGCCGCCTGCTTCTTCTCCTGTCAAACTGTTTTCTTCTCTAGCTCCTTTCCCTCCTCCAGGGTTCAGCCCCTATTCCTTGCTATCCTATATGCTCTGTAAGAATCATCCATTGTTTGACCTCGGTCGGGATACTGAGCCGTGATCCCGGTGAGGAGTAGATTGCGCAATGGGAGGGAGAAGCGGGGGGCGGGGCTTTATAGGCAAGGGACAACACAGGCACAGGACAGGCCTGGGCTAGAGGAAGCATGTGAGAGGAGCTGAGCCACAGACAGCGAGTACGGGTCAATGTAAAATGAAACCGGCCATGGAGGAAGGGCCGACCTGGTATGACACGCAAAGGAATTTGGCTCTATCTTAAGGATAATGGAAAATCACTGCATACTTTCTTGTGGGGGAGGCCGCGATAAGATCTGTTTTGAGCCCTGCACTCCCTGCTGTGTGGAGAATGGACTCGAGGCGCATCGATTCCAGACGCCTGGGTTAAGTGGGGTAAAATCGGTAGGATGTATATAGTGGATAGGCGCAATTTAGGAGGACGCCCAGGTTTCTGGCTTGTACAACAGGAAGGATGGTGTTGCCACGCCCGGAGTTGGGAAAGGTTCTTGGGAAGATGGTGCTCGGATTCGCCATGCTGAGCTCAGGGTGCCCTGCAGGCCGTCCAGCCCCCTGATCTAGCCCGAGCTGCCCTAGGAGTCTGATTTCCTAACGCGCGCCTTTCCCCGCCGCGCTCACACCCCACGTCCTGCGTGGGAGCAGCCTCCGCCCTCACTCCCACTCGCCTGCTCTGTCCCGCCCACCTGTCCTCGCGCTCCCAGGCGAGCCCGGGTCCGGCTCCAGGCTCTGGACGTGATGCAGGACTGACGTCAGGTTGACGGTGTCGTGCGCCTCGTAAAAGGAGCCTACGCAGTCCCCGAGCAGTGCGCCGGCCAAGCAGCCTCGGAAGCGAGAAAGGGAGCGGGCTGCCCCAGCCCCTCCGCAGCCCGCTGCCGTCATCGCTGCCGCCACCGCCGCCGCCGCCATCCGCGATGACCCGAAACCACTTCCGGTGCGGCTGGCACGTGCCCCAAGGAGCGCTTCACCTCCATCCCCTCGCGCCCCAGACCCACAGCACCACCCAGCGGCCCGGAGGCGCAGGCCCGCGTGCTTGGGACCAAAGCTGGTCCTGCAATGCTGGTTGAATTCCACCAGGCCTTTGCTTTTGCTCCTCATTTTTCTCCGTCTGTAACCGGTGTCACACCTGGCAGGAGGGCCACTAAAGGGTCCCAGAAGGGACTATCGGTATCGGGCCACAGCAGCCTTGCCCCTTCAGGCCACTGCCCTCTGGGTCCTGCCGTTCTGAAGCCTCACTCTGCCTTACTACCCCAGCCCTCCCACGGCAGCCCCTTTCTCTGGCCCCCACGCAGGTCTGGGCCCGCATCCCCAAATCCCACTGTGATTCTAGCCTCCTCTGGGCCTTCCCTAGGCCTTAAAAGATCTGGCAAGGGTTCAGCTGGGGCAGAGCTGATTAGAAGTTATCCTGCTAGAGCCCAGGGAATGCAGGCCTAGGCCACAGAAGGGCTCCCTAAAGAGGAACAAGGGATTGGATTTGGAACTTGGGGCTTGGTGGATGATGGTCACCATTTTTGCTCCTCCATTCACAGGATGTCCGTTTCCTCCCTGCTGGCTACATGCAAGGGTAGCAGAAAACCTTCTAGACTGAGAAACCCAACATTTATTAGATTCATTTTCTCCAAACTCCTTTCTCTTCCATTCCCTCCCACCTAACCTTCCTCTCCCACCTCAGCCCCCAAGGCTAGGCCAGCTCCAGCTGGCAGCTTTTGAGTGGACTCATGGTACGGTTTGTGGTGCGGGTGAAGGTGTCCACCTCAGGTGTAAACTTCTCAGCAGGCACAGTCAGCTTCCGACGAATGTCCATGCACTTGGTGTCCAACAGCATGGAGTTGGCCTTGCAGGCGATGTCAGCCTGCAGCCGGGCCAGGTGCTTGTACAGGGCATCCAGAGCGTCCCTGGGGGAGGAGGCATTAACAACCCACCAGCCCTGCATGAGGCTGCAAGGTGAAGGAAGGCAGCAGGAAAGCCAGCAGGCAGCAAATGTCTCCCTGCCCTTCCTGCCCACTCCCTCAAACCTACTGTGCTTGTGCCAGCTTCTGCTTTAGGGCAGCGATGGTTGCCTCTAACTGGTGAACCTCATCAGTGAGGCCGTACTGTGCCTGGAGGCAGAGATGAGGGTTGGGAGTCCCAGGTCAGCCATACTACCCTTCAGCCCAAGGGCATGGGTGCTGCTTTCTGCCAGCACCCCTGCTCCGCCAGAGTTATGTGGTGGGGGGGAGTGATCTTGAGAAAACTTCAGCAGGTGGGCAGTGCCCAGCTGGGGTGCCCTCACACCTGGTCCCGGCAGAGCTCCACATTGGGCCGGTAGGTTCTGGACTCCAGCCGGGTATGGCACAGCTTCAGGTTCAGTAACTTCCTGCGCAGGTCCTCCTCCAGGTGCTGGATGTCCTCCTGTAGCTCAGCAATCTCCTCCAAGGTCTGCAGGGAACAGAGGGACCGCTGTCCACTGGTCGAACCCACCATGGTGCACCCAGGGCTTCCTGGATGGGCACTGGGCTCCTCATCCCACAGTGGGAGGTCCAAGCCCAGGGGGACCCAACAGGGAGGGCTCACATTCTTCTCTTGCCACTTGAGCTCACTGTACGCTTTCTCCATCTCCCGCAGCCGCTTCCTGAATGCGAATTCTGTTGCAACCCTCTGAGCTTCAAGTTCATTGTTGGTCTGAAGGACAGGAAGTGGGCCAGGCAAGAGAGAGTATAAGCTCATGACCATCTGAGGATGCTGCTCAAGTGAAGGGTTGGGAGGCCACATGGCAACAGGGAACAAAAGGGAAAGGCATGAGTGCACACTCAGGCCACCCGTTAGCCACAGAGGAGCAGGGTCAGGGGAGTGGTCAGCTACCTCAGCAATAGTGAGGGCGATGGCCTCCCTCAGCTCTGTGGCTTCTTTCATCTCAGCCTCTGCCCGGTTCTTGTTGAACCGACTGAACTCATCCCACTGTTGAAGCGTGGAGGATCTGCAGGTGGCAGGAAATACCGAGTCATAAGCCTAGGGCCACTGTGGGGTTGGGTGCGGGAGAGACTGATTAAAACACTTCTTACCCATCGGGGACACGGGTGGGATTAATCTTCAGAGAGATGTTTGGGGACTTGAGGTTGAGAGAGAGGCAACCTCTGTCTATGTCCAATGTCTCCACTTTGCCCCGGTGGTCGGAGTTGAGCTGCTGTCGGACTTCCTGCAGGAGGCTGGAGAAGGAGCAGACTAGCTTGAGATCCTTCGAAGCCCCAGGACTCAGCCCCCCTCCCCCTCATTGTATTGCAGTGCCCCTGAGGGATGCGGAGGCTGAAGTGACAATGGGGCTGTTGCTGCAGCTGGGACGAAGATCACAAAGCTGGATGAGCTCCTCACAGACAAAATTATGACACCCACGTGCTTGCACCCAACCACAGGGGCACACGTATCAGTTACACTCACAAAGGCTCACACATACACACTCATAATAGGGTATTCAGTCAGAGGTGATGGCAAATGGGCTTCATCTCTCATGTTTCCAATCAATTCACAATGGCTCCCTAAGCAGGGTGGGGAGAGGTATTCTGAGAGCATATCTAGGCCGTGGAAAAAGTGTTACAATCAGTTAGTGGCTTCTGCTGTGGACACAGCAGGGACAGAAGGCAGCCTGAGAGCCAGCAGCTCGTCGCCCACAGTACACATATTGCACATTTAAGACACTCAGCCTTCAGGTGCAGGTGCACATGAGAATGACCCATCTCTTCCTTACCAGAGCTTCTCAAAACTCTGGCTAATCTTCTGTTGCAAGGCCTTCTTGGTGGCATCGATGACCTCCACCTCCTTGTGCAGCTCTTCCTCCACAGGGTCCTTCACCACGTCAATGTCACGCCGACTATCCCGCAGGGTCAGGCACTCGATCGCCACATCCAGAGGCAGGTTCTTGGCCTGCAGGTTTTGCTCTGCTGATTCTTTCATCTGGAAACATGAAGGCACAGGAGGAGCTTGGTGGGCCATTCACTGGGGGCCAACTCTCATTCCCACATTAACAGAGGGGCCAGCGAGTGGCTCGGATGGACATGCCACTAAATGCCCCATCATGGGTTCCCAGACCTCAAAGTGGGGAAGGAGGGGGGCCTTGCCGCAGGGTTTCCTGCTGGCACCCCCTGCTCCAGCTCCCTGCCTGTGTCAGCGCGTCGATCTCTGCATCTAGATCCGTCAGACACTTGTCCAGCATCTCCTTCCATCGGTTGACTGTGTCAACCCTCTCTGCCAGTCGGGTCCTATTGTCGTGTTCATCCCAAATGGTCTGGAAGAGACAGAGCCAGATAAAGAGGGTGTTTGGGTTTAGGGACTATCCCTTGACCCACTGGAGCCCCCCGCTCCCAACCTGATTGTTGGTGTCATTACGGAGGACCCGGGCCTCCTGGCGGATCTGGTGTGATGCATCTCGCTTCAGCTCAGCGTTGGTGGACAACAGTTGTGCATTGGTGTGCCAGTCCGGCAGCCGGAAACGTTGGCTGGGCTTGAGGCTCAGCGTGGCCATGGTGCTGCGCCCCTAGGCCTGTTCCAAGACACCACCTGTGCTGCAGAGGGAAGACAAGGCTGCGGGGGACTGTTCAGGAGATCCTTTTCTAGGTCAAAAGCCCCGTCCAAAGGACCCGCTGCTGGCCACTCTGCTCCAAGCCCCTTGCTGCAAGAAGCCTGCTTGGGAACAGCCCTCGATCTGCTCAACTTTGTATGAGGCATTCACTAAGTTTCCTCCCACCCACCCATCCACAAACACTAACTCCTGGACCCTGCAGGTCCTGGAGCAGAGTGTGTGTGTGGTGCCAAGAGCTTAGTGGGGCTGGTGGTGGGTGGGGCTTAACAGGAAAAATAGCCCTTAATCCAGTTTCCACCCCTGCTTTCATCAACCAAGTCTTGTGGAGCTTTCTCTTCGTTCTCTGGCTTCGGTTAGGACCTGCGGGGGTTCTAAGAGAAGAGCCCTTTTCTCCATCCGGAGAGGACAGGCTAGTTTTGCCTAGGATATGGGTAGGCAAAGGGGAGGGTTTTTTTTTTTTTTCCGGGGGTTGGGGCGAGTGCTGGCCCCCCTCCCCATCTGCTCCTCGTACTCCCTCCCCGACCGACTCCCCTACTCCCCGCCCCTGTTGGAGGAGGAGCACTGGGGTCCGTTTAGTTCCCAAGCGAACCCCACCCCTCCATCCCCAGGGTAATTGTCTTTGGTTTAAATTACTTGCTTCCCTGGCCTCTCACCTCCTTCCCAGCTCGGCCTTCCGCCTCCTCTGGCCAGCTCCTCTGTTAAGCGCCCTGGTTGCTAGGCACCCGCGGGTCCCTGTGCTAGTCACCACCGCCTGCCCGCGTGTTTACCTTGGCAACAGAGGGGCTGGGGTGGCGCGGTCTAGAGCCGGCTGCGGCTGCATGATGGGGCGTGAGGAGGCTGTAGCCTGGAGGATGTGGCATTCACTTCATTTACAAGTTAAACATTTTAATGTTGATCAATGTTATGCATCGACATGATAAAACTTACGTACATAGAAAAAGTAGTCTCCCGCTCATGCATTCCCTAGCAGGTATCCTTCCAGAAGTGTGAATATATTTGATATTATTTGCACGCATTCCTTTGGTGCTGCCCTGTCCAACGATGTCATCCATCTGCTTGACGGCACAGAGGGAATGATGATCATTTTTGGAGAGGGCACATCCCTGGGAGTGGTAACTGCAATATTAGAAGCAAAGCTCAAAATCCAACCATTTAAAAAAGAGAAGGAAAAACAATTCAACTGTGCCAGTACTGCTCTAGGCCTTGGAAAATGTTAACATTTTAAAAAATATATATTATTTATTCATTTTTAGAGACAGGGGAAGGGAGAGATGGGGAGAAACACTGACCAGATCAGTCGCCTCCCCTACACTCCTGGACCAACGGACCAACCCGCTACCCAGGCATGTGCCCTGGCCTGGAATTGAACCAGCAGCCTTTCAGTTTGCAGGCTGGCGCTCAACCCACTGAGTCACATCAACTAGGGTGTAAATGTTAACATTTACTATTCATAACTATTATGCGAGGTAAGCATCATCCCCGTTTTCACAGGCATCTAAAAACAGGTCCATGTCCTCTGTGCGTTATGACTCCACACTGCCTCTAGTGGTGGCACGAGAAAATCGAAAGGAAGGCAGGGATGCGATTTCCAGCCCATGGCCTAGTCCTCTTATGGGGCCTGTGCGGGACCTTAGGAGGAGGGGGGAGGGGTGCTATTATCATGTTCGTCTTATAGGCGGGAAAACTGAGGCACAGAGAAGCGAGGAACGTGCCCAGGGTCACATAGCTAAGTGGGAGAGCCTGGATCCAAAGAAGGCAGTCTGCCTCAGAGGCCAAGTTCAGGTTTGATGGATGAGGGAATGAGAGGAGTCCAGGAACACTCCTCAGTTTTAAAACCTCAGTGATTGGTGGCATGGTGTTAGCTTTCCTAAAGGAAGGCGAGGCAGAGAACCAAGAACTTGGTAGGCAAAGGGAGGAGAAAGCTGGCTTTTGAGAAGTTTGTGGTGCTTGTGGTGGATCCAGGTGCTGTCCAGACATGTGAGAAATGTGAATCTGGTGCTCTGCAGAAAGACTGAGGCGAGAACATTTTCCAAACCAGTGACCACAGAATATTTTTTTTCCATAGAATTTTTCCATAGAATTTAGAATTGTCATGGCTCATAAACCAGACATACATGGGAAATTGTGATATAGCTCTTTTACTAGGATTAAAGAAGACCATAAAACACGTCTCAGACAAATTATTTGCTGGAAGAAATGGTCAAATTTTGGCTTATACATTTTGAAACATTTTATAACAAAAAGAAGCAGACAAATGGTGGTGGCTTCGGTGCATATCTCTGACTGTGGTGGTGGCGTTGGCGCTCATGACTCACGAGGCCCCCCACACTCTGGCCAAGGGAGGACGGTATTAGCAGAAAAGGTCGGGAGGCTGGTGAATGGGACCAAGAAAACAGAGTGAAAAGAATGAGGAATGCCATGTTCCAGTACTTTGTACTAGAAAGGAACTGCTCCATAATTGTATTGTTCACTACTGCCCAGAAGTTAGGGCATGTGCAATGTGCAAACATGCTGCTGAAGGATTTCAGATCTTGGCAAATGCCTGGCAACACCTCAGTGCATTCACCAGGGAGGCATTTTCTGCTAGAGTGGGTTATGATGAGAACCCTGAGGCCTCTCAAACGCTCCGGGTGATGTCAGTTTCAAGTTTCCTCCATTTTTCTGCTAAAAGGAAATTGAGATCAGATGACATTTATCATTTGGAAGAAAAGGGGTCTCCTAGCTGAGCAAACGGCCAAATAAGTGGACAGCTGAGAACTGAGAGAAAAAAGGCTCACATGAGAGTCAGGTGGCCTACACATGACCACGGTCCCTTTAAGTTGGGGATATTTTTGGTTCTTTTTGGTGCACCTGTGTATTTATTGAAATGAAATAGGAAATTTATTTTTAACAACCACTAGTGGGCAGTTTTAGCTCTGTGTTTTGTGATCATCATGATAGCTGGTCAAATGTGGACTCATAAAAAGAGCCCCATATTCTCAAAGGAATCCTCACACAGGACATATACATTATATCCAAGGAGAGAGTTACTCTGTTTGTAGCAGAAATAAACATGCTTTCTCTGTTTAATATACGCAGTAGCCTGGGAATGGTTTCTCTTGGGTAAAGCAGCCACATCTCGGTTGAATGTCAGGAAGAGGAAGATCGGTGCGTGGCTGTTACAGTCTAGGTGTAGTATCCTTTAGTCAGCTGCTCTGTCTCTTCCGAGTTAAAGAACCCGAGTATCCATTCGGTATTCTCATGGATTAAAAAGGATCCTAGAGATATAGACAATGAAGCAAGAACACTTTTTAAATGTAAAAAAAAATGTGAAACGGAAAAATGTGAACTTATTTTTTTAACTGATTGAGATTTAGCCAAAGAAGACATGAAATGTCTCTGCACAAAGCCCTTTTCTCTCAAAATCTGGGAAGTCTTGGAATGTGTATCTTCTTTGTTCTTCTCAATTTTCCCCTCCTGGTAAATGTCATAGATGACCTAATGTAGCAAACTCCAATGATTAAAATAGAGTACAACTTTCATCAAATTAGAACATGTTTAAACGTACTTCAGTTAAAACGTGGTCATATGATCTTATTCTCATATGAAAAATATCATTTTCATAAGGTGTCCCCACATGTAGCTACTGGAGATAACTTTTCCTGGAGGTGCACGTGTGCAGAGCCTACTTTGTGTGTTGTCTTCTGAAGCCTAAGTATCTTTTCTTTAGGCTGCACTCCTTTTTTTAATTTTAATTTTTAAAAATGTTAAAGGATTTTATTAATTTACTTTTAGAGAGGGGAAAGGAAGGAGAAAGAGAGGGAGAAAAACATCAGTGTGTGGTTGCCTCTCACACACCCCCTACTGAGGACCTGGCCCACAACCCAGGCATGTGCCCTGACTGGGAATTGAAAGGGTGACCCCTTTGGTTCACAGGCCCATCCTCAATCCACTGAGCAACACCAGGCAGGGCTGCACTTCTTTAAAAAAAAAAATACTTTATTTATTTTTAGAGAGAGAGGAAGGGAGGGAGAAAGAGAGGGAGAGAAACATCAACGTGTGAGAGAAACATGGGTTGGTTGCCTCTTGGTTGCTTCTCATACTCCCCTAACTGGGGACCTGGCTGGCAACCCAGGCATGTGCCCTGATTGGGAATTGAACTGGCGACCTTTTGGTCCACAGGCCAGCACTCAATCCACTGAGCCACACCAGCCAAGGCTAGGCTGCAATTCTAATGCCTAGAGACAAATACAGTGCTTCTTTGTACTCCATCTCCTGAGCCTTTCCTACTGAAATTTGCTACCATGCTTCTTGATCACTATAGATATTATAAGATAAATGAATACCAAATTATAATTTCTCCATGATTGTTAACTACTTTTTATCTGGATTCATTTTAGGTAAGTTATCTTTTTTTTCTTTCAAACGGTCAATCTCTGACAAAATAGTAATTCCTATTTTGGTGTTGATGTAAATCTAGAGAAAAATAGATATAAAGACAATTCAAAGGATGAATAAGCATTTTATTCACCCTTTTCTGTTTAGGAGCATGTTAAAATATTGTTATTTCCAATATGCAGAAACACAAAACTGAACATGTTACAAGCTTGTTTTGTTTTAGCCTTTCTTCCTTCTTACGTGGGAAAACAAAATATAAATTTGAAGACTTTTTTTCTTATATCTTCTTTCTGTCATATGTAGATAATTGAATTTAAGTCCTAAACAGTTTACTAACATGCTTGACAAATGGCAGCAAAGATTTAAGTTGTGGTTTACTATTAAATCAAATTTTGGCTTTCCCTCTGGACGTCACCACTTTAGAAATGGGGGAACTGTGATTGTCAAAAAGGATTTGAAGCAACAACAATTTCATGTCACGTTAGAAGATTTCTGCTTTAAACTGGGGCTGGCTTTGGCTGTTTACATTCAAGTAACCTCCTCCAAGTGATAGTGGAAGATCTTGAGGTTTTATATGATTTGTTTGCTAAGGGAGTTGGGTGCAATTTCCTCAGAGTAAATTCCAGTATTTATTTTTATGCCCCCAACAGGGGACCTGGCCTGGAACCTGGGCTTGTGCCCTGACTAGGAATCGAACCAGTGACCCCCTGGCTTGCAGGCACTCAATCCACTGAGCCACACCAGCCAGGGCTAAATTGCATTTTTTAAAACATGGAGTGGGTGGAAAGAGTTGGCCTCTCTCACTTTTAGATATTTTTGTTTGTACATGACTCCAGAGGAAATTGCTTGACTCTGGCTTTTTTTCCAGCTTACTTTTCTGCTGATCTTGCACTTGCCTCAGGCCAAATACATTCCTGTTGAGATCCTCAAGGCTGAGACTTAGTTGAGTCTAAGTACAGGGTCTGGCACAAATAGTGTCCCTTTTTATTACAAAATCATAAGCATGTACTTATGTAACATATCACACTCAAGTGCACCATATGACAATTTAAGTGAAATGTTCAAAATTAAAACTATAAATGATTATACCCATGTTATTACCCTAGCAACCATACTCACGCGGGCGTCACTTCTGCCGGACCCTGCAGTCCTGTGCAGCACGTTCGTCCGAGGGAAGTCACTGCTGCTTCCGCTGCACAGCCGCAGGTGTGTGGAGACCACTGCCCCACTGGGTTTGCCCGTCTTCAAAGCCCACTCTTCTTGCATAAGAAAGAAATGTCTCTCAGTTACAGTAAATGGAAAGTAGCTTTGGTAAATTCAAAGTAAAGTGTTAGAATTTTGTGTAGATTTTAAGTTAATATCTAAAGGGCCTTAATGTAGTCAACAGTAATACTTTCTCATTAAAAGTTTAGAAAGCACCCTTGCTGGCATAGCTCAGTGGATTGAGTGCGGGCTGTGAACCAAAGCATCGCAGGTTCGATTCTCAGTCAGGGCACTTGCCTGGGTTGCAGGCCACAGCCCCGAGCAACCGCACATTGATGTTTCTTTCTCTCTTTCTCCCTCTCTTCCCTCTCTAAAAATAAATAAATAAAATCTTTTAAAAAATCCCAGAATGGCAGTTATGCTTCCCATTTAATAAAGGCCAGATTGTTTAAAAAAAAAAGCTTAGAAAACACCTCTTCATATATTTTAAAAAATACTATTCAAAGAGATGCTACAGATGGCAACTTTTATAATCTAAAATCTTGATAAAAGTACAAAAATAAATTAGAAAAATTAAACTCATATGTATGTTATATATATTTAAATACACTTGATTTTACATTTGTATAAAATATAAGCAAAAACCACTGGAACGATGGTGGGACTGAAATCCTGTCTGGTGCAGCATCAAAACGAGTCCCATGTTCTGGTTCTGGTTTTAATTTTCTTCCACTTAGCATAGTATATTATAGGAAAGAAAGAGTAATTTTGTATATTTGGAATTGGGCTGTTCCTCAAATCACTTAGCAAAAAGTCTATTATTTTTTTTTTAAGATTTTATTTATTTTTAGAGAGGGAAGGGAGGGAGATAGATAGAGAGAGAGAGAAACATCAATGTGCAGTTGCTGGGGGTTATGGCCTGCAACCCAGGAATGTACCCTGGCTGGGAATCGAACCTGGGACACTTTGGTTCCCAGCCTGCGCTCAATCCACTGAGCTACGCCAGCCAGGGCACAAAAAGTCTATTATTAATGTGTTGTTTCAGCTGAAAACCAGACATCACACAGGCTTCATAATCCTGTCACTAAGCTGTCTTTTTTCTCTATAGTTGTACATAAAATTTGTACCCAAGCATCATTCTCTTTTTAAAGGTTTATTTTATTCTCATTCGAGGGAGGATAAGGAGAGAGAGGGAGACACATCGATGTGAGAAACACCAGTCCGCGCCCTCCTGCATGTGCCCCAACCCGAGAGCAGGCTGCAACCTGGCACTGCCCTGACGGGGAGTCAACCCGATCCCCTTTCGGTTAAGGGATGATGCTCATATACAACATCGTCACTTGGTATGTATCTGTATTGTGGTGATCACCACAATACAGATACATACCAAATCACGATGTTGTATACCTAAAACTAAGTATTGTATGTCGATTATACCTCAAATTTTTTAAAAGGTACCAACTTCCAGTTATATAGAAAGGTAAGTTCTGGGGACCTAATGTACCACATGGTGACTGCAGTTAACACTACTGTATTCTACATTTGAAAGTTGCTGAGAGTAAATCTTAAAAATTCTTATCACAAGAAAAAATTGTAATTATGAGGTGAGGGGTGTTAACTAAGCTTATTGTGGTAATCATTGCAATATATACATATATCAAATCATTATGTTCTATACCTCATCTTCGGCGGATAAAACTAAAAATTTCAGGCCCCTTCATGATAAAAACATTTTATCAAATACTGAAGAAATGATCACAGCCTTTCATGGCATTGACAGATTAACCTAATTAATTTCCTACAAGGTATGCCAGTCTCAGCAGCCAAAGGGAATTTGTCAAATGGTAACACAACTGAAACATGAAGACCACGTAAACTCACAGATCAACATGTGGCCATGCTTCAAAACAAACAAACAAACAAACAAACACACCTCACCAACCCCCCCAAAGCTCACCTTGGAACTTGACCTTAGTCTGCATCTCGCTTCTGCAGGTTTAAGTGTGGTGCTCTGAGCACCCTTTTCTGCAGAAAAATTTAAAGCAGTTGAGCTCTGGTACAATTGGTGATTTGTTCTGCTCAGTTTAGCACATCTCAATCAAAGTAATGGGCTGATCACAGTCTGCCTAGCTAACTGTGGTAACTTCTGGTACCACACTTTCTGGTACTACATTTTTCAGAACATGGCCTTAGTGTTACTGTAACACATACTTCTCCCATGTAACTGTATGAACTTGGGCATCATTACTGACTTTTTTGAAACTTTCTATACCAGTGTAGTTACTGGGCAGACTGGCACTAAAGTGATTCTCTTCAATTTGTCATACTTCTTCAACTGACACATAGTTAAAAAAAAAAAAAGCCACAAACCCATCAGCATTTGTTAATAAGCTAACTAGTCTTTCTTTAGCATTAGTCCCAAGATTCTTCAAGAACACAATCTGTGTCTTTAGCGCTGTATAGTCTGGGGACCTGTGCTTGGGAGACTAGATGGGGAATATGTAATATGTATGTAGCATGTAATATATGCAATATGTAATAGAAAAAAGGGACTAGACTTAATTCTCTGATGTTCTGGAGCACATAAATAGGGTAAAGGGAAATTATGAAGGCGCAAGTTTTTAATAATTTAGGCTGAACTGCTTCAAGTAGTTAGTTCCCCCCCAGGTCAGGGGCTCGTCCTCAGAGGCAGAGACGGAGTGCTGGGGGCTGCAGAGACAGCCTGCCCCATCCAAAGGGGGTGACACTACTGAGTTTCCCCTGATGGTAGCCACGAGGGAGGAATAATGTGAAGTTGCTGCATCTCCTCACTTTTTAAGGGAAGATAAAGTCTGGATTTTTATGAGATCTTCTCCGGTAACTTCAATTATACAACGAGGAGATATACCTACAGATACACAGGTATGACAGCTGAGAGTCGGTTCCCAAAGCTTTAGTCGAGTGTTTTCTTGCTTGTTATACCTGGGCTGCTCTGTCCACTTCTGGGCCTGTGAAATGTGAAGAGCTCATTTCAGTCTTTTTTTCTAATTGTTTTTTTTTTCAACTTTTAAATTAATATTTTACTTATTTATTTTTAGACAGAGGGAAAGGGAGGGAGAAGAGAGGGAGAGAAACATCAATGTGTGGTTGCCTCTCATGAGCCCTCCACCAGGGATCTGGCTTGCAACCCAGACATGTGTCCCGACTGGGAATTGAACCAGCGACCCTTTGGTGCACAGGCCAGCACTCAATCCTCCGAGCCACACCAGCCAAGGCTTTTTTCTAATTGTTCTTCAATTCCTTTACAGCTTCACTTACCTCCCTTTCTTTCCTCTCCATCCAATGTCTTTTATTTAAGGAAACATGGAGTGGGGGCAAGTCTCTTTAAAACCTGGATCCATCCACATACACGGCCTTATTAGGTACTTTCCATATATTATCTCATTTCATGTCCCAACAGCCCTACTGTTACCTTCTTACAGCAGGGGAAACTGAGATTCAGAAGCATCAAGGAACTCTTCCGAGTGTCACACAATGCAGGTTTGAGTCCAAAAATCCATGCATCTTGAAACCTGAATTCCTTCCTCTGTATCACGCTGGTTCCCTCTTCCTAAGGGCTGGAATGATGGTCACACAACAGAAAGTCTGAAGCAAAGCTTTTCTTTTTATTGCAATTATTAGGGAGAATTACACATCAAACTGAAGCTAAGCAACATTAAAACCATTGCTTTTAAAAATCAAGGATCAAAAACAAATACAACATAGAACCTTTCCAATATGCAGAATGGCAATAAAATAAAGATAAAAAACAGGAGTGGTTCTGTCACAGGACATTATGGTGACAGTTTGGCTCAGAAAGAATTACGAGAATTTCTTTAACAAAATATTGTGACTGAACTGCTTAAAAAGCAGCTTCTTCAAGCTTCTCAATCTCAACCTTCAGTTTTTAATAGTAATTTTTGGGAAGATAAATTATCTGAAAGTAGAAAATTTACTACCAAACTTTAAATACCAAAAAAAAAACCCAAACCCAACCTTTTGTTTAAAAACTTTATTTTCCTTCTGCTCATCATAATTACATAGTTTTCAAGGAATTAAAATGGCAATCAAATCCAAAGCTTGGCCCCCAAGTACACAGTGACAGGATTGAGCATTTGGTGTTTTTAATTATACAGTGATTACAAAGATATTATAGACTTCTTTCACTCCTGCCATATTTCCTCTTAATAAAATGTGCCGGTCAAGTTCAGTGTAATTCAAGACCTTATCTGGTTCTACAGCATATTACAAACTCAGACTCACTCCATTGTTTTGACTGATATTACTGCGTAACCAAAGGTTGACAAAGGAAGGCTTATAAGCATTTGAAATTCTGCAGTCCTTGAATTACTACAGGAAACTGTTCTTACTTGTGGGAAGCCAACAAAAACCATAAGGCCAGGTGTAAGACAGGGGAGGGAAGATGAGGAAGGAGGTTGGAGACTCCCATCATTTTACCACGCTGAAACCTGGTATCAGTAGAAATATTTGGCAAGAACAGTTAGTGTGGAAAAGGAAGATGGAAAAACAAGTTCTGATTTTATGCAACAATTCAGCTTCAAAACATACTGATATTGACCCCCTAAAATAGTTCACATCTGCAATACAAATAGGCACACACGGTCAAGATGGTTAAAAAGTAAAATTTAAAAGGCTCTTTGTCCATCTGCAGGGTGTCTGCAGGTGGCCCCGCCCTCCCCGCAGGTCCTGTATTTACATTTTACTTTTCAGAAGAGCCCCTTTAAAAAGAGTGCTATGTTCTCCCCACCACTTAGGGTTTAAAAAAAAGCAGCACTTATCAAATGTGGGAACAGCTAGCAACGCTTTAGGGGTGCGCATTTGTGTGTCTTAGGGGTGTGCATTTGTGTGTCATATCAATGCTCTCTAGACTGAGGGGTCAGATTACACTGGAATGGTTCCATTACAATTTTAGTCCCCAAAACACTACAGAAACATGTTATTTTTTTCTATATAAACTTATATAATACACACAGTGTTATAAACATCGAATATTTACACACACACACCCCCCACTGCTTCCCACAGCCTGTGGATGCATCCATGAACTAGTCCACAAGAATGATGTAGTCATAATACTTTTGTGGGTCTGTCTATAACTGAAGAGAAACATTAAAGCCACTGATTACAGCAAAAGCTGTTTAAAAGTATTCCTGATGTAACAATGTTCTTAGGTGTCTCAAACTCAGCAAGGTGGACTTCCAGTATTCTCATTATCCTATGAAATTCTGACAGACAGCATCTACTTCAGTGATGAGCTGGGAAAGGCCTGCTGCCCTCGACAAGGGGAGGCCAGCGTCTATGAGATACGAAATGAATGTTGAATGTATCTATACCCTGTATACCTAAAATGCATTCTTTTTTTCCTGAAAAGTAACCTAAAGCTTGTTTGTTGCAACAAGGAATTGCTTACATGACCTGTGGTGATGTGCCCCTTGTTACTTCCTAGAAAGAAGAGCCCCCGCCCTTGGGGGAAATGGGTGAGTCTACAAAATGTAAGGTTTTACCCTCGGTCCACAAAGATAACTGGGTCAGATACTAACAGGCTGCCTGACGTCACCTGCAGATGTTGAAAATTGAATTAAAATGAAGAAAAAATCCCCTCTTTCATTCTATTTTAACTTTTACAGATACATGGTAATTGGAAAGCAAGGCTGAACTCTGCAAACTGATGAGTGAAATAAGCACTTTGCTTCTTAAAACCTAATGCCCTATTCCAAAACAAGGTACCAAAAATCTGCCAAGAAACAAAGGGGTAACTATGAGGTTGTACAACAGCCTGTGGTGCCAGTATGCAGTGAAAATGCCCAAAGGGAAGAGGCAAAGTTAATTTCTGATTATCTAATGGTTTCACTGCATAAATCTACCTCAAAATACAATGGCAGCTGCCAGAGCACCGCTAAATGGAGCTTGGCTTTTGAAGTTATACTTTTGCCAAGGGTTATTACAAAGAAAATTCAGCTGGTGTGCTGAATATCTGGCAAGGGAGAAAACAGAACAGGGTATGTTTGTCAGGGAACAGCACACCACCAGGCGGCCTAAGTTTCTCTTATACTTGTTTGATGAAATGATCTATGGTAATTAAAGTTACTTTCATAGAGGCCAACTGTGAACAAACCCTTCATACAACAAGATTAGACAGTATTAATTTGAAACTTCCGAACAGCTTCTTCCCTTTGGAGAATTCAAGCATTGTCACAAACATCCTGTCCCTAGAACAGCTTTGCGAGGTAGGTGAGGGCCAGTATTGTCACTACCATGTTACAAGGAGAAACTAGGCACAGAGAGATTAGGAAATTGCCTAATGACACAGAGAGAATTAGTGGCAGAGCTCTAACTAAACTCCAAGTCTCTGCCTCAAGTTTTAGAGCCCTTTCTCAGTCCTCAAAGGCAACAAGTTAACAGTCTTCATCCAGTTGTGATCTTTTAAAAGTTCCTGCAATTTGAAAATACTTTGAAATGCTTTGTTCTTTACAGCTCACGTTTGATTAGGAAATGAGCTTAAAAATTTTTTTTATTATGGAATTTTGCACACACCAGGAGGGATATGTGAGAAATATATCTATTTGACTGAAGTTGGAATAAATCAATATGTAAATTAAGGGAAAGAACAGTCTAAGTGTCCACTCAGTATGATTTTCATATATTTAAGAAAACAGAATAAAAATCACAAACCTTTTAAAGTTTAAGTCACAGTTTGATTCATGAAAATCAGAAACTGTATTTTCCTTAAGAATATGAGGATCTCTGTCGCAGAAGGTTGAAATAGTACTCCCAAGAACAACGTTCTTTTATCACTTTGCTATAATATCCTATTTCAGATATATTTTCTGTCAACACTATCCCTCTAAAGCTAGCAAAAAGTTCTACGGCTGGACATCATACCTGCAGCATTAAACTTCAGTCTCAATTCCCACTTAACCAAGTTAGGGTTTCTCTCCATCTACATTAACTGAAGTTACATTCTAAGGATTCTCATTATACCCTTTTTCTTTTATCCTTCCCCCTTTATTTTTAACTGTGTGTGTGTGGGGGGTGAGACTTGCAGGATTCATAAATGGCATAAACAGATTATTTTACAAAATAGGATGGCCTGCAAGTGAATAAGAGCAAGGTATGTCAAAGGGAAAACTTCAGAACCTGCACATAAAAAAGTGCTCAGTCTCCCAATAGAGCTGTAACTTGTGGCATGTGATCCTCTTTCCCCAAGTAGTAAGACTTTATTATTTACTCATAGTAGAATTCTATATAAACCGCTTCTAAATCTCTTTTGTCTTTTTTTTGCAGGAGAAAGGGGTTGTAGCCTGGGCTAAGAAAGAAATGAGAAATCTCTTGCAAAACTTTTAGAGAATCTTATGGGAACAAACTATGAAAGATTTCAGTTAGTGTTTGCTATAGCTGGCTTTGAATTAGAAAAAGGGCTCATGCATATTTGCAGGGCCATCATCAATACTCTGAGATCAATCACTTTCTGTGAAACGGGGAGATATTTGCAATTAATTACCAATGGAGAGCCAAGTCTATTGCTACCAAAGCCCAAAGCTTCTTGTTAAGCTCCCTGGGACCAAACTGAATCCACTAACCTGTTTGGACTGTGTACATGAGGCAAAATCCCTCCTTCATTACAGCCTATCAGGGTTTTCCCTAAACCTTTCACTGAAAACATTTTTGTTATGGGAAAGACTGACTTGTCTGGAAATGCCCTGCTTTGTGTATTCTATGTGAAGGGACAAGCCAGAGAGGCCACATTGACAGCAACCTATTTAACGATAAATACTTCATTTAATTTCTTTATTATAACTCAGAAGCGACATCCAAGACTTCTCCGATTTAATGAGAATAGACGCAGCTTTAGTTGTGGGACAGCATACGCAGAGGCACTCTTTTTAGGTCTCTTCTGCACATTCAAATAACTTTTACAATGTGGTTGTGAGAACAAGGCAAATATGAAGTAATTGTAAGGTTTCTATTCAAGGATTCTACAAAGAAATCTTTTCCTCATTTCCCTCCTCACTACATATGCTCACAATCCCACTAGTTTCTTTTCTTTTTATTTTTTAAGATTTTACTTATTTATTTTTAGAGAGAGGGGAAGGGAAGAAGAAAGAGAGGGTGAGAAACATCAATGCGTGGTTGTCTCTCATGCACCCCCAACAGGGGACCTGGCCCACAACCCAGGCATGTGCCCTGACTGGGAATCGAACTGGCAACCCTTTGGTTCACAGGCCTGTTCTCAATCCACTGAACTATATCAGCCAGGGCCCACTATTCATTTCTTTACAAAGACCTCCTGTTTTCATAGGTCCTTACAATAAAGTTAGTCACAACGGCCACATCTTTGTAGAAAGAGTCTTTCCTTCATTTGTGCTGAAAACATTATTAAAGGGCCAAATTAAGGGATTTGTTTGTCCTTCCAACTAAAGCCACAAAGTAAATAAAGATGGAAAGATTTAGACATTAAATACCAGAGTAATCTTCCTCTGTGGAACAGTCTCTTAAATTCAAATTTAAAACAAAAAGGGACTGTATGTACATCTATAATAAAACAAAAATTTCATTTGTATAAAAAAAATGAAACAAAAAAAAGCAAAGTTCCAATGACCAACCCTCCCATGTGTTTTCTACTCACGGATGACCGTTCCCGACAGTTCTCTCTGGGGATGGACTATCAGTGACACACAAACTCTTCCTTCTCAGACGGCAGACGACAAACGTGAGCAAGTCACCCCCACGGTCCGCCACCCCTCAGTCCTGAGGCCATGTACCTTGATTCACGGAGCCAAACAGTTACAAGAGCAAAAATAAGCTCTAGGTGTCAGGTACCTATGAGCTTTCAGAAGGAAAAATAAATAGAGGGCTATTTCTACTTGAGGATGCTTTAAAAATGTTGGGCCTACAATTACATGCCTGTCATCCCAGGACAATGCTGAAACATAATGAATAAAACTATTAAAGTTAAAACACAGTAAATATCCTTAAGAGGGGGGCATATACATGTAACAAAAACATATCTGACTGCTTGAAACATATTTAGCTTTTTATTTGGTAGCAACAAATTGCTATAATCAGAGCACCAATCTTCCACTGTGCAGGAGGGTGAAGGAAGTAGCTCTGATTAGTATATAAAACTACTGTAACTGGCAACAATGCAAAAAGAAACAATATGGCTAATGTGTATATGAAATCTCATGCTGACTCACTTTAAGTTGCAAAAATTTTACATAATATAAAAATAACATTTTCCAATTACTTAAACTTTCTCATTTACCCCCTCCTCAGTGGAAGAATAGATAATAATACAGTAAAATGCCATACACTGAGCCCTGATAATTTAGAATTTAAAACTCTGAGGATGGGGTAATATTTATCTTCTGATCTCTTAAAGAAAAAAAAAAAGGCTTACCAAGCAAATGCACAGTGTAAAAATACAGTGGAAATATTTTACCTGTTTAAGAGAAGTCATTTTTTATTCATGTACCTTTATAAAAAGTTAGTTGCCAATATAAATAAGCTTGATCTGTTCACTATGAAAGTGGAGTGACCATATACACTTGAAATTAATAGTCTATAATAATGTTTTTCACTCCTTTCAATTAATTCACATTCATCAACTATTATACTTTAACTTTTTATTTTTTTAATGAAAGTTATTTATTTATTTATTTTTAGAGAGGAGAAGGAAGGGAGACAGAGAGGGAGAAAAACACAATTGCTCAATAAACATGGATTGGTTGTCTCTTGCACACCCCAACTGGCCAGAAACCCAGGCAGGTGCCCCGACTGGGAATTGAACCAGTGACCTTTCGGTTCACAGGCCAGTGCTCCATCCACTGAGCTACACCAGCCAGGGCACTTTGTTAAATTTTTAATGAACTGAAATAATATATTAATCAGTCTTTATCCTTAGCTCCCCTAGTCACTTAAACTCTGTTTCTTCATTGATTCTTAGGGCTGAATCAACTATAAAGCATGCTAGGGAAAAGATCAGGGTAGCAAATCTTCCATATAATATAATAATGGAAGAAAAAATTCCCATTTCAAAGTCAATTATCAGTGACTTCTGGATCATTTGCCATTTGTTTTCCAGGCCTATAAAAATGGTATCATAATCCTAATACTGGAAGATACAACCATTTAAGCGGTTTCAAAGCAGCTGAAATTAAAAAGAAATGTAACACTCGTTCACTTGACAAGTTGCCCCCAAACTGCAGATCAGGTAAAGTAAATCCAATCTGTTAGTGTTAGTTTACTAACTTATGGGAAAGCAATCTAAATTACAGAAAAGGACCCACCTCCCTTCCACATTTAGAAATCTGTTTAAAGACTGTTTTTCATGCCCATTATATAAACAACATTAAATATTTTAAGTTAGAAAATAGTGTTAATGGTTTATTGGTAAAAATCCAAATTCTAGACTTTATAGAATTAGTAGTTTTGGTTGGTGTATTAACATTCCACCTTATTCTTTGCTAATATTACAAAGAAAGAAGAAAAGCTAGAAATATCTATAAAAATAAAATACCTTATAACCAACATCTAAGCAAAATATAAAAGTTGCACACAAATTGCCAATAAATATAAACATCACAATAGAAAAACTAATATTAAAAATAAAGTCATAACTGCTATTAAGACATTATAAAATGAAAAAGTTTAATGTGCATTGACATTTGCGAACATAGTACACTCCAAACAAACGATATAATTTTACTATCATTATTACATAATGCAGCATAGAAGGTTACTGAGGTGTGGTGTTTTTTGATTTAGTCTACTCTTTTTTCGAAGAATGCTCGCCAAATTCACAAGCAAGGACTGGTTAGGTGATCACTTACTGCTATTTACTGTTTCCTAGTCTGGGGGGAAAATGCTTCTGTAGAAAACTAAATTTCTAGTAAGTATGAATGGTCCTGCTATACCCTTCCTTTTGCTTACTTCCTCCAAAGCCCAGTTTTGCATGTTCTGTATCTAATGAACGGATCATAGCCTTTCAGACGCGCTGTCATCATTTGCATAGTTCCCCCATGCTAGAAAAAAGAGAATAATTTAAAATATTTTTTGGTTCCTAAAAAAGAAAACTTCCCTAAATACATAGACATAATCATTCTCTTAAACTGATCTCCACGATTGGCTCCCCCTTTACAAGCAGTCTTTTTAAAAAATTATTTAGAAAAGGTGGCCAATAGGTATTTATAAAAGGGCCAGTCTGTGCTGGGGGACAAAAAGGAAAGGCAGCCTATGAAATATAATTCCTTTCCCTCTGGGCACCTACTACTTCACCCATACTCTTGTTAAAAAGTTAAAGCAAATTTGCTGTTTTATGTGCCTTCGAGATTAGCATTAACACAGCTGAGAACTGAAAGCATTAAAAATTTTTGTTTTCAACTTACAAATATATTTGGTGAGCATTTACCTAGATAACTTTACTGAATAAAAGCTTTATTTCACTCCCTTGGACCAGATTCAGGAAAACGAGTAACATTATTTATATGAAACTGTCATACTCTTGGAGTTCTAGAATAATTATTTTTTTTAAGTTTTAGCCTCATGCTATTTGAAAAATAAAAATCTTTAGCACCATCTTCTGAAAAGGCACTTTCTAAGAACCTCCTTGCTTCACAAAATGATTTAAAAATTTAACTCAGAGGGATAACCCAAGAACATCCTTTCTTACTGAGACCCTAGATACATTAGATTTTGGTTACCTCAGACATTGATTTCAAAAAGAAATGAGACCAATGACCTGGATATATGATTGGACAGAATCATTTTGTAATACTATTTGTTACTTGAAACTTCAACTGATTTCTCATTGATAAATCTCAATCACCATATAAATTTATTATCTATTTTTTAATTTGAATTAGAACCTTTAACTTCCATACTTTAAAAAGCAAAAGAATTCTTGAGGCTCAATCAACAATGTAAAAACCCAGAGCACTATCTTTGATGGGTAAAGAAAAATAAAATTCAACTAGTAGTAGATAATATTAGTACAAGACTTGACATTGCATTGTATTTTAGTTAAATAAATTATTTTGACATAGAAAATTATAAACTGAAATGTACCATTTTTATATATATAGTGAGAGAGAGAGAGAGAGAG
This sequence comes from Phyllostomus discolor, assembly GCF_004126475.2. NCBI lineage: Eukaryota > Metazoa > Chordata > Mammalia > Chiroptera > Phyllostomidae > Phyllostomus > Phyllostomus discolor. The sequence goes on along the minus strand of NC_040907.2, from coordinate 23,671,612 downwards.
AGAAGGAAGGGAGGGAAGGGAAGGGAAAAGAGAAGGGGAGTGAAGGAGGAGGTAAAAGGGAGAGATTTTATTCCTCCTGGGAGTCAGCTTATGTTTCACCAAAAACAGTCATTTCTAACATTGCCACTGATCAAGAATGTTCTTAGTATAAGCAGGATTTTTTTTTAAAAAACAAGATATTTTGGAGAAAATCCTCACTTTCATATTTCTGTAGTACTGATTCTACCAAGTTTTCTTTGCTTATTTTTTGACTCCTGCAGAATCACAAAAGTGCTTTATATGATCAAATGGGAGAGAAACAGGAAAATAAAGACTGACTCCAGAGTCAGAGTTACACCGCCCTCCTTCACATCAAGTCCCCCAACTATTACAATTGTAGCTGTAACACATCCATGAGTTCTCAAAAAGAATGAAAAGGATTAAAACTATATAGGAATAAAAAAGCCAAAATAAAGATGCCAGGCCAATGAAGCCTGACTGATAACTCATAAAAGATGTATTTTTAAAGATTTTATTTATTTATTTTAGAGAGGGAAGGGGGGGAGAGGGGAGAGAGGGAGAGGGAGAGAGAGAGAGAGAGAGAGAGAGAGGAGAGAGAGAGAGAGAGAGAGAGAGAGAGAGAGAGAGAGAGAGAGATAGAGATAGAGAAAGAGATAGATGTGCAGTTGCTGGGGGTTCTGGCCTGCAACCCAGGAATGTACCCTGGCTGGGAATCGAACCTGGGACACTTTCGTTCCCAGCCCACGCTCAATCCACTGAGCTACGCCAGATATTTTTTTAAAACAGGCAAAAGCTTTTTATAAAACAAGAAACAAACAAACAAACAGACTGAAGGAGGAACAGAGAAAATTAAGAAGGATATAAAAGGTAATTTAAGTAGCAGGTTACTGTTGGGGGCAACCTATCTTTAAAAAAAGTATTCAATAGGAGAACATCTAAATGATGAGTTAAGCAAATCTTAAAATCAGGTTTATGATACTGAATAAAAGTTATGCAGAACTGTCAGGCCTGTTGGCAAAACATTACTATCAAATTCGAAATAGCAAGACTACAAAATACCCGATCTAAAACCAAGTGGCTGGCTTCATCCATTTCATAAAATCACCACTCCTGGTAATTCAGGTTAGCTTCTGAAAACACCCACCAAGTCCTTGAACAAGGGTCTCTACTTCCTGGCCTATAATCCATCTAATACTTCAGATATATCCTGGCACTCTGAGTGTTCACCTTTTCTTAAACACTGAGAAGCTCTGCCAGCCATTTCTACTGAATGGCAATTCAGCTTTTATTTCCCTAGATACACCAGAAGTCTGTCATGACCGAGTCTGTCATGAGTTCTATCATACTAAAATCCATTTTAGTACAAATATATAAGTAAACATTAGGCAGTAGTGGGCCATCAGAGAACCTCGTTGGGAATACTAGTAGAGAACTTCAGAAGGCTGGGAGTCCCTATGTTAGAAGGTAGAGAGATTTATCTTTACCATGTGCTTCCAGAACACCTAGTACATTCCTACTAGAATTCCTTCCAGGTTCTCTTCTAGGAAGAGAAATAAATGAACAGGTTACAAACAGGAAGATTTCCATAGAAGAATATTTTTTTCTGAGAAACTTGTTAAAGTAAAATATATATATATATATTTTTAGTTTTATTTATTGATTTTTCAGAGAGAGAGAGAGAGAGAGAGAGAGGAAGGGAGGATGAGAGAGAGAAACACCAACTGGCCATTCCACTCATTCATGCACTCACTGGTGTATTTCCTGAGCACGCCCCACTGAGGATCAAAACTTGTAACCCGGGTATATCAGGACAACACTCCAACCAACTGAGCTACCTGGCCAGGGCAAAAGGTAAAATAAGAAGAAATAAAGGACATTTTTACTTCTATGAAAATATGCCAAAACCAGAACTGAGGAGGCTGAGGTACCTTTTTTCAAAACTGCTAAAAGTAAAACTCCGTATTTCTAAAACAAATAAACACTATCCTGGTATTAAATTGAAACTAAAATGGCAGCACCCTTTGTTACCTTGGTAGTTCGTGTTCTTAATTATTACTGAGGGGAAAAAAGAGGGGGTTCTAACACTAGCCTTGAATTCTGCTCATCTCCTTACTGTTTGGTGTACTTAACTGTCAGACTCTACTTAAATAAATATAGCAGCTACAGTATTATAAATGTATGGTCCTCAATGCCAGTAACTTGAGACTATAATATAATAACATGTATCAGCACTTTACACAGACTCATTTGCTATCCAGGATATACATTAAACTCCCAACTCTTCTTTGCATGAACATCAATTATACCAGTTGCTAGAACTGACATTTTAAAGTCACTCTGATACTGTACATCACAGACAACAGCAGACCAAAACTTAGCATTGATTATATAGTTAGTGAGTGAGGGCAGAACAGAAAAGTCGCTATTGAGTTTCATGGCCATTACATTCAGAACGATCTTTTTAAAAAATAAAAATGGTCAGGAATTCTACACCAGAAGTGCAATAATAATTAAAACAAAATTCAAAAAGTACTTGCCTCTTACTCTTTTATCTTAAAATTCTAAGTACAATGTTTCTTCTATGTAAGTGTGACACACTAATTTGTTAGTAAGCAAAATAGAAATATACTCTACATACTCTTTCAAGTTAACCAACTTTAAACTAAACTAATAATGTTTGAAACTGTAAGAAACCGTAAAAAAGAACTCACTTCAAAGGTAAAGCTTTGTATTTAAAAAATATTTGTTTTCCTTTGTAAAAGTCCTCCCAAATACATTTAAATTATGGGCTGCACTCTAGTGCATGTGACACGAAATAACTGAAAAAAAAAAAAAAAAAATTAGGTAAAGCAGTAAATAGCAAAGGGGTATCTACAGTTCTTCACTGGGCCCTAAAGTTTCCCACATGAATCTGCGTAACTCTCTCTGATAAAGGGAGATGTTTTACTCACACTGAGCAAGCACACAGCAAACAAAGTTTTTACCACCTAGAACACACAATTTTCTTCCCTTGCTCATGTTGCTGACTACTATATTCAGTGAATTTTCAATGTAAAAAAAAAATACATGCTTTATAGGATTTTTTGGAGGAGAAGGGGGTAGGGTTGAGAGAAAAAATGTATATACTGTACTATACAAATATTACCTCATGTAAAGAGCTTTGAAACAGTGTTGTAAATTGCATTTCAGACACTCCAATATAATAAACATACAAAATACAGTACTTTCTTAGTTTTCTGAGAGAGGGACAAAAGATTTCATAACTGTTGGAGGACATGGGCTCAGATTTTAGGCTCAAAATACAGTAACTGGCAGTTAAGAGTGGGTTACAGGTGAGAGAGAAACTACAGAGCTAAACTAACCCATTCATTTTCATGAACAGATGACATTTGGAAAGGTTAACGACAATGCCCCCTGGAAACAATCTGTAATAGTTATACTCTGAACCAGTGCAAAAGAAGAGTAAAATGCAATTTTCGTGAGTTACAAAGTGCAAAGTTCCCCTGAATCCAATGTTACTGGTGAACTTGGTTTTGACAGCTTTATAGTACTTTTTAATATCTTAAAGTGAAATCCATCAAACAAATTTTGCAATACTTTCCCCCACATTTCAGTTATTAACTCATTTAAAATAACTGAAGTCCTAACTTCCTTTGTCACCATAACCCTAATTTTAAAAGGAAAGTTACACTGGTAGTAAATTGGCAAAAATATTTTTTAAAATATTACATTTTCCTGACTCATCTTAATAAATGAAAATGGGCCCCTAACCAGTATGATTCTTCCATAAACATGATTCATTTTCAAAGAATTTAAATATCTTCTAAATTTTAATCTATTCATGATCATTTAGGTCAAAGTTCAACTTTATTTTTAATATTCAAGGTCAGACTTGCTTTAGATTTGAAAATAAAGAAAAACTTTCCTTCTGAAATTAAGGCTGTATCACTCTGCTCTTTCAAAACTGCGGAGGTGCCTGCTCCAACACTGTCTGGGGCAGAGTGTCAGACAGACACAGCTTTCCTTTCTAACGGCTTATTGCACGAAAAAATAGCAAAAACAGGTGGTCAGTTCTTAAAATAAACATGATTATATTTCTATAAAACATGTTGCCAATACAGTTCTATAATCATTAAAGCACTACTCTAATAAATATAAAAGAAAAGGAAGCTATACTTCAAAATACATACATATATATTTATATATACACACGCATATATATAAAAATATATATATGAAAATCACATTAAGGTATGAGAGGCAGCAAGTAAACTAGCAAAAAAAAAATTTAACTCGAACAACTCCTTCTTTCTCTCACTCCAATTTCAGAGGTCTCAACCCTACAGAGTTCTAATCATTTAAAATATTTACCCTTTAAAAAAATCCTTTAAGGGATTTCCATGTATAACCCACAGAAACAGAAGGCTTTAGAATACATATCACTTACAGAGAGAGAGTTATAGTTCTGACAAGATTTTATATTTATAGCAGCTTTAACAAACTCACTAAAAAAAAAAGAATAGGTTGCTACTGCTTATGCACACCTTGCACAAGTGGCAAATGTAAATTCAGAGCAGGAGGTGGCAGACGCAGACTCTCACAAAAACATACACACACACACACACACACACACACATAAAATAACTGCTTCTCAAGAAAGTAATATCAAGAGTTGAGGACTTAATATTGTGTATGAGACGAGAGAGGAGTGGGTGTGCAAAATAAAAGTCTACTTTGTGATGCTTCATATTCAAATGAATCAGATACACAGACATTTGAATGTCACTGGTAGCATTAAGGAAAAAAAACGTAGGTGATGAGGCAGGGGAGGTAGAGTGAGAAATAAAAGTGGTGGTGAGCAGACAATAAAAGGGAAAGAAATTTCCCAATGGAATGAATTATAAAATATATACAAAGAACATATATATCTATTATCAAGGTAGATCCAGATATATATGTATATGAAGTATACATGTATACACTTAAAGTATACACAGATACTTTTTACAAGAATACATGAATGCACATTAATTTTTTCACACACATAATTATGAACAATCACTGATTATTCATACAGGTGTGTTTTTTTTAAATTATCATTTACCTTTTCTTTACTTTTTTTGCAAAGATAGTTGTGCTGCCAAGCAACTTGAGGTAAAGGCATTAAAAGGGTTAGACTATAGAAAGTGAAAACAAAACAATGGCGATACTTCCTACAGGAGACCGCACAGAAAAGCAGTTGGCTGGTTTCATATTGCATAATGGTGCTGTGTTCCTTGATGAAGTAAACAATCTTCCTTGTATCAACATAAAAATCAGACCCTGGTCCCCACAGTGTTGGTTTCTGTATGGCTGGAGGCATCCCCACTCAACAGATTCCATGGAAACATACGTTGTATGTCAATTCATCTTTCAGTTCTTCCTTTCAGAGAATACTCTCGGATTTTTTAAGCAAAGTACATTGTGCGTAAGGTATCTTGGTGAATCTGTACAGCCTTGGCAAGAGCTTGTGGATCGCGTCCATTGCTCTGTCCTGAAACGTGACTTCCTTCAGCACTGTAAGAGAATTGGCAATGAACACACACACAAACTCTACCTGATGTCATAATTCTGAAAAACATTATTTATTGTAGAGAAGTTCCAAATTTTTTTTAAAAACAGAGGCAGGTATAATTATCTCCTACATGTCTATCACCCAGCTTCAATAATTAACTCAGGCCAATTTTACTTCTCTCACCTGCCCAGGATTATTCAGAAGCAAATCCAAGATATCCTATAATTTTGTTGGTATATACCCCTTTAATTATCAATAATCTCTCCCTTGAGTTAATTTGGTAGAGCAAGTAAATCACTATGTCATTCTGTCACTAACAAGCTTAGACTGCACATTTTAATGGGAACCCTTATTTTGAGCAATCAGTTCTATCACTGCTCTTCATATGGGTCACTGACTCTTCTAATAGCGCATGCAACTTTAATTGTAAATGGCACCTCTAGGCTTATGATAAACAGAGAGGCACATACTTACATGAAGACAAAGAAATTTCCCAAGAAAATCCTAACATGCAGGCCATATATGAATTTGGGCAAAAACCTGTTTTGTTATGCTTTTATATTACCTGTCATGTTCCTTGTCTACGAGATGATATCTGGCTCTGAATGCCACCAGGTGAGCATAATACGCTGGTGCAGGTATAGAAACAGAACGTGTACAGCGCACGTAAGTGTGGCAGAGCTGGTAAGTTAGCAGCTGAAGTTCATCTGCAGTAAAGCAGTTATCATCCCATAAAACATGATAGTGTGAAGGACGGCTGGTACCCTACAGAAAAGGCAATGACATACTGTTGATTTCTAAACTTCTAAATAAATATTCAGCTCAGACTAAGTTATATAACAAGTCAGCTTTGTACATTAGCAAAACATATTCTAACTTAATAGTCAATTAAAAAAACATTTAGTTGATTCTGGGTATACAATAAAAAAAAGTGAAAGCAGTGACCTGAACAGACATCTGCACACCTATGTTTAAAGCAGCATTATTCATAATAGTCAAAAGGTAGAAGCAAACCAAGTGTCCGTTGATAGGTGAGTGAATAAACAACCCATTATATGGATGTGGTATATACATACAATAGAATATTAGTCAGGAAGAAAGGTCTGATACATTCTTCAACATCAATTAACCTTGGTGACATTATGATAAATGAAATAAATCAGTTTCAAAAAGACAAATATATGATTCACTGATCTAAGGTGCCTGGATACCTGTAGTAGTCAATTTCATAGAGACAGAAAGTAGAATAGTGGGGCTGGGGAGAGGGGGTATGGGGAGTTAGTGTTTAATGGGGACAGAGTGTTGGGGAAGATGAAAAATTCTTAAGATAGATGGGGATATGGCTGCATAACAATGTGAATGTACTTAATGTACACTTAAAAATGGTTAAAATGGTAAGTTGTGTGTTATGTATATTTTACCATAATAAAAACACCAAAACATTTACTTGAGCTCCTATGTATTAGTTACTATGTTAGGTAATAGGGGCTTCAAGAAAAACAAAGTCAAAGATTTCCTGTTTTTTTTTTTTTTTTTTTCTTAAATTGACTGATTGATTGATTGATTGACTGATTGACAGAGGGGAAGGGAGGGAGAAAGAGAGGGAGAGAAACATCAGTGTGTGGTTGCCTATGAGGTGCCCTCCACTGGGGACCTGGCCCACAACCCAGGCATGTGCCCTGCCTGGGAATCAAACCAGTGACCCTTCGGTTTGCAGGCCTCTTCTCAATCCACTGAGCCACACTGGTCATAGTCTGTTTTTTTTTTTAAAACAAAATTTACAGAGGCCTAGAGACAGAGCATCTATAATTACAAAATAACTAATAAGTGGCATTAATACTGCTGGCATTTAACCTGTAAGAGATCACCAAGGGCCGTAATTGTAGGGGTAAGCATTGGCTTTTCACCGAGTAGGGAAGGGGTGAGATTTGGCCTTTTTGGGGATGTTGGGGTGAAGAGACACTAGAGAGAAGGAACCACCTTAACCAAAGCAGAGGGGGCATAATTTTTCACGGTGTATTTGGGGAATGGCTACCAGACCAATATGAACAAAGTATGGTGCATGATGGGAAAAAGATGGAGTTGAAAAGAAAATTTTGAATCAGACTGAATGACATGTTTAGGAATTTGGGCTTTCACCTGTAGGTGGCAGAAAAAACACCACAGTTTGTTTTTTTACAGGAGAGCTTTTAGGTATGATGAGATTGAGGTTTTATAAAAATAACATCAGCAATAATATGAAGACAGATTAGAAATAGGAAGAGACTGAAAGCAAAGGAAGCAATTAAGGAGGCTGTTGCACTAATTTTGGTGTGAGATAATGAAGGTGTGAACTAAGGAAATGGCAGTGGCAAAAGAGTAAAGGAGAAGATTAGCTTGTACTTTAACAATATTTGTTTGTCAAATATTTTGCAAGATTTTGGGGATAAAATTCAAATTATTATCAAATTTACCTCCTCTAAATTATGTTCTCCCCTAAAGAATGTATACATAATATATTGTCCCTTCACACACATTCAGTATTTACTAAACACTCACTATATGCCATGTCCTGTATCAAGGTGCCACCACACAGTAATGAATAAGACACATTCTAGAGATGAGACAGGTAACATAGAAATAAAACCATAAAAAATTGAGCTATAAAGAGAATTAAAGTTTTTGGTTAAATTCATTGAGGATATATTCCTGTCTTGAAGATGCATTTGCATTATCAGTGGTATCCAGAAGTTCCAAAATAAAAAAAAATCTGCTCTAACCAGCATTTTCAAAATTTATTTGAACAGAGAACCTTTTTTTCCCCTCATTTGTGGTATTTATTAAAAAGTCATAGCAGCGGTGTTCCATGGGATACATGGAGGGAAATACTAGGCTCAAAATGTACTGTGATAATGTAGATATTATTTCTAGAAGGTCCTCTCAATTTCGTTTTTAATTACTCTCCACGAAAATGTACAACACTGATTGTAAAGAGGAGCAGATACAAGAATACAGGCTCTGTCTCTGCTTCTGGGAAGTCTAAGCAGCACTGAATTAAATAGAAATAAGTCCCTCTCAAAGTAAGAAAGGGGAAGAAATTTATTTATTGAAAGTTTCATCTAATTTCATGTGGAAACAATCTGGGGTACAGAGAAGGGTATTCCTCTCTCCTTTTTCTGAGATTAAAAAAAGGTATACATATTAATGGACATTCCTGAATTAAAATATTTCACCCAAGTGTTTGTTGGCTTACCTGTATTCCTGCGTGGCTACAGAGGTAAAAATCAAACTCATATGGGTGTGTAATGTCTGTGTCAACCGTTGTTCCAGCTGGGATATTGCCACTTCTTCCAACCTGGATTTATTTGGTCAAAATTTAAACAAAACAAATGTAAAAAATGTGTCTAAAAGCACTTTTAAAAATATATAAATATATAGGCTGATCCCACAATTCACTAATTTCAGCTTGAAATATTACTTAAGCAGGCATTAACAGGAGACCTTATTCTAGTCCTGGTTACTACTATTCTTAGTGTTGCTGAAAGTGAGAGATGATGAACAAAAAGTTATTAGTTCTTACTATATGTTTAGCTGGTAGTTGATCCCAGCATGGGTTGAAAACCTGAAAAAATTTTTTCAGCTTACTTTACTCCAATTTATGGTACTTGTGCACAGCAAGTACTCATGAGTGTGTAATTTATGAAAATTAGCATTTTCCTCGAAGAACACTATTTTTAGAGAAAGAATGCTGACCATAACATCAACAACAGTCAACGTATTATAACCCCTTTTGTCAGGCACCCTACGTACATTATTTCTAATCCTGATAGCCCTGCAAGTCAGGTATTATTCCCGTTTGTTTGCGGAAACTAAGACTAGGGAATATAAAATAATTTGCCCACTTGCATACAATGAAGGACAGACCTGGGAGTCAAACACAGAAATGACTGCAAAGGCCCTGTTCCTTTTATTTTGCACTAGCAGTTTCAATATACTGTAAGGAAACAGACACCATGATTTTCTCTTGAGTAGGTATGTGAATAAGATGGTTCAAAATAATGGAAGGGTTATTAATAAAACACTTTAAAATACATACAAAGTCTGTCTGGAAAAAGTCCAGCCATTGTTAATATGATGAGAATGGTTTGAGCGACCTCGATGTAACCTGGTAGCCAAGGAGAGTGGACTGGAATGCACATGTGTGAACAATGATGACTTCACTGTATTAGTCGGTGGGGGTGGTAGATGCTATGGAGTATGCATATGCACTATGTGGCTGGCACATTAAAAATGACTGTAGAGCAACGAATCTGCATCAGATTTTGTGTTAAGCTTGAACAGAAATGGATGATTCAGATGGCCGCGGCTATGGGTAACAGGTGAGTGGCAGCTTCATCACAACAATGCGCCTCATGCATCATGCCTCATGTCTTGTGCAGAGTTTTTTTGGGCAAAATATCAAATCACCCAGGTGACTCAGCCCCACCTACAGCCCAGATTTGGTGCCCTGCGACTTCTGACTTTTCCCCAAACTAAAATCACCTTTGAAAGGGAAGAGATTTCAGACTGTTGATGAAATTCAGGAAAATATGATGGGGCAGCTGATAGGGATCAGGAGAACTGTGTGAGGTTCCAAGGTGCCTACTGTGAAGGGGACTGAGGTGTCACTGTCTTATGTACAATATTTCTTGTATCTTCTTTGATAAATGTCTGTATTTTTCATAGTGCATGGCTGGATACTTTCTGGACATATCTCATATACGTCCATCCCCTAATTATAAAAATACATACATTAAAATATAGAAAAAATTCTGTGAATTTCTAAGAAATCATTATTTAAAAATTAGTCTGTAAGAATTTCCACTAATCACTTTAGAAAGCCCCTAGCTTTTAAAAAAACTAATTTTTACAAGGTATTTTCAAAAGAGAATGTACCTTTCTTCTTTTAACATTTAAGGACATTATGAACAGAAAGAAAAAAATCTAAAACTGAGTTTCTTCACAACAGAAAAGCATGAAAGGAATGTGGAACATTTAGAATGTTACCAGAAATTCTAGAAAGTTAAAAAATTTTAAGTATTAACCTATCTTGATGATTCTATATTCACAGTCTTAGTTGAATCTGCTACCATACAGTAGAAACTTGGGTGTTGGCAGAGAGCCTTTGTGTAAAGTACTATGTTAGATCAAGTTGGCTTATGCTAGTATGACAACGGATGTAAAATTACCCTTTCTGTCCTATCAGCACAAAATAACCGAGTGTGATGTCTCTTCTGAACTACAATGTAGGTTATTCCAGGTTGATAGTCTTTTTCCAAACTGATGCAGGCTTCTCGAATTGCTAGTAGTTCATAATATAATACCTAGAGTAGATGAAATGGAAAGATTTGATATAGTCAGCCGTTCTCTTACACACATTTCAAAGTAAGATAATTATTTAGTCTCAGTATTCCTTTCTTTCTTCCTTTTTGTTTAATAAAGACTTTATTTATTTTTAAAGAGAGGAAGGGGAGGGAGAAAGAGAGGGAGAGAAACCTCAGTGTGTGGTTGCCTTTCGAGCATCCCCCACCAGGGACCTGGCCTGCAACCCAGGCATGTGCCCTGACTGGGAATCATACCTGCAACCCTTTGGTTCCCAGTCTGGCACTCAATCCACTGAGTCACACCAGCCAGGGCTATTTCTTTCTTTTTTAAAAATTATTTATTTATTTTTAGAGAGAGGGGAAGGGAGGAAGAGAGGGAGAGAAACACTGATGTGTGAGAAAAACATCTAATAGCTGCTTCTCATAATCCTAACAGGGGACCATGCATGTGCCCTGAATGGGAATTGAACTGATGACCTTTCAGTTTGTGGCATGACACCCAACCCACTGAGACACACCAGTCAGAGCAGTCTCAGTATTTCTTAATCTCATGTATTTCATCTTATCTATTAACAGCAAACAGTCTTAGCAACCTAGGCTTACATATCCATAGTAAACATTTTAGAAGGGAAATCTCTAAGGAAGCAACAAATTTTGACTTTAGGAACTCTCAACTTAATTAAGGCGTCTAACTTCAGAACTAGATACCATATTATAAACATAGTATCTGATTTAACCATAATATGATGAGATCCCTCATCATATTGGCAAGCAACCAACCTGCCTAAACTGTCCCTCTGAAACACCATCCCGATAGAAGATGATTCGAGTAGGTTTGAACCGCGTTGACTTATAAAATTGAATGAGAAGTTCTCGGACCATGGAGGCCAAGTCCTGGATGATCTCCTGTCGGGGTCTCTGAACTCTTACTGTAGCACAGTATCTGCTTGGGTGGGCATCCATACTCCCTACAACCTAAGTTGGAAAAGTAAAGAAAAAGAAAAATTAAGATTATCAAAACTACATGGATATGAACTTACTGCAATAAAAAAAATTGAAAGAAAGTACATGGATTTCATTTAGATTTATATATATATATTTTTAAAGATTTTATTTATTTATTTTTAGAGAGGGAAGGGAGGGAGGGGAAGAGAGAGAGAGAAACAGAAACATCAATGTGCGGTTGCTGGGGGTTCTGGCCTGCAACCCAGACATGTGCCCTGACTGGGAATCGAACCTGGGACACTTTGGTTCCCAGCCCGCGCTCAATCCACTGAGCTAAGCCAGCCAGGGCTAGATTTATATATTATTTTAACAAAAAACAGATCATTCCTAGTGAAGAACAAAATAAAAGGCCTAGTACAGGGTCAAAACTTATTTTCCCATAAGAAGGGTGCACTTCACATTGAACAATTAGATACTAATTTCTGGATGTTGCTAGTAGACCTAATGATTAGCAAGGGGGGAAAAGAGACAAAAGATGTACATAAAGACAGTAAGATAAAGGAGATAAGTAAAAGAGACGACCCATGCAAACCCCTGATTTCTCTTTATATCTTTTATACTTCAGGAAGCCACACCACCAGAAACCATACTGTAGACTTTGGCATCACCTCAGAAATGCTATGTTTCACAAATTTTATAAGAATTTTACCTCTTTTACTGCAATGTCCTAGACCAGAAGGCTTGAATCCATAGTCAAGTTTTAGTGTGATGTACTTATGTTTTCTATCTAGGACTTAGGGAAACTAACTTCCTGTTAGGTGTATCTTATTCATTTGAAACCAAAGCATGGAAAATTCTTACGTTTTTTCTTTTGTCTTAGATTAGAAAATAGTCAAGCTTTTACAAAAATGAACCAGAACTACTTGCCTACTTATTTATGTACATGAGGTGGTATCTCCTTTTATTTCATCTCATATATATATATTTATATTTAGTAGTGAGATACCATATATTATATATAAATATTATATAAATACATTATATACATTATATTGAGATACATTATACATTATATAATATATATTTATATATAATATATAGTATCTCATTACTAAATATAAATATATATATATAAATATATAAAGAACTGCATAGTATCTCATTACTAAAAAATAAATCTATACCCCTTCTGATGGCACAAAAAGCCTCTCAAAAGCATACTGGCCTCACAGGCTGCTATACTACACTTCAATTCCTTGCATTTTTCAACATTCTCCAAATGCACTAGGTTTTGGCAATCTAAATTTTAATTTCCATCACAATCAAGGTAATGTGTATTATACTATATGACATTTATTACTTGTATTTGTTTCTCACACTAGTCTTTAAGTTCTTGGGAAAAGAAGCCATACATCAAAAAGAATCAGTTAATAAAATCTATTTCCAAGATCTCTAATAATCATAAAAGTGGATATTTGGTGGAAAGAGGTTTAGTAGAAAAGGACAATGATTACCCAGAAGCCCAAAAGAATTCCAATATGTTTAGACTTCCTTTTCTTAGAAAAGGGCCTCAAAATAGCAAACCCAAATTAAGTCTTGAATTCCTTTTTTAAATCATTTTATCTTTTATAAGAACATTTTTATGAATATCAAATGGCTCACTACCATCTCTAAGACACTTGAAATTAAACAATTCATCCATAACTATAAGAATACAAAGCACCATAATTTATTAATATATAAGTCAATTTTCTTCACTAATGAAAATAGCTTTTGAATATGTAATATTCAAAAGAGCTTTTTAAATATGTAAAAATTTTAATGTTACTATCATTTTCAAAGATAAGTAAGATTTATCAGATTGTTAAAACTTAAAATTTATATAAAGATTATTATAATGGATAATGAAAAAATACAAAAATCTTACAGCTTAATTTCTAAAATTTACTAAATATTCCTAAAATATGTTGACATTTGAAAACACTGGCAGTTGTTAAAATGAAGCAATTTTCAAGTTGGGTAAAATATTATCTGGCTTTCTGTGGTTTATAAGAAAGACACTTAAAAGAACTGACAACAGAATGGTTACAGGCATAGAAATAGGCAAAGCTACAGCAGGCAGATGTTAAAAGTAGGAGCGGCAGTATTAAAACGAAGAATTCAAGTGCAAAGTATTAAAATGAACAAAGGTGGAAGATATTTTAGATAGAAAAATCTCCAACTACCTATCTTAAATATAATGTATCTTTCTGTATCAAAGTCACCACTGAAATACATAAACAATCTCTTTGAATTATAAAAAGTAACTGAAAACATAAAATCATGGAGGGGTTTAGACAAATTAAAGTAGGAAACAGAAGATTTGAGCAATATAATTAATAAACTTGATTTAATAGCTATATATGGAAACTGTAGCCCCAAACCAGAGCAGAATCATTCTTTTAAAAAATCTAAAGAACTTATGAAAGTTGACTCTCTTTATATTTATAAAAGTTGGTTTCAAAGAAACTATCATTAAAATTCAAAAATTGAAACCAAAGTACTGATCTTCTAAACTTTAGGTAAGATAAATCTGCCTGATGATACTCACAGCAGCAATAGAAGGCTTCTTCCCATCACCAGCTGGTGGATGAGTGACATCTGCTCCCAAAAATATCACTGGTTGCTGGAACACAGAAGGTCTTAAACACATTTTAAAAAAGAGTTAGTCATTAGTCAATCCATTTTTTCATTATCCATTTAACTGTTTCATACTACTGGAACACAACTGCAAGCTGCTGACACAGCACAGAGGAGGTTCTATACAGACAGCTTCATAGGCCTCAAATACTGACAGCATTATTCCCTTAACTCATGAATCCCCCCAGTCAGTGAAGTAAAAGCTGTCACCGTGGGTCTACCCAGTGTCTTATTCAGAGCAGTTTTCTGCCTGAAGTCTTGGTGATGGTGGTTGCAAAGGCCAGCTGCTGCCAGTGTTCCTCGTAACAGGCATAAAATGCTAAACTTCAAATTAATCCACCGATTTGTACTAATTTTTGTTGAATCTACTTACGTTTTTAGTTTATGTAATCTCTTTAGGAGAAAAAGAATCATTCAACTATACACTGAAAGGGATTACTACTCCCCATTCTATGGCCAAAAGTATAAATTTGAGTAACATAGTTACCGTCTAAAGTAGTTCATTTTATTTCTGGAACTATATCTTTTAAGATTCAAATGATTGTTTCTTAGTTCTTGGGATTGTTGATAACATTCTATATTCATTCCATTTGCAAATCTCTCATATTTAATAAGGATAGGAAGTAGAGGCAGATGGAAAAAGGGGGAAAAAAAGAACTTTTATGTTAAACATATATCCTTAATGTAATACTTGTTTGTATGCCTAATGGTCAAGATATTTAACCTTTTAAAGCCCTAGTTGCTTTAGCTATTAAAAGGAAACTTGCTGTTCAATTCTCCAAGTAACAGCTTCTTCCCCAGCTCCTGTTTCTAGCTTATTATGTGTCATACTTCCTAACAGCTCCTAGACATGATGGTGACCCAACAGTACCATCTGCTCTCCCACTGACTGCAGCAAGGATTGATACGGTTCACTTAACTGATCTATTGAATTAACATTGCTCCCCATCCCCCCAGGCCCTCCACTCTTCCCCCACTTTCCAGGTAAACAGCCACATGACATTAGCTTGAAGATGACCATCAAATAACGAAACAATTCTTCAAGCTGGGCTCTCCAGTAAGAAATAAGTAAAGCTTTCAATACTTTCTAGCTAGGCAAGAGGTATCTTGCATACTAAATGAAAATGGAGGTAAGAGGGGATTTCCACAAGAAAATCTCTTAATCTTGCCAATCTAAACTCTTAACTTTTTGCCAAGGTGTCTACTTAGAATCATCAAAGTGGCTTCTTACACAGATGATAGATATTGTAATATGCAGAAAAACTGAAATACTAAAAATAATGAATATTTTATTAAGTGAATAGCTTAACTTACCTTTGATGAGGTACAAGAATATTATTGATCCCTCCGAGTTTAACATTTATCTTTAGGCACAGGTTTGACAGAGTTTGAGGGGATGTTTTTATTACATTCTTTACTTGAACACACTGTGTAGCCATACCCAAAAGTGTATCTCCTACACGTTTCACCTCCGCTATGGAACAAATACAGATATGTCTCGTTAGAAAAAAGGTCGAACTTTACTGAAAATTAAGCTGCTGTGTTTCTCCCCTTGAAATACATTACTGTATTACAGGGTAGCAAAAATTATACCAGTACTAAAACAATGCTGCTATAACGTAATGTATGCTGCTTTGAAGATCAGCTTAAGTATTTACTGATAATTTTTCCAGTTGTTTTCTTCTTGGTATAAGAAAGTTTATTTTTACTAGCATAAAAAAAACTATAGCTGACAGGTATGGCTTAGTGGATTGAGTGCCAGCCTGTGAACCAAAAGGTCGCTTGTTTGATTCCCAGTTGGAACACTTGCCTGGGTTATAGGCCAGGTCCCTGCCAGCTGGGGGCATGAGAGAGGCGACCAATCGATGTTTCTCTCCCTCTATTTCTCCCTTCCTTTCCCTCTCTCTAAAAAAAAAAAAAATATATATATATATATATATATATATCTATATATATATCTATATATCTTTTAAAACTATAACCACAATTGAAAAAGCATAAAGAAAAAAATCATACATAAATCCCTTATTAGTATTTTACTGTCCTCTCTTCCAGTAATTTTCTCCATTTATATGATTTTAATGCAGTTATAATCCTATTCTCTAACCTGTAATTTAAAAATACACAGGTATTACAGTGGAAGGAATAAAAGGCCCCTATTTATTTCCCCTTCTCTGCCATTAGACTACCATACAGAATTCAGTGTATATAACTTCTTATATATAAAACACACAGAATTTTAAAATAAAAATTGAGAACATACTAGATATTCCATTTTGCAACTTGTCATTTTCACGTAATAATACAGTATGTTCTTATAGTTATCCTGTTTTTAAATGCCATAAGGTATCATATACTGCTTGTTTCAGTTCTCATTATTTCAAATGATGCTATGAGTAATACCCTTGTATGTTTATTTTTGTTTGGTTGTGAAACCATAGCTTCAGAATAAATTTCTACAAGTAGAATTAGGGGTCAAAGGTATATATATATTTAACATTTTCATAGATATGACAAAATGGCCTCTTTAAAGATTCATTCATCATTCAACAAATATTAATGCACACCTAATACATGCTAATATTGTGCAAGGTTCTAGATATACAATAGTGAGTCAACAGAGACACTGTGGCTGTCTTCACGAAGCTTTTAGTATAGTCGGAGAAAACTAGTTAAATTACAACTCAAATTTAACATTACAACTGTGAAAGCAACATAAAGGAGTGGTGCAAGGTGCTATAAGACAATACAAGTGAAAGAATTAGACCTTGTCAAGGAGGTCAGGCAAAGCTTTTCCCAAGGAAGGGATGTTTAAGCTTAAATTCACAAGAGTGTACATTTGCTTGGTGAAGGGTGGAAAGTGGGTTATGAGAAGCAATACAGGTAGAAGGAAGGGGATGAACAAAGAATTTCTGTGGGTGGGGGGAAAGCATAAAGTGAGACAAATCCTAAAGAGTTATAAAGTCATGATTTGAACATGCAAATCCTTGGAAGATTCACTTAAATATTAATTTTATCAATTACATAATGAAAAATGATTAAAGTGGGGGTGATAGAAAAGGAGATAAAATCAGATTTATATTTTAAAAAGACCACCCTGGATGCTGGTTATAGCTCTAATATGTACAAAGGCTTGCAAGTCATCACTCCTGTTCTCACAAGGCAACAGCTATACAAACTGAAAATCATTGACTTTTCTTAGATCTATCAGAGAACTGAGTTCACAGAACAAACTACCACCCCAAAACAGGGGCATACACAGAATCACATTCAAGATCAGCTTATTACAAGCAGAAGCTGATGAAGCCAGTAACTGGTAGGAACAATTAACAGTAACTCCCATAATTCAAGAAGAACAAAACAAATAAGCCACTTAAAAAGTAGCCAAAGGACTTGAATAGGAATTTCTTTGAAGATATACAAATGTCCAACAAGCACATGAAAAGATGCTCCACATCACTAATCATTAGGGAAATAAAAACCCAAACCACAATGAGATACTGCTTCAACACTCAATAGGATGGCATAAAAAAAAAGGAAAGTAAGTGTTGGCAAGGATGTGGAGAAACTGGAACCTTTTGTGCACAGCTGGCAGAAATGCAAGATGGTGCAGATGCTGTGAAAAATAGTATGGCAATTGCTAAAAACATTAAACACAGAATTACCATATGATCCAGAAATTTCAATTCTGGAAATACATCCAAAAGAAGTAAAAGGATTGGAACAAACAGCTGCATACCCATGTTCGAAGCAGTATTCTTCACAATAGCCCAAAGATGGAAGTAATCCAAGTGTCCACTGATGGATGAATAGATAAACAAAATGCAGTATACACATGCAATGTGACATTATTCAGCTTTAAAAAGAAAAAAATGCTGACACATACTACAATATGGATAAACAAACCTTGATGGTATTATGCTAAATGAAATAAACCAGTCACAAATATTGTATAATTCACTTAGATGAGAAAACCAGAACAGTCAAATTCAGAGAGATGGAAAGAATGGTAGTTGTCTAAGGTGAGGGAGGAATGGGAAGTTATTGTTTAATGGGTACAGAGTTTCAGTTAGGGATGATGAAAAAGTTCTGGAGGTGGATATTGGTGATGGTCATGTAAGAATGTGAATATACTTAATGCCACTAAACTGTGTACTTGTTAAAATGGTAAATTTTGTGTTATATATATACTATCCCACACAGAATATAAAATTCTGACACATGTTACAACATGGATAAACCTTGATGACATTATGCTAAGTGAACTAAGCAAGAAAAAAAAGGATAAATATTGTATGATTATATTATATGAATTTACCTGGAATAGTTAAATTCATAGAGAAAGAAAGTAAAACAGAGGCTACCAGAAGTTGATGGGAGGGGGAGTGGGAAGTTACTGTTTAATGGGTACAGAGTTTTTGCTTGGGATTATAAAAAAGTTCTGGCAGCCCTGGCTGGTGTAGCTCAGTGGATTGAGCGTGGGCTGTGAACCAAAGCATCGCAGGTTCGATTACCAGTCAGGGCACATGCCTGGGTTGCAGGCCACAACCCCCAGCAACCACACACGGATGTTTCTCTCTCTCTCTTTCTCCCTTCCTTCCCTCTCTAAAAATAAATAAATTGTAAAAAATCTTTAAAAAAAAGTTTAAAAAAAGTTCTGGCAATGAGTAGTGGTGATAGAATGGATAATGGGTAAGTAGCGATTCACAACAATGTAAATATACTTAAAGCCACTGAATTGTGTAGTTGTAAATTGTTAAAATGGTAAATTTTATGTTATGTATATTTTACCACACATGCACACAAGAATTTGTTTAAAAGAAGTTAACCCAGGAATACTCCCACGAAAACAGCACATCAGAAGGAATAAAAACCATGATCAAAGCCTGACACCAAATGACTGACTTAAGGGAAGCCACCACCTCTATAAACATGAGACAAATGCAGAGATCCTAGGGCTCAGGCAAAAGAAGGCAAGACTACATACAGAAGCAGCTGAAACACAGGTAGCAGTACTCAGGACACAAAAAATGAAATAAAAGGAAGTGGCAAATGATGAGTTTTTCCATGAGAAAAACTATTGGGATAAAGGGTTTAAAAGGGCTGGGTTTTTTTTGGTAATTGTTTATTTATTTAAAGATTTTATTTATTTATTTATTTAAGAGAGAGAAGGGAGGAAGAGAGAGAGAGAGAGAGAGAGAGAGAGAGAGAGAGAGAGAGGGAGAGAGAGAGAGAAACATCAATGTGCAGTTGCTGGGGGTTATGGCCTGCAACCCAGGCATGTACCCTGGCTTATTTATTTATTTTTAAAGCAGGGAATGGAGGGAGAAAAAGATGGAAAGAGGGAGGGAAACATCAATGTGTGGTTTGATGCCCCCCTACTGGGGATCTGGCCTGCAACCCAGGCATGTGACCTGACTGGGAATGGAATCGGTGATCCTTTGGTCAACAGGCTGGCACTCAATCCACTGAACCACACCAGCTAGGGAGTAAAAGGGCTGTTTTTTAAAATAAGAATTGCAGAAAGCTTTAACACTTGAAACCATATGGTGGTAATTTGATTTACAAACACACATTAAACAATTAAATGACTTTTTAAAAAATGAAGGAGAAATACGTTCTCAGACAGATAAAAATGAAGGGAATTTGTTGACAGTAGATTTGCTTATAAGAAATGGTAGTTTTTCAGAAAGAAGGAAAATTATATAGGTCAGAGAAGAATAAATAATATTTAAATAAACTCTTACTTTCTTATTCTTAAATAAATAGGTAACTATTTTAAATAATAATAATGTTTTGTTTGATTATAGCATATGAATAGATAAAATGAATAACAGCAATGTTTTAAGGGACAGGAGCGAAGAATTGGAAATATGTTGTCATAAGGCAACTACACTATCTGTGAAGAGGTACAGAGTTATTTGAGAGAGGACTTAGATCAGTTGTAAGTGTATATTGCAAACTCCAGGACAACCACCAAAAAAAATTTTTTAAACAACTAAATTTGGTCCTGGCCAGGCAGCTTAGCTGGCTGGAATGTTGTCCTGATATACCAAGGTTGCAAGTTCAATCCCTGGTCATGGCACATACAATAATCAACCAATGAATGCAAAAACGGATAGAGTGATGAATTGATCTCTCTCTCAAATCAATAAAAAGAAAAATAAAACAAGTATAACTGATATGTTAAGAGAGGAGAGGAAATGAAATAATTAAAGATGCTAAATTAAAACCAGAAAAGGCAATAACAGGGGAAGATAAAATTAAGAACTAACTGCATATTGCCTTCAAAAGAAAAAACAAACCTTTAAATACAAGGACTCATTAAATCTTGGCTGGGTGGCTCGGTTGGAGCATCATCCCATACACAAAAAGGCTGAGGTTTCAATCCCAGGTTAGGGCACATACCTAAGTTTCAGGTTCAATCCCCAATTGGGGCATGTATGGGAGGTAACTGATCCATATTTCTCTCTCACATTGATGTCTCTCTTTCTCTCTCTTTCTGTCTCTCCCCCTCCCTTCCTCTCTCTCAATAAACATATCCTCAGGTATGGATGAAAAAAAAAGTTTAATTAAGGACATATTAAAAATAAAGCAAAACCAGAAGATATATCATGGGAACACAAGGAAAAGAAAACTGGAATAGCTGTATTAGTTTCACACAAGGCAAACTTCAGATTTAGAATTATCAGGGAGAAAGAGGGACATTACACAGTGGTAGAATGCTCAATTCTCCAAGAAGACATAACTATCTTGAGCATGTCTGCACCTAACAAAAGAACGTCAAAATAAGTGAGGCAAAAATTGATAACACTTCAAGGAGAAAAAGACAAATTCACTATTATAATGGAAACTTCAACACCCTTTTATTGGTAATTGACAGACCCAGTGGTCAGAAGATCAGTGAGAATACAGTTGACTTGAACAGCAGCATCAATCAACTGACTCTAGGAGACATCTACAAAATATTTTATCTACTAACAGCAGAAACACATTCTTCTCAAGCTCACATGGAACATTCACCAAGATAGATCTCATTCTGTTCCAAAAACACACCTTAACAAATAGAAAAGAATAGAAATTATACATAATGTGGTCTCAGATCACAATGGAATTAAACTAGAAAACAATAATGGAAAGATAGCTGAACAATCCCCAAATATTTCTACATTAAATGACATGATTCTATGCAACACATAAATCAAATAAGTCTTAAGAAATTTAAAGACATTTGGAACTATATGAAAATGAAAAACAATGTATCAAAATCTGTGGGATCCAGTGAAAGCAATGCTTAGAGGAAAATTTACAGATTTTAGTGCATTTATTAGAAAAGAGGAAAGCCCTGGCCAAATAGCTCGGCTGGTTGAAGCATTGTCCCAATGCTCCTAGGTTGCAGGTTCAATCTCTGGTCAGAGCACATGCAGGAAGAAACAAATGAATGCACAGATCAATGGAACAACAAATCAATGTTTCTCTCTCCCTCCCCGCCTTCCTCTCTCTCTCTCTAAAAATCAACAACAAAAGATTTTTTTAAAAAGAAAAGATCTAAAATCAATTTTCTATGTTTCCACCTTAAAGAAAATAAGAACAATATAGTTCTAAAACAAGCAGAGGAAAGAAATTAATAATTAGAGTAGAAATCAATAAAGTTGAAAATAAGAAATCAACAGAAAAAAATCAACAAAACCAAAAAGCTGGTTCTTTGAAAAGACCAATGAAATTGATAAAACTCTAGCCATATTAATCAAGAAAAGGAGAAGACACCAATTATTAATATCAGAGATGAAATACAGACCATTGCTATTGGTCCCATTGACATTTAAAAGATAATAAAAGAATATTATGAAACTCTAGGCCCACAAATTTGATAACTTACATAAACTGGACCAATTCTTTGAACGACATTACCAAAACCCACACAGAAAACTAGATAGTCGGAATACGTCTGCATCTATTAAAGAAATTAAAGCAATAATTAATAAACTTCCAAAGAAGAAAGTACCAGGCCCAGATGGTTCTTCTGGTGAATTCTGCCAAACATTTAAAGAAGACATGATACCAATTCTCTACAATTACATCTAGAAAACAGAGGCAGAGGAAATGTTTCATATCTTATTATACAAGGCCAATATTACCCTAATATCGAAACCAGATAAAGACCAGACAAGAAAGACTATAGATCGATATCTCTCATAAACATAGACGCAAAAATCCTCAACAATGAAGGACGCATGGACAAAACCAAGAAGAAGGGTGGAAGCTAGGGAGGGAGGTGGGTTTGGCTGGGGTGAGGGGAAAATGGAGACAACTGTAATTGAACAATGATAAAATAATAAAAAAAAAACCCTCAACAAAATATTAGCAAATTGAATCCGAAATTGTATTGGATTTTATACCATGATCAAGTGGGATTAATACCAGGTATGTAAGGCTGGGCTCAACATTCAGAAATCAATTACTCAATCCCATTAAAAGACTAAAATGAAAAACCAGAGGATCGTATCAATAGATACAGAAAAAAGATATGGCAAACTCCATCATGCATTTATGATAAAAACTCTCAGCAAACTAGCATTCAGGGCAACCTCTTCAACTAGATAAAAAACTACAGAAAACCTGTAGTTGCCATCATGCTTAGTGCTAAGAAACTAGATGCTTTCCCCTAAGATCAGGAACAACGCAAGAATGTCTCCTCTCACTACCCCTATTTAACATCATACTAGTATACATGCAAAAGTCAACTGCTTTCCTAAATACCAAAAATAAACTGGAGTTTAAAATTAAAAACACAATATGACTTACATTAGCACAAAAAGAAAAAAAATAGATACTCATGTCCATACAAAAACTTGCACACAAATGTTTACAGAAGCATTATTTATAATTGACAAGAACGGGAAGCAATCAAAATGCCCTTCAATAAGTGAATGGTTAACAGGCTGTTTGCAGTCCATCCATACAATGACAAATTTTCAGCAACAAAAAGAAATTATTCATTAAGCCACAAAAAGATATGGAGGAGCATTAAATGCATACTGCTAGGTGAACAAAGCCAATTAACAAAGGGTTAATGACCCAACTATACAACAGAGCCTGATGACCCAACTATACGACACTTCAGAAAAGGTAAAATTATGAAAACATAAGAAGACCAGAGGCTGTCAGGGGTCTGAGGAGAGGGAGGAAGGGCAGGAAGGAGGGATGAACACACTGGGGACTTTTGGCACAGTGAAACTGTTCTTTAAGATACTGTAATAGTAGATTCATGACGTTATGCATTTATCAAAATCTACAGACCTCTACAACACAAAGAATGAATAAACTGTGGAAATATTTTAACAATTTATCAATATTGGTTCATTAAATGTACCACACTTATACAAAATATTAATAGTAGGAAAAATTGTGTATATAGTAGGGAGGGGAGGCATATAGGAATTTTATATTATCTGCTCAATTTTTTTGTAAATCTAAAACTGTTCTAAAAAATAAAATTTAGCTCTTTTCCTCCCTGGCTGCTTGAAGACGGGCCACCATCACCAATGACACAGTAACTATCTGGACCACAAGTTCATGAACAACAGACTACTTCAGCAGAAACAAGTGGTCATCGACGTCCTTCACTGTGAGAAGGCAACAGTACCTGAGACAGAAATTTGGGGGAGATGAGCCAAAATGTGCAAGACCACACCAGACGTCATCTTTGTGTCTGGATTCAGGGCCTGTCTTGGTGGTGGCAGGACAACGGGCTTTGTCACAATGTGTGGTTCCTTGGATCACACCAGGAAAAACGAGCCCACAGACTTGCCAGACACTCTGCATGAGAAGCACTCGGGAGCACAGAGGGAGGAACACAGGAGCAAAACGAGAAAGTCAGGGGCCTGCGCAGGCCAGCGCTGGTGCCAGCAGAAAGTGATGCTGGGCAGCGGGAGTAAGGATTCCTCAGTGACTGCCTGTGTGAGTGTGCAGATTTTTCGTGACAGGACTAATAAACTAAGAACTTTAAAACATAAATACAATAAAATCTATTAATTAAAAATATCACCCTGGAAGCAGTGTACAGAATGGACTAAAAGGGAAATGGAAAGCAGGCACGAACACCAGTTTGGAGACTGTTAATACCAACATTTCTTTACATCAACAGTTTAGGAGAGTGTATATTTAATCACACCTTTGCCAAAAATGAGTGTTATAATTCTTGGTGAAAATAACTTATTATAGTTCATATTCTTTAATGACTAATGAGGCAGAGCACCCTTTTATGAGATAATTGACTAGTTGTTTTTCTGTGTTATGTCCTGTGTCTCTTTTTCAATTTTTATTCTTTTTCTACTGACTTTACAAACTCTTTCAGCTTAAAACCTCTGTATTCTGTCACAACTTAAAAAACCTTTTGAATTTATAACCATCATTTTAAATCACTGCATAATATTTCATCAACATACTATAACTTACCCATCGATTAAAACCAGTTCTCAGTAGTTTTAAGATTTTATTTTTAGAGAGAGGGGAAAGGAGAGAGAAAGAGAGAGAAACATCAATGTGTGGTTGCCTCGCTTGTGCCCCCTACTGGGGATCTGGCCCACAACCCAGGCAGATGCCCAGACCTGAATTGAACCATCGACCCTTTGGTTCACAGGCCAGTACCCAATCCACTAAGCCACACCAGCCAGGGCAGTTCTCAGTATTTTTTCAATATTACACATATTACCAAAATTTCGTGCATAGAGATTTTTCTACATTATGAATTCTTCCTTTGAATATATTTTTGAAATTGGAAATACTGAAATGCAGACTAAAAAATATTTTTATAATTTTAATGGGAAGAATATTATCAATTTTAATACATCAACAAGGGATTAAAATGTTAGATTCATTGCATACTCACAAGCACTAGGTATTATATTATTTAAATATATTTGCTAATTTAGTATCTAACAATTTTGCTTTTTATTAATTTGTACTTTAACTCCTGGTAAAAACTAACATTTTCTCATATATTTACTTGTTTTTTCTTGAGAAATTTTGGCTTATATTCTTTTTTTTCAAGATTTTATTTATTTATTTAGAGAGAGGGGAAGGGAAGGAGAAAGAGAGGGAAAGAAACATCAATGTGTGGTTGCCCCTCACATGTCCCCAATTGGGGACCTGGCCTGCAACCTAGGCATGTGCCCTGACTAGAAATTGAATGGGTTGCAGGCCCACGCTCAATCCACTGAGCCACACCAGCCAGGGCTGGTTTATATTCTTTGCATGCTCACCTAAAAGTGTAATTCTTTTCTTTGTTGAACACTGTAACATACCTGTAAGAATATTTCAACTAATAATAAACTACTCTTTTATTGTCTCCCCTTACTGCAAATATTTTTCACTTTCTACTGGTTTCCTTTCAATTTTAGTTATACATTTGTGACATACAGCGATTTTAATTTTTATGCCATCAAATGTAATAACTCCTTTGTGAATGTTTTGATAATTTCTAAGCTTTACTGATTGTACTCCATTCAGTAGTTTGAAAATTATACTTTCTTTGTGTTTTTCAATGATTCAATGATTTATATTTAACTCACTAATCTCACAAGACTTTAATTTGTTTATAATAATGGCTAATAAAGACCAAGTTTTTAGTATATGACAGGTGCTATTTTAGGCTATAACATGTAAACTTATTTAATCCTTACAACTACCTTGTAGGGATCAGGTATTAGCATCCCAATCTCACAGATGAGGAAACTAAGGTTTAAGTAATTCATCTGGATCATACACAGGCACTATACCCATCAGTAACATGGGTATTAAGCAGTCTAGTCTAAGTCCAGAACCAGAGTCTGACTCCATAATCACTACATTGTACTGGTAATTTTTAATAACAATTCTCCCCATAACCATTATTTTGTAATGCCTACTTTAATTACTGAAGTTCTTTTCACAGGGTTTCTTCATAGACCATTTAGTTTGCCCTCCTGATCTGTCTTTTTAGAGTAACAGTGTATGTTTTAAATACTGTAAGGTATAAAATGTCTCAATTTTTTAAACTTTTAGGATATGTTTTAGCATAATTTTAAAAGGAGTGTGATATAACTGAGGAAAAATGCAATCTTAAGATATCCTTACCATACACTGGCGTCTTCCCTGGCAGGATGACGATAATGAGCTGCAGCCCTGAGTAGGTGTTCTTGAGATGCCGGAACATGGGCTCCACGCTGTCTGCCCCCTGCGCGTATTTGCAGAAGCAAGGCTGGCCCTGGATGGGCATCCCCGCATCCTTGGAAATCTTCCGCAGCTGGTCTGTGAAACCCCTAGGAGGAGAAAACACTAAAAATAAAACCTTTGTCTAGTCATTAACACCTACAAAGTAGTAATAGAAAGTTTGGGAAGGGAATGGAGAATGAATCAAAGATTGATGTGCTCCATAAATGAAGAGGTCACCAGACCACTGATGTTAAGGACAATGTGGGTTGGTAATTTATTTTGCAAATTAACACTAACACTACTTTTATGTGGCATTTTGGTAGTTTATAAAGAGCATTAGTAACAAAGTATGCTGGTTAGGAGCTCAGTTATAGAGTTGCCTGAGAGGTTCTAATCCTAGTTCTGTTTCTTACTAGCTATGAAATTTTAGGCAATTTTTTCCAGTTTCTCTCATCTGTAAAATGATTACTTTAAGAATACGGTTGGTGTGCAGATTAAATGTGATAATACATGCAAAGCACTTAGAACACTGCCCAAGACATTAAAATGATAAATTTAAGCTATTATACATTTTCTAATTTGATCCTGACAAGATTCATAAGAAAGTGGTAGGTCAGGTATTACTTCCATTTTATAGATCAGGAAACAGTTTCAGAGACATTAAATATTTGGCCAAAGTCAAATGGTAGAGTCAGAACTCTGACCTGGTCCTGAATTTCGCTCCAAAGTATTACCTTTCTCAAACTAAGATATTGGGAAAGACTGTGCCCTCAGAAAACATTACCCCCCCCCCCCCCCCAAAAAAACCCCTCAACATTTAAAAACAAATTAGGCAGGCAGCATTTTTAATGTACTTTTATCCATACTGGAAAAAAACCCCAAAAGGCTAATAATTTCATATTTAAACAAAATTCTGCATTTAGCCTAGGATAAATGAGTAATGATGTCAAGATTTAACAATAACTTTGCTTTTAAAACAAATAAGGCCTTGGGGGGAGAGGGTGGGTGGAGGTGGAAGAGGGTATGGGGGAATAAATGGTAATGGAAAAACACAATAAAAAATAAAAAAATTAATCCATTCAATGAAAAAACAAAACAAAAATAAGATCCTAAGTCAAGGATCTGAGTTATCTTTGATCAAAAACACTCCAATCCCATTAGGACAGAGATTAAGTGTGTAGAAATCCCCTTCTCCATTTTCTTATTCATGTTTAATTCAAGGAGTACAAAGGTGAATACTTTCAGTCAGCCTAAGCAAGAGCCATAACCTCAATGATTATGAGACTTCTGTCAAGCCATGAATAACAAATGTAAAAGGAAAATAACTCTAAGCTTGAAAAATAATTGGAGGATTTTGCTTTGGTCTCTGGAGGTTAAGTAAGATAATCGTTGCATTGTAGTTGCAACTGTCCTTGTGACATTTCACTTGAAAGCAGGGGGTTATGCCCTGGCTGGTATAGCTCAGTGGATTGAGCACGGGTCGCCTGTTTGATTCCCAGTCAGGGTACATGCCTGGGTTGTGGGCCAGGCCCCCCAGTGGATGGTGCACGAGAGGCAACCACACACTGCTATTTTTCTCCTTCTCTTTTTCCCTCCCTTTCTCTAAAAATAAATAAAATCTTAAAAAAAAAAAGAAAGCAGGGGTTTAAAAACTTTAGAGAAAAGTATAGTAAGTGAATCTTAAATCATACATTTAGAGATTTCAAGCTAATAAAAAGAAGTGAACAGAGTTAAATAGAAAAAAATCTTTATTTTTCATATAAGAAAACAAGGTAGATTTTGAAATGACTTGTGTACATTGGTCTCTAAATCACTTAACAACTATTCATTATGGGCATACTTGATAGGATCTACTAATAGAGAGTTTTAAAAAATTTATTTTATTCATTTATTTTTAGAAAGAGGGGAAGGGAGGAAGGAAGAGAGGGAGAGAAAGTTTGATGTGCATGAGAGGAACAGCCATTGGTTGCTGCTTGCACACCACCAACTGGGGACCTGGCCGGCAATCAGTAGAGATTTAAATTAGACAATAATCATTTTCTTAAGGAAATTAGATTCTAGAGAGGAGATAAGAAACTTACACAAAGAATAATACTTATTATTTAAAGATTTTATTTATTAATTTTTAGTCAGAGGGGAAGGGTGAGAGAAAGAGAGGGAGAGAAAAATCAATGTGTGGTTGCCTTTCACGTGCCCCTGACTGGGGACCTGGTCCACAACCCAGGCTTGTGCCCTGACTGGGAATTGAACCGGTGACCCTTTAGTTCGTAGGCATCTCAGTGTTCAATCTACTCAGCCACACCAGCCAGGACTACACAAATAAATATAACATAATTCTACTTTACATAGGAAATGACAAGTACAAATAAAGAGGATATTAATAAATTAGTATGTTTAGAGTTAAGAGATTACTTCCAGCATCACAAATCACAGAAAACTGAGCAGTATCTAGATGAGTAGAGATAGTAAACAGAAGCAGGTGTGGAAATGGAAAAAAAAAAAAATGCTAGGGAGATATAGGGAATACAGTGTTTCAGTTTTCTGTCCAAAATATGTGAAAATGAAGACATGACTTAAAGGGCAGATGATTTTAAATATCATATTGATTTTTAATGTTATTCTTTGTCAAAGAGAAGCCTAAAAGGGTTGGAGCAAGTAGTCACAAAAGGGCTTGGTGCTCTTTCACAGCAGCATGCCTTCTCAAACAGAGTGACAGCAGAAGCCCCTGAGATTGCCAAAGGCCCAGTGTCCTTCGAGTCCAGTCCCAAAGGAGAGGAGACAGGGAAGAAAAGAAGCCAACATAAAAAGGAACCAGGAAGGCAAGAATGGAGAGAATGTCAAGACAACAGTCACTTGTACCTAATGCTGCACAAATTTTGAGGAAAATAATGTTGGGAAGAGACCATTAGAAATGACGAGATACTGGAGACTGTTCAGAAACCAGTTTCAGTGGAGCATTAAGATTTGGAAGCCTTGGGAGCCCAAGAGAGTAAGTTAGGTATCTGAAAACTGCAGATTTTTAAAAAAATTTAAACAGAAGATTGTTGAGCATTTACATGTTAAGGGAACAAAATTGGGGAAGAAGGAAAATGTGTGAGATGGAGGCCAAATCTTGGAAAGCAAGGAAATGGAAATGAGGAGTTAAACCACTTTTTCAAGGAACTCGAATGAGAAATAAGAATCTCATTTAATCTTTACCCAGCAGACCAATACTATTATCTCTACTCTAAATAGGTAAAAACTGAAGCATAATGAGATTAAAAAAATTTCCACAGTAAAAAAGCTAGAAGTGGCAAATTGATTTTTTTCCGAACCAAAAGTCAATGATGCTCCTGCCATACTACAAATGCCTAGAAGAATGAATCAGTGACTTTACTATGACTAACAAAATTAAGAATCTTCATCAAAATATTGAGAAAAACCTCTTGAATTTCTTTGTTTAAAAGATTTTATTTATTTATTATTTTTAGAGAGGGGAAGGGGAGGAGAAAGAGAGGGAAGAAACATCAGTGTGCTGTTGCCTCTCAAGTGCTCCCTACTGGGGACCTGGGTCACAACCCAGGCATGGGCCCCGACTTGGAATCAAACCGGTGATCCTTTGGTTTGCAGGCCAGCATTCAAACCACTGAGTCACACCAGCCAGGCTGAGAAAAAGCATTTTTACACTTGATCTTAGCCAAAAGGCCAAGAAGCAATTAGAAAAAGCATTTTTAAAGGCTCAGTGATTAAGTATACTTGATACTGAGGCAATATAGGTTAGATTAGTAGCTGAATATTTAAAACTAAAATACAAAATTTAAACACAAAAAGGTTCCAAAGCCAAACTAACGAGAATACGTACTTCAATATTTCTTCCCTGCACTGCCTCTGTGTGGCAAAACAAGCTATAGCCCACATTTTGATTTCAACCCCTGTGTGGAACTGTTTCCCTCGCATGTCCCATACTCCATGGCTTGGTGTTGCTACTGTCCGATTCTGTAAAAAAAGAAAGAGAAATATGGCAATAAAGAACAAAACAGTTTATTTCAATAAGCATATATGTATATATCTGGTATTCTACATGCAATACGTTATTCTAAATCAATGTTAGTTATATTTTTATCATAGAAAAACACATTCTACTAAACTCAAGCAAAGACATCTTGAAACAAAAAGTATTGTTGGAATAATAAAACAGTTTTTAAATTCCAGACTTAGCTAAGAATGACCTTCTCTCCATACACAGAAACTGTATGTTTATCATTAAAACTATCAAGAGGTTTTACCCGTCCTCCGTACTGGAGCATAGGAGCTGGAAGTACGCGTCCGGTCACATGGGCCATTTCATCTCGAACTTTAAATTGAAACTCCTGAACAAATGGATCTGTTTCATAATTTGCACTTCTTACCTAACAAGAGAAAGTCATTAATTACTTTCAAAATTTCCCTAATGTCCTGCTTTATTTATTAGAACTCTCTGTTTTTTCACTATGTCAACAATGTTTTACAGCAGGTCTAGTTAATGGTGCCCTCAACTACAGAGAAGAGTTCATCTTAACCCAGGACCACTGATTATTAATGGACTGTAGGGCGGCTGTGAATGTCCTGGTAACTTATAGAAAATTTAAATGTATCAGGTTGAACAGTCGAAATTTCAAGTATCTACAACACATGAAAATGGTAATTCTATATGATTAATATATTTTGGGGAGGGTGATCTAGAGATTGTAAGAGAAATACCTAACTTAAATAAGGTTAAGAACCTCTAATTAGAAGATCCAGATATGTACTATTAAAATTACACAGGATTTAATAGCAACTATTGGTCATTATTTCCCCCTAATTACTATGGCGCCCCCCTCAATTACTTGATATTCAATTTATATAAAATTTACTTCAGTATTTTCAGATAAAAAGTGCCATGTTATGAAAATTTACTTAATGGGATACATTTAAGATAGATAAGAAAGTCAGCACAGAATACAGATTATAATTTTACATAGTACACCCATACATATAAGGAATTTATCATAATTCAACATAGACTTGGCTCTCGAAGTGTAATTCATGTTTACAGAATACTATATAGTAACAGCTTTTCAAAATATATTTACTTGGTCTCAGAGTAAAGGGCAAATAGGGTCACTAAGAGAAGGCAATGTTTAAGTCTTTGAGTAACAATCCATTAAAAAAAAGAAACAACTATATGAGTCCTGGCTGGTGTGGCTCAATGTACTGAGTGCCAGTCTACAAACCAAAGGGTTGCTGGTCCAATTCCCACTCAGGGCACATGTCTGCATTGTGGGCCAGATTCACAGTAGGGGGCGTGTAAGAAGCAACCATACATTGATATTTTTCTTTCTTTTTCTCCTTCCCTTCCCCTAGTGTAAAATTAAATAAACAAAATCTTTTAAAAAAACGATATGACCTAAACATGTAGAAAGAATCTCCCCAGAGTAAGCAGGAAAAGTTGTTTTCTAAATTAGGCACTGATGCATCTTTTTTCTATTTTTTTTATTGTTCATGCTATTACAGCTGTCCCCACTTTTCCCCCTTTTTTACCACTTCCACCTAGGCCCTGTCCTCCCAAGCCCCTACCTGCAGGCCCTCACCACACTGTTGCCTGTGTGCATGGGTCATGCATATATGTTCTCTAGCTAATCCCTTTACCTTCTTTCTTTCATCCCTCCCTTCCCTTACCCCTCCAACAGCTGTCAGTCTGTTCCATGTATCTAATGTCTCTGATTCTATTTTGTGCCTCAGTTTATTTTGTTCACAAGCCAGTCACTGGTGCATCATTTCTTCAAGCTTAAACTCCATCCACTTCTTGTGTATATTTTTCCATAGTAAGATTATATAGAATAATAACTTCTATTTACCAAGACTCACTGCACGATGTGCTAGGTGCTAAATGTTTAATCATTAATTTTGACACTAGTCTTATATAATAAATTGGAAGTAGTTACTGAAATTTTATAGAGATAGTGAGAGGTTCTAGTCTCTTTAAAGTATTAAATCTTGTCATAGTAGATCAGAGAAAAATCCATGAGAACCACCCTGTATTCTGCTAATTAAATATCATGTAACAACTTTTATGCACTCCTTATAAAACTGTAAGGAATAAAGCCCTTTCTTCTGTAATTGGCTTACAAAATAAAGGAGCCCTGTAATCTTTATTCAACAATCTTTAAAATTGCTTTTGAAAGTGTTTTTAAATTGTTTTAGGTAATATTCACATTTCCAGACTTTTTTCTCTTCACTCGGACAATTTGAATGATAGTAAAGAACATAAAATCCAGGTGCCTTTTATTTTTCATTTTGCCTTACCACATCAGTTTTATAAAGTGGTATTGATAATTCCTCCTTCCTCCCCATTTAGAATGAGAGAGCTTAGAAACCCTACATCAGCGATTTTCAACCTTTTTCATCTCACTGCACGCATAAACTACTACAATTTTGTGGCACACCAAAATTGTATTTTTTGCCAATCTAACCAAAAAGTAGGTATAATTTTGACTCATTCACACTGGACAACTATTGTGTTGGCTGCTGTCATTTTTTTTCTTTTTTGGCAATCTAAGGGAAAAAGAGGTCAGTGTCCCTGAGTAAACAGTTAGGTGTTACATATTTAAAAAATTCTTGCAGCATATTAGTGTGCCTGCCATGGCACACTGGTTGAAAATTGCTGCCCTCCACAGTTAGAGCTGCTTTATATTTCTTTATTCATCTTGTAGTTGCCATCCTGATACTGGGAACTAGGCATTTCTATGCTGAGTGTTAGATTTTCACTATCACTAGTCATAATACCTTTACTTTTCTTCCTTTTACCTTCCTCTATTAGGTGGGAGGCAATAAAGTTTCAGTTCACTAAATGGAAACATTAGTTCTGAGAGAATCTGTTCTGTACCTAATTAGAGTTTGGGATTAAATTAGAAGAATCTAACCCTTCTCGTAGAACCCACTAAGGTTTACCCCCAGAACACCACTAGATTATTTACTTCTATGATTCCTTTTAATTCTGATAGCTCAAGAAACAGCAATAAGGTATGAGCTGATAAGGATATGGTTCTTCAGTAGCTCACCTACACACACACACACACACACACACACACACACACACAGTGGTACTTCAGTACTCATTAATTCATTCCCATGAGGGGCGAGCAAGCAACAATTGCAACATTTTCTCTTGTGGGGTGGCATCGTTACTCACAAATTCTAGCAGGTCTAATGCTTGAATTCAAAGTACTGAAACATTTTTTCTTGTCAATGTTTTCTTGCCATGTGAGGAGGATCAGTTCTGACCAGTTCTGAAGGATGAGTACTGAGGCATCACTGTGTGTGTGTGTAATGTTACCTTATTATTTATCTACTTTAGAGACAGGAAAAGGGAGGGAGAAAGAGAGGGAGAGAAATACTGATTGGTTGCCTCTGGTACACCCCCCCAAACAGGGAACCAAACCCGCAACCCAGGCATGTGTTCTGACCAGAATAGAACTGGTGACCTTTCGCTCTGTGAAACCAACCAACCGAGGCACACAGATCAGGGCTGTCTTAATATATTTTTAATTCCCATGTGTAGGGTTAAGTACTAACCAATCTGCTAATTTCGTCTTGTCTATCTGGTGCAGATCTTGCTGTTGCTTTGATCATAGTGGAAGTCTGATTGTCTGTTAGCTTCTTGATGCATCGCTGCCCTGCCACAATATTACAAACCTATAAATAAAAAAACTAGATGTATATATCTTTTTTAACTCAGTGCTAATTACATATGAAAAGAAATTTTAAAATCTACTTCACTAACTGCTTCTTTTTAATTATCATATTAAATAAAAAATAGTCAACAATACTGGTCCACAGTATGATAATAGCTTGGTAAAATGTACGCTTGAATAAAAAGGCTGAGAAGGAGTGTCTCAAAATGCTAAGAGTGGTTACATTTAGAGTAGCAGGATTGTAGATATATTTTTTCCACATTATTTTATTACCAAAAATTTGGAATAAAACTGAAAAACAAATCTCCAAAATAAATGTGAGTATAAATTTACAGCCCATAACAGACCACAACAGAAAGATGAATAAGAGAATAGTAATAAGAAGCCCAAACACATTACTTCTAGTGGCAGATATGTGTGTTTCTGCTCCTGCCCCACTTGCAGACAGGGAAGGTGTGGGTACTTCAGCTGAAGAGTATACTTTTCTCTGAAATACTGTGCTACTGTTCTCTCCACAGTTTGGCCATTTTCTAACTGTAAAGGGAAGCTGTAAAAAAAAAAGTACACATTAATAACTCATCTCATTATGAGCCAGCAAAAGTCCCAATCTGCTAACTAAAGCAAGCCACCTCATATCCTCTCTGCTGATAAACGCCAGTTTCTCTTACGTTTGATGATTGGCAGGCCTTCTTGTTACATTACAAACCCGGTATTTCCGTCTCATTGTTCCACAATGAGTCACTTCAACCTTCAGACCTGTTCCCAACAAGAAAAACTGAGGTTACAGAACCATCACATGAAAAATATTTGTATCTATAAAGCCTGTTCACCATTAGAAAAACTCAAATTCTAAACGCAAAACCTGTGATATAGGTACTGTGATAGTAATAAAGGATTTTATATACAACATTGCAAATAATGGTTACAATCACAACAGACCTAATTCCAAACAGTTTCCCTGTCATGTCCAACTCTACACATTAAAGAAACAGTATCATAAAATTTTCAAACCCTGTAGATCAAGGGGCAAAATTCTCAATTAAAAAAAAAAACTTGTTTACAATAAAGTCCAGTGTTTATGCTGGGAAAGGGAAGGAGGAATGAAAGGAGTTGCGGTAATTCTCAGGATATTCTATAACCTTCAAAGTGTGTGAGAGCTGAATAGCCCAGTCATCACATACTGAGTGAAGATCAGAATTTTATCAAGTTCAAGACAAGTCCTTCACAGCTTTTTAAAGCAGGGAAGAAAAAAAAAATCCTGGCCTTTTAAAATTTAAGCGGAGTGACAATTTTGTGTAAGTATAAAATAGTGACACAGCCTTTACTACTGACTATTAGAAATCAAATGCAACCAAAATAATTCCTAGATCAGATGATCCCTACTTTCTTATAGAATCAATGACCTCTTTGAGAATCTGATGAAAGCAATAAACTCAGGAAAATACACATTATTTACCATATGATTTTATATGTTCCTGGATTCTTATAGCCCATCTGTGGACTCTAGTGTAGTGATTTGCAATCTTTTTTCATCTTGTGACACACATAAACTAATGACTAAAATTCTGTGACACACCAAAAAATAAATATTTGTTGCCCATCTGACAAAATAAGGTATAATTTTGATTTACCAAAAAAAAAAAAAAAAAAAAAAAAAAAGGAAAAAAGTAATTGCCTACTCTTTTTGCTCCAAAGTGACTTTTAAAAAAAATGAGGTGCCTGTACTTGTATATAAGGATTTCTAATACTAAGAATCAACCAATCAGATGCAACCTTATTATGCGATGTGACCAATAAGATGCAACTCCTACTTATTATAAGACCTATATATTTATGGTTCAAGATAGGGCATTCACACCGGATGACTATTATTGTGTTGGCTGTCATAATTTTTTATTGACAGTCTAAGGGAAAACAGGTCAGTGCCCCTAAGTAGTCAGGTATTGCATGTTTTAAAAATTCTTGCGACACACTGGTTGAAAATCGCTGCTCGAGGGGTTTCTGGATCCCAGGCCTGTTTTAGAAAGTGAAGCAATGAACTTTTAAATCATTGGCTGAAATTCTTTGGGATGAATTTTCTTAAGCAGTGCTATCCAATAGTTTTCTGAGATGATAAAATACAAGT
Source organism: Phyllostomus discolor (assembly GCF_004126475.2). NCBI lineage: Eukaryota > Metazoa > Chordata > Mammalia > Chiroptera > Phyllostomidae > Phyllostomus > Phyllostomus discolor. Next base: position 23,635,078 of record NC_040907.2, on the reverse strand, counting down.
TTTCTATCTCTGTGCTAATATGGTAATCACTAGCAATATGTATGACTGAGAAACTGAAAATGCAATTTAATTCTAAATAGCTTAAATTTTAAAAGCTACATGTGGCTAGTGGTTACTGCATAGGCCAGTGGTTTCAGTGCTACCTAGAGAAGAGTTAAACAGATACAGTGGCTACTGCTCACGGATAAGCAACTCCACTTCTGTGGCCTACAGTCCAAAGGTGGGAAATCTAAAAAGCGGTAGATGGAGGACAATTTTAGTTCTATGCTAGTATTTACAGTTATTTTTGTATTATTTGCCTTTTATGCCTATGATTCCTATAGTGAAGCAGTTCTTAAACAGAGGTGATTTTTCCCTCCAGGGAACATTTGGTAATATTTGGAGAGTTTTTAAAACATTTTATTTTTCAATTACAGTTTACATTCAATATTATTTTGTTTGAGTTTCAGGTGTATAGTATAGTGATTAGACTATCATATTGCTTTACAAAGCAATCACCCCTGATACTTCAAGTACCAACTGGTACAATACATAATTATTACAATATTATCAACTGTATTTTCTATGCTGTACTTTATACACATTTTTGATTGTCACAGCTAGGGGTGCTATTGGTACCTGGTGGATGCTAGATTTAGGGATACTCAGATCCAGAGATGTTGCTAAATATCCTACAATGCACAGGGCAGCACCAACTCCCACCTCTGACCATAGTAAAAAATTATCCAGCCCAGATATCAACAGTGACAAGGTTGAGAAACCGTACTATAGCATAACTAATTTTCCTATCTAATTATACAGAACCAAATATAAAGTTTGCTCACAGTAGTTTTTTCCGATCCATCAGTAAAAATTAATGTTAAATGAACACAGTGTCACGGTACCAGAGTGGTAAGGGTTTTTCTTGAGTACTCTATTGAATCAGTGAGAAATAATTTTTTAATAATTACCTTTTTATAAAACTAAAATTTCAGATCTATGTCTCTACATCATCAAGAAGACTAGAAAATAAAATATTATCAAAGGAATGCCTTAAAAGAAGGAAACATGTTTAGGGAAAAAACAGATAATTTGTAACAAATTTCTGTTATCTTACACTACTTAGTATTTTGTTTTCAAGTCTTCCCCCTAAATTAAACAATTTATTAATAAGGTTCTACAAGCCAACTGTAAGTTTTTACAGAAAACAAATTAGTATTCTTATACACATATGGTACTTCTACCATATACTTCCTGCAGTATTTCTGCTGTTTAACCATGATGAACTACTGCACGAAGAAACCATTCTCATAGTTAGGAGAAAGTTTAAAATGGAACCAAACAAATATACTAAAGAAATGTATTCACACTTTGTATAGCACACTTTGAATCACTATTTAAATTTTCATCAAATTCCTCGTACCAGCTGAAAATTAATCCCAAACATATAGCCCAGAACATGTAACATTCATTTTTTTGATTTACTGTGGTAGGAATACATGATATATTTTTAAGAGTCCTCTTTAAAAAAAAAAGCCCCCTTGACTTTGAGTGGAGAAAAAAATCATTAGTTTGTTAATTAGATCCAGCTCAGACTTTTTTCTACAGTCACAGACTCCAAATCTAGGGGTTAGCACAAAGTTGAATTTTAAAAAAATGAACTACATAATTCTTTGCCCAGGTTCCTCTCCAAACCCTCCATCCTGGCTTTAATAAATATTTAACCTATAACTTTAGCTTTACCTTCACTATAACATCAACTTTATAATGCTTTTGAACCATTTTTTTCAGTCATTACTTTAGGTCCCTGAGCAGTTGAAGTTAAGATCGAGTCCATACTTTTTGGGCAGCAGTTGAATCCTTGTTCTGTAAATCTTGTATTTTCTGTGATAAAGTGGCGGTATTAGTTGCCTGTATTGTTACCGTAAGATAATACTGATTTCATGATATCAGAGGTGGTAATTAAGCAGTAACTCCACTGGGAACCATGGCATTTAGATAATCACATATTAATGGTGTGTAATGCACTACCTCCCAGAATGCTCACCATGCAGTTAATACAGATTAATAATACAGAAAGGATAACGGTATAACTGCAATAGAGCATTACATAACATTTTCTTATTTTGGTACTTTGATTACTTGAGATAAATGGATGCTTATTTTCAAAGTTGTAAGGATTTTCCTTGTAATGTTTTATTACAATGATTACCTCTTTCCTGGTCACTAAAGAATGACTGATGACTGTAACAAGCAGGGTGTATTCAGCTACTCTGAATCAAAACTGCTCTTCAAAAATCCTTTAACTTGTTGATAGAGTCAGTGTATGTGGGTTTGCATATAACACTGTGCATGTATATTTAAATGTATATAGAAATGTACCTACATATAAAGAGTAAATACATACAAAATATATGTTTTAGAACTCTATTAAAATTTGTTTCTTTTTTTTGGAAGACCGTGTAGACAGGTGAGTTTATATTAGTAAAACACACATGATGCAGCACCACTGCACAAATTTTAGCTACTAACTAAAAAAGGCAAGATATGTGATCAACGGTATCATGTATATGAAATAACTATGTTCCAACTCTAGAAACAGGCTAGCCCACATCCATACATTTTTAAAAGGATAAAATAGTCTGTTATCACTTCAGAAATATAAGTCATTATATTAGAATATGTTCAAAGGATGATTCCAGTTCTAAAGTAATAATGTTTCTGAAATAAACTTTCTACATTTAATGGTATTACAGAAGTATTTCCCTATGAGATGCTCTTATACTTCAGCTAGTACGAAAAGGTATTAACAGGAAATTAGCTGGTATTAATATTAATTCCATCACTTGGTACTTCTTTCATTAAAACATTACCTGAGATGTTAAGGTAATGAACTTAATGCAACATTTTATACTGGATTTTTACTTTACTGGTAATGCTACATGACTAGATTTTAATTAAAAGTTTTTTCAATAAAAGTTTGTTATACCCGTAAGTTTTATAATTAAGTTGTTCCAAATGCTAATTCACCTTTTATCTCTTTGGTGAATTTTACCCGATGAGAATCAGTCAGAGGTCTTGGTTGCTCATCAATATTATGAATGTCAAGAACTTCACACATGAACTGAATTACAGGTTGTGCTTTGTAGAAGGCAGTGGCAGAAACTAAGAAGAAAAACACAAATAGTACAAATTAATGTTTCCTTAAAAAAAAAACACTATCAGCTTTGATGATAATGAACTAGAGTTAAAAGTATCCTTTATGTATACTTACATACATATAAAAATATTTTCCAATTAAACATTTTCAATTTGATCTCTGTTTGACTGCAAGACAAGCACAAGAACAGAAAAGCTAAACACTACAGTTCTTACAATCTATCTCTTTCACCATGGTAATTGAATCATTGCATTCTCTACTACATGTACAGAGAAGTGTTCTGGGTGTGAGACAAGGCTTGTAAAAGGACAAAGAAAGCCTGAGCTCCTTAGCAAATAGAAAGATTAGGTATTATTTCTTAAACAAAGCATTCTATGCCATTCCAGAGTGTATATTCTAATGAGAGCTTTCCCTGTCTTGTACAGATTTGAGAAGACAGCAGTATTAAATGTTATTAGTACTAATGCAAGCTATAGTTGGTGATAATAGTAAGGAGTATCTGCCCAATGTTATCTAGCTACAACTGAAATTTTCTAATAGTCAATCAGCATGATTTCTTAATGTTGGGTTTTGGAACTGGAAGAGCTTCACAAATGGTTGGTAGATCACTTTCACATATTTCTTAAGTGCATACTTAGTGACTGATATTATATGCTATACAGTAGGGATATAATGAAAAGTAAAACCAAAACAGACAATAAGCTACGTGCTATATTTTCCTTCTTAAAAAAACATGTCCACTGTCTGCTAAGTGTAAACTTTTTATGTGGTGCTCTTTCTCTCTCTCTACTTGGTTTAGGATTGTACATCCTCCACAAACTATCCCTTACCTCTAGAAGAATATTTATCAAGGCTTTAATAGCAGTTATCTAAGGATGTGTGTGGGTGGTGAAGCTACTGTAGATACTTTTATTTTTCCCTTTTTATCTTTAAATCTTCATTTATTATAGTGAGCCCATATTCTCTTTTCCTTTATTATAAATTCAAATAATACATACAGAATAAAGACTTCCTCCAGTCTCCAAGTAACCATTGTTGTAGGTAAATATGTCTAGATATACTGTGTTCTTCTAATGTGCACGTCCAGAGATAAGATGTACACACGACCTTTTTTTACATGAGATCAATGTTGTATGGCTTATTATGATTTTTTAAAATTAATGACGTGTCTTAGAGATCCTTCCATGTCACAACATTCTTTATAATGGCTTCATTTTATTCTACAGTTTGGTGAATAATAATTAAGTAAATATATAGACCCTTTCCCTCAGTGAAAAAGAACAGAAATGATAAAACATTAGAAACACTATTTTGGGCTTTTCTTTTTTCTCATTATATAACTTATAGATCAATCTACATGTACAAATATGGAACTGTACCATCATTTATCACAGCTGCAGGATATCTCATTGCATGGATGTATCCAAAAATTCAAGTCCCTAATAATGAATAGTTACATTGGTTTTGTTTTTTTTACTAGCACAAAAAATATTCTAATGAATGGCCTATGTGTGTGTTCAAGTACATGCATGAGCACTTCTCTAGGAAGATTTAAGAGGAATCAATACTCAGTGCTAAAATTCCATCCAAATAAACTTTAGAAACACCTCCACAATTTCAAATATTTAAAAAAGAGAGACTGATAAGACTGGATTAGCATTCTGGATATTTGATTCAATTCAAAGTAGTTTTAAAAATGCATACATTGCCCTGGCCAGGTGGCTCAGTTGGTTGGAACATCTTCCCTGCACCGAGAGGCCACAGGTTCAATCCCCCATCGGGGAGGCTATGGGAGGTAACCAACTGATGTTTCTCTCTCACACTGATATTTCTCTCTCTCCCTAAAATCAATAAACATATCCATGGATGAAGATTTAAAAAAAATGTATACATTATATTCTATTGAAAGTGTATGGTGGTTACCAGAGAGAAGGAGGTGGGAGGGTGGTAGAGGGTAAAGGGGGCCAATATGTGAAGATGGAAGATGATTTGACTATGGGTGGTGGGGACACAATATACAGATTATGTATCATAGCCATATACACTTGAAATCTATATGACCCTATTAACCAATGCCACTCCAGTAAATTTAATAAATAATAAAAAGAAGGAAAATTGTTCTTGTGCACTGAAAAAAGGCTGGCAGGACACATACCAAATAAGCACATATTGTTTCTAGGTTAATTTTTAAAAAGTAAGTAAATAAAGGAAAATAAACATATGATAAGTAACACGTTTGTCTTTCCTTTAATCCTACAGATAAATTTTCTTCACTTGGATTACTGTAATACTAACTTTTACAACCAATGTGTCCTTACATCAACGCTGAAGCTACGGAACGAACATTTATCCTATTTAACATTCTATTATTTTTCCTTAGTGTGTATCGCGCTATGCTTCCTAATCATTTTACTGTTTACTATCTTCTCTAGAAGAAATGTGCACATCCGAAGTGACAAACTTTGTGGAAAAAAGCTTTTAGGGCCTCAACACGTGGCACGGAGCGGGACCTCTCTGGCACCCCAGCCTGCAGGTCGCTCACGGAGGCCTGGGCTCAGGCTGTCCACCCATAACCAGGAGCTTCTAGCTGCCGCTACTGTGCAGGCTGCGGCGCCCGGCTTCTACACACCTCCTCTGTGGCCCATGGGTGGCTGCTCCTCACCACAGCCCACGTGGGACCCAGGCCAGGAGGAGCTGCTGAGGTGGGTCAGGGCAGTGGCAATCTGGACACTGGGAGTTTGGGCACGGACGAGGAGGAGCTCAGAAGATGATACAGTCCCACTTTTTGATGATACAGAACCGTGAGGGTGCAATATTACCAACCAAAGGAAAAGTCGGTGACTCTCTGCTAGATGTGATTGAAAATAATCTAGATATTGATGGCTTGGGTGCGTGTGAAGGAACCTTGGCTTGCTCTGTCACCTCATCTTTGAAAGCACCTATATGAGAAATTAGAAGCAATGTCTGATGAGAATGGCATGCTTGATCTGGCATTCGGGCTAATTGGTCCTGGCTGGACTGCCAAATCTGACAAAATCTATGGAAAAAATGACTGTTCAAGTGCCTGATGCCATGGCCAGTGCCAGACAATCTACTGAAATGGGCAAGAACTCTTAGGAGAGAATAAATAGGAATATTTTCACAAAGTTTAACCTATTTTATATAAATATTATTTTTAATATAATTAAATGAGAGCACAGATGAATGGGTTTATCATTATGACCAGCTTTACCATTTTAATTCACCTTGTATAACCACTGAATTTTATCGTTTGAAAATATGTAATCTTTATTTGGTTAAAATATAAAAAGAAATCAAATATTGGAAAACAGCATAATAAAATGTTACATATTTTACCTTGTTTGTTTACCAACTTTAGCAAAATGTTTTCACATAAATCCAATGCCTGCTTCCCTCTAAAGCAGGTTTAAAAAGGTATTATTATCCCTGTTAGATGTGGGTGGAGGCAGAGGTCTAAAATGCACTGTCCATGGCCATAGAGGGAATTAGAAAACCTGTACTCGAACCCACATCTAGAACAAGTTAGATGTTCAGACTGAAAATGGAGAAATTATGAATATCTTATAGTAGTAATTAAGCGTGAATGTGAATGGGAAGCACTCTGTGAATTGATTAATTTAGAAGACAGCTGTTATTATACAAATGTTTCAAAAATTTTTAAATAAGCTCTTACAAAAGATGGGTTGAGTACAGTAGAATTAGGTATGAGTTTCAATGAGCAAAGATCTGCTTTAAATTCCTTGGTCGAATCTTTAACATTTTATAAACCTACACATACACGTATTTTATTCCTTCCCCTTTCATAAATTAGCTAATTTTAATTGAAAAATATTTGTTAAACCTTAAAAAAATCTATTAACAAAATACACTAGATTAATGTGCTAAAGGAAATAAGCATACAATAATTTCTACAGATGCTCTGCCCCCCCCCCCCAAAAAGCATTAGATAAAATTCAGTACCATAGCTAATACTCTCACTGTACCAGGGTTAGAAGGGAACTTTCTTAATTTGATGAAAGTTATCTATCAAAAATCTATGGCAAGTTTGATGTCAGTTGATAAGAAGTCCCAGCTAGCACAGTAATTCAAGTTAAAAGAAACAAAAGGTAAAGAGAATGGGAAAGGAGAAACAAAATTATTATTCTCTGCAATATTACTGTCTACACAGAAAGCTCAATAATCTACAGATGAATCAGAGGATTAATGAGAGAGTTCAGTAATGTTGCTAGATTTAAGATCAACATATGAAAATATATTACATTCTTATACATTAGCAACCGCCTTAAAATGTAATAAAAACTTAAAATCACAACAAAAAAACATAAGGTAATTTGAATGAAATCCAAACAATATATGTACAAGACCTATAGAAGTAACAGGTGTCTTTACTATTGAAATATATTACAGAAGGTCTAAATATATGAATATACCCAATTCATGTAAATTATCTCCAAATAAGTCTGCAATTTCAACCAAAATACCAACAGGGTACAACCCCCACAACCTCTGAAACTTAAGAAGCTAATACTAAAATTAATATGAAAAAGCAATAAAACAAATAGTCAAGATAACTTTTAATAAGATCCTATCATTCATCATGATTTTTTAAATCCCATTCATATTAAGAGACTGTACAGACAGACACAGAGACTAGCAGAAGAGACCTGAAAGCCTACAGCATACTCCATACGAAAGCAAATTCCCATTCAGAAAACTAAGTACGAAAAGAAAGACTTTAGAGGAAAAACTAGAATATGTTAATCTTGGAGGTAAGAATTTCCTAAAAATGATGCAAAACTACAAACCGTTAAAACTGTAAGAAAAAAAGATATCATAAATAAAGCTAAAAAACCCCCCAAACAACCAACCAGGCTATAGATTGGTAGGGAATATGTGTAATAGATATAACGAATGATTAGTATATGAGATATTTAATGAATTCCTAAAAGTTAAGTAAAACAATAAAAGTGGCTGGCATTTCATAGAAGAAAAAAGCTAAGTGTCAAAACATAAATTTTCAATATTTTTTTTAGTAATAAAGGTAATTATGTAAAAACACAGTTTACACTAATCAAGATCGGCAAAAAATTTCAAGAGTGGTAACCCAAACTGACAAGCCAATGAAAGAAACTAAATTTTCATAAAGATTATAGGAATATCCAATAAATTTAAAGATAGGCATAATTTTGACTCAGCAATTCCACCATATTGGAATATATACTCTAGAGAAATTCCTATCTGCAAAAGGAGATATAAATAAGAATGCTTATTGCAACATTGTTTATAATAGTTTGAAAACAACTTAAATATCAACTGAATGGGTAAATGTGTAGTATATTCATCATACAATTCAAGTTAATGGGCAGGTACAAGATTTCAGATAAATAAAATCGAGAAATAAAGCACAGATATTTGAGACAAGTTTGGTGGAAGTAAGATTATTTTCAACTAGTTAGATTGCTAGAATCTAGATATGCACAAATAAAACTAAGGGAATTTTTTAATAAAAATTAACTAGATATCTAAAAAACCAGTGAGATAGTCTTTTAATCTGTGAACAGAGCATATTTCTGAATTTTTTAAGGTCACTTAAATTTCATTAAGGTTTTATAATATACCCTATAATTCTCATGTTCCTTTCTCTCTCTTTTTTAAGATTTTATTTATTTCTTTTTAGAGAGGGGGGAAGGGAGGGAGAAAAGAGAGGGAGAGAAACATCAATGTGTGGTTGCCTCTCATGTGCTCTCTCCTGGGGACCAGGCCTGCAACCCAGGAATGTGCCCTGACTGGCAATTGAACCAATGACCCTTTGCTTCACAGTCTGCCCTCAATCCACTGAGCCACACCTCTCATGTATCTTTCAATAATAGATTAGTAAATTTTGTTGCTGTTGGAAATGTATCTTTCATTTTTTTGTCACTAACTGTTGCACATTTGTTTTTCAAACTAGGTTTATTCTTTTCATTGACAGTACTGTTAGGATAATAAAAAAAGGACAGGCTTGGAAATAAAATAGATTTTAATCCTAGGTCTAACACTAATTTTTTACTGATATTTCTTCCTTCACAATATTATGTCTTTGTTTTCCCTCCCTCACTGCATTTGTTTGGACCTCTAGCACAATACTGAATAGAAGTAGTGAGAGCAAGTATCTTTGCCTTGTTCTTGATCTTTAAGCAAAAGCATTAAATCTTTTCACCATTTACTATGATGATGCTTGCATATTTTTCTAGGTGCTTTGATCAGGTTGATCAAGTTTTTCTTTTTATTGCTAGTTTGTTGTAAATTTCTGTCATGAGAATATTAAAATGTGTCAAAAGATTTTTCTGCTGAGAGGATTTTATTAATATTTTTTTCTCAGGTATCAGTATCAAAGGTATGTTAGCCTTATAAAATTGAATTAAAAAGCCTTTCCTCTTCTTCTGGTTTCTGAATTTGTGAAAGGTTGGTATTATTTTTCTTAAATGTTAGATAAGATCTACCAGTGAAATAATTTGGGATGGGTTTTCTTTTAGAAAAAATTATGAATTCAATTTCTTTAATAGATACAAGGCTATTCAGATTCTGAGAAAATTTTTATAAAGTTGTGTTTGTTATCAAATTAACTGGTATGAAGTTGTTCACAACATTTTCTTATTAACGTTTCAATTGTGAAGGATCTTTAGTGACATTCCCTTTTTTCATTCCTGATTCTCATAATATGTTTCTATTTTCTTCATTAGTATTGACAGGAATTTATTAATTTTAATGTTTTTAAAAGAATCATCTTTTGGCTTCATTCATTTTCTGTACTGTTTGTTTTCTATTTAAATTTTGCTCTGATCTTTATTATTTTTTACCTTCTACTTACTTTGGGTTTAATGCATTCTTTTTCTAGCTGAAGACAAAAGCTTTGTGTAGTAGCCAGCCTCCAAAATGGTCCCTAATAAGTCTTGTCTTGTGAGATTTGCACCTTTTTCTAAGTCTCTTCTACACTAAACATATGTGATTTGTGTAACCAATAGGATATTATAAAAATGGCAGAATGTAACTTTCATTGCTAGGCCTTAATGCCATTACAGCTTCTCTTGCTCGGTCAGGATTACTCCAGAGAAAGCCAGGTACAACATTATGAAGACACGACCAGCCCTGTCGAGAAGTCCAGAGGCAAGAAATTAGGCCTCCAGTGCAACTGTTACCAAATGAGTTTTACAGATGTCAAACAAGATTTAATTATCCACTTAAACACTGATTAAAAGTGCCTACTAGACAGGGACTCCTTCATGTGCTGGAATTCAGAGAGGAATCAGACAAAACTCCTGCCTTGTAAGAAGAGATCCTGGGTTAAGGTTAAAGAGTAACCAGAAGGAGTGCATTTCATTCCTTCCCCAAACTATAGTATAACTACAGTGAGGAATTAAAAAAAAAAAAAGACATAAATCTAGAAGGAGGAAAGAAAACAGGAAGTGTGCCAATATTTTAGAAGATGAAAAGCAAGTGAACAAGTTGTAACAGACACAGCAGATCCCCTCCCCACCCCCAAAAGAAAGAAATTCAAAGCCAGCTATATTGGGAATAAGAAACAACTGCATTTACACTACAGAATCCTTAAAAGGCACAAGACATGGCAGTACTAGGTACCTCTGAAACTGGCAATAGAAGGATGGGGTGGCATAGAAAAACAGAGAAAAACTATTTGAGAAACAGGTAAAGTCCTGGATCCCTTGTCTAGCTGTACATTACTAAATAACTGCCCCTTCTTCATTCCTGTATAAGTCTGGAGGTTTATTCTGTGGAAAAAGTAAAAGGCTGTTTGGAAAGAGGGTATCAGGTACAACTGAGGGCAAACAACTGTACCAAAAACAATGGATTAAATAACTAAAAATATTAAATACAGACAGACATTCCCTAAGCCAGAATCCCCAACTTGGCCTCCAGAAGGCAGGCAGACAGACTGTTACCCTCAGGCAGGTGTTTGGAAGACTCATGCTTGGGTAACTTGATTAGCCTAGAGGACAGACCTAAAGGTTCTAACACTGCAGGTTCCCCAACAGCAGCTGACTGAAATCACCCAGTGAAGAAGCTCAATGTCAACAGCCCAACCAATGAATTCAAAGTTTCTAATCAGTATTTATATGCCCACTGAATCATGAGTAAATAGTTAGGGATATTACATATTTGAGGAACACCTCCAAAAATGGAAGACAGATTTAAACAAAAAAAATTGGGGAGGGGGCGGAGATAAGCATGTGCAGGAAAAAGAAACACAAAAATAAATTATTCTCAGAGCTAAAAGAGGATACTACATTTATGAAACAAAAATAGCATCCTATATTAGAACATACAGAAAATTTTTAAAAATCTTAGAAATTAAAACAGCAGAAAAAAGTGAACATTTTTCACAAAGTAAAGCAAAACAAGGGAAATATGACAGTAAGTGTATGACAGTGGATATACAATTAAAATGGGTGATTTCTATGATATGTAAATTGAACCTCACTAAAGCAATTTAAAAATGGAGCACTGCTTTCAAATTTATGAAGGAAAATTATTTCCAACATAAATATCCAGCTTAAGTATAATCTAGGTTTGTTGATATATTTTTCCAATGTGTAAAGTGTCAAAAACCCCCAAACAAACCCTTACCTACTGTGTACTCTTTTCTCATGAAACTTGTGAACATTGAAATAAGGGAGGTAGGGCTGAAAAAGGACGCAGGAAACAGGAGATTAATTTGGGAGAAAGACAAAATTCCCTGGGGAGATAGTGAAGTGTGATTCCAAGAAGACAGCTATGTATCAAATATGAGGGGCGTGCCTGACCAGATGAAACATGGTGAACCAAGAAACAGATCTAATGAAGACCGTCACTGAGATCCCTGCAGCTATTACACTGGTTTTCTAATGTGAGCATAGAATGCAGAGCCTGGTACAGGTATCTGTACTCAGCCCTGCTAGATCTCATGTTGATCAAGTTCCTGCCATGCCTGTCTGAAATCAGACTTTAATTTCACTCTAAAGAAATGTTCTCCTTTGATCTACTGAGAAGACTAATAGGAATATTATAAAAATAAAATTATTTCTGAATCTTTAGAGACCTTATACTTGAACTAAAGGCAAACATATGAAACAAGCAACACTAACAGTGATTCATAAATTACTTACCAAAAATCTCTTTTCCTTACAAAGAACTTTTGACTCAGCCAGAATTACAATTACTAAAATTTACAACCATTTATATTTTCTAACTACTTTGTACTAAAAGCAAAACACACAGTGAATATATTCATAAAAGCTACTTTTTACTGAAAAGCACAAAAAAGTAAATGAAAATAAAATAACATTTTCAAATTAAATTTGTCTGCCAGAAATCTTGCTTCTTAAGGGATACTGTACAGCCGTGACTATTGAGAGCATAAGCTTTGGAGTAGAAAAGCTGACCTCTATCTTTTAAATATAAACTATACAATCTTGAGCCTTAAATGTAAACTATGGTTATATTTAAGTATAGGCTTAATAGGGTAAATATAAATATAAAATATAAACTATGTGACGTTGAGAGAGAGAGAGAGAGTCACTTTAGAGAAAGTTTAGAGATTTTCACTCTCTGAACGTCAGTTGGGGGTATCACCTAACTCATACAACTATGATGGAGTTTATACGAGATAATTCATGTAAAAACCCCTTAGTGTTCATTCTATCCAGTATGGTAACAGGTAAATACGATTATCTCCATAAGGGAGCTACAATTAATAAATACCAGATTCATTGTGACGCTCTCAAAATGTGTGAATTACGATAGTAAAATAAAAGCTGAAAATGAGTTTGGCCTAAAAGCAGGTTAAACTAAGAATAAATTGCACATTTTATTGATTCTAAGATGCCAATGAAGGTAGGGTTTATGGATATTTTATGTAACTTAAAGAAGAAACCTGACAAACTGTGACAATTAAACCATAAACAATAAGACATCTCCCAATTTCGGAGATGAAGAAATGTGAAAAAATTATGAGTCTTAAATTGGTAAAATCAAGTAAGTTAACTTTAATAGGTAGTTGAGGGTTAGGATATTAAGTACCATGAAAATAATCATTTTGCAGACAAGATTAAGTCACACAATTAGAATTAAACTGCTCTCTTTCTTAGAGTACTCTTCCATGCTTATTTCCACCAGTGCCACCTAGGTCCCATCTGTCACTTCCTCAGAGACTAGAATGGACCCCTCTGTAATATGCTCCCATTGCACTCAGCACTTCTTTGTAGTACTCATTATATTATGGAATACCAGTCTTCTCCAGCAGATTTCAATAAGGGCTGTTCTAAAATCAGTGTAATATACCAAGTGCAAGGGCTGCAAAATCAGCATCACAGAAAAACAAAAAAGGAATGTAAGCAAGTAAGGTAGTCAGTGCAGCATTTTCACTCCTTTTTCAGAGTGGCACTGCATATTACTACAATTAAAAAATTAACCCACTTAAAATTTTAGGTTTTATTTTCATTTCATTAAGACATCATATAGGTCTTTAAAAATACGATCAGTCTTCTGAATTCTTTGCTTCACAATGGCACAATAAATTATCTATAGACTTTGTTTACACAAATGAGCATATTATCAAATTTTCCTGAAATATGTAGTCTTACAGGTTTATCTCTTCTCCCTACCCCAACCAACCCATTCCATTCCTCTTCTTTCTTTCTACCTAAATGGAACTACTATCTTGAAATCGGTATGTATTGGTCTCATCTAGGTTTTGCTCATTTTACTGCATTTGTATATACCCAGTATATACTTCTGTTCTATTTTAAATTATTGCATAAATAACATATTTTGCTATATGCTCTGCCCCTAACTTTGTTTTCAATACATATACATGTAGATCTGACCCATTCATTCAACACTTACAGTATATATTATTATATAATATTATATAACAATTTATGTAATCATTCAGAGTATTTTCTCATCCTGCTTGCTATTAATAGGAATTAGACTTTCTAATTTTCTGCTATTACAAATAGTACCTCAGGCACATATAACAGATATATCTATGAAACACTATGGATTTTAAGACACATATAATCTCATCTTAAAAAAAAGATTTCACTTATTTATTTTTAGAGAGAGAAGGTAGGGAGAAAGAGAGGGAGAGAAACACTGATGTGAGAGAGAAACATTGATTGGCTGCCTCTTGTATGCACCCCGACAGAGAACCAAGTCTACAGCCCAATCCTGTGCCTTGACCAGGGAATTGAACCTGTGACCTTTTGCTTTGTGGGAATGCTCAACCCACTGAGCCACACTAGTCAGGGCTGCAATTTCATCTTCACTTCATCTTTTCTAGATATTAAAAACTGCTCTCCAAAGTTGTATCAAAGCATACTTGCACCAGCGGTGCATGAGAGTTCCTTTTATTTTATTCTCACCAACATTTGACACAAGACTTTAATTTTTACAAATCTGATGGGTATGAAATGGTAACGTATTGATTTCATTTGCATTTTCCTGATTACTAGTGAATCTGACAACTTGACTTTCATGTGTTTATTGGCCATCTGGGTTTCCTCTTTTGGGAAGTGCTTTTCTATTGATATGTCCTTATGAAAATATTCTCCTAGCCTTTTAACTTCATTGTGTCATTTATGATATACAAGCTTTTAATTTTAATGTAGCTAAGTTTATAAGTATTTTATTTTATGATTTATAATTTTATATTTTCTTCAATGTTAGAGATAGATTTTTATTTTCCTAAAAGAACTTCAAAGTTCTGCTTTTCAAATTTAGGATTTGCATCCATCAAGAAAGAAATTTGGGGTATAATGTGAGATGAGTCTAATTCTTTTCTTCATACAGTTAACAACTGTATAAATACCATTAATTAAATATTCTGCTCTCTTGTTAAGGATTTGAAATGCCACCTTAACATTTACTGAGTTTCCATATACACACGTGGTTTACTTTTTAGGCTCTGTATTCTGCTTCCATAATCTGTTCCTTCACTTAAAAGCAGTATGCTATAATTATTATAGTTTTAAAGTAAGAAGGGCAATTCCTCTTTATTCTTTTTAAAAATTATACTGGCTTTTAATATAATCTGATTATATTTTTTCACAAGTAAAATATAACAGATTCTCACAAATGTTTTAAATATCATCAAGGACAGATGAATAGGGATACAGTGGTAACACATTGATCAGTTTACCCTACATTAAACTGGTTACAAATGTGAAAAATTATACTGGCTTTTCTTGGTCATTAATTTTTTCATATAAATCTTCATACTGACTTATCAATAAATCCCTATTGAGATTTTACTTAAAACTGCACTTACAGATTAATTTTGGGAGAACTAACATCAAATTGAGTCTTCTCAATAAGCCTAATATATTGCATTCAGTGCTTCTCTTATGTCTTTTAATAAAATTTTACGTTTTAGAGACCTCTCAGAAATCTTTTATTTCTGTGTACCTCCTTTTCAATACAAATTCTTGATCTCATCATATTTGTTAGAGCTCAGCTAAGACATCACTTATTTCTACAAACATTTTTCTAATTTTCCAAGCTCATTTGGATGCTCCTCCTTCATGTTCTTGGTTTTATTTATTCTTTACTTAATATGACCAAGAGTTGTGCTAGGCATGGAGGGTACATACACTGGTGAATTAGATTAGCTTCATAAAGCTTTCATTCTAATAGGAGACACAGAACAATAAAGTTGTCATTCAGGGTGACACATGCTATGACAGGGCAAGTACACTGTGCTTGGGAATACATAAGAGAAATACCTAACTCAGACTTGGGGGGTGAAGGGTGTCAAAAACTGCTTCTCAAGGAAGTAACATGTAGACTGAAACCTGTAAGAAGAACAGAAGTTAGCAAACACAATAGTGACTAAATATCATAGCACTGACATCCTTGTCTTACTTTTGATTTTGTTGGAAAAGCTCCCACTGCGTAACTGTGATATCATCTACTCTTTGAATGTTTCCTCCCTTGGCTCCCTCGACATGGTGTTTTTGGCTCTCAGACTAACTGCAATAATCATCAACTGCTCACTGGTCCTTTGTCCTTCCTTAAATGCTAGTATTCCCCATGGCATTGTCCTTTTCATTTGTGCTTTCAATCTAAATACTGCTCTAAAGAAGTTTTTCCATTTCTATAGTCCAAGTATAGATTTATATATGGAGGAGTCCCAAAATTTTATTTTTAGCTCCTGCCACTACAGATTTTCATACCTGCATTTCTAACTACATATTAAATTTCTCTACCCAGATGTCTCAAAGAATCCTCAAGCTTTAGATTTATTAACATTTGGTCTATTTTTATACATGGTATATACACTGCCAACTAACCAGCAACAGCAGATCTACCTCCCATATTCAGCTGACAGCATAACCATTCATACTGGGTATGAATGAATCACTTCTCTGAATGCATGTTGGCGACTATGTCCTTCTTAGAAGCTAGTTTATAACACAGCACAGTTACTGAGCTTGAGATTTGGGAACATGAAGGCTGTTTCAAAGACTGAATAATCACAGAATTTTGCAGGTAATCAGTTTGGCTAGACTACTAGTTGCCAGTTATTCAAACACTAATCCAGGTGTTGCTGTGAAGATATATTTTAGATGTAATTAAAATCCATAATCTGTTGATATTAAGATTATTTTGGATAATATATGTGGGCCTCATTCAGTCAGGTGAAAGGCCTTAAAAGTGGGCTTGAGGCTGAGAGAGAGAGAGAGAGAGAGAGAGAGAGAAACTCTACCTGTAGACAGCAGCTTCAGCCCATGCCCGTGAGTTCCAGCCTGCCCTTCCTGATAGTCTGCCCTAAGAATTCCAGACTTGCCCAGCTAGCCCCTACAACTGTGTAAGCCAAATCTCTCTCTCTATATATATCTCCTACAGGTTATGTTTCTGTGGTTGAACCTAACTAATAAACCAGGTATGAGGTTTATTTCCAATAACAATTCCTTAAAAAATCTAGTAAACCCTCTGGTCTATTCCATTTCCAACCAGTTCCATGTGCTAGTAACTATACCCAAAGTTTTTTCCTGGACATGGTTCTTAAACCTTTTTTTTTTTTAAACTTAATCCTTGTTAATATATTCCTTCCTCTCCATCCCGCATTAGACCATCACCATCTCTTACCTGAACTAGTGATTGAAAAAGCCTCCTAACTGGCTTCTCAGATTAGTTTTTTCTCCTCTATCTATTCTCCACACTGCTGCCAGAGGTCTCTTTCTGGAAAACAAATATGATCATGTCACTATCCTTCTTAAATACCTTTGAAGTCTTCCTACCTACAGGATAGAGGTAAATTTGTTTACTACTTTATTAATTTCTATTTTTAACTCTTATTTCCTTATATTTTTTGTTGCATTTAATTTTGTTATTTTTCTAACTTGTTAAGATGAATGGGCCACTGATGCTTTTCTTCTTTTCTAATAGGATTTATGGTTTTAAATTCTCTCTAAGTATTGCTTTAGCTAATCGCACCAATATGTACATTTTCATTACCCTTCAGTTCAAAATATTAAATATTTTCATTGTGATATCTTTTACCAATTGGTTATTTAGAGATTATTTATTAATAATATCCAAAGCCAGACTTTAAGTTCCAGTGGGAAAATAGCACCAATTTATTGAATTTTCCCACTTTCCTCAATACATAGCCACAAAAAGAATGTTAACAAAAAGAAGAAGAAAACCCTGTATCTTCAGGGAACCTACATAACAATAAAACCTGAAAATGCCAAATTATAAGCAAATATAGTACCGAGTACTCGGAACTAGTACAACCTATGCAAGGGAGAGGGACACAAAGTAGGGAAGGAGCCTTGTTGGGGAAGAGTACATTTTCACTTCCAGAAAGAGAGGGTGCTATCCTAAGTGGGAACTGCAGTGTTTAGAACTGAGACTGAATGGGGAAATCTCAGAAGGAAATAGAGAAAGGAGATGTAGAAAGTGTCGTGAGAGTGAGTGGAGGGTGATTTAGAAGTGACAGATCTCAAATAGGACTACCCTTCCAAAACAAAGGCATGCACTTTTCTTCTCTAATTTCAAACTTACAGAAAAGTTAAAAGAACAGTACACAGAACTCCTGTATAACCGTCACAAATTCTCTAATTGTTAACATATGAGCAGGCACTTTAAAAGGCAGAAGCTGAATTAGCAGAAGCTAATGAGGACCTGGTGGAACTTATGGCTGGCAGTTCACATCTTTTAAACATGTAAATGACCGAAAAGCAAAGGAGATGTGGTTATACTTTGAAGAAAGAACCCATCAGAACAACAGGACAGAGGTCTTCAGCAGGAAACCTGGAAAACTACCTTGCTCCTAATGTCCCACCCCACCTCTCCCTCCCACTCCAGTCTCTTCTAATAGGTGGTTTGGAAAAACTGGTATGATTTAAATATGAGTAACAAAAAAAAGTGATAACCATGCAAAGATACCATAAAAAGTCAGCACAACATCCCTGATGAAGAAAACTCAACAGAAAACATCACAAATTAGATGAAAATTGTTAACACTACTTTTTAATATAAATTCAAAGATTCTGAATAAAGCTATGATGAAAGATCTCAGATCAGAAATGTAAAAACTAAGGGAAGAGACAGCCCAGTCTACAGGAGAAGGTGAAATAAGCATTGCCTAACCAATGAAAGAAATGGGAAAAAAAAATATTTTTTTTTAATTCAAAAAATGAAGACTAAACTATTCAATACAATAAGTACATGGTAAAAATTATACCACAAAAGGTACAATAAGGGACAAATAGGATAGAAAATTTTTAAAAGAAAATGACAGATTAAAAAAAAGACTTGAACTTACATTTTTCAAAGGAAATTCAGTGTTTTAAAAATAAAACTGACCCCAAACAGTCAACACTGAGAAACAATCTAGTAAAATAATTATGAAAAATACTTTAGAAAAGAAAATCAAGCTGACATCATACTTTCAGAAGAAAGTGTCAGAAGACAGTGGAAAAATACCTATAAAGTACTCAGGAAAGTATGAGTCAATAATTTTATGTCTAGCTAAGCAGTCATTCATGAATAGGCTGTAGAGGAATGGTTTTCCATATGCAAAAACTCAGCTCTTATTCACGATTAGCCCCTCTTGAAGAAGTAACGAGGACACACTGCAACCAAGAGATGACAGGACAAATGTTAGAAGAGACTGGTAACACCGATATAGTTAATTGTAAATTTAAGGTGAAAACAAGTGAACATATTGCTGACAGAAGGAACTGTAACTTACATACTCAAACACTGCAGGGGTCATAATACATACAAATAAATGAAATGACAGGAGTAGAGAACATAAAAGTAGAATGAACTCACTGATTGCACCATATAGTAAGACAGCCAGAGTTGAAAGTCAAGTAATAAAAATTTAAGCAAAATTATAAGAATAAAATAATTGCTACAATGGCTAAAACTAACTAATAAAGGAGAGGGGGTAAAGAAAAGAAGAGAATGAAGCTAACATAATTGTAAATTATTAACGAAAACAAAAGACACTGCTTTAAAAAAGAAGTATCACTTGAAGTTATAAGTATAAAGGTAACCCACTGATGGGGAAAAGAAAACCTTCCTAATACCAAAACTATCAATTAAAAAGCACAAAACACACCACTTAAAAAAACATATATAATAATAGATATAAAATAATCTGACACAAAGATGAAACACGTATGTTATACCTATCTATCTGGCACAACTGACCCATTCACTAACAGAAAGCTTTGGACTGACCCACAAAGTAAAACCACTCTGCTGTGGCCAAGATGTATTTGTAATTTAGGAAATACAATAAAATTTAAAGGAAATTTAAAAAATAAATGGATAGGAGAGATTCACAAAAACATGAAATTGTCATCCTTTATTTGGATAATGTAAATAGACTCTGGCTCAAAAGTATTAAAAAAAGTCATTTTACCATTGTAAAAGATACAACTCACAATGAAGAAAACAGGTATGTGTATGTTCCCAAGAAGATGGCAGCAACATTAAAAAAGGAGAAATGAGAGGAGATAAAAGGAGAAATACACAGAAACCGAATAATAATAGGAAATTTAAATTTATTTCTACCAGTCTGAGAAAACAAATAAAAATAAATGATCTGAACAACATAATCAAAATGGTAGGGCAGATGGATATTCATTTAACACTATCAAATAACTGAATATACCATATTTTTAAAGATTACTGAATTTTGTAAAAACTGACCAACTATTAGGCTACAAAAATATCTCAACAAATTCTAAAAGTAGAAATAGAAAACATTCTCTGATTAAATAACACAAAAGAATGAGAAATTTATAACAAATTAGAAAAAAAGAGATCTCCAATCTGAAAAATTAGACAGTCTCTCAACATTGGGTAATAGGGAAAATACAAATAAAATTTGTGTTGTTTCTATAAAATATAATAAAAATACTACATATTAGAAGCTTTGGAATATAGCTAAGATAGTGATGAGAAGAAAATTCAGTTTTAAATATTTTTATCAATAAGAAAAAATGAAAGTAAATGAGTTACTAAAATAATTCCAAAAGTCAGAAAAACAACTAAATTAAGTAAAGAAAAGTTGAGGAAAAAAAAAAAGCTAAAAGCAGAAATTAAGAAGGTAAAAACCAGAAAGCCAGGGGAAAAAAAAAATTCAAAATCTCTTTTGCTGAGGACAGGGGAAGGAGGTAAGTCATCTGATTAAACTACTACTCTTAATCAATAGCAAAAATTAAAAGGACAAAGCAAAGCATACAAAATAAGAAATGAGGGTAAACCACAGAACTAGACAAAAATTTAAAATACAAGATACTTTATAAAACTCCATACAAATATAGATAGAATAATTTTCTAGTAAGATATAACCTACCAAAATTGAACCCAGAGAGCCTAAACAGACTGACTTTCACAAAATAAATGAAGTTTTAAAAGAACTACCTACTACCAAAGAAAATACATGGGCCCCAACAGTTTACAGGGAAATTCTACCAAATCTTAAAAGATTTGATAATTTCAATACTGTTTAAAAACTGTTGTACATTTAAAAAAACAGAAAACTTTTAAATTTTTAATAAAATGTAACATTAATACCAAAATATGAAAAAGACTGCCCCCCAAAAAGAGAAGATTGCAGATCAGATCCATTTTACTTTAAAAGAAGTACCAATAGACTTCACACATTAAACCCCAGAAACATTAGTTTAGTTCAATATTTGTTATAAAAAGAGAAATATCATATCATTAGCTCCCTAAGTATTAATTTATGGAGAAAATTCAACATCCATTTCTAATTAAAAGTACTTAATAGGAAGCAACAGATGCTCTTATGCATATATGTATATATAATGGATATGCATTACACTTAATGTAGAAATACAGAAGTATTCTTTCTAAAGTTAGAAATAAAAAGAAGATTCCCATTAACCACTAATGTTTAACACTGCCCTAATTGGTCAATATAACCTGTTACGAAGTATAAAAATCCAAAGGAGGAGGTAAATCTATCACTATCTGTAGATGAAATGATTATAACTAGACCCTCCAAGAAAATCACTTAAAAGGCTACTATAATCAATAATGGAATTCAATGAGGCAGAGAGAAATGTTAGTATACAGAAATCAAAAGCCTTCATGTATATAAACAATAACCAGTTAGACCTATAAATGCATTTAACAGCAAAAATAAGGGAGAAAATATCAGAAATGTATAAATTTTATGTTAAGGATACTTTAAAACATTTCTAAGGAAACAAAAGTAATCTTGAATGAATGGAATGGTATAGTATTTTCTTTGACAGAAAGATTCAGTATTTTAAAGATGCCAGTTTGTCCTAACTTAATTTATTAATATTAGATCTCAATAAAAATAACAGCCCCTTCTGCCACACCCACCGGATCTAAATAAGGTGTTTCTAACACGTGGTAAAATAAATAAGAATGGCCTAGAAACACCTGAAACAAAAAATGAGACTAGTTCTATTAGATATTATAAGTCAAAAAAGAAACTATTGATCACTTTTAAATATGTGTGTTTATACACACACACACACACACACACACAGGGATAAATTTCTATGGGGCAAAAACAAAAACAAGACCGCATCAAAGGCTTTTAAAAGACAAGTAACAACCAACGGATACTTATGTAATTCACATCACAGAAAAAGGGCTAATCTCTTAGAAAGCACTGTCAGTAAATGAAAAGACCAAATATCCAACAGAAAAAAAAATGGGCAAAGGACATAAACAGTTAACAGAAAAAAAAGGTGCCCCTTATATATGTGAAAAGATGGTCAAATGGAAAATAAAAGCACATAGTGAAACTAATTCTTGTGAATCTGACTGACAAAAATAATAGGCTGACACCTATAGAGGCAAAGGCATAAGGAAACAGGTAGCCTCAATCATTGATGTAAAATAATATTTATAACCTTGGTGGAGGGCAATTTGGCAATAGCAATCAAAATTATAAATGTCTGCCCCTGACCCATCAATTTCACTCCTTGGAATTTATCTTAAAGAAACACCTACATATATATGAAATGATGTTCTGAACTGGGATACACTTAAAAACTGTCCTAGCACGTTTAAAGGAGACTTTTGAAATACATCCCCCCAATAACACATCTCCATAATGGCAGGTGCGGCTGAAAATAATGAGGAAACTATGTTCTCATTAGAAAGGCCCAGGGATCCTTGGAGTAATGGCTGATTCCAGGTACAGGGTAAGAAAAATAAGATGAGCCTGGGACATCCTGCTGTGCCAGAAAGCAAGACAGCTATCAAAGACTAATGAATTATCAATAGGACATTGTGATTTTTCCACATAAGAATTCCATCTAATGTAAAAGGAGTAACAGAATTAGAAAAAATACCAGTTGATAATCCCTAGTAAACTAAGTGATTCAGGTAACAGTGATCAATGAATGGAGTATCAGAAATTGAAAGGTTGACTGTGAAATTTTAATTGAGAAATTTTAATGGAGGCCTACTGATCTCTGAACATACTAATCAATCTTAGTATCATTAAAAAATGGGGCCATTAAATTCTGTGTGCCTAATATGATAAAAATATGAAGCACTTACAAAGTACTTTGATCCAGAATTGAATGAAGCCTCCAGGGCCAACTTTCACTTTCAGGAAATATAGGGGATAGAGGAACAAAGTAATGACACCACAAGAAAACAACAAACCCAGGTTTTTGGATATTCTATAGAACAACTGACAAGAAGCCATTGGCATAAAAAAAAAAAAAAAAAAAAGGAAAACCAAACAAAATAAAACTAGAGGGAAGAAAATGGGACTACAACATTAAAAAAAGGCATAAGAGCCAAATGTAAGGTGTGAATCTTGTCTAGACACTGATTAGAACCAACAAACTATAAAAAGATATTTGAAACAATAAGGGAAATCTGATTATAGACAGGATAGTATAGACTACAAATAAGTGATTATTTTCAATTTTCTTATATATGGCAGGGGCATTCTGACTGTGGAAGAAAACATTCATATTTTTAGAAGTACGTACTGAATTAGTAGGGACAAGATAACATTCTGGGGTTTGACTTTAAACTACTACAGTAGAGGCAGAAATGGAGAGAGTTTGAGTAAAGACAGAAACAAATACTGACAATTTGGATAATGGCTATATAGGTGGCAATTTATCATACTATTCTCTCTATTTTTACATAAGCTCAAAAATCTAAGAGAACACCTAAAAATGGATACAATTAGCTCCACATTATGCACCAGCAGTAGGCATAATGCTAGGGGTCATAACAACCAAAAGACTTCTCTTCCTGCAAAACATGTATTTTATAATGAAATAATGACTTATGGTTACAAGAGCAAAAGTGAGTTATAACACAAGATTGCTCTGCTAATCATGTCAAAGCTTTTTTATTTGCTTTCATAGCAAACCAGGACAAGTTCTGTGTAAAGGTTTTCTAAATGAAATGTATTATAAATAGAAAGGTTTTCCAGTTTGTCTAAATACTACTTCAAGACACCAGTACATGTAATTAAACATAAAATGCACACATACATATTGCATACAAACAAGCCTTACAGAAATGAACTACTTAATACAGAATTTGGTTTTAGTTCTCTTACCATCAATATTAAGCATCATCTTCCACATGGCAGGCCGAACGGATTGATGGAATCCAAACCATACTTCCCTGCCCCCTCCCAGAGGGTGGTCATAACCTTCTGGAGCTGAGAAAAAGGATCGCCCCACAGGTGTATATCTACAAAAAACAAAATAGCATGTTCAATCCTTCCTTCCTGTGTAAGTATTTAAATCTGCAGAACAGGTGACTCTACAGCACATAATCTACACTATCATAATGATGCTTATCATCATGAATATATGAAACTAAACGTTTTCCAATTTGTGAAAGCAAAACAGCAGCCATTCTAAATGAAAAAAAAAAAAAAAAAAAAAGAAGCCAGCATCCTTCACTGAAATTCTCTATTGTTACAACTAATGTCAGTTTGAATAAAAATAAATTTTATTTAAAATACTTGCTTAAAAGTAAAAATACTTTCTTAAAAAATAAAAATTTATTTAAAATACTTTCTACTTCTTAAAAATAGATTTTAAAAGTTAACAGTTCCAATCTTAGAAAATGCTATAGTAAATAATCATTGATCAAAAAGCTATTTCTATAAATGTGTTTGTAAGGCATACTTTCTTTAAAAAGACACAGCTTATCTGATCCTGTATATATAAGCACAGATACACACATACACACGTGAGGTGCTAGTGTGATTAAAAGAACAGCCATTTTAACACAATTTGACACTACTCTATTAACAATGAAGTTACCTTTAAAACAAGGTGATTTAACTATAGGAATATATCTAAAAATTCATCAGTTACTCAAGACGTATAGCTCCTAGGAGAATGGGTTAGACATTTCTCTAAAAATTATCCATTAGAATAGCTACATTTACCCTGGCTGGTGTGGCTCAGTGGATTGAGTGCTGGCCTGTGAACCAAAGGGTCACTGGTTCAATTCTCAGTCAGGGCACATGCCTGGGTTGCAGGCCATGTCCCTGATAGAGGGTGCAGGAGAGGCAACCACATGTTGATGTTGCTCTCCCTCCCCACTCCTCAAAAAAAAAAAAAAAAGGCAAGACAAACTACTATATTTTTCAGACCATAAGACGCACCTAGGTTTTAGAGGAGAAAAATAGGAAAAAAAATTTTGAAGCAAAAAATGTGGTAAAATATTTAATAACATAAATAACATAATATTTCACCAATGTAAATATAAACAGAACTCAACAGTAGCATTAACAACCATTATTCTTCCCAAATTCTAGGGAGGGGGGAAGGCATCTTATACTCTGAAAAATATGGTAGTAAGGCATGTTTACTGTCAAAAGTCAGAATTTTCTCTTACATCTGTCAATGAACTTGTATACATGCTATTCTTCAACTGAAATAATCAAAATATATAACATCTGAAGGTTAACCAAAGGAGGCCTGAACAACTGTTGGGAGGAAAGCCTTCACATTTAAAATCTAAAGATAATAAATAAGCCAAAGGACCCACTTCATGGAGGGCAGATGTCGTAGCACCACATCAACAGCATGGACAGGATTAGTGCTGATTGGCTTGTCTAATTCCAGTGGCTCAGGCAAGGTCCGTCCTGTCAGTACTTCATGTAGTAGGTGCCAACTCACCCGAGAGACAAACTTGATTGACACCTTGAAAGGTCGATCTTTTCCACCTTCCCCAGGTAAAGTTACATCTAAATCTACCTGTTGACAGGAAAAGATTTATCTGGTAAAAGTTGAAAAGGACAAATACAATTATTTTTAAGTTTAACTTATAAAAATATTTAAGAGAAAAGGCAAATATAATTTAAAAACCCAATCCAAATGTTAAATCAATAGACTAAAATTTATATGAGTTATTTATGCCAGAATTATTTGTCATTGGAAACTGCCTAAATGCCCAAACATTTGGGTAGCTATAAAAAAATGATGAGGAAAATGTCTTAGAGTTGTTATGGAATGACTTCCAAGCTAAAATGTTAAGTGAAAAAAAAGCAAAGTATAGAAGATTACAAATAGTATGTCATCTTTTATGTGAGAAAGAAGGGGAAAATGGAATAATCTTTATGTATCTGCTTATTTATGTAATAAGAAACACAGGATGCATAATCCAGAAATAAATAAATTGGTTACTCTGAAAGGATGGGAAGAAACAAACTGGAAGAAATAAAAGAGAAATTACAATTCAGAGTGTATTTTTCAGTATAGTTTTTACTTTTGAAAGCATGTTAAAGTTCTATATATTAAAAATTAAAAATAAAATCAACAAGGCTGAAGGAAAAAAGACTAAAACTGAATATAAACAAAATCAAATGAAACCAAATGCATTTTAAACGAATAATATACCACACCAAAGGAGAGAAAGCAAGAAAGACAATACTAATCCAAGTAACTTAAAAAAAAAAAAAAGATTTTATTTATTTATTTTTAGGAAGAGGGGAAGGGAAGGAGAAAGAGAGGGAGAGAAACATCAATGAGTGAGAGACATATTGATTGGTTGCCTCTTGCAGACCCCAGCTGGGGACCTGGCCTGCAACCCAAGCATATACCCTGACTGGGAATCGAGTCAGCAACCTTTCGGTTTGCAGGCCAGGATTCAATCCACTGAGCCACACCAGCCATGGCCAATCCAAGTAACTATTGAATACAGTATACTGACTCTACTCTCAGTTGGGAGTTTGGAAGAGGGGTGAATAGGAAAGAACGGCCTGCAAAATAAAACTTTGAACTCTTATTACTAGGTTTGTTTTCTGCAGTAGTATGGTATAGTAATTCAGATGCTGTTTTATATGTACTGTAGGACTGAACACACAAGTAAAGGCACTGATGTTTTGGGGGGCTAGGGGAGTAAAGAAGATTCAAATATTTATTTATTTTTAAATATTTTTACTTTTTTATTTTTAGAGAGGGGAGGGAGAGAAACATCAATGTGTAACTGTCTCTAGAGTGCCCCCTACTGGGGACCTGGCCCACAACAAGGCATGTGCCCTAGATTGGGAATCGAACCAGTGACCCTTTGATTCAGAGATTGGTGCTCAATCCACTGAGCCACACCAGCTAGGGCAGAACATTCAAATATTTAATGTAAAGAATTAAGGAAGAATCCTGTGAGGATAGACTAGAACTGAAGAACCAATTGGAAGTCATGATTTCCAACATACAACAGACTGTATGTTATATACAAATAGTGGTACTTGCAGGATACCTAAGTTAGGTTTACCATCTGCCATGTAATATTTATTACTGTCTGTTAGTTGTATCTAAGTATGTATGTATATATGTATGTACTCCTACCCTTCAGTGGAGGGCCTGTATTCCAGGCCCTCCACTGAAAGGGCCTGAAAGCACATATACCCCAGTTGCAATGAACACATGCAGTAAACCAGATTTTGGTTTTTAAACTGTGTTCCCCAACTAAAAGAAACCAGTCTTCCTTCAAGAAATGGCAGTTGCAGGACTTATGCAGGGAAAAAAAATGAGCCTAGAAAGTCTCGCACCACAAAGTAAGGAAGTACTCAAAGGGGGAAAAAAAAAGGGTTTGTATCACGTCAAAAGGACATAGGAACGAATTTGAGCAGTCAAATTAAATACAATAAATACACAGAGGAGAAGAAAATCCTCTTCCTTACTACAGAATACCACCTAATAAATGTAGAAGGAATGAGATAATTAAAAAATCACCATTACTATACAGAAATAATTCTTCTGGGCAAGAACCATCAATTATTTAAAAAGTCTATTAAGAAGCAAGACTTAGCCCTGGCTGGCGTAGCTCAGTGGATTGAGAGCGGGCTGCGAACCAAAGTATGGCAGGTTCGATTCCCAGTCAGGGCACATGCCTGGGTTGCAGGCCACGGCCCCCAGCAACTGCACACTGATGTTTCTCTCTCTCTCTTTCTCCCTCCCTTCCCTCTCTAAAAATAAATAAATAAAATCTTTAAAAAAAAGAAACAAGACTTTTAAAAGTATCACCCATATCAAAATTAAAAACTTCTGTGCATCAAAAGCAACAAAGTGAAAAGGTAACTAATAAAATATGAAGAAATGTTTGCAAATCATATCTGATAATACATGAATTCCTAAAACTCAACAACCAAACTCAATTAAAAATAAGCAAAACACTTGAATACAAATTTCTCCAAAGAAAATACACAAATGGCCCATAAGCACAAAAAAGATGCTTAACACCACCAGTAATTAGGAAAATTCAAATCAAAACCACAATCATGTATCAATTATGCACATTAGGATGGCTACTATCAACACATCAGAAAACAAGTGTTGACAAAGGTGTAGAGAATTTGGAGACCCTGTGTACTGTTGGTGGAAATATAAAATGGTGCAGTTGCTATGAAAAGCAGTATAGTGATTTCTCAAAACATTAAAAGTAGAATTACGGGACTTCCGGCCAAGATGGAGGTGTAGGTAGACACA
The DNA here is from genome assembly GCF_004126475.2 of Phyllostomus discolor. Taxonomy (NCBI): domain Eukaryota; kingdom Metazoa; phylum Chordata; class Mammalia; order Chiroptera; family Phyllostomidae; genus Phyllostomus; species Phyllostomus discolor. The sequence continues at coordinate 23,606,425 of NC_040907.2, read as the reverse complement.
CTGTGCCTCCTCGCACAACCAAAATAAGAACAACAACAATTTAGAAATAAAACAACCAGTACCGACAGAAAACTGAACTGTATGGAAGTCTGACAACCAAGGAGTTAAAGAAGAAACACTCATCCAGACTGGTAGGAGGGGCAGAGTCAGGTGGCCAGGCAGAGAAGGGTCACAGCAAAGCAGCGGCTGGTGGACCCGGGTGCATAGGGACCGGGTTGTGGAGGGGCATGGTGGGCATGGTGCGCATGGCGCACACGGCGCACACGGAGGCCGGCGGACCAGGAAGTCCCACATTTGCTGGCAGAGAAACCAGGTGAAACTGGGGACCGAGATGGCTCACGCAACCCAGGGCCCCAGTGAGGGGAAATAAAGCCTCAAAACACCGATTGAAAACACCTGTGGGGGTTCAGGGGCCGGGAGAAACTCCCAGCCTCACAGGAGAGTTCGTTGGAGAGACCCACAGGGTCCTAGAATGTGCACAAGCCAACCCATCTGGGAATCAGCACCAGAAGGGCCCAATTTGCTTGTGGGAAGCAGGGAACATGACTGAACACCAGCAGAGAGCAGAGAAAGCGCCATTGTTCTCTCTTGGACCCCTCCCCCATATACAGCGTCACAACTAAGCAACTAGGTGGCTCCGCCCCTCGTACGTAACAGGTGCGTCAAGACAAAAAAAATAGCCCAAATGAGACAGATCAAAGCTCCAGGAAAAATACAACTAAGCAATGAAGAGATAATCAACCTATCAGATGCACAGTTCAACGCACTGGTAATCAGGATGCTCACAGAATTGGTTGAATCTGGTTGCAAATTAGATGAAAAAATGAAGGCTACAGTAAGTGAAATAAAGGAAAATGCACAGGGAACCAGTAGTGATGGGAAGGAAACTGGGACTCAAATCAATGGAGTGGACCAAAAGGAAGAAAGAAACATCCAATCAGAAAAGAATGAAGAAACAAGAATTTTTAAAAAATGAGGAGAGGCTTAGGAACCTCCAGGACATCTTTAAACGTTCCAACATCCGAATTACAGGGGTACCAGAAGGAGAAGAGAAAGAGCAACAGGTGGAAAAGTTATCTGAACAAACAATAAAAGAGAACTTCCCCAATCTGGTAAAGGAAATACACTTCCAGGAAGTCCAGGAAGCTAAGAGAGTTCCAAAGAAGTTGGACCCAAGGAGGAACATACCAAGGCACATCATAATTACATTAGCCAAGGTAAAAATGAAGGAGAGAATCCTAGAAGCAGCAAGAGATTAAGGGAACAGTTACCTACAAAGGAATTCCCATAAGACTGTCAGCTGATTTCTCAAAAGAGACCTTACAGGCAAGAAAGGGCTGCAAAGAAGTATTCCAAGTCATGAAAGGCAAGGACCTACACCCAAGATTGCTCTATCCAGCAAAGCTTTCATTTAGAATGGAAGGGCAGATAAAGTCCTTCCCAGAGAAGGTCAAGTTAAAGAGTTCATCATCACCAAGCCCTTATTATATGAAATGTTAAAGGGACTTATCTAAGAAAAAGAAGATAAAAAACATGTACAGTGAAATGACAGCAAATTCACAATTATTAACCACCACACCTAAAACAAAAACAAACTAAGCAAATAACTAGAATAGGAACAGAACCACAGAAATGGAGACCACATGGAGGGTTAGCAACAGGGGAGTGGGAGGAGGATAGAAGGGGACAAGGTACAGAGAATAAGTAGCATAGATGGTAGGTAGAAAACGGGGAGGGTAAGAATAGTATGGGAAATGTAGAAGCTAAAGAACTTATGACACATGGACATGAACTAAATGGGGGGAATGCAGGTGGGGGGGTGGAGGGGAATGAAGGGGGAAAATGGGACAACTGTAATAACAATCAATAAACTATATTTTTAAAAAGTAAATAAAAAATAAAAATAGAATTACTACTTACGTGATCCAGAAACTCCACATTTGGGTGTGTGCACAACAAAACTGAAAGCAGGGACTAAATCACGTATTGCTACAACCATGTTTATGGCAGCATTATTTGCAATAGCCCAAAGGTATCCATCAATGGATGGACAAACAAGAAAATGTGGTGTGTGTATACAAGCACACACACACAATGAAATGTTATTCAGCCTTAAAAAGGCAGGAAAATCCTACACATGTGACAACAAAGATGAACCTTGAGGACACTGTGCTAAGTGAAATAAGCCAGTCACAATAAGAAAACATATATGAGGTAATGGGAGTAGTCAAATTCATAGAAACAGAAAGTAGAATGGTTGTCAGGGAGAGTTTATGTTTAATGGGTACAGAGCCTCAGTTTTACAGGATGAAAAGAGTTACGGAGATGGATGAGTGGTGATGGTTGTGAATGTACTTAATGCCACAGAACTGCACTTAAAAATGACTCAGATGGACCTGACCCATGTGGCTCATTTGGTTGGCCATTGTCCCATAAAGCTAAAGGTCACTGGTTCGATTCCCAGTTAGGGCACATGCCTTGGTTGTGGGTTCCTAGTTGGGGCACCTGTGAAGGGTAACCAAATGATGTTTCCCTCTACCAATTGGTATTTCTCTCCCTCTCTTTCTCCCTCCTTTCCCCTCTCTCTAAAAATAAATAAATACAATCTTTTAAAAAAAGACTAAAAAGGAAAATATGTAGGACATTAAAAAGTGCTAAGAGCTTTTTCTAAAAGGCTCGAATAGTAAATTTTATGTTGTGTATTTTACCACAATTTCTAAAAGTTATCTCCCCACAAGAGCAAGGAGAAAAAGAGTAACTTGACAGGAGAAACCTGGCAGATACCAACTTAACCAAGTGATCCAAGTTAACATCACCATTAATGGAAGAAATACATACTATGTGCTTCTTGATATGATACACTGATAAGGAAAGAACACATGTAATATTTCTGCCAAAAATGCTTGATCAGTATCTAATAAAGAGGAAGCATCAGATAAACTCAGTCTGAGGGACAGTCTAAAAAATAACTTGCCTGCCATCTTCAACCATGTTAATGTCATGAAAGAAAGAAGAAGAAAAAAAAAAAAGGCTGGGGAACTGTTCCAGAACAAAGACAACTAGAAAGACATGATATGTAAATAAAAATATAAACTAGGGCTTGATTCTGTATTAAAGGGAAAAAATGCTACAGGACATAATTGGGACAAATGACAAAATTGGAATACGGGTTGTTGATTAAAGTATCATATATCACTGCAAAACTGAGTGAACTTGATAACTAACTGTACTATGGTTTTTATATTTGTTCTTTGGGAATACACATTAAAAAGCACAGTACATGCAACCTACTCTTGAATGGTCCAGAAAAAATAAGTATGTATATGTATAGATATAGCTATATCTATTAGATATAGAGACAGCAAAGGGGAGAAAGAAAGAATATTTAAACAAATGTGGCAAATATTAAGAACACTGGTGAGTCTTGGTAAAGGATACATACGAGTTCTCTACATAATTCTTACAAGTTTCAATAGGTTTGAAATTATTTCAAAATAAAAGTTAAAAAAGATAAATGATATATAGGCTGTAATAAAATAAAATGATAATAAGTGCATTTAAAAGGAGACACTGAAAAAATATAGCTTTCCAAAAAAGGAACATATATCTTACCCCAGTAGTTGCCACAGGAAGTGGATTGGCTGTGTAAAGGCTTCTTTTTCCATCATAAACTGGTCTACGGTCCCCAAATATAGTTACTTTAAAATGCTGAACCATTGAGTCAACCACCTCCCTAAAAAAGGGAATACATTCACATAATCCTCTATATGATGAAATTTAAAAAAATTTAGCTGCAGTAATTTCTTACATTATTTAAAGCTATCAAAATTCTAAAAGACAATCATACAGGATAAAATTTTTGCTTTCAGAACTATGGCTTAGGATACCAGAAAGGGATGATCTGAACTTCACAAAAACAGAGAAGAGTGAATTCAGGGAATTACTTAATTGTTCTGGGTCACAGTTGACTTGGGAAATACTAACCTCAGAAACTGATCCAAGATCCCTTTCACCATCACCTGACTCATCCACCTCTCTTTGTCAGAGTTTGTGTGCTCAAATAGCAACCAGTACATACATCTATGGGAACACTTACTCCATTGTATTATAGTTATTATATATTTCACTTCTAGTAGATTGAGATTCTTGACATCAATAAACACACCTGTACCTCACACAACCCCTAACCTTTTACCCCCCACTCCCCCAACTTTTACCATAGTAATTAGCTAGTAAGGATATTTTGAAACCTCCATTTTTACCCAGCAAACATTTTTATCCCACGTATTTACATGGAGACATATTCAAAACATACATTTTTTAAAAGTATAGACTACAGAGAGAATTACCAAATATCCAATAGTCAATATTTACTTTTGTACACATTCTTTGTAAAAGCAGTGGAAAGATATCTAGAAGGATAGATACCAAAATACACACATGGCTGCTACCTCTGAAGAGAGAGGTGGAAAGAATAATGATTTTTATTTGTTTATACAAATCTAAATATATTACAGTAAGAGAATATTTCTATAGTACTGGTATAATTTACAATACACTTGAAAGAATTAAAAAAAAAAAAAAGATTCAGCCCTGGGTAGTGTGGCTCAGTGGATTGAATACCAGCCTGTGAACCAAAAGGTCGCAGGTTCGGTTCCCAGTCAGGGCACATGCCTGGGTTGTGGGCCAGGTCCCCAGTTGGGGCGTTTGAGAGGCAACCTATCGATACATCTATTGCACATCGATGTTTCTCTCCCTCTCTTCCTCCCTCCCTTCCTGTCTCTATAAATTAAAAAAAAATAAATAAAAAAGATTCAATTCTAGCCCAGCCAAGTGAATAGGTGAGAGGGAAAGGAAAAAAAAAATTTTTGTGGAACAAAATAGTTAAGCTGACTTGATACCTAGAGCAATTTTCTACATGCTCAAAGATTCTATATTCCCCCCTTTTCTATTATAATGAAATTATTTAAAGATTTGATTCACTAATCAGTTTTTAGGTACCAAGCAAAGATGTTTTTTGAATTTTAAGTTTACTTCTGTGTCTATTAACACCAGAGTTCCAGTTTCTCAGGTAAAATTTTATAGATTTTATCAGGATGTTTTGATTATTTTGTCACTTTTTACTTAACGGTAAATTGGTACAGTTTTAAGCTCACCAAATCCTGGCAAACCACTGTAAGGATCACAGTTGTGGAGATTAAAATAAAACAGGGCCAAAACACATTTTTTAGAGATAAAAAGTATTCTGCTTTGATGCCTAGCATACAATATATTCTTGATCAATGTTCTAACAGTGGATAATGTACCTCAATGAACTGCTAGAACCTTCAATGGAATATATTTAAAGCTGAATTTGACATATAGTCCCCATATCAAATATGGTCATGCTCCTGTTTATTGCTCCTTTTTAATTACTGGTACTTCTATCTTTCTACTTATCCAAATTCAAAACCTGGCTCATCTCTTCATTCAATTAGTTGCTGATTCCACCCCTCTGCGGTTATTTCTTTGCATATATTTTTATTTATTTATTTTTTAGAGAAAGGGGAAGGAGAAAGAGAGAGAGAAAAACATTGACCGGTTGCTTCTTGCATACCCTCAACTGGGGACCTGGCCCACAACCCAGGCATGTGCTCTGACCAGGAATTGAACTGGTGACCTTTTCGTTTGCAGGCTCTTGTTCAACCCACTAAGCCACACCAGCCAGGGCTGCAGTATTTCTTACATCAGTCCTTTATTTTCCATTCCTTAGCACCACTACCTTACATTAAAATGTCATGTCCTACTATTGATATCTGAATTATTTTTCCCTTGTTTTTTTATGCCTTTCATTTTTTCTTCTCTAACCCAATCTACATACCACTGCCAAATGAGTCCCCCAGTTCCACTTGTATTCCTCAGGTACAAAAGGTTAATCACACTCTTCAGTTTATGGTACATTATCATCATTCATCTGTGTAACACCCCTCCTCTAACTGATATCTTTCCCTCCAAATTCATTTCTTATCCTCAAACCCATTTCCAACAAGTTGTTTCTTCTGATGTGTTGAATATCCTTGTTTGTATATATTCCTACCTTTACCCTCTGCACTAGGTTTGTGAAAACAAGTAAGTTGCTGTGGGATACTTAGTTGTTTGATTGATGCGAAGTACTCCACATGTTGTCTATTCACTGCCAGCCACCAAAAACAATGCTACCACGAAGTACCTCATTGTATGGACCTCTATGAACCCGCGTGAGAATTAATCTCTGGTCATATTCCCAGAAACAGAACTATTAGATCCAAGTGAGTTTTATCAACTATGAATTATTTATCAACTATGAATTATTATCGACTATGAGGAACTGCTAAACTGCTTTCCACAGTGGCTGAACTAATCTATACTCCTGGAGACTCCTATTTTGCTATATCCCAGACAAGATTTGGCAGTATCCAATTTTGCTTTCTTATTTTTGCTAGCCTAGTGGGTAAAACTAAAGGCTTGTTTTAATTCAGGCTTTTCTTATTAAAATGAATTTGAGCATTCCTTCATGTTATCTGTTTCTTCTTTTGTGAATTCCCTATTTGTTTCCTTTGCTCTTTTTCTGTTTGGGTCTCAGTCTTCTTGTTGAATTAAAGTACTTTCTTTGATATTTTCAATATTAATTCATTAACAGATCTGGTTATTGCAAATATCTTCCCCAAAACATTACCTGCTTATAAACAAGATTCATGTATTTGTTGAAATGAAATTCTTACTATTGTATCAAATTAATAATTATTTTCACCTTATGGTTTCATGCTTTTGAGTGTTTAGGAAATACTTTCCTAATACTACATGACAAAGATGCGTTAAGTTTTATTAACCTTATGGTTTTATATACATTATTTTGGTCATTAATCTGTCTGAGGTCCTTCTTTATTATAAACAGTGTTATGTAAGGACTCAATTTTATTTTTCCCCTTACTGTGAGCCAGTTTTCTCATATCTACTGAACAGTCTATAATAACTGATCAATTTATAATTCTATTGCTATAATTTTTAAAATTTATCTTATTGATTATTCTATTACAGTTGTGCCAATTATCCCCTCTTTGCCCCCCTCTACCCAGTACCTCCTATTTCCTCTAGCAATCCCCCTACTTAGTTCATGTCCATGGGTCATGCACACAAGTTGTTTAGCTATTCCATTTCCTATACTGTTTTTACCATTTCCCTTTCTATTCTGTTCCCACCAATTTGTACTTCTTAATCCCTGCATCTTTCCCCTTTCCCCCTCCCAAATGATAACCCTCCAAATGATCTCCATATCTATGATTCTGTTTCTGTTCTGCTTGTTTGCTTAGTTTGTTATTTGGATTCAATTATTGATAGTTGTAAATTTACTGCCAGTTTAATGTTCATTGTTTTGACCTCCTTTTTCTTATATTATTCCCTTTCATACTTCACATAATAATGGCTCAGTGATGATGAACTCCTTAGTTTTACCTTGTCTGGGAAGCACTTTATATGCCCTTCAATTCTCAACGATAGCTTTGCTAGATAGAGTAATCTAGGTTGTTGGTGCTTGCTTTTTATTACTATGAATACTTCTTCCCAGTCTCTTCTAGTTTGCAAACTTCCTTTCAAGAAATCACCTGACAGTCCATGGGAACTCCTTTGCAGGTAACTATCTGTTTTTGTTTTTCTCTTGCTGTGTTTAAGATTCTCTACTTAACTTTAACTTTTGGCACTTTAATCATGATGTGGTCCTCTTTGGGTCCTTTTTGTTGGGGACTCTCTGTGCATCCTGGATTTGTATATCTATTTCCTTCACCAAATTAGGAAAGTTTTCTTTCACTATTTTTTCAAGTAAGTTTTCAATTTCTTGGTCTTCCTCTTCCCTTCTGGTACCCCTATGATTCAGATGCTGGTATGTTTATTTACTTATTTTTTAAAAGATTTTATTTACTTATTTTTAGAGAGAGGATAGGAGGGAGAAAGAGGAAGAGAAACATCAGTGTGTGGTCACCTTCCACATACTCCCAACTGGGCACCCAGCTCACAACCCAGGCATGTGCCCTCAGAATCAAACCAGTGACCCTCTGGTTTGCAGGCCGGCACTCAATCCACTGAGCCACACCAGCCAGGGCTAGATGTTGGTATGTTTAAAGATGCCAAGAGGTTTGTAAGCCTATCTTCATTTATTTGAAATTTTTTTCTTCCTGCTGTTCTGACTGAATGCTTTTTCCTTGTGTTCTAAATTGTTGATTCGATTCTAGGCTTTGTCCCCTCCACTGTTGGTTTCTGTATATTTTTCTTTATTGTACTTAATGCAACCTACACTTTGGCCTAGGTCTTTTGTATGCTGCTAAAGTACCCAGTGAGTTCCCTGAGCATCCTAATAACCAGTGTTTTGAATTCTGCATCTGATAGACTGCTTACCTCCATTTTGTTTATTTCTTTTTCTGGAGTTTTGTTCTGTTCTTTCATTTGGGCCATGTTTCTTTGTCTCCTCATTTTGGCAGCCTCCCTGTGTTTGTTTCTAGGTATTGAGTAGAGCTGCTTTGACTCTCTGTCTTACAGTGTGGCCTACTGTAAAAAAGTGCACCCATAAGTTGGATGGGAAGGAGCCTTAGGTAATCTCCAGGGCAGGACAACCCATGTGAACCAGGCTGATAAGAGTCTCATATATGGTGTTCCTGCTCTGTGAAAGGGACAATGGCCACTACCTGGCCTCTGGAGTTTTGTCTGAGAGGAAGCTGTTCTCAGCACTCACCCTAATGCCAGACAATTCAGTTTCTCCCCGTATATCCTTGGTGCTCTTCTAGTTGCTGCCCTGGTTCTGGAGCCCAGAGGGAGTGAGTCTGCATAAGTTCTAAGACTGTTGTAGGCCTTTTAAGAGGAGATACCTGAGAATACTGCAGTTACTTCTACTGCTCCAACCCCCACTGGTTTTTACAGCCAGAAGTAAAAATGGGGACTTACCTTCCTGGCGCTGGAACCCTGGGCTGGGTGGTCTGGTGTGAGGCTGGGATCCCTCCCAATTTTTATCCACCACACATGGGTATAAGACCATCCATTCTGCAACTTCATCCCTCCTACCCATCTGAATGAATGTGACTTCTTTAATTCCTTGCTCATCAGACTTCCATACAGAACAATTTCCTGATAATTCTGGGTGATAGTTGTTTTGTAGTTTAGTTGTAATTTTTGCTGTGGTTGTGAGAGGAAGCAAGCCGTGTTTACCTATGTCTCCATCATGACAGGCTCTATTTTTATCTTAAGTTCTCACATGTAAACGAATATGGCTCTTAGTTCCCTATCTTGTTCCAGTGGTCTATTTGTCTGTTTTTGAACCCATATCATGTTTTCATGATTACTAAAGGGTTTTATTATGTTATAACATGGAATAGGGCAAGTTCCTTTTCTTTTTCTAAGTTAACTTAGACATTCACAAAAACTTCTACTCAGAATAAACTCCTAAAGTGCCACTCCCAAAACCCTATCAATACGATAAGCAAAAGAAACATATCTAGTGTCCTACATTTAATAAATAATCAAAAACTACCTATTGTTTAAGAAACCCCCAAATGATACATACTTGGGAGACATGACCAGTAAGCTAAAAACAAGTAAGTATGTTAAAAGCTACTGACAAACTATAACGCTGAATTTCAATGAGGATGAAGTGTAATAAGGGCAATTATGAAATCTAAGCACTTCTGTTTGAAAAGTTCAACAGCAGTAAAAACAAATTAGAGCACCTATCTGAACTTACCTACTATTGCTCTTATGGAAAGAGGCTTTGGGTGACTATAAATTCAGAAAGAGCTAATGGTATGATGTAGCTTCCTCAAAATTAAAGAACTCAGACTGCATATATTTAAGTACCCACTACAAGGTGGGTAACTATCCCATCATATATTGCATAGGTCATTTCATATTGTGGAATACTTTGTTCAATCTGGAAAAACTTAAGGCCCTAAAAAATGAAACAACCAGAAGGTAATCCTGATAGAAACTCATGTAATATGAGTAAAAATAAATCAAACTAAGGACTTTTAGTTTAGAATAGAAAAGACTCAAAAGAAATTACAGAAGTCTCTGGCTATTTTGATGAACTATCATGTGAAAAACTGAGTAGAGTATCTATCTTCTATGGGACAAAACTGTCTCTAAAACTCCTACTTTGTCCTGGTTCTCCTTCTTTCTAATGTGTTGCCTTCACTGGCAAACCTGAAACAATAGTATCCCCAGAGATCTACTGTCGGTCCTCTTATCTTGACTCTACTCGCTTTCCCTATTAACTATCACCTATATGTTGACATGTCTCAAATCTCAATCTCCATCTTGACTTATCTCCTGAGCTTTAGGCATTTATTTCCAATAATCTATTGAACTCCATTTTGATGCTTCTTAACACATTTCAACATCCAAATATCCACATCAGAAAATAAGAAGCTTGGTCCTTTTACCATCTGTATTTTTATTAACGTCATCACCATTACATAAGCTAGGGACTCTGAAGCCATTCTTATTTCTTCCTTTTCCTTACATACCTAAATTATTAATTCTTCTAAATCATCTAAGCCCTCTCTTCACCACTTGCTGTTAAGTCTTATAACACACTACCTCTAATCTACAAAAGTAGGTACCAAAAGTGCTATAGTAACAGTATGCTAAAGCATGAGGAAAAAAATTTTTATATTTAATTTTCAGCTAACAATTTGAAATTAAGACTTACTAATATTCATAAATATGGCTTGATACTGGTGCCCTGACTTAGTCCATGTCAGACGGTTAGGTGTAACATGGTACACCAGGAATCCTAACAGAATAATGGGAGCTCTATAACATACAAGAGTTAATGGTGAACTCTCATTCATTCTTCATGTTCAGCATATTGCAACTTATTTCAATTCAATTGTATGGTACACATTGTCAGGTTTTTGATACATTAACCTAAAAATTTCAAATTATTAAAAATATATTCTTAAATAGTTTATTTCAAAATATTGTTTCCTACCTTTAATTTTTCTATATTTATACAATATGTTAAAACAGTAGAACATGTCTATAAACTTTTTTAATACATGTATGTGTATATATATATATTTGTCTTTTAAGTGCATGGTCAAACATATTTTAACTAATGGGAATATGTGATCAAAAGTTTAAAGATCACTGATACAGACAACTACAATAGCCTTAAAAATGTTCTCTGGGACTAGTCTTTCTCTTCTCTCATTCATTCTCCACACTGTCATTAGTTAATGCTTTTAAATACAGATGTTCCTCATTTGTTCAAAAGCCTCCAATGGCTCTCTACTATTTCTGAATTCACAGGCCTTAGCATAATGATGTACCCTCTAGATAACTTTTCAGACTCTATTTATATTGGCCTACTTCTGTTACATAAATATGTCTTACCTTTGCTCATGCTCTCTCTATACAGATTATTCTTTCCCCTGACCCACTGGACAAACTATTCAGCTCAGATACCATGTCATGTACCCTGTCTTCTTCCCTAACCAAAAGCAGAAACCATTAATTTAAAAAAAAAAATCATTGAATTTATTGGAGTGACAGTGGCTAATAAAATTACCATTACTCTTTCATCACAGCACATAACATATATCTTACAGAACTTGTCACTCCATATAGACTATGAAATCCTTATCAAGGATCATGTCTTACTTATCTTGTGACCTCCAGAATATAGCACAGTGTCTAACAAAAAAACAGGAGCACAACAAATTATAGTTAAATGAAAATAGGGAGTATCCAAAAAATAATCTTTAAGTGTGTAAAGTTACTGCAGGATTTAGAATTGTAATTTCAGGCCTGGCTGGCGTAGCTCAGTGGATTGAGCGCAGGCTGGGAACCAAAGTGTCCCAGGTTCGATTCCCAGCCAGGGTACATTCCTGGGTTGCAGGCCATAACCCCCAGCAACCACACATTGATGTTTCTCTCTCTCTGTCTCTGTCTCTCTCTCCCTCCCTCCCTTCCCTCTCCAAAAATAAATAAATAAAATCTTTTAAAAAATTTATTAAAAAAAAATTGTAATTTCAGTAAGGGTGCACGTATTTTTAAATCTAGTACCAATACCATTCTATTTTAGTAAAACTATAATAAATTGAGATAATTGGTTTAAATGGACTTATTAATTTAGTCTAAGGAAAAAAACTCTAGCAGACCTAAAGTAAACAAATTAAGGCACATCCATACAATGAGATGTTATATAGCTGTTATTATAATTTAACTCTACACAAATGGATAGATGTTAGGAATAAACTCTGCCCCCTAGTCCCTGATGTTTAGACATATATTTACTTATAAAAGTATCTTTCAATCCCAAATATACTGTACTATTAACGAAAAGACTGTAATTACCAGTGAGTAATTTATTTAGGTGCTACTTTAACAATGTGGTGATTGTGGTGGGGTGGTGGTGGTGGAGAGTACAAGGGGACTAAATGGTAATAAAAAAAACCCACAATAAAAATAAATAAAATTCTTTAAAAAGAATTTTGAGATTTGAAATAATCACTATCTGTTACATTTCTTCCAAGTGATTAACAAACAAGGAAAATAAAGTGATACATTATTAACTGACATATTTTGCATGGTACAATTTCCTCAAGATAGCTAAATACCATACTGTTTGATTTTTCATCACAGTGTTTTGTAGAGTATGTCCTGTAAGTATGATTCTCTAGGTATCACACCAAAAGAACAACTGGCAAAAGAAAAAACCGAATTTCATAAAAATTAAAAATTTGCTTCAAAAGACATCATCAAGAAAGTGAAAAGGCAGCATGCAGAAAGGGGAAAAATGTGCAAGTCATTATCAATCAAAAGGTCAAATAAGAGACTTTTAACTAGAAGGTATAAAGAAATCCAACAACTTAATGGAAAGACAAAAGATCCAATCTAAAAACGGGCAAAGGATCTGAATAGACATTTCTCCAAAAACACAAATGGCATAGTATGTGAAAAGATGCTCAACATCATCAGCCATCAGGGAAATGAAAAATCAAAATAACAATGAGATACTACTTAACAGTCATTAAGATGGCTATAACAAATAAGACAGGTAATAGATCTTGGTGAGGATGTGGAGAAACTGGAATCACCACACACTGCTAATGGGAATGTGAAATGATGCAGCCACTTTGGAAAAGAGTCTGGCAGTTCCTCAAAAGAGTAAAGAAAAAGTTGCATATGTCCATACAAAATCCTGTACATGAATGTTCATAGCAGCATTATCCATAAGAGCCAAGTACAAACAACTCACATATCCATGAACTGATAAATCTATAAAAATATCTATACAATGGAATACTATTTAGTAACAAAAAAAAAATGAAGTAGTAACACATGTTACAAGTTTGATGAATCTTGAAAACATGTGAATTGAAAGACACTACACAAAAAGGCAGGCATTGTATAATTCCATTTATATGAAATGTCCAAAAAAGGCAAATCTACACAGACAGAGAGTAGATTAGTGTTTAGCATGGGTTGTGGGAAAGGAGTCAATGGGTAGTGACATAAATGTGTATGGGATTTCTTTTTAGGAGGATGAAATATTTTAAAATGAGATAGTGGTGATAGTTGTACATCACCTCTGTGAATTTTTGTATGGTGTGTGAATTTTACATCAATAAAGTTGTTATTTTAAAAAAGTATATCCCTCTCTTGGCATACTACCCAATTATAACACTATGCCAATGATATTCCTAATGACACCAGGAAAGGTGTTCCTTCAAACACTCTGATTTGAGCTTTCCATTTAAAACCTGAAATGACATCAATATAGATTAATTTTTTGCTTCTAAAATTCAATCAGAATTACATTACATCCATATACAATATGCACACATATCTGTCCCTATATCATTAATCATAATATAATAGTAACAGGGTCCCGGCTGGGCAGCTCAGTTGGTTAGTTTCCCCCTTGATTCACCAAGGTTGTGGGTTCAATCTCAGGTTTGTACATACCAGAAGCAACCCATGAATGCATAAATCAGTGGAACAACAGATTGATGTCTGTCTCAATCCTCTCTCTTTCCCCACCCTTTCTCCCTTTCTCTAAAATCTAAAAGTCAATTTAAAAATGAAAAGAAAAAGCAACAATAATTATAATAGTGCCCTGGCTGGTGTGGCTCTGTGGATTTAGCACTGTCCTGCAGATGGAGTGCCCCAGTTGGGGGCATGTGAGAGGCAACCATACACTGATATTTCTCTCCCTCCCTCCCTCCTTTACCCTCTCTCTAAAAATAAATAAATAAAATATTTTTTAAAAAACAATAATTATAATAGCAAAATGACTATAATGCTTAAATTATAAAAGAAAATTGAACCCCCCCAAAAATCAACCACACCACCATCAATGATTTTAAGATTCTTTCAAATTTTTATGTGTCTAAAATAGACATATAAAAATAAATAAATACCCTCTCTCTAAAAATAAATAAAATATTTTTTAAAAACAATAATTATAATAGCAAAATGACTATAATGATTAAATTATAAAAGAAAATTGAACCCCCCCCAAAAATCAACCACACCACCATCAATGATTTTAAGATTCTTTCAAATTTTTATGTGTCTAAAATAGATTTGTTGTATTTATATTGTATATACAATTTTTCCTATGTATTTCATTATTCAATGATTATGAATAAGTACATATCCCCATATATACAAGTATTTATTTAATAGCTGGACAAACAGAAAATTTCAAGTTACAGAACTTACACTCTAGGTCATAATATTTCTAAAAAAAATTTATTTTTAGTTACTGAGACCATTCACTTGTTAAAGTCTGCTAAACAAACATGCTTCTAAGCCAAAGGATCATTTTCAATCAAAATCATTACATAAGAAACACACACAGACACATACACACCACACCAAAGGGGTGAGGAAAGATAAAGAAAACCAATGGACAGAAAGTCTCAAGTAGAGAAGTTGACCCATAAAACGATTCATGAGCATTTCTTGCATATTTTGTCCAAGAAAACTCCTCTGACTAAAGTGAAAACTTCTGTGGAGACAATACATCACTATGCTGCCATTATGATTAATGCCATAGCACCAAATATTTGAGCATGTGGCATGTGGAGAAGAGAAACCTCATATGTGTTGATTTAAATACTGCTGCATTTTGGCCTGTAACTGTTTAGCTAACACTGAAAAAGAATTGTAAAGTTCTGTCTAATTTCTTCTAATTTCCAGAATTCCAAATGCTGAAGTATAGCAACTAATTTCAAAAGCCCACCAACAACTTTAACTGACTAGGTATGTAGTGATATTATAAAAAGTTAAAAAAATCTAGTATTGTGAAAGAAATAAAAGGAGAAAGTTTTACAGATGTTGATATAAAATGAAGCCATGATATTAGCAAAGTATAAAGTTCATTTATGTTGTTTTTAGATTCCATTTGTAAGTAAAACCATATGGTATTTGTTTTTCTGTGTCTGACTTAATTAATTCAAGAAAATTTCCTCAAGGTCCATTCAGGTTGTCACAAATGGCAAGACTTTATTATTTTCTTGCTTCACAAATATTTCTTAATGACTATCAAGTCAGGATTCTGGAGCTCTGGTCTTGCTTTTTGCTATTAGAAATATGTGTTCTTGAATGTCCCTTAACCTTTCTGGATTTCAGCTATTAAAAAAAGAGAGTATCAGATTAGCTGATCTCTTTGATTCTTTCCACATGTTAATACTCCACAATTCCCTTCCTGACCTCAGAAAGAATTTGGCATGTTAATTATAATATTCATATAATTTTTACATATCACAAAGATTCTTAGTGTTCATTCACTTCATATATCTTACATGTCTTATCTACTCCACTAAATTATAAATTTCTTGACAGAAAGAACCATCTATTTTTTTTAAATTGAGGTAACAATGATTTATAACATTAAATAAGTTTCAGGTATAGGCACCTATGTCTCAAATGAAGGCACTTAATAATACCTACTGAATAAGAAAAGTATGAGGTATTTGATACTACAAAACAAAATGTTGAGTATCATTGTTTTCTAAACATTTTTTCAAGTCTTTTTTAAAAAACCTCCTTTCGTGATGCTTTTCATATTCCCTTTCATATTTCCTGCATTACCTAAACCAGACACACACACACACACACACACACACACAGAGTACTTGGGGAATGTGAGAAAAGAAGCTTACTGAAAGCAGACTGAAAAACCTTTAGATACCACTATTTTCTTGTTCCTATGTAAGATTAAGGAACAGTTAGCAGTTGAGGATCAGGGGAATAGAGAGTACGAAACCATGACAACCACCAATACCTCTACCACCACCACCATAAAATACCACTTAAAGGGTATTTTAAAAAAGGAATAAATAAGGTGGGGTGGGGTGTTAAGAGATATATTACCTAACAGCAAAGGAAAAGATGCTCAGTGATTTCAAAAGCATCTAAAAATGATTTGGACTTTTTCTATCATCACAAAGAGAACATAGGAGTTCATGTTATAATGGAAAAATTTCAAGGCTGTTTGGAGATTTTACCTATCATTGCACCCCTAAAGAACAATCAATTTCAAAACAAATTACCACATGTTCTTGGTCAAACTGTTAGACATTATCGCTGTTAATCAGATATACAAGATAAACAGTTACTATGGTAAAGACAAATACCAAGAGTAAAAAAAGTCTCCATGACTTCATGGTTCTTACCGGTTTACTCTCCTAGGACACTTGTCTGGTTTAATATCTACCTCATAGAGGTAGACATCAATCTTTGGGATTTCAACTTGAAAACAGTTAGCCAGCAATTTAATGGGTTTGCCCATGGTGCCATAACCAGGTCTTCTGGGCACCATGAGTAGGGGCTGGGCCCCAACGGGTCCTGCGAGGGAGGGAAAAAAAGTAACAATGTTACAAACCGTATTTGATAATCTTGTCAATCAGAGTGTGTTAGAATTTTAGGCATAGCTGATAATGGGGTTGAAGCCTAATGCTCAAAGATGACAATTTCTAACACCTCTACTTCTTTCCTCCCAACTTACTCCCTTTATTAAAACACACAAACAAAACCATGAGTTCTTCTGGAAAATTGTTCTGGAAGGGTAGAAAGAAGGGAAAACAATCACACAAACTCAGGAGAGCATGTGCAAACACAAAGCAGACCCAAAGAGTGACATAGCAAAGCAAACTCAGAGACTAGAAGGATTAGAGCAAATGAACAAAATAAAAATAATATACAGTAAGAAGGGTCAGCAAAACACAAGATCAGTTACTTCAAAATATAAATAAAATCTACAAACTCCAGACACTGAATGCATTATAAACACTGTCAATAAATTTGAAGGTTTGATGAAACAAATATGGCTTACTAACACAAAAAATGTATGAAATATGAAAAGTCCTCTGTTGACAGAAATATAAAGTGGTACAGTCACTTTGGAAAACAGTATGGTGGTTCCTGAAAACACTAAAAACAAAATAACCATATGATCCAGCAATCCTACTTCTGGGTATCTACCAAAAATACTGAAAGCAGAGTGATGAAGAAATAACTGCACACCTATGCTCACAGCAGCATTACTCACAATAGTCAAAAGGTGGAAGCAACCTCAATGTACACTGATAGATAAACGGATAAACAAAATGTGATATATACAACGGAAATTTTGACACATGCTACAATATAGATGAACCTTGTAGAAGCCATGCTAAGTTAAATCAGTCACAAAAAGGCACTGTATGTATGATTCCTATTATTAGTATCACAAAGTAAAAGGGTAGTTGCCAGGGGTTGGGAGAAAGAGAAAATGGGGAATTGCTGCTTAATGGGTCTAGTTTCAGTTTTTCAAGATGAAAACAGTTCTGGAGATTGGCTGCCTACAATGTGAATGTACGTATATACATTCTGAACAGTATATTTAAAATTGCTAGGATGGTTAATTTAACACTGTATTTCATCACAATTGTAAAAGAAACCTAAGTGACATCTAACATTGTTTTTATTTTTTTTAATTTTATTTATTTATTTTTAGAGAGGGAAGGGAGGGAGGGGGGGGAGAGGGAGAGAGAGAGAGAGAGAGAAACATCAATGTGGGGTTGCTGGGGGTTATGGCCTGCAACCCAGGAATGTACCCTGGCTGGGAATCGAACCTGGGACACTTTGGTTCTCAGCCTGCGCTCAATCCACTGAGCTACACCAGCCAGGGCTGTTTTTATTTTTTATTATATTTTATTGATTATGCTACTACAGTTATCCTGATTTTCCCCCCTTCATCCCCCTTTACCCAGCACCTCCCCCCCCACCCTTAGACAATCCACCACCATTGTTCATGTCCATGGGTCATGCATATTGTTGGGAACTGTCCTGCCTGGTTTCAGAAGTTGTAACCCCCCCGCCCCGTGGCTAAGGCTGAATAAAAAGACCTTGGGACCATAAGCCACTAGGAGACAAAGCTTATTTTCCCAACAGGGGTGTGCAGCCTCTGCCCCCTTTACTTCACCCTGCTTGGCCCCAGGCAGATGACTGGTTAGCCAATGACGGGTAAGACTCCTCAAGAGAGAGATGACCTAAGACAGGCATGGTTGCAACGGGGCCATCAGGAAAGAACTTGGGGGACTACAGAAAAAGGGGGTGATGGATCCTCACCCCTTAGCTTTGACGTAGCCTGAGTCTTCATTCTATCTGTAAGAAGTCTTCTAATCTGTCGGCTGCTTGCATCCTCCACCTGACTTAAGCCTGAAACAATGCTGGAGGTGGGTGCGGCCCTGTGTTGGAAAGGGCAGCTTCTCCGAGGCAATCTGGCCTAAGAAAGAATGCATAAAATCCTGTGAAACCTGCTTTGCTAAGAATGCCGTCAATTTAAATGATAAGGATCCAAGCATAAAATGAGTTTGTTTCCCAAAGTTTTACGGCCCTTTGGCTATCTGACTCTCACTCAGAATAAGCCCTCATACTTCTTTGAATGTTACCTATTGTTTGATCATTACCGCCTGTCAACCATTGGGCTTTATGTATACACCCTGTATTCTTATACAAATCAAACCCAGTAAAAGCCCATTAAGGAACAGGCTCAAGGCCCTTCTCCTTTGAGAGACTGGCCACCTTTCCTGCCCAAGCAGATCATGTACTGGTAGACTTAATCTCTTCTGTGATGGCTGAGGAGGGGAGTAAGGGGGACTCTGTTGGACAGAGCTCCCCAACAGGGTGTAAGTTTTTTGGCTACTCCATTTCCTATACTGTACTTTACATCCCCATGGCTATTCTGTAACTATCTATTTGTACTTCTTAATCCCCTCACCTCTTCACCCCCCCCCCCAACAACCCTCACATCTGGCGACCATCAAAACACTCTCTGTAGCCATGATTCTGTCTCTGTTCTTGTTTGCTTAGTTTGGTTTTTAGATTCAATTGTTGATAGATGTGTATTTTTTGCCATTTTATTGTTCACAGCTTTGATCTTCTTTTTCTAAAATAAGTCCTTTTAATATGTCATATAATAATGGTTTGGTGATCATAATCTCCTTTAATTTTTTCTTATCTGGGAAGCTCTTTATTTGCCCTTCAATTCTAAAAGATTGCTTTGCTGGGTAGAGCAATCTTGGCTGTAGGTCCCTGCTTTTCATGATTTTGAATATTTCTTTCCAACCCCAACTAGTCTGCAGTTTTTGTTTGAGAAATCAGCTGACAGTCTTAAATGGGAATTTCTCTTCTCCTGCTGCTTTTAAGATTCTCTCTTTATCTTTAACTTTTGGCATTTTAATTATGATGTGTCTTAGAGTAGGCCTCTTTGCATCCACCTTGTTTAGGACTCTGTTCTTGGATTTGCATGTCTATTTCCTTCACCAAATCAGGGAAATTTTCTTTATTTTTTCAAATAGACTTATAATTTCTTGCTCTTTTTCTTCTCCTTCTGGCACCCCTGTGATGTGACTCTTGGACCTCCTGAAGTTGCCCCAGAGGCTGCTTACACTATCCTCACTGTTTTGGATTCTTTCCTTCTTGTTGTTCTTTCCTTCTGATTGGTTGTTTTTTGCTTTCTTATGTTCCAAATCATTGATTTGATTCGCAGCTGCATCCACTCTACTGCTGTTTCCCTGAAAATTATTCTTTATTTCAATTAGTGTATCCTTTGTTTCTGACTGGATTTTTTTAATGTTGTTGAGGTCCTCACTAAGTTCCTTGAGCATCCTTATGACCAGTGTTTTTGAACTCTGCACCTGATAGATTGCCTATCTACATTTCATTTAGCTTTTTCTGGAGGTTTGATCTGTTTTTTCATTTGGGCCATGTTTCTGTACCTCCTCATTTTGGCAGCCTTCTTGTGTTTGTTTCTATGTATTAGGTGGAGCTGCTTTGACTCCATGTCTTGGTGGTGTGGCCTAATGTGGTAGATGTCCTGTAGGGTCCAGTGACATAGCCTCCTTTATCACCCCAGCTGGGTACTCGAGGTGCACCCTTCAAGTGGGCTGAATACACCCTCCTCTTGTGGTTGAGCCTTGGTTGCTGTTGGCAGATCAACGAGAGGGATTTACCTAGGCCAGTTGCCTGCAAGGACTGGCTGTGAACACTTGCCACCAACCTCAGCCCTCTGTGGAGGATTAGCTGTATAAGGGCAGGATGGTGGTGCTCCCATGTGGTATGTACCTGTCCACTGGGTGCTCTGGCCTGGGGGTTTCCGGGTGGTGCAGGCCAATGTCAGCTACCACCTGTGTTTTGCCCAGGGCCATCCTGCCTGAGTTATAAAGCAATCTGAGGTTGCTGCTACTTGTGGTAGGATTGGAAATTCCCAGGGGAAGCCAATCTGTGACTCTAAGCTGGATGCTGCTAACGCTGGGTCTGGGCTCACTGAGGCCAGTTGTTGTTTATTTGAGAGGATTTAGGAAGTTGTGAAGCAAAAGCCAAGACCAGCCACTCATATGGAAAAGCAGGTTGGGTAGGCCTGTAAGTTGGGAGGGGGGTAGTCTCTGTGGATCTCCAAGGCAGGTCAAACAGTGTTAGCCACGTTGTTGCAGTCTCAGATACAGCACCAGCCTGCTGGTTCTGTGGGGGAGAGTCTAGAAAAGGGACAATGGCCCCTGCTCCCTTGGTTCCAGACACTTCAGTTTCTCCCTGTATGTCACTAGTGCCTTTCAAGTTGCTACCTCAGTGTTGGAGCTCAAAGGGAGTGAGACTGAGCAGGTGAGTATGTGTGTTGGTTCTTTAAAAAGAACTGCTGGAGCTCCAGAAGTTTCTTTCACCGACTTAATCCCCACTGGTTTTGCAGCTGTAAGTTGTGGGGATTTATCTTCCTGGCACTGGAACCCTGAACTGGGGGGCCTGGGACTCCTTGCTCCTAAGACATCCCTCCCAAATTTTTATCTGCCATACATGGGTGAGGGATTAGCCTGTTTTGCATCTGTGCTTATGTCCCTCCTACCAGTTTGGATAGATGTGGTTTCGTTAATTCCATAGTTGTCAGGTTTCCATTCAACTCAATTTCTGATGCTTCTGAGTGATGGTTGTTCTACATTTTAGTTGTAATTTTGATGTGGTTGCGAAGTAGCAAGCCATGTCCGGTTACGCTGCCATTTTGAGAGGAAGTCAACATTAAGTTTTTAAAGCTCAAAATGTTGTAGTGTTGTTAAAGTTCAAACAATAAATCCAGTTAATAAATTAATAACTATTATCTGAGTGATTTACATTTAAATATGTGAAAAGTCCCGTATCTTCAAATTATTTATTTGAAAATAATTAAATCCACAATTTAAAATATTTCCAAACACACTAAAAGATTACAGATTCAGAAGGCTTCACTAAAGAATATATCAAGTATTCAAGTGAAAAAATAATAGCAATCTTATACAAACTCTTCCAGAGAACAGGAAAAAAGTAAACATACCACAATTCAACTTATGATGCCAGAAAAACCCTGATACAAAAACCTGACAAAAACATTATGAAAAAGAAAAATTGTAGGACATACATACAAAAATCCTAATAAAATGTTAATAAAATTTACCAATGTATCAAAAGAACAATACATCATTACCAAGATGAGTAAGAATATCAAGAATTAGAAGTTAACAAGAATTCTTTTCACTGTGGATACAAGTACATTAAAGTGCTGCCTGTGTAATTTATTTTTAACTTTATTTTCATGTATCTATAAAATTTCTTCTGAGAGCATACTCTTTCCTGTTATCCTAGACTGAAATAGGTAATATTGAGTAATTCTAGACTAGGTCATAATTCTGGCTCTGCCATTTATCTAACCACTTGACCTCTGTCAAATATTAATAGCCCTGAAACTTGATCTGCTACTTTCATAAATCTTATTAGGATCAAATTAGAAAATGTACAGTAGCTAAAATTTATCAAGTTCTTATTATGTCTCAGGATATGTTGCTAAATGCTTTATATAAATTATCTCTTTTTGTTCTCATACGAACCCTTTAACCATTTTATAGATGAAGAAAACTGAAATGATCTGACTAAAATTTCCATAGCTAATAAGTAGCAGAACTGGGATTGGAATCCAACCTTTGGGGGTCTCTATTTTGTACCATCGATATATTTTGTCTACTTTTTTGCCAATAACACACTTACTACAGTTCTGAAATGTTTTGAAGTTACGCGCTGTCCATCCTTCCACTTTAATCTCCTTTAATATTGTATTGCTATTCTGGGTATTTTGCCTTTCCATACAAACTTTAAATCATTTTACTGATATCCATAAAATAACTTGCTGGGATTTTGATTGGGATTGTGCTAAATACATAAATCAAGTTGGAAAGAACTTATCATCCACGTACATGGAATATCTCTATTCAGATTTTCTTTTGATCAGAGTTTTGTAGTTTTCCTTGTATAGATCTTATTTGGTTAGATTTATACCTAAATATTTCTTTGTGTGTATATGCTAATGCAAATGGTATTGTGCTTTTCACTTCAAATTCTAATTATTCACTACTTGTCTCTAATTCAATATAAGGCTACAATAATCAAGTCAGTGTGCTATTGGTCAAAGAATAGACAAATAAATCAGTGGTACAAAACACATAGTGCAAAAATTGACCCACAGAGTCAACTGATCTTTGACAAAAGAGCAAAAGCAATTAAATGGAAAAGGATAATTTTTTCTTTTTTTTAAGATTTTATTTATTTATTTTTTAGAGAGGGAGAGAGAGAGAAACATCAATGTGCGGTTGCTGGGGGCCATGGCCTGCAACCTAAGCATGTGCCCTGACTGGGAATCGAACCTGCGATGCCTGGTTCGCAGCCCGCACTCAATCCACTGAGCTACGCCAGCCAGGGCAATTTTTTCAATAAATGGTACCAAACAAGTGAATACCCGCATGCAAAAAAAGAAAAAGACTCTACATACAGACCTTATCCTTTTTTCAAAAATTAACTCAAACTGGCTGATAGACCTAAATGTAAAATGTAGAACTATGAAACTCCTAAATGTAACATGGGCAAAACTTAGGTGACCCTGGTTTTGGTGATGACTTCTTAGATAGTACACTAAAAGCACAGTCCATGAGATAAAAAATTGTAAGTTTTCATTAAAACTGAAAACTTCTCCCCTGTCTGGTATGGCTCAGTTGGTTGGGTGTAGTTCTGAGTGGTGAAAAGTCTCCTATTTGATGCCTGGTCAGGGCATACTCCTGGGTTGCAGATGTGGTCCCTGGTCGGGATGTGTGGGAGAAGCAACTGATCAATGTTGCTCTCTCAAATTGATATTTCTCTCCTTCTTTCTCCCTTCCTTCCCCTCTCTCTAAAAATAAATAAATAAAATATTTTTTAAAAACCTTCTGTTCTTTGAAAGAGAATGAACTTACAAGCCACAGATTGGGAGAAAATACTTGCAAAACATATATCTAAGAAGGGGTTAATATTCAAAATATATAAAGAACTCATACAACTCAATAGAAAAAAATCAGTTGTTTAAAAAATGGGCAAAGGATCTGAACAGACGTTTTCCAAAGAAAACATGCAGATGGCCAAGAGGTATTGGGTAGGCCAAAAAGTTCGTTTAGTTTTTTCTGTATGATGGCTCTAGTAGTGCTTAGTTGTCTTTAACTTCATACAAACCAATTCTATTAGATTGTGTTGTGACAGCTGTCATATGCGTGTGCATTTAAAAAAAAACACCAAAATTGATGAATTTTTGTGCAACCATTTTAATATTAAAGATGGAAGATAACATGCATTTCTGGCATATTATGCTTTACTATTTCAAGAAAGGTAAAAACACAACTGAAATGCCAAAAAAAATTTGTGCAGTATACAGAGAAGGTGCTGTGACTGATCGAATGTGTCAAAAGTGGTTCGTGAAGTGTCTTGGTACTATTGACATTTTGGCCAAATAATTATTTGCTGTGGGGCTGTCTTATGTATTGGAATATATTTAGCAACATCCCTGGCCTCTACCCACTAGAAGCCAATAGCAGGAGATAGCCAACAAACTCAAATTATCCAAATCAATAAAGTTAATGGTGAAAATGAAAAATGTGTCTTTTATTTTACAGAAAAAACTAAACAGACTTTTTGGCCAACTCAATACATGAAAAGGTGCTTAACATCACTAACAATCAGGGCAATGTAAGTCATAACTACCATAAGATATCACCTCACATCTGCCAGAATGGCTATTATAAAAAAAAAAAGAAATAAAAAACAAACTAAGCAAACAACTAGAACAGGAACAGAATCACAGAAGTAAGTAGAGATCACATGGAGGGTTAGCAACAGGGGAGTGGGAAGAGGAGAGAGGGGGGAAAAGGTAGAGAACAAGTAGCATAGATGGTAGGTAGAAAATAGACAGGGGGAGGACAAGAATAGTATGGGAAATGTAGAAGCTAAAGAACTTATGACACATGGACATGAACTAAAGGGGGGGAATGTGGGTGGGAGGGGGTGTGCAGGGTGGAGGAGAGTGAAGGGGGAAAATGGGACAACTGTAATAGCGTAATCAATAAAATATATTAAAAAATAAATAAAGAAAAACAAATGCTGGCAAGAATATGAAGAAAGGGGAACACTTGTACACTCTTGATGAGAATGTAAATTGGTATAGTAACTATGGAAGTAGTATAGAGGTTCTCAAACATTAAAAACTGAACTACCATATGACCTACAATCCCACTTCTGGGTATTTATCTGAAGAAAAGAAAAACACTGCCTTGGCTAGGTGGCTCAGCTGGTTGGAGGGTCATCTAATACACCAAAAGGATTCAGGGTTTGATCCCTGGTCAGGACACATACCTAGCTTTCAGGTTCAGTCCCCGGTTGGGGTATGTGAGAGGAAACTGATTGATGTTTCTCTCTCACATTGATGGTTCATTCATATTCATTCTCTCTCCCCCCCTTTCCTCTTTCTCTAAAAAAATTAAATTAAATTAAAAAGTCAATGAACATATCCTCCAGTGAGGATTTAAAAAAAAATGAAAACACTAACTTGAAAAGATATAAGCACCCCAAGTTCACCGCAGCATTATTTACAATAACCAAAATATGGAAACAACCTACTTGTCTATCAGAGGATGAAAGGATAAAGCAAATGTGCTATATATACACAATGGATTATTATGAAAGGTATTCAGCCACATAAAAGGAAATCTTGCTTTTTGCAACAACGTGGATGAAATTTGAAGCCATTACTCTAAGTGAAATATGTCAGACAGAAAAAGTCAAATACCACATGATCTTGCCATCTCACCTATATATGTAATTTAAAAACAAAACAAAACAAAACAAACGAACAAAACAAAAAAAAAACCCCTAAGCTCAGACACACAGAGAACAGATTGGTGGTTGTCAGAGGTGGTGGGGAGGTGGGGGGGTTTGGGGGGGAGAGTGTGAAATGGGTGATGGTAGTCAAAAAGTACAAACTTCCAATTCTAAAATAATGAGGTTATGGGGATGTTCTGCATAGCATGATGACTACAGTTAACAATACTATATTTCATAATTGAAAAGTTGCTAAGAGAGATCTTAAATTCTCATTACAAAAAAAAGTCTTTATATGATGATGGATATTACCTAGACTTACTGTGATAACCATTTTGCAATATTTACAAATATCAAATTATTATGCTGTACATCTGAAACTAATATAATGTTGTATGTCAATTTTATCTCAATTTAAAATGGAATACAATAAAATAAGAAAAAAAAAGTCATGTACTAATCATGCACTACTCGCAAAGCAGCCATATGTTACTAACCACATTAACTATGTGGTGATCAGAAAGGATATTTTAAGTATTTTAATCCTAACATGATAATCTGTGATATTTCACTGTGTTTTAATTACATTTTTAGAAACTAGTTAAGGTTAAGTTGATATCTAATATATTATAGTCTTTCCCATTTAAGAATAGCCTCCTAATTAGTCATTGTGATGCAGAATGTCTGATTTTCAGGAACAGATTACTACCTGCTCTTAATCAGTTCTTTCAAGGTTTTAAGAAGGCATTTTGTTCTATTTTATCCACATATTTTTTAGTTTTCTTGAGTGGGAGTTCTGAGCCTAATAAAACAGTCTGCCTGGTGTACACAGAGAAAATTCTATATTTAATTTAATTGCCTGTATTTTCATATAAACTATGAGTGATCTGAGGACAGAAGTTGTGATTCATATTTCTATACCTAATACATATATAAAGTCCCTTGGTCTGATCCCATGATCACAGAGCAATGTTCTGATTATTTATTGTCTAGATACTGACAGAATACCTGAGGAAGATTAGTTGCTGAGTAGCCAATACGAATCTTCTTGATGCTCTTGAAATATTTTTCTTTGTAAATTATTAAATTAGCATTATAATTTATATTATATATTAGCCTTTTGTGAATTCAGATAGCATCGATTGGTCCCTCATGATAATAATCACCTCTGGATGCCCTGACAAAAACAAGCATGAAGATCTGCAAGCTAGGGACCAGACTGTGGACTACAGTGACCCTGTCTCATCCTATTTCATACATTTCTGTCTGAGTAATCTGAATCACTTCCACAACATTTTCAATATTCATAGTAGCAAACACATTGTGTATATGTTATATTCTGTTCCCATTTAGCATCATAAGCATATCTATGTTTCTAAGACCTTTGAAATAGTAATTTTAATGGTTATGTAATCCATTAAGTCATGAACGATAACTGATCAAGCTCCATTGGAGGATATTTAGCTTGCTTCCAATTTTTCACTATCATAAATAGTGAAACATAAGTAGTTATAATAGATATTCATAGGACTGTATGCCAAATATACCTTCAACCTTTTCCTCCATCTATTGGCTGTTCTCTTGAAAACTGTACACTGTCTCAAGTACATGAATACCAGCAATTGCTATGTGCCTACATGAACTTGATTCACAATTGATTGGTCCAGGAATGGAGACCAGATCTGAGACCAAGTAATGAGTCCTTACTCTGGGACTCTGTTTAACTTGAGACTTAACTATCAGGCATTTCCTCCCTAGTGGTTAAAGCTGAGAGACGTAGTAGGTGTTGGAGGTCAGGTGTCCCAATGTGTAGAAAAAGCCAATCAACACTCAAGAGAAAAATGGAAGACATGTGTAGAGAGAAGTCAAAATAAGAGATGGAGCAGTTTGAAACCATGAGTTCCCAGTTCCAACTGCTCAAAGGCAAGCTCAACTGCAAACCTGTTCTTCCTGTTGCTATTCAACCTTCCTTGGAGTTCATGAACCAATATATCCCCCTTTTTGCTTAAATTAGTTTCAGCTGGATTTCTGTCACTTGTAGCTAACTCTTAACTGATAGAAAGAGTAATTATATTAATCATTTCAACTGAAGTATAGTCTCAGACCTAAGTTCAAATTCCAGATCAAATCACCATGGCACAGTCACAACTTCTAAGGGCCAGTTGCCTTAAATATCACTTTAGCAATGTGATAATTTGATATAAATGTACACTGTGAAAGTATTCTCCCTGTCAAGTTAGTGAACACATTCATCACCTGACATATTTATCTTTGGGGGGCAGAGGGAGGTAAAACATTTAAGTTTTACTCTCAGCAATTTTCAATTATAGCACATAGTGTTATCAAGCAGTCACCATATTATACATTATATACTCTGACCCTATTCATCTATAGTTTAAACTTTGTGCCCTTTCAATAATCCCCTATGTCTCCTACCCTCTGGCACCATTTTTCTACTCTGTTTCTATGAGTGATGATATCATGTAGTGTTAGTCTTTGCCTTTATTCACTTAGCGTAATGCCCTCCAGGTTCATTCATGTTGTCACAAACAACAGAACTTCCTTCTTTTTAAGGCTGAATAATAGTTTTATGTATCTCTACATCACATTTTCTTGATTCATTCATCCAATGATGGACACATGAAGACTGTTTCCATATCCTGGCTACTGTAAATGCCACAATGAACATGGGAGTACAAGTATGTCTCCAAGATAATGGTTTCATTTCCTTTGGAAATATACCCAGAAGTGGAATTGCTGGATCATATAGTAGTTCTACTCCATATCCTCACCAACACTTGTTATTTCCTGTCTTTTTGATAACAACCATACTAACACGTGTGACGTGGCACCTCATTTGGTTTTGATTTGCATTTCCCTGATGATTAGCGATGTTGAGCACCATGAACAACTGCATGTTTTCTTAAAAAAAAAAAAAAAAAAGCCTACTCAGGACCTTTACCCATTTTTAAATCAGGTTTTTTCCCTTTTTCTGCTATTGAGTTGTATGAGTTCTTTAATGTATTTTAGATATTTACCCCTTATCGAATATATGGTTTGCAAATATTTTCTTCCATTCCATAGGTTGCCTTTATATTTTGCTGGTGGTTTTTCCTTTGCTGAGCAGATGCTTATGAGTTTGATGTAGTCTCACTTGTTTATTTTTGCTTTTGGTGTCAAAACTAAATCACCACCAGCCATGGCTGGTGTGGCTCAGTGGATTGAGCTCCAGCCTGCAAACCAAAGGGTTCACGGTTCAATTCCCAGTCAGGGCACATGCTTGGGTTGCAGGCCAGGTCCCTAGTGCGGGGGGTGTGCCAGAGGCAACCACATATTGATGTTTCTCTCCCTCTCTTCCCCTCTGTCTAAAAATAAATAAATAAAATCTATAAAAAGAAGTAAGTCACCACCAAAACCAATGTCAAGGAATTTACACCCTATGTTTTCGTCAAGGAATTTTATGGTTGTAGCTCTTATGTTCAAGACTTCAGTCTATTCTGAGTTAATTTTTGTGTACGCTGTAAGGTAGGGGTCCAGTTTTATTCTTTTGCATGTGAATATCTAGTTTTTCTAACACCATTTATTATCTGTTTGTCCATTTTTATGCCAATACCATACTGTTTTGATATGATTTTGTACTATAGTTTGAAATCAGGGAGTTTGATGCCTTCAGCTTAGCTTTTCTTTCTCAAGAGTGCTTTGACTATTTGAAGTCTTTTGGTAGTTCCATATAAATTTTTGAGTAGTTTTTTCTTTTATTACTTTTTTCTATTTCTGTTGAAAATGCCAATGAAATTTTGACATGGATTGTACTGAATATTTCAATTCTTCCCTTCCAATTTGGGCGCCTTTTGTTTCTTTTTCTTTCCTAATTATCCTGGCTAGAACTTAGAGTACCAATTTAAATAAAAGTGGTAAGAGTGGGAATCCTTGTCTTGTACCTGATCTTAGGGGAATACAACTGTAGGATTTTCATACATGGCCTTTATTATTTTGAGGTATGTCAGTTGCTTTATTTTAAAAAACAGATAAAATTACTTATACATTATGGAGGTGCTTGGCATATAAATTCTAAAAATACAGTAGCTCTTCAACAAATATTAATAAGCATCTACACTATGTCATGCAATATACTTAGTGCATTTTCTTGCATCAAGCACCTATTTGAGAGAGGTGGAGGGAGCTGGCATACATAATTTTTCCCTTCCAATAAATTTCAGCAGTAGACCTACCAGGTTGAAGGGGAGGAATACAAACATGTTTCTGACTCTTGATATTTACTGCCAAACTGGCATGTGAACATATTACTATCATCACACTTCTCTCCATTACTTTCTCTAGCATTAGAATTTTAAAAAACCTTTTATGTGTTAAAAAATAGTTTTGTTTTATTTACATGTGATTACTAACAAGATTGGCTTAAAAATAGCATTTTATTGTTTCATATTCCCCATTCTCTTATGAAATTCACTGCCTCCATAGATAATTTTTTAAAAATCAAAAACATAAAAATTCATTTTCCTATTCTATTTATTGAACAATTATGTTCAAGTTTTTTATAGATACATAGACTAATAACTCAAAGTTACTTTGCTTAAATAATTCATAATGTATTGGGGAAACCCCATCTTAATATTTAAGGAATGTAACATCAGCAACAGTTGCTAACTTGTATTGAGTATTACATATTTGATATACATTAGGTGATTCCTTACTATATAACTTGTGAGGCAGGCACTATATTATACTGAGAAAACTGAAGCACAGGGAGACTAAAGAAGATGTTCATAGTTAGAAAGTAGCAAAGCTAGGATTTGCAAATAGACAGTCTGACTTGAGAGCCTGTATTTTTTATTTTAGTACACAGAATTATACTACAAACTAACATTTGGTGAAAGTCTATCATTAAGTAATTATTCATTGACTCACTATTTTAACAAATATTTAGCCCTGGCTGGTGTAGCTCAGTAGGTTAAGTGCTGGTCTGCAAACAAGCCACTGGTTTGATTCCCAGTCAGGGCACATGCCTGGACTGTGGGCCAGGTCCCCAGCTAGGGGCACTCAAGAGGCAACCACACACTGATGTTGCTCTCCTTCTCCTCCCTCCCTTTCCCTCTCTCTAAAAATAAATAAAATTAAAAACCAACATACAAGTATTTAGACGGTCTCTAAGCATTTTTCAGGCTCAAGTGAGCTTACTCACCCCCAACCTGGGACCTAGACTGCAACCCAGGAATGTGCCCTGATTGGGAATCAAACCAGTGACCTCTCTGTTCCTAGTCTGGTGTCAGGTGAGAAAAAACTTTAATAATAATAATGAAGACCTGGTCCTCCAGGAAAGTTTTATGGGAGGGGTGGGAGATAGATTATATTGTATTTCTTTTTTGCCAATCAGGTAAGTAGTAAGTGCAATGAATAAAAATAAAATAGGTTAAGGGAATAGAATATGTTTGTTGGGGTGGAGAAAAATAGACTAGGTAGCCATTTAGATAGATTTGTCAAAGAAGGCCTCTTTGAAAGTGTAACAAGGAGACAGAAAACAGAAGGAAGTGAGAAAACAAGTCATGTAGATATCTGGAAGAGCATTCCAGGCAGAGGAAAAAACAGGTGTAAAGGAAAAAGCATAAGCTTGCTTGGTGTTTGATGAACAGCAAAGAGAGCAGAGTGAGCGAGAGAGAGAATAGTAGGATATGACATGAAAAAGATAATGGGAGAACAGAGCATCAACAGAGCATGATGAGGTTTTTGTGTTTTATTCTGAGACATGAGAAACCACCAAAAGGTTCTGAGTCAAGAAACATTATGATCTGACTTAAAATTAAAAAAAAAATTATCACCTTGGTATGAAAAATGATATGTGGGGTTCAAGCAGAGAGACTAGTTAGTAGGCTAACTGACTGTCCAGGCAAAGAACAATGTTGACTAGGGCAGGGTGGTAGCAACTAGGGGAGTATTGTTGATGTGGAAAAGATGAGAACGCACACCTAATGGGAACTGCCAAATCAGATGTGGGGTATGACAGAAAAAAAGCACTCAAGGTATTTTGGTCTAAGCAACTAAAAGAATGAAGTGGCATTTACTGAGATAGGAAAGACTTGGTGATAGAAGAAAGTTTAGAGAGAAATTCAAGAGGATTTTTAGGACTTTCTAAGTTTGCAGTCTCTATACAAGCAGGTGTCTAGTGGGCAATTAGATGGGTATGGAGTTCAAGGGAGAGATCCAGGCTGGAGATGTAAATATGAGTATCTTCAACTTATTAGTGGTATTTGAAACTACAGGAATAGAGATCACCCAGACTGTGGTAGGATTACATAAAAATACTAAACCTGGGACTCTCTCACTCTAGAGATTGGGGAGAAAGGGGAAAGGGCAAAAGAAGAGAAAAAGTGACAGTCAATAAGGTTGTTGGAGGACCTGGAGTGAGTGATATCCATGAAGCCAAGTGGAAACAGGGTTGAAAGAACTTAATCAAATGCATATGAAAAGTCAAATAAAGTGAAGATTTGGAAATTAACTACTGAGTTGTACAATTTCAGCGGAGACAAAAATCTGACCAGAATTAAGTTCAAAAAGAGTGTCCTAAATCTGATCAAGCCTTTAGATCCCAGCAGTTTACAGAAGATTCAGAGGAACATGTTAAATTACACTATGAAGATGGAACCAGCAAAATCCAGACTGAGAAAAACTAAAAGAAAAAATAATCATATGTTAGAGGGTAAAAAAAGAAGAGAAAACTTACAGATTAAGATACTTAAAAGACATATCAGCTCAGTGGGTGGAACGTGATCCCATAAAATGAAAGGTTGCTAGTTCGATTACCAGTCAGAGCACATGCCTGGGTTTTGGGCCAGCTCCCAGGGTGGGAGCTGGGAGCATGTGAGAGCCAACTGATAGATGTTTCTTTTGCACATCAATGTTTCTCTCTCTCTCTTTCTCCCTCCCTTCTCCTCGCCCTAAAAATAAATAAGTAAAATCTTAAAAAAAAAAATACCTATCAGTCAATCACAATGTGTAGACTTATTTGGATCCTGATTCAAGAACAAAATGAAATGAAAGAATGAATGAATAAATGGCAAACTGTTAAACATAATACTCGAGACAAGTAAATATTTGAACACTGACTTGATACTTGATATAAAACATTATTATTATTTTGATGGGATAATGGTACTGTTGCTTATTTAAAGAATCTATACCTTTTATAGATATACTTAGTAGACATTTATGAATGAAATGGTGTTATGTCTAAAATATGCTTCAAAAAATACAGTAGTGGGAAAAGTAGAAGAGGCACAATTAGACAAGGGTTAGTAATTGCTGGGTTTAGGTGATAGGTGCATGGGAATTTATTATACATGCTCAATTCTTTATAATAAATACATTGTCTTAAAAATAAGAAGAGAAGTGCCATTTCCTTTGTATACTTAATCTCTTTTTACCATCCCATTGTACAGCTACGGAAGTTAAAATGCACTGCCCAAAGTCACAGTTAATTTTTTTTAATAGATTATTCGTTAGAGAAGTTTTGGGTTCACATCAAAGTTGAGCAGAAGGTAGAGATTGCCCACGTGCCTCCTGCCCCCACATAAGCGCAGCTTCCCCCACTACTAACATCCTGGCACCAGAGTGGTACATTTGTTACAATAGATAAACCTAAAATGACACATTATTATCAAGTCACAGATAAGTTGAGAGTGAGGATTTGTCTCTAAAAGTCATGCTTTTTACACTACTGTCACACTGCCATTTTTCTCGATTATCATTATTTTGCCTGGTGCTTTTTATACAAACTGGCAAAAACCAAAATTCTGCTTCATGAATAAGCAATGTGACAGCACTCTACTGTTATTTTATTAGCTATAAAATAATAAGGTTTAAGTATCCAAAAATACTGTAATTAATGAAAACCAATTCTGTCAATATAACAAATTATACTCCTAGTGAAACATACTTTATTTATTTAACAAATACACATATTGCCACTACAGTTAAAAATGTAATTACACAGAAATACAAAGCACTATCTGGAATATCTCTCCACCTCAAACTTTTCTTTCAGTAACTATGGTAAGTGCTGGCTAATATTAATCATTTTAAACTTCAAACATAAAACCATACATTTTCAAAAGCATGAGTGTACATAGGTTGTCACTGACCTAACAACCTAATGGGTATTAGTTGTTGAGTCCAAAGACAAATAATAGCCGAAAGCAAACATAACTAATGAAAAATCAGCAGTGAATAAATGAAAATCTACTATAGCATTACTATAGCCTAGTAGCAAATCACAGGTTTTTACTAGGAACTTTTGCTTTAATATTCATAGAATACTGTGTTTCAACAATTCTGCTTCTGGGAATTTACCTTAAAGCAATCACTGGACAATGGTCCAGTGATACAAAGATGTATATACTAGGATACTTACCAAAGTTTTATTCACAATTTTAAAAACTGGAAAAAACCTAAACCACCAGCACTTAATTTTATGTATTGGCTTGGTAAACATTATTATATTGTTATACAGAGGTAAGTATTAACATGGAAAAAATGTCCACGATACATTGCTGAATAGAAAAAGCAGGTTAAAAACAATTAATATGATGGATGGATAGACAGATGTTTGTTTAGGAAGATAATACAATAAAAAATTAACAATAATTTTAGCTGGAGGATAGGATATTTTCACTTTCTATTTTAGACTTTCCTATATCTTTTTTTAATTATAAACATGCATTTTTCAATCAGAAAAAATTCTATTTTTGTTTTGGAAAAATATATTGTGTTGACCTCAAAATGTGACATAATAAAATGCTTCTGTTTACTAAACCCACAAAACTAGTAAATATCAGCATAAGATTTTAGTAATTACCTACCTAATAATTCTACTTATTCATTCAGTAGAACTGTACAGAGTGTACTTATTATCATATTATACATACTACAATCACTACAGCTAAATAATCATTCAGAGAACATTCAGCCTGTTGATGGTTAAATTTCTCAGATGGCAGTCTAGGGAACAATTTTTAAAAGGCATTTTCCCCCTTGAAAACAAGAAGGGACATTATCCAAGTAGCCCCTGTCCTATGGCAATGCCTTGAGATTTATTCTGCAATCAACAAAATTTTAATTGTTTGCTAGGTAGTTTTTGAAAAACTCTGAGTACCCAAGCAAAAATTTTAGAAATTTTTTCATAATTTTAGAGTAATGCAACAAATAGAGATCAAGTCCTAATCTAGAAGTCAGAAATTTCTTTTAAAAAAGAAATTCACTGCTAAGGTATAAATCCACTTGCAATCTATTTTCTAACCATTTTTAAAATTTAGAGTATGCCAATGAAGTGCTGTTGTTAGATCGGAAGTCACTTAAAATATCAAGTATTGGTAATGACTCAAAAATAGTATTATGTAAGCCTACAACTGGGAACATTTTCTTGCAAAATTCTTCCACAAATTAAAATTATAAAAATATCCCTGCCTATATTCTATAGCTATCTTCTGATTTCTCAAGAATTTAGCAATTTAGAAACAATGCAGAAAAAACTGGCTAATATAAATCAAAGAGTTTCTCCAGATAATTTCATTAAACTGACCTTCCAGAATAATACACATAATTTTTATTGTAATCAAACCCCAAAAAGCCTACATTTAAGATATAAGAGCAAGCACTGGTTGTATGACAAAGTTTTGCTACATTTCAAGTTTTGTTTTTTTTTTTAAATAATGGGTAGCCAAAGAAAAGTCATTAATATTAACGGACAATGACAGAAAACTACAGGAACTCCAAATACAGAAAGGCAGTTCATGTATCCTAACAGCATAACCATTATGGTTGAAAAACCACACAATATTCTTTCTCACATATTTTGTTAATGAGCCAAGAATGAGGGTCTATTAAGTATACTAGATAACTGAAACAGAAGTAGGAATCTCTGGTGAAGGCTGCTCATCCCAACAAAACTGAGAGTAAACAGGTTTGGAAAGGACACTGTTCTTAAGTAAAATATCTTTTTAGTTTTACCTGCATGAAAAGAGAACTATCATTTGACTTTTTTTCTCCTTATCCATTAAAAAAAAAAAAGCAAAAAAGAAAAAAAAAGTTATTTTAAGATCCCAGTTTTAGGTATTAGAAGAAGAAAATCTTTTCTAAGATTAACAAAATACTTAATCTTTCAGGTAGATCCTCAAGTATTTTAAGACTGGAAACCAATGTGAAAAAAGATGGTTGTGATATAAAGCAACATAGTATTCAACTAGAATTTAACAGCTTATGACAATTTGGCAAGAATTCTACTCTGAGCTAGGGTTTTCCCATGTACAACAGAGAATTCTTGTAGGAAATGTCCCCTTTACAGGGCCCTCGACTTCTTTGCATACTATCAGGCCATGCTTATAGAATCAGATGAGTGCAATGTTCTCAATGGAAAAAATAAACATAAGTTTATTCTAAAATACCAACTTACTACATAAAATTTTCCAGAAAACAAAAGGAAGTAGTATCTAGAAATCATTTCATTCATTCTGTTTTCCTAAATTTCTATATTTTTTCTAAATTAAGAGAGTTATTATTTTTGAATTTGGTTTAAAAATTTATTAAAGAGTAATTATATTGGGGGAATGAATCATGAGTCTTTATCACGTTAAATGAGGGTTACATATATGTTCTTTTTTCCTATAAAGTCTTGGTTCAGAATGAAAAAGTTACTGCTTGTCTCCTTTTTTAGTTTCCCCCCATGGTGTTCTATCACTGTCAGAAAATCCTAAAAAACAAAAACAAAAACCAAAACACCAAAATCACAATACTCTTCCACATTTTTATATGTCCCAATGCCAATTATGATCAGCAAATATTAGGGAAAAAGTTTTTTCTTTAATATTTTTATTTATTTGTTTGTTTGTTTGTTTGTTTGTTTTTTAGAGAGAGGGGAAAGGAAGGAGAAAGAGGGAGAGAAACATCAATGTGTGAGAGAAGCCTTGACTGGGTTGCCTCTTGCATGTGCCCCAACGGGGGACCAGCCCACCAGTAACCTTTTGCTTCGCAGGGCAATGCCCAGCCCAGTGAGCCACACCAGTCAGGTGGGAAAAGTTTTAATAGCCACTCCAGAGCAGCACAAGCTAAAATTTAAGTGACAACCAAGTAAAAAAAAAACAAAAACGTTTTCCATGTTCAAAACTCATGCCCTTCCAGAGCAGTATTCTGACATTTCTTTCTAAGACAAAAATCTACAAGTGAGAAAATTTATATAAAATTTATGTAACAATAAAAACACTTCCCAAAGTGATTCAAGATTTGAATACTCAACTGAGAACCTAATGGCATTGTATTTTTAGTATTTTGAAGCCATTTTTATCAACTTCATCCAAATCTAGCTTTCACACATAAAGTGTTTATCCCTTTTGAACTTGTTCTCAAATGATTTTTCTCGATTTTTAGTACTAAAGAATGCAGAGCCCTAAAACAACTATTTAAACATGAATTTAAAAGTACAACTAAGAGCCCTGGCCAGTGTGGTTCGGCTGGTTGGAGCCTTGTCCTGTGCAATGAAAGGTCCTGAAAGGTCCCGGGTTTGATTCCTGGTCAGGGCACATACCTGGGTTGAGGGTTCAATCCCCAATTGGGGCCCTTAAAGGAGATAATCTATGTTTCTAAGCCACACCCTCATCTCTCTCTCTCTAAAATCAATGAATATATGACAACTGCCAAACTTGTCAAATCAATTTGTGTATCAATAATTTAAGATAAAAGTAAATGTTTTTCTTTCATAAGTAGGTTAAGTGCAATTCCACTGACCCTAAACAGTATTTTGACTTTACTTAAAAATACAGACTAGAGCCCTGGCTGGTGTGGCTCAGTGGATTGACTGCCAGCCTGTGAACCAAAAGGTCACCAGTTTGATTCCCAGTCAGGGTCCGTACCTGGGTCACAGGTTTTGGTCCTGCTCTGGGACTGGTCTGGGCCTTTGAAAGAAGCAACCAATCAATGTTTCTCTCCCTCTCTTTCTCCCTCCTTTCCCTTCTCTCTAAAAACAAATAAAATCTTAAGAAAAAAAAATTGTGCCAGTTTTGGTTAAATCAAAGTTCACACAGTACTAGGTCAGTAGTTTGTATAAAACACTCTTAAAAATCACTTAAGAGGTTTCATGCAAAAGGGAAGAACAGACAAATAAAACTTTTAGTGGGGAATGATTCCTCAAGAAACAATTATATAGTATTTGTATTCAAAGTCTCTAATGTAAATAAACTTAAGAGGATTCCTGAGAAATCTCCATACATAAGAAAAACTTAGAAAAGAATTGGAGAGCCAAGATCCAATACTGATTTCATACACAATTACAGAACATTTACATCTAAAATATTTTTAGCCAAAAAATGTATCTGGCAAATTCTTGGCTTAAAACTTACTTGCACATTTCCCCCAATGCATAGTTTCAATTTCATAAGCAGCGTAACAACTGCATATAAGTTTCAGGAAGAATGAAAATTTTGTTTTTGACGATGACAAGCTTAAGACAAATTATGCCTTATCTTCACTAGAGATTACAGTCAAACATGCATAAACTCTGCGTTTCAAGATGTCCAGTTCTTAGTTCAAAAATTCATAGCAGCATTTACTGAATCATACTTGGTTACTCAGATCAGTTGACAAGGTGGTTTGATTTTAGAAAAATTTCTAAGATGTCCACATATTGGACATAATTTCATATTTAATAAAACCAGACTAGAGAAACAGTATAGAGAAAAAGTGTCTCTGGAAAAAAATGAAATATCTTTAAAAGTTTCAGAATGATTAAAGAAGTTTAACTTTCACGGGTTTTTTTCCAGGTTTAACAACAGGATAGTTATGTAAAAATCACCAATAGCCACAAATTATCACAATCCCTTAAAAGTACAGGAGAAAGTTAAAAAAAAAAAAGGCAGGACACAGTTTTGGAAAAACACAAACCAAGTGTCAAACAAATGATAGCCTAAAACTTTTCACAATCTAGATAAATTTTCCCTTTTTAAGAAGATATTAAGAAAAAAATGGAGCATGCAAAAGAAAAACGGTACAAATCAATTAGAGAAAATTTCATACATTAAGACTTTTAATAAAACTCCCCATCCCACCTCTACCACTGGACCACTTTTGCACGTATGTATCTGACAATTATACTCCTTAACATAATCAACAAATTCTTTAGTATCACTATGTTACCGGCTTCTTTTATACAAGTTCTTATTAC
The DNA here is from genome assembly GCF_004126475.2 of Phyllostomus discolor. NCBI lineage: Eukaryota > Metazoa > Chordata > Mammalia > Chiroptera > Phyllostomidae > Phyllostomus > Phyllostomus discolor. The sequence continues at coordinate 23,567,514 of NC_040907.2, read as the reverse complement.
CTCATATTCAGGTACCTCCAAAATTGGCAAAATGAGATGTGAAATTCAGGGCTTATTATACCATTAGTAACAAGGACCCCCCCCCCAATATTTTGAAAATTTATTTATACATTTGTGACAGTCTGAATGAAGCAAACTTTCAAATTTAACACAGCAAGCATGAGTGATCCTTTGGAAAGCAAATCATTATGTAACATCTACTTTATGTCCCTCGACTAATTACCTTAGAACCATAAAGAGTGCTTTTTTTTTCTTTTAAGATCAAGTACTTCCCAAGTTGCAATTTTTTCTCAAGACTCCCGTTTTTCTCAAGATTACCGCTCTCCCCAGGGAGAGAAAGTGGTTTTCTTAAATTCCAAATTTCCAGGAATATGACAACGCTTCTCTAGGGACCAGATAATGAAAAATAAAGTACTGTCAGCAATTTTAGGATCCACCTCACATAAGCAGTGTTCCAGCCTGATAGGAAGGACATTTCCAAGAGGCTCAGCAACTAAATACGGGAGCAAAAGTAGGTTTACAGTGGTGAGTAGGCGAAATACAGTTTATCCTTGTATTATTTAGTAATCACTGTACTATTTTCCATACCAGCAACTGTAAACCTACTTTTGCCACACCCTGTATATCCTACGCTGCCACAAACATCAGAAGAGAACTCGGGGATGACGTTGCACTAAAACCAAGCTTAATTCTCGTCTGTTATCTCACTCTATCTTCCTAACTACCTTAAGAGGTAAGGAATGGAGAAAGCTGGCCGCCCCAGCGCCTCTACGGGACACCCAACCCGGTTAAAGAACACGCACATCTCCAACCGGAGTAACAAAAGCGATGGCTCCAAGCAAGAGTAATATCGCCTTAGAGAGCCCCAAACTTCAATCCTTTAAGCAGTGTCCCCTCCCCGCAGTTTCGCCTACTCAGTGGCTCCGGGGAACTGCGGCGGGGCTGCGCGGAGGAGGGGCGGGCAGAGAGGAGAACCGCCCGGACCCCGCTCACCTCGCACACCGGCGCCGGGGCTAAGAGCAACGATGCTCTGGAGCTACCCCACTGAGCCGGCCAACAGCTCTGACACTCACCTGCGGAGCCGATTTCCATTCATGGAGCTGGGGGGTGTGCTTCGAGCGAGAAGGGCGCCCGCGACTGGGGGCAAAGAGGCGGCGCAGGGGGGCGACGCGGTGCGACAGGCACTCTCACTTGGCCGCGAGGCGAGGTGGCGACAGCTTCTCCTCAGCGCCTGCACTCCGAAAGCTTTCGTCAGGAGGAGCCGCCGACAGGACACGGCTAGGCGAGAGGAGGAAGCGTGAGGCAAGGAGAGGTGAGCTCGGCGCGGAACTTGCGTCGCCTGCGGGCGCTTACGCTATCACTGCCCCTCTAGGACTGCGGCTCGCCGCCGACCTCCCCGGGGCCGCCCCCGGAAGCCGGCTTGCGTCAGTTCCGCTGCCCCGGCTCGCCCGACGTCCCTGCGGATGACGTAGGAGTGTCGGGAGGCGGGCGCCGAGCCTGGGCGGAGCCTGCGGCTTGTGGGGGCGGGTGCAGGCGGTGCCGGCCCGAGACGACCCGGAGGGGTTGTAGCCCTCGAACCGCAGGTGCGGACCGGTGCCTGCCTGTGGTGACGTCGCGGAGGGCGGTGTGGCTTCTCCGGGGAAGAGCCTACCTGGAGCGAGGCGGGTGGAGGTGCAGGGCCCTGACCCGCAGCGGAGAGGGCCGCCCTCATTCCCCAGCCCTTCCCTCCACGCCCGGTTTGGGCGGCCCCGCGCGCTTCCTCCTCAGCAGGAGAGCCGGGAGCCGCCGCAGCGGGTCAACTCAATAGGGTTGCTTTGACGACCATTTTTTTGGGGGGGAAATGTACAATTTCACTTGGGAAAAGATTAAGAAACAGGACATTCCACGAAGATCAGACCGAGCAATTTTCAAGTTTAAAATTCTTGAATGGCGCTTCGTCCCACTGAGAAGACCCGGACTCCTTTCCAGGGCCAAAACGCTTGGCGTTAACGGGGACCCGGTCTTTGGCGAGACTCGTCACCGCTGCACCCGTACGGCTCGGCTTCGCGCACCTCCTTCCGGCTTGGGGCCTCTGCTTCTCGTTGCCTTGGCCGGGAATCCTTCCTGTCTCTGCTCTTTCCTTTTTATACCTCAACTTACTTCAGAGTGCTCTTCCGGTGTGATGGGCACCCCGTTTCTCTGTTAGTGTTTTTCCTTAATAACCCCTGTCTCAATCTGTAACTTGTTTTTACTAGTTAACCCTCCCACTAGAATGTAAACTCTGTAAGATTACCAGGACCGGCACATTCACTGGGAAGTAGCAGGTCCTTATTTGTTGACTTTACTGGTGATACTATTTTATTCAGGCTCAGGAATGGTTCAGGAATTTTCCCTGTCCCTACGCATCAGTAATGGTTAGACTTTTAAAAAACCAAGTGTACCCATTTTTTTTTTAAAGCTTGGGACAAAGAAGGAAAAGTATCTTAAGTATGTCCCCCATCCGCTCCCCCAGTCACTGTGGGACTTTGGTCACTTGAGCCTCTGGGCTTCATTCTCATCTAAAAAATGTAGAGAATAACACGTACCTTATAGTTGTGAGGTTAAGGAATGTACATAAAGCACAAAGAAAACCCTCCCTAAATGTTAGTGAGTTTAAGAAGTAGTTATTTGGTGACTATTTTATTATTTACTAGGATGGTTACTATTAAAGTTACCATTTTAAAGCACTTAATAGATGCACCTGCCTGTAAACACTTCATAAACTGTATTCAAACCCATATCTGATTCCAATTCTTTCTCATTTCTTCCTTCCCATCCTTACACCTTTTAGTGAAAATGCCCCCCTCCAATTTAAAAATGTCAAATGGTCATCAGATAAAACATGGTATCTTCAAAATCATGTTCAATCCCAGTCTATAGGAGCACCAAACAGGGTAAATACCAACTGTTGTGCAACAGTCTATCACACTTTGAACCCCTAAGTCTGGAACTGCCCCCTAAATGACTACAGGCTGCCTCTGTGTCTCCCAGAGTAGACATGGCGATCGTCATGAACCCTAGAAGTGGGCCACTGTCTTCTTTGTTGACACAGATGAAGCAGGATTTGGACCTTCTAATTAGATCTAGATTAACTAGTGATGTCTTCCCATCTACTTCTGCTGTGACCTCCACCTTGTTAGAGCAAGCCCATATTAAGTATCATGAACTATAATATCAGGAAGAGGGAAGGCAAAAATTTGAACGATTCTGCCAGAAACACAAGTTGTATGAGGTTCGCTCCTGACCAAACACACATCCTAGTTTTGGATATAACCTCATTCCCAAATGAGTCTGCTCTTAAGGGCAAACAGGAGGCTCTTTGTGCATCTTGTTAACGGTCACAGCCCCAGTGCCTAGAAGAGTGCCAGTGCCTGGCACACAGCAGCATTCCATAAATAGTTGTGGGAGAGGTGGATGAGTGGGCTCCAGGAATGGGGCTCAGGAAGTAGGCTAAACCTCTGCCCTTATCCCTTATGGCACTGGTTGCTCTCTGGAGGCAGTATAAAATAGTACAGAAATCTCAGGAGCAAGGAAATCAATGCACACTGAATGTTGCATTCCTAGGCTTCCTGTGCTAGATAAACACCACTGGATGAGGGCAACTGGACTGAATTCTCTCCTCTCATAGGGTGAAGTCAGTTGCGACAAGCTCAAATCTCTTCTCTTAGACCAGAAGTTTTTAGATAGCAGAAAGCGAGCTACAGTTGACCCTTTAATAACACTGGGGTTATGGACGCCGAACCCCAGGTAGTTGAAAACCTGGGTATTAACTTTTGACTTCCCCAAATTTAACTATGGTCGTCCTTGAGGGGACTGTTTTCAGGAGTCCCTGTGGATGCCAAAATCCAAGGATGTTCAGGCCCCTCATGTGAAATGGTGTAGAAACAATGTGTGCAGTTGGCCCTCCACATTTACAGAATTCCAACTGGGGATTGACAATACAGTGCTGTTTTCGATCTGCATTTGGTTGTATCTGCAAATGCAAAATCCGAGACTACAAAGGGCTAACTATGTATTTAGCCCTTGCACTATTGAAAAAAATCCACATATAAGGGAACCTGTGCAGTGTAAGCCTGTGTTGTTCAAGGGTCAACTGTCCTCTGTACTGCAGCAGCACACGATATAAAACATCCTGGCTTTAGGCACAGTCAGAGCTAAGACCAAAGGCCCTTGGCTACCATCTCTGATCCTAGAAAAGTCATTCTCTCTTAGCCTCATGTTGCTCATCTGTAAACACCGAAGTACCTGCATAGAGCAGACACTGCTGGATACTTATCCAAGCCCTTACCTCCTTTTTTCTTGCCTAATAGATAAGATTTGTTTTTCTAATCCACGGATTTAGAGGGTAACTCTGAATTAATCTCATCCAGGCAGGATGGATGATCTCATTAGCTTTGCCAATGACAGGAGTGGGAAGATGACCCATTTCTAGCAAATGAGATGAGGCCAGATCTGCTGGGGTTTCCAGGGATGTTCTAACTTTAAATGAAACATTGGGGGGAAAAAATTAGTCCCTCTTCTGCAAGACATTGTTCTGTCAGCATTTCCTTCCTGGAATTACAATAGCCATCTTGGGACCCCAAGGTGAACCAGCATTAGCATAAACCAAAACAGGACAGCAGAGCAAAAAGACTGCATGCCCCTGGTTTGTTGGTATCATCATTAAGCCACCATATTAAATCAAGACTTCTTGTAATGTGAAAGTTCCCTTATTTAAGCCAACTTAATTGGAGTTTTGTTACAGGCAATCAAAGTTAACTGATAAACTACTTCACATGAATGCTGTGAAATACAGATAAGGTAAACAGATATTATACAAAACACCTTCTCAAGTACTTGCTACAAATATATGTTGCCCAGTTAACAGGGCAGAGGGAACACTGCTCAACCAATATTGAAAAGGGATGTGCAGGGGTGCTAGGACAAGCGCCTCAACTAAAAATCTTGAGCTCCAGAACCAGACAAATCAGGCTTGGGCTCCCACCATATTTTTCTCTTTATTAGTGATCAACAGCAATTTAATTTAATCCTGAACTTTTTTTTTCTTTTTTTGGTTAACATCAATCATTTCTAAACACTGAAGCTTATGGCAAAAAAAAAAAAAAAAGTGCCATAATCATCTTCCCACTTGCTCTGCTAAATATTTCACTTGTTTCGTTAGGGGTCATAAATTTAAGCCTTATTTCAACTGGGGAAAAAAAATCTCTGTGCTCCAATCTGCTCAGTTTAACCAACCTCACTAAACCGTGCTGCTGAAAAGGAGCATGGGTCTGGCTGATTTGCTCCCGAGGGAATCTGGCAGGTAGTGTCCACAGGTTCCTTCTGCAATTTGAAGAGTCACATGTGGCCTCCAGAGGAATGCCAGGCCCACTTATGCACACACTAGCTGCCACTGAAAATTTCTCACTGGGCTCTGTGCCAGAATCCTCTGAGCAATCTCCCCACAGAGTAACAATGCTCTAACAGTACCAGGGAGAAACGCCAGAGCTTACATGCTTGACATTTGTGCCATCAGCTGAAGGTACAAGACAAGACCATGGAATCTCCAAGGTGGGATGAAGGTGAGAAAAAAATGATAACCTGGTTAAATTTCTGCTTACCTGAAGATTTAGAAATGCTAAGTCCATCCTGTACACTCAGTATCACCTTGATTCCCCACCACCACACTCTGTGTTCATAAACCACAGATTTCTAGCTCATTTCAATTCTGTTCACAAATATTAACCCCTTCATATATGCTATGGCCTGAAGATGACAAAAGTGAATAGAATGTAGTTTCTGCTCCTAGGAGTTCACGGGCTCTAAAGGAAACAAGTCATGAAAATAAATAGAGCAAGCCGCTAAGTGCTATAGATATAGAATGCACTGAACACCATCTATGACACTGGTTAGGAACAAAATTAGACTTGTTTATTTTATTCTTTTACAAGTAGCTCCTGAAAACAGGAGGAAGCTGGAGGTGGTGGTGGCGGTTGTGGTGAACAGCTTGGAAGACCTAGTCTTAGCCTTATTTAAATTAGGTTTTTCCAATGCTCCTTTTCAAGAAATACTGGAGAATGACCATAAAGTTCTAAAATCCCAAAGAAGATGGGGTGGAGGATGGTAAACTGAGTAGAAAAATATACCCCTTTCCCACTGTAGCAGTTCATGTTGTTAATCACACCCTTCTTGGATTCTATTCCATTCTTTTGACTTTTCTCCCACCTCATTAAATCAAAAATATACAAAATATCTACTAGTGATTTGACAGTTATCTTAGGCTCTGCTTGCTTTCCGCATCCCTTAAACTGTGTTTCCTAGAGTTGTACATGTTTCTCTCACTCTACTCGTTATCTAAACCATTTTTTTCCATTCCTATGGCTTTAACTATCATCTATAATCCCACATCTATAATTGCAGTTTTGTAGTCTTCCCTGAGCACCAAAACATAAGTTGTTTACTGGAAACTTCAACCTCACTGCCCCATGGGAACCTCAAAACTCAGTCTCTACAAGGCTAATTGTCTTTCTTCTCAAAATTCACCAGGTTCCTTCTATAGTCTTTTCTATTCACATCTTGGTTAGAAGAATGTCCCAGTACAGTCACTTGCTCAAGCGGAAATGTGGTCATTATTAGCTTCTACTTCTCTCTTCGCCTTCCATTATCCATTCAGTCCTATTAATTCTAACTCCTGAGTGTTTCTCAAATGCCCTTTCCCATCTTCATTGCTATAGCCTTATAGCCTTGTTTCAGTCCCTCATCATCTCTTTCCTGTACCAGGCGACCATGTGGCTACTCATAACCCCAACCAAACTTTTAAGCTCCTTAAGGAGAGTCTTCCTCATTTTTGAATTGTGCCTGCCTTTTCTCCCAACAATATTTCTGGACACAGTACTTTGCATGTTTGTTGAAGAATAAATAGAGGCCCTGTGAAATAGGATTACATACAATCTGCAGTTTCAACACTCTGGGATTTGTTTTTTGCACTTTCCTCCTTTAGAAGTGATGGTTCTGCTCTTGTAGCAATCAATTATTCTAGCTTAAAATTTATCGGAGACATAATTAATCCCAACAGTTTGCTTCTCCAACAATAAAAAAAGAGAGAGAGAGACCGCACTTTAGAAACAGAAGCCACCAATGTCTTTATAAAACACGGAATTGTGCTGCTGCTGTTGCTTGCTTTAGAAGTAACTGTACATTACAGCTGCTGGGATAATTTTACAATAACAGACTGGACAAGGTACAGCTCAGAGCAGGACACAAACACAAGTCTCAAAGGGAAACAAATGCAAACAAGTACACAGCTGTGAGGCTCCAGGGACATTTCCCTATCCATGCTGCACTTGAGAAGGATAAAAAGTTTAGAAACTAAAGTAAAACCCAGAGTAGTCACACATGCCCACCAGATGGCTGCTAAGTGCCAACGTCGCACACCATTCAGGTTGGACTGTGTGTACAGGAAAGTCATTTCATTCTTCCTTATTGCTACTATACCAGGGGACACTGTGCATTTGATACATTGTCTTTACTTGCACAGTCCTTGGAGTTTATTTTCCTTTTTAAAAAAAGGAAGTCTGCCTTCCTCACCTTATTCTGATTTTTTGTTGTTTTGAGCCATTCCCTCCACTCCCATTCTTGGGCTCCCAAACAACAACAGCCAGAGGTTCTAAGTCAATTGGAGTAGAGTAAGAGGAGAGCACCAACCTAGCTTCTCCCTGCTCAGGGAGAAGGCAAGTCCTAATAAATGGGGGAAACAGAAAACCGGAGCTTCCCTTCTCCCCAATCTGCTTAGAAGGCCAAATAGAAAAGAGTGCCCCGCACATCCCTGCCATGATCAGACTTTAAAAAGGAAGGCATCCCAGCTACCATCCTGGATTGGCCTAGGCCCAATAAATATAAATAAAAATAGCTCCCCCCTATGTAGTCCCCAAAACTGCATTTTGGCTAGTTTGAGATGACTTTCTACCTTGAAGAGGAAAAAATTTCCATTTTTCTGTGTTACTCATGAAGCCAGGTCTAAAACACTGCCCTACCCACCTTGCAGATATTCCACGGGCCAGCTAGGAACCATCTCTTTGGCTGCCCATCTTGGGTGTTAAGTCTCATTTACAGAATTCTGGACAAGAAAAAGAAAACTCCAAGAACACTGTAGCTTAGCCGAAGAGGAACGATCTACTAGGTGAAAACCAGGAGCTTTTTAGGGAGGTTTTATGCCTTTAGGTACCTTCTTCTTCAGCATTATTCCAGCCCGACGTTCCCAGCAACGGGAGACCTGGCTTATCCCCAGAGACAAGCAATAGCACCTCAACCCCCAAGGGCCCAGGCTGGACTGGAAAAATGATCAATAAGCAGTGCTCTCCCTTCCCATTTTTTATCCAAATTCTGTCCATTCTCTTTCTATTGATCTCTTCTTTCCCCATGTCTATTCCCTGGAACAACGAACCCTGGATACCTAAATAGCTCAATCCTAACAGATTCTCAGGATAGGGAAGCCCAAAGTAGAGAAAAATGGAACCAGATCAAGAAAAAGCAACAAGAGAAACTAACTCCAAGGAGTGGACAGGTGTGAAAGTTGACAGAAGCCCCTGATTTCAAGCCACTTGGGCAGGCCTGCTGCTCAGCCCCTTTGTAAGCTCGAGGGCAGTCCAGCCCAAAGAGAACATCACTGGGCTTGGGGAACAGATTCTTGGGTCTTCTGCAGCCAAAAAGCTAAGCCTGACCTTGCCAGCTAACAGTGGGATCATTGTAGCCACATAGAGAATTCATCATCAGGCAGGCAGATCGGCAAGCAAGCTGAGTGAAAAGGAAAAAAAAAAAAAAAAAAAAAAAGGAAGCCAGGCAAAGAGAAGAGGAAAAGCAAGGCAAAGAGTGGAACGAAGGAGCACAAGACTGGTCTAAAAAGATGAGGCTGGGGTTATCCAGTGCTTCCTCAGAGCTTAAGTGAGCAGCACCACCTAAACCACATCCAAGAAAGCCAAAGCTTGTTGCCAACACCAATTCCCAATCTGCATGCACCACCTTTCAAACAAGAATAATCCTCAAGGTCAAGGGTTGTTTTTCAAGTCTCAAAGATTAAAAAAATAATAAAATCAGAGCAAGAAGTCATTTTCTTGCTATTGCCCAAGCTGTTTCTCTTGCTTTTATTTATTGAATGGCATGTGCAATGCCAAAGGGCTAAAAAATACATTTCGAGCCCCAGCGCCAAACTCAACTGGAGAGAGTGAGGCAAAGAGAAAAAGAACACAAACTGGTTGCTGAGAGTAGGTGGCTACCACCAGCTCCCTATGGATAATTGCAAATGCTGGTGAATGACTGGACCCTTCAGGAATAATGCCCTGATCCTAGCCCCAAAATGCACCCAAGAAGAGAACATGCAGAGCTCCCCTCCCCTAAGGGTGACTGAACATGAAGTAGACAGTATATGAAGGCGATGGACAGGGCAGATGGAGTGTTGGCATCACTCTCTTTAGGCACTTGTGTAAGGAATGTAGGCTCTCCAGTGAGCTAACTCCTCCCACAGCCCTCCATTCTGTTCTTCAGCTGGGCTGTGCCCATGGGGCACCCAATGCTGTAGCCAGTAGGAAAGAAGTAAAGGAAGAGTTACTCAACAGTCCTGATGCCTTCCTCCATAGTCAATGTTTGTGCTATGTTTTGTGAAGTTACTGAACAAAGTAGCCAACCAGAACAGAACCTGGGAGTGACTGTTTTGCATAGCAAATCTGGGTCTGTACAAGGGCTGCTGGGGAGGGAAAGTGGTAGCTTTAACCGCTCAGGGCCAGATTCAGACCGGCTTTCCTCCGGCTGGCCTCCATGCCTGAACTAGGTCTAAAGTGTCATGGCTTTATCACCAGACTGGGGCAAACCCAAGCCCAGGCTATTCAAAAAGAGGAATTTCCACACTGGAGCTGCAAGTTCTCATCCCAAGCAGTGGGAAAGGAGAAAATGAACAGTCAAGGAAAGAGGGGGCCTTGCCTTAAGGCCAGCAGGCACCAAGCTAGAACCCCCTACACTTCCGGTTCTACAAGACAGCCAAACCCCATTTCTATCCAGGCAAACAGACAAACAAACAAATAAAAAAAAAAAAGCCCATGCCACTCATTCACATGCCCTAGCGGGAAACCAGGAAAAATTCATTTGTGTAAACAGAAGCAATAGGGAGCAGCAAAATCCTCCAGCCTATTCACAGGACACGCTGGAATCTGGGTGAGCCGAAGTGTCAGAGGACAGTCCAGAGGAAGGGGAAGACGCACTTGCAGGAAAGAGTGCAGGGCAGTGCAGAGGGGGGAGCTGTAGCAAGAAAAAGGTATTTTCTGCATGGAGGAAAGATGGAGCCTGAGCCCCACATTGGGGAGATAACCGCCCCTTACCCAGCCAGGCCAAAGAACAAGTCAGGTACAGAGTTCCTTCTAATGGCTCAATGTTTCTGGGATGTAAACTCATTGGGCATTGGAGGGATATCCAGATTTTGGCAATAGACTCAAGTTATGGTATAAAAATAACATTTAGTTTTTGCTCTTTTTTCTTATTTTAGACCTAAGGATCGCTTGTTTTAAGACACCCCAGTTAAGAAATATTGAAACATACGAGACTTGACCATTGGGGGAAAAAATAAGCCAAGAGTGAGAAAAGCTATGAAAGTAACTCCAGACCCAGGCAGGGAGGGAGGGTGGTGGGAGGACAGGGAGGAAAGGAGGTATAGCCAGTCATCTCAGCAGCTTCAGAGACTTGTCAGGTCTGAAAGTGCAAATGTCAATGGATTTTAACCATCTTGAGGTTGTAACCTTTTAAAAAGCTCAATGAATATGAAAGTCAATTCCTTTAAATGCAAAATAGCTGGCGGTCTGGCTGGAGGCTTGTTGGGTTAGGGGTATTTCTTACCCACCTACCTACCTCCTCTCCCACCCCCACCCCATCCCCCCAAAGAAAGGTACAAAAGGTTGCAGTTCTGCAGCATTACCGTTACAGGGAAGGCACTGGTTACCCACCAGCAGGCGGAAGGAAGACAGGGTCATGTCACTTCAGAGCTAAGTGCCATAGTGCCTTAAGTCATATTAGGGGCTGGATGTCTTATCAGGGAGGAGGTACAAGGTAGGGTAGGAAAAGGTAGAGAGAGAAGAATAAGGAAAGGGCGGGGGTGGCGGCAGGGGGAGGAGCAACCAAAACCATTAGCATTAAAAAACCTTCCTACAAAGTGGATACTTAACCCATCAAAACATCTTGTATCCTAAAATATTGATCTGGGTCTGGTTTCGTTTTTCTTCTTAAACAAATCTAGACCTTTTCTGATTAAGGCTCCTAAAAAATCCTTCCCTCCTCCCACCCACTTTCTCAAGTACCTCACTTTCCCATCTAAAGTATCGAACCCAAACCTACCAGCTTTTGTCCGAAGGACTGCAGAGCCGACCTTACCAAGCTGCCAGGCATGAGTCTTTAGCACTGTGAGTCACATGAGACACCTGTGTGTGTGGTGGGCACCGGTGCTGCCCCTCTTGGTCCAGTGGTCAGGGCCAGATGTGACAAGATGGGGTGAGGGGTATGAGGTGAATATCAGAAATTTCTGGCTGGTGTTCTGGCTTACTGGCCCTGTTCCCCACCCTTTTGCCCCATCTGTAGAAGGAAACAAGGCCTTCTGCACTCCTCCCTGCTCCACCTCCCTCCTCCCTGCTTCCTCTGGATTTGGGCAGCACAGCTCTTGGGGCTTGGAAAACTTTCTTCTATCCAGTGAGGTAACAGCTTTCTGCCTTCAAGCGAAGTACATGGTGCGCAGAGTATCCTGGTGAACCTGCACGGCTTTGGCCAGGGCCTGAGGGTCCCGCCCATTGCTCTGCCCCGATATGTGGCTCCCCTCTCCACTGAAAAGGAAAAATGAAAGAAGTCCTTCCTGGTGAACTGAGCTGCTGCTAATCCCTTCCCCCAACCCTAGGGTGACAATTCCTATACCAGCTTAAGGAAAAAAAAAAAATCCAACCCAGATTTGGCAGATGAACCCAGAGACACGGAAGTGAACAATACGCATGTTCCTTCTACCCAAGGGAAGTTGGGAGGGTCTGGTACCAGAGGCTGACACATAAAGAAAGCCAGCCTGATCCCATGCCTCACCTGTCATGTTCCTTGTCCACTAGGTGATATCGTGCCCGGAAAGCTACCAGGCGGGCATAGTAGGCAGGTGCTGGGATGGAGACGGAGCGTGTGCATCGTACATAAGTGTGGCATAGCTGGTACGTCAAGATCTGGAGCTCATCTGCTGTGAAACGGTTGTCATCCCAAAGGACATAGTAATGGGATGGTCGGCTGGTGCCCTGGGAAGATAGGAAGGTGAGGGGCCCCAGATTGGGGAGAGGGGATGGCTGATAATAAGGAACAGGATCACTGTTTAAGATTATGGCTATGTTGGAAGACCCACCCATAAACAGGCAAACACAAAGTCACCTATGACATAAAGAACCCCTCTTATGGGCAATTTGCCTAAGATATTCAAAGTGTACTTCTGTTCCAGTACACTAAAAGGGCCAATTAAGAGAACAATCCTGATTTAAATACCACTCAGTAATGACAAATACATTCTACAGGCAGTGCTAATAATCAACTAATTTTCAACCCACTGGAAACCCCAGGACATAGCCCAACTACCTGGATGCCTGCGTGGCTGCACAGGTAGAAGTCAAACTCAAACGGGTGGGTGATGTTGGTGTCCACAGTGGTCCCAGCTGGGATGTTACCACTCTTCCCAATCTGTACAGAGACAAAGACAACCAAGATCCCAAGACCTGCCTGGCCCTAACGAGGGCCCCAACTCAATTCTACTCTGACTCCACCAGAATCCCAGAGGATCACTGTTCCCAGAGGGCATTGGGTCTTGAAATAATAGGCTTCTAAAGTCACACAGAACAGTGTTTTAAGTGATAGTTTCACCATTTATTAGCTGTGTGATCTTAGCAAGTCACTTAACCTTTCTGAGGTTAAACTGGAGGTAATAATAGTACCTACCTCACAGGGCTGCTGTGAGGAAGACGCCTTGTACATTGTCTGGCACATAGGAGAAGTTCAATAAATGGTAGTTCCCTTTCCCTTCTCTGGGAGCTGGTCTATATATGGGGTCTATAGGCCAGGGAGCTAGGAGGAGGGAGAGGACGTATAAGGGAAGGAGGGGAGAAGGGGGTAACAAAGGGAAGGAAGTGGTAGAGGAAGGACCACAAGAAATAGAGGGAAAGGGCCAGAGAGGATGAACAGGCCAAGAACTAAATCCCCAGATTTTATCTCAAGGGCTCTTTGCCATATTAAGATAAGGGAGATAGGCCCTGGCTGGTGTGGCTCAGTGGACTGAGTACTGGCCTGTGAACCAAAGGGTTGCCAGTTCAATTCCCAATCTAGGGCACATGCCTGGGTTGCGGCCAAGTCGCCAGTAGGGGGCACGCTAGCGGTAACCACACAGTGATGTTTCCCTCTCTTTTCCCCTCCCTTCCCCTCTCTAAAAATAAATAAATAATTTTTTTAGAAAAGAGAAGGGAGACAGTATGGATGAGGGTATATAGGTGGCTTCCTCAATCCCTCACTCACTCGCTCATTCTTGTCAGCACAAAAAAGGCGGGTGTGATGGCGTTTCTGCACCACAATATAAGTGATTCCAGGCTGGTAGTCCTTTTCCAGTTTGATGCAGGCATCACGAATGGCCAGCAGCTCATAGTGGAGTATCTAGGCACAGGGTGAGGAGGGAGACAAAGGACATACAGCTCTTCTTGAGTTAAGACACATAATATGGCTTTTCCCTTGGTCTCCCTTTATAAGTGGACATACAACCATTAGAGCTGATGGGCCCTTTCTGCCAAAATCAGCCTTATATGCAGTTCACCTAAGATGTTCCTATAAAACCTTGGCTAGGAGTTTTGGCATCAGCAGAGAGCACTTACCTGGTTTTTATGAATGAGAAACCTAAATCAAGACACAGAACCAAGGTTCACAGAGAAATCCCAACGCCCAAAGAGTAAGGTCACTTTCAGTATCAGGAGGATAGTGGGAGTTCCCCTGGGACCTCCAAAAGCAGGCAAGGTTGGTACCACCAAAGAAGAGTAGACACATAGTTCAGAAACAGGTGCAGAGGGAGTAGATAAATTCTGTCCTATAAAGTAGCAGGATTATAAGAAAAATGGACTAGCTAAAGAAGCAGCCGCAGATTAAATAACCATAGGCAATGGTTGCCTTGTGGCCTTGGATACCAGTTATCAGGAGTCAAAACTGTATGGTAGAAGTGGATAGAACTTACAATCAATTAGAACTAAGTTCAAACCCAAGTTTTATCTAATTATAGTCCTTTGAGCAAGTTACTTAACCCCTCTCAAGTCTCATTTTCTCCACAACTACTAAAGTTACTAATAAGACCAGTCGCACAAAGCTGTTGTGAAGACTAAAACAAACAAGTAAAGCACATAAAACCTAGCAGGGGCTTATACCAGTTGACTGCTTTGCTAAGCAGTTTGGATTTTAACCCAAGGCTATATGAACTAGACATTTCTGAACAGAGAAGTGATATGATAAATGTATCTAGTATTCTAGGAAACACTGGATGCCTTGGAGGAAACTGAGCATAATGGTTAATAGCATGGACTTTGGAACCAGACCGATCTGTCTAAATAAATCCCAGTTCCACCACCTGTAGCTTGAATGACACTCAAGAAATCACTTAACATTTCTAAGCCCCAGTTTTCTCATCTGTCAAATGGAATAATTATTATTTGATAGGGCTACTATATGCATTAAATAGAACACATGTGAAGTGCTTAGCACAGTTTACGTGGCTAGCACAGTTTACCCATTTTATTGGGTAAAAGGTACCCAATAAATGGTAGTTACGGGAGTAAGTGGCAGTCAAGGACACTAGTTCAGTTTACAAGTTTAAACAACATCATATGAAGGCTTGGCAGGCAGAAAGAGCAGAAGGAACATTATTTAGAAAGATCAACAGCAGTGGCCTCCAGACAAGCAGCTTCACCAAGGAACTCATCAGAACTATAGATTCTAGTGCCTGATCCTAGACTCACTAAATCAGAAATTCTAAGGGTAAGCCCTGCAAAACATTTTAACAAGCCCTCTTGACGATTTTGACGCACACTGCAGTTTGAGGACCACTGATGTAAAAAATCTGTGTTCAACATGAAACAACTACTAATAGGCAATTTCATCCATTAGAAGATGAAAGATCTACAGATGCTTGTACGTACCACCTCTCAATTGTGATCTCTTCTCCTAAACCTCTTCCACCTAGCCAAGTTCCAAGTGCTAACAGCTTAGGAAAGGTAGCAGTACTCTCTGCTAGCATTAGGCCCTTTGGCCTCAATGTGAGATTTTACCCACCCACTGCAGGCCCTACCTGAGGGAGCTGGCCTTCGGGAACCCCATCTCGGTAGAAGATGATACGGGTAGGCTTGAAGCGGGTGGACTTGTAGAACTGGATGAGCAGCTCACGCACCATGTAAGATAAGTCTTCAATGATCTCCTGCCGAGGTCTCTGCACCCGCACAGTAGCACAGTAACGGCTGGGGTGGGCATCCATGCTGCCTACCACCTGACAATCAAAGAAGTAGGATAAGCCTCCTAGAATCTCCACCCACCCAACACTATCGGGCTACGGGTTTGCGCAAAGGCTTTTCAGCAACAAAACTATGTCATCAAATGAGTAGGGTTTTGGATTCAATGAGTCCTCGTTTCAATCTCTGTTCTATCACACATGTTGAAGTTACTTAATCCATCTGATCTTTCTCCTCCTCTCAAATAGGGGTAAGAGTAAGAATACCATCTGTGCAGTGCTGTTATGGTACATACAAATAAAGCACCCTGCACAAGGTCTACCCCACAGCAGGTACTTGATAAGTTTGATTACCCTACCCCTTAGTCACAAGTTTGTCTTCTTTTCATTCAAGTGCTAATCTACCCAGGAACCATGGTGAAAAGTGTTCCTGCAGGTGGGGAGAATAACATCATTTTCAAAGGGGACAGTGGCCAGAGCCTAGGTTATCTGGCCACAAGAAAAATAGGGATATGCATAGAATAGGGTTTCCCTGCATCCCAGTCTGCCTAGAGAAACATGAGGGTGGAGGAAATAGAAGTGGGAAGGAAGGCCTAATCCCTCTAGGAATTCAGAAGGCCCTAGGGGACAGGGAGCAGAGAAGTTAGGAGAGGGATGAGAGATAACTAATTGACTAGGTGGGTCAGGGGTAGGAATGGGAAAGAGGAAAGGACGGTCTCAGCAACTAAGTAACTCCCTTTAAAGGAATTTCAAAAAAAGAGATATGGTCACTATCATATCCCAAAAGTGGGCAGGGAGAGAAAGAGATAAGCTTGAACACAGAGCAGGAGTGCTAGAGAGTGGGCCAAGTCTCTGGCCACAGCCTACACTCCCATTGCTCTCACTGTGGGCGGGCGGGGGGAGAAGACATCGTACAGTTAATTTTATGAAGACACCAAGGGAGTGGTTAATGAGGATGGTCAGCTGGATGTAAAAGTTCTTATGAAGGGTCAAGTGCCAGCACTAAGGGAATATGCAGTCTTGGGAGCTCAGAGCTGAGAGAACCGTATGAGGAAGCTGGAGAGTGTAACTCACGGCTGTGATAGAAGGTTTTTTCCCATCCCCCGCTGGGGGGTGTGTAACATCTGCTCCCAGGAATATCACTGGCTGTTGAAAGACTGCAGAGCTGAACAAAGAAGAGAAAACAAATGGTGAGGAGGTGCATCCTCTCTTCCTGGCACCCACTCTGGTCCTCTCTCCCTTGTGCCTGACTCACTCTGCCGGGCCGGGGTCCTATCTTTCCATCAATCCCCAGAATGGTACCTTGCTTGTAAAGGGCAAGTGGGCAATGGAGTTCATACCGCTGGTGTGGGACTAGGATGTTGTTTATGCCACCAAGTTTGACATTGATCTTCAGGCAGAGGTTTGACAGAGTCTGAGGTGAGGTCTTGACCACGTTCTTCACTTGCACACACTGCGTAGCCATCCCCAAGAGTGTATCTCCAACACGTTTCACCTCAGCTACGAGTGGGGAGAGGAGTGGTTAGCGCATTCACAAACACTTCATGGATGCCTACGAGATCCAGGAAGTGTATGAGGTACTAGGGACCACAATGGTGACTAGAAACGCTCAGGGCCCCTATTCTTACAGTGTTTACTATCCAGTGATTAATTTAAAAAATCATGAAGAGTACAACAGAAAACTTCATGGTGCTATGAGAGCATACAATAAGGGGTAACACCCTAGCTGGGAAAGAACTACGGACTGACTGAATTGAAATCTAAAGGTACAAAAGGACCTAGAAGAGAGGGGGAGTTTGGGAGAGAGCAATGCAAGCAGAGGGAGCAGCACGCAAAAACACACTCTGCTAGGAGGTAGCACTGTATGTCTGAGAAACTAAAGGTCAAAGTAACTACAAAGGAGAGCAAAGGGACTGACCTAGGGAAGAAATGAGGATAGCTTGTATTAACTGAGGTGGTTGTTGAGATAGAAACAAATAGAATCAAGAGATATTTAAAAGACTCACACTACATATGTAAGGAAAAATAATTTTTATGGGTAACATCCGAGTTCCTTGCTTTTGAAGTAGAATAGATAGATCACACACTCTTTCTGAGACATTTTGAGTTGAAAGTGCTTTTTGGTCATCCCAGTGAGGACATCAACTAGGAGCCTGGGTAGAGTAGCAGCTGAAGAGTAGTCAAATGGAGGTGAAAGGCTGTGAGAACCTTAGGTCCAGGTGAGTGAAGGCATGATCTTGATGGGACTGCTGAGGAAGAAAACAGAATCAAAAGAGAAGAGAGCTGAGACCCGAATCTTTGGGATCTCCCAGGATTTGCAGAACAGGAAGAAGATGAGTCTGCAAAGGAGAAAAATCCAGAGAACTAAGAGGAATACCAAGACAGTTGTATCATGAATGCCAAGGGAAGAGAGTGTTTCAAGCAAAAGGAAGTGTTCAACAAAATAAAATACTGCTAAGATATCAGGTAAAATGAGGACCGGAAATGCCCTTTGGATTTAGAGTTATCAAGGCAAAACAACATGGAGGCAACAACTATGCTGGTGAAATATTAAGAAGGAGATGTAGGATCAACGAAGGGTTAGGTATATTTTCAATGGGCAAGACTTTAGCATATTTAAAAAGCTAAAGGGACCCTGGCTGGCATAGCTCAGTGGATTGAGCGTGGGCTGCAAACCAAAGTGTCACAGGTTCAATTCCCAGTCAGGGCACATGTCTGGGTTGCAGGCCACGGCCCCCAGCAACCGCACATTGATGTTTCTCTCTCTCTCTTTCTCCCTCCCTTCCCTCTCTAAAAAATAAATAAATAAAACCTTAAAAAAAACACAAAAACCTAAAGGGATCCTTTCCATTTCCAAGAGAGATGGAATACTTAGTGGTAAACCAGAGCTTCTACAGAAAACATTCAGAAAAGTCAGATAAAGTACAGAAATCATCTTTTTAAAGGCAGCAGAGAGCTACCAATAAGAACTGGAGGGGCTAAAACTCCAGAAAGGGAATCTCCCGGAGGTGAGCTATCTTCTGCAGCTGCTCATATCCTGCGTACATCTGTTGATACTAGGTGTGGGCAGGGAGCTGAGAGTCCAGGCTTTGCACCAGTGAAGGAACCACTGACAGGACACAGAGAAAACAACAGAGTTTCTGGCAGAGATAGATTCATTCTAAATATGAAAGGCTTAAAAATTTTTAAAAGAAAATAGACTAGTACCTTCATTACCTTGGAAGTTCTTAAATAGGACACAGACAGTATAGCCAGTAAAGAAAAATATTGATAGACTGGACTACATTAAAATTTTAAATTTCCGTTCAACAAGACACCTTTAAAAAGTAAAAAGGCAAGTCACAAAACAGAGAGTATGTGTAATACAAATACATATTTAATAAAGAAATTATAAAGAATATTTATCAGCCATGGCTGGTGTGGCTCAGTGGACTGAGCGCCAGACTGCAAAGCAGAGGGTCACCAGTTTGATTCCCAGTCAGGGCACATGCCTGGGCTGTGGGCCAGGTCCCCTGGTGGGGGGTGCATGAGAGGTAACCACACACTGATGTTTCTCTCCCTCTTTCTCCCTTCCTTCCCCTTTCTCTAAAAATACATAAAAAATAAATAAAATTAATCACAATTAAAATTTTTTAAAAAAATATTTATCAATGAGGAAAAGGTAGTTTAGTCAATAAAAAAAGGGAAAAGATTCAAGCAGGCACTTTACGAAACATACTAGTGAAATAGCCTATAGACATATAAAAAGATAATCAACCATACCAATCATCAGAGAAATAAAATTAAAACCACAATGCATTATCCACCAAACACCCACAAGATTACCTTAACAGCTAAAGTGAAAGAGATAGCCCTGACCAGTGTGGCTAAGTTGGCTGGGCATCCTCATGCAACGCTAGAGGTCAGTGGTTCGATTCCCATTCACTGAAGCATTATTTATAAAGTCGAAACGGGAAACACCCCAAATATGTCCATTAACAGTAGAATGGATAAACACATGTAAATTGTGATATATTCACATAATGGAAAATTCTAACAAAAACAAGTACACAAACAAACATGGATGAATCTCACAAACATAAGGTTGAATGAAAGAAACCAGATAAAAATAAAGTACATAACATGTGATTCCCTTCATATAAAGCTCAAAGGCAGGTGAAACTGACCTATGGTGTTGGAAGCCAGAAAAGCAGTGACTACCATTGATGGGGAGTTATAGTGACTGGGAGTTTGGGGTTGTGGTGATGTTCTGCTGCCAGACAGAACTGTGTGCTGTTTATACTGCTGTGGATTTTGTGAAAACTCACTGAACTGAATACATAATATTTCCATATGTATATTAGATGTCAATAGAAAGTTTACATTAAAGCCCTGGCTGGTAGCTTAAGGAGCATCGTCCAGTACACTGAAAGGTTGCAGGTTTGATCTCCAGTCAGGGCACACACAAGAGGCAACTGATTGATGTTTCTCTCTCTCCCCCCTCCCTCTCTATCTAAAATCAATAAAAGCAACCCTCGCTTGTGAGGCTCAGTGGCTTAAGCACCGGCCTGGGAACAGAAAGATCACCAGTTCGATTCCCAGTCAGGGAATATGCCTGGGTTGTGCACCAGATCCCTAGTTAGGAACATACGAAAGGCAACCAATGTTGTATTTCTCTCCTTCCCTTCCTCACTTTAAAAATAAATAAGTAATAATCTTTTTAAAAAATAAAAAAACACATCCTTGGGTGAGGATTTAAAAAAGTAAATTTGAAAAGTTTACATTAAAAAAGTGACAATAGTATGAATTTAGTGAAGAGAAAGTTAAAAACACTGAGGAAAGGACGAGGTATGGCAGATCAAAACTGGGCAATGTCACATGGCCCTACACTCTCAGGGCAGCCACAACGTAACTGGACTCAGACAACCACAAAGAGAATTCCATTCACTTAGCCTTCTAGGAGAAAAGACAAGGGTCTTTAGAACAATGTGACTACTCCTCTTCTCTGCTGGTTTAATTCCTAGGCCGGTGGTCCCATTGTCTAAATCAAGGAACAGCATGTAAGTGGAAGAAGTCCAAGGTCCTAATAAAGGTATTAGGACTGTAGAGAGGTATAACATTACTGACCCCAGGGAAGGGAAACCTTCCCGAAGCATCCTGCGCTATATACACCCCAGGCAAGCCAAAACATTAGATTCTCCTTTTAATGGTGAGAACCAGAAACACGGATACTTACTCAAGGCAGTTCTTCTAAAAAGTGCCTTTATTTCCCATCCAAGGACCATCAATTTAAGGCCCAAGAGGGACATGGATCAGAGCTCAACCAACTTCCACCCATGAATAGTGAGCATCATGTTGGTGGAAGGCTCTACCTCAGGAGTACACATTCCTGAGGGCAGGAGTACACATTCCAGAGGGCAGGTTTCAGTGCAGATTCAGATCTACTCCATGCTCAGAATAATATCAGGCGTAATAGTAATGCATCAGCAACCTGATAAAATTTCTAGAAGAATCCAGAGAGACCAGCTCATCCTCCAGGTGGAATGACAAGAGAAGGCTTCAAGGAATAAGTACATTTAAACTGGGACTTGCAGGATGAAGAGAATTTTAAGGGCAAGGTGGAGGATAAGAAGTAAAGTACTAAGATATTTTAGGCAAAGGCAAATGACGTGAGCAAAATCGGAGGCTGGAAAGCACAAACAAGGAATGAGCATTTAGAGTATCTACTCTGTGCCAGGCATCATGTTAGATGCTACTTTTTATAGTTAATTCATGAGGCTCAGAAAGGTTAGGCACTTCACCTAAATCAGTACACTGGCATTACCAGGAGTAAAATCCAGTTCCAATTCCACAACATGTGGTCTTTCCTGTATGTGTGGCAATGGGAAAGTACAAGATAAAGCCAAAAAGGTTAAACTAAGACCAGGGCTCAGAAAACCTTTTATTTTGTGAATGGGGACTATGGGTTTTTTGTCTACAAATGTCTCACCCAATAACAAAATCAAGAAAGACTTAAGAAGAAATGTTAGAACTAAGTTGAGAAGTGTGGGTGAAAAGTAGGAAATCTATCTTAAAACCATAAAAAAGAACACCGGAGCCGAGGCAAAGAAAAGACAGGCTGCCCCCAAAGTTTAGATGAAGGCACCCAGAAGCAATTGTGATGCCAGACACAGAAAAGTCAAGAAAAAGGCTTACTGGTAGACAGGAACAACAGGCAACTAAAGAGATGGTCCACCAAAACACTTTGAAAGGGCAGAAACTGCATCTGTTTTTGTCACCAGTATATTCAGGCTCTAGCAGTGTTTCACACACAGTAGGTCATCAATAAACTCTTTGATAAAGTAAGGGAGAGAGGTCAAAGAGATAGATGGGAGCTGCAGAGAGATCAAGGGTTAGATCCAGATATTAACATTATATACATGGCAACGTATGATAATAATAGGTGATGACTGAAGCAACTGAATGCGTGAGGATTTCACTAGAATGTAAACGAAAAGAGAAGGAGAGTACAGAAATCTGGAGAATACCAGGCATTCCTGCTAATGAGAACAATAAGGAGAGACAGGAGAAAATATCAAGAAAAGAACTGAGGAAGGATATCGGTGACTCTGTGCAGAGGTTTCAGAGACGAAAGTAAAATAGATGAAAAAGGCGAAGGATAAGTGGCCGATGAGAAAGTGGATGTACTCATTCAAAAAGTCTTGATTAAGACAAACAAGAAAATAGAAAGACAAAAGGTAAAGGAGAGGGCAGATTACATAATGTGCTCTAAGATGGGAAATCTGAAGATGCTTCAGGGTTAAAGGGTAGAACTCCCAAAGGTGGCAGGATGGGATGAGAACAAAGGTTGAGCAATGTAAGAAGAGGGACACCTTTTCCAGAAGAGGTAGAAAAAGAAAATGGAGTTAAAGTTAACTGAGCCAAAAATGAACAGTCATTCCTATTCTTAAAAGGGAGAGGAGAAAAAGGGAAAAAACTTTCTGGAAAGTCCAAATCACTCCCAGGAAGTAACAGAACCACCACACGTTTTCCTTGGGTGTGCTGCACTGGGACCTGATGGACAACGCTCTTCTAAGAACAAGAATGTGGACTAACCCATCCTTGTACCTGGCCCGGCTTAGCCTGCCACAAAGGCCAGCACACAGAGGACACTAGTGAATGTTACTGGAAGGGAGTGTGAGCAGATAAACATACTCAGTGGCTCATACAGGCTGACATTTCTCCTCTGACAGGGGCACTGACATTAAGGAACAGCTCAGCTCTGGCTAGAGCCAGGAACCCACACTGAGTTCTGCCTTGGAGCCTCTAGGGAACTACCCTGAGAAGAGTCCTGTCACTGTCCCAAGGGAACTGTACCATACACTGGCGTCTTCCCTGGCAGGATGACGATAATGAGCTGCAGCCCTGAGTAGGTGTTCTTGAGATGCCGGAACATGGGCTCCACGCTGTCTGCCCCCTGCGCGTATTTGCAGAAGCAAGGCTGGCCCTGGATGGGCATCCCCGCATCCTTGGAAATCTTCCGCAGCTGGTCTGTGAAGTTCCTGCAAGCACAAGCATGGTCATAACAGGAGGCAGTTAGGTCCCACTTAAATACCTCTGATTGAATGCCTCCATCTTAGGTTCCCAGCACTGTGACAGATACTGAGATGAATGAGACATGGTCGCAACTAGTGCCAAAAATATTCATAATTGAGGAGGACAAGACAGAGCTCGCCAAATGTTCAAAGGCACATGCAGACAGCTGAGGGGGACCTGAGGGAATTCTCAGGGTCCTCACCACCTCCCACTCAAAGCAGCTATTCCCGTGTTGTTACAAGTGCACAGCAATAGGCAGATGCCCTCTTTGCTCAAATCAAGTGATTGGAACATAGGAGATGTTTGGTAAAAATGAGCTCCCTCCTCCCCTACTATTTCTTTGAGGCTAAGAATAAGAAAGAGTAATTCAACAAGCCTCTTTCCTTTGGCTTTAGGGCCATACCCTGGGAAAGGAAGACAAAGTTGGAAAAGAGGATACACACGTAATAGATTAAAAAAACTAAGCTACATAAATATAATGACAGACTGAAATGAACAGTAGGAAATTTGTGAAAGTCCTGCATTTAGATTAAAAGCAATAATACCCTGGCCAGGTGGCTCAGATGGTTGGAGCGTTGTCCCATATACCAAGAGGTGGCGGGTGCAATCCCTGGTGAGGGCACATACCTGCGTTGTGGGTTTGATCCCAAATCAGGGCATATATGGGAGGCAACCAATTGACATTTTTCTCTCTTTCTCTCTCTCTTGCAAATCAGTAAACATAACCTTAGGTGAGGATTTAAAAAAAGAAAGAAAAGAGCCCTGGTGTAGCTCAGTGGACTGAGTGCCAGCCTGTAAACTAAGAGGCTGTCAATTCAATTCCCAGTCAGGGCACATGCCTGGGTTGTAGGCCAGGTCCCCATTTGGGGGCGTGAGAGAGGCAACCAATTAATATTTGTCTTGCACACTGATGCTTCTCCCCCCTTTTCTCCCTTCCTTCCCCTCTCTCTCAAAAAAAAAAAAAAAGCAATAATGTACAAATAGAGAAAAAAGCAAATTATTTAGAGGATGCTATTATATAGTATATAAATATCAATATGATTGTAAACCCAATGTAGTGAGAACGTACTTTTCACATATTTATTAAAAACCATAAGAAAGAAACTGCTATGTAAAATTTAGCATCATTTAGATACATATAGGTATAAATTGGAGGGGAAGATTATAGTAATTCACAAAACTAGCTGCATCAGCAGGGAGAAATGGGACCAGAATGGGGGAAATGTCAAATTTATAATATTGTATCTACCTAAAAAAAATAAGTAAATGATGTAACTCAGGATAATGGATACACGGGTGTTTGCCATATTATTCTAATTTTTCAAAATACATCTGAGAATAAGGAAATACAACCTAACCGTTATTTCATGTAAATAAGAGTTATATCTCTGAGAAACTGTCAACAGTATTGTTTTCCACTTCTCTTCCATTATATACAACTGCAGTGTAGCCACTAAGAAAACCAATGTGTTACTAGATTCCAATAGTGCGTCTCTACTTCAAGGAAACTGGTAGTCCCAATTTTCTCTCTATTACCAGATCACGTGGGACATTGTGTCCAGTGCTGGGGTCCACAAAGTCTTGAGCTAAGTTTAAAATGGGGAAGGTCCTGAAATCCTATGCTA
Organism: Phyllostomus discolor; assembly: GCF_004126475.2. NCBI lineage: Eukaryota > Metazoa > Chordata > Mammalia > Chiroptera > Phyllostomidae > Phyllostomus > Phyllostomus discolor. Next base: position 23,542,818 of record NC_040907.2, on the reverse strand, counting down.
AAGATTATATATATCTATACACATACATATATATGAAATATAGGGGCCTCTTTAACCAAAAAATAAAAATAAAAAATAAAAAATCTGAGGGCTGGCCCTACCGCTGCCTCATCCACAAGACGGGGGAAAGACATGAGAATGAGAGAGAGGCACACAGAGAACAGAACCACCAACAAGGGGACACGAAGGCATAAATGCAGAGAGCTGGGAGCATTTCCAGTACTGCTAAGGACCAGCCGTCCAATGCTGGGCCAAGGCTAGAAGAAGCCCAGCTTAAATAGGGTTAAAATACCAAGAACCCAGGAAAGGGCACAAGAGGAACCCATTTAAAACAAACTACAGCAAAATACAGTAGTAGTTGGTTTCCTGTGAGGAGAGGGGAGAAGGGGGGGCAGGGAAACCAGAGTCCCCATATTCATCAAGGCCAGCTGAAGCCACCAGGGCACGCATCTCTATTATCCTTACAACTGTCCCAAGTGGTCAGCTCCACCATCTCTTCCTCAGCCTCATAGTAAACCGACCCCACCCCAGACCCAGAGAAGTAAGAAACTACCACTTCAACCGACTGCAGGAACTACCGAACTGTACATTTTAAAAGAGTACTTTTTTTTGCTATTTAAAATAAATTTCAATGGAGCTGTCTTTAAAAAATAAAAAATGAAAAAAAATAAAAAGACTGGCCCTGGCAGGTGTGACTCAGTGGACTGAGTGCCAGCCTGCGAACCAAAGGGTCGGGGCACATGCCTGGGTTGTGGGCTGGGTCCCCAGTGGTGGGTGCACGAGAGGCAACCACACATTGATGTTTCTTTCCCTCTCTTTGTCCCTCCCTAAAAATAAATAAAATTAAATTTAAAAAAAAGACGGCAGGGAAAGAGTCAGTGACTTCTTCCACCTAACTCATTCACTCACTCCAGACCATTACTCCCCTACCCTGTTCCTTTAAACTGTTCGGCTGTATCACTTTCTTCGTTGCTATCTACGCCAGCCCCTCAGCGACAGGTGGAGGTGGCTCAGAGGCCTTTACAACTCGTGTTCACCTGATTCAGGTTATCTGGACCTGGCTAAACAAATTTTGTGCAAGGAGAGGACGGCTCAGAGGACCAGCTGAATAAGTTGCTCTTTTTTGTTTCTAGTTAGGAATGTAAGCTTTGAAGCCTCAGATCCGATTTCATCCCAACTCTGACACTTTCTTCATATGCAAACTTTGTACAAGTTACTTAACCTCTTTGAGCCTCAGTCTCCTGAAAATGGAAATACCACCACCTACTCACTGTGAAGATGAAATAAAAAACCATAAAATTAGGTACAATATTGGCATAAATGCTAGTCATTACTATTATTTATTACCATGTTAATAATCAGAACAATAAAAGAATTCAGGACTCCCTCAGCAGATTCATGCCCTGAAATCATCATCTCTGAACAGAGAGGGCTCCTTATCAAGACTCCTGACCACTGACTGGTGGAAAGGAACAGCAGAAGTTTGAGTCAGACAGCACAAGGGGGCAGAGCCAAAAGTCAGCAAGAGCACACTACAGATCTAACGCTGGCCTCCCCGGGAGTGGGGGAAAGTAGGCAACCTAGCAACCTAAGGTCCTTTTCCCACCCTTCCCTCCACACACCCAGCCCTCCTTACTTGAGTACTTCTTCTCGACATTGTTTTTGGGGTGCGAAGCAGGCGATGGCCCAGACTTTGATCTCAATCCCATTGTAGAACTGTTTCCCCCGCATGTCCCAGACACCCTGATTGGGTGTGGCAATGGCCCGGTTCTGGGGTAGGCAAAGGGGGCGCCCAGGTGAGCCTCATGGGTAGGGAGAAAAAGCCCCTGGTTATAATCCCAACCTCCCCCCAAAATGCCCCAGAGAGGTTGTCTGGCCCTGACCCTGCTCACCCGGCCGCCATACTGCAAGATGGGAGCCGGCAGCACTCGTCCCGTCACCTCCGTCATGTCATCCTTCACTTTGATCCCAAATTCCTGGATGTAGGGGTCTAGGTTATAGCTGGCATTCTTCATCTGCAAGACAATACAAGGGGATCTCAGGAGAGTGGCAGCTTGGCAATACTGCTCACCCTCTGGGTCCCAAGTAGAATGCTCTGGGCAGCTGAGAGTGGTGAGAAATAGCCCTAAAAAAGGAGGGAGACTAGAAGATGATGTAGTGAGACTGGATAACATAGGGAAGTAATATAAAAGGGAAAAAAATAGGAAGCAAAGTAGCTAAAGGGTCAAGAAGCAAGAGTAGTCCTACGGAGTCCCAAGCAACAAATCTAGACTTGTGTCCTCCTGAGAGTCCCATCCAGACAGAAAAGCATCTATGCTCCCAGGGGCCCTAGTGACTGAGCAACCGAGTGCGCATTTCTCCCAAACCCCACTGACCAGGCGGCTGATCTCCTCCTGTCTGTCTGGGGCTGATCTAGCTGTAGCCTTTATCATGGTCGAAGTCTGGTTGTCAGTCAGCTTCTTAATGCAGCGCTGCCCAGCCACAATGTTACAGACCTGAGGAAACAAGGAGGATAAGTAGCTCTGGCTGGAGATCGGTCCACCCTATACTCAGCCCCAGAGTAAGGGAAGAGACCTTGCCTGTCATCCCTGGGAAGGAGGCTGCAAAATCCCTTGGGCATACAGGTTAGTTAGAAAATACCCGTGTGCAATACCAAAGACAATACAGCCACTTAGTGATTGAGAGCTAGGGGTCCAGCACCAGATCTGCGCTCAGGTCTCACATGTTAAACAGGGAGAACAGTAATAATCAAATAGGGTTGTTCAGAGGCCAAATAAAATAGAGCACTTAAAGGACTGAGTATAATTCTGGAACAGAGAAAATAATAAATTGCAGTCTAACTTATTATTTACCAAAGGTCCCGGCAAAGAGCCCTTCTAAATACTAAAAAACTCAATGTACACAAACTGGATTCCTAAAGCAGTGAGCAGCTCTCCAATGGTGGCAGGCAGTCTGCTGCTCCATCCCAAAACCCACCAAAAGAGTAAGGATGGCCATTAACTCTTGAGCCCCGGTCTACAGCTGATCACCACAGAAATCACTGTCTCAGTTGACCTGAGTGTCTTCTGCTGGTGTGAGAAATATCCTGCCATTGGGTCCCTCTATTTTGGGCCCAAAAGAATACAGCGGAGATCAGAAAAGACTTTCTGATATACAAGACTTTTATTCCCCAATATACTATATTCAGGATGCCATGGACAGAAAGCCTTTTCGCAGAGCAGAGAAAGCCAGAAGTTGTAGAAGACTTGCATTCAAAGCCCAGCTCTGCCACATCTAGGTATGCTACCTTGGGCAGGTCTAGGTCACTTAACTGCTTCTTTATTTTAAGTCACAGGGAAAAAACACTGTCTCATGAAGTTGTTATGAATTTAGAAGAAATGAAATATATAACTTGCTTCCACAGGGCCAACACTATGACAGTACAGTTCTCACTCTAATCTGCAGCAGAGTTCATGAGGAACAGTGGTCAGGAAAACCAGGACAAGGTCACCTGCCATTAAACTCTGTATCCCAAGGAATACACAAGTCAGTAAGTTCACTTAACGGAAATTCAGAATTAAAACTTGTGAGGTTACTCTCTTCAGGGAACCTTAAAGTTGTAGCACTCTCTAGAGATGTTTTCGGCTACAGAATCTGAGCCACACTAAGCAAAAGACTAAAGCAGGGATGTGGAGAAATTGGAACCCTTGCTGATGGGATATTAAACGGTCCAGCCACTATGGAAAACATTATGGTGACTCCTCAAAAAATGACACACAAAATTACCACGTGATCCAGTAATTTTACTTCTCAGGATATACTCAAAAGAAATGAAAGCAGGGACTGAAACAATTATTTGTACACAGCATTCGTAACAGCATTATTCACAATAGCTAAAAGGAGGAAGCAACCCGAGCCATCTGTCAATGAATGGATAAACGAAATGTGGTATATACATACGATGACTTATTTAGCCTTAAAAAGAAAGGAGATTCTGACATATGCTACAACATAAATGAACCTTGAGGACATTATGCTAAGTCAAACAGGCCGGTCAAAAAGGCCACATAGTATATAATTTGATTTATATGAAATGCCCAGAATAAACGAATCCTCAGAGACGGAAACAGAGTAGTGATTACTAGGGGCTGGGGGAAGGGCTGAGGTGAAGGAATAGTAAGTGACTTATAATGGGTATGGACTTTCTTCTGGGGGTGATGAAAACATTTTACTATCAGTTAGTGGTAATGGTTGCATAACTGTGAAAATACTAAAAAAAACACTGGTCTGAGCATTTAAAGAGAGTGAATTTTATGGTACATGCATTATATCTTGATAAAACTATTTTAAAAAAATCCTACCAGGCTATAATAGCCTGCATCATTTGACCCTTAACCTCTCCCCCAAAATCATCTATACTACATTTCCTCTCATGCACTACATGCCAGCCAGCCACTAAGGCCTCTGTCTATCCCTCAAAAGTTCAGGCTTTGATCTGCTTTAAAGCTTTTGTACTTGCTATTTACCTCATGCCTGGAGGTCTCTTCCCTCAGGTTGTTACAAGGTTGATTCTATCTTGTAATTTGGGGTTCAGCTCAAATGTGTCCTAAAAGAGGCCTTCCTTGACCACAATAACTAAGGTGGCTCTCCAACCCTCTCCACCCTTACTTCTATCCCCTTAACCTGTTTTATTATTCTTATAGCACTTACCACCATCTGAAACTATCTTATTTATCAATTTATTGTCTATTTCCCCCTTCTAGAATGTAAGCTCCATGACAGCAGGGACCTTGTCTTGTTAATCTCTACATTCCCGGCACCTAAAAGAGTATATGACACATAGTAGGAGCTCAATAAATATTTGTCAAATAAACAATAGTAAAAATCAAAATATAAGTCATATATAAATTATTCACCTAGAGAACTATCATTTAAACAGAAGTAATGTTACTTTGCTGAGAAGTCTCAACTGATAGTAGATATTACCCAAAGCCTATCTATTTAGCTGAGATCACCCCTAAAGATTTCTGTTTACACCTCAGAGAAAATATTACCTTCATCCCACTTTCTGTGCATCAGCATCTATTAACTGAATCCAAGTTCTTGGGTTTGGGGATTTCTTCTCCCTTCAGCCCAATTTCCTCTAGTTAGTTCTGAAATCCCAAAAGCTCACAGAACATTTGATCTTTGGTCCTATTTGACTCCTGCTGCTGGAACAAAGACAGTAGTCCAGGCTAGTGCTTCTTTGAATTTCATGTTCCTATGAATCCTCTTTGGATTCTGCTAACAGACATTCTGATTCAGTAGGTCTGGTGGGACCTGAGAATCTGCACTGACCACACTTCGAACAGCAAGACTAGACGATAAAGTGGGCAGCAGTTTCTCATTGGACATTTTGGCTAGTGTATGACTGACCAAATGGTTCTGCATTTGCATGCTGTAACTTAAGAAGTATGGCTATTCTTTCCTTAATTTCAGGACTTCAAACGTCTGTTGAAGCATAAACATATAAAAAATCTTGGGGCTAAAACTCTTTCATATTGACCAGTAGGAAAACAGGATTCATATTAAAGGTAAACGTTCACCTCCATTTTCTGTAAAACAAGGTATATTTGTATCTACAGGCTACTTAAGATCCCCAGCTTCAGAAGACAGAGAAAGAGAAATTAAGAGGACACAAATGTGGGTATCTGAAATCTCTGTCCTGAACAAACTAATTACTTATTAAACAGTAAATACAGCCTTCACCTCTGCCTGGCAGCCCTGAAAAAACATGAGAGCAGGATTGGAAACAAGAAGAAAATTTAGCAGGTAAGAATAAGGCCTACATTCCAGAGAATGACCTTATATACCTCTCAGAGTGTCAATTTTCTGAATTTCAAAATGAAGAGGAGAGATTACAAATGGAAGAACAGACCTCCAATGATCAGTGGCAGATACAATGCTTGTTCCCCAGCCCAACCATTACTTGGCAGCCTTACCTCTAAGGGCAGGTAGGTATGCTTTTGTTCCTGGCCAACTTGCAGGCAGGGCAGGTGGGGATACTTGAGCTGAAGGTTATATTTCTGCTTGAAATACTGTGCCACTGTGCACTCCACAGTCTGTCCACTCTCCAACTGCAAGGGAAACCTGTTTTGGGGAAAGGAAGGAGGTATCATAGCCCAGGATTGAATCCCAACCCTCTGGACCTACAACCACGGGAAGCCCCAGACTTGGCTTTATCCCTAACCCAGCCTCTTTAGAGTTCTGCCACTCTTGGGAAAGCAGGCAACACAGGGCTCCAAAAGAGAAGCAAGCTCCACAACCATCAGGACCACACCTGACTCGCCTGTATTTCTAGTGTGGAGCATAAAGCCTGACACACAGTAGGCACTCATAACCCATTATAGTCTGAGGTCAAGAAGGTAGATGAAATCAGTGAGAGATTCTGCAAGGTCTAGCCCAGAAGTTTTCCTTCTCAGGAGGCGAAATAAGTTGAAAGAGATTCTAACATTCACAGAACTCATAAAGGAATCAAGGGAAGATACCTGATCTCTGGCAAAGGCCCACAGAGGAAAGGCGGAGACCAAGAAGGTAAAAATGGTAGGTTGAGTATTAATGGACCATAAGGCTGGGAGAGGGATGCCAAATTCCCTCAGCTTATTCAAAAACAGAGCCGGTCCAAGGCTCATTCTCAGGGCCAGTGAGGCAGGAGGGAGTGAAGGGAGTGTGTTGAAGCACCAACACTCTTCCACCAATGGAATGGCTTGGCAGCCCTGTCAACTTACGTCTGATGGCTGGCAGGACGGCGGGTAACATTACACACGCGGTATTTCCTCTTCATCTGTCCACAGTGGGTCACTTCCACCTTCAGGCCTAGAACACACACACACTGCTTGTCAGGGCTGAAATAGGTTGCTCATGTTCCCAGGCTTGGCCTCTCTCCTGAACATGTCCCAAGGGAATTTCCTTTTAGGGCTAAAGAGAAAGTAAGGCTGTTTCCCTGTCCTGCCTGGTTGGGTCCTTACCCTTAATCTCCTTGGTAAAGCGCACACGCTGAGAGTCCGTGAGCGGCTTGGGCTGCTCATCTATGTTCCTGATGTCCAGCACCTCACACATGAACTCGATCACTGGCTGAGCCTTGTAGAAGGCAGTGGCTGAGACTGTGGGGACAGAGTGGGTGTAGCTCAGCTGAGGTTCTCTCTTCCAGAATAAATGGAGATACTGCTCTTTATTTTACACCCTCTTCCTTATAGGGTATTGGGATGGGGGAGGGGTCCCAGGGTTGTAGGAATTAAACTAGGAGTGTGGTTGCAGAGCTGGGAGGGATAAGGCTGGGAGTGTGGTCACTGGACTCAGGGTGCCCCTGGCTCCATAGCTCTCCCCACTCACCATCAATGTTGAGCATCATCTTCCACATGGCAGGGCGCACAGACTGGTGAAAGCCGAACCAGACCTCGCGCCCACCCCCCAGCGGGTGGTAGTAGCCCTCAGGCGGTGAGAAGAAGGAGCGGCCCACAGGGGTGTACCTGGCAGGGACAGGCAGAGAACTGGTCCCTCGGGCACAGGCCCCCACCCTGTGAGGCATCCTGGGCACGGAGGAGCCCTGGCCTGGAAGGCAGGACACCAGGGCTTTAATTCCAGCTCTGATCATTTACTAGTTGTGTAACTGACCTTGTGAACGTCTCTACCCTTTCTCTGCCCTGAAGGGACAGATGGGGCACAGCCCAAAGGTATCTAAAAGGGACAGGGCCAATGGTTCAAACCATCTAAATGCATATACATGCTTGCCCGGCATATGGCAGGGCTTCAAAGAATATTCTGTTTTAAAGGGACACTGTAGAACCTTAATATGCAATCATTCCCCTCCTCCCCCCATAGCAGTTCTGACACCAGCAGTAGCCCAGATATTAACTATACCCAGTACCTCATGGAGGCCAGGTGCCGCATGGCCACATCCAGGGCTTGCACAGACTCCAGCGGAACAGGGATCTGGCCACTGACCAGGGCCTCATGCAGCATGCGCCAGCTCACAATGGCCAGCCACTTGATGGAGACCTTGAATATTCGATCTTTCCCTTCCCCAGGGATTGTCACCTCAAAGTCAACCTTCAGTAGAGAGAAAGGGGTGAAGGACTGCCAGTACTTTCCCACAGGCCAACATTCTCTGTCCTGTCTCAACTGTCCCCCTCCCCATGGATTTGCTAAGACTCTACCCCTTAAGGGGCTCACAAGGAAGACTTCAGTGGAGATTAATGCAGCCCCTTAGTCTCCAGCCACGTTGGCTCAGTGCTTCTGTCTCTCTTACCCACACCCAGCGGAAAGTCCTTAAGGTCTAGGTCTCTTCTGAGTCTACTCTCAACCTGTCTACAACAGGGATGGACATACAATAGGCCAAATAAACACCAGCACCTACCCTAAAACACACTTTCTCAGCACAAAAGATGAAAGGGATCTCTGGACTGCCAGACTCCAAAGAGGCTTACAGGAGCTCTGTCCCGCCCCAGGCCCCCTGAAACAGGCCTGACTCCCACCTTACCCGTTCATTGCCAATGGGCAGTGCTGTGACAGTGTAAATGTTCTTCTTTCCATCATACACGGGCTTGCGGTCACCGAAGATCTGAGGCTTGAAATGCTGGACCATGTACTCCACCACTTCCCTGTGTGGGATAGGAACAGCCTGTAGAAGCTGACAGACTACCACTTCAAGCCTCTGGAAGTAACTCAAAGTCCAGGCAATGTCTTATCTACTACATTCTCTCCTGGCAGCTACTTTTAATCTCATCTACTCTATCACTGTGCTTCGCAAACTTCAATGTCCGTATGAAGTCTGAATCACCTGGAGATCTTATTAAGATGCAGATTCTGCCTCAGTAGATCCAGAGCAAAACCTGAAATTCTACATTTCTAACATGTTCCCAGGTGATGCTTCTGGTCTTCACATTACTAATGCTTTAGAGGACCTGAAAGAGCAAGTGCCTTCAGAGCAGAGAGGGAGGCTGAGGGGAGAAGGGCTTCCTGTGAGGGCCTATCCAGAATTGGAAACAGGTCTGAGGCTCCTCCAATTCCCAAGCTGCTAAGCAAAGAAATGTAAGTGGGAAAGAGATCTAAATTGGAATAGGAATAAACTATGGAAGAAGAACCTCATCGCTCTCATTTCTCTGAAGCCCTTAGTTCCCACCACCCTGTTTCCTCTCCACTGTCATCTCTTTCTAGACTTCACTTCCTGTCCCCTGCCACTTAGATACCAGCGTATCCATCTACCCTTCAAAATCCCAGCCCATCCAACTATCTGACATCTTCACTTTCTAAACCAAAGCTTTTAACAACTACTGGATAAAAAAGACTCAAAATGTGTACTGGAAGCAACTGTAAACACATGGTTTCAATCCCACTTAGGCTTCAGTGCTACCCAACAATCTTTTTCATGTTCCTGATCACTTCCATCCCTCACAGACTATGTCAAAACTTCTCTACCACCTTTTAAATCCAGAATCCATTTCTATTTCCTATCAAAAAGCAACCCTACCTGGCTGGTGTGGCTCAGTGGATTGAGTGCCAGCCTGAAAACCAAAGGGTGACAGGTTCAATTAAGAGTCATGGCACATGCATGAGTTGCAGGCCAGATTCCCCAGTAGGGGGCGCTCAAGAAGCAACCATACATTAATATTTCTCTTCCTCTCTTTCTCCCTCCCTTCCCCTCTCTAAAAATATATAAAATCTTTAAAAAAAAAAGAAAGCAACTCTGCAACTCTACAACTCTAAACAGAGTAAACCATAGCAAGCCTCTTCTTTTTCTTTCCTCTCACTTGAAATGTCCTTCCATATGATTTTTTAAAATTTAATCTTTACTGTATTTTTTCCATTACCATTTAATCCCTTTATACCCTCCTCCACCCATATGTGATTTTCAAACATCTGAAAAATATGTCCAATTCCACTCATTAGAGGAACATAATTTTTAATTGGACTAAAATACAGGAAAACAGACACACCGACCAACGGAACAGAACTGAGTGCCCAGAAACCCACACATATATGAACAACTAACAAAGGAGCCAAGAATACACAGTGGAGAAAGTCTCTTCAATAAATAGTACTGAGAAAATTGGACAGCCATATTGAAAAGAATGAAACTAGACAACTATTTAAACTATACACAAAAATGCACTCAAAATGGATTAAAGACTTGAATGTAAGACCTGAAACAATGAAAGCTTCTAGACGTTGATCTTAGTGGTGTTTTTGTAAATTTGACTCCAAATGCAAGACAAATGAAAACAAAAACAAACAAATGGGACTACATCAAACTATAAAGCTTCTTTGCAGCAAAGGAAATCATCAACAAAACAAAAAGGCAACCAACTGAATGGGAGTAAACATTTGCAAATGATGTTTCTAATAAGAGGTAAATATCCAAAATATATAAAGAACACATACAACTCAATAACAAAAAAACAAACAAATGGGGGGAGGGGAGTATAAGGGGGATAAATGGTAATGGAAAAAAATACAATAAAAAAATAAATTAGCCCTGGCTGGTGTAGCTCAGTGGATTGAGTGCCAGCCTGCAAATCAAAAAGTTGCTGGTTCAATTCCCAGTCAGAACACATGCCTGGGTTGTGGGCCAGGTCCCCACTGGGGGCGTGTGAGAGGCAGCCAATTGTTTCTCTCATACACAGATGTTCCTCTCCCTCTTTCTGAAAATAAATAAAATCTTAAAAATAATTAATTTTAAAAAATGAATTAAAAAGTGGACAGAGGATCTGAACATATATTTTTCAAAGACAGATAGGTGGCCAACAGGCACATGAAAAATGTTGAATATCACTACTTATTAGGGGACTGCAAATCAAAACCATGAGCTATTATCAAAAAGAGAAAATAACAAGTGTTGGCAATAGCTATTATCAAAATAATCAATAGCTATTATCAAAGAGAAAATAACAAGTGTTGGCAAGGTGTAGAAAAAAGGGAACCTTCATATGCTGTTGGTGGAGTTGTCAATTGGTGCAGCCACTATAGAAAACAGTATGTAGGATCCTAAAAAAAAAAAGAAAAAAAAAAGAAAAAGAACTACCCTATGATTTAGCAATTCCTCTTCTGGGTATTTATCCAAAGAATATGAAAACATTAATTCAAAAAGATATATGTACCCTAATGTTCACTGCAACATTATTTGTAAGAGTCAAGATTTCAAAACAACCACTAGTGCCTACCAACCAATGAATGGATAGAGAAGACGTGAGAGGTATCATCAATGGAACACCACTGAGCCATAAAAATGAGGAAATACTGCCATTGGTGACAACAGGGAGGGATCTTGACAGTATTATGCTAAGTGAAGTCAGAAGAAAAAGGACAAAAATTTTATGATTTCTCTCATACATGGAATATAAACCAAAAAGTAACAAACAAACAAACAAAAACAAACTCCTAGATAACAGACAACATACTGGTGGTTACCAGAGAGAAGAGGGGTCAGGGGAGGGCAAAACAGATAAAGGGGGTTAAATACATGGTGATGTATTAAACACACAAAAGACATTTGGAAGGATTAGCACATGGTAATAAACACACAAAAGAATATACAGATATCAAATTACAATGTTGTACACCAGAAATTTATGTTATTATTAACCAATGTTACCTCACTTAAAAAGGAAAAAGCCGGCCCTGGCTGGTGTAGCTCAGTGGATTGAGCACGGGCTGGGAACCAAAGTGTCCCAGGTTCGATTCCCAGCCAGGGTACATGCCTGGGTTGCAGGCCATAACCCCCAGCAACCGCATATTGATGTTTCTCTCCCTCTCTCTATCTCCCTCCCTTCCCTCTCTAAAAATAAATAAATAAAATCTTAAAAAAAAAAAAGGAAAAAGCCAAACCATGAGTCAATTTATGAGATGATAAATATTTTTCAAATGAATTAAAATTCTATAGTAAAAGATAGGAGAATTAAAAAATTAAATTCAAACAAATTTTCTACTTATCATAATGTCAAAGATTAAAAAATACAATATACTGGATTGCTGCAGATATAGAGAGGAAGTGTTCTTAATAACTTGCTAATGGGAGTATAAATTGGTACAACTTACCTAATAAAAACTAGCAATTATCTCAAAATTTTTAAATGCACTGTAACAGCAATCCACTCCTAGGAATTTACCCTACAGATACACTCATACTTGAGTTAAAAAATGTATCTATATTTAATAGTATTCAATAGTTACATTTTTGTAACAAGTTTAGACTCACCCTAAATGTTCCTCAACAGAGTTATTAAATAAGTTATAACAACATCACATTCAATGGAATACCTATGGAGTTATGAAAAAGAATAAGGCAGATATGTATGCACTGATATATATTATTTTCCAAAATATATCGTTGAGTAGGAAAAAAACAAGGTACAAAATAAGGTACACAGGATTCTATATTCTATACAATTAAAAAATGTTCTACATACATATATTCTTACATATGCAAAGAAAAATATCTGGAAGCATACTCAAGACTGGTAACAATAGATGCCTCTAGGGAAAGGGACTAGGGCACTAGACACCAGGGTAACAGAAGACATTTTTCACTGCTACTTTTTTTGTAATATTTAAAATTTTCTTTTTTTAAAATTGTATTTATTTATATAGAGGGGGGAAAGGGAGGAAGAAAGAGAGGGCGAGAAACATCAATGTGTGGTTATTTCTCACGTGCCCCCTACTGGGGACCTGGCCTGCAACCCAGGCGTGTGCCCTGACTGGGAATGGAACTGGCAACACTTTGATTCACAGGATGGCACTCAATCCACTAAGTCACACCAGCCAGGGCTTTTTAAAATTTCTTTACATTGTACACATATAATTTTCAAATAGTAATAAAATTAAATTTAAAAATTTTAAATTGGCTAACCCTTCCAAATGTGTGTCCTATAAAGTCCTCTTGCCTCAGCGAGGACATCCCACTCATTCCTCCCCTCCGTGTCAGGTACCTTTAAGCTCTTCTCCACTAGCTCCTTCTCCTCAGTTTATAAATATACCCATGTCTTATTCTTAAATACTTTCCAATCATTTCAACAAATATTAAAATGTGCTAGGCTAGGCACTATACTTGACCACTATAATCCTCCTGGCCGATGTACTTCCTCTCCCCATGTGGCACTGCCAAGCTATCTGGGAAAAGCTATCTAGTCCCACTATCCTTACCACATTACCTTCCACTTATTCCTTAACTCACTGTAGTTAGAGTACAAGGCCAACTAGTCTAATAAAACCACTCTAACAAAAGATACGTAATAGTCAAATCCAATGAAATATTTCAGCATTTTCCCTACTTGGAATCTCCTCCTCAAAAACTATCTTAAATTTAGTGATATCACCCTCTAGTGATATCACTAAAGACTGTATAAGAGTGCATAAGAGTTTAAGAGTGTTGTGCGTGTGTGTATTTTTTCCTTTTTACCTCTCTGGATCCTCTTTCAAGGTTCTGAGACTCAGAAAAGTAAAGACTCCTGTATTTGGTGTCTTAGGCGTGCATCATTTACCTGTTGACTCTGCGAGGACACTTATCCGGCTTGATATCCACCTCGTAGTGGTAGACGTCAATCTTAGGGATGTCCACCTCAAAGTAATTGGCCAAAAGCTTGATTGGTTTCCCCACTGTGCCAATGCCAGGCCTTCGAGGTGCTTGGAACACCTGCTGCAGAGGGGGCAGGTATGCGCCCGCAGCTACGAGACAAAGAGGCTGATGAGGGTAAAGTCTGGCAATCTCCTTACACACTTATCAGAGAAGGCACAAGGCTCCCAAGAAGAGGAGCAGGCGACTACAAGGGGAGCTTCTCTCCTGCCCGCGTGTAAGCAAACTAAGGGTTTCCGCTGGCTCAGACAGCCCAATTTCACTTTTTTAAAAGCCCTCTCCAGTTAGGAAAATTACCCGTGTCTATCCTAAATTCATCGAGTGAATATGTAATAAGTTCCTATTACATGTTAAGTAGAGGGGCTAAATCTGGCACCCAGTAACAACACCCTTCCTTCTGCCAGATTAACACACATGCCTCCACCAGGTATCTGACAGACCAAGAATGCCCTATTCTCTGCCAGCCAGATGCTCACTTCATTCATCACCGCCCCGCACACAAAATAGCATCACCTTAATGCTCCTCTGTAGGCAGGAAGAAAATCCAAAGAGGGCCAGATTGGGAGTATGGGCCAGTGTTTGAGAAAAGATTAAAGGCAACTGAACGGCTGAGGCTGGAGACAGAAAGGGGGAAAAGGCTAAAAGGAGAGAGTTTGGAAACTAAGAAGAGGAGAGAGGCTGAAATGGGGAGCTGATGAAGAAACCGGCTGGCGGTCTTAACAAAAAAAAAAAAAAAAAAAAAAAAAAAAAGGCTTGAACTGGGAGCCAGGGAAAGACAGAAGGCTGCAGTCAGGGGCTGAGGCAAGACAGGTGAGAGTTGGGAGCCTGGTCAAGAAGCAAGGCTGCAACTGGGAAAACTCACAAGAAGAAAAAGCTAAGGAATGAAGACATGCTGAATATAGGAGCCTGAGGCAAGAGGAGCCTAGAGTAGAGGACTTGGGAAGAAGAGGCAGCCTTTAGAATGCTGGAGAGATACTGGCTCTGGGGAGGAGGACACAGGACTGTCTCCGAGGCCCACAGCTCCTTCCACACAGAGCTCAGACAGCAGCAGAAGGGAATCAATTGCAAGACAGATAGGGCCCTGGGGACAGGGCTAGGGCAAGGCCAGCTCCCACTACTTTCTCCCGTCTGGTCACCAGCCTGATCGCTGCCCCTAGTTTTACTTTCTAGCTGAGGGGAAGAGGAGGGAAGAGAGAAACAACCTAAGAGAAGCCTTTGTCCAGAGCTACTATTGTCCTTGACAGTAGAGGACCAGCTCAGGTGGGAGGCAAGATGAATAAGCCAGCCCAGAACCTCCCATCACCCCAGCTCAGTTTTCACAGTGGGCCAGACTTGGGGGGGATGGGGCACATCTTCAGCTGGGGGGTCAGGAAGAGGTCAGAACCATTCACAGAGAGAGGCATGCTCCCCAGAGCGAAGCTGCCCTCTCCTAACCACCTGTCAAATCCAGCTCCACGAAGCAGACTGGGGAAGGCAGGCCCAGCCTGAGGGGAAAGGCCTTCAAGACTCAGCCACATGGGGAAGTGAAAGCTTAGCTATGAGCACCTGGCCACCTACACCAAAAAGAGGTAGACAGAAATTGCACACAAGGCACAGACATACACAAAAAATGTGACACATACCTGTCACATGCATTCAAACACTCATTTTGATCTAGGCAAAACCTTTTTGCAAATACCCCTTACTGCCCTAGATGGTAAGTTCTTCAAAGGCAGGACTATAGATGCTTTGGTCACTGCTGCCTCTCCTGGGTGAATGTCTGGCACACAGGAAATGTTTGATAGACACTAAATGAACAAACAGACCCACAGACACACCACAAAGAACAGACACAGTACACAAACACAAAAACACCTGCAAACTGCTCAGAAACAATTACAAACTCTGCACAGAACAAACAAGCACCCTGGTAGATGTAGCTGGTAAAAGACACCCTTTCCCTCCCCAAGTTCTTACATTCCATTAACCTCCTTAGCCTCCCCAGACTGAATAATCAGCTGGAGCCTAGGAGAAAGGAGTCCCTAGAGCTGGGGGCAGGGTAGAACTGACGGGGGATGGGACAGCCACTGGAGCCTCAAAGCCTTCTCGTCCCCAGAAGAGGACTATAGGCCAGACAGTCTTAGGCACCAGGCACCCTTCACTCCAAGGGGGCTTTAGGAAAACAGGAAAGGTCCAGAGCTCTCCTTTATCCCCAAACTAGGGAAGGCAAGAGGAAGGAGTAAGTTCTGACCCATCCCATCCCCCTGCAAGCCTCACAGCTGTAGCCAAGCCCCCCCTTTACCTCACCCTGCCCCCATCTTTTAGTCTGAGAAAGGGAGACACTTCCCCTCAAACCCAGACAGGGACAGACGGCCACTTTGTGATGCAGATGAGGGCCCCAGCAGAGAGGACAAAGCTTGGGCCTTGGGGGAAAGGGGCGGGGCCCTTCCGTGCAGACAAAAGCAAGGAAGGAGGGGCTGTGAAAAGGACACTCCCCCTCCCCCATCCCCAACCAGCCCTGAGAAGGAAAAGTAACAGAGCTGAAAGGCCTGGCTCAGGGATTCCTTCCCTGCAGTTCAGAGACACATAACCTCCCGAGGAACCAGACAGCTTGTACAACAGACAAACACAAGGCTAAGAAGCCAATTCTCCAAGAAGAATCTGTCTACACATAAGCATATACAAAATATTAAATATCCGATTACGTTACTAACAATTTACGTCACCCTGGAATGTGATTCAATTTAATTAACAAACATGTACTTTGTGTCAGGGCCTAAACACGTGCTAGTTCCACAGGTAAATCAGACACTACCTGGACCCCCAGGGGGCTGCCAGGCCAGTACATGTGCTTGGAACACACCTGAGCACAGAAGGCACACTTGGACACAGGCCCAGTGAAGCTAGCAACAACACCCCAGTTTTGTGTATTCTGTCCTCCAGCTTCCAAGAGAAGAGTCTGGGCCTAGCAAGGAGACAGTTATGGGGAACCTACATCCCCAGCTTCCAGAATGAATTTCAATTACACCGTTTGGTGAGTCAAAGCCTGTCCCATTAGGCTACAGTTAACTCCAGATAACAGGCTCTAGTCCCTTCCCTAGAAACTTATTTCTTACAACAAACAAGTCAGTTTTTTAAAACACTTTTAAAATTTATTAATTTATTTATTTTTGGAGAGAAGGGAAAGGAGGGAGAAGGAACAGGAGAGAAACACTGATGTGAGAGAGAACCATTGATCAGTTGCCTCTTGCACACCCCCAACCGGGAACCTGGCCCACAACCCCGGCATGTACCCTGACTGGGAGTGGGACCAGCAACCTTTCAATTTGCAGCATGATGTCCGACCCACTGAGCCACACCAGTCAGGCTCAGTTTTGTTATCTTTTTTAATCGCTCCAGCCAATTCTCCAAGAAGCCCGTTAGGAATCCATCAGAATAAAATAATTAGCAGTCTGGTATGGATGTCAGGTCCTGGCAATCTATTGGAACCTCTGTGCCCTGCTCCTCCTGTAGTCGACAGGTTGTTGCAAACAGGCTCCAGCCTAGACAACCGAGAGAGTTCCTGGAATGGCAAGACAGGCCTAAGAGAAGTAGTTCTCTGAAGTCAGCTGCTCCCTGCTCTCTATCTTAAGACCTATAAAGACTTTACAAGCTTGTTTTTGCTTGGGGGTGGGGAGTGGGGGGTGGGGGGAGTACTTCTAGATCACTGAATGGATAACTTGAATGAGTTGGTAGGAGCTACTTCCTTGAGATTAGGTCTGGTATAAAAGACAAAGATTCTTCCACCAGAAATGAAATTCATGTCCCAAGTGGAAATCCTACTCCCACTCCCAGACCAAATGGAAGGAGGTGGTGTGAGATACGACCTAAAGGATTCCCGGGTCCAGCCCTGACTAGTGTGGCTCGGTTGGTTGGGTATTGTCCTACAAAGCGAATGGTCACCTTTTAGATTTCCTAGTCAAGAATATGCTTGGGTTGTGGGCAACCTGGGTTCAGTCCCTGGTCAGCCACGTATGAGAGGCAACTGATCCATGTTTCTCTCTCTTTATCTCTCCCTTCCCCTCTCTCTAGGTAAATAAAACCTTTAAAAAAATTAAAAAATTAAAAAAAAAAAAAGGATTCCCAGGTCCAGGCTGCTCTGCCCATCAAAGTACCTAGGACACAGGAGGTGTCACCACCCCACCGCCCATCCTGGGGACTCCAGTCTTGCGGAAGCCAAGCCTCAGTTCCTCCCCTGTTATTATCTCCTTTATTCCTGGTTGCCCATGAGCAAGGAAGCTCAGCAGGGTAAACGATATAAACCCCTTCCTCCCCCAAACAACTTATTTGTGACAAAAGGCTAACTTGGCAACCTTAGGTCTAATGACATGGCCCTGGCAGTTTCTGGGAATCAGAGAGAGGAAAAAGATAAGATGCCCAGTGGGAGAGTGGAGCCATAAAAATATTAAGGTATAGAAAGAGATTAAGCTGTCACCTTGGGAGCCATTTCAATGCAAAGGTCATTATCCATTGATTAAAAGATCCCATCTCTACGCAGTATTGGACTAGAAGCATGCAAACCAGGCAGACAACCTCTTCCAGGTAAACCTGGTTCTGGCCTTGGTCCATCAATAACCAACACCTTTTCTAAGGCCTATCTTTAAGGAGGATCCTCCCCAAGAACATTGCGTCCGTCCCAGTCTTTCCTCATCCCAGAGGCAGAATAAAGCACTTGGCAAATTGTGACTGAGGATTTTCAGGGACAGTGTAAGAAGCTCTAAGGTGGGGAAGGGGACCATTTCCATTTGCGCTCTGCCAGCATAATCTTAGAGAGACTGTACCCCATCAGCGCGCTCCTTTTTCCAAGCCAAAACACGCGGGATGGAGAGTGGGGGGGATTCGAGCAGCCACGCCCCCACCACATAGGGCAGCCCCTTCCAACGGCCACCTCCGCGCATGCTCGGGCGCCTCTGCTCCAGCTCCCTGGACTCAAGGGGGGAAATCCTGGGGCTGGATTCCCACCCACCGCCCCCTGACCCTCGCCCCAGCGTCAGGCCCAGCTGGGCGGAGCTCCCAGTCCAGCCCTGGCGCCTTCCCCCAAGAGACATTAGCCCAGCCCAGAGCCGCGGAGCCCCCGCCCCTGGCATGCTGCAGCGAGGGCCCATCTGCGTGGACCCCCTCCTCTCCAGGACACCTGGAGCCCGCCCCCTGCCACCTGCCGGGACTCTCCCTAGGCCTCCCGGGACCTCCAGGAGTTCTTAGGTGTGTGGAGGCCCTTATCCTAGATTACTTCCCACCTCCAGGTTGTATAGAGCCTCCTTTGATAAAAGGCCCCCATCTCAGAGCTCCATTCACAAGGCTTCCCCCGGAACTGCACACAGCCCCTTTTAAACTGGGCCCCCCATCCCATAAGAGCCTCTCTCCTCACTGAGCAAACCTCCCCTCACTCAGAAATCCTGCTCTTCACGCGGGAGTCCTCTGGTCCTCTGGAACGCGCACCATCTCCCCCCACCTCCCGGGGGCCCTTACCTGCTCCCGAGGGTCCCGCTTCCATCCCATATACCCGTGCGGAGATCAGGCGGCCTGGAGACTGTGGAGTCCAGCGTGAGGGGCCTAGGTACCCCGCACTCTAGCTGCTACGGTTCCCGGGCCGGGCTCGGCTCCCACCCCAAGCCCGGCCGCTCGCGCCGCCACCCCCGCAGCCTCCGTTGCCGCCGCCGCGGAGCCTGCAGCAGCTCCCCCTGCGAGCACCCGGCCAGCTGCCAGTGCGCAGGCGCGACCGCCAGGCCCAGGGGGCGGACGGGAACGAGTCAAGCGGGGCGCTCCGACGGCAACAAAGGCCAATGGAGAGGGGCGGGGGCACCGGGGACCTGATGTTAGCGGCCCCTGGCGGTCACCCGTCAGCATGCAGCCCAGCGGGAGGGCTTCGGTACTAGCGCAGCGGAACCGCGCAGTGGCGTAAGTGGGGCGGGGCGGGGAGGGCACCCACCAGCAGTAGCCTCAGGCCCTGTGTCTTTTCCCCAAATAGGTCCCTTGGAGCTTACACATAGCCTCCCCGCTTCGCACGGAGCCCCAAGCACATTACGGAACCCCACCTTATTGTCAGGCCCCCCTCAACACTCCGAGCACCCCATTACCCAGGGGCCCTGCCTCCCACCTTTCCTCCCCATCTCTCTCATGCTTCACGCTTTGGCTGCAAGGCGACTGCCTCGGAGAAGCCTTTCTCCGTCCCTATTCACTGAACTCTCTGACGCCACCCTCTTTTCCAGGCCGCGTGCTGGGCGCTGAGACCACAGATATGAAAGAGACCCTGCCTACTCTGGAAGATGTCACACTCAGCTTAAGTGCGACTACAGACCTCTATGTGTGGGACCTGGGAAGCACCTGTCTCCACTTTCTCATCTACTGCTCATGCCTGAACTCAGTCAACATGCTTCTGTCCTCACCATGTCACTTAAGACTTGTCTCGAAATTCAAAGGATAATTTTCAAGTCTTATTGCTCTGGCACTATGATTCTCCTCCCCTTTTGAGCCTTCTACTTGTCTTCAGCATTTTCCGAGATCTGCTGCTTAAGTCCTTTTCAGTTTTCTTCAAGGGCCCCCTTTTGCTTTTGCCCTGTCAACAGGGTTCACCATGATTTCAAACCCAGCTCTCTTCTAATTCAACTCTCTGCTTTCCCCTCGAAGGTTTCATCCATTCTTATGGCTCAACTATCTTCCCAAATCTCTATTTCCAGATAAGTCTCAGACTCATATGTGTAAGTGTCTGCTGGACAGCTCCACCTGGATAGCCTACCAGCACTTTCTATTCAGAGTCCAAAACCAAACTCTCTATCTTCACCCCACAAGTGTGCTTGTCCTATGCCTTCTATCTCTGCAAATGGCATCTTCATCCCAGATATGAAGTTTCTCTCTCTCCCTTGCTTCTTCCCCCCATTCAGCTGTTCACCAAGTCCTGATACGTTTACCTCCTTCACTACTCACACGATCCCCCTGCCATTCCGATGACTCCTTGTGGTAGTGCAGACCCCTATTATACCTTGCCCAAAGTATACCACTTCCTTGCTAGCCTCACGGTTTCTGGGGAGCTTCCTCTTATCTGGTATGCTGTAGTTGAAAGGTGATAATAGACCCAGCTCAAACATCACTTTCCCTTATATTCATCCATATGTATTTCTTGATGCCTACTTTACACTAGATGCTGTGCAGAAGGCTAGGAACTTAAGAGAAAAACCATACCTAGTCCCTGACCATAGAGAGATTAATTTCTGACCCTCATCACAGTCTGCCTTGCTTCTCTCTAGCAAAGGTTCACAAGCAGTAGGCATCAGACTAACCTGGAGAGCTTGTTAAAACACTGATTGCAGCCCTGGCCAGGTAGACCCGTTGGTTAAAATGTCATCCCAATACACCAGGGTTGAGGGTTCTGTCACTGGTCGGTGCATAGGGCCTGTACAGGATTCAATTGGTGAATGCACAGATGGGGGAATGGAACAACAAATCAATTTTTTTCTTTCTTTCTTTCTCTCTCTTTCTCAAACAAGAAAACCACTGATTGTTGAGCCCCACCTCCAGAAGTTTGTGATTCAGTAGGTCTTGAGTGGGACCCAAGAATGTACATTTCTTTTTTTTTTTAAGATTTTATTCATTTATTTTACAGAGAGAGGAGAAAGGGGGGAGAAACATCAATGTGCGAGAGATACACCAATTGGTTACCTCTTGTGTACCCCCAAATGGAGACCTGGTCCACAACCCAGGCATGTGCCCTGACTGGGAATCTAACTGTCAACCCTCTGTCCACAGGCTGGCCCTCAATCCACTGAGCCACACCAGCCAGGGTGAATGTGCATTTCTAATAAGATTCCAGATGAGGTTGATACTGCTGAACTGGGGGGAACCACACTTTGAGAACTATTGCTCTAGAATATAAAGTTAAGAGCAAAGAGTTCAGAGCCAGACTGTTTTGGCTTCAGTCCTGGTGCTGTCATTTACTAGCTGTGTAAAACTAGGCATATTACTTCTCTGTGTCTCAATTTCCTCCTCCCCTATTTTAGGGGGTGAAAAATAGTACCCACCTTGTTGGGCTGTTGTTAATACATATAAAGACCTTAGAATAGTACCTAAAGAATGTAGGCGAAGTGTTGGCTGCTGTCATAATTACCTGCCTCTTGCACTATACTCTACAATTTTTAAGAATAGGGTCCACCCTCACTGGTGTGGCTGAGTTGGTTGGGCATTGTCCTGCACAGTGAAAAGCGAAAGGTTGCTGCAGGGCACATGCCTGGGCTGTGGGTTCAGTACCTGGTCCCAGGGCACGCACTATGCAGCCAATCAATGTTTGTTTCTCACACTGATGTTTCTCACCCGCTCTATCTTCCTCCCTTCCCCTCTCTCAAAAAAAATAAATAAATAAAATGTTAAAAAAAGAAAGAATAGGGCCCATTTCAGATGCATTTCTGTCCCCTTTTAGTGCCTGCCACAAAGCTGTGCCTAGAATGATCAGTAAATCTGGGTTGACCTGAATCAAACAGATCAACCTCAAAATATCCTCAAAAATAGGAAGCCCACCCAGACCAGTGCAGCTCAGTTGGCTGGGCATTGTTCTGCAAAGAAAAGGTCTTAGGTTCAATTCCTGGTCAGGGCACATGGCTGGGATGTGGGTTCCACTCTTGCAGGGGTGCATTTGAGAGGCAATAGATGGATGTTTTTCTCTCTCACATCAATGTTTCTCTCCCTCTCTTTCTCCCTTCCTTACCTTCTCTAAAAATAAATTTTAAAAATCTTTTTTTTTTTAAATGGCAATTTTCCTGTCAGACACCAGTGGAGCAAGGAGTGTGCATGCAGAGTTTCCCAACAGCTTTACTGCAAAGATGGTCAATGTGCCTAAAATCCAAAGTACTTCCTGTGAGAAGTGTGGAAAGCATCAACCTAACAAACTGACCCAGTATAAGAAGGACAAGGACTCCCTGTATGTCCAGTGATCCAGTTCTAAGCTTTGGGATTCTTTTGTCCTTTTATTTTTTGAGAGGAAAATGCTGAAGCTGTAGAAAAATTACCTATATGAGTGTACAATAAATGTAGCCTTGGCTGGTGTGACTTAGTGGGTTGCACGCTTTGATTCCCAGTCAGGGCACATGCCTGGGTTGCAGGCCAGGTCCCTGGTTGTGGGCATGCAAGAGGCAACTGATTGATGTTTCTCTCCCTCTTTTTCTCTCTCCCTACCCCTCTCTCTAAAAATAAATAAATAAATAAAATCCTAAAAAATCATAGGCATACAAAAAAAAAAAAAAAGAAGAAGAAAACAGCTGGACCTTTCTACCATAGTGTAACTAAGCTGGAAGCTCAGGATTCTGTAAGAATTTGAATCCCTTGTTCTAAATACCAAGCCTCACACTTAAGTTTGTGGAATGGCGATCATCACTATTCTGACTCATCTTCAAAGTGGCTAGCAAAGGCAAGCCTGCCCTGGCTCTTCAATGTCTTTCTGCAGAATGTCTCCATCATCAGGGATTTTTTTCTCAGCTAGGCAAGGTGGTAGAGTATAAGGAAAAGCCAGATAACATTTTGGTTTTTTATGCTGACAAACTTCTTCCACTAACTCCTTTTTTAAAAAAATCCTCACCTGAGGATATATTTGCTGATTTTAGAGAGAGAAGGAGAGAAAAGAACACCGGTGTGAGAAACATTAATACATTGCCTCCTCTATACACCCCAACCAGGGATCAAACCCACACCTAGGTAGTGTATTTTGCCATGCGTAGTGCACACTATTTTGCCCAATTATTTTAAGGAAAAATAAGGATGCACATTATACATGGGTATAATGACTGCATACCATGGGTATAAAAATGGGTATAATAATCCCATGTACAGTACGCACAAAAACATGAGTGTGCATTACACACAGCACAATATGGTATGTGCCCTGACTGGAGACAGACCTGCAACCTTTTGGTGCATGCGATGGCACTCCAACTGACTGAACTACCCAGCCAGGGCCTTTAGGAACTCTTGATGTACCTTCTCAGAAAGCTGTTTGCTCCTTGTGTTTCCAGTTCAATTCTTGCATCTCACATCCAGGGCCTCTGTTGTGCGGGCCAGAGCCTGGGTCTTCTGTCTTTTACACCTTGTCTACAGCTACAGCTTCCTGGCCCCAAAGCGAGAATGGCCTGAAAAAAAGCATTGCATCTCCATCTATATTTTCCTTGCCTTAATATTTAAAAAAACAGTCTGGGAACAATAAAATCAAGGTAATATAAAAGACATAAAACAAATTATATATGCCAACAACCACCAACAGCTCTTGCATGCACAGCTTCCTTTTATCTGTAATAAAATGTACTTCTTATATACCAGATTTTGCTGTGTATGATGCACACCCACACTTTTGGCCCAGACTTTCAAGAAAAAAACTTATTTTAATTTTTAAACTCTATTTATTTATTTATATTTAGGAACAAAACCAATTATTGTATTCCAGGGTATTATTTTGCATATGGATATTGTTATTGCTTTCTAGAGTTGCACTTTTAACACATAAATAAAAAAATTAAAAACATTTATATAGATACAGAATTATATAGATACAGAATGTATAATGTGCATACTTATTTTTCTCTCAAAAAATGTGCACATTTTACAATGGCAAAATGCAGTATTACAGAAACTAATTTTAAAAATCAGAAACATGAATAGGGCAAAGTGGGGGAAAGGGGACATCTGCAATAATGTTGACAATAAAAAATAAAAAGAAAAAAGAAATCATGAACAATGAAATTAACAAATATCAGCTGGTATTTGAAAAGATTTATGAAATTGGTAGACTTTTTAAATTACTTTTTAAAAAATTGAAGTATGCCTTGGCTGGTGTGTCCCAGTGGACTGAGTGCTGGCCTGCAAAGCAAGGGTCACTGGTTTGATTCCCAGTCAAGCCACATGCCTCAGTCACAGGCCAGGTCCTCAGTAGGGGGTGTGCCAGAGGCAACCACATATTGATGTTTCTCTCCCTCTCTTTCTCCCCCCTTCTCCTCTAAAAATAAATAAAATCTTAAACAATATTAAAAAATTGAAGTATAATTAACATAATAAAATACACATACATAAAAGTGTACAATATAATCAATTATAACATAGGAATCAGTGAAATATCACCACAAGACAGTGAACATATCTATCTCTCCCAATTTTCAAACTCATTACAGAGATTTAATAAATATAAGGGAGTTTTTATATAACTAAACATTTGAAACACTGTATAAAATTTTAAATTGCCACATGTGGGGGGGTTCTGCCCTCAGGGCCCACACCTCCCCACCCCCCGGCCGCCACTGATGAGAATAGGTCTACCAAGACATGATTTGCTTGGGGAGGGAAGGTAGCCAATCTCTCAAAGGAGAAGGGCCAGGAGCCTGTTCCTCAGTGGACTTTTACTGGGTTCCTTTGCACAAGAATACAGGTAAAGCTCATTAATCATTGTCAGGCAGTAAGTATCAAACAATAGGTAACAAAGAACTCTGAGGGCCTATTTTGAGTCAGGGTCAGATAGCTAAAGAGCTGTAAAACTTTGAGGAACAAACTTACTTCTTGCTTGGACCCTTATCATTTAATTGAGAGCATTCTAAACAAAGCAGGTTTCACAGGATTTTACATATTCTTTCTTACACCAGGGGAACCCACCCTTTCCAGCCCAGGGCTGCACCACCCTCTGTCATTGTTTCAGGCTTAGGTGGAGCAAGGGAAGTAAGGCAGCCAAGAGATTAGGAGATTTTCTCGCAATGAGGACTCAGGCTTTGTCAAAGCTGAGGGGTGAGGGTCCATCACCCCCTTTTGCTGTAGCCCCCGAAGTCCTTCCTTGGGAGCCTCCCACGTGATTGTGCTTGTCTTACGTTGTTCCCCCCTTGGGTATTCTTACTCGTCATTGGCTAACCGACCAAGCATTGGGGCCAGTTATGGATGAAGTAAAAGGAACAGAAGCGTTGCTCCTGCCAGGGAGATAGGCTTTTGTCTCCTTGGTGGCTTACAGTCCAAGGTCGCTCCCTCAGCCTTAGCTTTGGTGGGGGTTACAGCTTCTGAAACCAGGTAGGGCGATAATGGGAAGGGAATGGGGATGGGTTTTAAGGAACATCTATAAAGGACACATGGACAAAATAAATGGGGGATAGGATCCAGGGTGGGATATAGAATGGCTGGGTGGGGGTAGTAGTAAAGGGAAAATGGAGACAACTATACTTGAACAACAATAAAAATTTTTTTTTAAAGTGCTGACTTCTGGCCAAGAAGGAGGTGTAGGTAGATATGCTTTGCTTCCTCACACAAACAAAAGGACAGCAACCAATTTAAAAACAAAAAATAACCAGGACTGCCAGAAAAATCAAACTGTATGGAAGTCCTACAACCAAGGAGTTAAAGAAGAAACATTCATCCAGACTGGTGGGGCAGAAATGGGCAGCGGGGGGTGGGGGAGGATGGCAAGGCTGCAGCTGGCAGACTGGGAAGTCCCATATTCATGTGCGGATAAACCAGGAGGAACAACTGGGGAGTGGGACAGATGGCACAACCCAGGTTTCCAGCACAGGGAAATAAAGTCTCCAAACATCTGGCTATAAAAATCTGTGCGGGACTTCTGGCCAAGATGGAAGCATAGGTAGACATACTGTGCCTCCTCACACAACCAAGAGAGGGACAATAACAATTTAGAAACAGAATAACAACCAGAACTGACAGAAAATTGAACTGTATGGAAGTCAGACAACCAAGAAGTTAAAATAGACCAGTTCATCCAGACCGGTAGGAGGGGCAGAGTTGGGCAGCCAGGCGTGGGTCGTGGCGCAGAGAGCGTAGAGCATTGGGATCAGGAGCGTAAGGCAACTGGGCATGCAAGACCGCAGCGAGAAGACCCTGGAAGTGCAAGTGACAGCTGGCAGACCCCAGCGGAGAGGTGGCACCCAGCAGACCCAGCGAGGCAGCAATTGTGAAGCAAGGCACTGTGCGCAACCCAGGATCACAGCACTGGGAAATAGAGCCTTGGGGCACTGATTGAAAACACCTGTGGGGGGTTGAGGCGCAGGGAGAGACTCCCAGTCTCACAGGAGAGGTCCTTGGAAAGTCCCACAGGGTGCACAAACCCACCCACATGAATTGGCACCAGAGGAGCCCAGTTTGCTTAGGGGAAGTGGCGGAAGGGACCGAGGTCCGATGGAGAGCTGAGCAAGTGCCATTGTTCCCTCTCGGACCTGGCCCGCACATACAGCGTCACAACCCAGCGACTGAGGTGCCCCACCCTGGTGAACACTGAAGGTTCCGCCCCTCATATGGGGACAGACCAAAGGAAAAAAAAAAGGTGGCTCAAACAGAAGGACAAATGAAAGCCCCAGAGTCAGTACTTTTAAACAACCGAGAGATAGCCAATCTATCAGATGCACAGTTCAAAGCACTGGTGATCAGGATGCTCACAGAATTGGTTGGATTTGGTCACAAATTAGTTGAAAAATGAAGGCTACAGTAAGTGAAATGAAAAAAAACTCACAGGGCACCAATAGCGATGGAATGAAAGCTGGATCTCACATCAATAGAGCAGACCAGAAGGAAGAAAAAAAATACGACCAGAAAAGAATGAAGAAATAAGAATTCAAAAAAATGAGGAGAGGCTTAGGAACCTCCAAACTTTTTAAACGTTCCAACATCTGAATTATGGGGGTACCAGAAGGGGAAGAGGAAGAGTAACAAGTGGAAAAGTTATTTGAACAAATAATAAAGGAGAACTTCCCCAAGCTGGCAAAAGAAATGGACTTCCAGGAAGTCCAGGAAGCTCTGAAAGTCCCAAAGAAGTTGGACCCAAGAAGGAACACACCAAGGCACATCATAATTACATTAGCCAAGGTAAAAATGAAGGATAGAATCCTAGAAGCAGCAAGAGATAAGGAGATAGTAACTTATGAAGGAGTGCCCATCAGACTGTCAGCTGATTTCTCAAAAGAGACCTTGCAGGCAAGAAGGGGCTGGAAAGAAGTATTCCAAGTCATAAAAGGCAAGAATCTACATCCCAGATTGCTCTATCCAGCAAAGCTTTCATTTAGAATGGAAGGGCAGATAAAGTGCTTCTCAGATAAGGTAAAGTTAAAGGAATTCATTATCACCAAGCCCTTATTATATGAAATGTTAAAGGGACTTATCTAAGAAAAATAAGATAAAAAACATGTATAGTAAAAAAGCAGCAAACTCACAATTATTAACAGCCACACTTAAAACAAAAACAAAAAGAAACTAAGCAAAAAAAAAAAAAGAACAGGAACAGAACCACAGAAATGGAGATCACATGGAGGGTTAGCAACAGGGGAGTGGGAGGAGGAGAGACAGGGAAAAGGTAGAGAGAACAGGTAGCATAGATAGTAGGTAGAAGATAGACAGGGGGAGGGCAAGAATAGTATGGGAAATGTAGAAACTAAAGAACTTATGACACATGGACATGAAGTAAAGGGGGGAATGTGGGTGAAAGAGGGTGTGAAGGGTGGAGGGGACAGCTGTAATAGCATAATCAATAAAATATATTTTTAAAAAATCTGTGCGGGTTGTGACAGTGCAGAAACTCCCAGTCTCACAAGAGAGTCCATGGGAAGGACCCAGCAGGGCAATCAGCACTGGAAGGGCTCAATTTGCTTGTGGGTAGCTGGGAAAGCAACTGAAAGTGGGGCAAGAACCAAGCAAATGGCATTGTTTCCTTTCAGACCCCTCCCCCACATACATCACCACAGTGCAGTGAAGTGGGTCGCCCCTAACCCTGACAAATACCTAAGACTCTATCCCTTACAAAGTTACAGATGCACCAAGACAAAGAAATATGGCCCAAATAAAAGAATAGATCAAAACTCCAGAAAAAGAACTAAGGATGAGGAGATAGTCATCCTATCAAATGCAGAGTTCAAGACACTGATGATGAGGATGCTCACAGAAATGATTGAGTACAGACACAAAATAAAGGAAAAAATGAAGGCTATACAAAGTGAAAGAAAGAGAAATATACAGGGAACTAATAGTGAAGGGAAGGAAACTGGGACTCAAATCAACGGTTTGGAACAGAAGGAAGAAATAAACATTCAACTGGAACAGAATGATGAAACAAGAATTCATAAAAATGAGTAGAGGCTTAAGAAGCTCTGGGACAGCTTTAAACATTCCAATACCCACATCATAGGGGTGCCAGAAGGAGAAGAGGAAGAGCAAGAAATTGAAAAAATAATGAAGGAAAACTCCCCCAATCTGGCAAAGGAACTAGACATGCAAGTCCAGGAAGCTCAGAAAGTCCCAAAGAAGTTGGACCCAAGGAGGAACTCACCAAGATGCATCAGAACTAAATTATCCAAGATTAAAGATAAGGACAGAAGCTTAAAAGCAGCAAGTGAAAAGGAGGCAGTTACCTACAAAGGAGTTCCCATAAGACTATCAGCTGATTTCTCAAAAGAAACCTTACAGGCAACAAGGGGCTGGAAAGAAGTATTCAAAGTCATGAAAGGCAAGGACCTACATCCAAGATTACTCTATCCGGAATAGCTATCATTTAGAATGGAAGGGCAGATAAAATGCTTCCCAGATAAGGTAAAGTTAAAGGAGTTCATTATCACCAAGCCCTTATTATATGAATGTTAAAGGGACTTACCTAAGAAAAAGATCAAAATTGTGAACAGTAAAACAACAACAAACTCACAACTACCAACAACTGGGCTTAAAAAAAAAAAACAAACTAAACAGACAAATAGAACAGAAAAGAATCAGAGAATGGAGATCACATGGAGGGTTATCAATGGGGAGGAGGTTGGGGAGAGAATAGGGGGAAAGTACAGGGAATATGAAGCATAATTGGTAGGTACAAAAGAGACAGGGGGAGGTTAAGAATAGTGTAGGAAATGGAGAAGCCAAAGAACTTGTATGTATAACCCATGGACATGAACTTAAAAGGGAGGAATGCTGGAGGGAGGGGGGTGCAGGGCAGAGGGGGATAAAAGGGAGAAAAAATGGGAGAACTGCTACAGCATAATCAATAAAATATACTTAAAAATAAAAAATGCAAAACAAAGATTGAGCAACAATTAAGGAGGACACTCAGAAAGTTATCAAAAATGACCAAAGAATACCTGACCTAGAAGATTCACTATCTGGTATTTCTAACCATTCTTGAAAGAGCTCATTCTGTTCCATATTATATGAATGGTTTCAGAGTATGGGAAAGGACCTGGTCAAGTACCTCAGTTGGTTAGAGCATCATCCTGCATAGGCCAAGGTTGCAGGTTTGATCCCTGTTCAGGGCACATATAAGACTCAACCAACGAGCCCTGTCTGGTATGGCTCAGTGGTTGGAGGGCTGTCTGGTATCCAAAGGGTTGTGGGGGTTGATACCCAGTTGGGGCACCTATTATAAGCAACCAATAAATGTTTCTCATATTGATGTTTTTCTCTCCCTTCCTCTCACCCTTCCTCTCTCTCTAGAAACAATGAAGGCATGTCCTCGGGTGAGGATTTTAAAAAAGAATAAACTAATGAGTACATAAACAAATGGAATAACAAATCAATGTTTCTTTCTCTCTCTCACTCTATCTCTCCTTTCCTCTCTCTCTCTTTCTCTCTCAAAAAATTAATAAATAGAATATGGGTTAAGGAGAATTTTTCTAACTTGTTCATAATAGCGGATGAAGAGTCTCACCTTTTATTAGATGATGGTATTACAAAAAGTGATCTCAGGAATATGGATGCAGATATCACAAGTCCAACACTAGCATACAGAGTTCTATAGCAGAGTAATTAAATGTGATAATAATAATAATAGCTAACATTAAGTGTTTACTTAACATTAAGTGCCAGGCACTGTTCCAAAACTTTCCATATGTTAATTCAAATAATCCTCACAAAAATCCTGAAGCATCATTGAACAACAGGTGAGCTTCAGCTGAGAAGCAATAGGTAAAAAACAAGAACAGGCGGGTATTGTTATTTAAAAATCTATAGCATTCACTGATGGTACCAGTAATAACTAATTATAAACTATAATAATAAAATATCCAATTCCAAATACTTGGAAATAAACTTTAAGAGATATTTGTAATCTATGAGAAAACCTATAAAAATCAATAAGACATTAAAAAAAGCTGAATTAAGTAAAGAGAGAGGCCAAGTTCTAGTCAGAAAAAGCAAATAATGTAAGAATGTCTGTGGAACCCTTGGTGCTTCAGCCCCAAGTTAGGAGGACTAACATCTGCTATCCTCACCCATCTCATGGAATATGCTCAAGAAATCCAAAGAGACAAGGATGGATTTGACTCGGTCTCTACCCCTAAGAAGAGATAAATATATAGGTCAGTTCTATCCAATAGAAATATCATCTGGGATACATACATAATTTTAGATTTTCTAGTAGCTGCATTGTAAAAAGTAAAAAGGAAACAGGAATTTTAATAATGTTAATAATATATTTTACTTAACCCCAATATATTATCATTTCAACATGTCATCAATGTAAAAATTATTAATATTTTACATCCTTTTTATATAGTCTTCGAAATCTGATGTGTATTTTACACTCGCACATCTCAATTCAAAGTAGCCACATTTCAAGTGGCTACTGTACTGGACAGCACAGATGCTGATTTCAAAGTAATTTTGAGTATAATGACTGAGACAAGCATGCGTACCATGGGAATTAAAAGGAGGTATGTCTAACCCAGTCTGGAGTAATCACAGTAGGTTTCCTAGAAGAGATACCTACTTCAACAGGTCTGGAGGGATAAACAGGAACTAGCTAGACAAAGATGGGGACTTTCTAAGCAGCATTAGCAGAAAGCATGAAGTAATATCACATACATGCCAGGAACTATCAGTAGTGATATTCTATCATAAAGAGGAAAGCAAGAAACAGTGAGAAGATGCTAGAGAAGTATACTATGCCCGAATCTGCTCATTCTCTCCCTAGCCCAAACCAGGGAAGGGTCAGCAGGGGGAGGGACAGGAGGAGCTGTCCTTGGTTCTGACCACCAAACAGGCTCACAGTGTAGTTCCACCCAGGCTGGAAGTGAGCTGCCCCAGATCAAGCCTATTTTCCAGGGTCTTCTGCAGCACACATGGAGCTCCCAAAACCCTAAGCCTGGCCTGGCAGAACAGGAGAGGCCTTTTGATGGGCTGATACTGAGTAGTTTAAAGAATCTTAGAAATATCCAAGTCTAAGAAGAGAACCCAAGGAGACTGAAATTTAAAGTCAGGTGTGGCCAAGAAAGGCATCATCTTTGAAATAAAAGTAGATGTAGATCTACTATAGCAAGTGAACCCCAAAGATGGTAGTTAACTTGTGGGGTCCTTTCCTGACCACTTAGAAAATGTAAACTGACAACTCAACTGTCAACCCAAAATTAACTCCTATTATCTTCCTCCACCTCCATTAATCTATAAAGAGGCTCAGTGAAAAAACTATTTACATAAACATGTCCTGAGCATAACAATGGGTCAAGGATAAACAATAGTCTTCACAAATAGGACTATATAATTATCCTTATTCTTGAGTAAGTAAATATAGAATAATAATTCTATATCAATTTTTAAAAATTGCACTATGTATCAATAATAAAGGTATTGTGATGGAACTGTACATTGGCATTTTATACCAATATGTTCCTTTGGAAAGCAATTTGGCAATATTTATGAACAGCTGTAATGATGTGTTTCTGCACTTTGACTTACAATTCCACCCAGTGACACACTGAAGCACTTGGACTCGACAAACCTGGGTCATATCTCAGCTCTACCACATGTGGACATGTAACCTTGAGGACTGTAATTTCATCATCTATAAAAATCTCATAGAGTTGTGAGAAGATTACATTATTAGTGGCTGGCAAAAGCCAAGCACAGTACTTAGGACTTACAGGTGCTGGATACATGATAATTCCTGTGGTCCTCCAATAATGCCCCTGAAACAGGCCCTCCTTTTAATTCTACATCATCTCAATCATTCTCATGGTTTTACTTCCTTTTAATAGTAAATAAAAACAGAAAATGAAGAGGAGAGAAAAATCAGTCACACCCTTTAAAGTACTTATATCCCTATCTGCTCCTAACTTGGGCTCCAGGAGCCACCTCCTCATAAGTTTCTGGTTTGAGCAAATAGGAGGTTGGTGGTACCATATCCTGAGACTGTAAACACTCAAAGATAATGAGTGTGTTTTTGACATATTGAGCTTGGACAGCCTAAAAGATATCCTAGCACAGTTGTCTCATACATGGTTGAACTTATGATGTGGAACCCAGAAAAGACACTTCACTTCAAGATCCATATTTAAGAGTTAAAAGCATACAGACAGTAGCTGAAGCCATGGACATCAATGAGAACTCTCAAAGAGGGTGTGTTGCATGAAGACAGAATAGAGCATAGACAAAAACACCACTTAACTCATGCCCGCATATCAAAATGGTAATAAAACCCTGTGTATTCTACCTCCTAATATATTTTAATAGTCTCTACTTTTCTATATCCCTACTGCTATTATCCCAGTCCAGGCTACCACTAAATCTTGTCTGGATAAGTGCAACAGTCTCCTAACTCCTTGCCTCTAGTCTTGCATGCTCAGGTCCATTCTCTAATTGCATCCAGGGTAATCATTCCAAAACACAAATAAATATATGTTTATTCACTCAGCAAACATTTACTAAATGCCTACCAGTGAGTGAACAAAGCAGACACATATATTCCTTACCTTCACAAAGATTACAGTGACAGACAATAAACAAGTTAATATATATATATTGATATATATATATCAAGATAAGTCCTTTGAAGA
Source organism: Phyllostomus discolor (assembly GCF_004126475.2). Lineage (NCBI taxonomy): Eukaryota > Metazoa > Chordata > Mammalia > Chiroptera > Phyllostomidae > Phyllostomus > Phyllostomus discolor. The sequence goes on along the minus strand of NC_040907.2, from coordinate 23,509,461 downwards.
AAAGAGAACAGGTTGCTATAAGACAAAAAAAAGAATAATTGGAGATGGTGACTATATTTGTGGTCAAAAAGATGAAGGTAAAATCCTAGCAGGTGAGTGTGATAGGTGACAGTCGTCAGCACAAGGGTCATTTCGTCACTGGGAAGGGATGGTCCTCTCCAGCGATGACGGTGGTTAGCAAGATGAACAGAGATGTGCGAGTGAGAGCAGCAATTAACCAAAAATTAACAGAAACTGAGGAAAGATAATGTCTCTAAGAGTTGCTGAGAGCTAATCAATTGAATGTGGCTGCAAGGATTAGTAGAAGGCACACTGTAAAGAGGTAATTAAAGAGAAAGGGTTAGAGCAGTTACTATGGATAACTGGCTCAGTGGCTGAAATCACACCAAAAGGCAGAGCCCTGGTGCCTGACAGTGTAAAGAAGGAGCTTCTACAAAGGATAAGAGCATTCCCTGCTCAGCATGCCAGCCTTTCCGAGTGAATTAGATTGTGTTTTGTGATTTTATTTCTGAAAGTACAACTTGCCATAAATTGGAAATTGATTTCCCAATAGAATCCTTTTTTGTATGATGGTATATAGTTTTCAGTAATAAGGTATACATTGTACTGTTTTCCCCCTAAATGTTATTTTAATAAATACCTCATGAGCTAAAGAAAAATGGAAATGTTTCTTTAACAGCACAGGACTAAAATACTGATCATCAGCATGTGAATTGGGAGGTGGGGTGGTCAGACTTAAAGTGTTCCAAAGGTCCTTGTATTGTTTAAGACAAGAATAAAGGCATTAATTCATTTAGACTTTGGTAAGCAAACATGATAAAACTCCAAAAAAGCTATTAAAGAACAGACATAGAATAAAAAACAGAAATAGAACTTTCAAACCTTTGGCTAAATACCTCTAGAATGATTTAGAAAGTTGAGTCAGTAGTTAAAACTCTCCACACAAAAGAAAAACATAGTAAATGGTTTTACAGGTGAGTTCTGCCAAATTGAGGGAATAACAGATCATTTCAATTTTATAAAATCTTTTTTAGAGAAGAGAAAATAGACTACTACCTAAATCAGTATAATCTTGATGCCAAAACCAAAAGGACTGTACAAAAATGGAATATTACAGACTAATCTCACTCATATGCAAAGATGTAAAAATCCTAAACAAAATAATAGGAAACCAGATCTAGTGATGTGTTAAACATATGAATGTATATCCCATGACCAAATTGTACTTACCCCAATAATGCAAAGTGGTTTAACATTAGAAAGTCTAAAAATGTCAGATTAAAGAGAAAAACAATATGAAATCTATTCATGATTTTTTTTTAATTTTACATTTTTATTTTTTTATTCTGGAGAGAAAAGAAGGGAGGAAGGGAGGCAGGGAGAGAGAGAGAGAGAGAGAGAGAGATCAACATGAGAAACACCAGATGGTTGCCTTCCATATGGGTCCTGACTGGGGACTGAATCTGCAAATATGCTCTCATGGGCAATCGAACCCATGACCTTTTGGCTTACAGGACAACGCTCCAACCAAGCAAGCCACCCTGGCCAGGGCCTATTCTTGATTAAAAAAAAAAAAAACTCTTAGCAAACTAGGAAAAAGAGAGTTTCTTAAGCTGTTAAAAGGTTACCAAAAGGGTCCAACCAAAAACATACTAAGCATAAAAAAAAGAGCATGAATTCAACTAGATTAAAATTAAGAATTTAAATTCATCCAAAGACATTACAAAGAAAGTGAAGACAAGGCAAAAACCAATGTTTATAATACATATACATCAAAGTATAAGTATTATAGCATTTGTATTAATGTTATACTACTTATAATTCATAATTATATAAGTATAATTTATAATGTTTATAATTTTACAAATTATAAATATTTGTATTAATAATACAAATAAGTTAAAAACAGATTATTATATATATTTTTAAAAAGGCAAAAGTCATGAATAGCAGTTTTGCAGAAGAAACTTGAGGACTGAGAAAACATATGAAAGAGTTCAGTCTCAGCCCTAGTCAGGTGGCTTATTTGGTTAGAGCGTCGAACCAATACACCAAGGTTGCGGGTTCCCTCTCTGGCCAGGGCACATACAAGAATCAAGTAATAAGTCCATAAATAAATGGAACAACAAATCAATGTTTCTGTCTCTCTCTCTTCCTCTAAAAAAATCAATAGATTTAAAAAAGTTTAACCTCATTATTTATTAGGAAAATACAAAGTAAGATCACAATGAGACAACAAATTCACCCACTAAACTGGGAAAAAATGAAGAATGTGGAATAAAGAGAACTCAAGAGTCTCATGACAGCTCTGTTGACAAAGGTAGCTGGACACCTAGAGCAAAGAGAACTCTTAGATGCTGAAAGTGTGAATTGGTACAACCAACACACTGTTTTGTAAAACTGAAAATGCGCAAACCCTACAACCCAGCAATTTTGGTCTAGAGAAACTTCTGCTTTTGCTAGGAGGAGATGTGCATAGGACTGTTCTTAGTGGGACTGTTTGTAATAGGAAAATATTGAAAACGACACTAACCCCATCCATAATAGAATTGTGATATATATAAAAATAAATCTCAGAAACATGATATTGAGTGACAAAACAAGTTGCAGAAGAATGGCAACTAATTTAGTCTCACTGTGCCTCAGTTTTCTCACCTTAAATCAAGAAAAACAATACCCACCTCAGTACAGCTGTTGGGAGAATTAAATTACATATCAAGTGCTTACAACAATGCCTCAATTTAGTGTGTAAACATTCACTTACTGCCCATCTTCGGCGCAGTACTCCTTACCTCAATTATACTTAACATCTCCCAGACTAAGACTGTGTTTTATCCCATCCAGAGAATAAACTTTCAATCTTCTACCAGGTTGGATACAGCAGAGATGGGCAGTCACCTATAACTATCATGAAGTTAAAGAGCATCTGGGAGCCTAACAGATTTTTATCATTCTTTCAACCTGTTTTCCTGTTTTCATCCCCACCTTTATCATATCCAGAGCTTCTTGGTGCCTCCAATCCCTAACCTGTGTGTGTCTGTGCCTGTTTTTGTCTGTGAGAACGAGCCTGAGGGAGAATGGTTTGCAGGGAAAATAGGCTTGCCTTTACCTTTCTCCCATGCCACTTTAGAACTTAGTTTTCTGGGATATGCAAAGTCAGTTGCCATTGGTCCATAAAAATTTTTAAAAATTGTTGTTCAAGGACAGTTTTCTGCCTCCCCATCCCAGCCCACCCCCCGGTCCATAAAATTTTTAGCCTCCAAAAATTCATTCCTGTTTTCTCCTTTCCTTTGCTCTATGTTCTTATGAGTTTGCACTTAAAAATTTATTTATTATTGTTTTTGTGGAGTGAGTGTTGGTAAAAGGGGGCGAGCAATTCACCAGGTCTCACTCTTCACTGCTTGGCAGTTAGAACAGTGCTAAGAACACATCCCCAGGCTGCCTTGGCTCTACGGCTTCCAAACAGTACGACCTTTGTTAAACTGCTCGAGCTCTCATCTTCTTCATTCCAGCATTTATAAACCAAAGGTAGCAGCATCTACTTCATTAATTTATGAGGATTAAGTAAATTAATATTTAAAAGACCTTAGAACTTTGCCTATAACACTGTAAATGCTCCATAAATATTAGCTAATATTATTTGACGAAGTTCCCCAACGTGAAAATCAGAGGACAAAACAGACAGTAAACACAACTTAGAGGAAACAGAGACCATGCAAAGGGGACACAAGAAAACTTCCTCCACAAAACTGTGGTTTATAGTCTTAGAAAAATAAAAGAAGACAATGCATCCATTAAATGGGAGATTATAACAATAGGAAAAATTTAAACTACAGGAAAATATTAAATAGCAAAAATGTTAAATTCATACATGAAAGAAAGATACAGTTGAGAAAATTATCCTAAAAAGCAGAACAGAAAAAAAACAGAGTTGAAAAAATAGAAGGGAAAAATAAAAGAAAATTTAAAAAGCCATTCATTAGGTCCCACATCTGAGCAACAGAAGATCCAACTCAAGAGAAAGGAGAAAAAAATGTAGAAGAAATTATCAAAAACCTAATACAAATAAAAACTTTCTCAGAACTAAAGGGGTTTAGTTCCCAGAAAGGGAACAACTGCTCAGTACACTGAGAGAGAAAAAGAAAAAAAGAAAAAAACTCACATAAGAGCACTTCATGGTAAAATTTCAAATTTTCAGGAAAAAAGAGATCTTAGAAGCTTCTAACAGAACACTTAGCAAACCTTTTTGTTACTGATTCATTTGCCTGTTTTACATGAGGGCAGGGACAATGTCCACCCTCCACACGGCTACATCCAGTGCCAAATGCAGTGCCTGGAAAAGGGCAGGTGCGTAGTATTTGCTGAGCCAATATTGCGTAATTTTTGAACATACACAAATCCCTCCATATATTATACATCACAGGTGGCAAATACAAGGCCCTCGGGCCGAAAACAGCCCTCCGCCTTGTTTTATCCCACCTGGCACCTTGTTTCTACCCAGTGGCCACACCAGGCTCTCGCTTAACTGTTCAGTAGCTACATTTATACAGCCCTAAAATTACATTCAGCCCTCTGAAGGCAACCTCGAGGTTGATGTGGCCCCCGGTGACAATGAGTAGACACCCATTATACATCCTCGGAAACCCCTCATTATTTGTCGTGGGCATTTTAGGGCTGATGAAGTCACTGTACCGATTAGATTGATGAATCCAAAAATGAATATATATTTTTTCAATTTTCATTATGCTTTCAAATAAGGCCCTCAAGGTTTGGAGTTGAAAAGTCCCAAATTTGAATCCTGGTCTGACTCACGAGCCATGTGACCTGAGATCACTCTGACCCCTTCAACAAAAATCAACTGACCATCATCCTGCTCTGAGGTAGGGGTGCTTGCAGGGAAGGAGCACTTTGGCGATAAGTACAAAATAGTCCTTTCCCTCCTGAGTTCTTGACTGAATGGGGAGACGGGCAAGAAACAAGTTTACCACAACCTCCAGACGGGTCGTTCCCCACCCTCGTGAGCCCATTTTCCCCACACCTTCAAAATATTGTTTCAAAGTGATCATCAGTTCAACTTTCTTCCTTGTGGAGGCCTTCGGGGCTTCCCCTGAGCTCTCAGGATAAGTGGCCATTGAGTTCTGTGAGCGACTCTCGCGGGACCGAGGAGTGAGCTTGGCGGGCCACGCTGGCTGCAGCCACGCCAGGAGGAAGGACTGAGCAAGTGCGACCTGGCTCCTCCCTCCATCCCTAATTTCACTTCCTCAGGCCCAGAGCAAGCTGGCATTCCTGCTTTCTCCAACCGCCTCCCCTCACTCTCCTATTCGGTCGAGGTTTAATTGACAGTCAGTAAATTTCACATATTTAAAGAGTGCCATCTGATGAGTTTTGACATAAGTATACCCACAGGAACCCATGACCAGAATCAAGATAATCAAGATAGTGAACATACCCATCCACCTCAGAAGTTTCCTCCCGTCCCTTTGTAGTCCTGCTTCTTGTCCCTTTGCCTTCCCCCACTACCACCACTGACCTGCTTTCTGTCAGCATGGATTAGATTCCATTTTCTAGTATTTTATAGAGCCAGAGTAAATTCTTTTTTTGCACAAGGCTATCCAATTGTTGAAAAGATTGCCCCCATTAAATTGCCTTGGCACTTGTGTTGAAAATCAGTTAGCTATATTTGTATGGGTCTATTTCTGGACATTCCGTTCTGTTCCATATATCTATCTGTCTCTATCTTTATGCCCATATTGCACTTTTAAAAAAAATTGTATTTATGTATTTTTAGAGAAGGGGGAAAGGAGAAAAAGAGAGGGAAAGGAAGTATCAATGTGTGGTTGTCTCTCCTGAGCCCTCCACTGAAGACCTGGCGCACAACCCAGGCATGTGCCCCGACTGGGAATCAAACTGGCAACCCTTTGGTTCCCAGGCTGGCACTCAGTCCACTGAGCCACATCAGCTTTTTTTTTTTTTAAATCTCCTCACCCAAGGACATGCTTGTTGATTTGAGAGAGGGGGAAAGGGAGGGAGAGAAACATCGATGCATCCATGTGAGAAAGAAACATTGATCGTTGAGCCCCAAGCAGAGACCTCTCCTCCACACACAACCAACTGAGCCACACTGGTCAGGGCTCCTGTTTGTGTGTTTGTTAGCAACACTTAGTTCAATGCAACTGTACAACCAAGACTTTCTCTTTTCTGTTGGCTTCCCTTTTTTGTTTGCCGCTCTCAGCTCCTATATTTTAGACCCCTTACAATTCCTTGCCACCTGGGCATCCCCAACATGACCGTAAAGAAGAGTGAGAAAGGGAGAGAGACAGATGGATACGACTTTAGAGTGAGTCTGCTAGCAAGACAGCCTTATATAACTTAATGTAATCACAAAATCGCATCCCATTACCTTTGGCATATTTTATTGGTCAGAAAAAAGTCCCTGGTCCTGTCCACACAAGGGGAGTGGAGATGGGGATTAATGGTGCCATCTTAGAATCTGTCCTCTACAGGTAGACCAAGTTTGCCAACTATGTTTTTTTCCAAAGCTGTTTTTGATTATTCTAGGTGATCTTCTGCATTTCCATATAAACTTTAGAACCAGCTATAAATTTCTACCAAAAAAGCCTGCTGGGGTTTTTATTGGGATGGCTTTAGATCCCAATCAGTCATAGATCAGTTTGGGTATGAATAATGCCTTAACACTATTGAGTCTTCTGATCTGTGACCCTAGTATATAGTTCCACTTACTCTGGTTTTCTTTCATTTCTATCAGCGATGTTTTCTAGTTTTCAATATACAGATCTTCAGGTCATTTTTCTAATTTATCCCTAAGCATTTTATATTTTTGTTGCAATTTAAATGGGATTATTAAAAATTTTAATTTCATTCAAAAGTGCTTCATCAGTAAACTGGGAAAAGGAGGAAACCAAGGTTGTCCTGTGCTTACTATGACTAAGAAGGCAAGCATGTTAAATAAAGAAGACTGTTAGCACTCCCATTTGTCTTCTAAGCAAGTCCTCTTACCTAAGTCTTATCAGCAATAAAGTTGTCATCTTGCTCTTCATCCAACTATCTACTATCTACGCCTATTTTTCAGTTGGTTCTGAACTGGTGTAGGGAAGAGGGTATGATTTATTAACCCCCTAAAACCTCAACATCTTCATCTGACTGGTGAAACCTGCTCATATTTCAAAACTCAGCTCAAGGCTTCCTGCCTTCATGACAATTTCCTGACATTCCCTCCCATGTGTCCCTGCTTGCACTTCTTGTGGTGCATGTGGCAACACTTAGCTGTTCTCCTTTGTCAATACAGCTTTTCCCCTTCCTCCTTCTCCTCTCTCTAAACATGTAAAGGTCTCAAAAGCATAAAGAAGAAACATAATGTTTTTCCTTAAAAAATATCAGAACATGCTGCCCTGGCTAGGTCACTTAGTTGGTTAGAGTGTTGTCCTACATCTGCCAAGGTTGAAGAATTGATCCCCGGGCAGGTCACATACAAGAATCAACCAATTTGTGGGCTGGGTCCCCAGTTGGGGGCATGCGAGAAGCAATGAATTGATGTTTCTCTAACACATCGATGTTTCTCTCCCTCTCTTTCTCCCTCCCTTCCCCTCTCTCTAAAAATAAATAAAATCTTAAAAAAAAAGAATCAACCAATCAATGCATACATAAATGGAACAGCAAATTGATGTTTCTCTGTCTCTCTCTCTCTGTCATCTGTCTCTGTCTTTGTCTTTCTCTTTCTCCTTCCTTTCCTCTGTCTAAAATTAATTTTTTTTAAGAAATATCAGAACATACTCTAAGGCCACTTAAGTCAATAGGTAAAGGGAAGAATATTGACCATTGGAATAAGGCAAGAATCCAAACACAAAACAAACAAAAAAAAGAAAAACCATTATTTATCTTTGTAGTCCTGATGCTTACAATGTCAGGCAGGCAGTAGGTATTCAGTAAATGTTTGTCAAATGAATTATTATGATGACAAAATGGCATGATTTCAGTCTTAAAAAAGATATTAGTTTATTAGGTAATAGTTAATGAAATAATGGAAAATATTAAGATTATAACTATATAAAATGTGTGTACATTGAAAAGTAATATGTAAAATAAATTGCCATTGTGTTTGGTACCTTTTTTAAAAATTTAATCTCTATTGTATTTTTTTCCATTGCCATTTAGTCCCCTTGTTTGGTCTCTGTTAACAAGAATTTTAAAACTTTTCTTCATTATTTCTTATGTCTGAATTGGCCCCCTGACCCACAAACATTGGGTTGGGGGTAGGGGATTAATGTCCCATGAGACACTGAGACCCTGAAGACAGTTAAGTAAAGGCAGTTAGAGAAAACAGGACTAAACATGACAAATACTATGTCCAAATGCCAATCAAGTTCTGGGGCCAGTAACAAGGTCAAAGAAAGAGATCACGGAGGCTGGAATTTAAAACAAGGTCACTGGAAGAACAAAGTGCAGGGTGGAGGGGAATTCAAGCATTGCTTTCTTAAATATCTGTGGGAGACTACAGATTTCACTTGTTTAACACACATTAAAGTGCACCTACTTCCTGTCAGATGATGAGTGCTGGTTTTACTGAGATGAATAAGACAAAGTCCTGATTATACCTGATAGGCTTAAGTGATTAATACAAGTGAAAAGCTGTTGTTCCAGGAACTGGAACACGTGACCTATGTGAACCCAGGAGGTTGACAAGCAGTTCAAGCTTTGGGCCCCAGGGGTCTGCAAATGATGGTATCTGAGCCAGGTGTTCCAGGGAGGGAACATCTGTGACGCAGATAAAGAATAATTGAGGAGTAGATAAAGAAATACTAGGAAAATTGCAGCTGGACTGCAACTCTTATCAAATTAACCTTTTCCCAAACCCTTACCTACCCTTTTCTTCTCCTTACAAAAAGGTTGGCTTGAGATAAGATGTTAAGATGGTTTTCAGGTTACATAATCCCCTGTCTTCTCAGATTGCCAACATCTGAATAAAGTGCCTATAAAGATCCAATCTATCCCGGCTGGTGTGGCTCAGTGGATTGGGCAGCAGCCTGCAAACCAGAAGGTCACCAGTTTGATTCCCACTCAGGCACATGCCTGGGTTGCGAGCCCTGTCCCTGGTTAGGGGTGTGTGAGAGGCAACAGATTGATGTATCTCCCACATCAATGTTTCTCTCCCTCTCTTTCTCCCTCCCTTCCTGTCTCTCTAAAAATAAATAAATAACATCTTTAAAAAAATAAAACAGACCCAAGGACAGCATGAACACTGACTTTTCTGGTTTCAGTCCTAAGCAGGATAAATACAAAGATACCTAGGCCTATTACAGTAAAAGTGTTGAAAACCAAGAGAAGATACTAAAATCTGCCAGAAGAAAAAGGATTAGAAAGGGTTCTATGTCAGTAAAGGGTTCTCAGAGAAACAGAACCAATGGGATATACAAAGAGAGAGCTAAAAGGAGATAGGATTGGCCTCATGCAATTACAAAAAGTCATACAATAGGCCATCTGTAAGCAAGAGAACTAGTTTGAGTACAAAGTCCTAAGAACCAGGAGGCTGCTAATGTTAAGTTCTAGAGTCTGAAGCCCTGAGAATCAGGAGCTCTGATGTTTAAAGGATGTTGCAGCTCAAGAAGAGAGAAAATTTGCCCTTCCATTGTCTTTTTGTTCTATCTGGACCTTTCATGGATTGGATGATGCCTGCCCACATTGGTGGGGGTAGATCTCTTAACTCAGTCTACTGATTCAAATGCTAATCTCTCCCAGAAACACCTTCAAGGCACACCCAGAATAATGTTTTTTCAGTGATCTATCCAGTCAAGTTGGCATAAAATTAACCATCACTTCTTCAAAGGAACTGATAGCCAAATTCCCAACAGAACAATGGAAGCTAAAAGACAACAGAATAGCATCTTCACAGTTGAAAGAAAAAATACATCAAACTACACTAACTATTAAAATTGTCCTTTAAAAATTGAAGGACTGACTTCTGGCCAAGATGGAGGCATAGGTGGACGCACCATACCTCCACGCACAACCAAGATTGGAACAACAATTTAGAGGCAGAAAAACACCCAGAACTGACAGAATTTATCTGAATGGAAGTCAGACAGCCAAGAAGTCGAAGTAGACCTGTTCATCCAGACTGGTAGGAGGGGTGGAGATGAGCAGCCAGGCATGGGTCGCGGCAAGGAGAGCAGAGAGAGTTGGGTGCATAAGGCATCCAGGGGCACGTAAGGCATCTGGGGCGCACAAGATCGCAGTGGGTGGACCCTGAGTATGCAAGCGGCATCTGGCAGACCCAGTGAGGTGGCGATTGTGGGGCAGGGCAGAGCGTGCAACCCAGGATCCTAGAGAAGGGACTGAGGTCCCACAGAGAACAGAGCTACTGCCATTGTTCCCTCCCGCCCCCGCCCCCACATGCAACGTCACAATCTAGCGACTGGGGTGCCCAGCCCTGGTGAACACCTAAGGCTCCGCTCCTCACGGTAACAAGAGCGACCAGACCAAAAAAAAAAAAAAGAGAGAGAGAGAGAGAGATGTCTCAAGCAGAAGAACAAGTCAATGCCCCAGAACTCATCATTTTAAGCAACCGAGAGATAGCCAATCTATCAGATGCACATTTCAAAACATTGGTGATCAGGAAGCTCACAGAATTGGTTGATTTTGGGCGCAAATTAGATGAACAAATGCAGGTTACCATAAAAGAAATGAAGGAAAATGCACAGGGAACCAATAGTGATGGGAAGGAAACTGGGACTCAAAACAATAGAGTGGACCAGAAGGAAGAAAGAAACAATCAAACAGGAAAGAATGGAGAAATAAGAATTCAAAAAAATGAGGAGAAGCTTAGGAACCTCCAGGACATCTTGAAATGTTCCAACATCTGAATTATAGGGGTACCAGAAGGGGAAGAGGAAGAGCAACAGATTGAACACATATTTGAACAAATGATAAAGGAGAACTTCCCCAATCTGGCAAAGGAAATAGACTTCCAGGAAGTCCAGGAAGCTCAGAGAGTCCCAAAGAAGCTGGACCCAAGAAGGAACACACCAAGGCACATCATAATTACATTAGCCAAGGTAAAAATGAAGGACAGAATCCTAGAAGCTGCAAGAGATAAGGGGACAGTAACCTACAAAGCAGTTCCCATCAGACTGTCAGCTGATTTCTCAAAAGAGACTTTACAGGCAAGAAGGGGCTGGAAAGAAGTATTCCAAGTCATGAAAGACAAGGACCTATATCCCACATTACTCTATCCAGCAAAGCTTTCATTTAGAATGGAAGGGCAGATAAAGTGCTTCTCAGATAAGGTCAAGTTAAAGGAGTTCATCATCACCAAGCCTTTATTTTATGAAATGTTAAAAGCACTTATCTAAGAAAAAGAAGATAAAAACATGTATAGTAAAAGGACAGCAAAGTCACAGTTATTAACAACCACACCTAAAGCAAAACCAAAAGAAACTGAGCAAACAACTAGAACAGGAACAGAACCACAGAAATGGAGATCACATGGAGGGTTAGCAACAGAGGAGTGGGGGGGGGGGGGAGTACAGAGAATAAGTAGCATAGATGGTAGGTAGAAAATAGACGGGGGAGGGTAAGAATAGTATGAGAAATGTAGACGCTAAAGAACTTATAAGTATGACACATGGACATGAACTAAAGGGGAAGAATGTGGGTGGGAGAGGGTGTGCAGGGTGGAGGGGAGTGAAGGGGGGAAATGGGACAACTGTAATAGCATAATCAATAAAATACATTTTTTAAAAATTGAAGGACTCAGCCCTTGCTGGTGTAGCTCCATGGATTGAGTGCTGGCCTGTGGACCTAAGAGTTGGCAGTTTGGTTCCTGGTAAGGGCACCTGCCTGGGTTGTGGGACGGGTCTCTGGTTGGGAGCACATGAGAGGAAGCTAATTGGTGTTTCTCTCACACACCAATGTTTCTTTCCCTTCTTTCTCCCTCCTCTCCCCTCTCTCTAAAAATAAATAAATAAAATCTTTTAAAAAGGGACATAATTCAAAAGTGGGCAAAGGACTGGATAAATATTTCTCCACAGAAGCTATACAATGGCCAATGAGCACATGAAAAGGTGGTCAACATCACTGATCATTAGGAAAATGCAAGCCAAAATCACAACGAGATACCACTTCATACCCCTTAGGGTAGCTATTATCAAAAAACAGAAATCAACAAGTGTCCCCAGTGAGGATATTGAGAAATTGGAACACTTGTGCACTGTTGATGGGAATGAAAAATGGCACAGCCACTATGGAAAACAGTATAGTGGTTCCTTAAAATATTAAACACAGAATTACCATATGATTCAGCAATTCCACTTTTGGGGTTATAGCCAAAATAATTGAAAGCAGAGTCTCAAAGAGATATGTGTACACTCATGTTCATAGTAACATTATTCACAATAGCTGACTATTTATTAGAATGCTTTTAACCACTAGCTACATACTGATGGCTTCCAATCTCTGCAGTTCACATGTATCACTGTCAAATTGTTTGTCACCTTCCTCTTTTCAATAAATCATGAATCTGCTTCTTCGGTATTCATTGGCTCAATGGCACTACTATGTACGCAGCTTCCCAAGTCAGAAAGCTGAGAGCCCTCCTAATGAGTCTGCCTCATTTCCCCCACTCTCCATATCCACTTTCACCAAGTTCTGCTTTTTCTACTTTCTGAATATCTCTTGTGCTTGTTTCCTCTCTCCAGCTGCACTTTCACTACTCAAGTTCAATCCCCCCTCATCTTTTGCTTGGACTATTGTAATAAAACTCTTAACTTCCCTTCAGCAGAACTTCATCTTCAATCTCCCCATCACACCAGTGCCAGCATAACTAACACAGATCTGACGGTGCGATTCCCCTGTACCTCTGGGATAAACTTGAAACTCTGTAGAATGCCATTCAGGTCCTGTCCTGTCAGGAACTGGTGCAAGCCTCTATAGTCCAACCTTAGCACATTTACTGCCTCTCTCATCCCTTAAAATCTAAGATAACTGAAATTACTTGTACTTCATCCAAACAAGTCATGTTTGGGGGTTTTTCTTTCCTTCTGTGCCTTTGAATGTGATGAGAAAACCTGGAATACCTTCTTTCACCTTGTTCATTTATAAAACTCTTGTTCGTTCTTTATGAGACAGCTCTTCAGGAGTCACCACTTCCTCTAAGTGGCTTTCGTTGATGCCCTAAGCTAGGTTAGGAACCTAAGTGGTCCATGTCACCATGCATACTTTCCTTTGAAAAAGTAATGAACTAATTACTTTTTAGAAAGGGGGGAAGGAGGGAGAAAGAGAAGGAGAGAAACATCGACGTGAGAGAGAAACACCAATAGGTTGCTTCGGGTTTGCACCACAACCATGGATCGAACCTGCCACCTTTCGGTTTGTGGGACGATGCTCAACCCACTGAACCACACCAGTCAGGGACAGTGTATACATTCTCATGTATACATGTGAATGTACATGCTCAAAAGCTACCTTGTCATATGTGTGGCCCCGAGTTTACAAGTAAATTTTCAATGCCCAGAACTTGTGTGTTTCATTTTAACGTTTCCTAGCACAAAATAGCGCTCCAGAAATGTTTGTTAAACTTGTATAGACAATTTGTAATACAGTTGTTAGTTTTTCTGTCTGACTCTGTCCCTCTTCTCTTTAAAGATGTGCCACTAGCTTCTGGAGAGTGAAGTCAACATCGAGGAAATCAGAGCCAAGAGATGGAGAAAAAAAGAGGAGTCACATGTCATATAATGGTGCTGATCAGTCTGCTGTCCCTACTTGCTGGCCACCCCCTCACACACACCGGGAGTGGGCACCTGAGCCATTTTGGCTGGTGTAACACCCGGCAACCGATTCAAGGATGACACAAACGTGACACAAATGGTGGGGAAATGAAGTAAGGGGAAGGCCATAGGGACTCGCCGGCAACACACGCAACAGTGGAGTTCCCATCAGAAAGGAATCCTATCACCCAAAGAAGGAATAAGGGAAAGCATTTGGGTAGACAAAGATTATAGCTACCATAATCTGTGGCCAGGGAACAATGCATCTACTATCCCCTTGTCCTTCTGTAAGCTGCCATTCATGCTTCATGGCCTATCCTAAAATTCACCATCACCGCAAAGTCTTTCTGACTCTCCATGATAAAAGTTGTTTCCCTTTTTAAGTTTCTTCATGTGATTTCACTTAAGTTTCTTAAGTGATTTCATGCTCAGTAGCAGGTGTAACGAATTTAGACAGGTCTGGATTCACGTTCTAGCTTTGCCACTCTGTAACTGTGTGTTACTTAACCCCTTTGAAGCGGATTCATCTTTACAATGGGTATATCACTATCAACCTCAAAAGACTGTCGCTGAGGGTGAAAGATGTCAATATAAAGTGACTGGTGCATACTAGGTGCTCAGAAAATGTTGGTGTCACTGATTCCTCCCCAACCCGTGCCATAGTAGAATGAATTCTTTGAAGAGTTGTTTTTATTCGTCTGTGTTCCTAGCACCTAGGCTGAACTTGACATGGGTTCATGATGTTTGATACTGGATAAATATGAAAAGGGGGATTCTGTGCTGACAGAAAAAACAATTACTTGTAGTTAAGCTAGTGTACACAGGATTTGTCCCTTTGGTAAACTATAAATTCCCAGATGATAAAGGCCATAGTATGCAAATCTCTGTGTTATCCCTGGCATAACTTAACAAAAGGGCTTTGCTAGTGATCATTATTTCTTTTAAGACATGAGATTGGATAGCCCCAGGGTGGGTGAATTTGGGCAGCTCCTTGTCTAAAGTCAGCCTCATAAAGTGTGTGGCCATACTGCCCTCTGGAGACTGCAGATTTTTCTCGAAACAACACTTTAATAGATCTTCTCATTAAGGGCTGTACCCAGAACCCTGATGAATCTTGTAAAAGTTTTCATAGATGAAATGTTGCGGGAAGCTCTCCTAAAATTCCCAAATACAATTTCTAAAAATAAGGAGACCCAGGAGTTAAAAACACAAAGTTTCCCCATGTTATTCTTTCTCAAATTTCTTAAATTGAGGACATTGTTTTTAAAAAGCAACCATGTGTATAGACATAACAGTATACTCCATATTTATTAGACAATTGACAAGAAAAACAACTTTTGGCACGTGAATGCCAATTTATTCTTTTTTGGAGACATGAACACAAAATATCCCTGCAGGCCAAAAAAAAGATCGCAAAATTTAAACAACCATCATCTTATCTCAACATGGGGATACCACCCTCCCTTAGTTTAGAAAGTACCTCGTATTGCTAGAGATATACATCCAGTCCGAATTCAATAAAATACATTTTAAAACATTACAGGTCTAACAATATAGAAACAAAAATTACACCATTAGTCAAATGAACAAATGCAAACATTTTCAGTCACTAGACATAGAAAGAGCATGAATATGTCAATAGCAAGGGATAAGAAAATGATTAATCAATAACAAGATCTTCCCTTTAATTTTACAAGGAAAAATCCTTGGAGTTGAAGCCGTATTGATACAATGCCCTCAGCCTCCACTCTCTTAAAATGAAAGCAGAGTTACCTCCTTGCTATTGAGCAAGAAAATCTTACAGCACATCCAACAAAGGGTCGCTAGGGCAGGGTGGAGAGGGTGAGCCTCGTTCAACAGCGGGTTACCGATTCCCACCAGAAGGGTAGGTAGTTGAGCCAGGTAGCTAAGCTCTGACATAGGCTGGGCACCAGGTTCTAAAATACAGACCGTATAGAATATGTCTGCGTGTAAATCATCACCTTTGGAAGCAGCAAATAGAATTTACAGTAAGAATGAATATGTTCTGCCTGCCTCAACTAGCCGTGTTAAGCCAGCTGGTTCTGTTTATAAATTGCTCAGGGTTCAACAGCTAACAGGAAAACATAACCGGTTCAACATTTGGATCTTCACCGCTCTCTTAATGTCCCCGCACCTTGTCCCTACATAGTTACTCTTTAGCATTGCTACATTTAAATCTTTCACACTACATGACAGTGCCTAAACAGGCTGCATTTAAAAAAACCAAGCATCCTAAACCTACTTCTAGTGAATGCACACCTCCCATTGATTGACACATGCATAACAATTCAGTCAGTCCAGAGGGTTACAAATTCAAATTGTCAGGCCCAATTAAAACTACGCATTCAGACTTGCTTGCAATAATACTGCTGCAACTCTGATTCTGCAGTGATTACTTTTTAAAGATTCACCCCTCGGCAAGTTTTTTCCCCCCAATAATCCTAGTTCTTCCATATTTCTTTCCTTTCCTCCAAAACAACAGTGTTGCACCCTTAAAGGTACTGTTTTCCTATAAAAATAGGCCTCCCGGCTTTTCCTCCACCACCACAGTCATTTGCCCCAGTGTACTAGGAATGACTGAGGTCATACAAACTGTAGAGTTCAAGGTTGAGCATACAGCCCAACTGCAGGCAAGTGAATCAGGGCTTCCAGGCACTCTGCCTTGCTCCCTGCTCCATTCATGCCAGGAGATGGTGAGAAGTGACGTTTCTTCTGTGCGTTATGAACAAGCAAGCCCGAGGCACTCAAGTGCAGGTGTGGTGCCCACTGGCTGGCCGGCCGGCCGGCCAGCTAGCCAGCCACCAAGAGTTCTTCACATCCTGGACTCCAGTGAGTCCTCCTCCTAAAAAAGCTTGTTTTTCCTCCTCATGGGTCCAGGGTGGCCATGCTGAAGGGTATTTTCTGTGCTCTCCCTGAACAGGTGTGAATAAAAGCAGTAGCCAGCCCCTCACCATGTCCTGATTTGTAGTATCCAAGTGAGGTATTTGAAAAAAAGGAAAATCTTAAGAAATTAACATCTGCCATCTCTTCACTATGTTGTGCCTCAATTACAGAGCTTGCTTTCTTTCATCTCACTGTATGCAGAGAATAAGGATGTCTGCACCCATCTTAAGGAGCTACAGAACTTGATATGCATCATACCAAAACTCTCAGAGACCAGTCCCAGCAAACACTGGTGGCACCGCTGATCCACAGCATATAGAAATGTAAACTTCAATGTATTTACAAGCTTGTTTAAAAGACTGAAGAAAAACAGGGCTTGATATTGCTGGGATTTTGAGAAGGCTAGTTTAAAAGATTTGGACCGGCTAATGATTTCAAGCAAACACTCTTCGCCATCAGATCCTGTGATTCCAGACAGAGGCGGCAAATTAGGTTCACCACATTGTGTCTATGTCTTCTCCAGCACCTTCCTCATCCATGTGGAGTGTGGCTCTGGGTCTCTTACCCACCTTTTCCAGCTCTTACTCCTGAGGTTCCAGGAGCGCAAGAACTACAAGTCAGTGAAATCTGGGCTGGGCAACACTGGCTGGAACCAGCAAGACTCTATGTAACTGTTGTCCATTCACAAAGTATTATCTATACTAAATACAAAATAGTTTTTTCCCTACATTGTAACTAATGCTTGCTTTATATCACCTCCAGACAGACAAGAAATGAATCCTGGCTCCCTGTGAATGGAATCCAGAATCTATTCAGAAAAAAAAAAAATCAACCTTTCTATGAAGTTCTACTTTACTAAAAGGAAGAAAACCTCACCAAGTACATTTCAGGTTGAAAGAGAAGCACAGCATCTGCACTGCGAGTAAGTAGTTGTGTAAGTAACCTTGATTCCCAGGAAAAGGTTTTAAATGCTGGTACATTTTTGCAAGTTGCAGCATCACTCAATGTACCTTAAGGACTGGCAACGCCTATCCAGTAAGGAAGCATCCTGGTTCTAGCTTATTTTAAAACAAAGTGACAGGACACCAACAGTGACTATAAAACAGATAAAAAACAATTCTTTAAAAAGGCATGGAAATATATGTCTTTTCTGACTGATTTCAGGAATTGCCAGATTATGATTTATAAGAAATAGCTGATAAAATCATACCAAAATTTCATCTAGAAAACTCATTGTCGGGGGCGGGGGAAACGGAGTGAAGGGACCTTAAAAAATGTTTATTGCCAAAGTTAACTTTCTATGAGAAAAGTTTAAAAATCCCTTAGATCTGATAAACCACACAGCAGCATAAAATGGGCACTTTTGAAAACTCTGAAAAATACTAAGAGCTAATTGTTTTCAAAGAGGGGGGAAACATGAGTACTTTTTACCACGGCAGGGTTATCTGTCACTGCGACATGCATTACATCTGTTTGTGTTACACATTCACAAGAGTCGACCAAATAAGAGAACTGCCTGTTTGAATCTGGAGCCAAATATAGTGCAATTGCCTGGCAGCCTGTACTTGCATCAGCACAAGACTGTAGGGATCATAAGATAAAGTAGTAAAACTAATAAAACTCTGTAAAACTTTCAAAAAATTAATGCTCGTTAAAGGCATATACAGTGGCAAAGTCAGAAATCTCCATTAAAAAGTCTATGGACCCACATAATTAAGTAGTTACACTAAACTGAAGTAGATTGTTTGGTTTTTCTCTTCCACTGATGCATACATCCCACTCGATGAATACAGAAAAAAGGAACAATCTTCTCTTATAAGACTAGAGGGATGCAGTGAACACCACAGCTAGCAAAATATTCCATAGAAACCTTTCTTGTAAAGTCCTTTAGAAAGTTCAGGCTGTTTAGCCTTTGCATGTTGAGGTAAAAATTCAGTCCAGTGCATCAGAAAAGACAATCTATGAATATTTACTATTTTTAAAAAATGGCTCAATTTTGTTGATGCATCAGACAGCGCTGCAAAGTGTTAATTCAGTGCAACTATTCCGAGCTGCTGGTAGAAGATAAACTGAAGTCAACTTGGCTCTCTCTAGAGGCGGTAGGCATTTGAAACATTTTGAGGTTGCATGGGGTGCCACATTGGTGGAGTTCTTCTGAGACTCTCAGGCAAAATACATTGTGTGCTGGGTATCATGGTGGATCTGCACCGCTTTAGCCAAGGCCTGAGGATCTCGGCCATTGCTCTGTCCTGACACATGACTGCCTTCTGCACTGTAAAGAGAATAAAGCAAAATAAAAAAATAAAAAAAAAACAGATGTAACAAAAGACCATGTCAAATTTCACATGTTTCAAATAGCATGACTAGTACTGGATTCAAGACCTTAGGCTCCAGCTGTGGTTTCTTAAATATTCGTAATGTCTCTCTACACATCCGTTTGTTGAACTGAAAAATGCAATACCACTTATTTGTTGTAATACTCAAATAATATCTGCAAAGACCCAAATCCTTAACAGTGCCTCCATAAGGACTTCTACTGGCCATTATGTCTGGTTAATGCCTACTGGCCTTTAGGCTTTAGACAAATGTCATTTCCCTCAATGAAATCTTCCCTGACTCCAAAGTTCAGGCCAGAGCCACCTGGAACATACTTCCACAGAACACTCTACTTTTCTCCACTTGAAAGAAACGCAATTAAAATTAAATTATTAATTGGGTAATTATTTATTTCTTCTCTGGGACATAAACTCCAAGAAAGCAGGAACTTTGTCTTACTCACCATCTCTACTGTCTGGCACGTAGTGCAGTCTCAATAAACATTTGTGGAATGAATGAATGGATTTAGGTGCCTAGCATGGGGCTGCAACATAGTAGATACTCAGCAAATGCTATTCTGCCACCAGTTCCTTCTTGTCTTCCCCTGACTAGCTATGTGACCTTGGACAAGTAACCACTCCTGTGAACTTTGGTCTTTTAGGGTAACAATAAAGACTTCTGAACCAACTTCTTAAGGGTACCAAGTGCCATAAAGGGTTTGGTAAAGTTTTTTAAAAATATATATTTTATTGATTATGCTATTACAGTTGTCCCATTTCCCCCCCTTTATTCCCCTCCACCCTGCACACTCCCTCCCACCCACATTTCCCCCTTTTAGTTCATGTCCATGGGTCACACATACACGTTCTTTGGCTTCTAGATTTCCCATACTATTCTTAACCACCCCCTATCTATTTTCTACCTAGCATTTATGATACTTACTCTCTGTACCTTTACCCCGCTGCCCCCATCCCACTCCCCTATTGCTAACCCTCATGTGATCTCCATTTCTGTGGGTCTGTTCCTGTTCTAGTTGTTTGCTTAGTTTGCTTTTGGTTTTGTTTTAGGTGTGGTTGTTAATAACTGTGAGTTTGCTGTCATTTTGCTGTTTATATTTTTTATCTTCTTTTTCTTAGATAAGTCCCTTTAACATTCATAAAATAAGGGCTTGGTGATGATGAACTCCCTTAACTTGACCTGATCTGGGAAGCACTTTATCTGCCCTTCCATTCTAAATGATAGCTTTGCTGGATAGAGTAATCTTGGATGTTAAGTCCTTGCCTTTCATGACTTGGAATACTTCTTTGCAGCCCCTTCTTGCCTGTAAGGTCTCTTTTGAGAAATCAGCTGACAGTCTGATGGGCACTCCTTTGTAGGTAACTGTCTTCTTTTCTCTTGCTGTTTTAAGATTTTCTCCTTATTTTTAATCTTGGCTAATGTAATTATGTGCCTTGGAGTGTTCTTCCTTGGGTACAACTTCATTGGGACTTTCTGAGCTTCCTGGACTTCCTGGAAGTCTATTTCCCTTGCCAGACTGGGGAAGTTCTCCTTCATTATTTGTTCAAATAAATTTTCAATTTCTTGCTCTTCCTCTTCTCCTTCTGGCACCCCTATAATTCAGATGTTGGAACATTTAAAGATGTCCTGGAGGTCCCCAAGACTCTCCTCATTTTTTTGAATTCTTATTTCTTCATTCTTTTCTGGCTGAATATTTTTCTTCCTTCTGATCCACCCCATTGATTAGAGGCCTGGTTTCCTTCCCATCACTATTGATTCCCTGTACATTTTCCTTTATTTCACTTAGTGTAGCCTTCATTTTTTCATCTAATTTGCAACCAAATGAAACCAATTCTGTGAGCATCCTGATCACCAGTGCTTTGAACTGTGCATCTGATAGGTTGGCTATCTCTCAGTCACTTAAAAGTACTGACTCTGGGGCTTTCAATTCCGTTTGAGCCATCTTTTTTTTTTTTTTTTTCCTTTGGTCTGTTCCTGTATGAGGGGCAGAACCTTTGGTGTTCACCAGGGTGGGGCACCTCAGTCGCTGGGTTGTGATGCTGTATGTGGGGGCCAGGTCCGAGAGGGAACAATGGCACTTGCTCAGCTCTCCATCAGACCTCGGTCCCTTCCACCACTTCCCCTGAGCAAACTGGGCCCCTCTGGTGCCAATTCCCACGTGGGTGGGTTTGTGCACCCTGTGGGACTTTCCAAGGACCTCTCCTGTGAGCCTGGGAGTCTCTCCCTGCGCTTCAGCCCCCCACAGGGTTTTCAATCAGTGTTGCAAGGCTCTATTTCCCAGAGCTGGGATCCTGGGTTGCACGCAGTGTCTTGCTTCACAATTGCTGCCTTGCTGGGTCTGCCGTTTGCCATCCCTCAGCTGGGGTCTGCCAGCTGCCGCTTGTGCGCTCAGTGTTCACCCGCTGTGGTCTTGCGCCCCCCGAAAGCCTTACAGCTCTGGTCCCAACGCTCTCCGCACTGGGACCTGCGCCTGGCTGCCCAACTCCGCCCCTCCTACTGGTCTGGATGAACTGGTCTATTTTAACTCCTTGGTTGTCCGACTTCCATACAATTTTCTGTCAGTTCTGGTTGTTATTCTGCTTCTAAATTGTCATTACCCCTATCTTGGTTGTGCGAGGAGGCACAGTATGTCTACCTATGTCTCCATCTTGGCCGGAAGTCTTCATGTGTTCTTTCATCCGGGCCATTTCTTTTTTTCTTGGCGCACCTGCTACATATAAGGGGCGGAGCCTTAGGCATTGTTCACCAGGGCGGGGTAACACACAGGGCTGGGTTGTGATGCTATAAGTGGGGAAGGGGTGGAGAAGGAACAATGGTGCCTGCTCCGCTCTCTGCAGGTTTTTAGTCACTTCTGCCACTTCCCCTAAGCAAACTGGGCCCTTCTGGTGCTGATTCCTGTGTGAGTGGGCTTGTATATGTTCTAGGAACCTCTGGGTGTCTCCAACGAACTCTCCTGTGAGGCTGGGAGTTTCTCCCACTGCCACCTCAACACCCACAGGTGTTTTTAATCGGTGTTTTGAGGCTTTATTTCCCCGCGCTGGGGCCCCAGGTTGCGAGGTGTGTCTCGCTCCCCAGGTGTTCCTCCCAGTTTATCTGCACGTGAATGTGGGACCGCCAGCTCCACCAGCCGCAGCCTTGCTGGTCTGCCAGCTGCTGCCTTGACCGCCTGCTCCACAATCCACCTGTTCCCTGGGTCCTCCACCACCACCTTGCTGCTGTCTCCGCCCCTCCTGTCAGTCTGGATGGATGCTGCTTCTTTAACTCCTTGGTTGTCAGACTTCCATACAGTTCGATTTTCTGCCAGTTCTGGTTGTTTTTTGTTGTTAAATTGTTGGTGTCCTTCTTTGGTTGTGCGAAGAGGCACAGTGTATCTGCTTACACCTCCATCTTGGCCAGAAATCTGGGCTTGGTAAATTGTAAGTCACCATCCCTCTTCTGACTTCTCTCGCCCACTCACACCCAATTAACTCTTAAGTACTATCTATTTTATCCCAGGAATAGCTTTTTACATTTAACAAAGACAATCTTGCTCTAACATACTTTTCTAACTTTATGCCTGCTGGTCCCCTTTCATATGTTCCAGCCAAAGAAAACTTGCTATTGTCCAAACACGTCACTTGCCTTCTCTTCTTTGTGTCCATTGTTCCCTCTGCCTGGAAGATCCCTTTCTCCTCCTTTCAGAGCCAAATCCTTCTCAGCCAGCTATGAAATCTCAAACAGCCTTTCCCCTGATGTCCCTTTGCACGCTCACCTATCCTGCTTTGAGTTAATTGTCAGTTCTATTCTTCCTGTGCCACCTCCCATACTGAAACATCCCAGGAAACATGTCTTCTTCATCTTAGTAATTTTAGTACTTAGGGCCGTGCTGGGCACAAAGTCAGTATCTAACAAATGTGTTGAATGAATGAATGTATATTACAGAAAGGAAGGTACAAAGTCACAGCTGGGCATTTTCCATAATAGTGTGTTTCCAACCCTTACAGAAATAGATTTGCAGTGGAATGTCTACTATTTAACAGTATTTAGCAGCTGAATTGAGACTTGGGGAAGAGCCCAGAAACTGCTGTACTTCACAGATGGTCATTTGGAAAAGAAAATGACTGCAGAGAGCTTGTTTAGTTATTTAATAGTAGCTCAGTCTGACTCTCTTGAGATCCCTATTTGGGGGTGAGAATGGTAGGGCACACCTCCTCTCCCACACACACACCCAGGTTCACTCTAGTGCATTCTTCCAGACTGCGCTGAAAGCCAAGTGAACAGGTCAAGACTTTCACTTGTATGCACTGGAATCCACAGACCTGTGAGTGACTCTGTTGATTGGGGTCAAGGTACTGTGCTAGCCACCTTCTGAGGCTGCTCACGACCAGAGCTAAACTACAATGCACTTGGCTCTATGGGAAAACCACAGGCAACTGCAAATCAGACTGCTTTCCTTGGGCAGGCTTTAGACACACCATACAAGTAAGTATAAACAGGCCCAAGCACTTCTTGGACCAAAAATCACCTTATAAACTCTCAAAGGCACATGCAATTTTAGTCACTGCTTACAACTGAAACTGTAAAAGGAAGAGTAACTCTTTCAAAAAGTTTACTATAGCAGCTCATTTTTTTTTTAACATCCTGCTTCACACAGAGATTTTCCTGTGCCTGAGAAACTTGCCTGTCATGATCTTTATCCACCAGGTGATACCTTGCTCTGAATGCCACAAGCCGGGCATAATATGCAGGGGCTGGAATAGAGACTGAGCGTGTACACCGCACATAGGTGTGACATAGCTGGTAAGTCAGTAGCTGGAGCTCATCTGCGGTGAAGCAGTTGTCATCCCACAAGACCTGGTAATGTGAAGGACGACTGGTTCCCTGGAGAGAGAGTTTTATGATTAATGTACTTCTGACATGGGCTGACTACCAGAGAGAAGGACTGAAATCTACTCCTTACGCTCAGAAGTATCCTTGCCTGGCACACTTACCAACAGATACCGAGACCAAAAGATAACAGTTCTAGGACACAAGCATTAACTAAGTTATGCACATCCCAGTGTATAATAACAAGTCCATTCAAGTTAGTTGCTGAATTTGCAAGCATCTCCCGATCAAGTCAAAGATCTGGACCAGCTTCCAAATTACCTGAATTCCTGCATGACTACAGAGGTAAAAGTCAAACTCAGACGGATGTGTGATGGTGCTATCCACGGTGGTGCCTGCTGGTACATTGCCACTTTTACCGACCTACCAAAAAAAAAGTGTAATTAGTCACCAATGTGTCAGGTGAGCTCAGGCCATTTCTCTTTTACGTTAATTGGTAACAAGTTAGTAAGCTGCTCCAGTAAACCAGTTCAATTCAAGATGTTGAACTTTCTATAACTTTCCCTTAGCCTAACCATTTCATCCTTAAGTACTTTCTTAAACAATACTACACGGTTTCTCTAGGGAAATCCAGGCAAAGAATTATTCTACCAGTGCCTTTCGGCTAAATTTTTGTCCTCTATTTACAGGTGAAACATTGATCTGTTCACAGAAAGAAAAAAGACATTTAAGATGGGGAAACTTCCTTAGAAAAATCACTTTTAACCCTTACTTGGAATTTTAAAAAAACCTACAGCATGCAGTGAAGATTAAGAAATCTCTGAACTGGTCCAGCAAAGAATATTTTCAGGGAGTCAAGAGAAAAAAGACACCGGCATACGTGTTCTCAGGTGGAGTGCACTGCAATGTGAATCGGGAAACCAGAGTTGCAGCTCTCCGTCTCGTCTTGCAACTGTGTGCATTGAACAAAGCGTAATAATAGCTTTGGGCCACAATCTCATCAGCTACAAAATTAGGCAATGATCTCTCACACTTAAAAAGTTCTGAAGTTCTTCTATGGCCAAAACTCTAAAATCAAACTTTTAAAAAAGTAGAAGGAGACCTTCAGAAATGCATTTACAAGGAAGAAATTAAATCTTGCTATTTGGTCAATTTTCATCCTTTTCTGCTGCACAGCAGGGTTCCGTATGAGGAATTTTATTTAGCATCTAGGCATAAATTTGATGGGAGTTTATCTGGCTCCATTCTACCTGTTGTTACTTTTAGCTGAGGACCATACACCAATGCATCTATGCCCTATATCTATGATATACCAATGCATACAAGAACATCCATGAGTATAGAAAAGTCTCACTCCATCAAATTCAGGTGTGAACTTGGGTTCCTAGCAGAACAAGAGGAGATGTAATTGAGTTAAAAATAGTTCTAGCACTCTTTCCCAAAATGTGTTCTTTAGGAATATTAGTCCTGCAGGATGTATTTGGGTGTTTTATGGTCAAACAAATTTGTGAAATACTGAGTTAACCCAAATTTTAAAAGGCTTTTCCATTATATAGCTTCTCAGAACCTTTATTTAATAAGGTATAATTTTTAAGAGGGAGATGGAGTATGTAGCATTTCCCAAACTTATTGGACCACAGAATCTCTTCTTTTTAAAATCTCTTGGAATCTATAAATGAGAACCTGAAGAGAGGATGCCCTGGGAGAAAGATGATCCAGGCATGTTCCAGTCAAGAATTATCACTTGAGCACCCACATGCAGGGCTGCGCAGATGTTGGGGAAGAGAGACAGAGCCACAGAGAGAACTAATGAACACGCCTTCCTATCTTTCATGGAAACTATATACAATGAACTGCAAAGAAATGTGATCAGGGCATTATGGAAGGCACTGGGAAAACCTGGAGGGAGGAAATCATGGAGTCATACACCTTAAATGCAGCGGTTGAAAGGGGGAGGATGGGATAAAAACAGGAAACTCTCCAAATATCCCCTCAAGATAGGAATGGATAAATAAAGTGTGGTTCATCCATACCATGAAACAATACTCAGCAATAGAAAGGAACAAACTACTGATACATACGAAAACTTGGATGAATCTCAAGTGCATTATGCTAAGTAAAAGAAGCCAGACTCAAAAGCTGTGGAAATCCATTTCTATGACATTCTGGAAAAAACAGAACTCCAGGGAGAGAATCCATACCAGCGATCGCCAGGGGCTGTAGGTAAGGGGAAGGACTGAGTACGGAAGGGCGCACGAGGATCTGAGGGTGCGACTGCTCTATGTCTTTACTGAGGTGATGGCTCTACAACTACATGCATTTGTCAAAACTTGCACAACAGTACACTCAAAAGGGCAAATTTTACTGTATCTGTATTATACTTTAATTTTTTTTTTAAATGGAAAACATAAGGGGGCTGGGATGGACGTGGTCATTCCAGGGATAAAAATGCACAAATTACATGGGGAACAGAAGGTTGGCGAGGGCATGGTGAAAGATGAAATGAAAGTGTTATGTTCTGACTACTGGGGACAACACTGAACAGCACAGGAGAGCATTCAGTAGGCAGTGGGGACATGTGCAGAGTTTTGACCAGTGGAGTGGCAGGGTATGATCTGTACCGTAAAAACCTAGCCTTGAGAGCAGGCAGAGGGCGCATTTGCGGAGGAATGGAGACAGGGAGACCCCTAGGAGTCTCCCACAAAACAGAGGACTTCTGCCTAAGGTACAGGGAGCAGCACACAGGAGGAAGCATTGAGACCAGAGATTCAGGGCAGAACAGAAGACTCTTTGACCAACTGAATTTGGGGGAACAGGAAAGGAGGAGAAGAATTTAAAGACAATTCTGAAATGTCTAGCTTGGCTCACTTAATATACAGTAATGCCAAGTAACAGAAGAAAAAGAAGATGGGGGAGGAACAGGTTTTGGATGAGGATAACACAGCGAGTAAAAGGTTTAGACGTGTTTTGCTTGAAACGCCTATGGCAGATTGTATCACGCATGCCAAATATCCTGTGCCCCTCCCTAGAGGAGGATTATACTTCCCCACCCAATTAACTCAGGAGTGGCCATGTCACTTGCGTTGGCAGATAAAATGTGGCCTGAAATGTGTTACTTCTGGGCAGAAGCTTTAAGAGCCAGCACATGGCTTGTCCTGTATCTTTTTTCCCCTCTGCGACAATGACTGGCAATGCTCCAGATAGATGTTTCTCTGTCAGCTTAGGTTCTAAAGGGAGGACAGCAGGGTCACAGCTGCTGCAGACAGTCACAGTGAATGTGTAATGTGAGCAAGAAATAAATCTTTGTAAGCCACTCTGACTTTTGTGCACGGCCTAGCCTCTCTTGACTGACACAATGCCTACAGAGCAAATAAGGAAAGTTGTCTGGTAGATATTTGGAAGTGCAAGTTGGGAGCTGCACAGGAAAGTTTGGAGCTGGAAATAGAGATTTAGGAAACTTATGAGCCAGTAAGTGAATCCAGAGAAGCAGGTGAGGTGGAAGGGAGTTGAAGTTGAGAAGAAAAAGAAGGGGGAAATGGCAAGAAACACCACAGAGGAGGAGGAAGAGTCGAAGAAAGCTTGATGATGGAGGTGGGTGGTGAACCTGGGTGGTCACACTGCTGAGGCCAAAGAAGGCAAACATAGTCAGTGCGGCAAAGAGGGCAGCGAGAAGCTTTGAAAAGGTGTCGCTGGATTCCAAATGGGGTGGTCGTTAAGAGAGCCACCTTACTGGGGTCACTGCAGTCAAAGTCAGGCTACAGAGAACTACACACAGTAGGACGTGAGGAGGCACAGAGAGAGTCAAGTCATTTTCGTCCTAAAGTCTGGTCAGGAAAGGAAGGAAAGATAAGGTGGCAGGTAGACAGACAGAGAAGCAGAGGGAAGAGAAGCTTATTTGGGTGACTACGGAAGAGTTAAGAAACTCAACAGGGCGAGGAGATGGAGGCCGACTAATGGGAAAGATGGAAATTTTGGAAAATAAAGGGTGGTTAATGCAGTGAGGTGCCGGAGAAGGCAGAAAGCAGGAGGGACAAAGGCACAAGTAGGGGAAAAAAGCTTAGGTGGAGAAATTAGCCTCTGAGGTGTGAGGAAGAAGATAAGAAACATCAGATTTAACTAAATTTGAAAGTAGAGGAAAGGATGCCAAGAAAATTCATGCCTGTCTAGATTCTTTTCTGAGGGAAATGGAAGGTTGTTCTACTGTTGGCAATGTAAATTGTTGGCAGGGAAGGCATCACAGATAGGGCTGGAGGGCTGAGGAAAATACAAAGATTTGGAACAGATGCAGTAGGGAATAAAATAAATAAAAAGACTGCAATCTCAAAGACCTGGCTGAGATTTGTTATTATGAATTTGTAATGCAGGTAATTATTAAGTGACTTTTTTCTTTAAAGATTTTATTTATTTATTTTTAGACAGAGGGGGTGGGAGGGAGAAAGAGAGGGAGAGAAACATCAATGTGTGGTTGCTTCTCACATGCCCCCCACTGGGGACCTGGTCCACAACCCAGGCATGTGCCCTGACTGGAAATCAAACTGGTGACGCTTTGGTTTGTAGGTTGGGGCTCAATCCGCTGAGCCACACCAGCCAGGGCACAAGTACCTTTTTTTCTTCAGCAATCTCTATCAGCCTCAGAGTAAACCAAAGGAAATGGGCAAATGGACTGGTTCAGAGCTGGAGATCAGCAGGAGGCATGTTCAGAGAACTGAAGCTGTTGATGTGTGAGGGGGTGCCAGACCAAGGCACCCCCTCACACATCAGACCAAGGACTGGGACTGTCAGTCTTGAAAGGTTAGGAGTGACACGGCACAGGAAAGAGCAAAACTATGAGGTAGCCTGAGGTTTCAAAAAGATAACCCAGGCCCAAAAGCTACGTGAAGAGCAAGCTGACAGAGGAATGGAAAGGTGGTAGTGCACTTAAGGAAGGGGTGGCAGGATGTTTTGTGCCCAAAGCTTGTGCAAGAGCTCAGAGAATGTGTTTGCAGCGGAGTCTAAGAAGTACTACTGAGTCAGGGTTCGGGCCGTTTATAGGGCAGCACATTGAATCTGAGCTGACTGGTGGACCTGGAGCCCCAAGGAGAAAACCCTGAGTTCTCTATTCTGAAATGATTTAACAAACAGAGACAGCTCAGACTTGGAGTAGAGGCAAAAACTAAGGGCACATTAGAAAATAGTGGGAGTGACCCACAAGATCACATGGTTAGACAACAGAGAGAACTGGTCTCCCTGGGGGTGGATCAGGGAGGGCCTGGAAAACATGAAGTAATGCCATAAAAATATCATAAAAGCAAAGTCATCCACTACCGCGTGCTCACCTGGTTTACACATAAATGTAAGATTATAAATAGACACATTACACAAAATGCCTCTTATCAAGTGCTGGGAACTTTACCGCAGATTAACATTCATATATTCATCTAATCCTTACAACAACCCTGTGACATAGGTATTGTTCTTTTTTTTTTTTAAGATTTTATTTATTTATTTTAGAGAGATAGGGAAGGGAGGGAGAAAGAGAGGCAGTGAAACATCAATGTGTGGTTGCCTCTAGCACACCCCATACTAGGAATATGGCCTGCAACCCAGGCATGTGCCCTGACTGGGAATCAAACCGGTGATGCTTTGGGTCACAGGCCTGTGCTCAACCCACTGAGCTATACCAGCCAGGGCCGGTCTTGTTCTTAATACATTTTACAGTTGAGAACATTATGGCTTAGAGAAGTTAAGCCACCTGCCCATGGTTATTAGTAAGTGTGACATCATAAGTGTTCCAAGTCTGTACCCTGAGAATCCTCTGCACGGATATAAAAATCATTTAGGAGATAAATTCTTCTTTGTACCTTAGACCCGTGCCTAAGGGACTGGCAGCAAAAAGTAGCAAGTGGCAATAAAGTCCAAACAGACAACCGAGCCCTATGAAGTTTGCCTATATCACCCTAGTGGACCTGGCATGTTTTTCTGACCTCCCTCCTAAAAACTTTAGAAATAAGACAACTCTTCAGTCTTGAAACCTGTATCCTTCAGAATTAGTCACCTAAGATTAATTGTAATTGGTTTAGTTACTGAATTATCATTAGGCACTTCTGCTTTTAGGAAAAAAATTATATATATGCCCACTCAAAAACCACACTTACTTGTATTAAATAATGAAGCTTATCCTATATTTCCTTACCCTTTCTGTTTTATCTGCACAGAAGAGTCGTGTGTGATGTCTTTTCTGCACCACAATGTAGGTTATTCCTGGCCGGTAATCTTCCTCCAAGCTAATACATGCCTTTCGAATTGCTATTAGTTCTGGCCAAGCTACCTAGGAGTTACAAATGGAATGACATTTAATTGAGAACTCACCTTGTGTCTCTCAGATCTAATTTACCCGGAGTGGCCGATGGAAGGAGGCTCGGTCAGACAGCCAGAAGCCCCGAAAGGCAACTATGGGACAACAAGAGTACCTGTTTCATCTGTCCCTCGGACACCCCTCCACGGTAATAGATGATCCGTGTGGGTTTGAAGCGTGTGGATTTGTAGAACTGGATCAGCAGCTCCCGAACCATGTTAGTAAGGTCCTGGATTACTTCCTGACTATACAGGAGTTCCTGGGAGATCTCCTGGCGGGAAGTCTGCACCCGAACAGTTGCACAGTACCGGCTGGGGTGGCCGTCCATGCTGCCAACAACAGCAGCAATGGAAGGCTTCTTCCCGTCCCCTGCAGGGGGGTGCGTGACATCTGCTCCTAGGAAGATGACGGGCTGCTGGAACACCGATGGCCTGCTCAGATTGAAAATGACATTGCCACTCAGATACACAGATGAAAATGTTTGGGTTTGGCAAGCTTACTGGATACAATCACAGACATAATCTTATAGGAGAGAATAAAGACTTGTGCCCAGTGGGAGAGGGCTCTAAGGCCCACTGTGTTTATGTGCCACCCAGTACGGCGAGTCTGAATTGACTGCAGAAATCAACATGGCTCTTCTGTAAACGGTAGGAAGGGAAGAATTAAAAACGAGGACCCAACTCAAATTTAATGAAATCTCTATGTGTAAAGGGAAAATTTTCTCTGAACAGGCTTTCTTGGGATCCTGGGATTTTTTCTTTTCTTCTTCCTTCTTTAATCCTCACTTGAGGATATACTTACTGGCTTTAGAGAGCGGGGAAGGAAAGGAGAGAAACACTGATGTGAGAGAGAAGCAGATCGGTTGCCTCTCGTATGTGCCCCAACCAGGGAAGGAACCCACAGTCTAGGTATGTGCCCTGACCAGGAATCGAACCGGTGACTTTCAGTTTGTGGGACGACACTCCAACCAACTAAACCACAGCAACCAGGGCAAGATCCTAAGATTTCTTACAATGGATACAGAACTGCAGAATGTATATGGAACTGGGATCAAGCCCCCAATTATTTTTAGGATGTGAGACCTAGGAAAGAGAATCAAGTCTATCTCCTTCTCTATTTATTGTTACTTACAGTACTTATCACTTACCCTACACACTTTATTTATTTTATTTATTGTGCACACACATACACACACGAATGTAAGCTCCACAGGGCACTGCTGTGTCCCTTGAGCCTAGAACACTGCCTAGCTCACAGTTGATACTCAATAAATATTGGTTGAAAGAATGAATTTATTTATTTGGCCCTGATTTTTCTATCCAGGGAATCAAGGGAAAAATACCATGCATGCTTCTCTGGTAAATTCTTAAAAGTAGGATTCTTAAAGAATAATCTAGGAGGCATCCCAAATTAGAAAATCTCATGTAAAGGTTCTAAAGATGTAATAGGCACTAAAGAATAGGTACCTTCATGAGGGCAGAGGCTATATTGTATTTCTCTTTTTTAAATTGATTTTAAGTGATAATGGGGTTACCTACTGGGAGGAGCCATAAGAAAGTTTGATAAAGTTCTGGAAATGTTCTATATCTTAACCTGGATGGTGCTTACAGGAGTGTGCATGTAAATAAGAAAAAGCAATCAAGGCTTCTTCTGGTCAAGATGGTGGGGTAGGTAAACGTGGTACTCATACCCTCCCACAACCACATCAAAATTACAACTAAACTAGACAACAACCATCATTAAGAACCACCTATAATCCAGTTGAATGGAAGTTCTACAACTAAGGATATAAGAAAAAGCCACATCAAGGCTGGTAGGAGGACAGAGATGAGGAAAGAGGTGGTCCTACATCCACATGTGGTGGATGACAACCAGGAGGGATATCTCGGCTGTGGAGGTCCACCCCTGGGGAGTACCAGACCCCCAAGTCCAGGATTCCAGTGCCAGGAAGAGAAGTCCCCATAATTTCTGGCTATAAGAACCAGCAGGGTTGTTGCTGAGTAAGGCTAAGGGTTTCTGGAGTCCCACGCAGTTTCTCTTAAAGGGCCCAAACATGAATTTACTCGGACTTATTCCTCCAACCTCCACCACTGGGGAAGCAGCTCAAAAGGAACCAGGGACATATGGGGAGGAATTGAATTGTCTGGCATCAGAGTGAGACCTGGAGGGGCACCTTTCTCCCAGATAGAAGTACTGGCAGAGACCATTGTTCCTTTCCTGAGTCCTTCCCCCACAGAGCTGGCAGCCCAGGGCCATAACTGAATCTCCATCAACCTGGCTCATACTGTTTGCCCCACCTTGGTGATTCCCTGAGATCTCACCCCACCCAACTTTGATCACTTTGTAGTTCATGCCAGGTGGTCCTAGACAGGACACAGGTGGTGGCTGACCTTGGACTGCACTTTCTTGGAGGTCCCAGAGCCAGCATGCCCAGTGGACAGCTTCAGACTACGTCAAAGCACCCAAAAACCTCCTCCACAAGGGACACACTCGGGAGGCGGATTCAGTGGGCACCAGAGCCCTGCTGAAGTGAGTCCTGTTCCATGGGGTGGGCCCCTGCACAGCTAATTCTCCGTGGTGGCCGAAACCAGTCCCTGTAGGTGATGTGCCTGGGGCTAAATCCCTCCCATCGATGCTTCATCAACAATCAAAGCTCAACAACAGGAGAGTATACACAGCCCACATGGTGGGGGGGTACACCTAGAGGGCTCGCTTGGGTGAATAGGGAGGCAGTACCAATGGACTCCACAGGACACCTACTACATTAGGCCACTCTACCAAGCCCAGGAGATGTAGAAACTCTACCTTGAAACAAATACAGGGAGGCTGCCAAAATAAGGAGGCAAAGTAATATGAAAGAACAGAACACAATTCCAGAAAAAGAACTAAACAAAATGGAGACCAGTAATCTAACAGATGCAGAGTTTAGAGCACTGGTTATAAGGATGCTAAGGGAACTTATGAGAACTTCAACAGCATAAAAAAGGACATGGAAACCATAAAAAATAACCAGTTAGAAATGAGGCTAACAGAAATGAAGGTTAATTTACAGGAAATTAACAGTAGAGTATATGAAGACAAAAATCAAATCAGCAATTTGGAAGATAAGAAAGCAAAAAATACCCAATCAGAACAGCAAAAAGAAAAAATAATCCAAAAATTGAGGATAATGTAAGAAGCCCCTGGGACTACTTCAAGCGTACCAATATTTGCATCGTGGGGATGCTGGAAGAAGAGAGGGAGTAAGAAATTGAGATCCTATCTGAAAAAATAATGCCAGAAAACTTCCCTAACCTGGTGAAGGAAACAGACATCCAAGTCCAGGAAAGGCAGAGTCCCAGACAAGATGGATCCAAAGAGGACACCAAGACATACCATAATTAAAATGCCAAAAGTTAAAGGTAAGTAGAGAATCTTAAAAGCAGCAAGAGAAAAGCAATTAGTTACCTATAAGGGAGCTCCCATAAAATAGTCAGCTGATTCCTCAACAGAAACTTTGTAGGCCAGAAAGGATTAGCAAGTAATATTCAAAGTGGTGAAAAGCAAGGACCTACAACCAAGATTACTCTGCCCAGCAAAGCTTAATTTAGAATCCAAGGATGCACAAAGAGCTTCCCAGACAAGGAAAAGCTAAAAGAAGTTCCTCACCACCAAACTAGTATTACATGAAATGTTAAAGGTCTTCTTTAAGAAGAAGAAAAAAATAAAAAAAATATGAACATTAAAATGGCAATACATATCTATTGACAATTGAATCTAAAAAACAAAATAAATGAACAAGCAGAGAGAAGCAGAAAATATTCTCTGTATCTATATCCACAGAATATTTTGACAGTTACCAGATGGGAGAGGGGTTGGGGGCATAGGTGAAAAAGGTAAAGGAATTAAGTACAAATTGGTAGTTACAGAATAGTCATGGGGATGTAAAGTACAGCATAGGGAATAGAGTCAATAATGTTCTAAGCCCTGGCTGGCGCAGCTCAGTGGATTAAGTGATGGCCTGTGGACCAAAGGGTCACCAATTTGATTCCCAGTCAGGGCACATGCCTAGGTTGTGGGCCAGATCCCCAGTAGGGGGTGTGTGAGAGGTAATCACACATTGATGTTTCTCTCCCTCTCTTTCTCCTTCCCTTTCCCTCTCTCTAAAAATAATAAAACCTTTTTTTAAAAAGAAAAAATTTATATATATATATATATATATATATATATATATATATATATATATATATATGGAAAGAAAAGTTGGCCCTGGCTGGTGTGGCGCAGTGGGTTGAGCGCTGGCCTGCAAACCGAAAGGTTGAAAGGTCGCTGGTTTGATTACCAGTCAGGGCATACGCCTGGGTTGTGGGCCAGGTGCTCTGCTGGGGGTTTGCAAGAGGCAATTGATCAATGCTTCTCTCGCACATGGATGTTTTCTCCCTCTCTTTCTCCCTCCCTTCCCCTCTGTCTAAAAAATAAACAAAACTCTTTTTAAAAAAGAAAGAAAATTGAAAAATAAAGAAAAAGTAATCAAGATGCATACTTGAGGTTTGTGTGCTTTACTGTAAATTACGTAAGTTAGAGCTTAATAAAAAAGTGGGAAAAACAGAGTTCAGAATCTTACCTTTGATGAGGTACAAGCACGTTGTTAATTCCTCCAAGCTTTGCATTTATCTTCAGGCAAAGGTTGGAAAGAGTCTGGGGTGAGGTCTTCACTACATTTTTTACCTGGACACATTGCGTGGCCATACCCAGGAGGGTATCCCCAACACGTTTCACCTCCGCTACAAAAATAATTAATTGATTTTTTAAATGTTTAAATATTTTCTTAATTACTAAGAGTAGAGGGGAAAATCCATACTGACATTTACAGAGTGCCTACTATATACTGTACACGGTGCTAGATGCTTTTCTTGTGTGGTGTTTTTCATTTGCTAAACCCCAGGGCATTTTTTTTTCAGTTTGGATAGGACATCTCCCACCCCTTTCCTTATCTCCCAAAGGCCTTTATTTGTTTTCCAATTTTATAAGTACCTCCCACTAACTGATTGTGCCACTGGAGCTCCAGTTTTTAAATTTTAATTTATTGATGTTTAGAGAGAAAGGAAAGGAGAGACAGAGTGAGAGACATCAACTGGTTGTTCCACTTATTTATGCATTCATTGGTTGCTTCTTGTGTGTGCCCTGACCAGGGATTGAACCCACAACCTTGGCATATCAAGATGATGCTCTAACCAACTGAGCTACTCAGCCAGGACCAGGCCTTTAAACTAGCCTACTTCTTTATTCTACAATGCTGCCTGCTACCACTCACTCAGTCCCTGGAGGTTCCTTTTCCCGCAGGACTGGTCTGACAAAGGATTCAATCTCCCTGGCTACCCCTTCTCACTCCAGGCATACCAGCCCATTGAATTTTCCCCTCCTCTCCACCTCAGCCTTTTTTTTTTTTCTCTAAACATTAGAGATAAACTGAAGGTAACAAAAGAAGCAAATACAGAGAGGGTTGAAGATATTTTACAAAGTTCAGACAGCTTGGTCTACAGTTTCCAAATCCTTCACTTACATAATAGCCAGAAGAACTTCGCATCATTCTTCTAATAGATACAAACTAAACAGCTCCTTCTCTGGAAGTGGTAGGTTCCTCTCCTCTTCCCCACTACAATATTCCTCAGTGTTTTTAACCGACATTCCAGGTCTCCCTGCTTTGGGGGCTATGACAGAATTCCACTACATGCCCAGTCCTCACTTCTACTGCATTTCCTGGCCCCATGCCCATCTTCCCCCACATGGGTTGGATAGGCCAATACAGCTGGTTGTGGCCAAGAAGTTGCAGATGCTAAGAACCTTCCAGAGCTCTCTTTTCTCTCTGCCATGAAGCCTGTAACATTCCAAACAGTGACTGCTCTGCCAGCCCAGGTTTTAGGAGTGAAAATGATAGGATGACAAGGAACAGAGGCTGCAGTCTACCTGCAATGGATGCACTGCAGGAGCAAAAAGCAAACACATGGCTGCTTGCAGCCCCAGAGAGTCTGGGATTGTTTGTGACTGCAGCATATTCTAGCTTATCCTGTCTGTCACACCTACTATAGAAACCATCCTTCATTCAACCTTAAAGGGGTCCATACCATATACTGGCGTCTTCCCGGGCAAGATCACCACTATTAGCTGAAGGCCCACATATGTCATTTTCAGATGTTTAAACATGGGCTCCACGCTGTCTGCACCTTGTGCGTATTTGCAGAAACATGGCTGGCCCTGGATGGGCATTCCTGCATCCTTAGAGATTTTACGGAGCTGGTCAGTGAAACTCCTGTTAAAACAGAACCAGTGGCACACTGCTTTCATTTCAGAGTACATACTTAGTATTTATTTCCCTCTATGATACTTCCTTCAATTCTGCAAATTCTTAGCCAAAATTAGACACAAACAAATAAACAACAAAATTTTTTTTTAGCTATTTGAGAAAAACAGACTGGGTGTTGTATCATTACCATGCAGAAGAATCTGTATTGTTAAACTATCGAATTATCATTTTGAATTTTTAAATAGTTATACTTAAGGCCCCAGGGATTCAAATAACATTCCTGGCCAAAGATTTTTTTTTTTTAAAAAACATGCAAGTTAGTAATTCTGGACTGAAGAAATGCAAGGTCAAAATTTCAGGCAATGTGTACTTGGGTAAGCCTGCTATGAGGATAGCTGGGTGAGCTCTTGTAAGCAAGGGTTCAGTTGAGAACCCGGACACACTCTGTTACACAATCACTGCATTTAGGGTGACATTCAGACTAGCAACACATGTGAATGAACACAATGGCAAAAGAAATCATCACTTCAAAAAAGAAAACCTCATTACAAAATTTTGAACGTTGGGTTTCAGGAGTTACTCCAGTCTATGTATAAAGCTTTCAGAATAGTTTCTTTTGTGCGTTTGCCAATATTTTGTAGGATTCCTTCCTTTCATCCCAGCTCCCTTTCTCTGCCTCGATTTCTCCCCTCTTCTCACTCCCTTCGCCCAGACAGCCGCCTCTGTGAGGCATGGACCAGCGATCTTAGGCAGTGACCTTTTAGTAAAACGTGCTTGCTAGTAAATTAGAATGGTTAAAAATAAACTCATTTTTATCTTAGCTGGAAGGATACGATTAATACCAAAGAAAGCTTCACTGAGAACCCACAAATTTGCCAACGGGCAATGCTTCAACCCTGTGAGTCACAGATGTCTGCTCTACATGTAAGGCAGCTGAGTCAGACTCTCAATGTATTTCCCGAATTGGCAATTTATTACAATACAAGGTGCTTCTCCTAGAGCCAGACGGTGTCACTACAGCAGTCAGGGATTTGGTGCCAGTGCACACAGCACATTCACAGAGAGATGGCATTTTTCATATCTGGAAGTGATATTACTAAGCTGAAAATACGAAGATACTCACTTTAGTAAATCTTCCCTACATTGTTTCTGAGGCGCAAAACAAGCAACTGCCCAAACTTTAATTTCAATGCCAGCATAAAACTGCTTTCCTCGCATGTCCCAGACACCCTGGTTGGGTGTGGCTACCGTTTTATTCTTTAAAAACAAAACAAAACAAAAAAAAGAAACAAAAGAAAAGAGAAAAGACATTACAATCTAAGGCCATTTGAATATTGATGAGGGGATAAACAGAACTCTAGGTGGTATTAGCCAAAAGACAAAGAGCAATAATAAGCATAACTATGGGCAAATTCACTGTGGCGGTGTAGAAAAGCCCTCAGTTACTCTGTTTTTGACTGGTTGTTGGAAGAAGCCTGATGAACGAAAGGAAAAGCTTACCCGGCCTCCATACTGTAGCATTGGTGCTGGAAGTACCCTGCCTGTGAGCTCTGTCATTTCATTGTGGACAACAATACCAAATTCTTTAAGGTATGGGTCAGGTCCACCCACCATGCTGTTACTCTTCACCTAAAGAACAGGAAAGCCTGCATATATAAGAACCGAAGAGTAACTGTGTCCCATCAGGAGTTTTCTACTGCGTTGTCTTTGTATCTCAGAGCTAGCTTGTCTTAAGGGCCATGCCTTACTGACCAGTCTACTGATTTCTTCCTGTCTGTCGGGAGCAGATCTTGCCGTGGCTTTGATCATCGTGGACGTCTGATTGTCTGTGAGTTTCTTTATACATCGCTGTCCTGCCACTATATTACAGACCTACCAAGAGGCAAAGAGAAATTCGTTTGTGTGATGGGCTTCTATATCTTAAGCCTTTGACCAATTCTACCTTACATCCGTTCCCCCCGCCCCTCAAAAATGAAAGTTTTGTTATATAATCAGCCCCCAATATTTTAGAGATTGACACTAAATTCTACCACTTGCTTAGATACGATTTTGTTTCTTGTTCAAGAAACTGGCAGATTGGCAAAAGAAAATTGAGCTTACCTCAAGTGGCAAGTACGTATGCTTTTGTTCCTGTCCTACTTGCAGACACGGAAGATGGGGGTATTTCAGCTGCAGACTGTACTTTTGCTTAAAATATTGAGCTACAGTACACTCCATAGCTTGACCATTTTCTAGCTGTAAAGGAAAACTACAGGAGACAATGTCTTTTTAGAAATGTCAAGTTCTCTCTTCTCAAACAAGCAAACAAACAAAAGTCTACTGACATTTTCTACCTTGATCAGTCACTTAAAAACAAAGGTCAATCTTTACTTGTACATTTTCACTTAAGTCATTTTGGTATTTAATCCAAACAGTGATCACGCTGGAATTTTCCATGTTTTTTTAAAAACTAGAATGAGAAAAAAGTATAATTAAAGTTTAAAAAGAACTTAAGACCAGAAGCTACAGAATCAGAAATTACAGAGATTCACTAGAGGTCAGTTAATACCTACAAATACAATCTCTCATTGGCTTCTTATAAATAGAAATTTTGTTTGCTTAAGAAAAAAAAATTTGGGGGGGGGGCAAAATGAGTGTGTAGCATAGTGATTGGGCCCACATTTTCAGATAATTAAAATGTCCCACTAAACCAGGACAAATATATGTGGATGCGGAGGCAACAAGACCAAAGACATGAAACTGAGACTATGCTAGGATACTTTGTATAAACTGAGGAGGCTGATTTAAGAGACTGTTTATTCGACCCTTCCAGTGGGCAAATTATGTCTAATACTTGGCACAATACTAACTTTAATGTCCCTTTCTTTATTGTTAAACCCCACGAAGTAACAACGCAGTGAGTATCACCTATGTAACACTCGTGTAACTCTCCTAGTCTGAATTCAGAACGCCAGGTTGTAAACAAGCAGGCTCCTGACCACTTCAGTGCAATTAGGCATCTATGTCTGAGGAGAAAATCATGTGTTCAGCCCCATATCGATCCAAGAAGGTTTACATTTCTGGACTAAAATCAATGCACTTATAGGAAATAAAGGCATGTTTAAAATTGTTTAGAGGTTAAGTTTATTTGACATTGCAAAATGAAGAAGGAAAATATTACTTGCTATGATGACTACATTTTAATTACTGTGAAAGGTTCACGGTCTATACTGTAAGATTATGCTGTACTAAAAACTGGTGGCTTTCTGCAGATTCTAAAGTCCAAGTGATAAAATAAACTTGAAATTAAAAGTTTATTTCCTTGAAAAAAATTAAAGAGAATAAATTTATGTGCTTTTAATTTTCATGCAATAAATTATATAGGTATGTAAGTATAGTTATTCTTATAGGGTTGTAAAGTCATTAAACAATGAAAAAGAGACAGTCCCTCTTGAAACAAATGCTAAAATTCTCAATAGTGATTTCCTAAGATTCTGGTAACATTTTCCCCCCTCAAGAATGAGGTCAGTGACATAATATGAAGATTACATGGAATATCACTTTGTAACTCTGAAGAAATTTATGTAATGTGTACATGAGTTAATACTGAAGAATTCGTTCAAATCAGATTGAATTAATATACCACATTTATCCAGAGGTCACCCATCCCCAAAATTTAACTATCTAGACCAAAGGCCTTCAAAGGTGGTTTTGATGTACACTAAAGCTCAAAAATCGAGAACCGTGGATCTAAAACAAAGTCAGATTAGAATATAAGCAAAAAAATTTAAAACATTTTGCAAGGCTTCTGAGTAATCAAAATAATATAAAGTTTATGTATTTAGGTTATTTACTTAGAAGAGACAATATTTATGTTTATCTCAGTCATGAGTTTAGGGATACAGATTACAAGAACAAAACCTACATATATGATGATTTAAAAAACACTCCAGAGTGTAGTTGCTCATTAGGTGTAGCTCACAGTGGACCAGAAGTTGGGGGATTAGGATAATGGGATGGAGAAGTGAAAGTGAGTGCACTGCTGGAGGTGTGCCATGCGCACTGACAGCTGGAAGAAGACAGCTTGCTCCAAAAGGAGGGAGAGCAACCCACACAACTTTGTAACCTGAAACCAAGTTTCAACGGTGACTGGTGCAGGAAACTTTCAATGGCTCCATGATATACATCTTCCCATGACAGCCCCATATCACATACAGGCCTTAATAAACCCTTTGGGCCACGCATTGAGAATCACAAGAGTATAATAAATGATGATCCTATCTGTATCATTAGATAAAAGCTGATCTCTGCTTAGCATATGCTGTTGAAGAGGTGAAACGAATTAAAGGCAGGAAATAAGTTCTACAAATGTCTATCAAAAATTTTTAAAATACTGTTAAAGCTTTGGTGCTTAAATGTGAAGATCTCAATAATTTTGAAAAATTGCAATATCAGATACCAATTCCTCAAATGATGACAGTAGCTTCCTCTGTTAGCAAAAACGTAATGCTGTCATTCTAGACGTGGTTAACATACGTTTGATGACTGGCTGGCCGTCTAGTCACATTGCAAACTCGGTATTTTCGCTTCATTTGTCCACAGTGAGTCACCTCAACTTTAAGACCTGAAGTTGAAAAACAAAGTTAAAACATCAGTATTCCAGTCAGGGCACATGTCTAGGTTGCAGGCCATGACCCCCAGCAACCGCACATTGATGTTTCTCTCTCTCTCTCTATCTCCCTCCCTTCTCTCTAAAAATAAATAAATAAAATCTTTTAAAAAATCAGTATTAATTAGAAGCATAAGGATAAAAACAGATTCGAATGTCTTCAGAAAGATGTGCCATTGCACAGGACATAAGTTGCAAGGACATGGGAATAGTTTCATTACGTGTAGACAAAAAGTCTCGGCTAAGCAGAAAATATGAGAACGCAGATGACTGAAGATTTGCAACCACTTTAATTTATTACTTCATTCAATACATAATTACTATGCATCCATTGTGTTCAGGTGCTAATGAAACATATTCCAGTGAGAGAAGATAGCTAATTACAAGCAAAGAAGAAAAAAAATTCCAAAAGGAAAATAAGCAAACTTGTGTTAGTTTATTAAAATAGAGGTTTTTCAAACACTAAGTGCCTGTTATGTGCCAGGTATTATGCTAGAAACTTTATAAATCTAATTGCGTTTAAGCTTATAAATCTAATTGGATTTAATTCTCACAACAGTCTTACGAGGTACACCTTTACCTTAGAGATGAGTGATCTAAGGCTCACAGTGGTTAAGTAACTTGCCCAAGGTCCCACTGATAGATCTAGCTGGGGTGGGACAACAGCCCAGGTGAGTGTGACTCCAAGACCATGCTCCCTGCACGGTGCTGAACTACCTCTCCAAGACTATAGTAATGCAAACACCTACCTCTGATTTCTTTGGTAAACTTGACACGCTGGGAGTCTGTTAGAGGTTTGGTCTGTTCATTGATGTTCTGAATGTCTAAAACCTCACACATGAACTCAATGATAGGCTGAGCCCGGTAGAAGGCAGTTGCAGATACTAACAAAGAGAGAGGAAGATACTTAGCTTCAGGGTAAGAGACAGGACCAAGAAAATCGGCCAAAAGACTTAAGAGGAAAGAGAATCCCATCCTACCGTCAATATTGAGCATCATATTCCACATGGCAGGTCTCACAGACTGATGAAAGCCAAACCAAACCTCCCTGCCCCCTCCCAGAGGGTGGTAGTAACCTTCTGGAGGTGAGAAAAAGGAACGGCCCACCGGCGTGTACCTGAAGAGATGAAAGTTTGCATGTTTTACAATAAACACTTGAAATGTCTTTCATTTCACTCTCCACTTTATACATTGAAACCAAGTTTAAAGTATGACTTATGTAGAAACCTTTCAATGGCTCCAATACAAACTATCAAAACATAAAAAGGTCCAATATCTGTGGCAAAGAATTCAAACTAAGGTACTAACCTCATGGAGGGAAGGTGTCTTGTGATAACATCAAGTGCTTGTACTGAGTCATCTGGGACTTCATTCAAGTGTCCGGCTAAAGCTTCTAAAAGCAACTGAAGGCTCACAACTGACACCCACTGAACAGACACTTTAAAGGTCTGGTCTTTCCCCTCGCCCGGAAGGGTCACTTCCATATCAACCTGAGCAAGAATACATACACATGTATATTTACAAAGGCTGAGAGAAAGTTCCCAGAAATATTCAGTATAATATATGCATAAAGATATTTACACTTCTGTAATTGCGAACCACCAGAAACAACTTACATGTCCATCAATAGGGAAATGATTTAATATCAAATATTATAGGATATGATTGTTTAAAAATAAGGTAGATGCTACCAAATCTATGAATCTTAAAATCACTGTGCTAAGGGAAATGAGCCAGATGCAAAATGACAAATATTGTGTGACTCCACTTAGACGAAGCACCTAGACCAAAGTCATAGAGACAGAAAGTAGAAGAGTGGTGACCGGAGGCTGGGGGAGGAAGGAGTGGGGAGTTCTGGCTGAATGCGTAGAGTTTCAGTCTGGGAGGATGAAAACTTCTGAGGTGGACAGTGCTCACAATTGCACAACAGTGTGACTATACTTAATGCCACAGAACTCTACACTTGAAAATGGTTAAAATAGTAAGTTCTATGTTATATATACTTTAGCACAGTAAAAAATTTTCTTTAGATATTTTATTTACCTAGTTTTAGAGAAAAGGAGGGAGAAAGAGAGGGAGAGAAACATCAATGTGTGGTTACCTCTCATGCATCCCCAACTGGGGACTCGGCCGGGAACCCAGGCCTGTGCCCTAGACTGGGAATCGAACTGGCAACCCTCAATCCACTGAGCCACACCAACCAGGGCAAATTTTTTTTTTAATTAAAAAATAATAAGAGATGAGAGTAAAGGACAGAAAACTGTACTTGAAGAATGATTAAAATAAAATTAGAAAAAAAAACAGTAATAAGGGTAGCTCAGTTGGTTAGAGCATTATGCTAATACACCAAAGTTGCAGGTTCAGTCTCCAGTCAGGGCACATACAAGAAGCAATCAATGAATGCATAAATAAGTGAAACAAAAAAATTGATGTTTCTCTCTCAAATCAATTAAAAAAATAATAAGGTAGATTTAAATGTGCAGAAAGAACTCCCAGACATACTGTTAAATGAAAAAATATATCAGAACAATATGGAAACAAATAAAAATATACAAACAGCTAGCGCACATAAAAACACCTCAAAGGATACATACCAAACTATTAGAGTAGTTTCCTCTGAAAGGGAAAGTGGGATTGAGGACAGGTAGAGAGGCAGGTCATCAGAGCATTTCTAGATTGTCTAAATGAGTTTATAATAAGTATATATTTACGTATTGCTTTTTTAATTTTAAAAATAAATTTTTAAAAAACTTACTGTGGTATTATGTATATTTTCATAAGTGGGTGTTATATAAAATTCTATAACTTATAAAAACTTCATGTTCAGATTCAGGTAACACTTTAACAATGTGAGAAATTTGGAATATGTATAAATATGACATAATCAACCTAAATTCTAATGTTCATCTAATGTTCAATTATTGATTAACTATGGGAGAAGAGAATATGGACAGAAAAACCTATTATCACTATGGGAAACAACTAAGAATTGAATTGTTATTTGAAGAGGAAACATTTTTGTCCTATGTCATTACTACTAAATCAGGCCCAAATCTAATAAATCATTCTACTGTCAACACTTACCCTATCCCGTCCAATTGGCAATGGATGGGCGGTGTACATGTTTCTTTTGCCATCATAGCCAGGCTGTCGATCACCAAATATTTGCATCTTGAAGTGCCGCACCATTGTATCTACTACCTCCCTTAACAGTAATGGAGATAGTAGAGGTTAGCTTGGAAAAATGGTGAACAGTAAGGAAACTATCACCATACCTTAATCATCTAAATTCAGTTCAAAAGTCCTTGGGAAAAGTAAGCGTTAAAGTGACCATTGGTTTAAGTAATTAAAACAACAGTTAACTAAAGAAAGGTAATAACAAGTGAACAAAAGCAACTATGAGATGATAACAAAAGGGGGGAA
This sequence comes from Phyllostomus discolor, assembly GCF_004126475.2. Lineage (NCBI taxonomy): Eukaryota > Metazoa > Chordata > Mammalia > Chiroptera > Phyllostomidae > Phyllostomus > Phyllostomus discolor. The sequence goes on along the minus strand of NC_040907.2, from coordinate 23,464,951 downwards.
TAAAAGGAAAGAGTGGGACAAGACAAAAAAAATGGCCCAAATGGAAGAACAGATCAAAGCCCTAGAGCAAATACAACTAAGTGACTAAGAGATAGCCAACCTATCAGATGCACAGTTCAAAGCACTGGTGATCAGGAAGCTCACAGAATTGGTTAGATTTGGTCGCAAATTAGATGAAAAAATGAAAGCTATGCTAAGTGAAATGAAGGAAAATGCACAGGGAACCAACAGTGATGGGAAGAAAACCGGGACTCAAATCAATGGAGTGGACTAGAAGGAAGAAAGAAACAACAAAACAGAAAAGAATGAAGAAATAAGAATTTTTTAAAACGAGGAGAGGCTTAGGAACCTCCAGGACATCTTTAAATGTTCCAACATCCGAATTATAGGGGTATCAGAAGGGGAACAGGAAGAGCAACAAGTGGAAAAGTTATTCAAACAAATAATAAAGGAGAACTTCCCCAATCTGGCAAGGGAAATAGACTTCCAGGAAGTCCAGGAAGCTCAGAGAGTCCCAGTGAGGTTGGACCCAAGGAGGAACACACCAAGACACATCATAATTACCTTAGCCAAGATTAGAGATAAGGAAAGAATCTGAAAAGCAGCAAGAGAAAAGAAGACAGTTACCTACAAAGGAGTGCCCATCAGACTGTCATCTGATTTCTCAAAAGAGACCTTGCAGGCAAGAAGGGGCTGGAAAGAAGTATTCCAACTCATGAAAGGCAAGGACCTACATCCCAGATTGCTCTATCCAGCAAAGCTATCATTTAGAATGGAAGGGCAGATAAACTGCTTCTCAGATAAGGTCAAGTTAAAGAAGTTCATCATCACACAGCCCTTATTTTATGAAATGTTAGAGGCACTTATCTAAGAAAAAGAAGATAAAAAACATGTATAGTAAAATGACAGCAAACTCACAATTATTAACTACACTTAAAACAAAAACCAAAAGAAACTAAGCAAACAACTAGAACAGGAAAAGAACCACAGAAATGGAGATCACATGTAGGGTTAGCAACAGGGGAATGGGAGGAGGAGAGAAGGGGAAAACGTACAGAGAATAGGTAGCATAGATGGTAGGTAGAAAATAGACAGGGGGAGGGCAAGAATAGTATGGGAAATGTAGAAGCTAAAGAACTTATGACACATGGACATGAACTAAAGGGGGGGGGGGAATGTGGGTGGGAGATGGTGTGCAAGGTGGAGGGGAATGAAGGGGGTGGAAATGGGACAACTGTAATAGCATAATCAATAACATATATATATATATATATATATATATATATATATGAAAGAGTGATAAGATTTATGACATCCTCTCATTCTCCTGCTTTCCAAATCCCTCTATGATAAACATAGCCTTACAAGAGAGAATACCCTCTCTCAGGTATCTAAGTGTGGCATGTTCATATTGAAAATGATAAGTTTTTTTTATCAAAATATACATTCTTCATGGCTGGCATAGCTCAGTGGATTGAGCTCGGGCTGCGAACCAAAGCATCCCAGGTTCGATTCCCAGTCAGGGCACATGCCTGGGTTGCAGGCCATGGCCCCCAGCAACTGCACATTGATGTTTCTCTTTGTCTCTCTTTCTCCCTCCCTTCCCTCTCTAAAAATAAATAAATAAAATCTTTTAAAAAATACATTCTTCTTCAAGTATACTGGTTTTGGAAAAGAAAGTGGGCAGAAATTCAGAAATCCGAGGATCAATAAATCTAAGATGCACCATACGCAAAGGGGTAATTCAACCTCTTTGACTAATGCTGGCTATTTATAATTCTGCATACTCGCTCGTTTTATCCCAGAGCGTTCCCAAGCAGTGTAGAGAAGGGAATGTTGTGAAATATCCTCATTCCACAAAGACTACCAATGTGGTTTCTTTCTTTTTAGAAAGAAAGCCTTTCTCTCAAGCATGCATAGCTTTACTGAAGTGTTCTTGCATATATGCCAGATCACACCGTGTGCAGGCCCTGAAGTAAATGCAGTTGCAGGAAAACAAGAGTACATAGTTTAAGTCGGAGTCTGTGAGACTTTGGAGTGATAGAGTCAATGAAAAGTCAGCTGCTGTGTTTTACCAATGTTAGCGATAACGAGAGCATTCTCAGAAAAGCAAGAATCCTAATACTGAAGACTGCTTGAAGAGCAAAGTATGGAAAAAAGGAAAAGGAAAATGGCTGTTCTCAGCACCCTGTGAGAATACATGTCTTCACACTTGGTAAATTCCTGTCACAGAGACCATAATGCTTAAATCACCTCATCCACATCCCTCTTGGATAATGCAGAATTAAACAGAGCTTCTTTCTCAGCTTACTTTCTTCAGTACTCCAAGATGATCCATCTGTCTTTCCACTTATATTTTTCTCATGTCCATCACCAACACTTAATAATAAAATCTGAATTTCCAGATAGTTCTATTTCCCATAGACACTAATGTCTTCTTCACCTACTTTTATAAATTTCTGCTACCCTTGGACAAGAAAGAGTGACTTTCTTCCTTCAGTAAGTGTTTACTGATTGAACTGGGGTGTAGCCAGCACTCTGCTAGAATCTGGGGAGGATAACCAAGTACGAGACAGCAAAGGAACTTATCATCTCAGAGAAAAACAAAGCCTACATGTTGAAAGAATTAGAAAACAACAACAAAAAATTAGAGAACAGTAGGATATATAAAAAATAAATTATACGGCATTTATGTAAAAGTCTACTCTTTCTCATCCTTACCTGTTGACTCTACGAGGCCGTTTTTCTGGTTTAATGTCCACATCATAGTGATACACATCTATTTTGGGAATCTGAACCTGAAAATGATTGGCTAACAGTCGAATGGGTTTCCCAACAGTTCCAAGGCCAGGACGGCGGGGTGGCTGGAACAGGCTGGTCGGAGGCCCTGCAGAGATTGAAAGACATTCTATGTGCTTTTTGGTCAGGAAGAATGATATTCCCTTCATGATGATGATGATGATGATGACAACTACAATTACTGAGATCTTACTATTCACTAAACATACTAAGAAATAAAAGAGTTTGAGGAGTCTTTTTTATCTAAGGTTCTCTAGATTTCCAATATTTTACCATGTTGCTATTATTTTGAATATGAGGAACATCAAAATTACATAGACAGTATGATGAACTCCTCTCAGGCGTCAGCTACTGCAGAAAGCCTTTTATGAGCATCATGGATCTACAGACAGGCTTACAAAATTATGTGCATTTTAAATAAAAATCCCTAGACCCTGGGTGCCATCATCACATTCAGGATAAAGAGGATCCATTAATCTTCCGCAAATCAGCCTGCATTACTATAGTTTGTAGAGACAGCAGGAGGTTAAACAGCAGCTATATTTATCAATTTACTTGTTAATTTAGATAGTGAAACAATATCAATAATGTTAAACTTTCTTGTTTATAACCTGATGTTTTTAGAATCTGGATAATGTGATATTTTCTCATCATAAGGTCTATTCATTTAACCTTAAAAGAGGTTTGTTTGTTTTACTTATTTATTTATTTATTTATAAGGTTTGTTTATTTAACAAACATTTATTCACTTATTACACGTCTAACCTGCACTATGGACTCAGAAAAAAGACAGCTTCTGTCTTCAAGAACTTGCAGTCCTTCTCGACCCGGGGGAGATTTTGCGCCCCAGGAAACAGGCAAATGTCTGGAGATATTTTTAGTTGCCACACTTGGGGATGCTACTGACTTGTAGTGGGTTTGGGAAAACACAGTCTGGGAAATATTTGTCTACAAAAAAACCTTCCTCCTTTCTGAAGATAATGTCAAATAGACACGGGCCTAAAAATATACATATTTTCTGCTATGAATAGGTGTTCAGTAAAGTGGGCTATGGTTACCGTGGAAAGTTACAACAGGCTCTTTTATTGCAATGGCATTTTACCAAGAACAAAGACAATTCACTGAGGAAAGAGAATTCTGATGCAAGATGCTGTCTTGTCCATTATCACTTAGGAACATCAAAGCAAAAGCTTTAATGAAGTTTGTGCTGACAGATCACCATAAACAAATTCTTTAAGTACTGAATCTTTGCACGTATTAAACTCATTGTTCATTCATCCCCTAAATTCTACTCATCCTTCAAAACTCAGGTCAGGTGTGCCCAACTTGGAAAGCCTTTCCAGAATCTCCCAGACTGGAGGGTGTATATCCTGTGTTCCCAAGACCCTCCGGATAATGGAGCGCTTAGCACAAGTACTTAGAAACGACCTGCTAAATTAATCTGTTTCTTCCACTAGACTATAAACTTAGAGGAAATGGACCTCCACTTCATCGTTACCTCCTCAAGACCTAATTCAATGACCAGTACATTGTAGAAATTCAATAAATGTTCAACTGACCACTACCAATAATCCTTGTAGCAGTTCCAAATAGAAACTAAACAGAAACCCAATCATTCCTCAAACCCAAGAATTGAGCATTAGTTTTCATTAAAGCAAAAGCATATAATTTATACTAAAAATACTATTGCTTGGAGATGAGTTCCACTTCTGGTATAAAAGGGGATCTGCTCTGGGTGTGATAAGACATTATAAACAAGGTGAGAGGTAAATACTAAATAATAAATAATATCAGAGGTGATTGGCACATTGAATCAAATCATACAGATAAGTCAGCCCTGCATATCCCAACAAACACTTAAGCAATCATTGTATCATCAAGTTGGATGAAATCCAGCTTGATGATAGAAATTTTGAATCAGAAATTTGGGTCAAATAACTTACTAAAGGATATATGACTTTAACTTAATTTTATTTTATTTGTTCCTATTTCCTGCTCAGCTTGAAGACTTCGATTTTAAATTGTGACTAGAACCCAGGTCTCCTAACTGCCAGTCCAGTGCCCTTCCTCCCCAGTACACTCCACAATCCTGCGGGATCTCTACCTCGCTAAACTGCTTGGTACCAAAGAGACAGAAACAGAGGACATGAGCGAAAGGGGTTAAGAAGTAGAGAAAAGAAAACAGTGTTTCTTTTCATTAACAAGAAAGAAAAGTCAGAAGGTGAACAATCATTTCTTTTAATAAGTGTAGAAGATTTATTTAGAAAACTATACTCTAAAATTTTCCATTCCAAAAGCTGTTTTTTCTTTGAGTTTAGCAAACTACTTACGAAGAAAAGGCCCAGTGGCTAAAGTTCTGGCACCAAACTGCCTGGGTTCCGATCCTGGTTTGCCACTCCCTAACTGCATGACCTCGGTCAAGTTTCTTAGCCTCTCTGTGCCTCAGTTTTCTTATCTATAAAAAGGGAATATGTGGTAATAATAGCATCTAACTCTTAAGGCTATTGTGAGGATCCCATGAGATAATGTATATAAATGGCTTAACACAGTGCCGTGTAATAATAGTAAGGGCTCAGTAAATGTTAGCTAGTAGATTATACTTGCATACATATTACGGTGCTTGAATGTCCCTGGGCTTTATATTGGGGGGGGTCACAAAAATTTGGTGACAAAGTCAGAAGATTACTTCTTCCAAAAAGGAAACAAATATGATAACATAGATTGGATGAAGTTAACCTTAAAAGAAAAGGAGGGCACTAGAGCAGGACAGATGACCCAGACTCACCCTCATTTCACCTTGAGACCTGATCAAGTCAGTGAGGCTCTCTACATTTCTTCTCTCATCTGTAAAATGGGGATAATGTCTGTTTTGCTTACTTCACCGAGAATCAAATGAGCTAATAACTATGAAGGCACTTTCCAAACTGTGAGGCACTGTAAAAATAGAAGTTATCACTACTATGACCAAAAGAAATGGTATTGAATATATTTCCAAGTTATTGTTGTCCAAAACAGAAATGGGGTGAGGGAGAGCAGAGGGAGACTAAAAATACGTCAATAACCGTTCAAGTGAGGAGGGCACGAAGCTCCAGATCAGTGTGCTCTAAACAAAGAGGCAGGAAAGCTCCTCGAGGCTCTAAAACAACCTGGACAAAACATCCCACAAGACTTCCAACTCCCTTTGCTCTGGTTCTTTGCTTGGCATGCAGCTTCTTGTTATTAACTGGGTTTCCAAGGTACTACGACACCAAAAGAGGAGCTTGCCAGAGAGCAGACAAGAAAATGTTCCAGTCAACAGAAAAGATCTATGTGACATTTCAGCTTATTCATTAGCATTTCATAAATGTGGTTAGTGAGAATTCATTTTCACGATCCTAGGTGAACTGGTAAGTTCTCAAATCTGCAAAAGCTAAAATCAAATAACAACAAAAAAATCCCTGGGACATTCCTAACACCACCAGGTTGATCTTTGCCATGAAAATCAGTTTGTACACACAGTTACACAGTCTCTTTTCAGTACCAGTTTGCAAAATGCAACAGTTGCTTCAATGACCAGTTACTAACAGGGGAGGGAGGGAGGGAAGGAACCTTTGTTAGTATCTATAATGCACTGGTCTCAACAAGACTTCTCACGTACATTATCTCATTTCATTCTCACAACAATCGCACGGCAGTAACTATTATTACTTTATTTTATAGATGAGGAAGTGAAAGTTCAAAGGAATTAAGTAATTTGCCCAAGGTTATACAACTATTAAATTACTAGATTGGATTTGAACAGAAGTCTGTTACATTCCTAAAGACTTGATCACGCCTTTAGCCGGGGGCTATAGTTGAAGTAACCCAGCATAATACTCACACTGAGGTTTATCAAATAATATTACTGTGACAAAAGCAATTTATTTTTAAAAGGCATATGAAATTTTATTATGAGGTCCTTTTGAAAAAAAATAGTTTGAACAGGAAATTAAGGTAAGATTAAGTCATTCAGTGCTGTAAACAAATTCTAAGTTAACAAACCTGGAAAGTTTCCAAACTCAAAAGGTAAAGTGAATTTTCTATGCACTAAAAAATTTAAATGTTCTACAACTAAGTCCACTATATAGGTAAGGTTTGATAGTAAACTTAATTCTATTCCAGACCCGAAACCCCTCCCTACTTAGCCAAAGCATTAGAAACCTGTTGGGGTTGGAGGTGGGAGCACCAGACTCCGGTCTGCCGGGCAGTTGTTACAACCTGGAACAGTGCCTCTGATTAGGGCAGAGTCGGGGAGACAACCAGAGCCCACTCATAATGACAGCAAATTACAGTTTCCAAAGCACTTTCTTCATCTGATCCTCGCAACTTACTCATAACCCAGTTAGAAGGAACTCAGGGCATTAAAGCCTGTGGTGGAGCGGGCTGCCTGCCAACTCGCTTGTCACTAGGGTGTTAGTCCAGACAACTTTGGGACTGTCACAGGGACAGACAGATAGACAGAGCCATAGGATCATAGGATCATATGGGCCTTCAAGAAAGGGTGAGTACTTTACCCCTTGGCCTTGGGGGCAAGGGGCATTCCTTATCTGAGGGCTCTGGACGTCTGCCAGTGCGAAGAAAAATAGGGCTGCAGCCCAAAACCAAGAATACCCCTGGTAGTAGGTGGGGGACCTTCCCAGTCCAGTCCAGTCCAGGCCAGGCCTCCGCAGCGCACCAGCCACAGACCATCCCTTCGGAGGCCGGAACTGGCCTCGTCGCAACCACCTCCCTGAGGTTGGGTCAGGTCTCCCCTCTACTACCTGGAGGCGCGAGTCACCTCCTGAGCTACCCTTCCTCAGACCTCCAGACCCCACACATCTCTCCAAGCTGGGGCGCGGTCCCCGCCCCCGAGGCCCGGGTCAGCTCTCTTCGCCTTGTGCAATGGGGCACGGTCCCATTCCCCGGGGCCTGACGGCCCGAACCCGGGTATGCCCGAGCCGTTGGGGGCGACCGAGAGCGACAGTCCCGCCCGCCCACCAACCCGTACCGGGGCCCCATTCCGGCCCGTGCGCTCTCCTCACCTGGTCCCAGCGCCTCCATGGCGGCGGCGGGGGCCGCCTCGCCCCGGTCCCCGGCGCCTCCCGCTCCGGGCCCCGCCGCCGCCGCCGCTGCGTAACGCTTGATCTCCGGAATATTGGCGCTGGAGGGGAGCGCCGCGGAGACGCGGGCGCTGGGCAGGGGGCGGCGGCGGCGCCTAGCCCGGCGACAGGGACCCGACTCCCGCGGCTCTTCCGGCCTCAGCGACAACAAAAACAATCCCCGTCGCCGCCGCCGCCGCCGCTGCCAGCTGGAACGGGAGCGGGAGCCAGCGCGCGCGCCCGGCGGGCGGGGACGGGGCGCGGGGTGCGCGCGGCCCGGGGTCCCGGGTCGCGGAGGGGGCGTGCGCTGCCCTGGAGACCGGGCGCACCGAGCCCTGCAAGGGGCTGGAAACGCAGACGGGGCTGGGCGGGCGCGCGCCGGAGGGGGCAGTGCCCCGAGGACGTGTCGTGTACGCGCGCGCCCGCCCGCACTGCCCTGTCTGCCCAGGGCGGCCATCCCGGGCACACGACTTTGCAGGGGATACGTGCGGTCCTCCCAGGGTGTCCCGCCACACAGTGCCCTGCGGAAGATCGGGATTCCAGACCCCGCTGATCCACAGACACAGCCTCCACTTCTGTCAGTGGAAAGTGTCCCAAGATTCACATCAGGCACCTCTCCTTCCGCCCTCTTCAAACTACTTTCTCCTCTGTCAGTCTCCCTCTCCCTCCACTGTCCCGGGACAGAGAACACGAATCACCACGGGGCAGCGCTTTCCCGCCATTTCCTCATCCAACACCACATACCCAGTTGCCCTTCCCTCCCAGTGCAGTCAGAAAGCACCACGGAATGGACCGTGATGAATGATGCATTCTCTCACTGGTCCCATGACAAGGGCCTCTGGTCAGAAAGTCACCAGCCAACTCAAAAGAGAGCGATCTTGCTTCCTCTGACGACTTCACCCTAGCAGCCAAGAGCTAAGGAAGCAGTGTCCTTGGAGCCATGGTCAGCCCAGCAGGCCTAGCATCTTCAGGGCTTCACCTGGGACTCGAGTTGGAGAACACAGGCCAAGAAGCTGTTTCTTATCAGCAGAATCAGGGGATGGGGAGTGCTCTCTGTCCACCAGTTAAAAAGAAGGACTTAAACAACAGAAATTCATTTTCTCATGTTCTAGAGTCTAGACATTCAAGATCAAGGGTTGGTTTCTTCTGATATCTCTTGTCTCTGTACGTGTCTGCGTCCAAATTTCTTCTTCTTGTGACTTGTTTAAGGACACAGGCCATAATGGATTAGGGCCCACCTGATGGACTTTTGTTTTAACTTAATTATTTCTTTAAGCACTTTATCTCCAAATACAGTCACATTCTGCACTGAGGGTTAGAATTTCCACATACGAACTTTTTTTTTAAAGATTTTATTCATTATTTTTTTAGAGAGGGAAGGGAGGGAGAAAGAGAAAGAGAGAGAAACATCAATGTGCGGTTGCTGGGGGTTATGGCCTGCAACCCAGGAATGTACCCTGGCTGGGAATCGAACCTGGGACACTTTGGTTCCCAGCCCGTGCTCAATCCACTGAGCTACACCAGCCAGGGCCTCAAAATTTTAAAAAAGACTTTATTTACCTTTAGAGAGGAGAAGGGAGGGAGAAAGATGGAGAGAAACATCAATGTGTGCTTGTCTTTTGCACACCCCCTGCTGGGGACCTGGCCTGCAACCCAGGCCTGTGCCCTGACTAGGAATCAAACTAGCAACCCTTTGGTTCGCAGGCCATCACTCAATCCACTGAGCCACACCAGCCAGGACTCAACAGATGAATTCTGAGGGGGACACAATTCAGCCCCTAACATGTGTAGTGAGATATTTATTTGAGCAGCCATTAGAGCCAAATAATTTTTTATGTATTGATTAATAATGTCAGGGGTACACCATGGCCAGCCACTGTATCACATGTCATCGAATCTTTATAGCCACTTGTAAGGTAGATATTATTAAGGAAGGTATTTGTTCAGATGAAGAAACTGAAGCTCAGGGAAGTTAAGGAAGTCAGGCTCTACATTATATGATATGGCAGTGAAGCATGGACACATTTGAGTTCTATATCCTACGTTCTAGTCCTGCTAATCCCATCCCCTCCTGGTTATGGTATGGGACTTTTAATCAAGTGATTAGATTCTAGTCTACTGATACCAAACTCCAAGTTCTTTCCATAGCATCATGCCACTTCTCTGTTAAACCAGATATTAATTAAAAACAATAATAGCAAACAGAAAGTTTAAAGGGGAGGAAGTATTCACTAAATGAGCAAACCGGTTCAGAGCTAAGAGGATAAGAAAAACCAACTAGAGGACAAGTTCTGTGTTACAACTAGTAGCCACTCCCTTCTTCTCTACTCTAGGCTGAATTCTTCCCACAGTTGAAACAGTGCTAGTGGCTTCTAACCTGCTTTGAGACTGCCTTTCCCACTCTCACTTCCTCACAAAGTTTCTCCATATTATGTCTGGTACCAAAAGCAGAGACCATGCATAGCTTGTTTCCTGTATTGAAAATAGCCTCGGAAACTTGGGTATAAAATGTATTTACTCTACAGTTCCAGTCGGACGGCAATGCCTCAGTCTCTCTGTCTCTCGCCCTGTCATTCTTGATTGCTCTGACGTTGTCATTCCAAAACTCACTCCCATTCAGGTTCCCTCTGTCGCTTTCCTGAAGACCCTTCTGACTGAGCCCTCCCTCCCAAACCAAAGTGCTATAGTCAATAAGCTCCCCTAAACCTCAGCCTGTTTAGCAAGCCCTCCCTCCATTTCCTGCTGTGGCTGAGCAGAAGCCGTGCCCCAGAATACCACTTCCCCCTCAGCTCTGTCTGACGGTGGCTGCTCAGTGCCCATAACCCACACATCTACAGGACAGGGTGAGGGCTGGGTAGAGAGTCGGCAACACATTGCCCTCATTGTACCAAACCTTGAGTTCTTAGTGTTATATTAAAACCACTTGTCATCTGGCCAAACTGCCACAGGACCTCCCTCCATGGTGTAGTTAACTCAGCTCCTGGTCTCACGTCTCAGGCCAGGCCTGGCTCTCATCACATTATAAATCCTTGAGGGCAACGCTTATGCCTTGTTCAGGTATTCAGGCTGTGTCTCTGTTGCCTACCATATTACCTGGCAACAAATGTCTAATCAGGGAAACTAATGGAATGAATGAATGAATGAATGAGCAAGTTGTATGAACAGGGGGAACTAGAAATGGTCCAGCAGAGGTGAAATGATCCAGCCTAGGTGAACTTTCAGCTTCTCCAGAGCACAGATTTTTCAAATCAGATGGTCCTGAGTTCAAATCACAGTTCCAAAACTTACTAGCTCTAAGTACCTGGGACAAGTCCCTCTACCTGCTGCTCAAGGATGGAAGAGGAGGAAGTTAAATCACATATGTGCATATTCCTTTGTCTTTGGCACAGAGTAAGTGCCCAATAGTTACTAATTCTCTTCCCTCCCCTCCTTTCCCACAGCTAAAAGCGGCTTGCTCCACTCTTGCTGTCCTTTGAGAGACAGTGAGCTCAAGTACAAGAGAAGGGAACAGAGCTGTCAGGGACTGAGCATGTTTACACAAATCCTGTGCCTGAGCCACCTGGGGACAGGGACTTGGCTCACCCATCTGGGGGTGAGAGCCAGAACGTGCTCAGTGAAGGTTTATGAATGGAACTGAACTTTTCGAATATGTCAATGCTCCCTAGATGGAGCCAAAAGGAGCATTGCTAGTGGACACTGTGCCAGAAGGCAGGGCTCCAGCCAGCCACCCCACACTGCCCGTGACACTCCAATGCCTGTCTGGGCCACTGGTCTCTGTTGGTGTTTTGATTTCCCTGCCTCTCCTTATACTAACTTTCCACAAGTCTGGAGCTTAGAAGTCGAGGAGGAACTTCTTTGCAGTTGATCAGCTTCGCAGTTGGGCTTTCAGTCCTCTGTAGCGGGGGAACCCTTACTGAAAGAAAAAGCTTTGGTGGGAGCTGAAGTGGAGCCACTCTGGCTGAGGACAGGGACTTGCACTGAACACTCCTGACCTTGCCAAGACGTGCCACCTGGCATCCAAATAAAATTTCTGTCCACCTGCTTCTACTCCATCACCAGACTTGCTCTTTAGAATTTTTTATTGAGATATAATTCACATAGCACAAAACGTACTGTTCTAAAGCGTAAAATTCAGTGGTTTTCAGTGTAGCCACAAAGTTGTGCAATCATCTCTCCTATCTGATTCCAGAACATTTTCCTCACTCCGTAAAGGGACGCTGTGTCCATCAGTAGACATTTCCCATTCCTTCCCACCCCCCGCCCCAGTCTCTGGCAACCACCGATGTACTTTTTCTGTCTCTGGATTTACCTATTCTGGACATTCCATATAACTGGAATCATACAATATATGCTCTTTTGTATCTAGTTTCTTCCAGTCAGCACAATGTTTTCAAGGTTCATCCGTGTTGTAGCATGTTTCAATATTTTATTGCTTTTTATAACTGAATCATATTTCATTGCATGTATATACCACATTTTGTTTACCCATTCATTAGCTGTTAACACTTTTGTTAACATTTAGTTGTTAACATTTTATTAACAACATTAGTTGTTAACATTTACTTGTTAACACTTTTTGGCTATAATACTGCTGTTATGAACATTCACATTCAAGGTTTTGTGTGGGTATACATTTTCAATTTATTTGGGTTTATACCTAGAAATAGATTTGCTGGGTTATATGGTACCTCTATGTTTAACTTTCCGAGGAACTGTTTTCTCAGTAGTTGCATGATTTTACATTCCCATCAGCTATGTATGAGGGTTAAAATTTCTCACCTCTCTTGCCAATACTTGTTATTTTCCGATTTTTTATAGCTATCATTATGGGTGTGAAGAAGTATCTTACTGTGAATTTGGTTTGCATTTCCCTATGGACTAATGATGTCGAACATCTATTTATGTGCCTATTTGCCATTTGTATATCTTTGGAGAAATTTCTATTAAAATCTTCTGCCCTTTCTTAAATTGGGTAATTTATATTTATTATTACTGAGTTGTAGGAGTCCTTTATACCTTGTAGATATTAAATCCTTTATCAAATACATGATTTGTAAAACTTTTCTCCCATATTGTGGAATGTCATTTCACTTTATTTATGGTGTTCTTTGAAGCACAAAAACTTTTAATTTAGAAGTCCACTTTTTCTTTGATTACTTGCGCTTTTTTTTTTTTGGTTATTATAGCTAAGAAAATTCAAACCTAATTCAAAGTCATGAAGAATTATTTCTATGTTGTCTTCTAAGAGTTCTATAGTTTTAGCTCTTACATTTAGGTTTTTGATCTATTTGGAGTTAACTTTTATATATAATGTGAAGGAGAGGTTCCAATTCATTCTTGTGAATATGGATAGCCAGTTTTCCAATCACCATTGATGAAGACTACTCTGTCCCCCAAACAGAAGGTCTAGCGCCCTTGTCAAATCAATCAACTGTAAATGTAAGGGTTTAACTCAGGACTCTCAATTCTGTTCTGTCAGTCTTGTGTCTGTTATGGTATCACCACACTGTCTTGATTACTGTAGCTTTGTAGTAAGTTTGAAATCAGGAAGTGTAAGTCCTTTAACTTTGTTCTTCTTTTTCAAGATTGTTTTGGTTATTCTGGGTCTCTTGACCCAGTTCGTTTGCATATGAACTGTAGGATCAGCTTATCTATTTCTGAAAAAAAAAAAAAAAAAAAAAAAGGCAGTTGGGATTTTGATAGGAATTGCATTGAATTAATAGGTTACTTTGGGGAGTGTTGCCATATTAACAATATTAAGTACTCCAACCCATGAACACAGGATATATTCCACTTAGTTAGGTCTTCTTTAATTTCTTTCAACAATGTTTTGTAGTTTTCAGAAAACAAATCTTATACCTCTTTGGTTAAATTTATTTCTAAGTGTTTTATTCTTCTTGGTGCTGTTGTAAATGAAAATTTTTTAAAATTTCATTTTGTGATTGTTCAATACAAACTATTTTTTATATTAATTTTGTTTCTACAATATTACTGAACTTGTTTATAATCTGTAGCAGTGTAGTTGTGTGTGTGTGTGTGTGTGTGTGTGTGTTTATTTTTTAGTGTTTTCTATGTGTAAAATCCTATTATTTGTAAACAGAGATAGTTTTACTTCTTCTTTTCCAGTATGGATGCTTTTTCTTGAATACAAGCAATCTCTTTTATGGTTCACCAGGAGCTTTCTACATATTCATGGTCTAGGAGCCAGGGATAGAGAGGCTTGGCAGCTGTATCTGATTTTGCCATTTCTGTCAATGAAATGGCATAGCCAGCAAGGAGGGCAATGTACAAGGCTTTGACAAACAAATCAGTTGGTATGTCTGCTTCTACTTTCAGCCTGTATGTATAGCACAGTTTTAAGACAGAACAATTGATTTTTTTCTTCCTTCTTCAAGATGGAAACAAAGGGAATGAATTACAGAATAAGATAAACTGGACTCGAATTCTAACTATATATTCAAATTTCAATTCTACAGGCCATATGACATTAAGCCACCTCACCTCTTGGATCCTCGGCTTCCTCATCTGTAAAAATGGAGATAACACTAATTGCTTCATAGGATTATTGAGAAGATCAAAGAAAATAATGAATGCAAAGCATCTAACAGTGCCTGGAGCTTAGAAAGGACTCAAAAAAATGCCCAGTCCTCTTGACTTTCTCCCTAGTCCTAAACAAGTCTTCTTTATTTGTAGGGTGAGGCGAATAACTAATTTTGAAAAGATTTTTTTTTTTAATACCTGGAGTAGTTCAAAGAAGGAAGGGTTCTCAGGAAGCAGTTGAACTCCAGGCTCTGGGGGTGTTCAAGAAGTTTGAGATGATGAAAAGGTAAGGTCAGATGACTTTTGTAGCTCCTTGGAATCTATTAGGTTATGTGAACATATTTATTGACTCGTGTGTTATTTGATTTAGTCAGCAACTGTTTATTGAACACTGACCTTCTGCCTGACCCTGTACTAGATCATGGAAACACAAGTGCAAGCCAGAGAATCAGGGTTCCTGTCCTAATGGAGTTCACAATCTTGAAGCAAGTCTAACAAAAAAGAGAAACTAAACCAAAACAAAAAAAAATAAGATACAAATTTTGATGAGAGATGTAGGACAAGTAAACACAATGACAGAGAGTACTGAAGGAAGGTAATTTTAGAGAAAGTGGAGGGGGATAGCCCCTCTGATATAACAACATTTATGCTGAGAATTTTTTGGTGATTTCAAAACATGGCCATGAATTCTTTGACATTTCACCCATCAAGAGCTGAGATGTATAACCTCTCCCTTTGAATATGAGTAGGCTTGTGATCAATTTGACCAATGGGAAGCTGCAGAATTGATGCCATGTAACTTCCACAACTAGGTCATAAAAGGTCCTGAAGTTTTTACCTTGCTGGCTGGAGCCCTCTCTTTGGGAGCCTGGAGATGCCACATAAACAGTCTGACTACCCTGAGGCCACCGTGTTAAGAAGCTGGAGGCCACATGTAGGTGCTCCAGTTGACTGTCCCAGCTAAGACCAGCTTTCCAGCTATTCCTGCTAAGGTGCCAGACATGAGTAAAATGGCCTACGGGTGATTCCTGCCAACAGCCCTTTGCATCACCCCCATCTATTTGAGTCTTGCAGAGCAGAGACAAACCATTTTCTCTATTCTTTTTCTGACCTCCTGACCCACAGAATGCACGAGCATCAGAAAATGGTTGCTTCTTTTTAAAATTAAGATATACTTGACATATAACATTAGTTATAATATATGTGTACAACATAATCTTTTTATATATTGTGAAATGCTCACTACAGTATGTCTAGTCAACATCCATCACCAGTTACACATTTTTTTCCTATGATGAAAACTTTTAAGATCTACTCTCTTAGCACCTTTCAAATATACAACACACTTTTATTAGCTATAGTCACCAAGCTGTACATAACATCCCTAAGGCTTATTTATTTTAGAACTAGAAGTTTATAACTTTTGATCCCCTTCATCCACTTCACCCACCCCTCCCACCCTGCAACTCAGGAAAACACCAATCTATTCTTTGTATCTATGAGTTTGTTTGCTTAAATTCTACATATAAGTGAGATCGTATGATATTTGTCTTTCTCTGTTTGCCTTATTTCACTTAGCATAATGCCCTCAATGTCCACACATATTTCCACAAATGGCAAGATTTCCTTCTTTTTAATGGGCTAAATAACATGCATGTGTGTGTGTAACCTCACATTTTACTTATCCATTGATCCATTGATGGACATTGGTTATTTTCATGTCTTGACTAACATGAGTAATGCTGCAATGAATATGTGTGTACATGCATACAGCATTGTGAGTTAGTGTTTTCATTTTCTTTGGCTAAACACCCAGAGGTGGAATTGCTGGATCATATGATAGTTCTATTTTTAACTTTTTTAGGAGCCTTCATACTGTTTTCCATAGTGGCTGCACCCATTTACATTCCCACCAATAGTGCATAGTGTTTCCTTTTCTTCTACATTCTTGCCAACACTCCTTATAAAATGGTTGTTTCTTTATGCCACTAATTTTGGGGGTGATTTGATACCCAGCAATAGATAATAACAACAGATAATTTTTTCCTTTTCTTCCCCAATTCTTAATCTCCCTCCTGCGGTTATAAATGACTGAAGACATGAAGATATTAAATGTTGTAAACAGGAGTAAAAGGAAGGCAATAAAAAGTAGCTGGAGCAGGTGGAGATGGGAAAGGTGGTGGGAGAGGTTGAGGAGGAGAAGCATGAGACAGAAAAGGAAGAGAAAAAAGAGAAGTGTGTTCTCCTGACACCAAAGCAATATGTGTTGTGGGGAGAAGACAATTAGATTCTTGTCCTGAAGTTGTAGATAGCAGAAAATCTCGAAGGCGGGGACCTTGCCCCATTTATTTCTGTATCCCTAATATTTAATCCATAGCATAGGACCTTTGTGCCTGTAGTCTGAGACAGTTAACTGAAGCATCTACACGTGGTCTCTTCGGCATGGCAGCCTGAGTAATCAGACTTCATACATAGCTGATCAGAGTTCCCAGAAAGTATTCCAGTGAGCAAACTGCATGGGCTTTTATGACATAGCCTTCAAAGTCATAGTGTACCACTTCCACCACTTTATACTGGTAAAAGCAGTCACTAACCCACCCATAGTCAAGGGCAGGGGATGCAGACCCTGATGTTTAAAGAAAGGGATGTCAAAAAAAATTATTGCCATACTTTAAAACCACCATAGTTGCTATGGTTAAGAAGCTTGGAAGGACAGAAAGATGACTTAAAACGGAAAACTAGGAGATTTGGAGACTTTTCAGAAGTGCCTAGTCTCTTTTCTAGACAGCCTGTCTGGCAGAGGAAGATATTTTACTGAAATAAGAAGAGAAGATCAAAAGTTCCATTGTGGATCTGTTTAGTTTGAAATGCCTATTAATTATCTGAGAACAGCTGTCAAGGTGGCAATAGTATACGTAAGTCTAGAATTAAGAGGCCTTGTCTGGGCTGGGTATATAAAGTTGGAAGTCAGGTTAAAGAGTATTATTTATCAACTCTGAATACAGCAAAGACAGCTGAGAATTTACAGCCAATAAGCAAAGGGAGGGTGTCAATTAGAGGAAAGTTACTAAGAAGAGACATCAAGGATGGGGGATCCTTGCTAAACTGGCATAACAGGATTCTTGCTGCAGACAAGCCAAGGACGGAGACAACAAAGGTGGTGGATTCTCGCTAAACTGACTTAGTGAGATTCTTGCTGAGACTGACTAAGCAGGTAGAGAACAGGGCCCAAGGATGAAGCCCAGTTAAAAGAGGGCTCAGAGGAGTCTGCCTAGGTCAAGGAGACAGTCTTTGTCAGCCATCAGGTGTTCAAAACCACTAGACGTAGATAAGATCACCAAAGGAGTGAGAAGACAAGAGGTAAAGAATGGAGTCCTGAGTCACTCCAACATTTGGAGGCTGGCTTGCCAAGAAGCCAGCAAAAGAGACTGAGAAGCATCAGCCAATGAGGTGGAAGAAAACCAGGAAAGCGGTGTATTACTGAAGCTAACACAAGAAAATATTTCAAGAAGGAAGTGGTTAACCATGTCGAGAGCTTCCTAGAGGTCAAATAAAATGACAACAGAGAAGTGAATTTGGCAAAGCCAGAGGTCAGTGGTAGCTTTGACAAGGGCAGATGTACCCTGTTACATTAAACTTGTTATTGTAATATGTAACAGCAGTTCAGTGGAGTGAAAAGGTTGAAAGGCTGATGGGCATGCTGCCACCAATCATGCATTGGCATGATAGAAAGTTAAGTAGCAGAGAAAGCAAATATAAATGACCTTTCCATAAGTTTTGCTATGAATACAAGTAAGTGAAACGGTAGCTAAAGAGAGATACGTCAAGAGAGGGTTTTGCTTGTGTGTGTGTGTGTTTTAAGATGAGAGATAATAAGGGATGTGTGTTTGGTGATGGAAGTGATCCAGTAGAGAAGGAGAAACTGATGATGCAGCAGTGAGGAGAAATTTGACCCTTGGGAAGGCAGATGGACGTGAAATATAGTGCAGACCTAGGTGAAAAAGCAGAGAATATGGATCGAGGCAGTTCAGAGAAGTTGATAGATTAGGTGGGAGGAAGATGAATCTGAATGCCTCTATTTTCTCAATGAATTATACATTGAGGTCATATGAAAATGAAGTGGAGGGAGTATGTTGGAGGTTTGAAAGGAGAAGAAAGGGTCATACTGGATAGTGGGAAACCAAAACTACTGGGGGAATATAGCAGCATTGCTGGGCAGTACTGAGGGCTCATTTAGGCTGTGTAGTTGGAAATTTCAGTTAAGAGTGTGATTCTGCCCTGGCTGGCATAGCTCAGTGGATTGAGCGCGGGCTGGGAACCAAAGTGTCCCAGGTTCGATTCCCAGCCAGGGTACATTCCTGGGTTGCAGGCCATAACCCCCAGCAACCGCACATTGATGTTTCTCTCTCTCTCTCTCTCTCTCTCTCTCTCTCTCTCTCCCCCTTCCCTCCCTAAAAATAAATAAATAAAAATCTTAAAAAAAAAAAAAAAAGAGTGTGATTCTCTCCAGACATGTCCAGCTGCTGAAGTGCAGACATAGACTACTCAGTTAATTGGGTGTGGGAGGATTTGGAATTTTGTCAGTGAGTATAATGAAGGGAAAGTGACAAGGGAATTAAGACTATTTGGCTGCGAACCAAAGTGTCCCAGGTTCGATTCCCAGCCAGGGTACATTCCTGGGTTGCAGGCCAGAACCCCCAGCAACTGCACATTGATGTTTCTCTCTCTCTATCTCCCTCCCTTCCCTCTCTAAAAGAAAATAAATAAAATCTTTAAAAAAGAATATTTACAATGTAGTGATTATAATGATGTATAATGGAATCTAGACTGGGAAAGAAAAAACGAGAACATGAGAAGGGTGAGATAATTAGTGAAAAGTGATGATGCTGATGGATTAGAGGAACCCATGAGGTTCTGATTCAACTGTAGGAGATCTTTTCATATCATTCCCTACAGTAGCAGAATCAAGGGGAAAATCATACAATTATCCCAATAGATGCTAAAAAAGCATTCGGGAAAATCCCACACTCACTTTTGTTAACACAGGCACATACACACAAATACAATGATTAGTAAGCTGCAAATAGAAAGAAATTTTCTGCCCTGATGGGTGTGGCTCAGTGGATGGAGTGCCAGCCTATGAACCAAAAGGTTGCAGGTTTGATTCCCAGTCAGGGCACATGCCTGGGTTGTGGGCTAGGTCCCAAGGTGGGAGCGTGTGAGAGGCAACTGGTCAATACATCTCTTGCACATCAATGTTTCACTCCCTCTCTTTCTCCTTCCCTTCCCCTTTCTCTAAAATAAATAAATTAAATTAAAAATAATAAAAAGAAGGAAATTTTCTAAATGAGTTAATAAATATAACTAAATGAGTTATATACAAAGTATTTTTAATAGTAGCTAGCACAGCCCTGGCTGGCATGGCGCAGTGGCTTGAGCACTGATCTGTGAACAGAAAGGTCACTGGTTCGATTCCCAGTTGGGGCACATGCCTGGGTTTCGGGCCAGTTCCCCAGATGGGAGTGTGCAGGCCCCAGCTGACATATCTCTTTCACATTGCTGTTCCTCTCCCTCTCTGTCTCCCTCCCTTCCCCTCTCTCTAAAAGTAAGTAAATAAAATGTTTTTTAAAAGTACTTTAAAATTTTTAAAAAAACAATAACTAGCACAAAGTAAACAAATAATAACTCCTGCTATTATCACTATCATCATCATCATCATCATTTTTTTCATAATGTGATAAAAAGCATCTACCGAAAACAAAAGGCAAACATCGTACTTATAGTGGAGGTTCCCCATCAAGGATGCTCACACTACGACTCCCATAAAGGCAATCATCCAGAGCTAAATAGGTGTGTAAAAATTATATACAGATGTGTTCTATTAAATTAAGTACTTCATATTAAATATAGATGTACCCTGTTACATTAAACTTGTTACTGTCATGCGTATGAGCTGTGCTGCTCATGCAAGGAAGGAGTGTGAAGAGTCACCAGGAAAGTATTTGGGTGGCTACTTAGCTTCCATGAAACTTACCCTATAGAAACTGTTAACATCTTGGTCACCTGGTTAGGACATTTCTATGGGACCAGGGAGGTCAGCTGCGGAAAATCTTTTCCATGACGTCTTGCGGTCTGCTGAATGAAGCAATGCTAAGTAAACAATTCGTTTAGATGATACATTCATGCTTCTGGTAATTGAAAACCTATCCATCAAATTACCTGTTGCAATAAAAATGGCAAACTACAAAACCCACTAACATTAAAAACAAGGAAAGCATGCCAATGATCATTTCTACTAGTCAATATCATACTGGAGTATTTAACTATTAATGAGAGACAAAAAAAAGAGATGGTATAAATATTGGGGGAAAAGACTCAATAGCTGAAGATGAAAGATACCCACTAAGTGAACCAACTGAAAAATTATTAGAATAAATAAGGCAGTTAATAAATTAGTTATATATAAAATTACCACATAGAAATCAATAGCTTTTCTACAGACCAGTGATAAGTTATTAGAGTATATCATGAAAAAAAAACAATTCACAATTGCTGCAAAATCTATAAAGAAGCAAGAAATAAACTTGACAAGAAACATGAAAGTCCTATACGAATAAAATTACGGAGTTTTACTCTAAGTTATAAAAGAAGAACCAAATAAATAAAGACATGTGGGAGACCATTTATTTTAAAGATGTCATTTCTACTCATATTAATCTATTTTTAAATGAAATTTGGCAGGTCAACCAAAAAATGTAAGGATAGCCAAGAATATTGGCCAAGTAGGAGGAAGGACTTACCTTATCAGATATCAAAATGTGCTTTAGAGTATTATTGACCTCAAAATACATAAGCATTAAAAAAATTAGGGAGTCCAGCTCTGGTTGGTATGGCTCAGTGGGCTGAGCACCGGCCTGAAAACCAAAGGGTCGCCGGTTCAATTCCCAGTCATGGGCACATGCCTGAGTTGCAGGCCTGGTCCCCAGTGGAGGGTGCGCAAGAGGCAACCACACATTGATGTTTCTCTCCCTCTCTTTTTCTCTCTCCCTTCCCCTTTCTCTAAAAATAAATAAGTAAATAAATAAAAATTTAAAAATAGAGAGTCCAAGGCCAGATTCTTTCTCTCTCTCCCTCTCATATCTCATTTCTGTGTATATATTTTATTTACCTATCAGAACTTAGTACATGAAAAATTACAAAAAATTTTTTTAGTACAAAAATTTTTAAATTAAAGAGGAAAATAATGGCTAGAACAAATGTTGTTGGGGCAACTGGCTATCCATTTGGGAAAAGTAATATATTCAAATGCCACAGCATTTTTCTTTCTCTCTCTGACTCATTTCACTTAGCATAATACCCTCCATGTATTATGAGGCATTGACATAATATCTTCAACATCCATGTTGCTGCAAATGGTGGGTTTCATTCTTTTTATAGCTGAGTAGTATTCCATTCTGTATATACATATCTTTTTGAATTACTATTTTCATTTTCTTCAGATAAATACCCAGAAGTGGAATTGCTGGATCATATGGTAGTTCAATTTTAAATTTTTTTAAAAAATTTATTTACTTTTAGAGAAGGAAAAGGAGGTAGAGAAACACTGGTCAGTTGCCTCTTGCACTCACCCCAACCAGGGACCTGGCCCAAAATCCAGGCATGTGCCCTGAACTAGGAATCAAACTGGTGACCTTTCCTTTTATGGGACCACACCCAACTAACTGAGCCACGGCAGTCAGGGGCTATTTTTAATTTTCTTGATGAACCTCCATACTGTTTTCCGCAGTGGCTATACCAATTTATATTCCCACCAAGCGTGTGCAAGGGTTCCCTTTTCTCTCATTCTTGCCAACACATGTTACCTCTTATCTTTTTGATGATAGTCATTCTAACAGGTGTGAGGTGATATCTCATTGTGGTTTTGAGTTTATAGGCTTCTCTCTTGACCTGTTCAGTTTTCCTAGGAAAGATTTTCCAATCTACAAACTGGGAGATATAGACTTGGCTGCCAGTATTCTCAAAACTGAGTGAGAAAAGGAGGCAGAGGGTATCACCACTCAGTATACAGACTTTCACTTGATCTTCTGCTGTAGCCTCATTTGCCATAGGATTGCAAGAAACAGTAAGAAGGACAGTAAGCTGAAATTGATTGAACAAAGTGAGTGGTAAAAGATGAAGTCAGAGAGTAGGTGATGAGCATGCTGATAATTAGGCTTTATAGACATGTGAGGAACTCTGAATGAGTTGGAAAACAATTAAGAACATACTGAGCTGAAATAATAGAGCCTTGAGCTTTAAAAGAATCACCATAGACTATGGGGCTGTGAGAGTGTTACAAGGTGAATTGTGTCTGTCCCTCCCCCCCAAAAAGATATGTTGAAATCCTAACCCCAGTATATCAGATTGTGACTTCACTTGGAAACAGAGTATTTGCAGTTGGAGTCAAGTTAAGAGGAGGTCATTAGGATGAATACTAATCCAGCATGACTGATGTCCTTACAAAAAGGGGAAATTTGGACATATACATAGACATGGGTGGATGAAAGACTGTAAAGTGACACAGGGAAAATGCCTTGCAAAGATGGAGGGTTGGAGTGATGCATCTACAAGCCAAGGGACATCAGAGGATGCCCACAAAACGCCTGAAGCTAGGGAGAGGCAACGATGGCTTCCCCTGCAGGCTTCAGAGGGAGCATGGCGCTGCAGACACCTTCCAGCCTCCAGAACTGTGAGACAATAAATTTCTGCTGTTTTAAGCCTCCCAGTTTTTGACATTTTGTTACAGTTGCCCCAGAAAACTAATACAGGGAGCAAAGGTAGGAATAGGGAGAACAGGAAACAAGCTGTTGCAGTGATCCAGGTGCATGCTGACACTGGCCTGGGTAAAGGTAGTAGCTGGGGACTCTGGGTATGTTTTGAAGACAAAATCTGCTGATGGATTGCATATGGGGCTATATTTAAAAAGGAGAGTCATTAAGGGTAATTCCAAAGTTTTAGTGCTGTTAGTGCCCCAGACTGCATCTCTGTGCCTGGGGCCTTTCCCAGAAGTTCAAAAGGAAAGCCATACTAACAAGTCCTACCTTAGACTGGAAGTGCTGGGAAATTAACCCTACCTAAGGGAAGCCCTCAACCAGAGATTCGCAGGAGTTGGTGTATAACTACCCCAGCTCCCTTGTCCCTTGGATAGGATAATTCTTACACATTGTTTTACACTATTTCCCACAAGATAAACTGCAAGCAATCAGCTGGTTTAACAACACATCTCTATTGGATGCCTTGTCTTTTAACTTATTGTTTATTTTTTAATTGATTTGAAAAGAGAGATTGGTGGGGAGAGAGAGATTTTGTTGTTCTGCTTACTTATGCATCCATTGGTATTCATTTTTCTGTGGCTGTTCCCTTACTCCAGAGAAAAATCCCCCATTTTCATGCCTAGGGGAGGAATAGCCTAGCCACCAAATAAAGACACTATGCAGAATGGGTGGGAGTGGGTAGAGAAGTGTGCTTTGTTTTTGTTCAATAGGCAGACTCCCAGTGAATCTCCCTTTTCCTAGTAAGGCACCTCTCTGGTTCCATTGCTCCACAGAATAAACCTCCGGACTCCTGCCAGGGAGGCACAATCCCCTGACAGGCTCAAGATTGCAGAGGGGACCTGAAGTCTGATGAAACTTTATAGATCCTTTTATCCAATCCCCTGCCGTCATCCCATTCTTCTCCCTGGGTCTTTCTTCCTGGGTTTTTAGGTCCTCTAGAACTCGAGCTTAGCTGGAGTTTCGTGGCAGGAAATGGCTTGCTTCTCATTAGCACCACCTCTGCAGACACTTGGTATGCAGCTTTCTCAGCTCTGCTAATTTTTCCGCTTGGCTTTCCATCTTATCCTCCGATGTCTCCTCTCCCACTCTCTTTATCCTTGTGCATTCATTCACTTGCTCTTATTTTTGTGGGCTCCAAGAAGGAAAAGAGATAAACCCATGTGTTCAAATTACTATTTTTCCTTCTCAACAAAAATACCTGGAGACAATCAAATGGATAGCACTATTCCAGGCTCTGGGACCAGAATTTCAGGAGAGATGTGAGTTCTTCCCTTGAGAAGCCACATTCCTTGGAGTTCTTGGTGCCTTTGGGGTTCCAGAGTATCTCATTTTCTTTTTCCCAGAGGCTACAACTGGGCCAGCAGTATTTCTGCCTGATCCATTCACACAATTTTCCAGCTACCTGACTGTGGAGGCATTTTCTATTTGCCAAGGAGCCAACTCAGGTCGACTCCTCCCTGTTGTTAAGCTTATATGCCCGTGATCGCCACACAGGAGGACGTATGCATAACTGTATTAAGTCCCAAAAGGCTGGTAGTTATGAAAAGGACTCTCCAAGTTCTGTGGGAAAAATATTTGGAAACGTTGGGCTGAGAGTATGTATATGGAGTGGGTAGGGGTGATTTGGGCCACAAATTTTAATTTGTATCATTTTCCACACATCCTGTTGTTTCTGAATCTGCCAAAGGCAGTGCTAATAATAATCGAAAACATTTTAATATTGTTTATTTGGAGCCAGTACTTTCTATATTCACTTATAAGAGAAATAATTATATATTAACTACACAATCCTCAGCAATCATATGAAGTAGGTACTACCATTATCTCCAAATACCATTAAAGAAACTGAAGCACAAAGGAGTTCATTACAAGGCTAAGACGAAGGGAGTTGAATCTAGGCATTCTAATCCCAGAGCCCAAATGCTTAGCCACGATGCATGCAACCTGTCTTAGAGCAAGATTGTGTTTTACTTTCTTTAACTCATTAGATGAAGATTTTAGGATACCAAACCTCAGAATCCAATCAGAGTCTTCCCATACTATTTATGTATGTATGTATGTATTTATTACTGATTTGAGAGAGAGAGAGGAATGTCAATTTGTTGTTACACTTAGTTGCGCATTCACTGGTTGCTCCTTATATGTTCCGTGACTGAAGACTGAACCCACAGCCCTGGTGTATCAGGATGAGGGTCTAACCAACTGAGCTACCTGGCCGGGGCCTCCATACCATTTATTTATTATTAGGTTGAACACCCAGACCATATCTTGATGGTGACCTCACTGAGGTTAACCTTCTGTTTAAAAATAGGATTCTTTAACAATTTAAATAGTCCTGAACCCCAAGGTGGTACTGCTTCTCTACAGTTGGGGTCAGCGATGCGGCGGATGCCTGCAACCTCACGGCAGAGTCTCTGGGTCCTGAAGCACTTGGACTGGGTTGTGGTTCCAACAAGAAGGAAAGGTCATTCCAATAATTTTCATTATTTTCCCAGGGGCAGAGTTTGTGGGCCCACAGTGAAATTCTACTACAATTTCCTTTTTTCTTATTTGGGACATAGAGGGAAAAGTCTTTTATTAATTTATTTATGGATGTGTCCATTAAAAAAATGTTGAGCAGGGGCACGGTGGGCCTTAATCGAGGCTACCATAGCCAGCTTGCAGAAGCTGGAGCAGGGCAGCAGGGTGGAGGATCTCCCAAGGCGCAGAAAATCTGGTCTGGGACTAAACCCCCAGTAACTCCCGAATCCATCAGCCAAATTCTAAAGCGGAGAGAGATCTTTCACAGTTTAGAAATGTGGGAACTGGCTTGAAAAAGTGTTTACTAAAATATTGCTGATGCTCAGAGCCCATGCTCTGCTGAAAGGAAAGTCTTGATCCACCCTCAAACCACTTGAAACCAACCAACCAAACAAGCAAACAAACAAAAACAAAAAAACATTTGAAACCAGTAGTGAAGTGATTCCGGCTAAAACTGCAACAAAGCTCAGACCCGACTCAGCTGCAGGGTAGATTGACTAATTTCCGCCACACTAATGACCTGACAAAGATGGGTTTGCTCCTTTCTATTTATGTTGGTCTGCAGGTCTTTTATACAAAGACATATAATTATAAATTATGAGACACGTGTAGAATCAAAAAAATAAAAAGAACTATGGTCAAGAATGGAAATATTGCTAGAAGCAGATAAAGTGGTAGCTTAGATCTACAATGATCAAACTCTTTTTAAATTATTTTAAATTATATTTTATTGATTATACTATTAAAATTGCCCCAGTTTTTCCTCCTTCCCTCCCTCAACCCAGCACCCCCCACTCCCTCAGGCGATGTCCACACCATTGTTCATGTCCATGGGTCATGTGTATAAAATGACCAAACTCTTTTTTTTTTAAAGATTTAATTTATTTATTTTTAGAGAGGGGAAGGGAGGTAGAAAGAGAGGGAGAGAAACATCAATGTGTGGTTGCCTCTTGTGTACCTCCTACTGGGGGCCTGGCCCGCAACCCAGGCATGTGCACCCCCACGGGGAATGGAACTGGCAACCCTTTGGTTCACAGGCTGGAACTCAATCCACTGAGCCACACCAGCCAGGGCAATCAAACTCTTTTTTAAAAAGATTTTATTTATTTATTTTTAGAGAGAGGTGAAAGGAGGAAAAAGGGAGGGAGAGAAACATCAATGTGTGGTTGCTTCTCATGCACCCCCTACTGGGGACTTGGCCCACAACCCAGGCATGTGTCCTGACTGGGAATCAAACCAGTGACCCTTTGGTTCTCAGGTTGGTGCACAATCCACTGAGCCACACTAGCCAGGGCAAAATGATCAAACTTTTTAAGACAGCTATGATAAATATGTAAAAGTTCTAGTGGAAAAGGTGTATAAAATGCATGCACAGGTGGGGGTTTCTGCAGAGAGAAAACTTTAAAAAAATCTAATGGGAGTGCTAGGAATGAAAAATAAAATGTAAGAAATGAAGAATGATTTTCAGTGGGCTTAACAGCAGACTGAATCCCACAGAGGAAGGAGTCAGCTGCCTGAAGACAGGTCAGTATTATCCAAATTAAATTATCCAAATTAAAGTACAAAGAAAAGAAAAGAGTTAAAAGTATAAAATAGAGTATCCAAGAACTGAGACAATATTAAATGTTCTAACATATGTGTAATTGAAGCCCCAGATGGAGAAAAACAACGACAAAAAAGTATTTGAAAAAATAATAGCTGAGAGTTTTCTAAAATAAATGAAAGATAAAAGACACAGATCTAAGAAGTGTGCTATAACCCTTCAGATCACTAGCAGGATAAATAGATATGAAAACACACTTAGACATAATGATGTCAAACTGCTGAAAACCGAAGATAAAGACAACATTGTAAAAGCAGCCAGAGAAAAGACTGCATGCAGGGGAGCAATGATGCAGAGGATGGATGACATTAGAAATGGAGGCCAAAGACAATAATGTCAGCTTTAAAGTGACAGAAGAGAAAAACAAAAACATCCTTCAAAAGTGAAGATAAAATAAAAACATTTGCAGGTAGACAAGAACTGAGAGAATTTGTTCCAGGAAGACCTGCATTGCAAGAAAGTCTAGAAGCTGATGGGAAATGATACCAGACAAAAATTCAGATCTGCGGGAAGAAATGAAGAGCGCCAGAAATGGTAGATATCTGGATTCAGTATAAAAGACCTTTTCAGAAATGATCTCTAATTATGTTTATAGATGTATATGTTATGTGTTATGCATGGTGGGATTTATACATATATAACAAGGACCCTAAGGGCAGAGGTGGGTAAATGAAATTATACTCTAGCAAGTTTTCTTGCATTATTCGTAAGTGAGTACAATATTGTTTGAAGGTAGACTGTGATAGCCATTCCTTGATTAATGGTGATAATGTGTAAGTCTCATATGCTTCCATGAGAAGGAAATATTATAGCACTGCTGTGCCACACATTTCATTTTGTGATTTTTCCAAGTATTCCTGGTAGCACTGGCCTTGTTTATCAGATAAACAAGGCACTAGATTAGACCCTTCTTATACAATATTTAATTAACACAACAAACGTACAGAGCCAGTACTATTATTATCCCCATGTTTACAGAGGGCAACTAAGACCCAAAGAAGGAAAACAGGTTTATTATCTAACAGCCTCCTAAAAACTTGGCATTTCTAACAGAGTTGATATCTTTTAATAAGATAACAAGGTCACACATCTTTAAACATAAAAAAGAAATATCCTAAAACAGTGGAAATAGCACTGGACTTGGAGTTAGAGAGACCAGACTTGAATCTTAGCTAAACTGTTAATTAGCTCTATGATCCTAAATAATAAACCTGTTTTCCTTCTTTGGGTCTTAGTTTCCCTCTATAAACATGGGGATAATAATAGTATTGGCTCTGTAGGTTTGTTGTGTTAATTAAATATTGTATAAGAAGGGTCTAGTCTAGTGCCTGGCATATCAATTCCTTCTCAGAAATAATAGCTGAATCTGATCTGATGTCATGGATTGGGAAAACAAGAGGCAGCAGGAAAAAAACCCTGTAGCTCCGAAGGAGGAAACTAACGTATTAATAGACAGAAAAGGAAGATTAAGACTGAAAGCTCCTTGAAGGCAGACATCTTTATTTCCTTATCACCTCTGTTCTTTGACTGTAACTAAGTGCTCTGCTTAGAAAAAGTTTGTTGATTTGAAGTTATCTTGTCAGGTGAGAAGAGCAAGATAATTCTGGTAAGATGTAGCCCAAATGTGGCTCCTAGCGTATGGTGACAGGAAGAGGGGAAGCCCTTGTTTAGGCTCAGACCAGCCTTTCTGCATCCATTTCATCATTCCCTCTTCTGGGTTAATGCTGGTGAAAGGAATGAGCACTTTTTTTACTGCCTACTGCATGCCAAACAGTGAGTTACCATCTCAGTTAATCATTGTTTTGCTTGGGGAAAATTCAGTCTGAGATGAGAACAGTGACTTCCCCACAGTTACCAGACTGCCAAGTGGATCTCTTGGATGCCCGTGTCCAAGCAGGTTCCATTGCGTCATGTGGCACCTCTGACTTTTGCCTCACCTGGGCCGTAGCAACAATCTCCTCACTGGTGTTCCCATCTCCAGTGTTTCTCTTCCCAACCCATTCTCCAGACTGCAGTAAGCTAACTTCCTAAAACATCACATTGTCTGCCTCGACTCAACATGGGTTGACTTCTCTTTTTATTAATGTGAGTGCAAATGATTTGTTTTGCATTTAACGGTGGCAAGAATCAAATTGCTGTGTGATCTTAGGAAATTATCTTCTGTTGCAAACTGACTCAAGACAATTTGCACATTTATTAATCATATTATATTAATAAGTGCTTATTAACTATTGAGTGGGGTTTTTAAATTAATTATTTTATATTATTCTTTATCACCATTTATCCCTTCTGTACCCTCTTCCACCCCCACCTACCCCCTCTCCTCCCACAACCACCACACTGTCGTCTGTGTTAATGAGTTCTGTCTCTTTTGTTTTCTTTTTGCTCAATCCCTCTACCCCTTCAGCCCCCACTGAGGGGGGGCTGGTTTTATTTGGTGGTTGTGATTGCAGGGGTGAGGGTCAGATATCAGCAGCTTCCAAAGTGAGAGATGGGCCACATCTTCCTTCCCCAGCCCTTACTACCAAGCAGTGTGTTGTGTTATAGTGAAAGCAAGTCCCACACGGAAATCTGCCACATGCTCAAACATTTATAAACAAGCAGGCAAAACCAGTCATACAACTTGTAAGTTCAATGAAGTCCCAGCTCTTGGAATTTTTAGACACTTTGCCAAGTACTTTGCATGAAAGGTTTACTTTAGGTAAATAAGATAATGTTTTAGCAGCAGGATTTTAGTCAGAATACTTGTAATGCACGTGCTAGTTGGAATCAGAATATTTGTAATGCACATGCTAGTTAGAATCAGGTAATAGGATCCTCCACTAAATGGAGGGGAAAGGACTGAACAGAGCTCAGCCCATAACATCACTTTGAAGAGCCTTGTTGCTGGGCTCACTAGATTCTTTTCTCTCGGTCAGACAATTGAATACAGTTCTTCTAGCCAAATCACATATGTTGAATCCACTTGTTTCACCCATATCTAACATCTAACCATATTTAAGAGCTTTCTAGTGTTGACTGGGGATAAAAATAGTTGAAATTCTTGCTGTAGTTGCTACTGGAATATGGATTATTGATTAGAATTTCTCAGATATTAACAAACTGCTCATAGGGTGTATGTTTCTTATTAGGTACTTCATATGTTAACTGATAGCCCCTAAGGTTTACACTAAAACTAGTTAACAAACATGTGTATAAAACTTTTTAGTCCCACCCTGACCATCGTGGCTCAGTTGGTTGGGTGTTGCACTAAAAAGCAAAAGGTCCCCGGTTTGATTCCTGGTCAGGGCACGTGCCCAGAGTGCAGGTCTGGTCCTGGCTGGGGTGTGTTCGAGAGGCAACCAATTGATGTTTCTCTCTCACATCAATGTTTTTCTCCCTCTCATTCTCCCTCCCTTCCTCTATCTCTAAAAATAAATAAATAAAATCTTTAAAAAATACTTTCCAGTCTGAAATATTTTAATATATATGTTTAATATATTTTATATTATATAATATTTAACATAAGGAAATTATAGACAACACAACACCTTCTCTGAGGTTCAGCTTATTTTATGTGAAAAGATAGGGTGAGCTGACTTCCAAAGTTTCTCCCATGATCCTATAAGTGGTTATTAATGCAATTATAAGGATGTGGGTTAGGATCATGGAAAAACTTACTGATAGTTGCTGGAATGTCATCAAGCATAAAAACCATTTTTTTAAAGGAAACTCTAATATTTTCATTAAAGAATTTATCTTTCTAAAATAGCAGCTCTTCTCTTTAGTTCCTAATCACACCTGTCATCCTCTAACCCCCCTTTTTAAATAAACACGTTTTAAGTTGTTGAGGTAGAGTTGACATATAACAATTAGTTTCAAGTATACAACATAACCACTCAATATTTGTATATACTGTGAAATGGGCACCACAACATGTCTAGGTAACATCTGTCACCACACAGAGTTACAGAATTTTTTTTTCTTCTAATGAGAACTTCTAAGATCTACTGTCTTAGCAACTTTGAAATATGCACTACAAGCCCTGGCTGGCGTAGCTCAGTGGATTGAGCTCGGGCTGCAAACCAAAGTGTCGCAGGTTCAATTCCCAGTCAGGGCACATGCCTGGGTTGCAGGCCATGGCCCCCCAGCAACTGCACATTGATGTTTCTCTCTCTCTCTCTTTCTCCCTCCCTTCCTTCTCTAAAAAATAAATAAATAAAATCTTAAAAAGAAAAGAATTAGAGCTCAGTTAGGACAAAAATTTTTAAAAATATTAAAAAAAAGAAATATGCATTACAATATTATTACCTATAGTCACCATGCTGTACAGTACACCCCCACAACTTGTTTTATAACTGGATTTTTAAAAGATTTTATTTATTTATTTTTAGAGAGGGAAGGGAAGGAGAACGAGAGAGAGAGAGAGAGAAACAGCAATGTGCTGTTGCTGGGGGCCATGGCCTGCAACCTAGGCATGTGCCCTGGCTGGGAATCAAACCTGCGATGCCTGGTTCGTAGCCCGCACTCAATCCACTGAGCTACTCCAGCCAGGGCTATAACTGGATGTTTGTACCTTCTGACCCCCTTCACCCATTTTGCCTACACTCCACCCCCTGTCTCTGGCAACATCAGTCTGCTCCCAGTTTCTGTGTGCTGTTTGTTTTTAGATTCCACGTATAAGTAAAGTCATGTGGTATTTATCTTTATCTGTCTGACTTATTTCGTTTAGCACAATGCCCTCAAGGTTCATCCCTGTTGTTGCAAATGGCAACAAGACAAATGGCAAAAGATTTCATTCTTTTTTATGGCTGAAAACATTATATATATATATATATATATATATATATATATATATATCATATCTTCTTTATTCATTCATCAATTGATAGATAATTAGATTGTTTTCATATCTTAGCTATTGTAAATAATACTGCAATGAACATAGGGGTGTATATATCTTTTCAAGTTAATGTTTTCCTTGTCTTCTAATATATACCCAGAGATGAAATTGCTGGATCATACGGTAGTTCTATTTTTAATTTTTTGAGAAACCTCCATACTGTTTTCCATAGTGGCTGCACCAATTACATTCCCATCAATGGTACAAAAGGGCTCCCTTTTCTCCACATCCTCACCCACACTTCTTATTTCTTGTCTTTTGATGATAGCCATTTTAACAGGTGTGAGGTGATAGCTCATTGTGGTTTTGATTTGCATCTTCCTCATGATTAGTGAATTTGTGCACTTTTTCAGGTAGGTACTCATTGGCCATCTGTATGTCTTCTTTGGAAAAATTTCTATTCCATTCCTCTGCCCATTTTTAAATTTGATTTTATTTTGCTATTGAGTTGTAGGAGTTCCTTATATATTTTGGATATTATTTGAAAATATTTTCTCCCATTAAGTAGCTTGGCTTTTCATTTTGTTGACAGTTTCTTTTGCTTTGTTGGAGCTTTTTAGTTTGATGTAGTCCCACTTATTTATTTTTGCTTTTGTTGCCTTCGGTTTAGGTGTCAGATCAAAACAAACATTGCCAAGACTGATGTCAAGGAGCTTACTGCCTGTTTTCTTTTAGAAATTTTATCATTTCAGGTCTTATGTTCAAGTCTTCAATCCATTTTGATTTAATTTTTTGGTGTGGTGTATAGTGGTACAGTTTTATTCTTATGTAATTAGCTGCCCAGCTTTCCAAACACCATTTATTAAAGAGACCGTTCTTTTCCCATTGTATATTCCTAGCTCCTTTATTGCAAATTAATTGACCCTATGTACATGAGATAATTTGGGGGCTCTCTATTCATCTTTTTAAACATTTATTTTCTTTAAAAAAATCCTCACAGAGGATATGCTATTTTTATAATTGGTTTTAGAGGAAGAGGAAGGGAAGGAGAGAAACATTAATGTGAAAGAGAAACCTTAATTGGTTGCCTCTTAGGAGCACCCCAACCAGGGATTGAACTCACAACCTAAGTATGTGTCCTGGCCAGGGATCAAACACACAACCTTTTGGTGTACAGGACAATGCTAAACCACCTGATCCACCCAGGTAGGGCTGAGCCCTCTATTCTGTTCCATTCATCTATGTGTCTGTTTTTATGCCAATACCATACTGGTTTGATTACTGTAACTTTGTAATATAGTTTAAAATCAGGGAGTATTATGCCTCCAGCTTTGTTGTTCTTTCTCAAGATAGCTTTGGCTATTTGGGGTCTATCCTCTAACTCCTTAACATTCTTTATTTTTCTTCAAAACATTTATCACTACCTGACATTACTTATGTGTTTACTTGCTTGTTGTCTGTCTTCTGCTACAAGAATATAATCTCTGTAAGAGTAGAAACTTTATTTAAAACTGTATCCTCTATGCCTGATCCATGGTAGGAGCTTGTTTCACTGGTCTATTGCTGCTTAGCAAACCACACTAAAATGTAGTGGCTCATTCATTTACCCACAATCCCATAATTGAGCTAGGCTTAGTTGGTCAGTTCTCTTTGTCTCACCTTCGGTCACTCACATGGCTGCATTCATCTGGAGGCTCAGTGTGGCCGAATAGTCCAAGATGGTCAAGTCTGGCAGTTAGCCATTGGCTGAAGTGCCTGAATCTCTTCTATGTGGCCCATCCAACAAGATACTTTGGGTTTCTTAAATAGTGGCAGCAGTGTTCTCAAGGTGAAAGCTGCAAAGCTCCTTGAGACTTAGCCTCAGAAGCTGTATATACAATGTTACTTGCACTATATTCTGTTGATCAATGCAAGTAAAAAGGACAACCAAGATTTAAGAGACTGAGAATTATACAGGAGGTGAGTAAAATCATATTGAAAAAGGGAGGACACAGAGAGCTGTGATAATTCTAACAAGCTATCACAATGCTCAATAAAGGTTTATGGAGTGAATGAATGACTATGTTATGGGTATATCTTGTCTAAAGTTCCATACTTCATATTCAAGATCTGCTATAATTTTGCTTCAAGAGCATAGATCTTGTATCTTTCCCTGGGCACTCATCAAAATCTGCTTTGTAATTTATTTATTCGCACACATTTCATCCCCAAAGGAATGTACCTTGTTTTGTTCTCTCTATATATCCCATTATCTAGCAGGCATTCAGGCTCCAAAGAGCCATTATAGATCCTTACTGAGTTAAATTTAATTGAAAAACTTGACATTTTATCCCCTACCTTCCATTCCATCATTGTAAAGCCACTAGTTGAACAATTCCCTGAAAATCTTACCATCATTCATGTCTCCATGCCTTTCCTCATTTCATTTTCTCCACCTAAAACATGCTCCTTTTTTCTTTGTGCTTATTTCAGTGTTTCTCACTGACGTTTAGCAACCTTGGCCCTACCCCCTAAATTCCAATGGAGGCAGGGTCATTCTGACAGTTGTGTTATATCCCCTGGTTGAAAACCACTAGTAAAACCACCCTGTAGGCCTAAAGTGGGAACAATGTAGTTTGGCCTCTAGTACCACCTCCTGTCTTAGAAAGGGCTGTTTCCCCCACTCCAACTATACTGTGCTTGAAGGAGTTACTGTATCCTGTAAGATCCTGTCCTTTGAGGTACAGTTGAATTATCTGGCAAATCCTGAAGGGAGTCAAGCATTGATATTCAATTAAAAATTTAATACAAAGTAGGAGTGGAGCAGAAACCCCCTGTCCTGTGATAGAATCCACTACCCTCAAACATACATATATGGGTAGAGTCTCCTTAGACTGGTTAAGGCACATGTAACTGAGACATAATTGACCAAGTCCTCAGGATGCTAAAATATCTACATAAACTCCACTGGCACCACCAGGCCATTAAGTTTCTATAGGACTTTGGGCAAACGTTGGGGCATGAAAACACTTGGGTTTTTACAAAAAATTAAAAAGCCTGAGGGAAAAAGAAATTGAATAAAGCAAGGCAGAGGAAATTATCTTACACATTTTTCTTGGGTCATTAGCCAGAAAGGAAAAGGGAATTAAGGAGAAAACATATAAATAAAATTTTTAAAGCTGCTGAATGAAGGTTTAGGGTGGTGAACAAGTCGCAGTTTGGGAATGGAATGGAGAGATGAGCCTGTGCCTGGGAAACAGCCTTTCAGTCACCAGAGGAGCTGAGAGAGCTCCGATTTGGACTACAGGTGGACAGGGGTCAGCTAGGAAGGGGAAAACTTTTATTCCATGTATTTGTACTATGCTAGAGTGAGTCTATATTTCGACGTAGTGACCTATATTCTCAATTTTGGTGAATGGCACCATCATCTGCCTACTCGACTAATCCAAAAACTGGAGAGTCACACCGACCCCACCAGTTTTTGCCCCTCAAGGTTAGTCTTCCAACAAGCCCTGTCAATTTCACCTCTTTTTTCCAATCCATCTCCTCCTCTCCATTGTTACTATCATTGACCTACTTCAGGTCCTTATAATCTCCCACCTCGACAACTGGTCTTCCTGCCTCCAGTCTAATCCCCTTCCAAATCCATCCTTCAGACGCTACCAGAATAATCTTTCACAAACTAACCATGTTGCTAACCATGTTGCTCTCCATCTTAACAACCCTCCCACCCCCCAGCTGCCCAGTGAATAGTGCCTAAAAACTAAATTCTAAGTGTCTAAAACCTAAATTCTAAGCATGGCATTCTAGACTTTTTCTCTCCTGTTTAACATTCAAGCCTCTCTTTTGGCCATCCCCACCTCCACCACACACACATACACGCCCTCTGCTCTAGTCATACTGACCTACTTTTGGTTCCTCAAACACAACATGCTTTATCAAGCCCCTACACATACCTGGAATGCCTTCTCCTCCCTGTGCCAGCCTGGAGAACTCCAGTTCATCTCTGAAACTCAGTTCAGGAGTCATGTCCCCCTGACTTGCCTCTCTCGGGGCTCCATGGCTCCTTGTGCACACTTCTACTATTACACAGGCCTCCTTGCTTGCCTGTCTCCGGCCAGCCACAGACACCTCTCTGAGAATACGACTGTATTTTATTTATCTTTATATCCTCCATATCTAGCATAGGCTTAAGGTCTGTTAAATGAGTGGGTGAATATTTTATAGGTACTCTAAGTTGCCAAGAGTTGCAGTAAAGAAGATTCTGCATATAAGAAGCTGATGGTTTGTGTGCTGTCATGCCTTGGCAAAAGGCCCTCGTGTCCTTTTTTTTGTTTTGTTTTTTAGGCCATGGTATTTTAATCATTTATTACATAATTATTTATTAAGTACCCAGTATGTGTCAGGTCCTGTGCCATTTTTAAAGGTCAGTGAGTACTACATTAAGCAAGAAAAACAGCCCTGGCCTTCGAGTAGGGCACTCTCCAAAAGAAGCTTTATAATGTTATGGAATCATAGTATGAATTTTTTTTAAAGCTCATTCTGGGAAGTGCAATTATTTCACTGTACAGAAAGTTTAAACAGCTCTTTGAATAATTTTTAGATTAAAAAAAAAGTTTTTAGCATAGGTGAACTGACATGACAAAGATCTGCCACAAGGTGGCAGTATTTCCCTAGGACTAAAGATTACGTGACCTAGGACTTCAGAAAAGTACTTCTCACACCTTGCTCCACAGGAATACTAGTACTAAAAATGTAACATGGTAGCTTTTCTAAATTTTCAGAAAAGGCCAAAAGGTATGATTTGATCAATGTTTCCCCTCCAAACTTTCATAAGCCTTTGGAATCTGTTTTTGTTTGCCTTCAAGCAAACATAAATAGAATTTTGGAACGGGCTGAACATGTTAAATTACATGCCTTATTACTTCATAGACATGTAACATCAGAATTGCTTTTTTATATTGATTTTGGATGATATAATTAAAGATCCTACTAGTGAAAATGTTTCTAATTTATATGACTAGAGTGAATGCGTCAGTACTGCAAAGTATTTCCTATACAGTACCTTACTTTCAGGTGCTCTGCCAATTAAACGCATTTGAGAATCATGATCTAATCCAATGTTTTCTAATTTCAAATGGAGAGATCGAGGCTCTGAGAAGCTAAATGACTTCCCTAAGGTCACAAAGCCATGTATGGGACAGGTTCAGGCTTATCCCTGCAGAGTGAACATTCCAGATCTTGCCCTTGCTGCCATCTATCAACTTCATAAACAAAAATTTTTGGATGATCTTAACCTTGAGAGTCAAGAGACAGAGAGGAGTCAAGGTGAGTCCCAGGTTTCTGACTTGGTGAGTGATGGATTATGGTGTCATTCACCAAAATTGAGCATACAGACTGCTAATTCCAAATACAGACTCCCTTTAGCTTGGCACAAGTTAATATATAGACAGAATAAAAAGTTTCCCCTCCTAGCTCACCACTTCCACTCATTGTCCAAATGAGAACTCTCTCCCTTAGTTTCTCTGACAACTGAAGAAGTACTCTGTAAAGAGATGAAAATGCTAATCTGAAAATGCTAATACCAGGAGTATGACCTCATTTATTCACTTCTGGAGAGGGTTCAAGAAGATAATATAGTTATCAAGAATCTGAATTAATTAGTTCAACCAATATTCATTGACTTCTCTACCATGAGCCAAGAGTGTTCTAAAGTGTGGTTCTCAAGGTATAGTCTCCATAGCAGCAGCATTAGCATCACCTGGCAACTTGTTAAACATGCAAACTCTTAGGCCTCACATGAGACATACTGAGTCAGAAACTCTGGGAGTGGGGTCCGACAATCTGTTTTTACTAGCCCTTCCATCATTTGATGCATGCTCAAATTCAAGAACAATTATTCTAGAGAGTTAAGAATATGGTGTTAAAGAACATGCTTGTCTTCCCGGAGCAACAGCATACAAATAGAAAATTTTAGGTAGAAGTGTTATCGAGGAAACCAAAACAGGGCACAGAGGGAGAACATAAAGGGTGCTCAGGCAAGGTCTTTCAGAGGAGAGTGAGCTCTGGAGTCAGACTGAATATTGGCTCCACCAATTACTAACCTTTCAAAGGTTTCATTTCCCCATTTACTAAAATTGAGATAGTAATATTACTTTACAAAGCTACTCTGAAAATGAAATAAGATAACGTTCCCAAAATTCTTGCAAATGTTTCTGTCACAGGGCAACTCCCCAGTGAGTGGTAGCCCTTCCAATATGAGGGAGGAGTGCTATTTATACATTTGGGAATCACCAATGTAGAAATTAATAGTATAGTGGTGGGTAGACAGATGTGAAAGAGAAAGGATGGTAGGCTTTTGGTGGCGGGGGCAGAAGTGGGTTGAGAAGTGGTGAGGAGGTGAAGAAATGTAGACGAAGAGAGAGGACTTTTATCTGAACCCAGCTAAAGAGGGAAACTTGGGAGAGGAAGCCAGTGGATAAATATAGGGTGACTAACTATCCTGGTTTGCCTGGGACTGAGAGATTCCTGGGAGGTGAGTCTTTCAATGCTGAAACCCAGAGAGTGCTGGGGAAATTGGAATGAGCTGGTCACCCTAACAGTGGATAGGATCCTGGGGAGTGCAGCGGGGGTGGCCATGCTGTGAACTTTCTTTCTTGGTGCCTTCTGATCTCCTCCTTGTAGAGGTACCTTCCAGTAGCTTGACTGGACTGGACGCCAGAGGGCGAGGGAACTCTGGAATGCAGCGGGGAAGAAGCCTCCTTGCCTAGATAGAGCAGGATTCGGAAAGACGGAGAATGGACCTGGAGGGGCAAAAAGATAGCAACCAGCGCAGTAACAAGGAGGTAGAATAGTCTGGGATTAGTCTGACTCTGTACCTTTTATTCTTTTTCCTGCCTCATCCAAAGAGCCTAGGAGAGGAATGCGTGGGTGTTTTCTGCATCCTCGAATTAACCTTTATCCGAGCAGCTCACAAAACTTTCCTTGTTTTGATGTTCACTGGTATGAGTTCCATGTACAAGAAGGAGCGGGTAGGATGTAGGTGCTCCAGGGATGGAGGTCCTGGAGGAAATCCTCTCGGGCACTGGACATTAGTACCGGATAGGAATGCCTTCTGATACTCAGGGATCTTCTCACAGCATATTTCCTGCCTGGAGCAGGAATTTACTCCTCAATTTGCTTCTTGATGACAGCTATCGTGCCACGGAAGGGTCAAGGGTCAAAGGCCACCATTTAAATCGAACAGTCCTTCAAGGCCAGAGGACCCGACGTCCGGCGGCCAGAACACCTCCAGCCTTAGGCAGGTTCAGTTGACAAGAGGAGCCGCGACCCGCCAACCCAACCCACATTACACTTGTGTAGGGCTGGACGAAGGCGCTTCGTGATTGGTAGGGCGGCGTAGGGGCGTGGCCTCAGTAGAAAGCCACCTCTGGATTGGTACAAATCGTCAGGGGCTGTACCTCCACTCTGAGTAGGCGCGAAAGCTCCAAAGTCGCTGCGGGGCTGGAGACGGCGGGAGCAGCTGCGCAGCGGCTGAGGCAACTCGAGATCTGTATAGTCCCGAGCCGAGCGCTGGAGAGGCCGGAGCCATGACCAGCGAAGTGGCTTCTGAAGTGAGTTCGCGTTCAAGGCTCCATCCGCGTTTGCGGGGGTCGGGCTCCGGCAGGGTGGGGTGGGGTGGGGCAGGGATCGAGCCCTGCGGAAAGGGTTTTAAGAGTCTGGGAGGACTACAGTTCCCGGCGTGCACCGGGCGTCTCGACCACGCAGCACCGAGATATTGACGCCCCCTACTCCGGCCCAGCGATCTCGCGGTCCGGTCCCGGCGCTGGGCTTCCCGCGCGTCGGTGTCCCAAGAAGTCCTGTTCCTTGCCTTTGCGGCGCGCGCAGCCCGCCGCCCAACTCATCCTCACCCTGTCCCGCCCGCTCTCACCTTTGGCGCGTTTCCTGCTGTAGGAGTCTTTCCTCTTACAGCGTCCCCAAACGGAGGAAGGCCCAAGCCTACCCTGGCTGCTGGGAGGCAGGGCAGGGCTAGATTCTCTGTAAATGGACGGCGGGGTCTAAGGGAATTTGTAATTGGGTCTGGAAGGGGCCTTTGAGGTCTTCGCGTGGGGCCCCAGGAAGGGGCTGTACCCGTCTCGGGGCCTCCCGGATGGTGGCTTGCTAGGCTAGCTGGAGGAATTGGGCATAGAAGGTACTTCTGTTGGGAACAACCCTGTGTTCTTTTCTGGGGTGAGACTAGGGTGAGATACTTACTGTCTTTGGGAGCAAAATTTAGAGAGACGCCAAAAAACTCAGTAGCTAAGATGATATTTTAAAGCAACATTTAAAAACGTAAAAATTAGTGCAAGAAATATCCCGTGACTTGATATTGAATAAAATACCAAACTTCTAATTCTGGCCCTGATTTCAATAAAACTTTACTTACAAAAGCAAGTGACTGACCTCATGAGCCTCAGTTTGCTAACTTGAGTTTGTTAAAAATATTACATTAAAAAATTATCTTGATTACTAAATTTTTTAAAGACTTTGTCTTCTCACCCTGTTCTTGGTCCTGTCTTTTAACTGTTGCTGGTACTGCTGCAAACTGCTTAGAATAAAGCTATCAACAGCATTTATATTGAGCTCTGTAGTTACCTACATTCAGTTTAAGGATTCACAAACAGAACTAATAGCCTTACTGCTTTGGATTGTTGGGAGAACCATCAGCACATACATGATTATCCTTGGTGATTATTCAGTATGTGTCATCTTGGTTATTATTTTAATAATTATACCAAGTATTGAAATCAACTTAATAGTTGGAGAAGTCAGTGCTAGGCCTCATGCCCTATTACATGACAGATGTTAATATTTTCCCTTTATTAAGTTGATTCAGAGCCCTAAGAACACCTAGGAGGTTGGAGACCTGTCAGCTAGGGCAACTTGGTCACTAACTGGTCACTTAGATTGTTTTACTTGTGACTTTTTTTGTTTGGAAATTTTCAAATATACAAATGTAGAAGGGTTGGTATAATGAACCTATATTCTAACTTCAACAATTATCAAATCATGCCAATCTTATTTAATTTATACCCCCATCCACTTCCCCCTCACTGGATTATCTGGAAGCAAAGTCTAGATATTATTTCATCCACAAATATTTTATTATGCATCTCTAAAAGGTAATGGCTTTCCAAAAAAGATAACCACAATTTTATTACAACATCCAAAAATTCAGAATTATTGCTTGATATTAAATATTTAGTCAGTGTAAAGTGTTCAGGTTTCTTTGACTCATATATATACTTTCAGTTTGTTTGCATTAGGATCCAAAGAAAATCTACATATTTCGATTGTTGATATGTGTGTGTGTATCTTAACTCTTTTTTTCTTTTTAGATTTTATTTTTAGAGAGAGGGAAAGGGAGGAAGAAAGAGAGGGAGAGATACATCAATTGGTTGCCTCTCACTTGCCCCCAGCTGGGGACCTGGCCTGCAACCCAGGCATGTGCCCTGACTGAGAATCGAACCTATGACTTTTTCAGGCTGCCTCTCAGTCCACTGAGCCACACCAGCCAGGACATACATCTTAACACTTTTTTTTTAAATTTTAGATTTTATTTATTTCCAGACAGGAGAAGGGAAGGAGAAAGGGAGAGAAACATCAGTGTGTGGTTGCCTCTCATCCCCTGCCCCCCCCGCCCCACTGGGGACCTGGCCTGCAACCCGGGCATGTTCCATGACTGGGAACTGAACCAGTAACCCTTTGGTTCACAGACCAGTGCGCTCAATCCACTGAGCCACACCAGCCAGG
Source organism: Phyllostomus discolor (assembly GCF_004126475.2). Taxonomy (NCBI): domain Eukaryota; kingdom Metazoa; phylum Chordata; class Mammalia; order Chiroptera; family Phyllostomidae; genus Phyllostomus; species Phyllostomus discolor. Next base: position 23,422,987 of record NC_040907.2, on the reverse strand, counting down.
GCTAAGTCCTCTTTATAGGTCCCCTTTCCTCTCTTGTTTTCTTCAAATTATTGTTAAAGAAACCACATAGGGTGGGGCAGGTAGAAGAGGGTAAAGGGGGAATAAATAATGACAGAAGGAGACTTGACTTTGGGTGGTAAACACAAAATATTGTGCAACATACAGAGGGCATTTTATAGAATCATACACTTGAAACCTGTATCATTTTATTAACTAGTGTTACCCCAATACAGTTTAAAAAAAGAAGCTATATAGGTTGTTTGTTTACAGCATGTCCTATACCTGGATTGCATCTCTATGATATTATTTAACATATCTTTTATATATACTGAGAAACAGTTCACACAGAGAAGGCATAATAAATGCTTGATTTTTTTCACTTATTTATCATTACAGAAGTCCCTCCTTATCTGCAGGGGATATGTTCCAAGACCCCCAGTGGGTGCTTGAAACTACACATATTACCTAACCCTATATATACTCTATTTTTTCCTATATACCTTTGATAAAGTTTAATTTATAAATTAGGCCAGTAAGAGATTAACAGCAATAACTAATAATAAAATAGAGCAATTATAACAACATACTGTATTAAAAGTTATGTGAATGTGGTCTCTCTCAAAATATCTTACTTAACCAACCCTGGTTATATTGCAGGAAATGGCTGGTTGTCACTTGTTTCAAGGGATCCCTTGCTGAAATCTCCATAGAGGCTCAATGCTCTCTGCCACAACATGGTGCTGTCAGAACACATTTCCTGTTCATGTCTTCCATCTGCAAACTTAATGCCTTTTCCATCTTAAAGCACTTATCATGCCATGGCCATAACTTTTGCAATTTGAAGTGCAACAGCAAAACTAAGATGAATATCTTCCTTCTTTACAATTTCACAGATACAAGATTCATTCTTAGGAGATTCGTTCTTACTGTAGATCTTAGCATCCTCAGCATAAGATTTCTTTTCTTTCTCCTAATTAAGCCAGGAACTTGCACCTTTTCACTTAAAGGAAGAACTTCATCGCTTCTCTTTGGTATATCTGAATTGCCATCATCACTGCTCCTCTGCCATCTACTGAGTAACATAAGGGTTACTTGAACCCAAGCACCACGATGCCATGACAGTCGATCTGGTAACTGAGGCAGCTACTGACTAACAGGTGGATAATATATTCATCATGGATACACTGAACAAAGGGATGATTCATGTCCTGAGTGGAACAAAGTAGGATGGTGTGAGATTTCATCATGCTACTCAGAATGGCTTGCAATTTAAAAGTTATGAATTGTTTATTTCTGACATTTTCCACTTAATATTTTCTGGCTATGATTGACTATGGGTAACTAAAATTATGGAAAGTAAAACTGTGGATAAGGGGGAAAAACTGTACTGACAATAAAGAGTTGGTTCTATAGAACCCTTCAAAGGTGAACAATGATCTTTTTTGTCCAGTAATTCTTTTTTTTTTAAGGTTTCATTTTATTTTTAGAGAAAAGAAGTGGGGGAGAAAGAAAGGGAGAGAAACATCAGTGTGTGGTTGCCTCTTGAGTGCTCCCTACTGGGGACCTGGCCTGCAACCCAGGCATGTGCCCTGACTCGGAAAAGGGTGTCACTCAATCCACTGAGCCACACCAGCCAAGGCATTTGTCTAAAAACTCTTAATGTCATCCTTTCATTGAACCATTGAATTTATTTATTTTTCCTTATTTCAGCCTGATGATCCCATAATGATTTGTGTATAATTATGTACTTAGGGTTTCTGTCACCTCCTGGTTAATGCAAAGTATATTCTTATTTTCTAGGTGAACCTAGAAACCAGTGATCCAAAACTTATTTCACAAGAAGAAGTAGATAGTCCTTCAGACAGTGGACAGGGCAGTTGTGAAGCAATTGAGCCCTTAAGTGAAAGAGGTTTGTAATCGCGCTTTTATTTTTAGTAGAATGTGGGGGCTTGGGTTACAAGTAGATTGAATTAATCTCATTATTCTCTCAATTTACTGAATTATTAATGCCTGATTTTATTGTTTGTTTTATTACAACAGCAAAATAATAATGCTTGTACCCTTTTGAAAGTAATTGTTTCTGTAGTATTGTTGAATGTGTAAAATGTCTAGAAGCTACCACATTGCCTGGTTGAATGCTTTCATTCTATAAAGGGTGTTTATAGACACCCTTTAAGGTGTTTCATTCTATAAAAGGGTGTTTAACACCTGCAAGAAGGATTAGAACAACTTTTCCCACTATAAGGATACATAATTCCATTTCTTAGTGAGACATTTTTCCAGGGGAAATGTTTTTCAAATGTATTTTTAGATTTATTTTGCTACAATCAGTTCTTAGTGGTAGTTACATAATTTTCCGGGTGATATATCACTTAGATAATTGGATATGTTTACTGGGACATGAGAAAAGCCAAGTAAAAGTAGATCTCTAAAAAAAATTGTTTCCTTCAGATTCAGATGAAGAGATATTTGTGAGTAAGAAATTGAAAAGCAGGAAGGTGCTACAGGACAGTGACTCTGAAAGAGAGGACACAAATGGTTCTCCAGAGAAAACTACCTATGACAGTGCCGACGATGAAAATAAAGAGAACTTATATGCTGGAAAAAATGGGAAAGTCGGAAGGATTTACAAAACCTTGGCAGACAGTGGTGAAAGTGACATCGAGGAGTCTTCGTACCAGGAAAATCTTGAAACCCAGGTGACATCTTCCTTAGAGCTGAGCCTCCAGTCTGAAAATTCTGTGGGCTTCACAGCTGACAGAAAGATTTACAGAAAACCCATGCACGATAAAGAAGGAAGTGGAGGAAAAGCAAAAGTAAAATCAAAGAGAAGACATGAGAAAGAGGAGAAAAAGATGCAAAAAATTAGGCAGCTGAAAAAGAAGGAAACAAAAAATGAGGTACATTTTAAAGAACAATTTGCTATTTCTAAGGCAGATTAACATTTTGGAAAATGTTGGTTTTAGTTCTCGAAGTTTTTCTACACTCAGAATATAGCTTTGAGTTGATTGTTTTTACATTACGAGTAATGAGGTATGTGATTTAAAACTTGGTCTCATTCTGCATTTCAGACACATGGAGGACACGTCCAAAAAAATGGGTGTCTGATTTTCTTTGTGAGCACATGGGGTAATTCTCTGCTGCTTTTGATCTGATGAAATCTACATTTTAAAGAAGGATTTTGCATATATTCATTAGTCAGAAGTTTTATTTGCTAACTGGAAAAACTATCCTCAAGTTTTATAAACTAGTTGCTTAATACATATTTAATTTATTTTTCAAAGATATCATTTTTTAAGTTAGTTTTGGACAGTTGCATAAAATCACAGCGTAGACTTCGAGGATGACTGTGGGTTAGGAACCAGTGAGTGTGTTCTAGAATGTCATATATTTGTCTGTTGATGGAACAGGGACTTTTTGTGGCCTGATCCGAATTGCTTTATGATGTTGTGCAATACTGGATTTTGAAATAATTGGAATTTGCTCTTTCTTTATGGATTATCCAGGAAGAAGTGAAACAGCCATTTAATGATAGTGGCTGTCTTCTTGTGGATGAAGACCTTTTTGAAACTGGGTTGGAGGAGGAAAATAACTCTCCATTGGAAGATGAAGAGTCAATAGAATCCATAAGGGCTGCTATGAAAAACAAAGTAAAAAAGCACAAGGCAAGTAAAATATTATTGTAGTAAGTGCTAACCTGTTTCTTCAAACCTTTGCTTTATTATCTGATTTACTGTTGGATCCTTTTTTTTTTTTCCAGTTGAAGGAAAACACATGTCAATTGATTTAAGTTTTTCAGATGTTAACTTTGGAATCATACAGTACAAGTGATAGACATGCTAGCTTGTTTGGAAACTAGTACCTTGATTGCCCTCATGGAAATGTTGGGGGGAAAAATAAGATACTTTATGTTGTATAAGATAAATAATGGGGCAGAGATGTAAATTTTATAATCATGTGGCCTCTAACAAATGAACCAGTAGGGTTTCAGGAAGGATATCAAAGAGACGTATCAAAGCATCTTTGTCCTGAGTGTTTGGAAGCATAATTGTTCTTCTTAAGACTGTCTTTAGCTGCCCGGGAGTTGCTGTCTCTCCTTAGGGAATGATGTAATACAGAGGTATAAGAAATGAGGGCCCAAACTCCATTTTAGACATCTGTTTTCTAGGCATTATAGCTTGCTGTGTTTAAAGTTTTCTGTTTGGTCATTATCGATAGTTATTAATGTAGTATGAGGTAATGATTTAATGTTGGAGCACAAAAGCAGTCTCTGAGTAAGCAGCATCCTCTTATTTCAGTTTCCTTTAACTTGCCATCTCTTTTAGAAAAAGCAACTATCTTTGGAGAGTGGGGTTTCTACATTTGAAGAAGAAAGTGAGTTATCAAAAGGCACCGGGAGGAAGGTAAGGTAGAGCCCTCTACTGTATAGTGGCCGTGCTGGTCTCTGTCCTTAGGAGATTTTGAATTTCACAGGGATAAATATTTTACCATATTTATCATATTTTCCTGGTACCCAAGATAATGCTTTGTACATAGCGGTGACATAAATGTGGATTGGGTTTAATTAATTCTATGTAATTTACAAATATGAGTAAATGAGCTTCTTGGGTTTTATATTGTGTTGAGCTTATTTGTGCTTACTGTTACCTCTCCATCCTCTTTTCTTGGAGACAGCAAACTCTCTTTCTGAATATCTATCTATAGTGTTAATGTAGTCTCACTTTTTGTTTTCTTTAAGGAAAGGAAGGCAGCCAAGTTAAGTAAGGAAGCATTAAAAAAACTGCATAGTGAGACTCAGCGCCTTATTCGAGGTAATGCAAATCAGTACAGTAAACTTTGAGGCAAATCACAATATTTCTTTGTAAACTCAATTTAGATGTTGGGGGTTTTTGTTTAACACTCCTAATATGAGTTGGGCTATAATTTTAAGTTTAGAATTGATCTTGGTGGATGGGTATTGTTCTGAAGCCCCTGGGACATTACTACAAAATGAGAAAATTTTCAGAATTGTAGAGGTGGTAAGGAAGGAGGGTTTGCTTTTTTTTTTTTTTTTTTTTCAAAAAAAATTTTTTTAAAGATTTATTTATTTTTAGAGAGGGAAGGGAAGGAGGAAGAGAGAGAGAGAGAAACATCAATGCACGGTTGCTGGGGGTCATGGCCTGCAACCCAGGCATGTACCTTGACTGGGAATTGAACCTGCGACACTTTGGTTCGCAGCCCGTGCTCAATCCACTGAGCTATGCCAGCCAGGGCTCAAATGTTTTTAATGAACCAGCTGTATCAGGATCCCTTTGGGAACTTTACAAATATGTAAATCTTTAGGCTCCACAGAAAATCTGATTCAATAGGCTTGAAATGCAGTCCAAGAATATGTATTTTTAAAAAGCTTCCTAGACCAGTTTGATTTCACAGCTAAGTTAAAAAACCACTGGTCTTCAGGGAGTTCTTTTGTACTTAGATCCTGTCTTTATTAAAGCCTGGATTGTTTTCTATTTCTGGTGATGATTTTGGCTGTACTGTTTAGTTAACTGAATATGAAGTGACATTTCAGATTACGCAGTATATAGATTTGTTTGTTTTGTTCCATTTTATAGAGTCTGCACTTAATCTTCCATATCATGTGCCTGAGAATAAAACCATTCATGATTTCTTCAAACGTAAACCCCGGCCCACTTGCCAGGGAAATGCCATGGCGCTACTGAAGTAAGAACCCTCTTTCCTGTGATTATAATTTCCGTAAAAATTCCATTTTGTAGCAAATAAGAAGTTCTGATTTCTTACACTGTTAAAACTGATTTAACTGATTCACTCTGTGCAAATGGATGAGAATGTTTCACGTTTAGGATAATTTTCAACTCCAGCTCCTTTCCCCTTCTCTAGGTCATCTAAGTATCAGTTAAGCCATCACAAAGAAATTGCAGACACTGCAAACACAACTGAGATGAATAGTGACCATCATAGCAAAGACTCGAAGCCGACAACAGGTGCAGGATATGAAATGGAAACTAATGCATTCCCTTCAGTTTCAAAGGAACCCCAGATGACGACTGGATCAGATGAGTCTTGCAGTAAAGATCTGATGGGAAGTGAAGAGCTAGAAACTCAGGAGAAACAGAAGCAGAATGATGCTAGACCTTCACCTGGGGATAGCTCAGTGGCACAGCAGGAATCCAGCCTCCTTGGGAACAAGGACAATGACGGGTATCAAACTGGAGGGCTTGTGGCACCTGAATGTGATGCCCTGGAGGGAGTAGAAGGTGAACAAACACCAGAAGAAGCAGATGAGAAGGTGGAAGAGCTAAGGCAGCAAACTAAATCAGCAGCAGCTGTGCCACCTGAAAAAATGAGGAAGTTCACTCTGGATAGACTTAAGCAATTGGGAGTAGATGTTTTCGTTAAACCTCGGCTGGGTGCTGATGAAGATTCCTTTGTGATACTTGAAGAACCTGAAACCAATAGAGGTAATCTGTGGAATTGTGGGGGGCCTCGCCAGAGTAATTTATTCTGGAAGCTTTCAATTATATGCCACTTTGGATGGCAGGGAACACAAGAGGAACCAATAACCACATACGATCTTATTCTGTGGATGAACAGGCACATCTTGTTTTATTGTGTGTGGCCTTATTGCACTTCACAGATGTTGGATTTTTTTTTTAAGAGTTTATTTATTTATTTTTAGAGAGGGAAGGGAGGGAGAGAGAGAGAGAGAGAAACATCAATGTGCGGTTGCTGGGGGTCATGGCCTGCAACCCAGGCAGGTACCCTGACTGGGAATCGAACCTGTGACACTTTTGGTTCGCAGCCCGCGCTCAATCCACTGAGCTACGCCAGCCAGGGCCAGATGTTGGATTTTTTACAAATCAAAGGTGGGATCTTTCACCAGCAAAAAGATTATGACTCATTTTGTTGCAATACTTGCTATATTGTAATGGTCTGGATCCAAACCTGCACTGTCTCTGAGGTATGCTTGTACCAGATATAGGTAGGATCCTATTTAGACGAATTTGGTAGTGTGCCAGAATATTCTAAACCTTGTTTAAGGTAGAAGCCTATTGATAGGTTAATATGCAAAAGAGGTACATTGCTTTTGTATTATGGTATGACATTCATAAAAGCATGACTATTCAGTTTTTCAGTTAAAGAGAAATATTTTGGTTCAGGAAATGCCTGCAAAATTAATTTTTTTACTCATTCAACAAATATTAGACATGCAAGATGCTATAGGGCATTCAAGGGAAATCTGACACTCTACACTTAAGGTACTTACACTGTAATTGGGCAAATATGTATGCGAGAGAGAAAGTGACATACTTCTTCTCATACATTTTATAATGAACCCGTGTCACTGATAATTGGAAAAAAATAAGTAATGTGAACAAAAGGGAAAAGTATTCTTTACTGAAAAGAAACATTTAGAGTCCTGGCTGCTGTGGTTCAGTGGATTGAGTGTTAGCCTGCGAACCAAAGGGTTGCTGGTTCAGTTCCCAGTCAGGGCACATGCTTGGGTTACTGGCCAGGTCTCTAGTAGGGGGCACCCAGGATGCAACCACACATTGATGTTTTTCTCCTTCTCTTTCTCCCTCCCTTCCCCTTTCTCTAAAGATAAATAAAATCTTTTTTTTTTAAAAGAGACATTTAGAATAAAGGGCTACTGGTGTTCAAAGGAAGGATATGTTTCTTCTAATAGGTAGTTAAAGGAAGGCCTGAAGAATTAGGTGGATGTAATTGCTTGTTCATTGCCTTCCCCTTTATATTTTGAGTAGGGTCTTCTGGCCTGTTCCCTACTCTATCCCTAAGGCTTCCACAGTGGATGATACATTGTAGGCATTCTTATTTATTGAATGAATGAACGATTCTTCAAAACAGAACTCCAATATTACCACATTAGGTAAACTTCCTGACTCATAGGTAGAATTGGGTGTCACCTCTACATTAAAGCAGTGTGGCATGAAATTAAGAGCTTAAGCTTTTATAGCAAGACCAGAGTTTGAATCTAGATCATGCTACTTACTGTTTAACCTTGAGTATGCTGTTGACCTATCTAAGCCATCTTTAAAAAAAAAAGAAAAAGAAAAAAATACCACTATCTAGTTCACAAGGCTCCTGTAAGGATTTGATGAAATCATGCATACAATTAGATAGCATGAAGAAGCACTCATATAGTGGCTGCTGTTTTTACTAATTTTGTTACTGAAATTAATCCATCAAGACTTACTAAACAGTTTATGGTTGGCAAGTGCTGTCAGCCACAGTATTTGGTGTGTAAAATGTGCTCAGTGAGTCGTTGATTGAATGGGTGGGCTTTGTGGAAGTGGAGAGGATGGTTTTGGAAGGCACAGAAAGAATGGGAGGTTTTGGGAGGTTGTGTAAGTCACTTAGATCAGAGCAGGAGGTAGGATGGAAGACGTGTGGAACAGAACTAGCAGAGCTTCATTAGCAGAGAAATGTAGGGATAAGCTGTTGCCTAGGACATGGAAGGAAAGTTTTGTTATGTTGGACTAGAAGTTTTCTAAACATTTCCAGACTAAGAGATGGGGAAGAAACATTTTTGAGTACCTGATATACTAGACACTGTTAAATTTCGTTTTATGAGACTAGAAGTTAAACTAAACAGTCCTGGACGGAGAGGCAGGAAAGGAAAGAAACCTGTTTTTGAGTACCTAATATGTAGACTCTTTATTAATTGTCTTGTGTGCAAGTTGGGTGTGTGGTCCAGGAGCCAGTGGGATTTCCTGTAAGTGAGATTTCCTTTCTGTTTGTACCAAGTATAAGAGTTTCACCAAAAAACTTTTCCAGCTCTGGTGCTGAGTTACCGGTACATCACTGACTGGGTTGTTGTCATCTTTTTTCTATTTTTTTAATTGACCTTGCCCATATTTAGTAAGATTTCTAATCAATAGTGAAATGTTCAAAATAGGACTTTTTTTTTTAATTTTAATCATTGTTCAAGTACAGTTTTCTCCCCCCAAAATAGGACATTTTTTAAAGGGAGACTGAAACCAATGAAATATGAAGCCCTTGAATAATTGGGAATTGTGGTATTTTTTTCTATCATTTGATACTTATTTTTCTTAAGATTTTATTTATTTATTTTTAGAGAGAGAGGGAGGGAGAAAGAGAGGGAGAGAAACATTGGTACAAGAGATGTCAATTGGTTGCTTCTCACACACCCCCAACCCGGGCATGTGCCCTGACTAGGAATCGAACCTGCGAACTTTCTGTTTGCAGGCAGACATTCAATCCACTGAGCCACACCAACCAGGGCTGATACTTATTTTTTTTTTTTTTAATCCTCACCCAAGGATATGTTTATTGAATTTTTTTTCTTTTAGAGACAGGAAGGGAAAGGGAAACATTTATCATTTGCCTCTCATCCATGCCCCGAATGGGGATCAAACCCACAGCCTAGGTGTGTGCCCTGACTGGGAATCAAACCTGCAACCTTTGGTGTATGGGAAGATGCTCCAACCAATTGAGCCCCCCAGCCAGGGCCATTTGATACTTTTTTTTTTTTTTTTTAAGAGAGGGAAGGGAGGGAGAAAGAAAGAGAAACATCAATGTGCAGTTGCTGGGGGCCGTGGCCTACAACCCAGGCATGTACCCTGACTGGGAATTGAACCTGCGACACTTTGGTTCACAGCCTGCGCTCAATCCACTGAGCTACGCCAGCCAGGGCCATTTGATACTTTTTATAAAAGAATTGTACATATTTAGAAACTGTAGTTGTAAATGTCTACCCTAAAATGACTTTTAAAGCATACTAAGGAAGAACAGTTGTAGACGTCCATTAGTTTGCGTTAAGTTATATGAATTCACACAGGTGTTCATAGCAAAAGAGTGTTCGGTGATTCTTTGTGGGTTTTTTCCCCCTACCACTTTGTTGAGCTTAAAAAACTTAGCTTATAATTCCTAACTGAAATCTTAAAGGAAAGGGTTTGAGCATGGCAAACTGACATACTGGTTGATACTTGGGTTTAGAACTGGAAGCCTTGAAGCAGCGTTTCTGGAAGCATGCTAATCCAGCAGCCAAACCCAGGGCTGGTCAGAAGGTGAATGTGAACATCATCGTGAAAGATGTGGGCACTGATGGAAAGGAAGAGCTCAAGGCTGATGTGGTGCCTGTGACTTTGGCAGCTGAGAAGCTGGATGGAGTGAGCCACACAAAACCAGGTATTTACGTTAACATTATTATTATTATTATTATTATTTTGGCTTTGCACTTTGTACTCTGGCAGGTCTTTATGGCAACTGACAACCCTATGGTGAAAGTTATAGAATCTTTTTTCTTGGGGACTTTGGAGAGGGGACAACATTACCTCTAGCATGATTCACCTGTAGCATTGCCTAGAGGTGTGGGATGGGTGAGATGACTTCTGTCCTTAAAATAGCCTTTGTCTTATTTTTTAAAGCTAAATAGAGTAGAAAATGTATTCGAAGATAAACAGAAAGTTCTGCAGTCTTCTCTCGAAGATTACTTCTATAACCATATTGTGTATCTATCCTTTTAAACTCTTTTTACACGTATATAAGTATGTATATATGTGTATTTTTTTTAAAGCACAGTAATGTGATTATTCTATTCTGCTTTGTAATCAGCTTTTTTGTTTTTACAATGTATTAGGGACAGGTCTTTTGTTTCCATTCCCACTTTGAAAATATGGGTAATATGTCACATAGAAAAAAATGTAAAATCCTGAAGAAAGGGTATAAAATGAAAAATTAGTCTTCCCAAGAGCAATTGTTAACAATTTTTTGTTTGTCCTAAGAAAATTCATATGCACATACTATTGTGTGTTTGTGCGTCTATGTGAGAGAGAGATTAATACTTATTCTCTGCTAGGCATTGCTCTAGGTGCTTTACAGTAAATAGCATTAGTATTCTTATTTTATATACATGGAAATGATACACAAAGGATTTACACAACTTTCTCAAGTGCTAAAACAGCATAATCCAGACCACCTAACGCCAAAGCTCAGATACACATATATGTTGCTTTTGAGGGTTTTTAAACAGCTGCATAATATTTCATTGTATGAGTATAACATGATTTTTAAAAGATTTTATTTATTTATTTTTAGAGAGAGGGGGAGGGAAGGAGAAAGAGAGGGAAACAAATATCAGTGTGTGGTTGCCTTTTACACACCTCCAACTGGAGACCTGGCCCACAACCCAGGCATGTGCCATGACTGGGAATTGAATTGGCAGCCCTTTGGTTCACAGGCCAACAATCCACTGAGCCACACCAACCAGGGCTGTTTCTCTCTTTTTAAAACGGAAATAGCCCTGGCTGGCATAGCTCAGTGGATTGAGCACGGGCTGCAAACCAAAGTGTTGCAGGTTCAATTCCCAGTCAGGGTGCATGCCTGGGTTGCAGGCCATGACCCCCAGCAACTGCACATTGATGTTTTTTTCTCTCTCTCTATCTCACTCCCTTCCCTCTCTAAAAATAAATAAATAAAATCTTTACAAAAAAAGAAAATAGATAAATGTTACCAATTTTTCCTTCATGGCTTCTGAGCCAGGGATTTTTAACTGATTTTTTTTTAAGAGAAAGGGGAAGGGAGAAGATTTATTTTTCGCCTTATTTATATATTCATTAGTTGATTATTATATGTGCCTTGACCAAGGATCAAACCAGCAAGCTTGATGTATCAGCATAATGCTCTCACCAACTGAGATGCCTGTCCAGGGCCTCCCTGGAGACTTTTGAAGTCCCACTTCTCCCCTCTTTCTTTTGCCCTTTAATAATTTTAATCTCTGCATAGTATATTATCCCAGGGTATAGAACGTAATTCTGGAAGCTTTTAAATTTGAATTCATAAACCCCATTTGTTCAAGTAACAAAAGCATAAGTACTAAGATCTCTGCTTTTTCTTTTGGAATGTGACTAGAACACTTCTGGAGTTGCACACTTCCATTATTGTAGCCTGTAGTCAGCCATTCTGCCTAAAACATGTCTTCATATTTCTATTCAGGTGAAAAGCTTCAGGTGCTGAAAGCTAAACTGCAAGAAGCAATGAAACTCCGAAGGTTTGAGGAACGCCAAAAGCGCCAGGCATTGTTTAATTTAGATAATGAAGATGGATTTGAAGAAGAGGAAGAAGAGGAAGAAATGACTGATGAGTCTGAGGATGATGGAGAAGGGGAGGAAGAGGAAAAATTAGAGGAAGAAGAGAAAGAGGAAGAGGAGAAAGAAGAGGAAGAAGAAGAGAAAGAAGAAGAGGAGGAAGAAGGCAATCAAGAGGTTTCTGGCAATCATGCCATTTTGTTACTTGGTCCCGATGAATAAGGAACAGACAAGAATCAGATCTGAACAGGAGTATAATAAGTGTGTTCAGTTGTCTGAGAGATTTTAGGGGCAGAGATGAAGGTAGCTAGCTCACATGTACCTCCTTCTCAGTGCATTCAGTTCAGTCGGCACCAGTGAATACCTGCACTTCACAGAGCCGCCATGGCTTGTGTTAGTTTACGTAATGTAACAGTGTTATAATGTGAAATGGCTCCGAATGAACAGGGACTTTTATCCTTGTTGTTTATTTAGATTTCTCTGTTGAGAATAAAAATTGGTTTCAACCCTGGCCAGGTTGAGGCCTAGAATCACTTCTCAGGCAGGCCGAGACCTTCCTGAGTTAATTACACGTAGAGGAGGGTATTCGTAGAGGCCTCTTGCCTTTGTTCCATGGTATTGTTTTCCATGGGGAACATACATGATGATAGGATTTTTCGTATTAGAGGAAAGAAAAGCTTCCTTGTCAGGTGGTTTCACTGGAGTCACCTGAAAGAGTTGGTCAATATCTAACCTGGGGAAGGAAGGAAGGAACACTGGCCGCACTGGGCAGCACGTCCCGTCTGCGGTGGGTTTGAGGTCGGTAGTTGTCCTGTAGTCTCAGGCTACTCACTTAACCTCTCATTGCCACAGTAAAATGATAATTCCGGTTTTCTTTCATAGTCTTATGCCAATTTTGGGAGACTAAAAGGTAAAATGAGTATAAAAGAGCTCTAAAAGTGTCAGGGGAAATTATGCTATTGATTGCAGTGGGACTGAACTTCCTTCAGGTTTACCTTTTCAGATACAAACTGACTTAGCAGCCCTGTTGCAGGCTAACTATGTTTGCTTGAAATTGTTTTGACATGTGTTATTTTATTTGGGGGCGGCATGGTTGATACAGATTGCAGAATTCCTTCTTGGTAATGAAGAAATGGAAACTAAAGGTGAGAAAGAAATGGATAAAGAGAATAATGATGACAGTTGTGAAACTGGCAAGTCCATCCTCAAGCCTCTCTCATCAGATTCTACCGTTCTCCTATTTAAAGACAACTCTTCCAGGATGGGGTAAGTCATTCTCTCTAAGGAAAGATAAGATTCCCTTGGATTTGCCCCTCTGGTAGGAAGCAGAAAGAGATACTCAAACAATTTACCCTCTTATTTTGTCGTTACTTTCCCAGTGAAGAAAAATCAGAAACAGATGAAAACTCAGACAGAAGGCCTAGCAAACTGGGTAAGTAGTGACTCTTAGGTAGAACTTGACTTTTCTTTGATCTTCCAGCTTTGATACTTAAGGACTACAATTCCTTAAGATTCTATTTTTTGAACCCTAGTGGACTTTCCCAGTCCTACATGTGGCGATGAAAGCAGTTTATAAATTAGAATATTTTTCTTGGTCCAGTTTTTCAAAACTTATGTGCAGTTTCTTGATAGTTGACCATGGGCATCTAATAGGTCTGTAGTGAGTTTGTGTTGATTGTGTGAACCATGACACATTTCCATGTAGATCGAAGGGAAATGTGTAAGTGATTAGATAATGGAGAGAGTAGTGAGAAGCCTTGATTGTGTAATGCTATCTCAGTACTGTAATTTACCTTTAAGTTGATGTTCTGAAACATATAATTTGGGAGATTTGTCTATGAATGTTACCAACAGTTTCATTCTCAACTCTTTTTTTTTCTAAACAAATCCACTTTATTCCAGAATCACACACTTAAAAGTTATTCCTCCTTCTTTAGATGAAGATGATTCATGCTCATTGCTAACAAAGGAGAGCAGCCACAATAGCAGCTTCGAGTTGATTGGCTCCACAATTCCATCCTATCAGCCTTGCAACAGACAAGCAGGCCTTGGGACTGGTTTTATCCCTACAGCAGCGGGATTCAGATCTCCTTCTCCTGGGCTATTTCGAGCCAGTTTGGTTAGCTCAGCTTCTAAGGTAAGATGGTGATGATTTCTGATCTCCTCCCCCTTTTGCTTCCCACAGTGCTAAAAAAAGTGTGTCCAAGCCAACAAACTCCCACCACATTATGTATGTTCAGTTTAAAAATGCATCCCCTTTGTGTATTAAAAACAAGCTTCATCCGGTATTCTTACTTTCTTGGAGATATTTTTCTTTATGCTTCTCTTGGCTATGCATTGTCCTCCTCAACTGCAGTTGCCTGAGAGTAGATTAAATTCTGCGAATAGCAACTTCTGTTGTTGTCATGACAGTGAATGACATTTGTAAACTGTTAATGTTTTTGTTTGGTTTTACTTTGGTGCCAGAGTTCAGGAAAGCTGTCTGAGCCTTCACTTCCCATAGAGGATTCCCAGGATCTGTATAACGCCTCCCCAGAGCCCAAGACACTTTTCCTAGGAGCAGGAGACTTCCAGTTCTGTTTAGAAGATGACACTCAGAGCCAACTGTTGGATGCAGATGGGTAGGTGGTTTTATGTTTGTGGGTGGGGTGGTGCTGGGTACTGCTTAATTTTGTTTAAAAATAAAGTGAGCTTCTGTCACTCCATCTGTGCTTTCTCTTCTGAGTAAGAAAAGGTGTACAGACCATTAGTATTACATTCTACAAGTTTGAGCCGAGTCTCTTCGGAAAATCAAAGGTAAATAGCCCTTGCTGACACCTTTCCATCTCTACATCATTTGAAATGCATACTAGGGGGGGCCCCAAAAAACGGAATTTATTTATAAAAAATCGTGTATTTGTTCTCACATATTTAAACTTCAGTTTACTTTTACTTTCAGTACTTTTTTTTTTAATATATTTTATTGATTATGCTATTACAGTTGTCCCATTTCCCCCTTCACTCCCCTCCCCCCTGTGCTCCCTCTCCCACCCACCTTCCCCCCCTTTAGTCCATGTCCATATGTCATACTTATAAGTTCTTTAGCTTCTACATTTCCCGTGCTATTCTTGCCCTCCCCTGATCTATTTTCAACCTACATTCTATGCTACTGATTCTCTATACCTTTTCCCCCTCTCTCCTCCTCCCACCCCTACTGCTAGCCCCTCCTTGTGCCCTCTATTTCTGTGGTTCTGTTCCTATTCTAGTTGTTTACTTAGTTTCTTTTGGTTTTGCTTTAGGTGTGGTTGTTAATAATTGTGAGTTTGCTGTCCTTTTACTATACATGTCTTTTCTTTATCTTCTTTTCTTAGATAAGTCCCTTTAGCATTTCATAAAGTAAGGGCTTGGTGATGATGAACTCCTTTAATTTGACCTTATCTGAAAAGCACTTTATCTTCTCTTCCATTCTAAATGAGAGCTTTGCTGGATAGAGCAATCTGGGATGTAGGTCCTTGTCTTTCATGACTTGGAATATTTCTTTCCAGCCCCTTCTTGCCTGTAAGGTCTCTTTGGAGAAATCAGCTGACAGTCTGATGGGAACTCCTTTGTAGGTTACTGTCCCCTTATCTCTTGCTGCTTCTAGGATTCTCTCCTTCGTTTTTACCTTGGCTAATGTAATTATGATGTGCCTTGGTGTGTTTCTTCTTGGGTCCAACTTCTTTGGGGCTCTCTGCGCTCCTTGGATTTCTTGGAAGACTGTTCCCTTTGCCAGTTTGGGGAAGTTCTCCTTTATTATTTGTTCAAATAACTTTTCCACTTGTTGGTCTTCCCCTTCTGGTACCCCTATAATTCGGATGTTGGAACGTTTAAAGGTGTCCTCGATGGTCTTAAGCTTTTCTTCGATTTTTTGAATTCTTATTTCATCATGCTCTCCTGCTTGGTTGATTCTATCTTCCTTCTGGTCCACTGTGTTGTTTTGAGATTCAGATTCCTTCCTTTCACAATTGGCTCTTCTCCGTGTGTCTTCCTGCATCCCTTTTATGGTAATCTGCATTTTTTCATGTAATTTGGATCCAAAATCCACCAGTTCCGTGAGCTTCCTGATCACCAGTGTTTTGAACTGTGCATCTGATAGATTGGCTATTTCTTGGTCACTCAAAAGGATGAGTCCTGGGGGTCTGATCTGTTCTGCTGGAAACATATCTTACGTCTTTCCCCGTCTCTCCTATTATTTTACTTATTTATTTATTTTTTCTCCGGTCTGGTCGCTCTTGTTATGGCGGGGGGGCGGAGCCTTAGGTGTTCACCGGTGCTGGGCGCCCCAGTCGCTAGCTTGTGACGTTATATGTGGGGGCAGGGGCGGGAGCGGGGACAGGAGGGATCAATGGCGACCCTTCCGTTCTCCTGGAGTCAGACACTTCCCTGGGCTTCTGGGCTGTGAGCTCTGCCCTGATCCCCAGTCGCTGCCCCACTGATTCCCCCAGCCGCCGCTTGCGTACTCAGGGGTCACCGCTACACCGCTGCGCTCTTGCATCCCGGATTGCTGTCGCGCTGTCGCGCCGATTTTGCGCCAAATTTCCCCCGACCTACGCGCGCCTGCGACCAGCGCCAGCCCCGCGCCCGCTCGCTCGGCTCGTAGTCCCCTACCAGTCTGGATGTACGGGTCTACTTCAACTTCTAGGCTGTCCGACTTCCATTTAGATAAATCCTCTGACAGTTCTGATATTATGACTGCAAATCATTGTTGTAAATTATTGTTGCTCTGTTCTTGGTTGTGCGAGGTACGGTGCGCCCACCTATTCCTCCATCTTGCCGGAAGTCCCTCCTTTCAGTACTTTGAATAAACTTCAAAGTACTCTCCATCTGATGTAAGACACCTACGGAGATGTTTTTTCCGCTGTTCCAAATAGTTTTTGAACTCATGAGTTTTGATACCTTTTAGTTCTGCTGTTTTTCTTTTCACCTCTTCCACATCAGCAAAATGTTTCCCTTTGAGGACTTTTTTTATCTGGGGAAACAAAAAGTGACCCGGGGTGAGATCGGGTGAATAGGGAGGGTGAGGCATGGGGGTCATGCTGGTTTTGGTGAAAAACTGCTGAGCACTCAGAGTGGTGTGGGCAGCTGTGCTTGTAAATCACCCATGATGAAATGGGCAGATGCCTAAAGGAGTCTCCAAAAACAGTTCTCTGAAGCTGAATGCAGCTTCTCACAACAACGCCAGCTCCTACCCTGTTATAGATGGGTTTCTAGAACACTCACCTAGCAGGAAAGGTCTGTACTACAAGGAGCCTGCCCTCCAGAAGATAATTCCATTTTGGGGGGAAATCTCACCTCATAGCTCTTATAAAAGCATCAAATTTCCACGTATCCATCCTACTACGTTATGATTGTTGGGGGGTGGTGGATTGAGAATTGACAGATCTTCCCTGGCCGGGTTGCTCAGTTGGTTAGAGCAACATTCCAATATGCCAAGGTTGCAGGTTCGATCTCCTATTAGGGCATATATAAGAATCAGCCAATGACCCTGGCTGGTGTGACTTAGTGGATTGAGTGCTGGCCTGTGAACCAAAGGATTGCTGGTTCAATTCCCATTCAGGGCACATGCCTGGGTTGCGGGCCAGGTCCTCAGTAGGGGCATGTGAGAGACAACCACACATTGATGTTTCTCTCCCTCTTTCACCTTCCCTTCCCCTCTCTCTAAAAATAAATAAATAAAATCTTTTTTAAAAAAAGAGAACCAAAAAATGAATATATAAATAAGTGGAGCAACAAATTGGTGTCCCTCTTTCTTTCTCTGCCTCAAATCCATAAATAAAAGAAAAAGTGAATTGACACACCTCTGGCATGTTACATGGGACACAACACCAAGTCCTACTCCAAAAACATCTGAAGCCAAAATTATCCTTTATCCTTTACCCTTTATCTTTTTTTTTTCCTGAGAGTAGAGATTTTATTCACTCTCCAGGAAAGGAGAGGGGCATAGTGTGGACCAATATTGAGCGGTGGAGCTTTGAGCTTTTATTGAATGATAATTGGATTATGAAAGGGTTGGGGGTGCTGTTGTGAAGCCCCTGGGCTGTTGGGGGCGTTGTAACATGAGGTTGCAATTTGTTCCAACCTTACTTTCTGCGTGGGGCTGTGGGGAGCAGTCAGTCACGTTCTATTCTTGCTTTCCAGTACTTTCCAGTCACGTTGTTCCAGGGAAAAAAATAAGTTTTCTTTTTTTAAAGATTTTTTTTTTACTTACTTTTGGAGAGAGTTGGGAAAGGAGGGAAACATTGATGTGTGAGAGAAATGGCAGGGAAGGCCACACGCCCCCAATTGGGGACCTGGCTTGTAACCCAGACATGTGCCCTGACTGGGAATTGATCAAGCGACCTTTTGGTTCACAGGCCAGCACTCAATCTACTGAGCCATACCAGCTAAGGTGGGAAAAATAAGTTTTCTTATCAATCACTGGTCATGCAGGGTGGTGAGGAGGAGGCTGTCTGCGGAGTCCAGAAAGACGGAGGATTAGAGTCCTCTCTCCAAACCTCACAGCGACAGGGTTACGGGGCCAACCTGGGTTGAGCTTCCACTGCCCACTGCTCCCCTAGTCGCAAGTCTTAGGAGGGTGGAGGAGAGGAAGAAATAGAGAATGTTCCTGTACAGGCCACCAAATGTTAGGGTGGTCAGTGACACGGGCTGTGAAAGAATTCACAAAGAGAAGAAAGTGTAAAGATTTTATTCACTCTTCAAGAAAGGAGAGGGTCATGGTGTGGAGAGACATACCAGCCTACCTTTTTTTAAAATTGAATTTCTTGGGGTGACATTGGTTAATAAAATGATAGCGGTTTCAGATAATTCAGTTCTGTAATACATCATCTGTACAATGTACTGTGTGTGCACCACCCTAAGTCAAATCTCCTTCCATCACCATTTATCCCCTCTTTATTCTCCTCCACCTCTCCCCATCCTCCTGTCCCCTTTACCTTTTGGATAGCATTTATTCTTTCGTAAAACTTCCCCCTCCCTCTTTAGATTATCACACGGCTAAAAGTTGGATCTTTTGTCTTTTGGTTTGGGATTCAGCTTCTAACTTTGTTATTGGAATGAGTTGAGTTCTCCACCTGCCACTACTTTGTTTTTTCACTAGAGCATTTCTTATACTCTTCATTGTGCTTGTAGGTTCTTAAACATTAGAAACCACAGGAACCAGTACCAGGCTTTGAAGCCTCGATTGCCACTGGCCAGTATGGATGAGAATGCCATGGATGCTAACATGGATGAACTGTTGGATTTGTGTACTGGAAAATTCACATCTCAGGCTGAAAAAGCTCTGCCCAGGAAAAGCGACAAGAAAGAGAACATGGAAGAACTTCTGAATCTTTGTTCAGGAAAATTCACCTCTCAGGGTAAATATCCAACCAAGTGCATTAGGCTCACTACAGCCAAATAACCTAAGTGTCCTTGAAGAGAAGCCCTTTACTCTTGGGTAAAAGTTGACAGAGGACAGGGCGTGATGGATTTTTGCATGTGGATTGGATTCACTGCTTAGCTCCCTGACATTTAGAGCCCTCACTTTCTTAGGGTGGTAAAGTGTAGACTTAAGATTGCTCTTAATATTTGTGCAAAGCTTAGAAAAATGTCTGGTATATAGGAAACTTCATACAAGTCCTAATTTATTATTCCTACCCGTACACCCCTCTCTCCTGACACCCTGCTAGAATCTAAGCTCTGTGGAAGTTGGGGTCTTTGTTTTGTTCACTACTGTATCCCTGGTGCATGGCACATAGTAATCACTCAATAAGGATTTGTTGAATGAATAAATGAATGAATACCTGGTGAGGTCTTTTTGGCAAGCGTACCTTAGAACTGTATTGAGCTGGTATATCCTTATTTTATTATTTTTAAAGCATTTTTTAAAATTTCTTTTTAGAGAGAGAGGAAGGCAGGGAGAAAGAGGGAGAGAAATATCCACATGCAAGACAAACATCAATCAGTTGCCCCTTGAATACCCCCCAGCCAGAGACCTGGCTCACAACCCAGGCATGTGCCCTGACTGCAATTGAACTGCGACCCATCAGTCTGTGGAGCAATGCCCAGCCCACTGAGCCACACCAGTCAAGACAAGCTGGCGTGTTGTTAGATGGCTGGGAAAAGAAGAAAAAGCTGTTATTCCCTGGTGATAAGTCTTTTTCTTTGTTGTGATGTAGATGACTCCACTCTGACTCCATCAGAGGTAAATAAGCAGAAGGAGAGCAGCATGGGTGATCCACTGGAAGAAGCACTTGCTCTTTGTTCAGGCTCTTTCCCAACAGACAGGTAAGTCTTGGTGATTGGCAGAAACTTGAGAAGGCCAGGTCTTCTGATAAAATTTTGGAGTCAGGTTCTCTGGGCTTAGCAATAACTGGCTATCTTAGGGGCTTCATATCCTACCTGAGAGCATTGCAATGGGTCTGGATCTCATATTTGCATGTAAGCAAACTATAATTCTTTCATTTAGTTGGTGGAGAACAGGATTTTTAAAAAGGCAAAAATTAGCACATGAAAGTGGTCAACATCACTAATAATTGGGGAAATGCAAATCAAAATCACAATAAAATAGAA
Source organism: Phyllostomus discolor (assembly GCF_004126475.2). Classification (NCBI taxonomy): domain Eukaryota; kingdom Metazoa; phylum Chordata; class Mammalia; order Chiroptera; family Phyllostomidae; genus Phyllostomus; species Phyllostomus discolor. Next base: position 23,402,351 of record NC_040907.2, on the reverse strand, counting down.
TCTCACACCCATTAGAATGGCTATTATCAAAAAAACAAAAACAAAATAGGGGCCCTGGCTGGTGTAGCTCAGTGGGTTGAACACAGGCCTATGAACCAAAAGGTTGCTGGTTCAATCCCCAGTCACATGCCTGGGTTATGGGCCAGGTCCCCAGTAGGGGGCATGTGAGAGGCAACCACACATTGACGTTTCTCTCCCTTTCTTCTTTCCCCTCTCTCTGAAAATAATAAATAAAATCTTAAAAGAAATAAGAAGTGTTGGGAGGATATAGAGAAATTGGAATCTTTGTGCTTTGTTTGTAGGAAGGTAAAAATAAGCTGCTGTGAAAAACAAAACAGCAATTCCTCAAAAAAGTTCAAAACAGAATGTGATTCAGCAGTTCCACTTTTGGGTTTATATACAAAGAAGTGAAAACAAGGACTCACAAATATAGACTCACATATATATTTGTATGCACATGTTCATAGCAGCATGGTTTTTAATAGTCAAAAGGTAGAAACAACCCAAGTAGATATAAAATGTGTTGTCTGTATGTATATGCAAATACACCATGCGATATTATTCAGCCTTAAAAAGGAAGGAAATTATGATAAATGCTACAACATGGATGAACTGTGAAGATGTTATGCTAAGTGAAAAGAAGCCAATCATAAAAATACAAATACTACAAGATTCCAGTTACATGAAGTACTTATAATATAGTAAAATTCATAGAGAAAGTACAACAGAATGATAGTTGCCAGGGGCTGCAGGGAGGGAAGAACAAGGAGCTGTTTAAAGGCTATAGCATTTCAGTTTTGCAAGCTGAAAACAATTCTGCAGGCTGGTTGCACAACAGTGTGGATGTACTTAACACTGTACTACTAAAAGTGCTTAATATGGTAAGTTTTATGTTCTATGTATTGTGTCACAATTTTTAAAAAATTTTTAAGGCAAGAGATCTTGTTTCCTGTTTCTTAAAGAGATTTTGGTACTAATAAGATATTTTCAGTTCTCGTAGTTTGCTTGCAACTGCTTATCTATTGATTTGTGGATTTTCATTTTAGAGAAGAAGAAGGTGATGAGGAAGAATTTGGAGACTTTCGGCTTGTCCCAAATGATAATGATTTTGACAGTGATGAGGTGAGTTTGAAGGGAACAAAGTAGCCATACCTGAGCTTTGTGAATTGCTATTGTATGTTTTGTTTTCCCAGTCTGAGTTCTTGAAAATTCTAAGTTTGGTATCTTATCAGAAGCAATTTCCTAGAATGAGATGTTTGGGCAGAAGTTTATAAATCCTGTTTTAATGGAGGACACAGTTTTATTCTGTTTAACTTTGGGTGTGATCCTATGTGATTTTGCAGGATGAACGCAATGACTCCGATGATGAAAATGAGGCGCTGGAAGACCACGAAGACGACGACGAAGAAGAGCTCCTGAGGCGGTCTGAGAAGTTGAAAAGGCAAATGTAGGTGTTATGTCTGTTTCTTCGGTTGCAGAAAGTTCTGACAGTTGCATTGTAGCTTGCCACCCTTTTACCTGTTTGCTGATTCTGTTTTTGCTTTTTGTGGTTGGCATGGATTAAATAAAATCCATTCACATGTTATCTCTTGAGTATTCAAAGATGGTCAGTCCTCCTTACATGATTTCTATACTGAACATCTCTAGGTCTTTCTGCTGTTTCTCACATGACATTGTTTCCATACTCTTCACATGCTGGAGATTCTCTTTACCCTCAAGTGCAGTCTGACTGCAGCTGTATGTTGTGATACAGCCATTTTTCTTGTCCTGGGTGCATAACATGCTACTTAGAATGTAGCCAAAGGTCATAAGAACTGAGTCACTCTAGATCCTGAGGATCTAGTAGTCAACTACAATTCCCTGGACCTTTTTTCCTATGAATTACTGTCATTCCAGGTTTTTCCATCCTAGTTTTAGGCAAAAGACCCTCACTTATTTTTAATTTTAGTTTTTTAATCTTCACTTGAGGATCTGTTTATTATTTTGGGGGGGGCAGGGGTGAGAGAAACATCAACTGGATGCCTGCTGTATGCACCCTGATTGGGGATCGAACCCTCAACCATTTGGAGTACAGGACAGTGCTCCAAGCAACTGAGCCACCCAACCAGGGCCCCATTTATTTTTCAATGTTTTGTTGTACTGACATGAAAGAAAACCATTTATTTTAGAATATTTAAAAGAATATAGAAAGATTAAATTAAAAGTTGTCCCTGTTCATCATCCAGAATCTTTATGAAAGCATTGATGGTGGTAATTGCCTCATCATCTTTTTTATGTATATATATTTTATATAGTTGGGATCTGTACAATTTTCTTTTTTTAAATATATTTTATTGATTATGCTATTACAATTGTCCCATTTCCCCCCCTTCATTCCCCTCCACCCTGTACACCCTCTCCCACCCACATCCTCCCCTTTTAGTTCATGTCCATGTGTCATAAGTTCTTTAGCTTCTACATTTCCCATACTGTTCTTGCCCTCCCCCTATCTATTTTCTACCTACTGTCTGTGCTACTTATTCTCTGTACCTTTTCCCCCTCTCTCCTCCTACTTCCCTGTTGCTAACCCTCCATGTGATCTCCATTTTTGTGGTTCTGTTCCTGTTCTCATTGTTTGTTTTTGTTTTAGGTGTGGTTGTTAATAATTGTCAATTTGCTGTCATTTTATCGTACATGTTTTTTATCTTCTTTTTCTTAGATAAGTCCCTTTAACATTTCATATAATAAGGGCTTGGTGATGATGAAGTCCTTTAACTTGACCTTATCTGAGAAGCACTTTGTCTTCCCTTCCATTCTAAATGATAGCTTTGCTGGATAGAGCAATCTGGGATGTAGGTCCTTGCCTTTCATGACTTGGAATACTTCTTTCCAGCCCCTTCTTGCCTGCAAGGTCTCTTTTGAGAAATCAGCTGATAGTCTAATGGAAACTCCTTTGTAGGTAACTGTCTCCTTATCTCTTGCTACTTTTGAGATTCTCTCCTTATCTTTCATCTTGGCTAATGTAATTATGATGTGCCTTGGTGTGTTCCTCCTTGGGTCCAACTTCTTTGGGACTCTCTGAGCTTCCTGGACTTCCTGGAAGTCTATTTCCTTTACTAGATTGGGGAAGTTCTCCTTTATTATTTGTTCAAATAACTTTTCCACTTGTTGCCCTTCCTGTTCCCCTTCTGATACCCCTATAATTCAGATGTTGGAATGTTTAAAGATGTCCTGCAGGTTCCTAAGCCTCTCCTCATTTTTAAAAAATTCTTGTTTCTTCATTCTTTTCTGTTTGGTTGTTTCTTTCTTCCTTCTGGTCCACTCTGTTGATTAGAGTCCCAGTTTCCTTCCCATCACCATTGGTTCCCTGTGCATTTTCCTTTATTTCACTTATTGTAGCCTTCATTTTTTCATCTAATTTGTGACCAAATTCAACCAATTCTGTGAGCATCCTGATCACCAGTGCTTTGAACCGTGCATCTGATAGGTTGGCTATCCATCTTTTAGTTGTATTTGTTCTGGAGATTTGATCTGTTCTTTCGTTTGGGCCATTTTTTTTTCTTGGTGCACCTGCTATGTATAAGGGGCAGAGCCTTAGGTGTTCACCAGGGCGGGGCAAGCCAGTTGTGGGGTAGTAGCACTGTGGCACTGTATGTGGGGGAAGGGTCCGAGAGGGAACAATGGCACTCGGTCCGCTCTCTGCTGGATTTCAGTCACCTTTCCTGCTTCCCCTAAGCAAACTGGGCCCTCCTGGTGCTGATTCCTGTGTGTGTGGGCTTGTGTAGATTCTAGGAACCAGTGGGTCTCTCCAACAAACTCTCCTGTGAGGCTGGGAGTCTCTCCCGGCCCCTGAACCCACACAGGTGTTTTTAATCAGTGTTTTGAGGCTTTATTTCCCCATGCTGGGACACTGGGTTGTGTGGTCTGTTTCGCTCCCCAGTTTCTCCTGGTTTATCTGTGCGAGAATATGGGACTGCCAGCTCCCCCAGCCCCTCCACAGTCTGTCTGCCCTCTGCCGTCCCGTGGGCCTGGGGTCTGCCGGCCACCGATTTGCTTTTTTTTTTCTGGGACCCCTCTCCGCCTGGCCGCCCAACTCCGTCCCTCCTACTGGTCTGGATGAATGTTTCTTTAATTCCTTGGTTGTCAGACTTCCATACAGTTCAGTTTTCTGTCAGTACTGGTTGTTTTTTTTTGCTTCTAAATTTTTGTTGTCCTTATTTTGGTTGTGCGAGGAGGCACAGTGTGTCTACCTATGCCTCCATCTTGGCCGGAAGTCTGTACAATTTTCTGTATGTACAATTTTGCTTCCTTTCCCACTTAGCATATCCATAATCAATTTCCCACAATATTACAAGTTTTATAAAGAACATTTTAGTAAGTATTCAATATTTTATTGTATGTGGATGACTTTTTGAATTCACATATAGAGTGTCATATTGATCCCTCTTAGATTTATATTATTGTTTTTAGCCCATCACTCATTCTATTAAGATCAGGTTTGGGTTCTAATTTATCACCTGCTGAATTAACTTATCTCTTAAAAAATTTTATTTATTTACTTTTAGAAAGAGTGGATGGGAGGGAGAAAGGGAGAGAAACATCTTCGATCAGTTGCCTCTCACATGCTTCTAACCAGGGACCAGCCTGCAATCCAGGCACGTGCCTAACCAGGAATCAACCCGTGACCTTTCAGCTTGCGGTGACACCCAGTCCCCTAAGCCACACCAGTCAGGGCTATCTCACACAGCTTTAGGACATCTATAGATTTTTCTAAGGCAGTGGTTCTTCAACCTTATGTAACTGTAGAGTCCATATGAAATCTTATAAGGAGTGACAGCTAGAGGTTGAACTCCTCAGAGAGGATGGATGAGGAGATTGGGAAACATAGTGGCTAGTACCCCCTGAAGGAATTCCCTGTAAACCCTAGGATTTTGGGAAACTCAGCCTTAAAAAAATAACACAAGTCTTTGAAAAAAGTCAGCCTTTGGAAAGCCATCCAACTTCTGCCACTCATGGCCATAGATAATAGGACTTTGAACCCAGAGTGACAGCAGATTTGCTCTCAGTGGGAACTGAAGTCAGAAAAACTAACTAGCAGTGGTTATTAGCTACCAGTAGCTCTGAGCCTCAGTCATGCCTATAACTTGGTGGACTGTAAGGGATCCAAGTCTATTTATTTCCTTTCTATACCACTCTGTCTCCTGAAGCTAGTGAGCCTAAATACAAAACAAGATAGATTGAACCTTCTAGCAGGTGTGTTTCAAATGTATAGAGATAGAGATGGCTTTAAAGTCATCAACCTAATTGAATTCAGGCTCTGCTGCCTTCTAGCTGTGTGACTTTGGGTAAGTTGTCTAGTTTCTGAGCTCTGTTCCTTTAACTATAAATTGACTAGAGTAATAGTGCTCCTCCTGAGATAATGCAATGATGTCTGTAAAGCACAGTTACTGGCACATACTATTAAGAAATGATAGACTTAAGTATTATCAAAATATATTACTATAAAGTTAAACTTATTATTAGAGGTGGCTCTATGTTCTGCTTTTCTCATTGCTTCCATATTCTTTTTTATTTTTTAAAAAGATTTTATTTATTTATTTTTAGAGAGGGGAAGGGAGGGAAAAGAGAGGGAGAGAAACATCAATGTGTGGTTGCCTCTTGAGTGCCTCTACTGGGGACCTGGCCAGTAACCCAGGCATGTGCCCTGACTGGGAATTGAACCAGCAACCCTTTGGTTCACAGACTAGCACTCAATCCACTGAGCCACACCAGCCAGGGCCCATATTCTTTTTTCTTTTTCTTTTTCTTTTTTATTGATTTTAGTGAGAGAAGGGGAGGGAGGAAAGAGAGAGAGAAACATTGATTTGTGGTTCCACTTATTTATGCATTCATCAGTGGCTTCTTGTATGTGCCCTGGCTGGAGATCAAACCCGCAACCTTGGCGCATCAACCTTGGCTTATTGGGGCAATGCTCTGACCAACTGAACCACCCAGCCAGGGCCTCATGACTTCCATATTCTGTGCGTATGTTCATTGTTGCATCTTCTGTTCTTCTAAATTATTTTCCAGGAGATTGAAGAAATACCTGGAGGATGAGGCAGAGGTGTCAGGGAGTGATGTGGGAAGTGAAGACGAGTATGATGGGGAAGAGATTAATGAGTATGAAGAGGACGTAATTGACGAAGTACTTCCTTCTGACGAGGAGCTACAGAATCAAGTCAAGAAAATCCACATGTCAGTATCCCAGCAAGCCCTTCTGAGTAATGGGGTGTGTGTTCATGTGGCTACTAGAGCCAGCAAGAATTGGGCTTGATTTGAACATCATACTTCTGTTGTAGGAAAACAATGTTGGATGATGATAAGCGACAGCTGCGTTTATACCAAGAGAGGTACCTTGCTGATGGGGATCTGCACAGTGATGGTCCTGGACGAATGAGGAAATTCCGATGGAAAAACATAGGTATCTTGGTGATTGCATTTATGTATGTATGTATTTATTTATTTGATTTTGTTTGTTTATAGTGAAAGGGGGAGGGAGGGAGAAAGAGAAGGAGAGAAACATTGATAAGTTGCCTCTTGCACACCCGCACTGGGCACCTGGCCCATAACCCAGGTATGTGCCCTGACCTAGAATCAAACTAGTGACCCTTCACTCTGTGGAATGATACCCAACCCACCAAGCCGTGCTGATCACCTTGAGAAGCAATGATATAATGTGCATGTTTGTCCAGTTTAAAATAACAAGTGGAAATCAAAACCATAGCAGGCTGTTATGGAGGACCTGCTTATAACCATTATTTTCTATTAATGGATGAGAAAATTTGTGTCAGTGTATGGTAAGTGATAAAAGAGTTCATTTGTGTCTGTCCAGGCATCCTTTCCTATGGCAGTTGCAGAATGCTGAGAGTCTTAACTCTTTACTTTAGATGATGCTTCGCAGATGGACTTGTTCCACAGAGACTCTGATGATGAACAGATCGAGGAGCAGCTTGATGAGACTGAAGCCAGATGGAGGAAGGAGCGAATTCAACGAGAGCAGTGGCTCCGGGACCAGGTAGGAAGTTTGCAAGAAGTTCATTTCATTTTGACCCTAGTGTAAGAGGAGAGGACCTGGACACCTGTCTTGTCACAATGGTTTCAAAAGCTTGGGCAGCATATTGCTGTTCCTTTTAATCTTTGAATTTTCTTTTGTGCTTGGAGAAGGTTTACCATGGGCATTTCTTCATGTTTGTCCAAAATCAATTTTTTCTTTCTCCTTTTTTTTTAACTAGAGCAATAAAGGGTTGCAAAAAGGGAAACAAATGATATCCCAGGTACCTTAGCTTCACAACCCAGGCTATGCCAACTACTTGGGGGAATTGTGGGCTTCTGTTAATGCTGTCTGATTTTTATTTTCAGGCACAGCAGGGGAAAATTGTAACTGAAGAAGAAGAAGAAATTGGGGAAGACAGTCAGTTTATGATGCTGGCCAAGAAAGTTACAGCCAAAGCGCTGCAGAAAAATGGTGAGCTCTCAGTCCTCCTCAGGGTCTGGTTCCCTAGATTGTTAGTGCTGGAGCCTCGGAGGGGACTCCAACCTTTGGGGGCTGTTGCAGCTTAGTCACGGGCCTGTGTCTAACATCATCTGAAAGTGGTGTGGAGAGACGTTGGTCTTGGAGCATGATCTGTTGGGCTGTGGGTGTTGTACTTATGAGCATGGGTAGCTGGTTTTGCTGTGTGTTCTAAGACAGTTCAAAGGAGTGTATTCTGGATTTTTTATTTAGTTGCCCAGGATTAAATACCTAAGTGTTAGAGCTGGAATTTGAGCCTAGATAAAGCTACTTCCAGAGCTAAGGCTCTGAAACACTACTCCACACTCATAATTGTTATTTTTTTCTTACTACTGTTAATGATTAGTCAGTGAGTTCAACTTGGTTTCAGTCTTCTTGCAGCCACTTGCTATAGTTTCAAGTTACCATTACAAAATAATCAGAGTTCCTGTGGCTTTAGTTTATTGGTTTAAAGGTTTCTTTGCTTGTTTAGGTTTAAAAGTATTCTACCGAGTTTTGCCCAGAATAAGGCTCTCTGTCTTTTTTCTTTTTAGCCAATCGTGCTGTGGTTGTTCAAGAATCAGTGTCTTTACTCAGAAATCCTTTTGAAGCCGTCAGACCAGGAAGTGCCCACCAGGTTGGTTGCAGACATTGTTAGCCTGACGTCGTGGTCTTCTGTGTTACAATCGCCCAGGTCAAGCTAAGGGCATCCTCTCACTAGGGGATGGAGGCGGCTGCAGGAAATGGAAGTAGATGGCAAAGGGCTCTGCTATTTCTCTTCCACTGAGCGGGGTGGGAATATGCCCCCTCAGCACCTGGGGAGGCAGTGCGAGACCGACTTCCTATTCTTTCTTGGGCCCTTGAAATTTGGTACCAGTGACTCTTCTTTCCTCAGCTGAAGACAGGCTCGCTGCTAAACCAGCCCAAAGCTGTGCTTCAGAAACTGGCTGCCCTCTCTGACCTCAACCCCAGTGCTCCCCGAAATTCAAGAAACTTTGTCTTCCATACTCTTTCTCCTGTCAAGGCTGAGGCAGCAAAGGAATCATCTAAGCCTCAGGTAGGGAATTTGAGAACTGATTTGATGGCTTTCCAGAGCAGAATTAACTAATTAATTAATGTATGTATGTATGTATTTATTTATTTTAAAAATATGAATTTCTGGCTTAAAGCCTTGTGCTGTGGTGTTAATCTTGTACTCCTCAATAAGGTACAAGGTGATTGCTACCCCCAGTAGGTGATCAGTTTTCAAACTTGCCTGGAAAGTTTCTATTTGTTTCTTTTCTTTTTTGTGTCATTAATCGTCTATGATTTAACTTTGAGTTGCTGAAGAGCTAATTGATAGTAAGCACTTATATGAGGGTCTTAAGTTGGCCTGACTCTCTCTCTGCCCTCTAGGTGAGGAGAAAGGGTCCGTCCTTCATGAGAACTCCTTCGCCTAAGCGCCTCAAAACTGGTGATAGCACTTCAGGACTGAAGCAAAGCATCTTTAGGTTCTTGGAAAGCTAACTCCATCAGCGGTGCCAGCACCTACTTTGAAAACTTCGTGGCATTGAAAGTTGGAATTGAAGCTCACATAGATGATTCTTCCCATCCTTCGTAATCAGTGCATTAAGATTGCCAACAGAGATTCCAGTTCTTTCCACTTCCTGGCTGTGGGCATCTCTTTCCTTCCCTAGTATTATTTCCTGGGTTGGCCACTAACCTTAATTCTGCAGTATTTATAACACTGACTCATGGGGAACTTGGGTGAAGACTTCCTTCCTTCATGAAATACTTGATATTTTATCCTAATAGCTTGCTGGGTTGATAACTCTTTGTGAAAGCAGTGATTAGAGGAGGGGGAAGAGGAGGAAAAAGTGTGGCATTTCAGAAACTTACAGAAAGCTGTGGACGTCAATACCAGTGTGACTCCTTCACACCCCTCGGATCAGTACCAGGGAGACCAGGGCTCTGTGAAAGACATAACTTAGACTAGAGGACCCAGGAACCAAACATTTGGGCTGTTTATTTTATTTTATTTTTATTTTTATTTTTATTTTTATTTTTAGGGGGCTGTTTATTAGTCTTGCCCCTTCCATTTTCCTGTACTACTCTTACCAAGACAGCCCCCAAGTGTCCAGTTAACTTTTGCTTCCTTTATAAGGACTCAGACTGGTACCCAAGTTAGAAAGACTTTGGCCCCAATTTTCTGGCTTATGAGGATGCAGATAAAGGGTTGCACCCAGTGTCTGTCCACATGACGTAGCCCGTGGGACAGAGACCCCTCTCCTGGGACCAAATTCTCAGTTTGAAACACTGGTGCTTAAGGGTCTCCCTTCTCTTCCTGACAAAAAGAGTATAACCATGATTTATTGCCTTCAACTGGGAGGACTGCATTGACCCAATCAGGCAGAGGGCAACTTAATACTTCATTACTTATTTTGAGAGAAAACCATCATGGAGTTTAATCAAAACATTAAGAGAATTGCCATCACTCCTGAGTCCCCCATAAACTACCATGAGGCACTCGCATTTTAGATAGATTTTTTTCAGAACTGAGCACCATTGCTGCTTTGGGTAAAATGTTCCGTGTGAATACTGTGGTTTCAGTGTCAGAAGCTGGACTTGGGAAGGCAGATGAATTGTGCCGATTTTTTCGTGACAGGTGGGGAACACGTGGTTTTCTCCAGTTGTTTCTAATACACAGATGCTGACTTTGACAGAATTTATATTTGTATATTTGTAATCTTGTAATGGGGAAAATGTATATGAAGATGTTTTAACATGTATGTAGGTTTTCAATAAATCTCAATGCCTTGAAGGCAGGAATTTCTGTCCAGATCGAGTGCTCATTTTTAGGTCAGTGCCTAATGTTGAGGAACGTTTTGTTTTCAGGGTGTCTCTGAGGGAAGCCCTCTGGGTCTCGAGTGAGAGGCTGCTGCACTTGGCCCTCACTGGCCTCTCAACTTCAGTGAATTGGTAAGTTAACTTGCCAAATGGTTTGGGTTCAGTGCAGGTGAGGAGAGCTTCCATAAATGGTACCTCTTTGTACAGCCCTTTGACAGCCATAGGTCCAAGGTGAGAGTTATTGCCCCTTCCTTTCAGATCCCCCATTTATATCTATAAAATGAGGATGACAATTCATGCTTGTCTGAGTTGTCGTGAAGCTGAAGTTGGAAAATGGATGTGAGTGCATTATGTCGTGCAAATTGCCAGTGTTACAACTGCAGCATGTTTTGTCGACCACTTCCTAAATGCCTGTCGTCTCATAAGATTCTCAAACTTAACATCTTTAAAACAGTGACTTTTCCCCCCCTAAAAACCTGCTCTTCCTCCTGTGTTTCCTATTTCATCCACATACCCTGTCATTCAGGCTGAAAACCTGAAGGCCATTCTTTTTCATTTCATTTTACTTCTTCAGATCTGAATTGAAAAGATTTTCTTTTGTTGTTGTGGAGGCATAACATTATATTAGTTTTTCAGGTGTACAACATAATGATTTTAGAAGTGAGCAAACAGGAGCCTGTCCATGTGTTACCTTGATACACAACCCAACAATTAGTGTGGAAGGAAACAGGTTTTTATTTACAGGATTCCAACTCCTGGTGGGGGTGGGGTGCTGGGAGCACTTCTGCTCTGAGCCCTGTTCTCCCACGAGACTTAGCACTTCACTTGCTCCCCATCAGGCTATGAGCCAAAGACATGCCCAGAAGTTCCCATATTCTTAACTCTTCTTACAGTGCAAACGGTTCTCCATCCCCTCTGGAAGATGCTCTTGTGGGTTTCAGAGTCGCCATCCTCTCACAGCCGCTCTCTGCTTCAGGATGTGGGTACGCTGTCCTCAGCCTCCATGTAGTAGTCCAGGAAACATGTGCCGTGTTACACTGGATCATGGTGGAGCCCAGGGAGGCACACGTCCCAAGAGAGTGGCTTTTGTGTGTCCTTCAGAGAATCAGAAGTCTACATTTCTGGTCATAGTTCAGTTCCAAAGCATCTCCTGCAAACCCGTGCTTGGTCAGGCAGGTTCCCGCACAGCTCCATCAGCTCTCTCTTCACACCCTTCCCTCGGCCCATGTGGCTGCCTTCCTCACTACCCCAGGCCATGTGGCCGAATCCTGACTCCGCCAGCATGGCTTCTACCTTACACACCAGCCCTTATGGCGGGCTGCTTGCTGCTCCCACTCTGAGACCTCATGGCTGAATCCCCCCTACTTCATGGCTCCTTTCTCATGGCTGCCTTCTCAGAGGAGCAGACGTGACTCCTCTCACTACAGGCAGCATGGCTGAATCCCCTTCTCTTTCAGCCCGCCCTCATTTTTAAGTGCTAACCTAGAGCTTCCCAGGTTACCTCATATCCGGCCCCGCCTACAATGTGCTACTTTTGCCGGTCCCCCTGTATCTTTTACCTTCTTTCAGCTGCCATCTTTAATCAGGGCAAGTGTCTCCTGTGACACATGGACATCTGGGGTGGGCCACCTCCCCTGGCTGTCACAGTCACTGAATGCTCTGAAAGTCAGTAGACCTTTTGCCCAGTGTGTCAGCACAGCTATCAACTAGCTGCTATCAACTTGCCATAGTTATGCAAAGTATCTTAAGCTATGTCATTCACTTCCTCCATCCCCCAACCGTGGGCCCTGGGGAATATTTTCAGGGGCCCCCACTTTGTACCCAGTTTCAATTTGGTATTTGTATATATTGTGGAATGATCACAACAATAAATCTAGTTAATATCTGTGACCTTACATACTTACAAAATATTTTTGCTTGTGATCAGAACTTTTAAGATCTATTCTCTTAGCAACTTATTTTTTTTAAGGTTTTTTGTTTGTTTTGTTTTTCTTAGAGAGAGGGGAAGGGAGGGAGAAAGAGAGAGAGAGAAACATTGATCAGTTGCCTCAGGGACCTGGCCCACAACCCAGGCATGTGCCCTGACTGGATATCATGCTGGCGGCCTTCTGGTTCACAGGCCGGTGCTCAATCCACTGTGCAACACCAGCCAGGACATGCAACTTTGAAATATGCCATGGGATATTATTAGACAGGTGGGGAACACGTGGCCATCCTGTACGTTACCACCCCATCACTTATTTGTTGTACAACTGAAGGGCATTCTTTTTTCTTTTTTTTTTAATCCTCACCCGAGGACATTTTTTCATCGCTTTTAGAGAGAGAGGAAAGGTGAGAGAGAAACAATGGTGTGAGAAACATTGATTGGTTGCCTCCCGCACACAGACCAGGATGGTTCGTGCCTGGACCAGGACTGAACCTGCAACCTAGGTATGTGCCCTGACCAGGAATCAACCTGCAACCTTTTGGTTACGGGATAATGCTCTAACCAACAGCCACACCTGCCAGGGCTGAAGGGCATTCTTGACACTTCCTTTCTTATTCTCATAAACAATCTCTAAGTCCTGTTATTTCTGCTTTCAAAATACATCTTATTTTTTTTTAAGTGAGGGGAAGTGAGGGAGAAAAGGAGAGAAACATCGATGTGTGACAGAGACATCGATTGGTTGCCTCCCAGGAGCAGGCAACCAATCGAAATTCATAAGGAAGAGCTGAGCAATTGGGATGCCAGCTGGGTCGGTGCACATCGTCTGAGGAAGGCAGCGAGAGTCCTTACCATTGGCCTGTTTTGTCCCCAGTGTGGCTAGGCCAACAGGAGGTGCTGTGGTTTACAGATATTGTGTTGTACGTTACTGGGAGCTCCTGGGAGTTTCCAGCACCTTCACAGACTTCCTGCCTCCATGTGTGGTGTCTCTGTGGCCCGGGTCTTTCATGAGCTGTCCACACTCATTTCCTGCTCACTCCATCCCCTGGCCTCGGTCTGGTCCTGTTTTAATGGCCCCGCCTCCAGCCCTGTGCATCCACTCCTGTGTCTGTCCCCTTTGCCCACATTCACCTTCTGTTTTCCCCTCCATTTTAGCAGAGTTTAACATACATTTTAAGTGTCACCTCCTCTGAGATACCTTCCCTGGAGAATCCAACCTATGTGATCTCTTTCTCTTTTAATTCCTTTCTTATTCATTCATTCATAGTAAAATCAAGAACTTCTCTTGTACCATATCTTGAATACTCTGTATTCCCTAAGAACAAAGCTATGTCTCATATAGCCACATTAAAGTGATCTAGTTAGGAAGTGTACAGTTAGTATAGTATATGCTCTTTTACTTGGCTCTTTTCATTTAATATGTTGTGGAAAATTCCCTATCACTTCCCTGCTGTCTTCCCTCTTCTTGTTTTGCAATTACGTAATGCTGCTGTGCCGTGCCCCATGCCTGCGACACATATATTCAGCCAACATCCTGTGTTTGAACATGTAAGCAGTTTCCAGTCTTTTGCAATTACAAATAATGAGGCAACAAATACCCTTTTGTGTGCATGTTCATTTTGGTCAGGGCAAATTCCAGAAAGTGGGATTGCTGCGTCAGAAGACAAATACATACATGGTTTTGTTAAATACCATCAAGTTCTGCCCTCTCTCCAAGAGTTGGGCCATATTGGCTTCCTGTCTGCAATGCATGAGCAGTCTCTCCAACAACATGTAAGCTTTTGAGGTTTTTGCCAAGATGATGAATGAGAAAAGTTATCTCGGTGAGTTTTAATGTACATTTCTGTTCCTATAAATAAAATGGAACATCTTGTCATATATTTAAGGGTCATTTTTTGGTTAATTATATTTTTATAGTTCTGCTGATTTTCCATAGCATTTACAAAATTTTTTTAAAGATTTTATTTATTTATTTTTTAGAGAGGGAAGGGAGGGAGAAAAAGAGAGAGAGAGAAACGTCAATGTGCAGTTGCTGGGGGCCGTGGCCTGCAACCCAGGCATGTGCCTTGACTGGGAATCGAACCTGCGACACTTTGGTTCACAGCCCGCGCTCAATCCACTGAGCTACGCCAGCCAGGGCACAAAATGTTTTGTACTCAAAATTTCAAAGCTTTTTATATATGAGGGATATTAGTACTTTTTGTGGTATTTGCTGCAGTTTTTTTCTTGTCACTTGTCTTTGATTTGCTTATGATGATTTTTTTAATTTACCATTCAAAAGTTTTTTTATTATGTCAGATTTATTGATCTTTTTTTATTTCATCTGGGTTTTTGGATCATAGAAAGTTTTCCTTATACCACAGTTAATAAAGAGTAATTCATCCATGCTTTCTTCCAGTACTTGTGTGTTTTCATTTATTACATTTAGATCACTATAAATTTGGAGTTTATTTATTCTTGATTATGGTGTGAGAAATAGATCTAGTTTTATCTTGTACTAAATGACTGTCCAGGTGGTCCAGCACCATTAATTTAAAAGTTCATATTTGCCCCATTGATTTGAGATAACACATTTTACATTGCACATGTATATATATAAAGTTGTGTGTATGTATAACTTATACACATATATTTATATATATTTATTTCTGTATGATTGTAGAAGATAGGGACAGAATCTGTATATTTCTAGACTTGAAGAAAGGTAGGACATAAATCATGCAAATATGTGAGGGAAAAGCATTGCAGATAGAGAAAACAGCATGTGCGAAGGCCCTGAGGCAGGGACAGACTAGATGTGTTTGAGGAGAGGGAGACACAAGGGTCACTGGAGCTGGGACTGGGAGAGGAAGTGTATCACCAGGTGAAGCGTGCCAGAGCCCGGTCACATAGGGCCTTGCAGGCTGTGATAAGGTTTTGGATTTCATTTTAGGAGTGATAGAAAATCATTTAGGCAGGAAAGTAATGGCATCTGATTTACATTTTGAAGAGATAAGTCAGACTTCTGTGTCTAGAATATACTGACCAAGGGAAGAGAAAAGCAGGAAGGTGAGTTTCCATGCTCTTAGCTCTACATGAAACTGATAACTGGACTTCTAATAAGGTCTTGCCATATAATGACTCTTTTGTGACACAGTTCTTATAGCTGGACATTGGCCCTTTCTCCTCCCATAACTATCCATAGATGCTGCTCATCCATTCAGTTTCCCAGTCTTTCTGCATCGAGCTTGCGGGCCTCCCATTGGGTAATGGAAGCGTTGGCCTGACTTTCCACTTTTGTTACTATGGACTGGCTGCTCTCCCTAAGATACTTCGAACGTTCACTGCCTGATGTTTGCGAGCATGGCCTGGTCCAAGGTTCCTTATCACTCTGTTCCCACTTACTGATACCTTCTGTAATCTCAGCTGTCTCTGTGATATCAGCAGTTTCTTCCGGCCATGACATCTTCCGCCACACACCAGTCTCTGCTCAGTGTCTTCACCCATTTGATGGCCTTGGTCTTTTCTCCCTCATCTTCCATGTTCCGGCCCTGCGGTGGACACATCCAGTCTACTTTAGCTCCATCTGTACACCTGTTGAACATGAACTGAATGCGACAGCCAGTGCTAGATACTCTGGTATCTAGACTCATGATTCCTGTCCCGAGTCCAGTGGGAGTTACAAACAAACAAAGAAATGTATTTAATGAGAGGAGTACTGAACATAATAAGGAAGTTGAAAAGGATTCCAAGAGGAGGTGGTATTTACCTAAAACCTGAAAGATGAAAATGCTATGATCAGGGAAGAAACATAGAGGCAAGACTGAGGTAGAGTTTAGAATAGACTCAATAGTATGAGGAAACCATCGAGTGTTCGAGGAACTTAGAAAAATCAGTCTGGAGGGTGGGAAGTCTGAGGGGTGGAATGATAAAATATTTCCACGACTTTTTACATTGTGGTCACCTTTTTTTCACTGGATAAATGAATACCCAAAATGCTCTTCATTTTTACCTTCTGTCACTTGGGTTTCATCTGTGGAACTGCCAGAGCCCTTGGCGTGGCTGAAACCATGGGGCACAGAGCAGGTATCTACCCTACCATCTTTCTCGTCAAGACCTACATCAACATTGTTCCCTGGGAAGGGGAAGCCTTTGTTCTCTCTCACTAGGAAAAACCTCACAAACCTCAAGGATGTTTATTTATTTTTTTGGTCCAACTCTCTGCCTGGACACACGGGACCTAAGTTAGGGTCCCTAGAGGCTGGGCCGGACACAGGTGGGGGTGGTTTCTGGCCAGCAGTATAGGAGCAACTTGCTCTAGTAGATCCAAGCATGGAACCGAAATCAAAAGCCAGAAAGACAGTGTAAGGACTCAACCTCAAAGAGCAAGGCAGAGGGGCAGAACCCACCAGTTCATCTAGGGATGAGGTGTTGGCATGGGGACAAGTGAGCACTAGAGTAGAACAAGGGATTTGGATGAGAGAGTGAGAGTAGACCCTGGGCATTCTCCACGAAATGCTGGAGCAGCCCCAGGGACATTTTTACAGGGCACATATGGTCTCAGCTGTGAGTGAGGAAGGAGCCTCTAAGGGCTAAGCTGGTCCTTGAGGTATCAGTCTTCTTGGTGTAAACATGTGAGAACAAAAATATTACAATGCTATCTGAGAAGTTCTATGGTCAAGTCGTGTGCCAAGTGGGAGCAAGCTTTAGGGTTTGAATGAAGACTTCCTAGGAGTGACATTTGAAAGACTGGGAGGTGTTAGATGATTGGACAGAAGGAAAACCTAAGAAGAGCAAACCACGTGGACCAGAATTGATATAAAAGAGCATCATGTTGTATTCAAGGGTTGGTGGCTAGAATGTAGAGCCATAACTTACGTGGAGTATGCAGAAAGTATGTTCCAACCTCTTAGATACAAACTGGTAAAGCAGTCAGCCTGGAACAGGCAGGGCTAGGACAGAGAGAATTCACCACACCTGTGGCTTCAGAAGATCATTTTGTGCCATGTGGGTTAGCACTGAAGTAGTAGTAGCTACGGAATCAGACCTGTGGGGCAGAACCCAGCAGTGGCGGTCTCAAGATGGTGATAACAATGTCTCGTGTAGGTTATTATCTAAGATGCATTAGCTCTCCAGCCATCAGTAAGATTTTTAGGGCTTTAGCATTTGCTCTGGGTTTACAGGATTCTGTAGACCCACCCAAGCAGGCTGACCTTCTGGACAAGGCTGGAGTCCTGGTGGTAGAAGTGAAGGAGAAATAGGAAATTCAAGCCTAATACACTAACACGAAGAAGACAAATATTGGGAGGTCATGGAGAAGGCTGACTCTTGGTGGGCCTGTAGGTGCAGAGGGTTAAACCAAGCTAGGGTGGCAAAACCAGCTCCAGACCCCAAGGGTCTAATCATCCCAAAAGGTGTAATGGGCTCACACAGGATCATCTCCAGACTTGAGCAGCACTGAGACTCGGAAGTGAAAATTCTTTAGAGCCTAAGGCTGAATAGGCTGTGCTTATATTAATCGCAGGGCTTGCCATGTTATCATGAGACACCTAGGCTTTGTTCTTTGGGTAATTTTTGAAAAATTTTGAGAAGCAACCAAACATGGGATTTATTTTTGGAACATGACTCTGGTGGTGACACGGAGGGTCTGGAAACTTGGAATCCCGTCGGGAGGCATTTTACCTTTCTATAAGCTACATATTAATGGTTTGGATGGAGTCAATGACAGTGGGCAGGGGCATGGATATAGGGAATACCGATTTACTCCTTTATGAATTGTTTGTTCTGAAAAAGATGTGATTTCAGACTTTTTGAAAAGGCATTTGCATTCCATGTGCTCTGTCACAATTGAGCTTCCTCTGCAAATGGAGAGATGGATTCTCTGTATGTGTACTCATCTTCCTCCTAAACCCTATTAAAATCCTTCTATTTGTTGGGTAATCCCCTTGACTATCATTAGGGTCTTCCCCCCCCCCTTTTGAATGTAAAACTTAGCTCTGTTGCCTCCTGTTAGGATATTGAGCGTCGAGCTCTCCATCATCTTTTCCTCAGCGTGAATAAAATCAGGTAATACATTTGGAATGAGAGATAAGGTGGATGGGACCAATAAAGACCCTGGTCCTGTAGGTGGAGCAAAGGAACTACTTATGCCCCAGTTAGGGAGACTAAGGTGACTAAGAATAAAGATGTTGGACTACTTCAAAGTCTTGGCCAGGTGATGCAATAAGGAAAGAAAAACCTTTCACCAAGAATGAAGTTGGAGCAGATTGGGTTTCACAAGATGATTCGGAAAGTTTGCCACAGGTGCACATGTGGAGAGTCCAACAGCAAGTGCAGATGGCTGCCCATTTCACATGCGTTGTGTTTATACTTGATAATTCACACAAGAGAGGGAAGTGAGCTAAGCCCAGGGTTCACGTCAAGCTGCCTCCCTTTACATTTAAAGGAAACCCATGCTGCTTTATGTAATTATCAAATTTGACTGAACTTGGCCTATTTCTTTCATTGGCATCCACCTCAAATGTTAGGTAGCTTCATCTAAACTAAGGCAAATGCTCCCTCCCTCCCTCCCTTCCTTCCAATATTATGGCTCCAACTTGTGTGCTAGTGAATGCAGGGCAGCATTGGTGAGTATGTCACACACATGCTGTGGGTATACCTCATTAAATTAAAGGGTGTTGGCTATTCTGTTTCCAACCTACATTGTAGGCAAGTTTTGCATTCCCTAGTTCCACCAAGAATTAGACATTTTAATATACTCTTCATTCACAAAATGAGACAAATATTCTATTTACTTTCAAAGGTGAAGTATTAGTCTAAAGTATATCTACAGGGAACCTCTGACTCAAACATTCCCAACAAAATCTATTTTGTTACCCATACAAAACCAGAAAATAAACATATCTCCAGGGGTGGGTGAATCATCCCAATGATACTAAAATAATTGCAAAGATTAATTAATTTTGAAGCAGCTGTGATGCTTTGAGGGACACCTAAGGACTTTTATGTTCCATTTCAGGATGCTCAACCAAAAGCAAAAAGCATTTTAAGGGTGTCTGGGGATGCAAAACGTTAATCCTTGTCATGACTTACCTAGTACAGGGTCCCGGCAACCCCCAAACTTTGGAACACCGCGTCTGCACTTGTACAGTTCCCTACAGGGCAAATCCTACTTTCATAGAAGAGCCTCTTCCTGCTGGGAACTGACATTTAATATGATTTCGAGAGATCAGATGCACCCAAGGAAGACTTTGGTTGGGAATTGGATTCTGCAGAGCACACCAGTGGCTGCGATGCCTCCCTTTCCCCAGCCGGGCTATGGTGGAGCCATTCATGGCAGTTCCCTGCATCTCCAGCTCCCTCATTCTGGCAGAACTATCCACTTCCCAGGTGGGCCAGTTAGAAGTGTGAGTCTGGGAGTCACTCCTGGAACTCAGCCTAAAGTCTGTTTCTTTGGCCTCTCGATGATTCTGTGAGCCACCCAAATCTGATAATAAAACCCTTTCTTCTTAAAGTAAGTAGAATGGATTCTGTTATACAACTAAGCATATTAGCGTATCTGATAATTGCTCTTGTAGGGTTGACAACACAGGCCACCGGTTTCAGCTGGGACCCAACCAAATTGCATAATAACAAGAACATAGGCATGAAGGAAAATGTTCATAAGAGAGAGGGTGTGTGTGTGGGGGAGAGAGAGAGAGAGAGAGAGAGAGAGAGAGAGAGAGAGGGGAAGAGGGAGATATCTAACTCTTTTGACTGCATGTATTTAATCTTGTATGACCGACAGTATGATTTGGGCATCTGAAGGATTATCTCTTCTATTTATCTCTTGTAAAATAAAGCCCCTAATGTGATTTAGACTACTTATCTTGAAAATATTTTACCCTAGACATATTCTGATAGCAGTCTAGTATCTTGATGGTGGTGTCTTATTTTGTAAAAGCATATAGTAAGCTCTGACATTGCTTCTCTGTCATCTTGAATAGTGCCCAAGATAATAAACATTTGTGTAGAGAATAAAACATTTTTCAGGCATAGAAAAAAAAACAACAACTGCCTACTTAAGTGCCTGTGAATCTGAAATTCTGGGACTAATGAAGGCCCAGGACCATGAGTTTTTAACAAAGTTTCAAATTCACCCTTAAATGTAGTAAGCACTAGGACCATTGTTTTAGAATACTGAGTAAATGTTAATTTTAGAGAACTCAAATAAATTTATTTTAAGCTTCTTAAAATTTGTCAACAAATGTACCACCTGGTTTTCCGTTCAGTAACGTTCACTCTGCAGGTTAAGCCCTGCACCTCAAAAAGACGCTCCTCTCCCAGAGATGAAATTCTAATCATCTTTCCAACTATCTGTTAAAATTCATGGCTAATAGTTTAAATATTCAAAACAAATAAAAAATTCAACTTTTACCCAGTCATCTTTTCCCAATCACATTTTGGAGCCTTTTTCAAGTCAGTATAACAGGAAAAATCAACTTGAGAAATCTGGAGAAATTTACAATCCTCTTCCATTTAATTGAACATTTATCGAATGCTTAGTGTATACTAGTCCTTCTGCGAGGCTCCAGACATGAGATGAAATAAAATAAATAAAATAAAATAAAGGAGGAGGCTGGCCTCCAGGAGGAGAGGTGGGCACCTAGACAGACAGATTTGACACAATGTGCCACCGGCTGTGACAAGGGTTGGCACATGTGGTGTTTAGGAGCATAAACCAGTGATTGTCATGTTTGGCCACACGCTGGAATCACTTGAAATGTTTTAAAAGAATACAGATGCCTGGCTCCTGCTTGGAGAATTTCTAACGTATTGCTCGGAGATGTGTGGCCTGGGATTTCTAAAAGCCCACTTGCTGATTCTGAAATGCAGCAACACTGAGAGTCCAGGTTCACAGTTGGCTCTTGGAGCAGGTGCTTCCTTGAGACAAGGCTTGAAGTAGATAAAGCAGATGTCACCATTGAGCAGGATTAATCAGTCAATCTACATCACAGCCTAACAAGCCACTTGTTCAATTTACGGTTTTCCAAATTAACAAAGCTAATTCAAATGCAGAATACAGACACAAGAAAGTTGTCCCCTCTAGTATTTTAGAGTGTACAAAGCCATTTCACATGTGTGATCTCCTTTGACTTTCTCAACAACTCTGTGGGGAGTGAAAGAAAATTGGAGGGGCTGTTTGCAAAACTGTGATGGTGAAGTCGAGGTGCGAGTGAAGGAGCTCTGCTACCTAGATTTCCCTGTGCAAGAGTGGGCTTTTTGCCAGCAGCTGTTCTTATTCTTGGGATAAGTCAAGAAAATTCAAGTTAAAAAACTTTGGACTTGGGTCAAAAAAAAAAAAGTGGAGACATCTGGAGAAAAGAATGATATAAGGCCTTATACTTGAATGGAGGTCAAACGCAAGGCAAGGGATTTGGTGGCCAAAAAGCAAGTGAAAGGGGCTGATGGGCCATGCTACCATGACTCCGCAGTAACAGTGAACACTAGGGAAAATCAGCAGGTCGTGCTGAAAACAACACATTCTGAGAAACGATGACAGATCCATTTATTTGCAACTTGGATTAAATTCATGAAAGTGAGTTTAATCCAAAAAAGGAAGCTGCTGAAAGAAATCGTGCTACAGGAAGAACCCGCAGAAAATGCAAACTCAGACTTATCAAAGAGTGTGCTCTTGGTTTAAAGATAAATACAAAATCTAAAATCCAGGTGGCAGTTCATGCCCTTTGCACAAGTACTGTAACCTTTTTGTTTATGGGTAAGAAATATCTTTTTTGTTAGGGTGTGGGTTAGCTTTGCTTGCTATAACTTATTTGAGTCATAAAATAATCAGGCTCCTTTAAAAAATATTAGGCCACAGAATCATGCTAAGTCATCTATCCAGGGAGAGCCTGAATTACCTAATTTGAAACAAATGGTGTAAGGGTGGTGCTGTTAATACACATTAGCTGCACACCCTTTTAGATTCATATGGAGATGAATGGAATATTAAATTTGAGACAAACCTATATGTCAAGAAAACAAAATAATTTAGGGTAGAACATAATTGAGAGAGGAAAATTGAAGCTACAATTTCCTTCCTTCTTTTTTTATCTTGACAATCATTCATCTCAGATGAATTGCTGCTCTGACATTTCTTCCCTGACCCTCACCTGCCCTCCCTCCACTCACCCATCTCTCCAGTCTCCGCCCCCTTAGCCCTTATGCTTAATACTCTTGGTGCTTAACTCTCTCAGTTGTGCTTGTGTTTACATTTCCTCAGTAGTTGAGCTTACTCTTTATAACTTATAACAAATATAATTTAATAATTAATTGTTCAATTAAAAGCTTAGACTTTGCTCCTTTTACAAGAAAGCTTAATATAATTCCTGGGGGCACAGAGATGTTTGTCTAGTTCACCATATAGCCCTATACCTGGTCTGATCCTGTACGTAATAGACACTTAAAACAAGTCTGGTGGATAGAAGAATGAAGGAAGGAACAAACAAACAAACAAGATGAGCTTTGGGGGGGATGTATTTCTCTCTAGTCCCAGCATTTAATGGTCTCCCTGGTCAGGAGCCAAGAAGCTAATGCTTTCAAAGACCAGGCAGGTGACATAAATGTGCGAAGCTGCCCCAGTCTGCAGGCCAGACTTCCCTCTGGGCCTGGTCTTGATGAAGGATGAAATCCTTTCGTAGGATTTTACTAAATATTGGTTGAAAAATTAAATGTCTTGGTAATTCCTATTTGTATTCTTTGCTCAAACTGTTCTTTCTCTATGCAATACTCTTTCTCCTTAACCTTCATTATTCCTCTTGATCACTTTTGGTGTATGCCTGTTCTACATATTATTGCTGAAATCTACCAGAAATGCTGCCATGCCTATCAAAGCTTTCTTCTTTCAAAGAAAGTAGCATGAAATAAGAGTTTAGAGCATGGGCTGGGAAGGGCATGGAAGGGCATGGCCAGCTGTCTACTTCCAGTATCCGTCAGCTATGGAGGATTTGGGGAAGTAACTCAATCTTTCTGCACTTCAGTTTACCCTTCTGAAATGGGGTAATGATAGTTTCTGTCTCATAGCATCATTATTAGAATTAGATGAGTATGTTTTTATAAAGCATATAGAACAGTGCCTGGCATGTATGGAGAGAAATATAGATATTTGTTAAATAAGTTTTTATAAAATAAAATGAACTAGCAGTGAGCTCATCTTCTGTTTTCTTTTATGCCTGACTCCTGTGACAGTGTTTCTTATGGACCCTTCAGTATGTGTTGGTCACCTTACTCCCAAAGTGCAATGGGACAAAAACAATTCAGTGGGGCAGGAGTAAAAAGAATGCAAACGGGCGTCAGGAAGAATAATTCTACTTGGCCTTTCTCTTTAGCATTTTTTTATTACCTGGTGGTATATGCAGGAATGGGCAAATACTGTACGTTTCTCCTTGTTCATATGGAGAAAGACAGGCAGGTTATGATCATTACAACAGGTTTTTTAAAAAATATTTTTATTGATTATGCTATTAGAGTTGTCCCATTTCCCCCCTTCACTCCCCTGCACCCTGAACACCCTCTCCCACCCACATTCCCCCCGTTTAGTTCATGTCCATGTGTCATAAGTTCTTTACCTTCTACATTTCCCATACTATTCTTGCCCTCCCCCTGTCTATTTTCTACCTACCATCTATGCTACTTATTCTCCGTACCTTTTCCCCCTCTCTCCTCCTCCCACTCCCCTGTTGCTAACCCTCTACGTGATCTCCATTTCTATGATTCTGTTCCTGTTCTAGTTGTTTACTTAGTTTCTTTTTGTGTTTGTTTTAGGTATGGCTGTTAATAATTGTGAGTTTGCTGTCATTTTACTATACATGTTTTTTTATCTTCTTTTTCTTAGATAAGTCCCTTTAACATTTCATAAAATAAGGGCTTGGTGATGATGAAGTCCTTTAACTTGACCTTATCTGAGAAGCATTTTGTCTGCCCTTCCATTCTAAATGAAAGCTTTGCTGGGTAGAGTAATCTGGGATGTAGGTCCTTGCCTTTCCTGACTTGGAATACTTCTTTCCAGCCCCTTCTTGCCTGTAATGTCTCTTTTGAGAAATCAGCTTGTTACAGAACAGCAAGGTGGGGCCTGGGATGATATACTGTTACTGAAAGGAAGCTCCCAGGTTCGTTATGTCCACCGCCAGAGGAAAGAGGTCTCTCAATGCCAGAGATTCATGAAAAGGAAAGGAAATGTTTATTTAATGCTATACAAATTTAAAGTAGTGACCTAATGTCTTCATCAAA
This sequence comes from Phyllostomus discolor, assembly GCF_004126475.2. Classification (NCBI taxonomy): domain Eukaryota; kingdom Metazoa; phylum Chordata; class Mammalia; order Chiroptera; family Phyllostomidae; genus Phyllostomus; species Phyllostomus discolor. The sequence goes on along the minus strand of NC_040907.2, from coordinate 23,377,848 downwards.
ATCCCAAAGTTCCTTAAAACACCCACAACCACACACAGTCCTTCCATCCCCCCTTTGCCCAGTCTGGGGTACTGTATCTCAGGAAAAGAAATAGCAGTCCGTGGCTCAGGCAGCCCCTGGTTCTTCCCAGTACCTCATCTCGGCTGGTAGGCCTCCCTCGGTTCCCGGCACCATCAGCGGTGTCTCTGGGAACTCTGCTAAAGTTGGGTGGTGGTTCCTCCTTCTAAAGCTGTGGGGGTCCCCACTCTGGCAAAGCTGTGTGGTCCTCTCTCCCAGGGCCACAGGAGTCCCCATTCAGCCAAAACCGCATGGTTCTCCATCCTCAATGGAGGGGGGTGGTTACCATTCTGCCAAAGCCGAGTGCCGGTTCTCTGCTAAAGCCGCATGGTGATTCTCTTACATGTCCACAGCTGCGTGGTCCTCTCACATGTCCAATGTCTGCTATGTCTGGGTTTAAATCCCCGTGCCAATCTTCCTCTGCAGCCCCATTTCCGACTCCTCCTACAATCAGTTACACCTGCCAGCACTCATATTCTTTCAGTTTTACTTGGCTGCCATCGTGAGTCTTGGCAGGCGTAGCCCCATGTCATGGAGCCAATCTTTTCCAAGCTTCCACACAGGCACTGTAACTTGAGGGACCTGCCCCCCCAGTTACATCTTGGTGGGGAAGTTACTTTCATTCCCCTGGCTCAGAGCATGGCCACAGCTATTCAACATATCTATGAAACCAGTTAAAGGTTATAGATATGTTAAATGACCACACCAGAGGTTAGCTGCAAAGCTGTTGCTATGCAAAACAGCTCTCAGTGGTCCTGCTCCATGTGTCCCTTCCCCCAACCCACACCTGTGGTTGGGGATGGGGGTGAGAACATCCTAATATTTCCTGGACACCTTGAGTTCTGGACCCCTATTTGGGTCTCCCCCTCTTGGCTGCATCTTGTTGCAAGCTGACAGTCTTATGGGAACTCCTTTGTAGGTTACTGTCTCCTTATCTCTTGTTGTTTCTAGGATTCTCTCCTTCATTTTAATCTTGGCTAATGTAATTATGATGTGCCTTGGCATGTTCCTCCTTGGATCCAACTTCTTTGGGACTCTCTGAGCTTCCTGGACTTCCTGGAAGTCTATTTCCTTTACCAGATTGGGGAAGTTCTCCTTTATTATTTGTTCAAATAACTTTTCCACTTGTTGCTCTTCCTCTTATCCTTCTGGTACCCCTATAATTTGGATGTTGGATCGTTTAAAGATATTCTGGAGGTTCCTAAGCCTCTCGTCATTTTGTTGAATTCTTATTTCTTCATTCTCCTTTGGTTGTATGTTTTTTTCTTCCTTCTGGTCCACTCCGTTGATGTGAGACCCAGCTTTCATTCTATCACTATTGGTTCCCTGTGCATTTTTCTTCATTTCACTTATTATAGCCTTCATTTTTTCATCTAATTTGTGGCCAAATTCAACCAATTCTATGAGCATCTTGATCACCAGGGCTTTGAACTGTGCATCTGATAGGTTGGCTATCTTTGAGTCACTTAAAAGTACTGGCGCTGGGGCTTTCATATGTTCTTCTGTTTGAGCCATCTTTTTTTTTTCCCTTTGGTCTGTTTGTGCCTGTTACGTATGAGGGGTGGAACCTTAGGTGTTCACCAGGGTGGGGCACCCCAGTTGCTGGGTTGTGACATTGTATGTGGGGGCGGGGTTCGGGAGGGAACAATGGCGCCTGCTCCACTCTTCCTCAGACCTCAGTCCCTTCCGCCACTTCCCCTGAGCAAACTGGGCCCCTTTGGTGCCAACTCCCATGTGGGTGGGCTTGCGCACCTGGTGGGACTTTCCAAGGACCTCTCCTGTGAGGCTGGAAGTCTCCCTCTGTGCCTCAACCCCCACAGATGTTTTCAATCAGTGTCCTGAGGCTCTATTTCCCAGTGCTGGGATCCTGGGTTGTGCGCAGCGCCCTGCTTCACAATCGCTGCCTGATTGGGTCTGCCAGTTGCCACCCCTCAGCCGGGGTCTTCCAACTGTTGCTTGTGCGCTCAGTGTCCGCCCACTGCGGTCTTGTGCACCCCAGATGCCTTACACACCCAGTCCCAATGTTGTCTGATCTTCGAACTGGGCTGCCCAACTCCTCCCCTCCTACCAGTCTGGATGAACATGTCTATTTTAATTTCTTGGTTGTCCAACTTCCATTCAGATCAGTTTTCTGTCAGTTTTGGTTATTATTCTGTTTCTAAATTGTTGTTGTCCCTATCCTGGTTGTGCGAGGAGGCACCATGTATCTACCTATGCCTCCCTCTTGGCTGGAAGTTACAACAGCATTTTTAACTCAAGAGAATGTCACAGTGCAACTGTAAGCCTTCTTTTGTCCACCCCTGAATTTATTTCATTGTTTTCTCTCAAACTCACCCCCTAGAATATGAGCTCCATGAAGACAAGCAGTTTGTTTTGTTCACTGTCATATCATCACTGCTCTATTGAGTGCTTGTCAAGTATTTCTTGAGTGAAAAAATGAATGAAAAAGGCAGCCATTGGCTGGCTGGTGTAGCTCAGTGGATTGAGCGCAGGCTGTGAACCAAAGGGTCACTGGTTCAATTCCCAGTCAGGGCACATGCCTGGGTTGCAGGCCAGGTCCCCAGTAGGGTCCACATAAGAGGCAACCACACATTGATGTTTCTCTCCCTCTGTTTCTCCCTCCCTTGCCCTCTCTCTAAAAATAAATAAATAAATAAATTTTTAAAAGGCAGCCATTGTATCCTGAGCTGAGTTTTCATGGATTCGGGGTAGCTTTGAGTTTGAGGTTATCTCCTTGGATTAATATATGGACTAGAGCTCCTCTTCTCTGTTCTTATAATGTAATTACTATTTTTAACAGCACCACTCAAGTATAATAAAAACCCAATAAACCAAAGAGGCTACAAGGGTATAATTTTATAGGGTTTGAGATTTGTGTACACCTATGAAATTATCACTGCACACAAGATAGCAAATAGAACATGTCCGTTTCCCCCAGATGTTCCTGACCCTCCTCCTAAATGAACTGAAAGGGTCGATGCAGATTGCCAAGTATGGTCAGGAATAGCTTAGGTCCTGAGTGCGCAGAGACTAGATGCTACAAATATTCAAGCATTCTTTAGTTTTAACTGGGAAAAAGTATTTTTCCCAGGCTTTTTACTGAACACGTACTGTGAGGTGAGTTTTTAAAGACTGAACTTCTCTTACCCACATAGCCCAACCCCTGAATTGACCAATTCACCACATAGGCCTTGGCAGCAGAAACAGGCGTCACATAGAAGGCCTGGTGACTTAACCTACTTCATCGTCTCCCCGGCCTAACAGAGGGGTCCTTTTAGCTCATGGGCCCCTTTTCCACCTGTAGGTTTATTGACAGTTTGTGTGTTCATGCTCATTAAGTAACTTCTAGCAACCTCGGCTAAATAAATTGGTAAAAGGCTGAATTCAGAGTCAGCATTGTTTCATAACACACACATGCAGAGCTCATAATATATGGGACAGTTGACTCACTTAAATCACCCAGTTAATTTTTTGTAGTCTTGTATAAATATAATAAAGTAGCTATAGAAATGAAAGATGTTTTCAAGTGGAATTTGACTCCACTGAACTCATAGAATCAGAGTGAACTTATGTTTCATTTTAGGTGCTTTTACAGAAAGTTGTTTTGAAGGCAAAAATATTTTTAAAAGATTGAAGTTGTTTCTGCCCCCATTTTTCTTAATTGCTTTCTTGAAAAGCCTACTGATTTTATAATCTATTAATTTGCAAAGGAAAAACTGTGCCCTTTTGTTGGTGTACAAAGTTTACTGTACCAGTAACGTACATATATGCACATAATTCAACCTCGTCTTAAATATATTTGGTTTCAAATCACATTATACTGGCATTTTAGTTATTTCTTGGCTTTTCCCACCCGCAGAATACTTCAGTACCTTAAGTGGTGCATTCAAACTGGAGTGCAATAGAGCTGTGAGAACATTTGACAAGGAGTTAACTTAGATAAGTACTCATTGTTGGTATTTGTGTCTCTTCCTGTCACCAGAGACATTGACCTTGCCGAACCAAGTCAGACCCTGTCAGGAGAGAGAAGTAACAGGGGTCCCACGAATGGCAGCCAGGTGGGCAAATCAAACTGAGCTCTTCTCTGTTAAGAGGGATTTGTTTTTTTGAGAGGAGTAAAATGAGAATATAGAGAGAGTTAATGGGGAGGTGTTAATTTCAGCTATCACATACCAGTTGAATTATTCTGGTAAAAATGCTAGTGTTTTCCACGTGACTTAAAGAGCCACGAGAACTAGATGCACAAAACATAAGTCTGTACAAAGAGAGGGAGAAGTTTCATAAGAATGACCTAGGGATATCCATTTTGGAATAAACACCAAGAACTCCTCATTCTGACAGTTTCTCTCATTGTTCCCTCAGAGGTTGCAGATACTGTTGGTTGGACTTGTCGTAGGATAAGTGTATCTCTCCTAATGTGTGCGCCTAAGTATGTAGACAGTGAAGCAGGAACAGGTAGGGAGTGGATGTGCGAAAGTGCTGCAAGAACCTTCCTTCCATTCTTCTCCCTTACAAAACGGTCTCTGCGGGGAGTGTGCCCGCCTAGACATTACTTCACTCAGGTTTAGACTCTGTTTACGCAAATAAACAGAATAACAGATTGATTGTTCTTTGTCAAGTGTCAGCAGCCAAATTAACCAATCTAACAGGAGGGATAGAAGCAAGCATTGTTGATAAAATTATATGAAAATTATATGTTGATAAAATTATATGTAAAAAAAGAGGCATACCATTGTCCACCTGGTGTGTGTCACGGTGCGACTGGTACCGACCCTCACGTGTGATGTGGTCTATTCAGAACTCAATTCTCTACAGCAGCAAAGGAGGAAACTGAGTCTCTGAGTTCTGCATTCTTTTCATCACGTGCCACTGATAACCCAGTGACCAGGTAATCAAAATGTGCCTCCTTCTCTCAGTTTAAAATTTTTTTCTCGCTCAAAAAACCTATTTTTAAAAATTACTGTTTAGTAATTGATGTTAAATAAAAGTTATGTGTTCTTAGCTGATCATGACATTGAAGGGAAAATTCTATTTTGTTCTCATTTGGCCTCCTCTTGCTGAGTTCTTGCGATAGGTGGTGAAAGCGACAGCTCAGTGGTTCAGAAGTGAGGCATGAAAACGGATACAGTCAGGACTGAGTAGGAAAATTTTACACATTTCTGCATGTTTTGCCGTCATGGGGAGTTAGGTGCTCTAGAAGACGTGTCTGAAAGTATGAAATCAGAGAGTAGAATGTTGTCCAAGCCATTTCTCTCACTTAACGCTCTAATCTAAATTACTGCTAAGCAAAAACAGAATTCTTTTTTGCATGGATGTTGTTCTGTGATCACTCTTTAACCATAACCACAGAAAAGCACTAGATATAATACTATATAATCTAATTAAGAAGATACATAGCCAAACACATAGAAAGGGAATCGCAATCTAACTGTGGGAAAATAAAAGAAGCACGAAAAGACCAAATTATTCCCCAAAGTGAAGAATACCAGAAAGCGATGCTACTGTTACCAATACCATTGACATTACTTGCTCTTAACAATTGGGCTTAATGATAAATCAATACTTAAAGATCAGATTTCTAATGAATCATAATGAACAATATTTGAAAAAGTGCAAATGGTCACTGAGAAAAACATCGTAAAATGAGAGAGAGAGTACAACACAGAATACAACAGAGCCCATGATGAGCTTTGTTTAGCTAATTATAAAATCGATGGCATTGTTTACAGAGGATAAATAAAACAGTTTGAATGATATTACAATATTTAACTTTGGCAATGGTAAGACCATCATAAAGATCTGGTGCGCATTATTCTTTCTCCTCCGTGTACCATATTTTTCACTTATTACCCGCTTGCTTACTGTTTATTTTATCATACACACCACCCTCCTTAGTAACAAAACTGCCTAAAGTGCAATTTGGACTTTTTTCTCATTGAACTGTGCTTCCTTACACACACACTTCATCCTGCATGAATGAAAACTGACAATGCCATAAATTACTCTTAGTTCTGCAAAGAACTAGAATCGAATGTTGTCTGTTACATGTATGGAATGCTGTACTGAAGAACATGAGATTTGGGGTCAGAAGCCTGGCATCCTAGCTCCACCACTTACTAGCTCTGTGTTTCTAAGAAAGAAAAAAGAAATCTGAGAACCATTGTTTCTGATCTGTAAAACAGGACACATACGTCACGGGATTGTAATGAAAATCTAGGCAGACAATACACATGAGAGTCACCTCTGAACTGTCAGGTTCTCTGACGTACTCTTGCTGTTACCCAGATGTCTGACAGACTTAGTGGGCTTTCACCTGCATGCTTACTGAGTGAAGACACAGCGTTTTATTTTCACCCACTCTAACAGCCGAAGGGGTGCGGGAGTCCTGTGACTGGGACTGCTCCCCTGACTTCATTCTGTGATTCCCAGGATGATTTAAGGGAAAAAGCCAGAAACAGATTAATACACTGCCTGGGAGACACACTACACACACAAAACAAAACCAGGCTTATGTGAGAGCAGGTGATGGAAAAGTTAGAAGACATTAGGCCGGAAAAGTCTGCGATCCCAGATGGTCCCCATCTAAGGAGCACTGTGCACAGGGTGATAAGTGACGTGGGGAGGCCTGTGGCCGGCATGTGCGAGGCATCTCTGCGAACCGAGGACACACAGCTGGCAGGTTCTAGGAGGAACGCTACACCCGCCTTCTCAATAACACTTGCAGCTCCGCTCCGTCTTTCATCGGGGCTTCTTGATAAGCTCTGCAGACATTCCACTGAGGCTTCTAGAGGAGATGCTAACCCCATTTTGGGGAGAGAAATCTTAGAATCTTGTGATAAAGTAAATGGTTGAGGGTCTCAAAGTGGATTGGAATAGCACAAAGACATTCTGGGAGCCCTCTTTAAGTGAATATGGTATGTGGTTTGTTTTTTTATTTTTATTAAAACCAATCCCTGTTTAAATTTGACTTAGAAATTAAACATTTAAAGCGCTTACTATGTGTGGGACAGTGTGCAAGGCGTGAGGATGATGTAGAAATGAGTACAGACTAGTTCTGCATAAAAGGAATGTGTACTTAAGGGATAGAAAGCCATCCATTCAGAAATTGCAAAAATTTAAGCATTGGTATAAGTAAACATTCAGTGAGGAGAGGAGTTAATTTTGGCAGAATAATTGTGGGAGGCCTCATGGGAGAAATGGCAATAGAATAGTTCACTGGATTTTCATAGAAGCACAAGGAATACAGACAGAAGGAATAGCTTAAGGGAATGCACATGTATGTGAAAGTTTATGACAAATTTATAAGTTAGCAAATCATTTGGATCAGCAAGTAGTCTGGAGCGACTAGATTAAAGAGCCTTTGCGTGTGGTTGCATGGGTGAGTGTGAAGACTAAGAGACCAGAGTGACTGTGGGAGGTTGGAAGATTAGCCTAGGGGACGGGTTATGAAGACCTTGGAACTAAAAAAGTACATTTGTTGCCTTGGCTGGTATGGCTCAGTGGATGGAGTGCTGGTGACCAAAGGGTCTCCAGTTTGATTTCCAGTCAGAGCACATGCCCGGGTTGCAGGCTGGGTCCCCAGTTGGGGGTGTGTGAGGGGCAACTACATACTGATGTTTCTCTCCCTCTCTTTCTACCTCCTTTCCCCTCTCTCTAAAAAATAAATAAAATATTTTTCAAAAAAAAGTACATTTGTTTTCTAGTCTATAGAAAATAGGGCAGGGATGGGGGTCAGGTGGTAAATGTGAACACTGTAATTCTGGTGAAAATGTGGTCAGAGGTTGAAGGATGGGGGGACAGACGGAGAGAGCAGTCAAATGACAGTCATAGTGAATCACCTGAATGATGAGGCCTGAAAGAAGGTGAAATTGAATATTTCATGCATAGGCTCTCCCGTACCTCTGATTAAATCCTGAGGGTCACAGAAGAAAGCTGACAATGATGCCAAGACCTTCGGCTGGTGGCTGATGGGTGAGGATGCGATTAAATAAGAAAGGACACAAACTTGGACAGGTGGGTACAAGATGAGAAGGAAGATAGTAACTTAGCTTTTGATGTTTGAAGCTGGATGTGCACCATTAAAAAGGAGGATGAAGTCAGTATGAAGGCAGAAACAGACCTTAGAAAAGACTCTGGTCTTCTCCTAAGGTTTGTAGGCCCTTGGGTAAGAGTGAAAGTGGAGGACCACATACCATCTGTTCAATATTTCAAAGTAATAAATCAAGCCTCAGACTGTTAAATAAAATACAGTCTAACTCCTATTGTGACAGTATTGCCCACCTCGAAGGCCAGGTTTGAATTAGAATTCTGTGCTAACATGTGCTGGCAGTAGCTTAGGAAGGGTCCCCCATGCCCATTTCCTCCCACCAGCCCTGTCCATGCAGGGCACGGCCCCAGGTGCGCTTCTGGGAGACCCCAGCGTGCAGACCCCAGCCCTGTGCACACCCCCACTGCCTGCAGGCCCATTTCTCACAAACAACCAGTCCTTGGCCACCTCTGGGACCTGAGGTCCATTGTGCACATCAGGAGTATGGTCCCAAAGTCAAGAAGAAGACACTTGGGCCCTGGAAGCAGACTCACCAAGATTCAGATAAGAAATTCTGAGGTCCCGGGTGCCCCGAGTGTGGTTTGGATGGAAAGGTGCAGGCTCCAGGGGAGTGCATGCTGTTGGGACTGCCAACTACTCACCCTGCATGGGGCAGAGCAGGTGTCTCAAGTCTGGAGTCCAGAAGAGGGTTCCTCTTCCCCTGGTCTAAAGGCGGCGATGAGGAGGGAGTGAACGACACAGTGTGAGTAAAATAACATGGAGCCTGAAGATAGAATGGGAGCGGAGACCAAGGTAGAATGTGCAGCGTACACTTCTAAGAAGTTTATCAGAAGAAAGGGGCAGCTGGAGGAAGAGCTTATGGTGGAAAAAGAATAAAGTTCTTAATTGTATTTAAAAATTAAAAATGCTTTTATTAGAGGGCAGCTGTTGTTGAAGTGTGCTGTTCCAATTGTATAAGGTCACCAAAACAAGTTCAAGGTCTGAAAACAGAGTGACACTTAGAACAAGGAGTGTAACTGATGTAGTCTAGATTGATAAACACAAATAAAGGGAAAAATATAAGCAAGGCCAGAAATATATAATTATTTTGTGAAAAACTCTATATTGACTACCATTTATGCCAACTTTCATGAATAAAGTTTGGATATAGCAGAGCGCTTCTGTGCAGGATAGAGGTTATGGCATTTCTGTCAATACCCTACTGTTGATCTTTCCGGTGTTGTTTTGCCTAATTTTATGTATGAATCGGGAGTGTCGGTGCTTCTGGGACGGGGACTTAGGGCAAGTGTATTCGCTGAACCTGGCGCCGGGCTAAGAGAAGGACAGAAGAGTGTAAAGTACACCTTTGCATGGGGCATCCACAGCCTCGCTCAGGGCGTTAGACAGACGAGAGTCAAATGTGTAGTAACAGAAGACGCCAGAGAATCATCCACAGGAAATTGTGTTCTAGCGACAAAGAAAACAGATCAGTGTAGCTGGGCCACGAGTCCAAAGATCCCAGAATTTTAGTTTAGTTTTCCCCCCTCTACTGTTTGAGAACTGGGAACAGATATTCTACTCACAACCTTAATTTCTTCCTTTATCTATGTTGGACTGTGGGGCTGCCCTCCCTCAAAGCTCTGGAATCGATCGCTCCTGCAATTTCTTTCTTGGAAAGGTAAAATAATTAAAATGATGAAATCGGTGCTGGAGGAAAGGGGAGGGCGGGCCCTGGGACTCCGCTGCCCACTCACACTTCCCATCCGTTTCTGATTCTTTCAAAAGGCTCCGAAGTGTCTCTGGGTTGCAGAGTTGGAAAATATTGGAACTAGATAATCTCCAAGATCCATTCCAAGTATAAAACCCAGTGACTCCACTGAGTCAGGTACAGCTTTGCAGATGAGGTCGGGCTGGAGTGGGCCCTTGAAGCTAGGCCGTATATTAGTGGGTAGGAAGAGGGAAGATATTTCAAACAGGAGGAGGAGCAGGATAAAAGGAACAGTGAGAGGGATAACACTGGTTTCCTTGGCAGAGGATGTGTGGAGTAATAAAGAGACCTTTCTAACTAAACTGCAGGGATTGTGAGGTAGAGCAGTAGGAAATGAAATTTAAGTACTTGCTTTCCAAAGAAGGGAAATGTTATTCCTAGAGACTTTGTCTAACTTAAAACTCAAATAATTCAAAACAAATTTTCCCAAAGAAAGAATGCATTTTTGGAACATATACATGGGTCACTATTTTAGTGTATATTTGTGTTGAAGTTACTTTTTACATTCTTTTCCCCGTATTTTTCTGAGAGCCCCTTCCCAAGTTCATGGTGGTGGTTGTTTGGTCTCCGTAGTGCTGTGTCCCATCTCATGCCTATTCCAGTTATTGATTTGGGGCTTGTTTTGAACACTAACGTTAAGCAGTGCCATTTAATGAATTTGGACAACATCGTGAACACATTAAAAAATGAGATTTGAAATGATAATCAGTGCTTGCTCAGATCTTAAAACCAAAAGTCACTTTCAGAAATCCTGCTGCAAGGGATCAAGAGAGCTTCTCACACTCCTGACAAAGGAGGGCTTGTGTTTCTCCTCACTGTGTCATGGGTGTGGCAATCCCATAAACAGTGGGCAATTAAGTCTGTTTTCAAATGATGCCATTCTGCAAAAATTAAAGAAAGTGGATTTCCCATCAGTTGAGAGTTGACACAAACATTTCATTAATGCCACCATTTCAAGCTCGTCATCATTTAGAATTTCAGACGTGTGTAAGTACTGGGAAGCTTCCCTGAAACACCAGGGGATGCTTGCTGTTTCTCTTGTAACTCCTGAGGGATCTCAGCGCTGTGCCCTCAAGAAATAGACTCAAGTCCACGCTGGCTGAAAGAAACTGTTCCGTGTGGGTCACGCTGGGAGGAGGCGAGATTAGTGGAAACCTATAACTCAGCAGCTCAGGACCTGGTTGCATGCTGAACATAGAGGAAACGCTTGGTCACTGCTTATTGGCTGCTGCGTTAGGCGGTGGGCAGTACTAAATGCACCTGTTCTACCCCTTGCCATCTCCTATAAAGCTACAAAGGAGCCATTAGACTCCCAGTGACTTGTGACCGAGCAGGAGTCGAAGAATATGTGTGTCTTGAACCGGGAGCAGAGCGAGGCTCGGTGCTCAGTTACGCTGGAGTGGCGTGGCGGGAATTACATGCAGAGGCCGGGCTGAGCGTAGCCAAGAAGAAAGGTGAAGCAGAGTGTGGTGCGAAGCACGCAGCTGGGAGCAAGGCGCGGACCGGAGCCCTAGCGGCAGAGCTCTGTGGAGCCCGTGCCAGAAGCCCAGGTGAAGATTGGAAAACTCCAGTCAATCACGGGGATGAGTCAGAACATCCAGATGTGGGTTGTCATCAGGGCCGTCCCCAGGGGTTATGTGGGGGGGCTCCCCTGAAATACTTGGAAAGTATTTCATTCGTGGAAAGCGCACCGAAGTAGAAACAAGCCGCAGAAGACCTCTGCATGTTCAGCCTCTGAGGACCCTTCACAGAGGCCGGGAGTAGTTCCGCTCTTCACCTGAGCAGGCCTGACGGCAGGTTCAGGGCTCCCACCTGCAGGCGCTTAGTGACAGAATTGTATATTAGAAATGATTGGATGGTTAATTTTTTAAAAGTTATTATAGATAACTTTTTTTTTAAAGATTTTATGTATTTATTTTTAGAGAGGTAAGGGAGGCAGGGAGGGGGAGAGAGAGAGAGAAAGAGAGAGAGAGAAACATCAATGTGCGGTTGCTGGGGGTTATGGCCTGCAACCCAGGAATGTATCCTGGCTGGGAATCGAACCTGGGACACTTTGGTTCCCAGCCCGCATTCAATCCACTGAGCTATGCCAGCCAGGGCTGGCTGGTTAATTTTTTAAAATAAATTTTATTTAGTTCCTAGACAACTAAATTGTGTCCTATCAAGTACTTAATGGCAGCAGAAATATAGGAAAGCAGCAATATATGAATGATAGAATACTTCAGCACAGGCCTAAACATAGAAGCTTAAAAATATATTTAGAGATCACACTGAGGGCAAAACAAAAGTGCCGTTAGAAATGAGGCCGCAGTTTTGTGTGTGTGTGTGTGTGTGTTGCTTTTTTTTTACAGGATCTCTGTGACAAATGTAATTTCTTCCTAAGGCCAAAAGCTATGACTTACAAGACCCTTATAGTGCATAACAGAATGCTTTGTTTGGCCTAAATATAATTTTGAATTCAGTAGAAATGGGAAACACCTGTGATCTTTTGGTTTGGCCACGAGGACTCTAGTAATCATAATTTATTGCCGGGTCAGACCTTAGGTTCCCAAGCCAAACTATCAAGCCAATAGTTCAATTGGGAATATGGAGTTAGGTTTTTAGACAGGGTTCAGAGACCCTTGAAGTGATCTTAAAGTGAAACAGATACAGAAAGCAGAAGATGACATTAAGGACGTTGACATTAAGGACGTTGACATTGGGGACTCTTCGGGCCAGCAGTGCATTAGAGCCCCGTTGATGTCCACAGGGACTTGGGCCTGTCACCTTCAGAAAGGGGGCGCTAGGGAGCACTTGGTATTCTTGATTTCCAGTAGTGGGTAAACCTCCCATTACTATTCATATTGTCTCGTGGGAACAAAAAGCTTAACTCCAGTTTTTCTCTCTTGAGAAAAATAAACAACAACTACCAAAAGTGAACAGATAAGTGATTTGTCTCATTTTTATAAATCCCCTGAACAACGATCAAGGAGAGCAAGGGGATGGTGATGGGGCATGTTTCCAGAAAAGTCACCATTGAATTAGGAAAAGGCAGTTGAGCACATTAGTATGTATTGTTCATACTAATTGCATACTAAAACACTAGTATGTTTTCTAGAACCTCCTTGCTGGCCAAGGCCAATCTGACTCTCCAGATATATGAGGCATTTCAAGACACAGCAGGACAGAAAGATATCACTTCAACAAAACACTATTTTGCATTGAATTAGGGTTGGGAGGAAGGGGTCATCACTAGCTTTGGTCTTGTAAGTTTAAGCATAGGATTGGCAGCTAGTACTTTTTCTTTAATATTAAAAAATTGAGATACAATTCACATAACATAAAATTTACCCTTTAAAAGTATATATTTCAGTGGTTTTTAGCATATTCACAAGGTTGTATACCCATCACCACTATTTAATTCCAGAACATTTTTAATTCCCCCCTACCCCCCCCAAAAAAAAAAAACTGTGTACCTGTTAGCAGTCATGCTTCATCATCTTCTTCCCTCAGTCCCTGGCAACTACTAACCTGCTTTCTGTCTCTGTGGATTTACCTGTTCTGGACATTTCATGTAAATTAGCATACAGTATGTGGTCTTCTGTGTATGATTTCTTTCACTTAACCATGTTTTCAAATCCATCCATGTTGTCGGTGTATTAACACCTCAGTTCTTTTTTAGGGACTTTATTCCTTTGTATGGGCATACCGTATTTTGTTTGTCCATTCATCAGCTGGTGGACATTTGGGTTGTTTCCACTTTTTGGCACTATAACAATGCTGCTGTGAAAATTTGCTTGCAAGTTTTTGTTGGGCATACGTTTTTACTGCTCCCGGGCGTATACCTAGGGGTGGAATTGCTGGGGCCTATGGACTTAACTTTTTAAGCTACTGCCAAATGGTTTCCCAAGCAGCTGTAACATTTATATTTCCACTAACGAGGTAGGAATGTTGAAATTTCTCCACATCCTTCTCAACATACGCTATTGTATATCTCTGATTATAGCCTTCCTTGAAGTGACATCACATTGTAGTTTTGATTTGCATTTCTTTTTGAATGACTAACGATGGTGAGTGTCTTTTGAAGTGCTTATTGCCATTTGTGTATCTTCTTTGGAGAAATGTCTATTCAAATCCTTTGGCCATTTTTGAGGTAAGTTAATTGTCTTTCTATTGTTGAGTTGTAAGATTTCTTTATATATTTGCATACAAGGCTCTTAGGAGACATGTGATTTGAAATGTGTTGCCCCATTCTGTGGGCACAGCTATATATTTTGATGAGTAATGAGGACAGGAGATCTTTGTGGTCTGTCAGAATCTTAGTAATCAGTTCTGAATGTGGATACGTTCATTCTTAGCCTTATTTGTCCACTTTGTATCAGATGGACATACCTCTTGTGCTTGTACCTCTGGCCACTGGAGATGAGATTTATGAAATCCTAATTATGTATATCCTATTATTAACCTTGTCCTGGTCACAAGTCTGAAGAAGCTTTGGGAGCCACCGAATTTAAATAAGAATGGTGGCATCAATCAGTAGAAGTGAAGTGTCACACAGAGGAGCCAAGGAGGAGGGAGGGCCTGGGAAAGGGAGGAAGAAGCACCTAGAAAAACAAACACATTTCCCTCATGATTTTATTTAGGATCGGTTTTGACAGTTCTTTGACAGTAAATGGGATGCACTATTCACCACTTTGTATGCAAGATACCACACTTACAATACGCGATAGTGTGATCATGCTAGACCTGTGTGTTTTTTAGAGAGAGAGAGCTACAAGGTGTAATAATTCACTTAGCTCGTTGGGAAAAGTGTTTCCTATATATTCAGAGAGAGCCATCTCTGCGTTGTTTTCTTGCTTCAGATCAACAAAAGGGGGTGTGTATATCCAAAGTACAGGAAACTGTTACATACAAAATCAAGCTTATGGAGAGCAGTTGTTGGGTTCCGTAAGACAACTGTGTCTAAAGTATCATCGTTGGATACAAAACAATGAAAATGGAAACACTGACACTGGTGGATTATCTCTAAAGGTTGTGTCACTGTAAAAGTGACTCTGACACTGTGCACTCCAGTTTCATCTGTGTCCCTCTTTGTCAAACAAATAATCCCCTCAGTCTACAGAATACGACAGTCTAACTGGTAGATAGCTTTGTGCAAATAATACAACTTCTGCTTGACTGAATACTATGATTTTTTGTAACCAAATAGTTCTTAAGAGATAGTTGTGTCCATAATAGGTACTCAGGAAAAATAAGGACTGTTGCTAGTAGGTAAAAACACTACCTTAAGGAACTCGTACTCTTGAAGGAAAGAAGCTGCCAATAATTAGAACTTCCTTACTTTTAAGGATAATAACAAGACTATAAAGAAAGAAATCGGGGTGAAAAATGAAGGGTTCACAGTCTTGGCTCAGCCCAAGAGGGATCAAGAAGGTTGCCCTGAACTCTGTTTGATAATGTCCCATAGAAACGTGTTGTACACTTATCCAAAATGAACTAATAATTAGCCAAATTTTTTTCAACAGTGAACTTGGTGAAGTTCATGGGGAAGGGAGGCTCTCATCCTGTGGCTGGGTCCAGTGGCCCAGCTCAGCATGGGAAAGTGTCTTCTTTCAGATTGTCGGCCGTCCAGCTTCAAAGCTGGGTTGCGGGGTTTTCCAGGACAAGAAGTCAGAAATCAAAATGATTGGAACAGAAGAACTAACACAATTAAGGAAAATTTGTGGAGCTAAAAAATGTTTACTGATGAAATTCAAAAGCCTCAACCCATTCTTGAGAAAATTAATAAAGGAAAAGAAGTTGTATGTTATTTGGGTAAGAATATAAGCGTGAAGATAGCATGAAGAAACCAAAAATCAGCCTGGCTTTTAAGTTTTCTGACAAATCTACAATTTTGGAGGAGGAAATTTTGTGATAGAAATATTTCACTCACAGCCAATTAGTAGTTCACATATGAAAACAATAGAAAAACATCATTAGACATGTAAAGGTTCAGAAAATATATTGTTCACGAACATTTTGACAGTTTTCCTGAAGCTATAGAGCTCATGTGAACTACGCTATGAGTGGAAGAAGATGCTGGAACCAGGGAGAGTAACATTATAAAAGGACTCAGATCAACCTACAAGACTGTTGCCAGCCATAATATACCCTCATCACAGGAGTTATAATAATAGTTTGTGTCTCAGCATCACACACCGACTGAGCTGACCACAAAAAAGAAACTGTAAGGAAGTTACAGTGTGGCAACGCCTTTCATTTTGTACCTGGAGAAAGATTAAACTGAAGCAATTTCCCTGATTGTTCCTTGACTTCTTATGGAAACAAACAGGTAACTGGACACATTTACCCCTGGTGTGACAGGAACCCCTCTCAGGCAGAATGTAACTACAGATTAATTGTTTCAGTGAAATACTATTACAACTAGTTTTTAAATGTACCATGGGACTGAGTGATCTCTGGGCTATGGGATTATGAGATTTGATCCTTCCCTCCTTCGGTTTACTTGTATTTTCTGACTTTCCCACACTGATCAGGAACTGCTTTTGCAATTAAAAATGATTTCAATTTAAAAATGTAGCTTAAATGGTCTAAAACCATAACCATATCATTTTGGAAGGAGGCACCAAGGGGAACTTACATGTGAGAGATTAAAGAGTGGGTGAGGCAAAGATGGTTCACAGATTTTGATGATTCTTCGAGAAATATGAAATAATACCAGAAATATTTAGTGGAAATAACAGGATGGGCATCACAAAGCCACACCTGGGAATAACTTACTTAAACACTAAAATGTGGAGTGCTTTCTACAGTTCTGGAGTATAATTTTACTCTTTTATCTTTCTTAAATGAAAATAACAGGAACAACTAGGGCCAGGTTGCAATTTTCTACCAAGAAGCTAAAGGCACTTTTTTTAAAACAGTGACATTTTAACAGTTATTTCCTGATAACTCATGCTCATCAAAAGAAAAACCCCAAGTATTTATATATTTTATCATTCTGAGAAATAATTTGGAACCTGTATGTCCACAAAATAATGCATAATGCATAGTGATTATCCATTTTCACAATTATTCCTATAAAAACTATGTGAATTATAGAAAATTTTGTAATATAAACCATCCACATTTTTACTGTCCTGGGAAAATTTCTACTAATGTATTAGTGATTATATTTTTGGTCATTTTCATCCTTATGTACATTTTTTAAATATTTGAATATAGTAAACATAGTGTTTCAGAAACTAATTTTCATTTAATATATGATCAAAACATTCTGCATCGGAAAAGCCTTAGAAAACAAAAATGGTGTTTTCTGCCCTGGCAGCTGTAGGTCAGTGGATTGAGTGCAGGCTGCGAACCAAAGAGCTGCCGGTTCGATTCCCAGTCAGGGCACATGCCTGGGTTGCAGGGCAAGTCCTCAGCAGGGGCCACATAAGAGGCAACCACACATTGATTTTTCTCTCCCTCTCTTTCTCCCTCCCTTCCCCTCTCTCTAAAAATAAATAATTTTTAAGTGATATTTTCTAATAATCTTTTATTAAATAATTTTTAGGCTGTTGTGTAGTATTTTATTTTAAAAGTTTACCATCATAAATAATACTGAGGGGGTATTATGTACCTACATGAAACTATGAGCATCTCTTTCATTATTTTCTTAGGATAAATTCTAGAATTAGAATGATAAAATGCTGAGTCAGGGTCACCTAAAAATGCTGAGTCATGGCTACCAAAATGCTGAGCCATGGTTTTTGAAAATGCTGAGCCATGGTTATCAAAATGCTGTTGTTGCGGCTAGAAAATGCTGAGACATCGTTTTTCAAAAACACTGAGCAGTGGTGCCATAAAATGTTGAGTCACGGTTACCGAAAATGCTGAGTCATCGCTTTTCTAAACATGCTATTATGGCACCATAAATTGCCGAGTCATGGTTACTGGAAAATGTCCATCATGGTTGGCTAAAATGCTGAGTCATGACCATCATTTGTAGCTGACCATGGCTCAGCAATTTTTGAGGCGTCATGGCTCAGCAATTTATGTCACCATGACTCAGCATTTTTGATAACCATGACTTAGCAATTTATGTTGCTATGACTCAGCATTTTTAGAAAGCCATGACTCAGTAATTCACGCCTCCAATCAGGGGCCTGCCCCGCAACCCAGGCATGTACCCCAACCAATAACCCCCTAGGTTTGCTGGGTGATAGCTAGCCAACTGAGCTACACCAGTCAGGGTTCAAATGACATCTTAAATCAGTTCACTTCTTTCAGCTCTATAGCCAGTCAGTGCCCTTTTCCAAGAACTTCTTGCCAGGATACCACAGTAGGCTCCTGATCTCCCCATTGCTATTTTTGCTTCTCTTCTATACAATCTGTGCACAGCTGCTAGAGGATGACCTTTGTTTGAATATAAATTAGAGGATGCCACTCCCCCACTTAAAACCTTCCCATGTCTTCCATTGTACCCACAATTAAGTTCAAACTCCTCATCACCCTCAAGTCCCTTCCTCTACGCCCTGTGATACAGCTCTGCCTCTTAGCCTCCCATCCACTCTTTCCATTTACACCACACTCGGCTTCCAGGCCTTCCAGAGTGTCCTCTGTTTTCCTGGAATCCCTTCCTCCCACCCACCTTTGTCCGGCTAATGTATAATTCCCCAGGTGCTGGCTTAGCTCTAACTTCCTCAGAGATGACTTACTTCTATTACCACCCCTTTTTTGAATAGCTTACCTAGGTTAGTTAATTATTGCTTTTTTTAAAAAATCACTATTTGCCACCTTAATGTTTATTTAGGTCTTTCTTCCCCACTAGACTTAATTCTGTGAAAGCAGAGACCTGTTTTGCTACCAAAGGTATGCTTTGGGTGGTGCCATGCCTGGCACATACCCAAGTACGTATTTATGGGGCAATGAGTGATCTGAAGCCTAGAGGTGCTAATGGTGAAAAGCTTGGAGCTGAATGGCCTCCAAAGAAGTGTTCTTGTGTGGAACAGAATAGAGGTGGTTGCTATGTGAGACCTTCAGTCCTTGCTCTGCAACTTACAAGTGACAGGGCCTTGGAGAAGTCATTCTCTTTGAACATTTTTCTTCAACTGGAAAATCAGGCTAAAGTGAAAAGGCTTGGATTGGCTCACAGGTTAGGTCAGAGGAACAAATTAACGTGAACTTGCTGAGACTGAGCCAAGGCTGGCTAACCCACTGCCGAGGAAGAGTTGGTGCTGATGCCCCCTTAAGGTCTGGCTCAGCGGGAAAGAGGCCGGGCCTCGCCAGTCTCCACAATACCAGCCCATGGACCTACCTCAGCACCAGTGATGGCTAGCCGAGTGCTGGGACTTGTGAGTGGTCAGGATGGAGGGCTGCTTATGGGCCTGGACTCTCACAGTGAGCTGGGCAAATAGACACAGCCTTGGATATGGCTGATGTCACCTGGAATTTTACCTAGGTGCCAGGTCTCTGTCCCTAGTAGTTGTATTGTCCTGGTCTATATAGTCCATGTCCTTTCCATTCCCTCTTTCTGTCCTCTCTTCTCTCACCTGAAAGGTTTTTCATTTTCAGTTTATTGATCTATGTCTCCCCTGTGGTGGGATTCCTAATGGGAAAAGGGGGGGGTGGTGAAGTAGCTACAGCCTAAGGGTGATTGGCAGAAGCCGTGGAGCTGGATGCCTGGGTTCCTTCCCTTTATTTTAGCGGGAGCCACAGTCTAGCATTCTTGACGGCTGGTGGGCTAGGGCTGGGGTGAAGAGGCAGCCCCCAGCTCCAGGCTGCAGAGTCGCTGGGCCCAGTCGAGGGGTGGAAAGTGCTGGGGCAGGGCTGGTTGGGAGTGAGTCATGCAGGGTTTTTTTATCCCCTGTCTCTCTTTTTCTCAGAGGCTGAGGGAAGGAAAAAAGCTGACTGCCCACCCCTCTCTTTGTTTGTCTTGTCTAATTTAACTTATGTTATTTATCAAGTAGACAGGTTATTTGGAAACCAGATGGACCCAGGCAAAAAATCATCTGGGTTTTCCAAATGTGAAAAATTAGGTTCTGGGGGCCTAGGAGGAAAGGCGTTGTGTGTGTGTGTGTGTGTGTGTGTGCACGCGTGTGCATGTTTGGGAGGGGGTGAGGAGTGTTGAGTGTACTTTATGCCTCTGTAGTCAGACCCAGAAATTGCTCCATGATATCCAAGCTTCCCCCCTCCTTCTTTTTCCTTCAAGTTCTTTATGATTAGAATCTAAATGAGAAAACGAAAAGCTTTATGTTGGTGGCTGGGAGTGCTGAAAGGTTTAATTGGCCAGAATAAGAGCATGTCAGGGCTATAACAGAACAGCAGCTGACAGCTTTCTCTGTCTCTCCCTCTCGCCTCCTACAGAACCGGTGGGTTAGCAAGGCAGAGAGAGGTTTCTGGAGCAGAAACCGCCACCTCTGTCCCCTCAGCGTTAGATCTCAAACGATTGCAGCAGTTATGGAAGTTAGACGTTAGGGGAAGAACTTACCATTTTATAATCTTCTGATGATCAGATGGCTGAAGAACACAGAGGATTAAGGGTTGTCTCCCCCTTAAATATCCAGGGGAGGGGCTAGCTGTGTGGTTACAGCCAGGAATGTTTCAAGCCTGCGGTTCTGTGAACTCTGGGCAGCAACGTTATTAGGAAGGAATTAAAGCAGGAAGCTATGGAGTACGGCTCTGGGCTGCAGTAAAGGAAATGTTCTGACTGAGAGCAGAGGCCCACCTCTCTGCACACGCACATGCACACACGGAACAGAGCCAAGGCCCTGTCTGGCCCGAGGAATCTGGCAGCAGCCATCGCACTTGTCCCATTGTAATTGTCATTTTTTTTCAAGTGCCATTGGACTGTGAAAGCCACTTAATAACTTGATCTCATCTGAATAATCTGAGTTAATACTAGCTCCACAGTGGTGAGGATTAAGTAAAAAAGAATTGTAAAGTGTCTGCCTCCAGGCCTAGCACATAGTGAACCTCATTGAGTGTTTGTTGAATAAATGACCATTTCCAAAGGTCGGTGTGTAACAGCTTGAATAACTGAGACTTATGGGCTGTCTCACTGGACCTGGTGCCTGAGCCACGATCTTGCCCTGCCCTTCATTTAACACATGCTAAATGAGTATCGGTGGTGTGTGGGGTAGACCCCGTGAGGACCCCCCCTCCCCCTTCAAGGAAGGCCTTGTTGGCCCAGCTACTGGCTGGGAGCCCTGTCTGCAGACCGCCTTCGGCAGTCAGCCCTTTGGGGACTGCCTCAGCTGCAGAGAACACCTTGCCCAAGGTCGTGCCCCTCTGCAGCACAGCCCACATCCAATGACAACACGGGTATAAACGCCTGGCCATCTCAGCTCATTTCGAGACAATCCCGATGGGCCATTCTAGCTTCAGAGCTCCCCTAGGAGTTGACTGAGGCTGTCATGGGCTTGTCCCCTCCCATCCACAGATGTTGATCCAAAGGGCACTTCTTACTAAACATCCTGCGTGCTAAGCTGTCTGAGTCTGCTTCCTGGGGAATCCAGCCTGCAAGTGTGCTAGTCCTGGTGGCCAAGGCTTTTGGGCAGGAAAGGACAGAGATCCCTTTGCAGTTTCCAGCATTTGTTTCCAGCACAGGAGGTGTGGGTGCTGTCTTTTTATGTCCACCAGGGGGCAGCAGTATCAAAGCAACCTGCCCTTTTGAGGTTCCCCAGAGTGGTCTGGGGCCTTTTCCTGTCCCTTCTCATTTCCCACCACCAGTATCAGTATTAGGCAGGCTGACCTCCCTTAGTGTTGTCCACCTTCCTAAGGGAAGAAGACTTTCCAAAATTGTCTAGGCCTTAGTTTTGTCAGCCTTGACCCCCGCCACCCGCAGCACTGAAGGCCAATCTGTCTTCCTATAGCAGCCCCTCCCTGCCGACCCCCCCCCCCCGCTGGGCAAACTCCTTACCCAGAATCTCCCAGCTCACCACACTTGCCACCCACAATAGATTTGTTTTCTGTGTGACAAGGTAATTATGAGCTTGGGGCCAGGAGGCCCAGGGGCCAGTCTGAGGATGGTCACTTCAATCTGGTTCTCCCTGTTCTACTAACATTATTGATTTTTAGTTTTATTTATTATGATTATTTTCTGTGTGATCTGGCCCTGGTGACATGAGGTATGGAGGCAAGAGGGCCAAACACATTTATTCTTGTCACAATTTAGCTTCTTGAAACCACCTACCCACCCGACGTTTTTCTTTCAATCTTCAGGTCTTAGTACCTTTGCTTACCTGTCTTCATTCTCTCCCCTAGTCCCAAAGTTCTCCCAAAGATTCTTCCGGAAGTGGGAGCCAGATGTGGCTAAGGGGTGGGGCCTGAGGTGAGGTATGAGGACAGCAGACTCGCTACGTTTTGTTAGTGGCCGTTGACCCACCTAGCAGGCCTTTACAGCATTCCAGTTACCTGCCAGTTATTTCCAGGCTAAGTTCCCCAACTCTCTGCTTCTTTCTCATTCCTTCTCCCAGGTAGTCCTGAGACAGGCCAAGCATTCCCTTTCTTTTTTTTCTTTCTCTCTTTTCTCCCATATCAGTTTCCCTGGCTGTGAAATGGATGAGAGAAAAACCTGATCAGGAAGCTTTCAGAAGGAGAGGGATTGACATGGGATGGACCCAATTCGAAGTTGGCCTGCCTGACCTCCAGGCTACCAAGGCCTCCCATAATGTACTCCGCTTCCTTATGGGGAAGAGGAAAGGCAGGCTTTAGGCAATAAATTACAAGTAGGAGGGCGCGCTCTTCACTGGGATATTTGCCATGGGAATCAGCTGAGGCCAAGGGCAATTTGTGGGGCCACGTTCCCCCAGCCTGTGTTCTCTGTGTGTGCCAGGAGAATGAATAAATCATTGTTCAGGGGCGGGATGCAGCTGCTGGGCTCCTCCCCTCGGCACATGCCCAGACTCCAGCTCCTCCATTGAGAGCTGCTGGAGCAAAGCGGTTTATACACCCAGCTCCCCAAATCCTATTGAGGCCTCCCCTTCTGCACGAGCCACCGGCTCCAAGCCCATTCAGGCAGGCCCTTTGTGCTGGAGGTTAAGTGGTTACGTGTGGGGGGCACCCAGAAAGGGCCTGTCAGACCCTGAAAGGCTGTGCTGATACCGAGCCCTCCTACTGATGAATGGGGTTGGTGGAGGAGAGGTGGGCGGCCAGAGGATGGGGTGGGGGAGAGGCCATGGGGATTATGGAGCCCACAGAGGCAGCTGCTAGGAAGGGGGTGGAACAGGCACCCCTTCTTTCATTTCCCCTTCAGATCCGATTTTCTGTCTAGCTCACTCACTTTGCTGTGGGCTCTGGGGTGCTCACACAGCCTTGGGACCTGGGCTCTGGCTTTCCTGGTCCAGTGGAAGGGAGGTTTGGGGAGCACCATTTACCACTTGGGTGCCTTGGGGAGAAAGAGTCCATTTCATTCTTCCAGGAGTTCCAAAACACCCCTCAGTGTCCCCTTTTTCCCTTCAGGAGTGGGAGGGAAAGGTTGGGGCAGGACTCCTTTCCTAGGATCAGGTGGTACAGTGGGTTTGCCACTGTGTCCCACTAAGCTTTAAAAACTTCCTGGGAGCCCCCTCAGAAGCCATTTGGGGTGGAGGACTTGGAGATCTCAAACTGGGTATATTGGAAATATTTGCCTGAAAATAAAAGATTCCAAGCCTCTAAAACAATGTTTTTTAACTTCAGATTTGATGTGTGCCCCACTCATTTTATAGCTGAGGAAACGGCCACACTGGTGGTGGAGGCTGGACGTGTCTCACCTAAGGTGATCACACAGCAATTTCTTGATAGACTAGAGTGGCACTTTACCGTTAAGAGGCAGAGGAGAACTGGATGGACAAAACAACCAGGTCTCCAGCTTTGTAGGCCTGTCTTTCCCAAGATGAGCTCATAATTCTGGGGAATGATTTTCCTTCTGATCTGCCTTCAGGGCTCTCTGGTCCATCAAAGGTCCTGCAGGGCTGTGCCTGGTCCTGGGAGCCCAACTAAGGCTGTTCACCGTGTAATGCTCTTTAACAATGTTCAAGGCATATTGTCTTTACTTAACCTAAAAAGGTTTAAATGATTTGAAGAATAAAGCAGGTAGCAATGTGGCTGGTACTGCAGAATTGGGAGCCTGTGCTTTGTTCTCATGTGGAACATTTAGGGGACCCCTGTTCTTTCCCTGCTACCCCCAGCTCCTGGGCATGGTAATCAGTACCTTTCACCTCTGGGTCCACTTTATCCTTAAGCTTCATCTCCTGCCTCTGTGCCCCCCCCCCCATACCAGTCACACTGGCCTTGCCTGCATTGTCTCGACACACACACCACACACAGTCTCCTCGGCCCTCTGCTTTCCCTTACTCATCCTTTGAAGCCGGGCTCAAATACCACCTCTGTACAGCCTTCCCCACCTTATTTTGTGTTCATTACTTTTCTTTCCGGCCCTGTTGCAGGGCCTGTCACATTGTCTAGTCCACTCTTTTTCTGTTTCCCTATTTACACAGGGAGCTTCCCAAGGCCACCACCAGTTCTGATTCCGCCCTGAATCCCCAGCACAGGACCTGGCACAGAGTAAGCACGCCATAGCTGTGTGCTGGATGTGAATGAATGGATGGGAAGGGGCAGGTCCTTGGTGTTGAAACACCTTGATGGTACCTACGACTTTCTTCCCAGGAATAGTGACATTGAAAAATTATCCGCCTATGGAGGAACTCATGCCTGTCCTATTTACTGGAGTAGAAGTCCCTTTCATCTTCCCTTGTCTCGTTGCCCGACACCCCAGGCCCCCAGGGCCCGGAGCTGGCTACTCACTGCCAGCCTCCCCTGGCTTTGGCATCTGCTTGCTTGACAGGGTATCTACTCACTGCCCACTGCTGGACCTTCATGATGGGCTGGCCTGCTGCAGAGCCTTGTTCAGGTGGATATTGACCATCTCTGGTGACTTCAGTGTCCCTGCCAATTAAATCCCTTCAATCTAGTAGCTACAGGTACCCCTTCACCCAGGGTGACTGATTCCCTGCTATCCTGACTGAGAATGCTTCTGGCAAAGGAATAAGAGACATCTATACATTTGCTTTTCTGTGGTCATATAAACACGGATGCCTCTGCTTTCCTGGGCTTTTTTGTTCTCCAGGTTCCCAGCTCCCTGAATATTATGGAGTGGGCGGGAATCATTATTTGAGTATTTACTGCATTAATTATACAGTGCTAAAGTATCCCAGACAACATTGCCCTTGACTAAGAAAAGAGGCTGGGGCTAGCCCTAGCCAGGTGGCTCAGTTGGTTGGAGCATCGTCCCGTACACCAAAGGTTGCAGGTTCGATTCCCAGTCAGAGCACATACCTAGGTTGTGGGTTTGATCCCTGGTCAGGTCAGGGCATGCGCAGAAGGTAACCAATCGATGTTTCTCTCTCTCACATCGATGTTTCTCTTTCTCCCTCAAATTAATAAACATATTCTTTAAAGTGAATAGACAATGAAAAAGAAAAGAGAGGCTGCAGCCTGGTGCCCTTGGAATTCACTGGACTGAACGGGTATCATGTTATTTATCTTATTTTTTTATCCTCACCCAAAAATACTTTTTTCATTGCTTTTGGAGAGTGGGAGAGAGAAATAGAGAGGAAGAGAAAAGTCAGCTGGTTGCCTTCTCATGCACACTCTGACATTCTAGGTTCTGCAGCTCAGGGGGTTTTGGCATCTAGGGAAAAATGTTTCCAACCAGGGAACACGAGGATGGTTCCACTACATTGATGCAGGCTGGACTGATAGTGGCCATCAAGGGGAAATGGAGTCGCTACTATTGAATGAGGACTGAGAGGTGCATGAGTGGGACCCAGGGGTGCTTTGTTAATCATGGTTCTTTTGATGGTCAGTGAAAGAAATTCCACTCAAGTTAGGCTTGGCAAAACGAGGGCCTTCTTGGAAGGTTTACAAAGGCCTCAGGAAACAGGGACTGGAACCTCACCAGGACCCTGTTTTCTGTCTCTGCTTCTGTGTGTCGGCATCATTTTCTCCTACTGCAAACCGCCTTCTACTCGCCAAGAAATGTGATTGCTATAGCCCTGGGCTTGTGGCTTCCCTGCTTTGTCTTCCTTTAATTTTGTTTCAGAAAGCCCCAGAGAAGAACTCTGACTGACTCACCTGGAGCGGGCTGTCTTATCCTTGGACTCAGCAGGCTCCCGTTTAATCCCCGCGGTGTGAGCTGGGGGAGACAGAGCTGAAGGAACGGTGGGGAGGAGCTGTTCTGGGCCCACCAAACAATCGGATGGCATTATGGCTGAATGGCATGGGAAGATCTGCATAACTCCAGGCCACCAAAGCTCAGAGCCTTTAGAAGTGAGGATTTGGGTCACCTCATAAGTAAGAAAACTCTGTGGTGTCGGCAACTTGCAGTAGATAAAGGGAAAGGGAAGAGTAATTTAGCCCTGGACCTGATGTACAACAGAATTGGGGCTGAGGTCTCCACCTGTATATTCCAAGCTGGGAGAGTATCCCAAGTTTGAATTACTTTTGCCTTCTCCCTTTATTTCCTTTTCCCTCTTAAAATAGGAGTTGTCATAATCATAAAATGGCATTTTTCCTCTTCCAGTTCCCTTATTTTTGTATGTAGGATTGGTTGGTGTGATTTAATTTGTATTTAGTCTCTAGGTTGCAGAATGGTAAATTGGAACTGAGTTGAAACTGAAAGAGGATGCCCCAGCATGGCCATCACAGACTTAAATTCTTCCTCATTAAACAAACAAACAACAATAACAAAAAGCAGCAGAAAGAAAGAAGGAGCCCCTACCCTTTGCAACAGCATGGATGGAACCAGGAGAGGATTATGCTAAGTGAAATAAGCCAGGTGGTGAAAGACAAATACCATGTGATCTCACATTTAACTGGAACCTAATGAACAAAACAAACAAGCAAGCAAAATAGAATCAGAGACATTGAAATTAAGAGCAAACAGACAGTAACCAGAGGAGAGATGGGTAGGGGCGGTTAATGGGGGGAAAGGGTGACAGGTGTCAGGAACAACTATAAAGGACACATGGACAAAACCAAGGGCGGGTGGAATCAGGGGAGGGAATTTATATATATATAAATTTTACAAATATTTACTTTAAAAAAAGCAAGCAGCCCTGGCTGGTGTGGGTCAGTGGATTGAGTGCTGGCCCGTGAACTGAAAGGTTGCTGGTTCGATTCCCAATTGGGGCCATGCCTGGGTTGTGGGCCAGGTTCCTGGTTGGAGGTGTGACATTTCTCTCTCAAATTGATTGTTTCCCTCCCTTCCTTTCTCCCTCCATTCCCCTCTCCCTGAAAATAAATCAATAAAATCTTTTTTTAAAAAAGCAAAAGGAAAGGATGAGGGAAAGGCAAGGTATTTTAAATGTATTATGATTCAAATGTATGATTCAAATGTATTATGATTATGAATCCTGCCTAGTGTGGCTCAGTGGATTGAGTGCCAGCCTGCAACCCGAAAGGTCTCCAGTTCAGTTCCCAGTCAGGGCACAGGCCTGGGTTGCGGGCCAGGTCCTCAGCTGGGGGCTTGTCAGAGGCAACCGATTCATGTATCTCTCACACATAGATGTTTCTCTCCCTCCCTTTCTCCCTCCTTTCCCCTCGCTCTAAAAAGAAGTACATAAGATATTTTTTTAAATGTATTAGGATTCAATGATGAATTCATGTTATTTTAGTTTTGAAAAGGGGGGGGTACATGAGAAAGGCGTAACCAGTTGAATAGCTTGCTCAGTAGAACGGGGGTATGGAAGAGACCTCGTGGAAACTCATGTGCCCTGAGGGTGAAATTTGTCCTAGTCTTTCTGGGTAACTTATTTTAAGAAGCTTTAATGTAATACCAGTCAGTGCTTCTTTGTTTTATCATTAAATTCGGCAATTTCTCTGTTTTCTTTGATAGGAGAACCCTAACCCTATGCTTCCCCCATGGAGGGAGCAAGGGGGTCAGGCTTCAGTAAGTAAAAACAGAAGAGTTCCCTGTGCTGGCACCATGAGGTGTTCTCTGCCCTGTGGGAAGCCACCTGGTCCTGGCAGTAGCTCCATGCCTGTCCCAGAGCAGATTTTCTTTCTTCTCTTAAAAGCCTAGCCTCCCTAAGTGACTTTAATAAATAAATGCAAAATGAATACATAATGTCGGCCTGACCTTCAAGTAGTTCAGTTGGTTAGAGCTCTGTCATCCCAATAAGCTAATGTCCTGGTTTTGATGTCTGGTCAGGGCACGTATAAGAAACAACCAATGAGCTCTGCCTGGCTCCCTGATGTGGTTCAGTGGATTGCCCGCTGGCCTGAGAACCAACGAGTCACTGGTTCGATTTCCAGTTAGGGCACATGCCTGGGTTGTAGGCCAGGTCCCCAGTAGGGGACACGTGACAGGCAACCACACATTGATGCTTCGCCCCTTCTCTCCCTTCCTTCCCACCCCCTCTAAAAATAAATAAGCTCTTCTACAAAGAAAAAGCATGTTTCTCTTAAAACAAACAAACAAACAAACAGTGATAGATGCTATGAAGAAAGTGTCCAGGGATAATATGAAGCGGGGAAGAGACTGTTAGGCAGAGGGAACAGTGTGTGCAAAAGCAGCGTGGCCGCCAGGAGCGCCAGGCTGGAGCGCCAAGGCAGCGGGAGAGCTAAGGGCAGGGTGCTCGGAGCCCTGAGGCTGCAGCCTCAAGGATACACAGCAGTGGGGAAGCCATGGAGGGTTTAGGCAGGAGAGTGGCGACATGATCAGATTTTCATTTTGAAAATGTCACCGGAGCTGCAAGGCCGCCGTCAAGGCTGCGGAAGGCCGGAAAGCGACTGCAGAAAGGCCGCCCGGCGCCGGGCCGGCGCGCCGCTCCGCAGAAAACCCGACTGGCCCACGTGGGCCAGGCCGCCACGCCCCGCGCGCAGACGCCGCCGGCTCCGCAGTCGGTGCCCCGGGCTGGGCGAGCAGCTCCGTGCGTCCCACACCCGGGCCCACGCGGAACCCCAGGCCAAGAGACCCCTCACCCAGCCCCGAGGGCCCAGATTCCGCCGTGGGGCCGGTGGAGCCAAAGCCGCGCCGGGGCGGGCGCCTCCAGGCGGTGAGTCGGACCCTAGCGGGAGGGTTTGCGCTCGGACGCAAGGGTTTTGGGGGCCGAGAGGGGAAAGCGCAGCCTCCGCACGGCTGCCTCCATTGGGGAGGTCAGGGAGGCCTGGTGTCTATCCTGTCTTCGGGGTAGCCTCCTTCTTCCCGCAAGGCTAGGCAGGAAGGGAGGCAGATGCCCCCCACCCCCGAGCCCCGGCAAATTGCGGATTCGTTTCGAGAGAAACCTGATCCTGGTGTGTCTGGGTTCCCATTTTACCGTCTCTGAGAACCCCGTGATTCGTACCACCACCCCTGCCGCATCCCGGCTTCCTTCACGGCCCCGCCCCAGTTTAGGAAAAAGGAAACATTTGCAGGGGGAAGGTCGCCAGGCACCTTGCGTACTGGGGAGTTTGTAGCTTGTAAAGGGACTGTGCAGACAACATCCCTGACCCAGCTCGGAGGCCTGCCCACTACTGCATGTGGGGAGGGCCCCTGGCGTCCCTCAGTCTTACCCGAATTTTCTAATTCTAGTACTAATGTAGTCATTTGAAACCTCTTGTCAGTTGAACCCCTAATTTTGGTAGAAGCCGGTTGTTGAGGAGGAAAGAATAGTATTGTATACCCTCCCTCCAGGGCATCAAGATGGAGCAGGTAGGGGCAGGACACAAGATAGTATAATAGTATGGAGGGAAGGGGGTACGGTCCAACAGACTTGTCAGGAGGCGGGTAGGGGCCTCCCTGGGCAGAGGAAGGAACTGAACCCAGCTCTTCCAGCCCTGGGCAGTCAGCGGTAGCCTCCTGCTCTTCCTGAGCGCGGGTGGCCCACTGCAGCCTCCTCCCTCTCCCCCACTCACTCACCGCCCAGCAGGTGTGGACTGACACCTGCCCGGTGACCAGCTCCATGCTGGCCCCTGGGAATGGGATAGGGGACATACAGAGAAGTTCCACATCTAGTTAGGGAGCCAGAGGTATAAGCTGCTGTTACAAGAGAGGGTTGTTTTTTAATTGAATAGACATGTACTGACCATCAATTATGTGCCAGGAACAAGAAACAAACATGAATTAGGCAGTGTGTGCCCAGGGCAGTGTGGGCCCAGAGAAAACAGCATTAACTGTGTTTGCTTGTGTGTATTGGGGCAAGGAGGAGAATATCAGGAAGGCTTTAGAGAGGTGGGGGATATTAAAGCTGTTTTCAAGTATAACAAAAGAATTTGATAGGTGGAGAAGGGAGCACCTCGGAGGAGAGGAGAGGAGGGCTGTTGTAGGCCCAGGGAACTGTGTGAGGAGGATAGTGGTGCATCTCTGAGATCTCAGTGGTTTGGTGTGGCGGCCGGCGGGGGAGTGGGGGCCGGGGCGGGGGGAAGCAGAGTGTCAAGAGGCAAGTCTGGAAGCGTGAGCAGGGGCCAGATGAAGCCCAGCCTTGTAGGCCACGTGGCAGTTTAGCAGCAGGTTAGGGAGCTGTGATGAATTAAATTTGAATTTGTAACTGGAGGCAGAGAGATGAATGAAAAGGCTGTGGCAGTCAGTAATCCAGGTAAGAAATGTCCTGTATATTCATACACACACAGAGGTTTTTAAGAGGGAGAATTGTCAGAATTCGGTGGCCAATGAGATGGGGGAAGGAAGCAGAGTGGGTGGTCCAGGGGCTCTCAGGTTTCTGACTGGAGTGACTGAATGGAGAGTGGGGCCATTTCGCTGAGGCCAGCGCGGAGGGAGAGCTGATTTGGACTTGAGGAGCCTGTGGTCGGCCACAGGGTTAGATGGCTGTTGGGTCTGGCTGCAGGCAGATCTGAGAGTCACCAACACATGATGTTCCTTGAAGCTACAGCAGAGGATGATGAGGTCATCTAGGCACAAGTGCATGGAATGAGAAGACAGCTTGCCTCAAGGGGCTGAGGGGAAACCTGCGTGGGAGACTGAGGAGGGAGGAGGAAAACCATGAAGGGAGGTGTTACCAGAATGCAGGGAAAGGGGCTGAGCAGGAGCAGCCAGGCTGGTGCTTGCCGCCTTGTGCCTGCAGCTAGGTTGCCTCGACTCTGTCCCGGCACCCCACCCTGTCCCACTCTGACTCATCCTTCTGCTTCCCCATTACAGACCAGATGTTCGCCATCCAACCGAGGGTGGCTGAGGGGGGCCAGTTCCTGGGGGGCCAGCCTCCTGGAGTATGTCAGCCTGAGTTCCAAGCCGACAGCAACTCCAACTTCATGGCAAGAGCCAAGGATGCCAATGAGAACTGGCGTGGGATGCCAGACCAAGTAGAGCCCATCCCGATGAGGAGCTCCGCCCAGTTGCCCTCTGACAACCAGGCTTTCCAGGCCCCTGGACTCCCAGAAGGAGAGGTCCGCAGCCCGCCAGAGGGGGCAGAGATCCCCAGAGCTGAGCCTGAGAAAATGGGTAGTGCTGGCATAGTCTGCTCCCCTCTAGAGGACAATGGCTATGCCAGCAGCTCCCTAAGCATTGACAGCCCCAGCAGCAGCCCTGAGCCTGCTTGTGGGACCCCTCAAGGCCCTGGCCCTGTAGATTCCCTTCTGCCCTCAGTGGCCCAGGCTGTGCAAAAGCTGCAGGCTCAAGAGCGCTACAAAGAGCAGGAGAAGGAGAAGCACCATGTGCACTTGGTGATGTACCGCCGCCTGGCCCTGCTCCAGTGGATCCGAGGCCTGCAGCACCAGTTAGTTGACCAGCAGGCCCGCCTGCAGGAGAGCTTTGACACCATCCTAGATAATCGAAAGGAGCTCATCCGCTGCTTCCAACAGAGGGCAGCACCATGCACGCCCCAGGACCAGCGCTAAGAGTGTGCCTCCACTGGGGTGCAAGGGTCTGTATGTATATATTTGCAGGCATGTGTGTGGTTGAACACAAGTACATGATTATTAACTGGTATGAGTGCAGGTAAGCATAAATGAGCATGCATATGCTAACGTGCCAGGCATGTGTGAATTAGCACCTGTGCATCAGTTTACATGTGCTGTGTACACACACAGTCTAACTTATATGCAGGCTCATATCAGGCATGTCCATCTGTGTGTATCTATGTGTGTTACATACATACCTCTTGCATATGACATGCATGCAAGAGGGAGTGAATTTGTACATGTGTGCATGAACAGGGCCCCATAAGTGGTGTGTGCATATGTGCATGAGTGAGGGGCTATAGTTGGCCCTTGAACAACACAGATTGAAACTGCACAGGTCCACTTATATGTGGGGTTTTTTTTTTCGATAAATATATACAGTTCTGCAGATGTATTTTCTAAGATTTTCTTAATAACATTTTCTTTAGCTTTATTGTAAGAATACAGTATATAATACATATAACATACAAAATAAATGTTAGTCAACTGTTCATGTTATCAAAAAGCCTTCTAGTCAGCTGCAGGCTATTAGCAGTTAAGTTTTTGGAGAGTCAAAAGTTATACCTAAAGCTTTGACTATTTCAGGGGTTGTCACCACTAACCCCTGCATTGTTCAAGTGTCAACTGCACCTGCAAAAGATGTGTGTGCGCCTCTGAGTGAGTTTGAATGTGCAGGCTTATGGCAGGTGTGTGAGAGTGAGCTCTTATGTGTGGGGGCCTATAGGCAGGGGTGCGTGTGTGCAGCTGCAGGCATGGGGAATGTATGTTAGGAACATGTGTATTTGCAGGCACGTGTGTGCGAATATATATTCCATTCCCCCTGTGGGACCTCCATCCACACCCTGTGTTACCCATGGCCTGCTGTAGCCTTTTGTCCACAGGGTCTCACTGCTTGCTGGAAAGAGGGATGCCTGCTGTCATTTACCCGAGGAAATCAGTGTCAGGGAGGGGAGCTGAGGGTGGTGATGGACACTTGAACTCTGCCCCCAGGCACATGGGAGATGGGGAAGGGAGATGAGGATGGCAGGACCTTGTGAAGAACAGGAGTTTGGGAATTCTGCAACACCAGTTCCTCACAAACCACTGATCATCTCCTCTTCTCCGCAAAGGAGCTCTTGCAGACCACGTCGATGTAAGCTTCTGATGAAAAGGAATGTGTGCTTCTAAGTTTGCTGTTGGGTAAAATCTCACTTCCCTCTCTTTGCTTCTACTTGCTATGCCTCTCTGCCTTAGCAGCCCTGGATGTTGACTTTGGTTCATTTCCCTGGAATCAGACTGCCTGCACCAGGAGGAGCCACAGCCCTGCTTTCAAGGGTGGGCAGGGGGCAGTGTCATCCTGCCTCTGTAAACTTAGGATGCTGAGTCACACCCCCTCCCATCCCCATCACTGAATGGCCCTTTAAATGTTGACAGGCTGTAGCAGAAGCTCAGTGAACTAGAGAACTGGCGAGTTCTGGGGACAGCCAAGGACTAAGGTGGCCCAGCTCTCTGTTTGGCTTCTGGGAGCCTTTAGGTTGCAAGATCCTGATGGGTTGAACAAAACCCTGATGGATTCCTGGGTGACCTCCAGGAACGCCCTGGAGGCCACTGACACTGCCTCTGGCCCTCAGTCTTCTGACCTGCAAAATGCAGAGGCTCTTTCTGATTGTCCCTAAAGAGTTCTGTCCCTAATGATGGATGGGTGAGGGCAGTGGGGAGGGAGGCTGAAGCAGTGACCCTGGGGACTTTGTGTCTAGCTCTTGCATATTGAGCATGAACCAAGTTGAATAAACTGGGGCCCAGAAATGCTTGAGTTTGTGTTTCTATCACACAGGCCATATGGTGGCCTCTTGGCCGGACGGTCTTAGCCCCTTTTTTGAGCAGGGCTCTGAGCTGAGGTGGGGGTGTGGGGAACCCCTGGGGAGGAGGAATCCAGCCTGCTGTGGTTGACCATCTCACAGTAGGGTAGAGAGGTCTCTTCTCAGGGGCCTCCCAGGTTGATGAGGGAGGCTTGGCCTCTGCGAGAGTGTCCTTGTCTTGAGGCACTTTGGGGCCTGCAAAGGGGGGCATCGATTGTGAGGGACCCTCCCCCTACACACATGCAAACACATTCTCAACCTTGCTCCAGAACCACCGCTTCCCAGAAAGGCAGCCTGACAGCAAAAGACTGGGCGTCCTTAAATGGTTCTGACTCAGGTGTCATAATACTGTTCGTGAGGGGTCTCCAGCCCCCTGGCCTGGTCTGTGGCCTTTTAGAAACAGTAGGGGGGACATGGGAGGGGGGGGTGCCTGCACGGCAGGAGTTCAGCGGTGGGCAAGTGAATGAAGCTTCATCCTGCTGCTCTCCATCTTTCGCATTACTGCCTGAGGTCTATGCTCCACCCCCTTCCATGGAAAAAGAAAAAACTGTCTTCCACTAAACTGGTCCCTGGTGCCAACAAGGCCGGGGACCACTGCAGTACATGACTTCAGATATTTGTTGATGCCAATCAAATTAGCTCTTCTATTTTATATTAGTTTGCATGACAATTTACTGGTGTCTCAAAAATTCATTACTTTTACAAAGAAAGTATATTAGTTGGCTATTTCTGCATAAAAAATTACCCTAAAACTTAGTGACTTAAAACAACATACATTTGTCATCTCACCATTTCTGTAGGTCAGGAATCTCTCTCCAGGCTCGGTCAAGGCTGCTGAGTCAGTCCAGGGTCCAGGGTCTCACCTGTTGGGAGCATTCAGTTCTTCAAAGGCTGTTTGTTGGCTGGAGATCACAGTTTCTTGCCACGTGGGCCCTTCCGACATGGCAGCTCAGTTCATCAAAGCATGCGAGCCGAGAAAGTGCTAGAGCACTAACACAACTTCTGCAACCTAAGCATAGAGATGTCCTCCCCACCATGTTGTGATAGATACTCTGTTGGTTAGAAGTAAGTTACTCAAGCCCTGGCTGGTATAGCTCAGTGGATTGAGCGTGGGCTGCAAACCAAAGCATCGCAGGTTCGATTCCTAATCAGGGCACATGCCTGGGTTGCAGACCACAGCCCCCAGCAACCACACATTGATGTTTCTTTCTCTCACTCTCTCTCTTTCTCCCTCCCTTCCCTCCCTACAATAAATAAATAAAAATAAAATTAAAAAAGCAACTAAACATGCTAATTATGATAACATTAAAAAAAAAAGAAGTAAGTTACTCAAAGGGAGGATATTACCCAGGGGTCTATGTACCAGGAGGCAGGGGCATCAGGGGCATCTTAGAGGCTGCCTACCACAGAAGGCACATTTTGATTAATTATATCAATCGAGTATTCTATTGATTATTTTTAAATTACACAAATAAAAATAATATTCTACTTACAAAAATTGAAGCATTTTAGTTATTTAGTTTAGGGAAGGGAAGGGAGAAAGAGTGAGAGAGAAGCATTCATTTGTTGTCACACATTCATTGGTTGATTCTTGTATGTGCCCCGACCAGGGACTGAACCCACAACCTTGGCATATAGGGACACCATTCTAACCAACCAAGCTATCCAGCCAGGGCAACATTGAGACATTTTAGAAAAATCTAATGTCTTAAAAAAAAAAAGGAAAAATCTAATGTCCTCTTTTACAGTGCCCCCCAACAAGGTATATATATTGCAAACCTCACAAAGCATCCCTCACTGAAATAGTGACCCAAGATATTCATAATTCTTGTCATCTTTACATTTGACATTTAGACAGAAACAGTATTGAACCAGTTCTGACAAATTCCACTTATTAAGAGATGTTGTTCTAACAAAGGGCTGTAGCTAGATTTGAATAACTTTGACCATGGAAATTTCTAACAAGGAGATAACATCAAGCCCTCAGACCACCAGAGCGGGGATTTTCAGAGGGGTCCCCTTTCCAGAATGTGCAGGCTCTCCTGAGCACCACCAGCTGTTAACGGCACAGACGGTGAAGCCAGACCCCTGCATTTGGATGCTAGCACCATCGCTCTCTGGCTCTGTGACCTTGGGCAAGTTAATTAACTTCTCTGTACCTCAACTTCCTCATCTTCACATGGAGACAATAGTAGTAACTACTTCACAGCATTGTCTCAAGGATTAAATGAATATATAATATGCAAAATACTTATAGCTATACCGGGTACATAGTAAACTACATTAATGAGAGTTATGAATATTATTATAAATAGTGCTTTTGTAATAATGCACACTTTTTCATAGAAAAAGATCAAATGTGGTCTTAAGAAATGTGAATCTAAAATGAAACACTTCTTTTTAAAAAAGCTTTTTAAAGGTAAAGTTGACTAATATTCCTTTCCGTAGAAGAGACTTCTGAGCTGAGAAAAAGATGAAAGCCAGACCAACCATCCCACGTGGTGAATGGTTTGCAGATAGGACCCCTGCCAGTCATCCAGGGTCTAGGGACAGGCCCAGCCACTGGTGTGATAGTGGGTGAGGGGAAGTGGGTGAGGGAAGGAGCCGAGCAAGAGCAGGGAGTCAGAGCCACAGCTAGGCCAGCCATTTGGGACAGGGAAACTGAGGGAGGACCCCAGTGGATGAACCAATCCAGCCAAGAATTGCCATTTCCCATCAGGTACACTGGCCATCGGGCTTGACTGTAGAAAGGGCCGAGGCTACTGCTGTGTGAGGCAGACCTGTTCCAGGACTGTCTAGACTGCCTCTACCTGTGGTAACTCTATGGTTTGAATGAGAACATAGACCTGGAGATGCATTGTATGCATTAAAACAGATTGGGCCCCTCCACTCAAGGCCCTGTAGAGCCTGCCCTTGAGTGGGTCTGGTCTGCAGTGGTAGATGAAACTTCTATCTAAAAGATTATTACACAGGTCGCTCCGAGCCTAGGAGAGGGGGAGCTGGTCCTAGCCCTCTGTGCAGATCTCTGCCTGAGACTTGGTAACTTGGGAAGTTGTTTTAAGGTTATTGGGTGGGGATCTTTCAGTCCCTGGGACAGCAAGGGGAGTAGGGAAGGTTCCTGTGCTAAACAGGGGATTAGTTAGGACAAGGGTTAGCTACCCTCCCTTCCCACCAGAATGAAATCCCATGACCAGGAGTAGGGAAGTCTGACTCAGGTGTCTGGGGCTACCTGAGGTGTCTTGCTTGGTAGAAGGAATGAGATTAGGTATGAGAATCAGACACCCACAGGGGCAGGGCACACAGCAGGGCCTCAACGTGCAGGGCTGGGCCCTCCTGGGAGAGAAAGGGCTGGGTCCTTGGAAAACTTTCTCTCCAGAGACCCCACATAGGTTGGTTCCATCAAGCATGGTCAGAAGGGATGGCTCAAAGTCTGGGATGCAGGGTGTGAACTGGGAACTGAGGAAGAAAGGAGAGAGTTAGGGGGATACAGAGGCTTCAGAGTGTGGGCAGCGGGCTCCCCAGGCTGGGGCCTGGACCATCAGGGTTCTGTGTAGATTGAATGCCCCCTGGTGGCAGCCTGTGGCCTGTCTACCAGCCTGTTTCCTACAGGCCTCACCCAAAACCCAGTCTTGGTGTCTTCTAATCACAGCCTGAACAGGTGATAGGCAGAGGAGGCAACGAGATCACCTGATCAAGGAAGGCTTCCTGGAGGAATAGGAGCCTAGAGAATGAGTTGAAGTTGAGGCAATAGAGGATAATGATTTCTTGTGCAGACTGGACCCAAATGTCATGGGGGCAGTTGGTACTTCTCCCATAGGATTATGTGAGAGTTTGCTCATATAGAGAGGCTTAGCCCTCAGCCTGGCACATAGAAAGTAGTCCATAAATGTTATTATCCTACTAGGAGAGGAGGGGGAGGCCATCAGAGGTAGGAGATGCCCTTGGGCAGTTGCGCTGTATGTTAAAAGTCGTTGCTAAAGGGCCTTGAGTCCCAGGCCCATGAGTTTAATGGAAGCTGGTGGTGAGAAGAGGAGCATGAGTCGGAGGTGCTCTCGGGTCTGAGCCAGGGTCAAAGCCTCACTCATGTGCATGCCCACACCCACCAGACACCCACAGACAGGGGCGCCGGACACCACACCTATGCCTGTGTGCACGTGCACACACAAGCTCTCACGCGCACAGGTACATACTCCTCTCCCTCACCCCTTTGGGAAATACGACCTAGCCTGGGGAGGTTTTCACATCCCAGCAGCCCCTTGAGATTCTCCCAGCCCCAGCACGGGACAGCCAGAAAAGTATCTGCTTCTCTTCTCCACGCCTGAGGGCTCCTGGTCCCGGCTCCGCTCCTCTCCTCAAACCCCTCGTCTGGAAACCCGACCGTTCTCTCATCGCTCCATTCTGAGGGCGGTGGCGGCGGTCAGGGACGGGGGAGGGGCTAGGACCCCCAAAGGCCTGCATCCCCCACCCACCAGGGATGGAAGAGGTCTCGGGCTGCGGGGCCGGAGCAGTCGAGGGGCTCCGGGCGGGAGGCCGTGACCCTGACCTCATACGGGAGCGCAAGGTGGAGCTGCGACGCTCCACGCCGGCTAAGGAGAGGGCTCGAGGCCGGCGCTCAGCTGGTGTCCAGCGGTCTCCGGGCGGGGCTCGGCCCCCGGAGAGGCGCAGACAAAGGGCCGGCCTCCTCGGAGCCTTGCGGACCCGGGCTCCTCACACAGCGGGGGGCCAGGCGGGGCCGAGCCCGCCCCACGCGCCGACGCGCCCCGGACTGCTGATCCGCACGATTGGCAGCGACGTTTCCTGCGCCTAATCCCAACAAGCATGAAAACGGCCCGGGGCGTCCCGCCAGCAGGCCCTTTGTCCTGGCCTCTCGCGGGACAGCTGCAGCCGGGATCCCTCCCCCCTTTTGTGTTTTCACCCCCGAGCCCCTTGCCGCCCTCCCCACCTCAGCTGCTGGGAAGGCCGGCAGCCTTCCAGGGCTTTCGCCTCGGGGCCCTTGGGCACACAAAGGGGGGCAGCGCCCCTAATCTGGGGGCGGAGGGCAGGGGGAAGATTAACACTAGGGTTTGCAGGGAGGGGTGGAGCCACAGAGGGAAGAACAAGAGAGGGCTGCGGGGTGCGCCCTCCGCTGCGAGGGTAGGGGTGTGCAGGGGTGCGCAGGTGATGTGGGCCTGCAAGTGAGAACGTAGATGTGGGACGGGAACTGTGGGTGCGCACGCCTGAGTGGGAGCGAGTTAGCGCGCCCGAGGGGACTCCGTGGTTCCCCATCTTCTTGGACTCCTCTCAGCAGCCCCCGACTTCCAGTGCCCAGACAGCTCTCCCTAGACCTCGATGCTCCTCAGGGACCTCTGGGACCTCTTCTCTCCACCCTCCTCCTGGGATCGCCTCCTCTCTGTGCCTTCAGTAACCTCTCCCCGCCCCCATACTCGGGAGTCCCAAACCTCTGTCCCCAGCAGGGTCTCTGCCTCCGGCCCCCACTGCATGTCCACCCAGATGACCCACAGCAACTCAAACTTCCAGGTCGGACACTGAGCTCATCTCTCCACCCACAAACAAGGTCATTTCACTCAGTCATGTGGCGTGAGTTGCAGCCCTCCCAGTCACAACACATGGCACTCAGTCACTGAGTCCATCCCTTCCAACTCCCAAGAACTTCTTCAGCCCGTGCCTTCCTCTCTCTTTCAACTTCTCCCACCTTGGTGCAGGCCACCACCACCTCTCACCTGGACAACTCACCCAGGAAGGGCTCCTGGTCTGGCCCCCACTCCTCCAACTTAACAGCGGCCTTTCCAAGACTTTCCAGAGGCTCAATGTGCTGAGCTTGGCCTGCAAGGCCTTCTCAGGCTGGTTCCTGCATACCCCCCCAGCCTGATCTTTCCCCAGGGTCTAGTGCTCCACAAAGTTCTGTCTAGTTCACAAAGACCTTCCTCAAGGCCTCTCATAGAGATTGTTTCCTTTCTGGAAAGGAAATCACTGTCTGGCCTTGTTCCTCACAGAACCATCCTTCAGAACCCCAAGGTCCAGGGAGCTACAGGGCAGTGGATGATTCAGGGAAGCTGGACCCGCCAAAGATGGAGGGCACTGGCCCAGCCCTGACCCCAACATTCCAGCCACATGCAGGGGGTCGGGGGTCCTCCCACACTGATGAGGTCCTGCCCTTCCTTGGGCTCCTTCAGGCCATTGTGGCTACAGAGACCACTCCACTTTCCTCTGTCCTCAGGGATGCCAGGCACCCTTGTCTCTGTCCCAAATCCCTCAGGATGGGCCACCTCCCCAGAGGTCCCAGAACCACACAGTCTGCAAGTATGTCTGTGTCGCTCTCTTCCTGTCACCATCATCACCAGACACCTCCTCCCACCAGGCACTGCCAGGAACCTGTCACCAAGGTGCTCTTTACATCCTCATCTTGGTCACAGACAGGACTATTTGTTTTTGCATCCAGCAAGTGTTTATTATTGTCCACCACGTGCCAGGCCCTCTGCTAGACACTGAGGGCCCAGGTGAGTCAAACACAGCTCCAGCCTTAGGGACTTCACAGTCTGTCCAGGAAGGTGGACCCAGACATGGGAAGTGAGAGCGTGCCAAGGGCTAATGGCAGTCTGTACACGGCTACGGAAGCACTTTCCAAAGCATGTTTCAATAGGCGGGAAGTACAAGATTTCCGTGATCAGAGAGGCTTGGGAAGCATGGGTTTTCAGGATGTTAACTGGCCCTGGGGACTGCAGGACTCGTCTGGGCTTTTCCTGTGCTGCCTGTGTCGGGAATTCCTGAGAGGAGGCAGGGCGTGAAGAGGGCTTCTCACACTCGTCTGAGCGCGTAACCCTTTTCTGAGTGTTCCAGGGTTGCATTTGGGAAATGCATTGCTGTGGGAACCTAGAGAATGGGGAGACTATTTCTGTGTTTGGGGAGGGACAGGAATGGTGTCGACCTGGAGAGTGAGTAAAAATAGGTGAATAAAAGCACATCTCTACCATGGCCGAGTAGCTCAGTTGGTTAGAATACCATCCTGGAACAACAAATTAATGTTTCCCTTCCCTTCCCTTCCCTTCCCTTCCCTTCCCTTCCCTCCCCTCCCCTCCCCTCCCCTCCCCTCCCCTCCCCTCCCCTCCCTTCCCTTCTCTCTCTCTCTCTCTCTCTCTCTCTCTCTCTCTTCTTCTCTCTCTCCTTCCCCTCCCCAAGATCAATAAAAAGAGCATTCTAGGAAAAGTGAAGGGCACTTGCCCCGGGGAGGCTGGAACCAGTTCCAAAGCAGGGTGCTGTCCCAGAGACAGTCTCTCTTGACAGCAACTGCACTGCGGAGAGGGGCTTTATCTATACAACCATTGTTAATACTCTCCCTCAGGAGCATGGCCTGAGACATCACGTCACTTCCTGGGATTCGGGCAGTATACTAAGGTCAGTGAAACATCTCACTTGCCTGTGAACCAGACAAACCTCTGTCTTCAGGTTCACCCCGCACCCGCTAGGAGCCAGTCTTCTGAAGAGAGGGCTTCCGTACCAGGGCTTCATCGTGGGAACCAACAAGTCTCCCTCAAAAGACCTCTCTTGCTTTATGTCAGCTGAATTTTGTTCTGCAGGAGCTATCAACCTGCAGATGTGTACACGTGTGTGTGTGTGTGTGTGTGTGTGTGCGTGCACACACAAACGCATGCGTGCAGACTCCTGTGAAGAAGTCCAAAGCTTCTCTTCTCTGGTGGGTTTCAACACCACGCTCACTCCCATTTGTATTCCTATCC
Organism: Phyllostomus discolor; assembly: GCF_004126475.2. Lineage (NCBI taxonomy): Eukaryota > Metazoa > Chordata > Mammalia > Chiroptera > Phyllostomidae > Phyllostomus > Phyllostomus discolor. The sequence continues at coordinate 23,336,592 of NC_040907.2, read as the reverse complement.
GCTTAGCCATCCTCTTCCTATCCTGAATATCACCTTCCCCAACTCACGTCTCTGTCTCCGTTGTGGCCCTTACCATCTCCCTAACACTGCCAGAGGAGAAGGAGAAAGAGGAGGGCAGAGGCAGAGGGGGACTGGGAGGAGAAGAGCTCGCCCACAGAGTGCTGACTGTGCGCCAGGCAGGCCCTGTTCCTGGTGCTCAACATGTGTCCCCTCGGGGAAGGGCAGGAGCTACCGATTCTGCCTCCTGTGCCTGGAGCACCCGAAGTCTGCATACAGTCCCCTAGGCCTCACCAACTGCCTGCCCTGCCCTGCCCTTGGAATTCATTCCTACTCCCAGGCTCACCCAGACAGAAGCAGCCCCTCCCGAGTGATTGCCCGCCCCCCCCCCCCCCCCCCCGCACTGCCCCATCTTGTCTCAGGTACAATCACCACCCTGCTCTCTGTAATGAAATTTGTTTCATATGAGATAGTTAGAAATTCCCCTAATTCTAATGAGATCTGGTTTGAGTGTGCACAAGTGTGCTTGCCTCTTCATAATACGGTTACATAACGTTTTCCAAATCACTTCCAGTTCTGTTATTTGGCTATAGAACAGGGGCGATCAACCCCATTTTCAGTGGAGAGACTATAGTCGCAGTCAAGCAGCGTTGACTGTGGAAGCTGATTGTGTGACTAGGAGCCCCTCACCCAGTGAGGCAGGGATGGTTAGGGTCTCCATGGCCCTATAAACCTCACCCAGAGAAGAATAATTTTAGAAGTCCCTTAATACATTGCTTTGCTTCCCATTATAATATCAAAGTGTGTGCTCACACTTTCCCTCTATTTTCCATTGCTTTCTCTGATCACACTGGGAAGTAGGCCCAGGTATGCCTTTTTATGGGGGAGGAAGTGGGGCTCAGAGAGGTTAAATGACCGGTGCTTGTGATGGAGCAAGAACCCTGCTCACAGACTAACCACATACTAAACCGCAGGTCTCACCTGAGTCCTATTGAACTCCATGGCTGCAGTGTGGCTGTGGGACTTAAAGATTGGCACATACCTACAGGGAGGGTTGCTGGCTCAATGGGAGTGCCTTTGGCATTTGGGTAATTCTTTGAGTGGGGCTGTTCTAGGCAATGCAGGACCCCAGTGTAGCATCCCTCTCCCCTAGACATGAACTACTCATAGCCCTGCCTACCCAATTATGGAGACAACCAAAAGAGTTCTCTCATATTTTTTAAAAAGCCCCCTATAGGGGTGGCATCTTCTCACCTTCACTTCTCCCCACTGCCACTTAGAACCATAGGACCAGGGTCTCAGCTTTGGACACTGGTCTCCTTTCTATTATCCCAGCTTCAGGACTTCTCTCTCTTGGGTTCCCTCAGCAAGAAAGTGTCAGGAGTTATTGAGCCTTGAACCCCAACCTATCTCTGAAGCCTGAAGAGGCTGTTCCTTTAAGGAGGCTGGTTCCTAGGACTGGGGGAGGGTGATGGGGAGGAGGAAGGTAGGATAGGGTGGTGGAAGGAAAGCAAGGAAAGGACCCCATATCTGCCCCTTGCAAGTCTCACCTAGTCGCCATACTCTGCATTACCACCCGCCTAACGTGGCGGCGTGCTTTTAAACAAAACATGCAAAGATTTCCCTCTCAAATTATCTCCCCAGGCGAGCTAGCTGGACCCGAGCTCCTTAATGCAAATAGGGCCTCCCACCTCTCTCCCCCAGCCCTTAGGCTATGGACCGCTAATGCGATTTCTTTCTTTTTGGGAATTTCTCTGTTTCCATTGAAACCACTTTTTACGGGGGCAGAGGTGGGTGCGTTTTCCAAGTGTCATCCAAAGGGACGGGCTTAGGAAGGAAACAGCTCAGGTAGAAGTTTGAAAAAAGTCATTTTGTTGTGGAGCCCGCCCCTTTCTGAGCCTCGTTTTCCTCCCTTGAGTTCTCAGTTAGTGCTTCCCTGGGCTGCTGAGTGGCTGCGTGCAGGGCAAGGCTTGGAGACCAGCCCTGGGTGGCACAGGTTTTCAGTTTACACCGGCCGTGCTTGGCGGATACAGAGATGGAGAAAACGGATATGGCTTCTGCCCTCCTGAGGCTCACAGTCTAGCAGGAAAACAAAACAAAACAAAACAGAAAATTTTAAAAGTTTAAAGCAATTAAAGGACACCTTAATCAGCAAGTAAAATAGATGTCATCATAGTGGGACAAACGGGCTCATCTACTTCCTGATGGGAAGCCCTGAGGACACCCCGCCCCGCCACAGGGGCCGCAGGAACCAGGAACCAGCAGGAAACCGCCAGGTAACCCTGAATTCAGGGTCAGGCCAAGAAGCAGCGGCAGGAGCCCTTTAGAAATACCAATGTCGTGAAAGAAGAACGAACCCTTCCAGACTAAAGGAGCTAAAGGGTCAAGACAAGATGCAATGCCTGATTCTGAATCAGATGCTGGATTGACAAATAATTTCTGTAAAGGACAGCATTGGGACATTTGGCAAAATGTGACTACGGATTGTTTTATAGGTATTTTATTGCATCTCTCTTAAATTTCCTGAATATGATCAGCATATTATGGTTACATAGAAAAACCTCCTTGTTTGGGGGAAACTTAGGTGGAAATGCTTAGGGCTAAAAGATCATAATGTTTGCAGTGTAGCCTCTGAGGGCTCAGAGAACAAATGTAGCAAATAACAACCCGTGAATTAGGTGAGAAATTTAGGGTTGTTGACTGAATTCTTTTTGCAACTTTTCTATGGGGTTAAAAAAAAAGTTGGAAAAAGAAAAACACTGGTTGGCTTTGTAAAGCATGATAATGCTATTGTAACTATGATTTGTAAATTTTTTAAATGTTGTATTTCAGAAGAGCAATTACAAGAAATGTAATGAGTGTGGGAGAGAAGTACAGGTCCAGCAGGGAAACACAATCCCGCTGAACGGTTTGGGGCAGGCTTCCGAGGAGGAGAGAGGAGTGTTTCAGCAGAGACTTAGAAAGGGGCCAGAGTGGGGTAAGTAGGGGAAGGTAGGAATGTGCTCTCCAGGCCCATAGTCCTACAGGTACAAGAGTGAGATAGCATGGTGAGGTTCACGGTACCTGAATGCAAAGTGGTGAGAGGCCTGGTGGAGAATGGAAAGAGATGGAGCTAGAGAAGACTTCATGCCACAGATGGGCCTGGGGAATTTGTCCTGAGGGCAACAGAGAGCTTTAAGCAGCGAAGTGACAGAATCAGATTTGCATTTGAGAAAGATCATTCAGGTGCTTTGGAGGATAATGGGAAGGTGCAAGGCTGAGGACAGTTAGATACTTTAGTCCTGTGAGTTGAATTTGAATTGCTCCCCTCTCCGGAGGCTTCCCGACTGCCCACTCTCCCTCCCAACTTAGGGGTGGAGCTTGAGTGCCTGATTTCAAACATGTGACCCACCCACCTCACCCCCAGCCCCCTTTTCCTCCATCATCAGAGGGAAGCAAAACGGCTGGCGGTTAGGTTTCAGACTCTGGAGCCAGGCTGCCTGCATTTAGTTTTCAATTCTGCTCCTTAGGAGCTGATGCCCTTGAGCAAGTTTCTTTTTTTGTTTTACAGTTTACATTATTCTTTTCAATATTATTTTGTATTAGTTTCAGGTATACAGCATAGTGGTTAGACAATTGTATACTTTACCAAGTGTTCCCCCTGACACCATGCATAGTTATTAGAATATTAATTTTTTAATTATTTATTTACTTTTAGAGAGAGGGGAAGGGAGGGAGAGAAAGAGAGAAACATCAATGTGTGGTTGCCTCTCGTGTATCCCCCACCTGGGACCTGGCCTGCAACCCAGGCATGTGCACTGACTAGGAATCAAACTGGTAACTCCTTGGTTCACAGGCTGGTGCTCAATGCACTGAGCCACACCAGCCAGGGCTAGAATAGTAGCTTTTAAATATTTACTTATTTAATTTTTAGGGAGAGGGGAAGAGAGGGAGAAAGAGAGGGAGAGAAAAACATCAATCCATTGCCCCTTGCTCATGCCCCAACAGGGGACCAAACCTGTAACCCAGGCATTTGCCCGAAGTAAGGTTGAAGCGATGACCTTTTGGTTCATGAGCTGACAACCAACTGAGGCCTGCTAGCAGCATATCATTGATTATATTCCCTATGCTGTACTTTACATCCCCATGACTATTCTGTAAGTACCCATTTGTACTTTTCAATGTCTTCGCCTCTTTCCCCCAGTCCTCTAATCCCCCACCCCTTTAGCAACCACCAGTTTGACAATTTTTTTACTTCAGCTTTCTATAAAATAGGGATAATCATCATCATCATCATAATTACATCACAGGGAAGTTGTGAGGATTAAATACCCACAACCGATAAGCACCACGTGGTTAGAAGAAAGCCTGGCCCATTAGGGCTTAATAAGTCTACTCCGTACCAAGTACTATTCTGGAAGGGCAGAGGTGGATGGGGGGAGGAGAGGACAAGTTCTTCCTCCTCAAAGATGCCAGCCTCACTGGACAGGTGGAGCACAGAGTCAATAAGAGCAATATCGAAGCACTGTATTATTGCCTCATTTACAGTATCAAATACAGCTGGAAACAACCGAGTGTCCATCAACAGGGGAGTGGCTAAGGAAATTGTTACATCCAGGGACGTTTAGAAAGAGATTTGGGAAATTCCCATTTTATCATATTAGGTGAAAAGACCAGAAGCAAAATTGCAAACCTTGTACAACTTCAATCATATTTTTTTAAAAGAATAAAGAGAAAAAAATTCAAAGGAAATGCACTGAAATATTTATAGTGGTTACCTCTAGATGGTGCTATTTGGGTGTGGTTTAAATATTTTTTTAAAAATCTGTTCACAAAATATCTCATGATGAGCATGAATTACTTTTTATTGGGCATATTTCAACCTTACTTCATTTGCTTTTGGTTACGAATGACTGATGGGTGGACATCACTGGCCCTCAGGAACACACAAATCAAACCGCAGTGAGATGCCGCGCCACACCTGCAAGGACGGCTGTAACCAAACAACACACAGTAAGTGTTGGTGAGGATGTGGGGGAGCTGGAATCCTCATGACCTGCTGGTGGGAATGTAAAATAATGCAGCTGCTTGGGCAAACAATCTGGCAGTTTCTCAAAAGGTTAAACATAAAGTTAGCATAAACGTAAAGTTAACAACAGCAATTTCAGTTCTAGTACATATATACCCAAGCGAACTGAAAACATACACTCACACAAAGGCTTGGGCATGAGGGTTCATAGCAGCCAAAAGTGGAAACAACCCAAATGTCTATCAAAGGATAAATGGATAAACAAAATGTGGTGCAATCATATAATGAAATATTACTTAAAATAAAGAGAAATTAAGTACTGATGCATTTTAATTTATTATAATTATATTACATATCAGGGCATACTATAAAAATAGCAAGGAGACCAACTACAGTAGCCAAAAGATGGAAGCAAGCCAAGAGCCCATCAGTGATGAATGGATAAGCAAAATGTGGCATATATTCAGACTTAAAGCAGAAGGAAATTCTGACACCTGCTACAACATGGAGGAATCTGGAGGACATTGTGCCCAGTGCAATAAGCCAGTCACAAAAGGACAAATATTGTGTGATTTCACTTATACGAGGTACCTAGAACAGTCGAATTCAGAAAGATGGAAAGTAGAATGGTGTTTGCCAGGGGCTGGGGGAAGGGAGGAATGAGGAATTATTGTTTAATGGGTACAGAGCTCCAGTTTTGCAAGGTGAAAAGAGAGTTGGAGATGATTATGCAACAACATGAATGTACTTAATGCCATGGAAACGCACAATTAAAACTCATAAATTTTATGTTACTTGTAGTTTACCACACACACACACACACACACAGAGCAAACAGGAAAAGTGATTGCCACAAGCCCTGCATTTGTCACTGACTTGCCTGCACCAAAGAGATCCAAATGACTTCATGTAATCCACACTCAACAGCATCGTTAGCAAGTAGCCCATAAGTGACACCGGCCATCAGAGCTTTAGGAGCTAAACTAACTTCTTAGGTGATGTGGTATTTTACAAGTTGTAATTAAAAAATGAATTACTTGTGGTTGGTGACTACTAAAATCATTAGCTTATACCCACTGCAAAAAAAAATTGTTTGCAAGTAACAAGCACAGATAGCTTGAATCAGGTGTTGCAAAATAACTCCAGTTCTGATTTTGGAATGATTCACCCTCTTTGAATTGATAAATTTGTGCCCTTGGGAAAAAGAGAACATGAAGTCACGTCAGTGGGTTTGACAGCCGTGGTGACTGGATAGAGAGACAAAGATGGTTATATTATCGTGACAGTTTTTGTGAGTGGTGCCCTAGAGATGCACTGTCTATAACCTGCACAACCACACTGAGCTCCCTGAGTGGCAAGCAGTGAGTTAGAGGGACATGCAAATGCCTCCCAGGAGCCTCAGAAATACATGGGAGAGAGGATGGACTTCTGTGGTCACCCAGGACTACTGTTATTAGAATAGAGCCTCAAAGACACATTAGAGTCTCCAGTTTCTGTGTGGGCAGATGTGTGTTTACTGGACCCAAAGGCCACCCCATCTTAAGCAGGGGAGCACAGAGGGAAGGGCTTTCTTCCTAGTGCCTGGAGCTGAGTGTGATGCCAAAATGGCATTAGTATAACTGCCACATTGTGAATTATTGTGGGCTGTAAGAGCTGAAATTGGGTCCTGAGGTGCTGGCCTTAGGGACAACCCAGCCCCTCGTGGCTCAGAGGTTCAGCTCCCCCCTGCCCCCATTGTCCCAATCCTAGAGTCAGGGAAGAGGACCCAGCACAGGAGTTAAGGGCTGGGGGCTTAGTGAGTGTCCTGTGACCCTAGTGTGTTGGAGTGGGGGCAGGGGGCACTGAGGAACCCTCCCAGACCGCAGTTAGGCCACTTCTGAGGGGTTGAGCTGGGGCTCTGAAGTTCTGGGGTTCTGGCCAAGTGCCTGCTCCAAAGCTGGGCACCAGTTCAGCCTCCCAGCCTGTTCTTGGTCTCCAATTCTATCCTACCCCACCCCTAGCTCACCAAAGACATGGCCCGCTGGATCTCAGCCCAGGCAGGTGCATAGACAGTGGCAACGCCCAAGGGAGAAAGTGATCCCATTCTTTCCCCAGGACCCTCTTTGCCCCTGTTTACCACCCCTTCCTCAGGGGTTCCTTTGTGGAAATGGAGTGGGAGCCAGAACAGCATAACCCTCAGCTCTTAATTAAAGGTGTGTGTGTGGCCCTGGCCAGTGTGGCCCAGTTGGTTGGAGCATGTCCAAAAGATGAAACGTTGCAGCTTTGATTCCCGATGAGGGCACATGCCTGGTTGCAGGTTCAGTTCCCAGGTCAGGGCAAATACAAGAGGCTACTGATAGGTGTTACTCGCCCTCTCTTTCCCCCTCCCTTCCTCTCTAAAATCCGTGAGCACGTTCTCTGGTGAAGATAAAATTAATAATAATAATAATAATAATAATATAAAGGGGTGTGTGTGTGGAGAGAGAAAGAGAGAGAGAGAGGGAGAAAGTGTGCTGAAAAATGAACATGTCTCTTTTCCAATTTTCCCACAGCTCCAACTCCCGCCCAGCTCCTCTGTGCAGGTGGACCTGGGGCTTGTCATTAAGTCTCCATCGTGGACACCTCTGCAGCTTTCATGCCTGGGGCACCTCTGCATCTCCCTCTGCTGCCCCTCCCCCTCTCAGCTTCAGCTGCATTCTGCCACCCAGCATCCCTGAAGCTACTGCCTCCCACCCCAGTGCCAGCCCTCAGAACCAGCTCTTCTCAAAACAACCCCCAGCCCCTCTCCAAGCAGAAGACTGGGGGAGGAGACAGAGAAAAGAAAAAGAGGAGTAAAGAGAACATGCTAAGTATAGCAAGATCATGTTTAGGGAGGGGAGAGTCTGCCAGGCTGCTATTTTATGCTCATCTCTTTACTTAGCCGGTCTGCCCATGGCCTGTCTCTCTCCCTCACTTCTCTCTCTGCATTTTCCTTTGACCTATTATTTATCATTCTTTCATTCATGTATTCTTTATTTGTTGAGCAAGTCCCAGTCAAATAGAACTATTGTACAAAATAATTTACATATAAGAAAAAAATTTCAAGCTCCACTTTTGGAAACTTTTACCCAATACCCCTTGCCCAGGGATGGTTCGTACCTACCCCCCAAAAAACTTCACTTCACCCAGGCGCACTTGTGGCAGCTGTACCTTCTCACTAGCACCCAAATCCCCTCACCCTGGGCTTCCTACAACACTAATCCGACTGACACCTACTTCAGGCTGGATTGTGGGAGGGATTCCCATGGCCTTTCTTGCCCAGAGGTCACTCAGTGATGCTCCCTCTGCTTTGCCCACACCACCGCATATGCTTGGGCCTCCCCCACTCCCCTTCCCCGAGACCCTATCTGTACTGCTTCCCCTTATCCCCTCAACCAAGGCCGAACTCCTGACTCCACCTAGACATGGATGTGAAACCCCTCAATTTGCCTCCTGACTCTAACTCAAATGGTGTTGGGATCTGAGTCTTGGGACTGGCCTTTTAAACTTGGTGCCAGGATGCAAGTTGAGAATACAGGCTGGAACTGTGCTCCCTGCAAAAAGCTGGAGTCAGGAAAGGGCTGTTCTGATGTTCATTTGGATTTACAAAACTCTCTACCTGCCCATTGTCTGGGGGATGTACATCAGAGGTGGAAATGGACCATTTGGTCCAGGATGAGAGAGATATTAATGTCGGTCCTGAGAAATCTGAACCTCTTGCCTAAGCAATTGGTGATTCGAGGGCTACAAGCCTAAATCACCTCCTTGATTTGGAAACCCCAACCTCAAAGTAGCCTGAACCCAAGATAAAAATTGACCCAGAGTCAATGAACCACGTTGGTCAGAAACAATCCACAATCTACTGCATAAACCAGGATATTTCTAGAATCCTATGGAAGAAAATTTCCCAGAAGATATGTTCACAAGTAAAAAATAGAAGACAAGTAAGGAGATCAAATATCATAAGGTATAGTCTGCAAAGCATAGATAATGATTGAATACGATTTTACCTGTTCAGAGAGAGAGAGAAAATAAAATACATGAGACATAAATAAGACCTTGGAAAAATTAACAGATGAATTTGAAACACATTCTAAAAATAAGTTTTAGTCTTGTTTTTTTTAATGATTTTTTAAAGATTTTATTTATTTTTAGAGAGGGAAGGGAGGGAGATAGAGAGAGAGAGAGAGAGAAACATCAATGTGTGGTTGCTGGGGGTTCTGGCCTGCAACCCAGGAATGTACCCTGGCTGGGAATCGAACCTGGGACACTTTGGATCCCAGCCTGCGCTCAATCCACTGAGCTACGCCAGCCAGGGATATAAGTTTTAGTCTTTAAAAAGAATTCAATGAATGAGTTAAACATTGACTAGACATAACTGAAGAGAGAATTATTGAATTCTAATATATTGATCAGTGGAAAGAACCCAGGATATAGCACAAGATAAAGATGCAGGGGAAAAAGTGAAGAGATTCAGGTAATAGGGTGGTATGCTTCAAAATGTACCTAAAAGGAATTCCAGAAGGAGAGAAGGAGAGAAAGAAAGTTTAAGAGAGATAATAGCTTATAATTCTCTGGAGCTGGTAAATGGCATGAATTCTCAGATTGAAAACAAACATGGTGTCCCATGCTGAATAAGTCAATGGAGAGAAACACTTAGTACATCACAGTAAAACTGCAAAACATTAAGGAAAAATAGAAAATCTTAAAAGCTGCCAACAAGAGAAGATAAATTACATGAAAAGGAATAGTAGCCAGACCAACAGTAGACTTCTCAACAGCAGCAATAGCTACTGGAGGGCAATGGAATAATATCATCAAAGTGTGAGAGAAAATAACTACCTGCTTAGAGTTCTATATCTGGCTAAACTAGCACAGGAAGATGAGGACAACATAAAGTTATTTCAGTCACATAAAAACAAAGGCAGATCTTGTTAAAAGAATTATTAAAGGATGGATTTCAGCAACAAAGACATTAAATCCAGAAATAAGTTGTGGAATGCAAAAATCAGCAATGTTAAAAATGTTTTCAAATATCAAAAAAAAATTCTATCTCCTCTGCAGGTTTCTCCTTCTCTAGTCATCCCCTACATACTGTTTTTCCCTTGAATTTTGTCCTCTTTCTTTTCTGACTCTACCTGGGCAATCATATCTATATAAATGCTTTCTACTCCCATTTATAAACTGATGCCTCGAAAGATTTTATCTCTGTTCTTGATTTTGGGTTCATATGTGCAACTTCCTGAGGACCTCCCTATTTGAATGGCCCGAAGACAACACATCGTGCCCAAACTAAATTCACCACCTTCTTTCAAACCACTCTGCTTCTAGTTCCCTTTCACAATAAATGGCACCAGTACCTACCTACGGAGGGACCCAAGCTACACTTCTGATCATCATGTTCAACCCAGTTTCCTTGAAACCCATCAGCTACTGACTTCTAAACTGTTTCTCAAATCCACCTCTCCTTCCCCAAGTCCTTGCTTTGATTCAGGCCACCATCATCCTGGGCTGTGCTGGTGATGAGGGGTCACCTTGCAAGTATCGAAACCCTTCACTGATCCTCTGGATGAAGAGGTGAGAAATTTAGGGCTTATCCCCCAGGGAGAAAAAAAGTGCCTGATTTACATCCAGGTACAGAAAGTTATTTTCTTAGTTTTGGCAAATGTACCATGGCAATATGAAATGTTAACAATGGGGCAATTGAGTGAAGAGTATACAGGAACTCTCTGTACTATCTTTGTAATTTTTCTGTAAATTTAAAGTTATTCCAAAATAAAAAGTTTATTAAAAACGGAAGAGCAAGTTAGAGCTGAGCCTAGGGTTGGAACCCCAGAAGAACACAGTATCTGAACAGAGAAAGGAAAACTTCTCTTCTTCTTGGACAAGCTGCTTTGCTGCTGTGAACTTCAGTTTGTTCATCTGTGTAACGGGGGATTATCCTTTGGCAGTGAAACTGCTGGGAATATGGTGTGATCATGAAATGAACAAAGGGACAGGAAACGGGTCAGGGTCCCAGCAGTGAGATTCAGGACCAGCAGGGAAGCAATCCCAAACCCTGGGCAGAGGCAATGGTGGGGTTGGGTCCAGCTCATTCCATACAGTGCTGAGGCTGGCTAATTCAAGTCTCCTGCACTGGGAGATAAGGCAGGGTCTGCCTGATGGAGCAGGGACAGGCAGAGACTAACACTTCCTCAGAGATGATGTCCCAAAGCCCTGGGCCCTGGTTGGCTTATCTCTGGCTCCTCCTGTCCTCATGGACCTCCTGGGAGAGATGGAAGTTCAGAGGAGGTTGAGGAGGCTAGAGCCCAGTAAGAGTAGTAGCCCAGGTTCTGGCCCCAGAGGACAGGTCCTCTCTCTCCCATCCACAGAGCTAGGCAGGCAGATAGAAGCTCATGGTGCAAGGGACAAAGTGGCAAATTTGGGCTGGGGCAATGAGAAGAGCTAGGCTCTGGCAGGTAGAGGCTGAGCATTCTTGCTTGCCTTGGCCCTCCTTTGCATTAATTACTCACGAGATGGTTTGTGTGCTGCTCTCCCCTTGTGCTATTTTAATTAACAGAGATCTCCTCCGAGCAAACCAGCTGCTGTGTAAATTGTCAAACTATCAGCACACAGAGGATGGTGCCATGGGGACATGAAGTGTGGGAACTATACCAATGGGCTCCCACTCCTTGGGTCCTTTGAACCTCCACTAACCCCACCCCAGTAGTAATAATGGGCAGAAGAATGTCAACATCAGGAACTTGTCTTTGGGTTCAGATAGACTTAGGTTTCAACTTTAATTGGCTGTGAGAATTAGGGCAGATCACTTAACCTTTCTGAACCCTATTTTCCTCATCTGAAAAACGGGAATAATAATGATTATCTTGTCACAAGGATTATGGTAGATAATATGTATTATACATTTCACCTTGAGCCTCTAGTGCCCAATAAATATGGCTTGCTAAGTCTATTTTTCTCATCAATATAGAATTTCTCACAGGCCCTTTATAAGTTCATAATGACCAGAGAGAAAATTTTAACTAAAACATACATGGGAGAAATCCCATAGTTCTTATTATTGACTTTCTATTTTTCTATGTACTATCACTCTGTGTTCAGAGAAGGCTTGTTTTCCCAGTAACATTGCCTCCTCTCAGATCATTAGAACTTTGTAATTCCCTTCTTCCAGTTTTCTCCCTTCCCTAGCAGGTCCATGAGTGGACTGAGCATTCTCCTTGAGGCTCTTTTAAAAAAAGAAAGATTTTATTTACTTATTTTTAGAGAGAGGGGAAGGTAGGGAGAGAGGGAGAGAAACATCAATGCGTGGCTGCCCCTCACACACCCTCCACCAGGGACCTGGCCCGAAACACAGACATGTGCCCTGACTCGGATCCCCTGACCCATTGTTTTGCAGGCTGGCACTCAATTCACTGAGCCATGCCAGCCAGGGATCCTTGAGACTCTTAAATTTTACACACAACTACCCTCACTGAATAACTGGACAAATAAATAGATGGATGGGGGTAGGGGTCTTTAAGGAGGAGCCATTGGCCAACCTGAGTCCTGAAGGATGAGTTATTTAGGTGACAGATGAACTGAGGGAAAGGGAGGGTTTTGTGGGCAGAGAAAATACTATGTTCAAATGCCCAAAGGCCAGAGATAGCGTACCGTATCTGAGGAGCTGAGAAGGATTTAGCGGAACAGAAAAGGCATATAGAAGGCAAGGGGGTAGCTGTGGGAGATGAGGCTTCAGAGAAAGGTGGGGTCTGAACACAGAAGATCTTGTTAAGTCCTCTTTCAGAATTTGGATTTTATCCTATTGGCAAGGAGAAGCCAATGAGGAAGTTTGTCCTACAGACAGACATAGTCAGATTTGTATTTTAAAAGGATCACTTAGACGTTGTATAGGGAGTAAACTAGAAAAGGCAGGAGTGCATCCCAGCACCTAGTTAGGATGGTGGTGTTTGAGTTTAGGTTAAGCCTGAGAGTGTCATGGGAAGATGAGAAGTGGAGCTCTTTTCCTTTAGAAGATCTTCAGGAGGTAGAAGCTATTAGGGAGTTAATATTGATTAGACATGGGTAGTCAAAGAATATGGCAGAGAAGGAGGAGGCCAATAAAAGGTTGCCAGAGAGGTAAGAGGGAGACAAGAGTCAGAACTTGCCATGAAAGAAGACAACCAAGGGAGAGAGTTCCAAGGAGGGAATGGTCCACAGCAGTCAATGCTGCTAAGAGGTCCCAATAACAGAGACCGGGAGGTGGACATTGGGTTTAGCTCCAAAGAGATGGCTGGGGCAGCTGGGGTGGAGTGCAGAAAACAGCGGTGATTTGGGAAATGAAGTGTTGGTAAGAAGAGGAGAGAGAATGAGTGAAGACAACTCTTTTAAGAAAATGGTCAGTGAGGGAAAGGGGAGAGACATAGTGGCAGATAGAAGGAAATGTAGAGAGTGATCATTTATTTTAAGATGGAAGAGATTTGAGTGTATTTACATATGAAGGAAGGGTATAGGTGAGAGTAAGTGATTGAAGATATAGGAGATAGGCATCAGTTGATGGAGAAAGGTTCTAGAAGAGGTGGGAGTGGGGGGATACAGAACATCAGTAAACAATTAGCTGTGGCTGCTTCTGAGATGGGAGGAGGTGTGGCTGAGGACAAATGGAAGTAGGTTTCTATGGGGGTGGGGGTGCAGGGAGGGTCTGTTTCTGATGATCCCTAATCCTTTTATGTTTTCTGGAAAGAAGTGAGATTAAGTGCTGAGAGTGAAGCCCGGAGGTGGTGGAGATGTGGGCTTGGCAAGAGGTATCGACACTGCCGTTTGGAGAAGGGCCAGCAGGGAACTGATCAGGACTTTGTAAAAGGCCTGTGTGCAAGGCTGAGGCCCTGATGAAAGAACAAACATGTGCCGCTCCTTGGATACAGTTCCACGATGGTGTGTATGTTTTCCTTAAGCACATGCACGTTGTTGCATAATCATCACCATCAACCAGCTCCAGAACTCTTTCATCTTGCAAAAACCCCTCTGTATCCATTAAACACCAATTCCACACTCCCTGCTCCTTCCAGCCCCTGACAACCACCATTCTACTTTCTTTCTCTGTGGATCTGATGACTCTAGGTGTCTCATACAAGAAGAATCATACAATCTTTTGTGACTGGTGTATTTCACTTAGCACAGTGTCCTCAAGGTTCATTTGCGTGGTAACATGCATCAGAATTTCTTCCCTTTGAATGGCTGAGTAACATCCCATTGTACATATATACTACATGCATTTTACATTTTATATTCTTCCTTAATCTGCAAAATCCTATACCATGGAGACTATTGTCCTCATTTTCCAAGTGAGGAAATTGAGATGTAGAAGGGAATTGGCCTCCCCTACAGGAAGGACAGCCCTAGAACCCAGGTCCCACCTGTTTCTCTCCTCATCTCTTACTGTATGACAAGGCTGTCAGGTACAGGTCTCATGCTCACCCATGACCGAGGTTCTCAGACAGCCCATGGTGGGAGTTCTGCCCCATGTCCCTTCCACATGCAGGTCACCAAAGCTAGACTTTGTTGTGTAGACGCAGACTGAGACAGGGACTAAAACCCTACGTAGACCTCCATGGACAGACAGGGAGATTCCTTGGCTGTAGGTAAGGAAGGGGCTTGTTAGTTGGAGTCATTGGCTCTGGCAGAAGGTAGTAAGACCTGGCTCCTCCCTTAGGGATGGGATGCTCAAATAGAGGTGGGATTTCTGGCATGGAATAGCAGAAGAAAGAGTGTTTAGTACCATTGGAGTGGGAGGTTCCCTAGGCATTTGCCAGACAGGCTAGCAGCATGCTCAGCTGCATTCCTCTGAGGCAAACTGTTCCAGATGGAACTTCAAAGGTGGGTGGGAGGAGGAGGAGGGAAACACATTAGGGCAGAGTTCCATAGCCAAACCTGGCATAGCTAAGTGCCGGCATGTATGAGGGTGGACTCAGGTATGAACTACATGTCGGAAAGTGCAATGCCTTGTGCAGGGTCATGCCCAAGTCTACAGAAGGGGAGGGGAGTCCCACACCATCTCAGCCACAGGGCAAGGACTCTGTGTCTACTCCCACCCCCATCCTGGGCCCTGTGGAAGGAAGGCATCAAGAGGACAGATCACATCACGTTAGAACCTGGCCTGGCCTGGCTTGTGGCATCTTTCGGCATGGCTCACCCTGGTGTAGGTTGACACAGAAGCCCTCTGGATGTTGCCTGGTGCCTCATTAATGGCACTGTCAAGCTCATTAAGTTGATCTTTCTCCTCTTCTTAGTCTCCAGCTCTGAGCTGTCGCTTCGGTCACTTCCAGCCTGGGGCTGGGTTAACCCTCAGTGGATGGTTCCAGCATGGAGGATTCTGTGGAGGTTGGGTTGCAATCAGTCCCATGACACAGATTCAGAAAGACTGACCAGCACTCTTGGAGGGGGTAGATTAGTTTGCTAGGGCTACTGTTACAAAGTACCACAAACTCCAACAACAGAATATTCTCTCACAGTTCTGGAGGTTAGAAGTCCAAGATCAAGGTGTCAGCAGTCTTGGCTCCTTCTGAGAGCTGTGAGGGAGAATCTGTTCCAGGCCCTTCCCCAGCTCCTGGTGGGTTGCTGGCAATCTGGCGTTCCTTGGCTTGTGGAAGCATCTCCCCCATCTCTGCCTTCATCTTCATGTGCTGTTCTCTGATGTGTGTGGCTGTGTCCAAATTTCCCCTTTTCACAAGGAGTTCATCTTATCGGATTAGGACCTACCCTAAGGACCTCACTCTAACCTGATTACCTCTGTAAGGACCCTGCCTCAAGAAAAACCACATAGAGGCTAAGACTCCGACCTATTTTTTTCTGGAGAACAGAATTCAACCCACAATAGGGGACAATTTTTTGCCTTTCACTACCCCCACTTCCAAATACCATGTGTCTTTGGGAAATCCCTAAGCCTTTCATCCAGAATGGCATGAACTAAGCTCAGAAATGACTTCCTAATAGGACATGGTGATAGACATGTCCAGGGCTGGGGGGAGAGAAGACAGAGGAAGAGGAGGAAATAGAGAAGCAGGGGGCATTGTGGGAAAAAATCACATCCTCATTTATTTTCAGGACAATGCTAATAAGAAAGGAAATCTCTCTAAGGATTGGGGTTGAATCTCTCAGCTGGACCCAAGCCAAAGCCTTGGCCAAGGGATATGATTTAAATTAAAGAACCTTTCTTCTCACAAAGTGTTGACTGAAAGAAGTCACACATAAAAGAGACCCTGCCATATAATTCCATTTACATGAAAGCAAAGACTAGACAAAAGATATCTATGGTGACAGAGGTCAGAAGTGGTCATCTTTGGGAGGAACTGGTTGGAAGGGGACACAGGGAGTCTCTAGGGTACCTTGTTCCAGGTGGGTGACACCACTGAGCTTTATATTTCAGATGATCTCACGTTACTATACATTATGCTATAGACGAATAAGTAAATTAACCCATTCCTTACTTTTCTGCTCTCCAGTGATCACCCCAGGCCACTCTGTCAGCTGTTCCCATAGTCTTTGTGTTTGCAGATGCTCACAAATGTGAAATGATGCAAACATCCAGCATTGTGTCCAGCACACAATAGATACTCACAAAATGCCAGTTCACACCACGCTCCCATGCACTTCATGATCTGAGGATAGGGCAGGGGCGGTGTCTGGAGATCTGGCCTCCCTCCTCGCCTCCCATTCATGGAGTGTGGCTCTAGGCCCTGGAGTGGAAGGCATTTGAGCCTTGGCGGTAGACTAGTGCAAAATTATGTCCCCTACCCCCAGGAACAGAACACAGTCCAGCAGAAACCCCAAATCATAATTAAAAGATGCCCTGCAACTCTCTCAGCAGCATAAATTTTGAAGATGAAAGTAAATGATTAAAATAATTAAGCACTTCAAGCTGACATGCTGGAGCAGAATCTTGCCAGTGGACGTTTGTCAGTAATTAGCTAATTAATCCTGGCGCAGATTATAAGCCATAACAAACCAGTCAGGCTGAACGGTGCCGGCTGCTCAGAATTAGATTTTTTAAAGAGAGGGGAAGGGTTTGGGGGGGGGGGGGCGGGGTGTGGTGAGGATTGGATGGATAAGTGGGAAGGAGGAAAAATAAGAAAAAGACACAGCATTTGTGGCCACCTGTCCTTGCCTGAGCTGATAGTGTGGGCCAAGCCTCAAGGGGCCTTCTTGGAGAGTTCTGAGCCTGCATCCAGGCCAGACGGAGCCCTTGCTGGGACTTCTAGCAGAATGGATGCTGGGAAGGGCAGGGAGTGCTCTGGGCCCAAACCAGAAGGAACAGTGGGAAGAAGTGCAGGTAGGGGTTGATGTCCACCTCAGGTGGGTACACACTCATCGTTTTAGTCAGCAAGGGACTTTAACAGGGACAAGGGGTCCATTTCTGTGAGGGAAAAAAATGACAAGATCCAAGCGGGAATCAGAGCCCAGCCAAGCAATCTGGGATCAGGATAAGCTGTAGGCTAAAAATATAATGTGCGCCACAAATGTAATTAAATAAAATAAAAAGAAACAGATGGAATTAATTTTAATAATGTACTTTATTTAACCCAATATAGCCCAAGGCTATCTCTTCAGCATATATTAATAACAAATCTTTTTTCAGGCGATATTTTACTTTTGGGGGGGGGCATTATATCTTTAAATTCTGTCATGTGTTTTACACTTGCAGCTCACCTCAGTTCAGACTAGTCATATTTCAAGTGCTCAGTCAGCTGCACGTGGCTGGGGCTCCGGTACTGGATGACAGCTGTAGACGTAAAATGAAGCCAGGAAGTGGGATCCCAAGCCCTGGGACGGTCTGCAGCAGGATGGAGGCAAACCAGAGGGACATGACCTCCTCATTGTCTGTCTTTCTCTCCTTGGCACTTCCCCCTAGCTGCTCCTGTTGGCTATTTCCAGCCACATCAGCCTCAGGGTCAAGGGTCTCCAGGATGAAGGGTCTGGAAAGTACAGAGGAGAGTACAGAGGGGCTGGATTTCGGCCCTGGTGCACACACGCGGAACAGGGCAATGCTGCTGCTGCACACAGAGCGGCGCCCTGCTGTCCTGGGGCGCCCGTGTGTCTATGCACTGAGTGTTCCGGAGGCGCTCCAGCACAGGAGCCCTGGCCTTCAGAGAGCTCCCTGCAGCTGCAGCCATTGGTTGAAGCTCAGATTCCTTCACAATAATCACACAAGTGATGGCACATTTCTCTGTAGCAGAATGTTCTGTAAAGACCGTCAAATGGAATCTGTCTCTTGGGTAATAATCAAGATCTTTATTCCTCAGTTTTTTTTTTATTGTGGTAAAATACACATGACATGAAATGACCATTTTAACCATTTTAAAGCCACATGTACAGTTCAGTGGTACTAAGTACACTCACATTGTTGTGCAACCATCACTGCCATCCCCTTCGGAACTTTTTCATCTTGCCAAACTGAAAAACTCCGTACTCATCAGCTAATGACTCTCCATTTCCCCCACCGCTGGCCACCACCATTTTACTTTCTGTCTCCAGGGATCTGACTGATCTGGCTATTTTACATATACAAAATCATACAGACTTTGTCTTTTTGTGACTGGCTTATTTCATTTGGCATAATGTTCTTAATTCATTCATGTTGTAACATGTCAGAATTTCCTTCCTTTTTCAGGTTGAATAATGTCCCATTGTATGTGTGTACCACATTCTGCTTATCCATTCATTGTCCGTGGACACCTGAATTGTTTTCACGGTTTAGTTGTTGTGATAGCTAATCAGTACCTTTTTGAGGCAGTGACCTACGGCTTCCTGTCAGAGACCAGTCCATTTTCCACCACCGTCTTGGCTGAGGCTCTGTGTAGATGTGAACTGAATCTCTTAGAACCCAGATCAAAGCCCTGGTAAGAGTGAGGGAGTAAAAGGACACAGCCTCTGGACCAGGGGCACAGACCCATGGGTGCAGCCACGTCACTGCCCCCACCGCCTGGAAAGGAGGTCTGGAGAGAGGACAGGAGGCAAAATTCTGACACAGTCAGAATGGAGGGCAACAGAGGCCACTTTAACTCCTAAACTTACCGCCAAAGAAACACAACACTCTTTCTCCTGTTCCCCAAACCTCACCTTTATTTAGGCAAATATGTGTTGCCTGCCTGTAGGAAGAAGGAGGAACGGTCTCTTGTTGTACACTGAAAGATTCACATTGACTGTGCGTCTTAGCCAAGCTCTGTGCCTGCAATAGAATAAAGTAGCATTGCTTACGGCCAAGGGATATATGCACAGAGAATCCTGTGGTGGCTCAGAGCTCAGGAACATCCCAAGGAGCTCAGTTGGTCAGGGAGGGCTTCAAGGAGGAAGTAAGCTTGAGCTGTACCTTGGAGATGGGTAGAAATCAGAGAGCAGAGAGGAGGAAGGAGGGCACTTTGATAAGGTAATGTAACATAGACCCTCTCATTCACACAGTTCTTTAGAGCTTCCCAAATAAGTTCACGTGTATAATCTCATTTCACCCTCATTGGGCTGTAGGGCCCCAGAGATGCCGTCTTATTTGAGAGGCAGTATAGCATAGTAATTAAGAGTGAAGTCTTGGATTTCTGGTTCAATGTGGCAGATGGAATGCATGAATTTATATCTTCTCTCTCAACAAACCTCACTAAAATAAAAGTAAAAGAATATAAAAGAGGCAATAGTGGACCACAGATGTCAGCACATTTTTAGAACACGTCAAGTGAATGAAGGAGTTGGCAGAGCTGGGATAGCTGCCTACCAAGTGCTACAGCAAAGGATGCCAAAGAGCAGCCAGCCAAATGGAGACCCAGGGCCAGGGAAAGAACAGATATTGGAGGCAGCAGTTACTGCAGAACGTGGGAGCAAAGCATGGGGCAAAGAGCAAGGTTAAAACTCTGCATGAGAAGCAGGTCCCTTCCCTATCACACACAGACAGCTGGTTATATCTTCATTACCTTGGCAGGGACTGGAGGTTTCATTCCATTGAGAAAGTGAACCAGAAGGTCTCCAGCCAGGAATATGGGGCCCAGTGGAAATCAGGGTAGAATGTCATAATGAAAGGAGGGGCATTGAGAGAAAGTCTGATCAGGAGATTATGGGACCTGTGAGACATGGTTTGTAGAGTGAATACCCACCGCCTGAGGAGGAGACTGGGTTCTTCACTGGTGCAACTGAGCAGAGAAAATATTTTTAGATATTGGGAGAGCTATCAGATAAACTGGAGAGGACAGATTCACAGAAATAATAGAATAAGATTAAGTTCCCAAAGGTGTGATGAATATAATAAATGGAAATAGGCAGGTCCCAAATCCCATTAACATAAAGTTTTAGATAATCAAAGGTACAGATAAAAAATCTTTTTCCATGTAGCAAGGACAGGATACACACAAAGGGTAACCAAGAATCAGGAATAGCAAAGGACTCTCTACAGCTATACTAAAGCAATACCTTCAAAATTCTAAAATATAAAAATTTTTCTGAGATTTCAAAAATATTACTTCTCATATATTCTCTCTCAGGAACTTACTAGAGGATGTGTGCCATCAAAAGGAAGAATTAGCCCTGGCTGGTGTGGCTCAGTGGGTTGAGCACTGGTCTACGAACCAAAGGGTTGCTGGTTCGATTCTCAGCCAGTGTAAATACCTGGGTTGCGGGCCAGGTCCCCAGTCGGGAGCATGCAAGAGGCAACCACACATTGATATTTCTCCCTCCCTTCCCCTGTCTCTATAAATAAATAAATAAATAAAAAAAATATTTTTTTTAAACTTCAAACTTTTTAAAAAGATTTTATTTATTTATTTTTAGAGAGGGAAGGGAGGGATATATATATATATATATATATATATAGAGAGAGAGAGAGAGAGAGAGAGAGAGAGAGAGAGAGAGAGAAAGAGAGACATCAATGTGGGGTTGCTGGGGGTCATGGCCTGCAACCCAGGCATGTACCCTGACTGGGAATCGAACCTGTGACACTTTGGTTCACAGCCCACACTCAATCCACTGAGCTACACCAGCCAGGAATAAATAAAATCTTTTTAAAAGGAAATTAAATACAATATTAGTTTCAGCAGTGACCATGTGTGCAAAATCAATAACAGTAAAAGATAAATATCAATTTAATAAAAAATTGTGATACAATTACAACAGAAGGATGCAGGGGGGAGAGGTCTGGGCATGGAGTGCCATAGAATATTAAATTATCACCTTTCATAATAGATTAAGAACTAGCATAAAGGCATATTATTCAGAGGTAAATACCAGCAGACACAGCTAAAATGATAAGCAGTTGCCATGGGAAGTGAGACTTGGGGATGGGGTATAGACTATTGTCTTTTTTGACAAAATTTATAGCACTAGTTGACTTTTTAAGACCAGGTATGTGTATTAATATAGAAAAGAAACAGAAATGGGATATTATTCAGCCTTTCAAAAAGAAGAAAATTCAGACAATGCTGCAATATGGATGAACCTTGAAGACATTATCCCGAGTGAAATAAGCCAGGAATAAAACAAACAAATTCCACTTGTATAATTCCACTTGTACGAGGTGCTGGAGTAGTCGGATTAGAGAGACAGAAAGGAAAACAGTGGCTGCCAGGGGCTGGGGGAAGGGGAGAATGGGGTGTTATTGTTTAATGGGGACTGAATTTTAGTTTTGCAGGATGAAAAGAGCTCTAGGGATGGATGGTAGTGATGGTTACTAACAATGTGAATGAACTTAATACTACTAAACTGCATACTAAAAATAAATAGTTTAAAATTGATTAATATGGTAAATTTTATGTTATATGCATGTCACCAAAATTTAAATTTTTAAAATTAAAAAAGAATGCAGCCTGTAATTAGATTTCCAGAAGATTAAATGTGGGGTTAGAATGTAGACATTAAATGTAAACTCCAAGAGGGCAGGGAGTTTTTCTGTCTGCTCACCATCATATCCCCGAAGCCTAGTATAGTAGTGAGTCAACAAACATAGTAAGCACTCAATAAATGCTATCTGCTATTATTCTTTGTATACATCTTCTGGGTGCATTCCTTCATGCTGGGACATCAGCATTGCTTGTCACTGTGCATATGCACATGTGCACACACATGCACACAAGTACGCAGGTAAACCTCAGGGCATACTCCTGCAAGTGCTTGCTGAATGTATTAAAAATTATTTTGAAAGTTAAGCATTACCACTCCATTTTTCCGATAAAGAAAGTGAGGCCATTTGGATGCAAGTCTGATCTTTTTCCCTCAGCAGCTAACAGCTGAAGTGTTGTAGAAGCACAGAGCTGAGAACTCACCTCGACTTAATAGGAATAACAAATGGACCTGCTTGCCTGGAAAAGATTTGTGCAGAGGAGGAGTGGGTGATGACTTAGAAATGTGCATGCTTGTCAGATGGTGGGAGAGCACCTTCAATGTAAGGTGAAGGGAACTGGAAATTATTCAAAAGCAATGTAGAGCACTGAGAGTCTTCATATGAAACAGGAAGCTTCATGTGGCAGAGAACGCAGAGTATACTGGAGTGGGAGGCTGTGGCATTCTCCTAGGAGGCTGCCACAATGAAATGATCATTTTCTAAACTGGCGTAATGGAGGCAGTGGCAGTAATACTAAAAAATCAATGAAGTTTATAAACCTCTAGTCAGACGGATCAGAAAAAAATAGAGAGAGAAGATACACATTACCAATATCAATATCAGGAACCAGAGAGGAATTATAACTACAGATTCTGCAAAAATTAAAAGAATACTAAGGGAATACCATGAACAACTTTACACCAATAAATTTGATAACTTGGATAAAAATACAATTTCCTCGAGTTGCTCAGGAGAGATAGGTAACTTGAATGGCCCTACATTTGATAAAGAAATCACATCTTGCTTTTAGGTAAAGGGGATGCACCTACAAATTCCCATTGCTAATTTCACCAAGTCTTGGCATTCAGTACCACCAAAGGCCCCATCTCACTCATCTGGTTCATCCAAAGAGTAGGTTAGGCTAGTTTAAAGTAGGCTCTCATGTCTTCTAGTCAGAAGAATCTTGACTAATCCAGGGTCTTAAAGAAAACTAAGACAGACAGTGGTGTCTGTCCATGGTGCTGACTCGGAGCCCCCACTCACTGCTTCAGCATGGAGTCAGGGCCACCGAACGCAGCCTCAACCCGCGCACCGGGTACCCTGTGGACTCTGTCCATGGTCCTGACAACAATCCTCTACCACTAAAGCCCTACTAGGGTCGCTGTCAGTTTATAACTTTTAGTCACACTGTCCAGATTGGGGAACTCAAGAAGGCTCTCTCATTTGGCTGTAACATCAGATGGTCTCACAGTGTCCAACTTAAGAGAAAAAACTAACTGAGGAATCCTGCCATGACTATGAAGACTATGTATAATATGGGTAATGGAAGAGATCGCAGCTGGACAGGCACAAGAATGCCCAGGGCATCCCAGATACCATGTGACAAGCTTAGGAAAGAAACTCTAAGTCCAGATGAACCTTGTGGATTTGATGAATCTGAACCTGTCTTGTTCCCTTGCTGAAAATGGACATTTCACTCTCCCAAAGGCAATCCAATACTGGAGCTGAGCTTCCTTGGAAGCAGAACTTCTCCATGTCAGCAAGAGCCTCAGTGGCTCTTGCTGTCACTTGCACTTCACACTCAAAGAATAAAAGATAAATAGAAGTGGGATCAACCTAGGAAGGCTCCCCAGAGTTTGGGTTCCTCTTGAGGAGAGTGGAGAGTCAATTTCCAACTAACATTTTTAGTTTTTACTGTGTGCCAGGGACTGCAAAAATACTTTTACACATGCTTCCTTATTTAATCCAAACAATCCAGTGAGAACACTATTTTTAATTCCGTGTGTATTAATCAGGTTTCTCCAGAGAACAGAACCAATAGGATATATATAGAGACATACATAAGAGGAGACTTTTTATAGTATTTGGCTCATGTGGTTTTGGAGGCTGAGAAGTACCACAACATGCCATCTGCAAACTAGAGAACCAGGAAACTGGTGGTGTAATTCAGCCTGAGTCTGAAGACCTGAGAACAAGAAGCTCTGAAGTCCTAGAGAAGGAGAAAAATGAATGTCCCAGCTCAAGAAGAGAGAGGGGGAACTCACCCTTCCTCTGCCTTTTGTTCTATTTGAACCCATCAACAGATTGAGTGATGCCCACCCACACTGGTGAAGGTGGATCATTTTTACTCAGTCTAATGATTCATGTGCTAATCTCTTCCTGAAACACCCCTACAGACACACGCAGATATGTTTTACCAGATATCTGGGTATCCCTTAGCCCTGTCAAGTTGACACGTAAAATTAACCATCACACATACATGTAAGGAAACTGGAGCCCAGAGGAGCAAATGATTTGCCAAATGCCACATAGGCAAAATGGGGCAGAGCTCTTTTTTTTTTTTCATTGCATGCTATAAACTCCAAGCTAAACCCTGTATCTACTTAGTCACACTGGACTCTGCAAGCAGGCAGTGCCTCTTGGCGAGGCCATATTTCCTCTACCACCTGCACCTAGCATGGTTGAATGAAGGTACCCACTATACCCTCCTCTCTTGGTCAGGAGCAGCTAGAGGAGTTTTGAGGTCCATTAGGCCTGGAAGTTGGAGGAGGTTTGGAGACTTCAGCTGGTAGGGAGAGGGAGAAAACCTCTGTGGAGGAAGGAAGCTGGTGGGGATGGGGGTGGGAGAGGACTGGCTCCCTGCTGCTCCCACAATGATTCTCACCTACCAATCGATGGCTGGGGACTCGTGGCAAGTGCTAATCAGCTCCATTGGCACGCGCAGGCTGGGGCTACAGTCTATTTTCACATGAAATGGCAGATCGATTCCTCATTCTCTATAGTCCCAAGCCACCCTCCTCTTTGAAAGGCTGAGAAGCTGGTTAACTCTGCACCTCCAGCCACCTGCAAGCTCTGGCCTTCTCTATATTCTCCCAGATACAATCTTGCTTCCCAAACCATTGCCAGGCAGAGCAGTACAGTGGAAGTCTGGGCTGGGCTCCAGTCTCAGATCAGCATATAGCTTTGTGAACTTGGACAAGACACGTCATCTCTTCTAACCTCTATTTTATCATTTGTGTAATGGGGATAAAAATTGCAGCTGTTCAGGGTCTCTGCGAGGATTCCAATTATACCTAGGAAATGTAAAGCTCGGAAATGCTGCCGAATATAGTTAACATAAAGCAGAGACCACTGCTCCTAGAAGAATGGGTTCTTTTTCCAAATCTGGACCTCCCCTTTTACCTCAAACCCTATCCTTGAGGTCTGACAATTCTGGGAGGGAAGTTCTGTTGACATAGGCCTAGGAGAGATTTTCTCCTCTCTCTTGTTATAGTAAGTAGCCAAAACAATTGGAGTCCTTGGTCTTCTGACATGATCAGACTTTTTGATGAAGGCCTCTGGGTTCTGAAAACTGAGCTTAGAAGCAGCAGGAGTCAGGCAGGCAGGAGCTGGGCTCTGCCAAGCTAGGTGCAGTGCCTGGGGAAAGGGTGTTTCTAGGGCCCTGGGTAAATTTCTGGGCTTATTTCCTACTTTGAAAAATGAAATTTTGCCCATGTTGACAGATACTTGTACTCATCAGTTTTGTTTAATTTCGGGAAAGGGGACCATGTTCTAGAGATGCCCTTCCTATGCTTCCAAAGGATACCCTCTTCCAAAAGGAGGAGTCCCCGTATCCTTCAGTCCTCCCCCTGGTCACAGATGATTAGGCAGAGGTAGGGAACATTTGTCTTAAGCTGGCCCAGTCAGACATTTTCTAACTTCGTGTGCATCGGGGCAGCGATGACAGTGTATGAATAGTGCACGTGGGAACAGAGGAAGCCAGTGTGGTGAGAGGAAAGTGGAGCAGTCACGCAGAAAAACGTAGAGGGGAAAAATGGGGCCCTAAGAGGCAGCAGTGGGGGAAGCTGCTGCCTGATGATTTTCCAGTTCCCGAACATACTGACTGCAGTTGCTGAGTGGGGTTCAGTGAGATTCTCCTGTGTTCTTCCAATATAACGATCCTTTATCAAAGTGGCTTGGGTGCATTTCTGGTCCTTGCTGCCAAATAACCATCTACCTAGAACAGACCTCAAGTGCAGAACTGCTACTTTAACATTTTTAAAAAACAAAACACCTAGTGGTAATATTGACATGCTAAGTGGGACAATTACCAAACACTGAATTAGAAGCTGTTTGGTGATGGGACAGACCTTTCAAAGTGTTTCTGAATTAGCATCTACATACGGCCCATACCCTTGAGGTAGAATAACACTCATTCATTCATTCAAAAAACACTCAGTAAATATCAAGTAATACTATGTCCCAGGTACCATATTCTGTACAAGGATCCAAAGGAGCAATACAAACAAAGTCTCTGCTATATGAGGTTTGCGTTCTGTTGGGCTAGCTTCTTCTCATGTATAAAGTGGACATAATAGTAGTATTAAATAATTAAAACACATTCGATTTAAACACATTAATCAAACAATTTAAACACATAAATAAGACCTGATATATCTTAGGAGATGTTATACACTCTCTTTATCTATTAATTAATGTTTAATTACTACATCATTCTTACGAGGCAGACTATTATTATCTCTGTTTTACAGATTAGAAAATTGAAGCACAATGAAATTAAGTAACCTGCTCAAGGTTACACAGTTGTTAAGGGTAGAGCTGGAACTTGAACCCAGTCTGCCTGGTGCCAAGAATAGCTTCCTAAGTCAGGTATTAATCTGTATCAGTTACTCGGTCTCATTGGGGTCCATTTCCCCAGGTGAGGAGGGCCACATCTTAACAGTCACTAAGAATAAAAATCCTTGCCCTGGCTGAGGGGCTCGGTTGGTTGGAGCATCGTCCAGCACACCAAAAAGTTGCAGATACAATTCCTGGTCAGGACACATACCTAGGTTGTGGGTTCAATCCCTGGGAGGGGTGCGTATAGAAGGCAACTGATGGATGTTTTTCACATCAATGTTTCCCTCTCTCTTTCTCTCTCTCTCTCCCTCTCTCTCTCTCTCTCTTTCTCTCTCTTTCTTCTTCTTCTTTTTCTCCTCTTCCTCCTCCTTCTTTTTTTTTCTCTTGGAAATCAATGAACATGTCTTTGGATGGGGGATTAAAAAAAGAATAAAAAGCTTCAGCAGCTACCTCTGGAGCTAGAGCAGTGCACAGAACTTGGACCCAAGGTACTGGAAAAGAACCCTGACCACTGCCTGGCCCACCTTGGGCTCCGCACAGCCATCTGAACACCATAGGCCTGCCACCCTGCTGAACTCTCCAGGGATATTCCTGGCAGGTCACTCACATGGATAGCTGCTTGGCAAATGCCTCAAACAGGGGGCCACCCAGCCCAGGGCCTGAATCTCCTGACTATTCTCTTGGCTCTTTCTTTTCCAGAGCATTCATAGTCAGCTACTCTGGTACAAGAGTTTTCTCACATCTGTGCACTCCTATCAGCTCCTCTCCTGATTGCATCATTTCCCACTGGATGATGCTAACAGCCCCCTCTCTCCCTTTAATTCTCCCACCTCACAATGGCTGCAACAGCTTTGCTAAAACACATTCCTGACTATGTCATGCTCTTGCTTGAAAAGCCATAGCTCCCTTTAAAATGTTACCATTAGGGGAGATTGTATGAAGGATATCTCAGGACTCTTAGCATTACTTTGCAATTTTTCTGTAAATCTAAAATTATTTCAAAATCAAAAGTTTCTTGTAAAAAAGTAATGGGTCACCAGCTCCTTACCCTGATACCCAAGATGCCCTGGCAAACCCCTGCTCCCTACTGCCTTCCCTCCATTCCTCGAGGATGCCATGGTATTGGAAACCTCGATACCACCCCATTGTATGGAGTGCTCTTCTTCACAGTTTTCCATCTTGTCAGCCTGATGAGTTCTCAGCCAGTTGTTTTATTTATCAAACATTTAGGTGGTACTATGTGTTATTGTGTATATAGTGCTAGTGCTATATTCTAAGCATTTTACAAATAATAATGCTTATGATTTTTATAACAACCCCATAAGGGAAGAACGATTAACCCATTTTATAGATGGGGGAACTGAGGCATCAAGAAGTTAAGTAACATGACCAAAACCACACAGAGTTGATATTCAAACCCAGGCAGGCACTCTGGAACCAGACTCCATGCTTTTAGCCAGTATACACTGCTGCCTTTTCAGGTTTTGGAATTCAGCTCAAATGTGTCACCTCCTCTGGAAGCTTCCTTGATGTCTTTCCCACATAGTTACTCTTTTTCTCAGTCTCAGATCCCATAGCTTTTTGTTCATTCATTCATTCATTATTCATGAAAACATATTAATTGAGCATTCACTATAGCCCATCGTTTTATAAGCATTGGGAATCTATCCATCTACAACAGTCTGTAAAATCTTATTTTAGAACTGTTTGCTGCTGCTCTCTCTCTGCCTGTGGACTACTCCTTGAAGGTGTTCAACTTTGTAACTCCTTCAGAATCTTGCACAGAACCTGGCATGCACTTTTTCCTCAGTAATTGTGTTTTGCAGAATTAAATAAACAGTTATCAAGAATGGTGATTACAGTAATGATAATGTAACCATGCAGATGAATCTGCTGTGCAACTGAGACAGTGTGGGCCAGGGGCCAGATACATCATCACAGTTGAGCCCCAGGCCAGGAGACTCCTGGAGAGATGACAAGTACCTTCTGTATGTAGACCAAGCCGTCGTTGTCACTGTGATTATTTCTGCTATTAGTGTTGGTGTTATGCTACAGTGTGGCAGGTGCCAGCAGAAAGCTGGCCCGCCACACTTCCTCATGGCAGGAAAAGCATCAGGGAAGCAAATGCTTTTAGAGGATGAGCAGCAAGGAGGGCCAGGCTGAGGATGGGCTTTCAGCCTGGAGTCTCAGCAGTCCAACATCAGTTCTGGTGGTTCAGTGAGGACACACTGGCGTTTCACTTCTGTCTGTAGGTGGATCAGAGAGTGGGGATATAGCACAGGAATGCTATGGAGCAGCAATCACCAGATCAAAGGGCCCTAGTCAAGAGGACTCATCAGCTTTTTTTTTTAAACCAAACCCTGAATGGGTAATGGGGTAATTAAGGGCGGGTTTCAGGTGGAAGTTGGATTTGGGGTGAGAACGGGAGGAGGACTGATCAGGCAGGGCTTAACATGGTCCTGAAATCCTTCTGGTCCCAGTCATTGGAAGGAGGTGCACCAGGTTTCTTGGTTCTGTGTGATCTTGAGAACCAGAAGTCAGATGGCACGAATGATATTTCTGATGTTTGTGTAGAACCCTCCTAAGTCCACCATGACTTTTCCTAAAGGACCCCAGAATCACCATCTTAAATCATCACAGGGTTCTTGGACCATGGAACTCTCTAAAAGTCATGAGGTCCATCAGCACGGTTCACCCATTTGTACTTGAATCTCACCCACCCCTTGGCTTATTTCCTTCCCTGCCTCTCCATTTGAGGTTTGATGGGCTGGCTGCCTTCCCTCTTCTACATTTTGGTTTGGTACCCAGTGTTCTGACTGGCCTAATGCCCCTCTGGTTCAACCTCTCCTGTACTGAACTTCCTTCTGGTACAGCCCTGGTACATCTACCTTCCACAGTGGTGTGTGGCTCTGATGGACAGTTCTAACTGGCCATTGATTGGCCCTTTGCACAACTATTAGTAATAATAACTATTAACTATTAATAATAATAATCTTGGAGGGAGACTAGCTTTAGACTCATCCATGGGAAAACTCTAGAAGACAAACTATCCCATTTTAAGTTAAGGGAATTGACCTTTTACCCTTTGTCAACCAGTTATTGGCTGGGGCTTGGAATAGGTACATAGCCTCCCAGGCAAGGATGCCTCCCATGTGGTTGAGAGAAATTCTTTGATGAAAGAAACAGTTATGAGTTACTGACCAATATTTATAGCAGCTGTTATAGGTATGTAAAAGGGATATGGGCAAGGCATCAACTGTATGCAATACATTAACATTCTTGAATATTTAGGGGTGAGCTTCTGATCTCCAGTTTAACACTGTCTCAACCATACTGTCTAAGCTCATGGGGTCTTGTGAGTGTGGGCTGTGCTGATGCTTCCATATCAACCTTGAGCTTGGGAGTCTTGGTGAAGCTGGTTGCCTCCCATATTATAGCTATGTTCCTTAGATATACTACAATCATTCTTCTTTAAGATCCTTTCAAACTCCCCAGGGCTCATGAGGGATTAGGATATGGTTCCTTATACTCACAAAACCAACCAAGAGAAATACAAAGGAAATCTCTCTTCTAAAAGTCCCTTTTGTAGATAAGGAAGTTGGGGCTTCATGAATTTTACACCAAGGTTGGAAAAGGTAGAGCTGGAGCCAGCGTTAAGTGTTGATTTGCAGGATTCTTCCTACATCAGGGGTCAGCAAACTATTGCCCATGGGCAAAATCCAGCTCTCCCTTTCTCCTTCACCAGCTGTTGTTCTATGAGAATGTAGCAGTGGTCACTCATTTATGTATTGGACACGATTGCTTTTTCACTACAATGGCATCATTGAGTAGTTGTCACAGATGCTGCATGGCCTGAAAAGCCAAAAATATGGCCCTTTACAGAAAAAGTTGGCTGTATCATGCTGTTACTGGACCCTCCACAGATATATTTTTTAAATTGTGAAACTAAATTATTTTAAGACTTTAAGTGGAAAAGGAATTCTCGTTGACTCCTAGTGAGATAATACAGGTTGGGTCTTGAAAACCCATTTTCTTCTTTATTAACAAGAAGTTAAGATAATCTCTGGTGTGACTTGGCTAGAGGGGATTTAAAAAAAAAACCTAAAGAAGAAGAGAGAACCAGCTTAAAAGATTGATTGTCAGATCCTTTTAAAAAAAGATTGTGGATCTTCCAATTCAGAATTCTGCAGCTTTTGTGAATGAATGAATGAATGAATATTGATATGTATGAAGGGAAAAAGGTCTGGAAGGATCGAGACATCTTGTGGGTAGTTCCCTTTGGTGGAAGGAGAGATATTTAACTCTTCACTTCTGTGTTATTCACGTGGGTGTGTGTATAGTATAAATATATACTATTTGCAATTAAAAAACATACACACAATGGCAGAGAAAGAGGAGGCGGGGGAGGGAGAGAGAGGGGAGGGAGAGGGAGAGGCAGGCTTGAGGGACTTCTTTCCCAGTGGTGTTTAAGAAAAGGATTTCTAAGATGATGGATGCATCTGTGTTCATAGTGGGATGGTTGACTTAATGACCTCCTTGCCCCTGGCATCCATCCTGTGATAGATGGGCTGTCCCACACTCCTCAGGGTCTATGTTCCTTCATGGGCAGAGAGCTGGAAGAAACATTCAGAATAGAGTAAGGACTGCAGATTTCTGCAGGAGCAAATGAATTGCACAGTTGCATTTGAGATATAATTGCAACTGTGTTGGAAGCCAGTAGGGCTAATACTGAATTGTGGATGTCAGAAACTAATCATGGAATATTTCAGCTTTTTCCAGAATGGCTTCCAGATATAAAGACATGGCTGTGCGTGTTCTTATTTAAAAAAAAATTAGTAATTCATGAGCATTGTAAAACATTCACATGATACAGATGTGTATAAGATTAAAAAAATGAAAGCCCTCCCTTTTAATCACTCTTACCAGAGGTAACAACTGCATATAATTTGAGGTTGGAACATCTGTAAATATATCTTTCCCATTAATAATCATATATACATGGGGTTTTTAAAATGGCATCGTGCTACACAAAGGAATGCATTTCCATTTTCACTTAATACATCTGGACTACGTGGACTATATATAGGTAGGCTTAGATTTATTTTACTCTTTTAATAGCTGCATAATATTCCACTGCATGAATGTGCAGTTTATATAACAATTTCTTCAGCTCAGGCTGGTGTGGCTTAATGGATTGAGTGCTGGCCTGTGAACCAAAGGTCGTTTGATTCCCAGTCAGGGCACATACCTAGGTTGTGGGCCAGGTCCCCAGTAGGGGGCGCCAGAGAGACAACCACACACTGATGTTTCTTTATCTCTTCCCTTCTGTCTAAAAATAAATAAATAAAATCATTTAAAAAACACAATTTATTCACTTATGGACATTTCATTTCATCCCTACCCCCCTGTTTTGCTGTTGCTGTACTGCAATGAGTATCTCTGCATATAAGTATTTGGGTGTTTCTGCATACATTTGTTTAGGCCACATATAAAAAGTTATGTACATTTATATTTTAACAGATATCCAATTGTCCTCTATAAAAAGTCTTTATAATCTTACCAATAATTTGTAATTCCTCAGTGTTTCTTATTTCTCATATTCTTATTTACCATTGAGGTTGCAGATCTTTTCATGTTTCTTGGCTACTTGTGTTGCTTCTTTTGTGAATTGCGATGTAAAAATTGTGTTATCTTTCCTCCATTGATTTGTAAGAATACCTTCTAAGTTACAGTTATGAACTATTTTATATATTGAAACACCTTCTCAATTTATACCTACGTTTGAACATTATAATACTTTCCTCCTATCTTTTCCTGGTTTTGGGTTCCCTGTCATGCTTAGAAACACATAATCTTTCCAAAGATTATCAAATTATACTTTCTCCTCCACCGTTTTTATGATTTGACTCAATCGTATTTTATTTTTATGAAACAATTTAACAGGTCTCCCATCAAGTTTCTTTTTCTCCAATCCCTAGGGAAGAGGTTTGGGGAGATACTTCAACGAGCAACAGCCACTAGGATCACACGCCTTTTTGGCATTCACGCGTGCTCAGCATTTTAAATATAGCACGTGATTTCATCTTCAAGAGAGTTTTAAGCGCTAGATTCATAGATAAACTGAGCATTGCCCTGGCTGGTGTGGCTCAGTGGATTGGGTGCCAGCCTGCGAGCCAAGGGGTCGCGGGTTTGATTCCAAGCCGGGCAGCATGCCTGGGCTGAAAGCTAAGTAGGTCCCCGATGAAGGGTATGCGAGAGACAACCTCACATTGATGTTTCTCTCCCTCTCCTTCTCCCTCCCTTCCCCTCTCTAAAAGTAAATAAATAAAATGTTTAAAAAAAAAAGAAAGAAAGAAAGGAAGGAACTGGGCATCACATAACAAGCCAAGCCTTTCAGAGGTGGCATTGCGACGACCCCAACGATTTGCCAGGAAGCGAGCGCCGAGTTTAACAGCCCAACCCCACGCCCACTTTCCAACGTCTCGCGACAGTTTACGTCATCCGGGAGCGCCGTGGCCGGGACAGTCGCGCGGACTGCGTAGAGCTGAACTGCGGTCGGTAGTGCTGTCTCACTGGTGGGGTAGTGAAGCCGTGGAGTTCCGCGCCCTGTCGAGCCTGCAGCAGCCGGCCTCCCGCCAGCATGGAGTACCTCATCGGCATCCAGGGCCCCGACTTTGTCCTTGTCGCCTCCGACAGGGTGGCTGCTACCAGTATTGTCCAGATGAAGGACGGTGAGGAAGCTGGGGTGGCCCTTCCCGGCCTGGGTGTAGGGACAGCCGGTAGAAACTTCGTGGGGACATGGGTGAATACCTGGGAGGTCCGGAAGGTGAAACCAAGCCTGCCCTGATCTGCACTTGCTTACTTTTTAGAATTAGGAGACTGGCAGACAAGCCTGGGGCCTTAACCTTCGGTCCTCCCAGGCCTCCTGGGTCAGTGCTCTGCCCTGGCCTTGGCTAAACGCGTTCTAGGCGAGAGTTGCCGAAGGGATTTCAGTTTTTAAGTGGTTAGGCACTTGCCAAGCGCCATGCTCCCTAGACCCAGAATCTCTGATGAATTTCCTGATGTCGCTCGCTACTAAGGAGGTTAGTTTGCTGGCAGCATAAGGTGGGATCCTGGGGAGAGTGAGACTGTGGAACTAGAGTTGGCATTCCCCTTCCGCTGCCTGTGTCCTCTTCCTTTGTCTCAGCTCTGATCCCCTATTTCCAGTTCTCCAGGGCATTGGCTGTCGCATTTTTCTTACATTTAGGCATTGGAGGAGTTTAGAAGCTAGAGCCTTGTCACTTAATTTGCTTTGTGACTTTGTATAAGTTATTTCACAGTGCCCCGATTTCCTCGTGTTACATCTGGGTGCATTTGAAATCTTGCTTCCTGGCAGTTGCGGTCAGTCTGGCTCAAATAAACTCGTAAAAATTGTCTAAAAACTGTTAAATCCCAAGCTTGTTGGGAGGATTAGTAAAAAAGTTTTGTGCAAATGCTTACCACAGTTAGAAATACTTATGTAATAATACCAAGCACTTATGTATTGTGTGTGATTTTAACCAACTTACATTAATCCATTTAAACTTTTAAAAAAATTGTTTAGTTACAGTTGTCCCAATCGCCCCCCGGCCCTGTTGCTCTGAGATAAGCGCTATTATATCATCACCTTACAAATGTTAGTTTTGAGGCACAGAGGTTGAAAAACTTGCCTACAGCTATAGGTGGCACAACCCAGTTGAACCTATGCAGTTTGACCCCGTATCTTTTGCCCATAACTACTGTATATACTGGCCCCCTGCAGTCCTGCCTGACCATAGGCATGTTACTGTTGAAAAGTATTATGCCTTGGTTCAGGTGATTTAACATTCACTTGACAAATAGATTTTGGCCACCTATGTGCCCTTTACAGTGCTAGGTACTGAAGGGATACAAAGAGGAATGTGGCCCACATCTTAAAAGAAGTTATGGTTTAGCTCTGGCTGGTGTGACTCAGTGGATTGGTGCTAGACTGCGAACAAAAACGTTCTGGTTCGATTCCCTGTCAGGGCACATGTCTGGGTTGTGGGCCAGATCAGGTCAGGTCCCCAGTAGGGGGTTCGAGAGAGGTGATCACACATTGATGTTTCTCTCTCTCTCTTTCTCCCTCTCTCCCACTCTGTAAAAATAAATAAATAAAATCTTAAAAAAATAAGTTACAGTTTAACAAAAAACTCAGATATGTGTACAGATAATTGTAGCACAAGACAAGTATGCTCCATAAGAAAAGTAGAGTCAAACTTCTGAGGTAGTGCAGAGGTAGGAGAGATTGTTTTTAGGTAATCCAGAGGAAGAAGAGATTCTCGCTGGTTATCGAGGTTAGGGAGAACTTTGAGGAGAACAGATAATAGTTTCTCCTGGGCTTAAAGAAAGAAAAATTATTAAATCTGGGATTTCCTGTAGTATGTGAACAAAGGGAAAGAGGTGTCCACCACTGCTTTTGTAAGTGACAGGCATCTGATTGTCAGGCTGTCATCACTTGGGGATATGGAGAGAACTCTGAGGGACTTGGCTTGGTTTTTATTCCCTCTGAAAAAGGAGAGACCTAAAAGTGGTGGTTTGTTAAGCATCTATGTTATGCATTGTTCCTCAAGTCAAATTACTCTATGAAATTGCATAATTAGTTTGAAGTTCTGTTTGTAAACCATGCTTTTCCAAAGGAGTAAATTTGTTTTGAGAGTAGATCTGTTCATCATTTTGACTGCTAAGACTTTTGGTATGTAAGTGATTTAGCATGCAATAGTGCCTAAGTAGAGCACAGTAACTAAGTCAGCACCTTTAGAGGCCAGACTACATCGGTTCAGCTGGTTTCTGCCACTCGTGGTCTTAGGCAAGTTTTTGAACTTCGTGTACGTTAAATCACTTTGGAAGGTAGAATGTGCTTGAACTCTGCTTATGTGCACAGCACTCCTAGGTGTTACAGGGGATGCGCTGTATTAGATAGGATCCACAGAGTGGGCTAAGACATTAAGAAAACAAGGAATTAAATACTGCGAGATCATTTAGTTTGATGAAAGCAGTGTCACTAGTAAGTATTGGGTTAGTTTTTAAATTGATGATTTTGGGAATAAGTCCTAAGGGTATTCAGAGAAAAGAAAGATCACTGTGGTGTGGAAGACAAATGAATTTGAGTTAGTTCTTGAAAATGTTTGGAAATAATTGCAGTCAACTCAGTGCCTAATTTTCCCTATAGTCTTTCCTGGTATAAAATTTTTTTGTGGTGGCAGCTTTGGTATTGCATGAGGACTTTTTTAAAAAAATTTTTAAATCAATAAACATATCCTTGGGTGAGGATTTTTTTTTTTTTTTAAGAGAGAGGGAAGGGAGGGAGAAAGAGAAAGAGAGAGAAACATCAATGTGCGGTTGCTGGGGGTCATGGCCTGCAACCCAGGTATGTACCCTGACTGGGAATTGAACCTGCGACACTTTGGTTCGCAGCCCATGCTCAATCCACTGAGCTACACCAGCCAGGGTTTAGGACTTTTTTTATAGTTCATGTCGTGAAGGAACTTGGGTAGGCAAGAATGCTGAAAATGAGTGACCTTTTGGGATTCTTTTTCTCCAGGTATAAAATTAGTGATATTTCCAGTCATTTTGGGGGGTTTGTCATTTTGTAAGATATTTTGATACTTTACAGAAGATAATCTCCAGAGATTGCTCGCTTAGTAAAGTGGCCCAATTCTTAAGTTTGGTTAGATGCCACATTTTACACCTGTCTCTTGGCCTATACAGAATTGTTCAGAGTATTTAAACCTACATAGAATGTCTTTTTTTTTTCTCTCTGAATTCCTATAGCATGTATAACCTGAACTACATTGTGTAACACTGAATCTAATAATATTGTACATGTACAGTTTTCCTACCTATGAGTTAGGTAGCAGTAAGGGATAGTATTACCATTTTATATACTTGGAAACTGGGGCTTAGAGAGGGCAAATCATTTGCCCAAACTCTGAGTGCCGAGCCCAGGTTAGAACTAAGGATGATTGGGTTCTGGTCCGGTTGCCTTTCCACAGAATTGTACATTGATGTTCATTTTGTTGTCCATTTTTTTCATGTAAGTGGATCTTGTAGGTTCTCTAAGGGTCAGAAATTCCCTAGAGCTACATAGGCTGTTTCTTGCACAACTCAGGGAGCTGCTAGCATCTGTCACTTTTGTTTTTATTTCCCCCTTCACTACTCACTGAACATACAGTAGATGTTTAAAAAACACGTTTGGCCGTGTATTAAGTTCACTTCAAAGTTGAACAGTTTGAGTATTTTAGATTTCTTCTAAATATAACATAAATTCCTTGTAAACAAGCAGCCCCCCCCCCCAAAATAAGAACAGCTTTTTTCCTCGTTTTGAAAATAATGCAAACTTACTAATATTTTCTTAAAATAATGATGCGTGTTAAGAATAGACATTTTAGGACATACTGATAAGCAAAACGAAAGAAATAAAAATTGCCCATACTTTTGCTACTGGCAAGAACTTAGGTGCCAGTGGCATCTAATACACTTCTGGTCTTTTTTCTTTGCATAGATATTATAACTATAGGTGACATTTTTTTTCTTTTTTAAACAAGTTTGCAAACACTCGTTAAATCTCCTGTAGCCTGTAACAAATGAAGATGTGTTTGTGTGTTTGTGTTTCAAGTCAGTTTGACACTATCTACAAGCACTGCGTGCATGTGTGTGTCTGCCTGTGTGTGTTCAAAGGCTAAGCCATATTACTGGTATCCACAACTCAAATACTTGTAAAGTATTTTGACTGTAGCATTTTGTTCTTTAAATCCTATTAAGGGATTTTGACATTTCAGGTTTCAAACAGGAAACATGTCTCCCAGGGAAGATTATTCAGCACTATTTCAAAAATGAAAAGTGAAAGTGAGAGTAAGATAGGGGGATTTAAGCTTTTTCCGAAGCTGCAGGCTGACTGTGGCGTTTTCTTCCTGGGGCACTAATTACTATCTGAATATTTATTTATCTATCTAATCTGAGTCGGTCTGGTTCAGCTAGATAAGATTAGAGTGTTGGGATTTTGAGGTATTTTTAAATAGCTTAGTGTTACAATATTCATTAGAACTTTTGCTTTGGCAATCATTTTAATTTTCTCTTTGCTTTAGAAATGGAGCTGGTTTACTTTTTAAGGTGACTTATATTTTCAGCTTATTTTTTTCTTGAGATGGCTCCTTAATTTCAATTGTAGCACCAGTCCTTTTCATTTATGATTCTCTGTATAAATGTGTATAAATATAATGACTAACATTTGTATTTGTAGAGACATTACAGGACTTTTTAATCATGAGCCTAAAGATAATGGCCTTTGGCTTGGTTCCTTTTGGTTTGTTTTTAATTGTATTTTCAGTTGTCAGCTTTCATGTATGATCTCCATCTGAAACCAACATTAATAAAATATGCTGATAGTTGTAAAATGTAGAGGGAAAGAGTAATTAATACTGTTGCCCATTAAAGTCTTCTAAAAACAGTGATTAGTTAAGTTATTCAGTATAGTAATTGATAAATGTTTCTGGTTGCCTGTATATTAGTAAATTTCTGAAAAGGTAATTTCTGATGTGTTTTTCTCTGAGCAGATCATGACAAGATGTTTAAGATGAGTGAAAAAATCTTACTCCTGTGTGTCGGAGAGGCTGGAGACACTGTCCAGTTTGCAGAATATATTCAGAAAAATGTGCAACTTTATAAGATGCGAAATGGTGGGTAATACTCAGAATGTAGCTTTGGTTGGTTTGTTTTTAACTTTGTACTGAAAAAGAATCTCTCTACTGGCAGTTCTGTACATGAGCACACCAAACTGGTGTGCACACCAAAATTTTATTTGATTCTTCCTATTCTTGAAACCTTACCTAGATCCCTCTTCTGATCATAAAGATTTTCTATAACAATTCAGAAAAGAGGACCATTGTAGCACTGATACTTGAGAGAGAAAACTAATACCATATTGGAGATGGGCATGGTAATATCAGACTTTTCAAGTAAGATATTTCAGAGGATGTGATTTGAGCTAAAGTATATCTGAATCTCAGAGTTAAAACTAAGTTAAACTTGGTTTACTATTGTGTGTGTGGCAAGTCACTTACCCTCTCTGGGCCTTTTATTTTCCTTACCTCTACAATGGAATTATAAGAGTAATGAATAATGTGTATGAAAATGCTTTGTAAACTTGAAGCTCTGTGATTGTAGATTTTCTATGTCATAAAAGGGCTTTGCCTTGCCTCTCCAGTAGGTTCTTGTCTAGGAAGACAATTAGGTTAAAATTGCCCTTTAAATTCCTTAAATTACCTGCCAAGTGTAGTTTTGCTTACATAACCTTACATAGTGATTCTTACGCATATTAAAGTTTAAGAACTAAGCTAAAGTAAGGGAAAGAGAAAAATCTACATGCAGATGGTCAGGCATCAGACTTTCCTGCCTTTAAGATAACTGTCAAATCCTTAATTGTGTTCAGGACGTTAGGTGGAGAATTGGAAAGTATTCCTGCTTGTCTAGAGCTGCTTCCGTTACGATTTAATATGTGCTAATAGGCTTGTGAGAATGAAATTCATTGATACATGTGAGATCACCTAGTAGAGACCCTGAAACATAACTGTTCAATAAATATTTGTTAGAATTTTAATCTAAATCTTACCTGATGTGACACTAGTGTTTAAAATGTAGGGAATAACTTCACCACCTGCTGTCTTTCCACACTGGCATTTTCTGTGTGGATCTGCTGGGTTCTCAGTCATTCTTGTCTCTGTTGGTGCTAGTGCTATTTTACCAGGGGTGAAGTTCCAGAGTGAGTGCCCTGGTACATGTGCGCCTGATGCCGTTCCTCTGAGCTGTACTTTTATTGGCATCACAGCTTTTTTCAAAGGTTTTCTGCTAGAGGTACTCTTTTTAAAAATGTTGTAGATAGTGATAGCAACATTTCCCCCCCTGTGGCTTATACTTTTGAAAACCATAGTATAGCTCTTAATAAAATTACTTTTTATAAAAAAGAAAATCTTATAAAGTGTAACTCTGAGCTTCTTTAAACTCTCAGCTTCTCTTTCCCCAATATGTTTTAAAAATAAACCAGAACAGTTGGCACCTCAAGACCTCTTTTCTTGTTTTTTTTTTTCAACACCTGTGTATTTGTATTTCTTTCCCTCTATGGAGGAAACCACAGTCTGTTGATGAATAAATAGCTTAGGCAAGGCTGTTAATTTGATGTCACCATAGAATAGTTAAATCTCACCTTGGTTTTGTTTTGTGGCCAGGAGTTACTGTCAGTGCTACCAGCTGCCTCACCACCGTTAGATGGGGAACGGGACGAGAAGAAAGACTGCACTCGCTGTTCTGCGTACTTTATATACACTCGAGTGTACAAAGGGTGGTAGGCTGTAAGAATAGGAGTAGTGGAATGATCTGGGGTTCTGTTGTTCCTTCTGCTTTACTTTGTGACTGTTTATCTCTTGTGCCAGGTTATGAACTGTCTCCCACAGCGGCAGCAAATTTCACGCGCCGAAACCTGGCTGACTGTCTTCGGAGTCGGGTAAGCTACATAGCAGGCAGCCTTGGATAGGAGCAGAAAAATCTCCTGTGCTTCTTTTATATTCCATTATACATGAGTAGTAGTATTGTTGTTTTTTTGGCCTACCCGAGCCCTTCTCATTACTACTCGGTCATTACTTAGTTTCTTTGAATTTGTTTCCTCTTTCTGCGTGGTTGCTAATTACAGCCCAGAAAACAAATGTAGCCCAGAGAATTTGGATGGGCCACACCAACCTGAAGGCCCATGATAGCCTTTAAAAATTACTTTCAGAGTGTTTTCATAGCAGACCATGTTTCTCAATTCCTGTGGTTGAAGATCCCCATGCTAGTGGAGGTGAAATCTTGAAAATAATAATGGAAATTTCATCTTGAGATTATATGTGTCTTTTTATGACTGTTCTTTATTTTATTTTTTTAAGATTTTATTTATTTTTGGAGAGAGTGGAAAGGAAGGAGAAAGAGACAAGGGAAAGAAACATCAGTGTGTGGTTGCCTCTTGTAAGCCCCCTCCTGGGGACCTGGCCTGCAACCCAGGCATGTGCCCTGACTGGGAATTGAACCCTTTGGTTCGCAGGCTAATGCTCAATCCACTGAGCCACACCAGCCAGGGCTCTACGACTGTTCTTGCCCAAACAGGCAGAATTGTTCCTCCTCACTTATTATGGCCTTGTGGCTGTCTTAGAGCTGTCTTTGTTCCATCAACAGCATGTTAAAAGATGCAACATTAAATAAGGGACTGAATGTGTTAAAGATTGCAGGATGTGCCAAGAAAGTTCGTGTGATAGCTAAGGGTGTGTATTCCCTTCCCATAGGGACTGAGTAAATGGAGCTTTACCATGTGATCTTACTCCCCCTCCCCCATGCCTGTTTACTCATCTATGAAATCAAGATAACTTCTAACCCCACAGGAGTGCTAGGAAAATGAATGCTTGTAAATCATAATATTTAACATTCATATGACTTTTGCCCAAAGCATTTTGCTTAATAATTTAATCTACTCCCTATTCCACTGAGATATATAGTGGTTAATTCTCTATCACTGATATAGAATGATAGGCACCAAGTGGCAAAGGGACTAGCTCCAGGTCACATAGCGCGTCAGGCAAGGCTGCACTGATGGTGCCATAATTACGTGACTGTTCTGCCTTACATCAGCTCCTTGGTTTTTCAGTAGTGTTTCTAGAACATTGATGCTGGTTGTATTTTTTTATTGTGGTTTTAGCTTCATCTACACTTGCTTAAGCTGAGTTATGACAGAAATCTAAACATGTACAGGTGTTAGGTTTTTTATAAGTTAACTTATTACAGATCTGTAAAGCATTTTATTCTCTAGTACCTAATAATACTGGACTGAGATCTTCTCCATAAATAGAATCTTTTTCTCAGTGCTAGCTTTGACCAAGGGGCTTGTGTAATAGCAAGGATCATGAAGTTTAAAGAGAAGACAGAGGCATGATGGATTGGGAAG
Source organism: Phyllostomus discolor (assembly GCF_004126475.2). Classification (NCBI taxonomy): domain Eukaryota; kingdom Metazoa; phylum Chordata; class Mammalia; order Chiroptera; family Phyllostomidae; genus Phyllostomus; species Phyllostomus discolor. Next base: position 23,294,925 of record NC_040907.2, on the reverse strand, counting down.
AGGAGACAATTTTACATACTTTGTTTTATCTGGGTAAAGGTCAGTGGCCTTTTCTTGTTCACTCCTTCAAGAGAGAGGAAAAGGGGTCAGGTATAAGTTTCTGTGGAATTCAGTAAAGATTATGCTGTAGCTTCCTGTGTAAAATATTCCTGACTTGTCAGGCAGAACTGGAATAAGAATTCCAGCTTGGGGCACAATAGATACTTTTTCATAAATGCTGCACATTAAATGAATTAAGCTTCTTTTAGAATTAAGACAAGAGTGTTGACATGCTTCATGCAAATGTGGTGAATCCAGTTAATCTCCTGGCAGAATTGTTTGATGTCTTAACAAATGAATATCCCGTGTCGACAGCGATGTGGGACTCTAGTGAATACTGACTGTCTCTGCCTTGTGTTTCCGTGTCCATCCTGCTCCCCCACTCTTTTATCAGAGTACGTTACTAGTTCTAAAATATGAATTTACATTTTAGTCGTTTTGTTCTGAGGAGAAAGATGATGAAAATTCTTTAGTCTTCCTGATAAGAGCAAAGTCACTAGATGTGGTACATTTATGCAGTCACACCAGCTGGGACATGAGATTTATTTTGGGTTAGCATGCATAATTTTGCTTCTGTAACTCCAGTTGTTTGCTTTCTAGTTAGCAGTGTGTGTGTGGATTGTGTTTGGTGGCAGTATTTGGAAGGATATTTATTTATTGCAAGTACATAATCTTATGTAAACTGCTTCTTTAAGATGAAGGCAAGTCAGCATGGTAGTTTGTACAGTTTTCTGGAATTAGATTGCCTGGGTTTAAATCTTTCCTCATTCACTTGCTAGTTGTGTGTCTCTGGACCAATTCTCAGCTTAATTTCCCTGCTTCCAAAATAATAGCACCTGCTTCATAGAATTATTATAAAGATTAAGTGAGGTAATCATGCAAAGCTGTTAGTATAGTGTATAGCATATACAACTAATTAATAAGTCACTTGTTTTTATGCTGCTATTGCTGTTTGGGAGAAGAAGCAATTTAATAGCTACAAGTTAGTTCCCTATGGGAGATTCTTTGTTGTGCTATTTTAGTTGAACGGATCTACTAATAAAGAGGGTGATATAAAAATGACTGATATTAATATGGAAAATATAAATAAACCAACATTGATCATCTGTTATGTTGTAGGCCTTGTTCTAGATTGACACAGTCCAGTATGGTAGCCACTAGTCATATGAGGTTATTTAAATTTGAAATGATTAAATAAAATTTAAAATTCAGTTCCTTGGCAAGGATCTCCTAGACTTTGAATGAGAGGTAAAATTTTGTTTCTATAAAAATTTGCTTCCTCAGTTATGTTAGCCACTTTTCAAGTGCTCAATAGCCATGTGTGGCTAATGGCTACCATACTGGACATTAAAGGTATACGACATTTTTATCATCATTCTCTTAGTGCTATTCTAGATAGTTATATATGTGACCTTATTTAATGGTTATTATGACACTGTAAAATGAATGTTATTCCCATTTTTCTTACAAGGATACTATGGCTGGTTAATAGAGAGGTTAAGTGTTTCTCTTATGTGTCCAAGTATACCAAAGACACATATATAGCCTGTGAAAGGCTGAGTTAAGAGCCTAACTTCAAATACTATACTCTTTTATATTTTCTTTTATATTATGTTACTTACTAGACTAATATACAAGTAAGTTTGCATTTATTTGGGGAAGCATGAAGTGTTTAGTTCTGTTAAAATGCCAAACTCTCCATATAGTATTACATAGATAAGGTATAAATATGTACCCATTGTAGGTGTTTAAGAAATTTGCCAAATAAATGTCATCCATTTAGTCCACATATACCACTGAAAATGTTATTGTGCATTAATACACTGGAAGGGAATTTTATTAATGTGTCCTAATGAATGCACGTTACTTCTCCATGTAATAATTAAAGATATGAGATCAGCAGGAAAAGATAAAAAAGACAGATGGGTGGTGGAAATCAAGAGCCATTAGTTTAGTTTTTATGCCAGTGCATGTGCACATTTAAGTTGGTCTGCTCCTGGTTAGACTCCAAAGAGCAGGAAAAGGGGCTTATTAGGCTTTTGACTCCCAATTTTGAATATCTGAGCACAGATTTTAAAGGCAAATATACCAGAGTTCCAGTCTCTTCTCTGATATGCTCTGTTTGTATGATCTTGAATAATTATGTTTGCTGAGCATCACTTTTTTGATCTGTTAAAAAGGAAGAAGTGATCAAATGTGGCAAATTATGAGAACTGATTATTAACCATTGGTTTAATAAAGTGTATTTGGAATGAGTGAATGATAACCTCCTTGGAAAATAGTAGGTATTTAATAAGTGACTCCTCATTTAGAAACTTCTATTTGGATTTTAACAGGATTATTTTGAGAATTTTGTGGTGACTTACAGGTGTCGTTTACATGAGGCTTATTTAAATTGTCCTTATGATTTGATTAATGGGCTAGAAGAGGGAGAGTGATAAGCACCGGGGCTGTTTCTTGCTTGACGTGAATTATGTGGCACGCTTGGTGTAGCCCATCTGAATGCCCTCAGATTTTCTGTTACTATCTGCCAAGATTTTTGTTTCTCATGTGCAGAGACAGAAATGGACCAATGAAATCTGATATCCTTGGGGAATGTCAAGTTTGTGGCAAGGCTCAGAGCAGCGATTTTCAACCTTTTTCATCTCATGGCACACATAAACTAATTACTAAAATTCTGTGGCACACCAAAAAATATATTTTTTGCCAGTCTGACAAGAAAATAGGTATAATTTTGATTCATACTGGACAGCTGTTGTTGTGTTGACTGTTGTCATTTTCATATTTGACAACTAAGGGCAAAGAACGTATAGCATGTTTTAATAGTCCTAGATAGTCAGGTATTGCATGTCGGAAACATTCTGGCGGCACACCCGTGTGCATCTTGCGGGGCGGGCACGCTGGTTGAAAATCGCAGGTGAGAGCAGAATGCTGGCCTCCGTGGTGTGTGATCTCCAGGGCTTCACTGGCCCGAATATTTTCATAGTGCTTTTTCCGAAGTGCTTGGTGAGTCTTTCACAATTAGTCTTTTCATAGGGTTATACTTGTAAATGCCTAGCAAATAAGCAATAGAAATAATAAGTTGGGAAAATATATCCAACCTGGTATAGTAGTTTTCAAACTTTATACCGTGAAGCTGCCTCAGGAAACTCATCAAGGAGGCCAGTGCGGCAAAACTTTAGCTCCGCTTCATATAGATCAGCTCAACTTTTATCTGTTTTATATATTGGGATTCTGTTTATGATTTTATTTGAAAAAGTGGCTTTGCCATCCCCTTCCCACCAAAGGTTGAGAACTAGTGGCACAGCTCAAAGGGCCCTGCTGTAGGTTAGCACTTGCTCTCCTGCCAGCTAGTGGAGAACTGTGTGAGAAAGAAAGAATTTGATTGGATAATTTTTAAAAATTTTTCTGCCCCTTCCCCCAAACAGTATGATTTAAAGATCTGCTGTCAAGACTATAATCAGACCTGAATTTATTTTTTTAGTGAAAAGGAAAGACTATGTAGGGAAGAATTTTAAGTATGTCATTTCCAGAAGTGACCATGACTTGTCCAGAACTCTGGCCTGAATTTGAGTGTTTGGTTTAGTTAATAGCCATGTGTAGTATGCTCCTGCCCTAGAAGAATGCTGTTGCTTTGAACCTTCTGTTCTGACCACTAATTATTGTCCTCTTGCCTTTGGTGTCTGGCACAAAGACATTATCTGTTTATATCGGTATTAGTGAGATCATGTGACTTTATGAACAGATGGCCCAGGTGAAACCTTGACTTTGCTGGTCTTGTCCCCTAAGCATGGCCAGCCGTTTGCTACATGTGATTAAGTATCACTAACAAGGGTAATTTCACATGCTGTTTGGCAAACGTGGTTAGCAGGATGTGACATGACACAGCACTGCCTTCTTCCTCCATGTGCCATCTCCCTTGAGGCCTTATCTCCCCTGCTCGCCCCTGTCTCACCCGTGCCCAGGCTTGCCTTCCAGCTCACCTGCTCCAGATGGGCGGCACAGTGGGAGGACACTGGCAAAGGCAGATGTGTTTATTTTCCGGAGACGAAAATGTTGTGCTGTCGCAGATGGCAGTGCCTTGGAGCAAATGGCAGCCCTTGACACTGCTGCCACACAGCCTGGGCATCTTGACAGACAGAGCTGGCTTACTTTTGGTGATGGGGAAATTGAAAAAGGAAAATCAAGATGTTCGTCGTAAACTCATGGAATTTAGTATAAGTAGCAGTTTGTTTAGTCCTGGAGAGCAGTTTTCTTTCCCACCAGACCACAGTTAGCTTGCTAGTCAGCTGACTGGATTTTCACAGTGGGCCAAAAGTTACATGTCTGATAATTTTTGTCTCCTGGCCTTAATAGGACATAAAGTAAAAACCGAAAACATGTGGCTGCATTTAGATGTTTATTCAGTGGTATTGCAAAACACACGTGCATCCCAGGGTCACATCTTACAGGAGTCTCTCAGGGGTGGGGGTGGGTCATGTCTGCCCCATTGGAGATACTGTTTTATTTTTAGGGATCATTTTGATTATCCAAAGGCCCAGGAACAGGTGTGCCTTGAAATTGAGGTGCCTTAATTAAAATGACTATATTTTGTGCTTATAGTGTTGTTTTGCCTTTTTTTTTTTTATACCAAGAAGAATAAGAATTCTGACAGCTGCCCTTTTGAACAGTTTGCTTATACTGTCATTAGGGCTTGACTAAGTCCACTAGGAAGACAAAGACTTAGATGTTGAATCATTATACTTACTAGTCTCCTAAGAAAAAAATGGCTTAAGAAGATTCTTCTCTGAAAGTTACTGGCTTTATTAGGAAACCTTTTATTTCCTTCTTTTTAAAAAATATGTGCTGTTTTTCCCAGCCCTAGTGCTGATAGAGTTAGGAGTTTGCAGGTGTAAAGTTCTCCCTCCTCCCCTTCCCCATCTCTCTCCAGGGGGTTGTATGTGAGAAGGTGTTGCTTTCGCACTCAGAGAGCATATATGTGCTACCCTGTTGGATGCCTGCTGTGAGCAGAGAGAACCCCTGTTCTGGTTGAATGGAATGAGGCTATTGGGTGTCTGGGATTGTGCAACCCATAATGCCAAGTTTTCACTTCAAGCATCTTTCTTACCCGTAATGGAGGTGGAGCAATATAGGTAATTGGTCTAAATTTGAAACTTATGACTTGAAAATTATGTGGTTTCCTATCAAGGTTTGGTTTAAGCCAGGAACAGCAGAGTACTGTGTCTGCTTAGTAAATACATGCCTATATTTTCAAAATGTTTATCATTAGAAGTGCCAGTTTACCCCAACTTTTAAGATTGCTTTATATCAGTGCCCTGGCCTGTGTGGGCATGCCCTCACACACACTCACTGATACAAAGACACATATATCCTGGCATCTTGGTGCCTCTTTATCTGCCCTGGAGCCCAGGATCATGCAGGAATATGAATCTAGGGGCTGATCCTAAAAACTGAGATTTTCATAATTCTCTCCCCCCCAAAAAACAGTTATGTAAAATAGAGGACAGTGGGAAGTCATTGGATGGGGAAGGAGTTGACTGTTTTGTTTCTTGACATGGGAAGTGGTTACGGGCATATTCACTTTGTTCATTAAGTTGTACATGTGTATTTTATGCATTTTTATATGTGTGTGTGGTTATTTCACAAAAAGTTTAAGAAAATAAAAAGGAAGGGTAAAATGGTATGAAAGCTCAACATATTTTTTGAATAAGTTAAAAATGGAAAAATAAGTTCATGGAATAATCTTGGCTGTAAAAAAGAAGAAAATCATACCTTTTGTGACGGCATCAATGAACCTGGAAATTATTTTGCTAAGTGAAATAAGCCAGTCAGAGAAAGACAAATGCCATATGATTTCACTCATATGTGGAATCTAATCAACAAAATCATTTATGGTAACCAACAAAATAGAAACAGAGCATAGATACATAGACTGACAGCTGTCAGAGGAGAGGGGGCTGGGTGAAAGAAGGTAAAGGGATTACGCAAAAAATATACATGTATGACACATACGACACAGGCAGCATGAGAGCCAGAGGGAAAGGGGTTGGGAGGAGATGGAAGTCGGGAAAAGGGGGATAAATGGGGACGGAAAGAGGCTTAGTACATGATACAGTGTGCAGATGATATTTTGTTGAGTTGTACACTTGACACCAGTATGGTTTTATTAACCAATGTCACCCCCATGTATTCAATAAATAAAAAAAAATAAATTTAAGAAAAGAAAGTTAACACTTAAAATAAGTTCATATTTACCATTACTTCTGCGTGTAGACAATAGAGCAAATAGAATTAACTAGACTGAAAAGGAAAATGAAAGGGAAACGAAATAATAGTAATTTCTGATTCTTTTTAGTCTGAAATAACCCCCCAGAATTTCATATTTCCCTTTCTGATGCCTCCTAACATATGCCATTTCCTGTAATAACAGAAGTTTCATAGGCACTGATATTCATTCAGCAGATCTACAGCCTGCAGTTTCCTTAGGGCTGAGAAAGCAGAGGTGCAAAGCTCAGTGTGTGGCTTCACATGGGAAAACAGAGAAGTAAAACAGTCAGGCACACTGCAGAGTGATCAGTGCTGCAGTAGCCATGCAGATGGAGAGGTGTTGTGTGAACAGAGCCTACCCTGAGCCTTGAAGGACCAGCGGTCATGATGGCAAAGGAAACAAAAGGGAAAACTGGAAGTGCAAACCAAGGGGAGAGTGTGTTAGGTTAGACACAGTGGTTTTCCAATGATGTTCAGAGCAGAAACAAATAGATCTCTGAGCCTCCTACTCCTAATTTTTTATCTGTTTTAACTGGTGGGGTGCTGGGTACAAATTGGGTCTCTACTGATTGAATAAGAAGTATAAATAAATACCTTTATATAGTTTTTACTACATATCTAAAATCCACAGTCTAAAGTAGTTTAATTAAAGCTGAGGTTTTTAGGGGAATGGTAAGAGATTGAAACTAGAAAGGTAGTCCACTTGATGAAAACTTGAAGGAAAAAGCTTTATGCTGATAGCAGTGGGACCCTCTGGAAGCTTGCTAGTTAAGAGGGGTTAACATGATCAGGTGGAATTTGGTCAGACCATTGGTTGCTCTTTGGTAGAGCATTTAGAGAAAGAAGCAGGGAGACTAATGAGGAACTTCCATGTCTGTTGAACAGGTAGGAGTGACTTGTGTTGAATTGGGCTGCTAATGGGAAGCACTGTGTTCTAATAGAAGGGCTGCTAAATAGTGTGCTTCCCAGGATTTCCTTAGTACTCTCTATGTAGTTGCTATGGACATCCAAATATATACAATCATGTGTAGTCGTGTTAGTTTTTTTCAGCACACTTATTTATTAACTCAGGGAGACGCATCAGCTCTGATGTTCAACATTAATAGGTGCTCACAGCATGTTTGGGAAGTGTAAGTTACTGTATGCCTTGCGCACAAAGCACGGCTTTTGCTCTTGAGTTGTTGAGAACTGACCGAAAGGTATATGGAGTCTTACGTTTTTCCTGGAAACCGCCAGCTCATTTAAAAAGAGAATTCAAGTAGCCTTGTTGCAGACATGGTGTTGTTGGTTTTACCATTGCACAATCAGCAATTTTATTTTGATGTCATTTGGAGAAAGCAGTATTTTTGATTAGCAAGTAAAATTAATGTAGAAAACAAATACTGTGTTAACTAGTTGGTATAATAAGGCATCTGTGCCATGTTGCATTTCAACTCATTAAATTTCTAAAGTTCTAATTACGGTAAGATTACAACTTTAATAGGAGAACCGTTCAAACTTGGGGTCAGTCATGGCTTTAGAGTAGTAAAATTTACAGATACTTTGGAATTATTGAAGGGTAACTCTAAGGTCTAGTTTACTAAAAGTTGAAATATACACAATTATTTTTTTTATTTACTTATTTATTAATTTTTGCTCCTAAAATTCGGATTCAGGTGGTATTTATTGGGCACCCACTACTCACTAGGCCATCTTCCGGGCACTTGAATGCAGGGAGTGCTTCTCATTGCTCACAGCCTCAGGCGTGCAGTGCCGCCCCTTGCATTTGTGCGGGCGCTGGAGGCTCCCAGGCCAAGTGACCACCTCAGGGAACACAAACAGAAAGCGCTAGAGGCACATTGGACCTCAGGTCTTCATTAGTTTTTTCACAAAAACACATGCCTATCTTAGGACTTAACAGCATTTAAAATTATAATTTATTCAAAGAATAATTTAAAGGGTGTTTTAACTTTAAAGTTTGAAATGTTGGTTGTAAATGCAGGAACATTCCTGAGCTTAAGTTCAAAAACCTCAACCATTTTAAGAATTTTCACCAGAGTGTTAAATGAAGATATTTGAACATAAGCTAATCATTATGAAAGGCAAATTTTTATATTACGATTTCTGCATGCACCAGCATCAGACGGGTGCACTAAATACACTTGTGGAGAATGACCTAAGGCAGAGAAAAGGGAAACCTTGGTTAGTCAGTCTCACTTTCAGAGTTGTGTTCCTTTTATTTTGTGTTGGGCTTCTGAGAATTAAAAGGTTTGCTTCATTTGAGGCACATTTGCTTTCTCTTTTTCTCAGTGTAGTGTGAGAATTATAATGGGCCAGCTTGGCTTTCAGTGCTACAGAAGACAAAGGTACCTGAAGCGTGGGAGAGAGAAGGGAGGCCATCGGTTTAATTTGACTTCCTTGTTGTGAAGCTCAGTGTGGTATTCCGATTTCGATCAGTTTAAACTCATACTTTTTTTCAGTCACAGGATTAGTAGGAAACTGTTTTCACCTTCCAACTCCATAGCTCCTTTTTTCCCCCTCTGAGTGGCAGTGGTGGGTGACAGTTCTGGTCCCAGGTTGTGATTATGGAGGCGAAAAAGTCCAGTTTCTCCTCAGCTCCCCACGACTGCTCTCTAAGACTTACAAGTTCACAGTCTTGGAGATTAGCCTCCCGGTTCCTCTGTCTTCTTCATCTTGTTCACCTGCTCTCTCTCCAGACCTGCCTCTCACCGCCTTTCCCCTCACATCCTCCCCTTCGTAACGAACCACCTGCACTTCCCGTTACCGGCTGTGGTTCTCTTGCATTTCTGCCTTTGCCCATTCCACCACCACACTGCTCCTTCGGCTTTGAATGTCCTTCCACATCTCCCAGTGGCCAACTCTTAATTGCCAATTAAGACTCAGTTCAGCGTTCTTCACGGAAACTTTCTTTGTACTTTCCCACATGCATACATCACCTCAATTTCTTTGCACTCTCATTGGCAGCCTAGGAATACCTCTGCCATAGGGTGCTGTTGCAGTTGTAAACATGCACTGCCTTCCACGTATAAACGTAGGAGTGTGTGTTTGTGTACATAAAGCCTTCTAATTAGCTGGTTCTTCATTCTCATAATTTCAGCTGTACACTCTTTTCTTTTTCCAGCTGCCTCTGGACAGCTCAATGTAAGCTCATTGGGTCCAAATTGAGTTTTTTACATTTGCTGTACCACCTTTCCCCTTACTGAGATTCCTTTTAACAACCCTTTCTCTCTCATCCTCTGGTCTAGTGATTATTAATTCCTGTCAGTTCTGCCTCCTAAATATCTTCCCCTTTATCTCTACTGCTTCTGCAATGCTCTAAGACATGAAAAAACCTTGGGTTGGCAGGAGAGTGGGGTTAATTTTGACTGGCTCCTCCATGGATTATATACTGAAGTTTCTATTCTATTCTATTCTATTCTATTCTATTCTATTCTATTCTATTCTATTCTATTCTACTCTACCCTACTCTATTCTACTCTATTCTACTCTACTCTACTCTAATTTATTCCCCAACCGAGGACACATTTACTGATTTTAGAGAAGGGGGGGAAGGAAGGGAGAAGGAGAAAAACATTGATCTGTTGCCTCTCGCACGCACCCTGACAAGGACTGAACCTGCAACCCAGACATGTGCCCTGACCAGGAATCAAACCCATAACCTTTCAGTTTATAGGACGATGCCCCAATCAATTGAGCCACCCTGGCCAGGGCTGAAGTTCTTATCCTTTAGGAAGCTAAGGACAGTATTTGTCCTAGTTCTTGTCATTCCACTTTCTCTCTGCTTGCTGCTGAAACCACCTATTTCACTAGGTATATCCCAGTCCCATATTCACCACTTCCCAGACACTCCATGTCCCGCTGTTTATTTGCCTTCACATACGTTCTTTCCTCCATCTGGAATCCTTTGTACCCCTGTCTGCCTTGTGAGCTCCTTCCAGATTCAGGCTTCCATCTCTATCACCTGGCATGATGCTTCTTACAGAGTGAATGCCAAATAATATTTATTGAATCTATAATATATTCACATTCCAAATGCGAAGTGAACTTGACTGGGGCATCTATCCATTTCGTAATTATCCTGTGTTGTCTCAGGGAACTCTCACAGGACATGGTTCAGGCCTTTTATAAACTGTGTACATTTTAGTTAAGGCATAGTCATCATTGACATTAGAAAAGGATTGATGGGTTTCCTTAAAAAAGACTGTGTCAAAGAGGATTAACGATAGACATATAGACAATAGAGATAAGAGGAAGTCAGGATACAAATAATTCTGCATTGCTTAGCATTAGAGATAGGTAGGTCTTCCCAGCCCCATCTGCATCCATAGAACTGTAATCTTTTTCAGCTGGAAAAGGTACTTACTAGATCATGAGGACAGTTAGAAGTTGCTGAAATCTTCGTGATTTTTTTTTTTTTTGTAAAAGTAAACATTGCAAGTGATACCACCAAACCCACCTAAAGCAAATAGCTAGTAAATCCTGTTGGTTATTGGAAACAAGCTCTTGATTCAGAGTTCTGAGCACCAGTGTAAGAAGAGAGTAATTTCATTCGTTAGTGATTTCATTTGTTAATGAAATTGAAAATTTGGGTATTGGCAGAGCCGTTAAGATGTTGGTATCTATTTATCATATGTGTTTATTAGTACCTTCTGTATGTCTTACATCGTTTTAGGCCCTTCAGAGGAGTCATAGTGGTCTGGTGTTAAACCTGCTCTTTTAAAACATTATTGGTCATGTGAGGTATACATGAACGAGAGAACAATAGATGCTGATATGCAAAATAGTACATTTTGAAATATTTGAGTGTGAAACTGACATTTACATATTGAATCATATTTTCACACTAATTTCCATTTTGTGGAGGCAGCATGATTTCCTAGAAAAGCACACAAGACTTGGACTCAAGAAGCCTGAATTCTGGTCCCAACTCTAACACTAATTAGCTGTGTTGTTTAGGGCAAGTCACTGTCTCCTCTTTGAGCTGAGTCCCCACATTTTTGAAGATGTTGGATAAACTAATTGAGCAAAGATCCCTTCTAACTCTATAAGCATTTTTGTGAAGTACTCTCAGTGGCAAAGGTAGAATTTTATTTAGGCAGCTTTAACAATTGGTTACTCTAAAAGAAATAGCAGACACTTCCCAGTTTTTGTTTAAGGTATTTAGAAGCCTATATTAAAACATTCTCATCACTAGACAAACCTCTTTGTCCCATTGATGGTCCGTATTGCCTTCCAAATTACCCTCCAGGAATGGAAGTATGCTTCACATACCGCTTAATGTTCCAAGGTGCAGCACATTGCAAAAGACTGCACCGTTCTCCAAGGCACCTCTCATAGCCATGTCTTCCTATTCAATTAGAGGTGGCAAAGGCTGGCCAGGCTCCAAAGCAAGACTGTCAATTCCTCTCTTTTTCTGTGTCCACGCTCGGCAGGATGCTTCCTCACGCCCACCTCTCTCCCCCTTGCCGTGACTTTGGCTTCCGCCAGATGTCACACTGCTGCTTGTCACCGCCCAGACTCTCATCACTGATTTTGTTGTTTCAGTGTATTTATCACAACTGTTTTCTTTAGCTGTAAAATTTATGGAATTTCACACTCTTAATTACCACAGTATTTCCTTTTCACGAGAGAGGAAATATATAAGGAGTTGTATGCACAAGAGATGGAGGGAGGGAAACATTCCACCTAACTTAAGGAAAGTTTGCATGTTTGTTGCATGTACACCTTCCATTCCTGAATATACAAGGGAAGTGATCAGCTCTGCAGAACTCAGAGGTACATGGGAGATCTATTTCAATCCCAGGGAGAAGTACATAAATGATGTACTTGCCCTGGCCAGGTGGCCCAGTTGGTTAAACATCATCCTGTACACCAAAAGGTTGTTGGTCTGATTCCCAGTAGGGGGACATGCCTAGCTTGCAGGTTCCATCCCCAGTCAGGGTGCATCCTGGGCTACGGGGAGGGTGACTGATTGATGTTTCTTATATCAGTGTTTATTTCTCTCTCCCTCTCTCTCTCTCTCTCTCTCATATCAATGAACATACCTTGGGTGAAGATTTAAAAAAAAGATGTGCTTATTGGGTAATTTCCTCAGCTGAAATTGTATCCCTTTTAGCAGTCAAAAAAGGTGAATAATTTTATTGGCTCTCTGTGGAACATCTTCATAATATGTTTATTGATTTGAGAGAGAAATATATCAGTGTGAGAGAGAAGCATTGATTCTGTATTATTAGTATGTTATCAGGCATTACATCAGACCCTTTATGTTTATTTGTTTAAACCTTGCCACCAGCCTATAATGATGTACACTGTTTGTTTTTTACTGTTACCGAATCAATATCATTAGCAGTTATGTTTAGATTTTCTGTTTTCTTACGATTTAGTCTTGAAACATTTTATGTTTCTAGGAATTCATCCATTTCCTCCAGGTTGTCCAAGTTGTTGGCATGTAATTTTTTAATTTAATTTTTCTTTTTCTTTTTTAAATATTTTATTGATTATGCTATTACAGTTGTCTTATTTCCCCCCTTCACTCCCCTCCACCCTGTACAGCCTCTCCCACCCACTTCTCCCTTTTAGTTCATGTCCATGTGTCATACTTATAAGTTATTTAGCTTCTACATTTCTCATACTATTCTTACCCTCCCTCCCTCTATTTTCTACCTACCATCTATGCTACTTATTCTCTGTACCTTTTCCCCCTGTCTCCTCCTCCCACTCTCCTGTTGCTAACCCTCCATGTGATCTCCATTTCTGTGGTTCTGTTCCTGTTCTAGTTGTTTGCTTAGTTTCTTTTGGTTTTGCTTTAGGTGTGGTTGTTAATCATTGTGAGTTTGCTGTCCTTTTATTATACATGTTTTTATCTTCTTTTTCTTAGATAAGTCCCTTTAACATTTCCTGTAATAAGGGCTTGGTGATGATGAACTCCTTTAACTTGACCTTATCTGAGAAGCACTTTATCTGCCCTTCCATTCTAAATGAAAGCTTTGCTGGATAGAGTAATCTGGGACATAGGTCCTTGTTTTTCATGACTTGGAATACTTCTTTCCAGCCCCTTCTTGCCTGTAAAGTCTCTTTTGAGAAATCAGCTGACAGTCTGATGGGAACTCCTTTGTAGGTTACTGTCCCCTTATCTCTTGCTGCTTCTAGGATTCTGTCCTTCATTTTTACCTTGGCTAATGTAATTATGATGTGCCTTGGTGTGTTTCTTCTTGGGTCCAACTTGTTTGGGACTCTCTGAGCTTCCTGGACTTCCTGGAAGTCTATTTCCTTTGCCAGAATGGGGAAGTTCTCCTTTATTATTTGTTCAAATACGTTTTTAATCTGTTGCTCTTCCTGTTCCCCTTCTGGTACCCCTATAATTCAGATGTTGCAATGTTTCAAGATGTCCTGGAGGTTCCTAAGCTTCTCCTCATTTTTTTGACTTCATATTTCTCCATTCTTTCCTCTTTGGTTGTTTCTTTCTTCCTTCTGGTCCACTCTATTGTTTTGAGTCCCAATTTCCTTCCCATCACTATTGGTTCCCTGTGCATTTCCCTTCATTTCTTTTATGGTAACCTGCATTTGTTCATCTACTTTACGACCAAAATCAACCAATTCTGTGAGCTTCTTGATCACCAGTGTTTTGCACTTTGCATCTGATAGGTTAGCTATCTCTTGGTCACTCAAAAGGATGAGTTCTGGGACACTGATTTGTTCTTCTGTTTGAGCCATCTCTCTCTCTCTCTTTTTTTTTTCCCTTTGGTCTGGTCACTCCTGTTATGGTAAGGGGTGGAGCCTTAGGTGTACACCAGGGCTGGGCACCCCAGTCACTAGATTATGACGTTGTATGTGAGGGCGGGGTCAAGAGGGAACAATGGCAGCTCTGTTCTCCGTGGGACCTCAGTCCCTTCCCTGGGATCCTGGGTTGTGCACTCTGTCCTGCTCCACAATCGCCACCTCACTGGGTCTGCCAGCTGACGCTTGCATACTCAGGGTCCACCCGCTGTGATCTTGTGTGCCCCGGATGCCTTATGCACTCCCGGTTGCCTTATGTGCCCAATTCTCCCTGCTCTCCGCACCACGACCTGAGCCACAACCCGCGCCCGGCTGCTCGTCTCTGCCCTTCCTACCGGTCTGGATGAATGGGTTTATTTCAACTTCTTGGCTGTCTGACTTCCATTCGGATAAATTTTCTGTCAGTTCTGGGTGTTATTCTGCCTCTAAATTGTTGTTCCAATCTTGGTTGTGCGTGGAGGTACGGTGCGTCCACCTATGCCTCCATCTTGGCCGGAAGTCTAATTTTTCAGTTATAGTTAACATTCAATATTACAATATTTTGTGTTAGTTTCAGGTGTACCATATAGTGGTTAGACAATCATATACTCAACAAAATGTTCCTCCCCACTCTCTGATATTTCCAGTACCAACCTGGCCCCATACATATTTATTACAATATTATTGACTATATTTCCTATGCCGTACTTTACATCCGCATGACTGTTTTGTACCTACCAGTTTGTACTTCTTAATCCCTTCACCTTTTTTACATATCCTCCCCACTTCTCCTTCTGGCAACCATGTGATGTACCCTGTTTTTATCCTATTGTATGGATGAGGAAATCTCAAAATGACTTAAAGCTTGCCACTTCAAAAATAAGTTTATGTCATCTTTTTTTTTTTAAGGAAGGAAAAGGTACCACATTTGTCTAGGTTTTTTTATTTCCCACTTGTAAAAAAAAGGCAAAATTTTTGTGGTACCTTATTTTAGAAGCTAAAATTCATTTTAAATTCCCAGGATGGTTCATTTAAATTTTTTCTTAGTGTATTAGCTAGATAGAGCTTTAAGCTTGTTGGTGTTTGCACTGCAAACTGCTGCATTGGACAGAGCGTGTCTCAGCTGAATATCTGGATTCATTTACTGGTCATTTGGATGTTTGGTTAGTTCACAATTACATACAGTATTCAGCCCTGGCCTTTGCTGTGGAAGATGCTTAAACATATAACATACATAGAAGATGGAGTTTCTCCCCATGGGGACCTCATAACTTTATCACCTAGATTTGCTGTCTAAACAATTAGAATAGTGGAGACAGGCAAAACTAAATTATATCATCACAGTATAAGGATTACCTTGTAAAAGGGGGTTCTAGCAATTCATTCATGATTGATTAGTGTTCCCATTTCCTCTGAATCATTGGCTAGTTCTCACATAAATACTGATCATGGGGAAGGAGGAGTCTAGTGAAAAATTAGAAAGGGAGGCTTAGCACTCAGGATGGACATACCTGTAACAACAACCTGTAAGGACAGAAACACCATGAAGGTACTTAGTGAATGGTAATTTACTCTCCAAATCTGGATGTAGGATGTTTTTGGTTTTGCTTTTTAAGACTTCCAGAAAATCTTGTCTCTGTCTCCATGCCTGTGTCAATCTCAAGATAGGTGAGAGTGGTTGACTAAAAAGCAGATATGCCCTAAGTGTTAATGCTTGTGAATGTTTTTGACAATAAACACCTTAGGGCCGCTGAAAAAAATCTGCGAAGGAAAGAGGAGGAAACTGTTGTTTACTGCATTTTAGTATGTGTCAGGCAGTGTGCTAGGCACTTTTTAAAAATATATATTTTTTATTGATTATGCTGTTACAGTTGTCCCAATTTTTCCCCCTCTGCCCCCTTCTGCCCAGTACCCTCATTCCCTCCAGCAGTCCCCCCCTTATACAAAGTTCATGTTCATGGGTCCTGCATATAAATTCTTTGGCTACACATTTCCTATACTATTCTTAACCTCCCCCTGTCAGTTTTGTACCTACCAATTCATGTTTCTTAATCCCTGCACCTTTTCTCCCATTCTCCCCCTTCCTTCCTCCCTCCCAACCGATAACCCTCCAAGTGCTCTCCACAGGTATGATTCTGTTCCTGTTCTGGTTGTTGGCTATGTTTGTTTTTTTTAGATTCCGTTGTTGGTAGTTGTGACTTTGTTGCCATTTTAATGTTCATAGTTTTGATCATCATCTTCTTTTTTAAAAATATTTTACTTATTTTTGGAGAGAGAAGAAGGGAAGGAGAAAGAGAGGAAGAGAAACACAATCTGTTGCCTCTCACACTCCCCCAACTGGGGACCTGGCCCATAACCCAGGCATGTGCCCTGACTGGGAATTGAACCAGTGACCCTGTAGTTTGCAGGCCAGCACTCAGTCCACTGAGCCAAACCAGCCAGGGCTCATCTTTTTCTTAAATAAGAAAACTGTACTTGAACAATGATTAAAATAAAAAATAAAAATTAAAAATAAAAAAAAATAATAAAAGAAAAAAAATAAATACCTTTAACATTTCATGTAATAAACGCTAGGTGATGATGAACTTTAGTTTTACGTTCTCTGGGAAGCACTTCATCTGCCCTTCAATTCTAAATGATAGCTTTGCTGGATAGAGTAATCTAGGTTGTAGGTGATTGCCTTTCATCACTTTGAATATTTCTTGCCAGTCCCTTCTAGCCTGCAAAGTTTCTTTTGAAAAATCAGCTGATAGTCTTATGAGAGCTCCTTTGTGGGTAGCTGTCTGCCTTTCTCTTGCTGTTTTTAAGATTCTCTCTTTATCTTTAATCTTTGGCATTTTAATTATGATGTGTCTTGGTGTGGTCCTCTTTGGGTCCAACTTGTTGGGACTCTCTGTGCTTCCTGGACTTGTATGTCTGTTTCTTTTACCAAATTAGGGAAGTTTTCTTTCATTACTTTTTCCAAGTAAGTTTTCAATTTCTTGCTCTTTCTCTTCTCCTTCTGGCACCCCTATGATTTGGGTGTTGGTATGTTTGGAGATGTTCCAGGGGCTTCCTATTCTATCCTCATTTTTTAGAATTCTTTTTTCTTCTTGCTGTTCTGATGGAATGCTTTTGTCTTCCTTATGTTTCAGATCATTGATTTAATGCTCAGGTTCATCTCCTCTACTTTTGGTTCTCTGTAGATTTTTCTTTATTTCACTTAATGGAACTTTTACTTCTGCCTGGGTCTTTGTTATGCTGTTGCTATACTCGGTGAGTTCTTTGAGCATCCTGATCACCAGTGTTTTGAACTCTGCATCTGATAGGTTGGTTATCTCCATTTCATTTAATTCTTTTCCTGGAGTTTTGTTCTGTTCTTTCAGTTGGGCCATATTTCTTTGTCTACTCAACTTGGCAGCCTCCCTGTGTATTAGGTAGGGCTGCTTTGACTTCCTGTCTTAGTAGCGTGGCTTATTATAGAAGAGCGGACCTGTCTCGGGTGAATGTACCTTTTCTATATCTTCAATTGTTGGACTTCCATACAGCTCGATTTTCTGGCAGTTGTGGGTGATACTTGTTTTGCAGTCCAGTTGTAATTTCTTCTGTAGCTTAGTGAGGAGGCGAAATGTCTTTATCTATGCCTCCATCTTCTCAATGGACATTTATATTGCCTCTACTTTTTTTTCATTATAAAAGTAGAGGCCTTAATGAATAGTATTGTATTTATTTTTTGGGGCATGTGTGTGAAGATTGTGGGTCAGAGGTCTCCAGAACAGAACATATATAATCCAGGAAGTATATCATTTTGGTCTGTTCCTTTTTTGCATTATTTGCCTGTCTTTGTCCTCCTTCCACCATCCTCTCAGACCCTCTGGTGTCTCCTCCAGGTAGGTTACTGTTCCTGCCTGAAGGAGAGATTTCTGTCCAATATAAGAGAGGTGAAGCATAGAATGACTATGACAGGGTCTAGGCACTTTTTGTAAACATCTCTCCACGTCCCCTTATGAAGACGTATGAGGGATTTATCTCGTATTTCAAGTGCCAGGAGTAGATGGGCTTCTCCTGAGTATGTGGACACTGTGAACTTCATAGATGGGTGT
This sequence comes from Phyllostomus discolor, assembly GCF_004126475.2. NCBI lineage: Eukaryota > Metazoa > Chordata > Mammalia > Chiroptera > Phyllostomidae > Phyllostomus > Phyllostomus discolor. Next base: position 23,276,782 of record NC_040907.2, on the reverse strand, counting down.
GTTTCCCTAGTAGTAACTTTAGCATTTTTTTCAGCCTTTACTGTTTTAGACACTGTGCTCCTCATAAGCATTATCTCTTTGAATCTTCACTGCAGCCCTTTTGTAGTAGGTAGTTTTCCATGTTTTCAGTGAAAATACTGGAAATGAGAGGTTAAGTGATTAACTTTTCTAAAGCCACACATCTGGCAATAGAGTCAAATTTCAAGCTCAGGTCTAACTCTGCAGTGTAGCCCAGCTGTTTCTTCTGAGATATTTACTTATGCTCTTGTTTAATTCTGAACACCTGACCCGTAGCTGAATTTTTTCTTTACTTAGGAGCCCGTGTCTAAAGGGAGGTAGAAAGAGAAGAACCCAGGAGTCTAGCAGAAAGCAACAACATATGTGCCTTCACAGAGGGGCTGGCAATTGATTTAAACTTGAACCAGTTCTCAGAAGTAGGGCCTGTCACTTTCTGACATTTGTTTAGTGGATTTCTTAATCTTTCCTCTTGTGATATTAGGCATTAGCCACATATCTACATTAAAACATATGTAATGCATTCTGGTATGATGATTATTCACTCAACAAATGTTGAGCATATACATCATTGAACAAGCCAGATACAATCTCAACTTCATGGAGCTTATGATTGGTATAAGTATTTGAATAGGTTGGTTGGATCTTGCACATTCTAAGTTTTTCCCTAAACACACCACAAGCAGTTACGTGTGTGTGTGTGTGTGTGTGTGTGTGTGCTGTAAGACTAGCACAAAATTGAATGGCTTGGAATTTGTCTCATTCCAATAAAACAGTAATGAATCGTGAACGTGAAGGAATGTAACAGTCAGGAACCCCATAAGTATGGTTTAGTCGCTTTGAACACCATGATTCCCAGAGGAGTGACAATATACAACAGTACACAAACTTTATTTGAAATTTTAAAAAACCAGTGTGAACCAGAGAGCTTTGATGGAGCATTGTCAGAAGAATTTCAGAAACTGCAAGTTGTTACACAGATGTATTGATTTAATTAGTCTAGATAACACCATTTATTTATGCTTAAGCATCTCACACATGCAAAAGTTGGTAATTCGAAGTCACACGATCATTTGTGAGTTGTCTTGTATGCCGCGTGCTGTAGCTTCTGACTGCCGACTTTGACAAGTGTGTGTGTTGTCAGATGCTTGAGCATAAATAAATGATATCATATAGAGCAATTAAGCAATACAGTTAGCTTTTGGAATTCTGTTGACATAGTGTCGTGTATAGTCTTTTGGTGGTGACTTTTAAAATCACATTAATTGTTTTAAATACAGTTTAATCTTACGGTATGGGCAAGATCTTCGTTGGAGACCAAACAAATCTGGGTCTGCTGGTTAGGTGAACATCCGGGTGGATCCTTAATACACCATTGCAACTTGATAACATTGTTTTGGTTACCCATACAGTGGGTGTTTTGGTCAATGAAGGAAGAAGAGTAGAGTCATTTTCTTAGCAAAAAGATGAATTATTTTGTGATAAGTAAGAAGGAAGAGCCTGTAGTATTGAATCTCTTGAGAAGGGAAACTTGTTAGAATCCCCATTTTCTCCCCTGCTTCTTTTGCACCCCTTTTGTTATTATAATTTTAATTGTAAGAACACTGAGGTATTTTATGTTTGCCTCATTTTACAGTACTGTTTTCACACTTTAAAAAATGCTATCTAAAGGAGACTGGAGTGTAGCTAATATACTAGGAATTTCTTCCTAGTATATCTTTTCTTCCAGAGTTTGGAATGCCTCACCTCTATTAGTTTTTCTCACCACACTCCCTAGAAGATAGAAAGGGGAAGGATTAATTAACCCAGTTTTACACATAAGGAAACAGAAGCTCATAGGGGTTAAGTGTCTTGCCTAAGGTCTTATGTACTAAGAACATAGTCACAGAATGCAGCAGAGAGTTCCAGAGCCTGGCAGAGTGTAGCACACTACCTACTGGGAAATGTAATAGGCAGGTAATTATTTTCTCAGAAGACTTGACTACTGCTGGTCAATTCCTACTCCTTGGAGAATGTCAGCCATCTAATCCCCACGGCAGAAACTTGCTTGCAGGTTAGACCTACTGGGTAATCGTGGGTAGATGTTACTTAGCACAGCTGGCTTTGAATTTCAAATAACTATATATTATATTTTCATGTGTTCTTCTAATATAAGTTTCTTCAGGCTGCCAAGTGCCCACATTAACCAGTGTTCAAAGAATGTAAGATGCCGCTTTTATGACCATTAGTTGTTATTCCCTTATGCTTTATAATAGGGGGCATAAAGGTATTTTAGGGATGGGCACAAAACCTTGGGCAAGGGCTCCTTACCACCTGCTCACTGAGGCAGATACAGTTTACAGAGCAAAAGCAAGCCATATAACATGTGAGTCTTGCTGCTGATTCCTGGGGACATAGACAGACTGAATTTAACATGGAAAATGGTCCACCTGGTGTAGAAAAAAAGAATTCATTTGGACATGAAGAACAAGACAGACTTAGGGTTCTCTGTAGGAACTTGCATTCTTGAACTTGCAGGTAAAACAAAGAAAGGACACCCATAAATCCAAGTTATAACTACTTTTTATTTGTCTTACTGGTAAAAATTACTTCTTGGTTATCTTACAGGAACCTCGTTATATTAGAAAAACGTTAGCATTTCACCTAAATCCACAGTTCTTCTATGTTTTTTCTTTTTAATGTTATGGACTTCCATTACTCTTGTCTGCATTACAAGTTTAGTGATTTGACTTACATATTTGAGAATTATTTCTTTAATAATGAGAAATACAGCTAACCACCTAAGATTTTGGTTCAAGTGCTCAACCTGCACCTGTTTATTTAGAATGATGAGGTTGGTGCCTCTGCTTTCTTTAGTCTGTGTCTTGACACTCAAAATTGTATTTGTTGGCCCTGGCTGGCGTAGCTCAGTAGATTGAGCGCGGGCTGCGAACCAAAGCATCGCAGGTTCGATTCCCAGTCAGGGCATATGCCTGGGCTGCAGGCTGGGTCCCCAGTGGGGGCCACATGAGAGGCAACCACACATTGATGTTTCTCTCTCTCTCTTTCTTTCCCTCTCTAAAAATAAGTAAATAAAATCTTAAATTTTTAAAAAAATTGTATTTGTTGATTTCAGCAATTAGGAGAGACGCAAAAACACCCATGGTTTGCCTTTAAAATGCTTTGTGATAGGTTCTGGTCCGTAGGCTTTAAGAAGAAAGCAGCTTGCCCTGGCTGGCGTAGCTCAGTGGATTGACCGTGGGCTGTGAACCAAAGCATCGCAGGTTTGATTCCCAGTCAGGGCATATGCCTGGGTTGCAGGCCACGGCCCCCAGCAACCGCACATTGATGTTTCTCTCTCTCTCTCTCTCTTTCTCCCTCCCTTCCCTCTCTAAAAATAAATAAATAAAATCTTTAAAAAAAAGGAAGAAGAAAGCAGCTTTTTCATACACCTTAAAGTTCCTTAGGATGCTCCCAGTGTTCTCCTATTCAAAGAAAACAAGCTGACTTCCCTAAACTCTTACATAATCTACGTCCTTTAAGTTTCTCTAAATTCTAACTTTCATTATGATTTCCTTAGTTGCTATTATTTTATTCACCGAGAAGTAGAACGTTGCCATTGGCCATGGGAAGCGATGGGGGTGGTACTGTTGTGACGATCCCTTTGCCGTGACTTTCTGTTGCAGACCCCGTATCATGTCAACCTCCTCCTGGCTGGCTACGATGAGCACGAGGGGCCAGCGCTTTACTACATGGACTACCTGGCAGCCTTGGCCAAGGCCCCTTTTGCAGCCCATGGCTATGGTGCCTTCCTGACTCTTAGTATCCTGGACCGGTACTATAAACCAAGTAAGTTCCAGCAACATAGGTAGGGAAAAGCAGCAGAGCTCCATCCTCAGCTGCCTTCTGGTTTTGTGCACTACTCCTTGGAGTTGGGTGGCCGAGGCTTGAATAGAGGAGGGATCGTAAGAAGCACATTCAGGTACCCTCTGGAAGCTGCTTTCTCCTGTAGGTCAGTGGGGCTGTTGAAAAGCTGATAAAAGTCCCTCTTTGACCAGACAAAATGAGATACTGCATGTGTCCCGAGCTGGGTTTTGACTTATTTTAAAAGGGGGTTGGAATAGTGAATAAAACTAATTCTTCAGCTACAAAAGTTCATTTTTTAAATTCATTTTGCCCTGCATAGATGCTTATTAGTATCAAAGCTGTAGAGAAAGAGCAAATAAACCAAGTGGTTTGTGCTTGTTTTGAGCTTGTGAGAATGAACAGTTCCCCAGCATGACAACTGAAGATTTCTTTGCTTAAATGTCAGAGCTTTTGAAGGCCACTAGTCTGGGCCCTTCCCTTGGTTTTTATCACCTAATGGCCACCCCCTCCTGCAAGATAAAGCTGGCTCTCTATTTGTCAATGAACTGTCAGCTTGGCAAAGCCTTTGACACAGGGATGCTTTTGTGCTAAGTTCTATCTTCTGACCCCGATTCCAACTTTGACATTAGCCACTGTGCGCAATAGGCACTTGGGGGTCTTGGCTTTAACAGGCTATAGATGCAGCACAGATAACTACCTCTCTTCTTACATTCTTTTCTTCCCTGTCAGTATAGCAAAAATCTGGCTTATTCATTCCTTTTTTGGTGCTGCCCTCTCACTCACCCCCAGCCTTGCCAGAGCTCCAGGCCACATCCTGAAAAGAATTAGCCTGGCCTCCTAGTGACTGTTTCTGGATTTGGCATCTGTCAGTAATACAGCTGATTGGCCCACCAGAGTAACCACCAGCCACCCCTGAAGCCTAACTGCGTAATGTGTCATCCTGGTTTGACATGCCCATGGACAGTTCCTTTGGCTCCGATTTTATGAGTCTCGGCCCCATCCTATGAATCCTCTTTCCATTGTTAAACTGAGACCCAGCTGGGAAAGGGAGGCTAAAACTCTGGCCCTGTCTTCCCTTTCCCTGATTTGCAGCTGGCTAGGGCAGATGGAACTGGTTTAAGCCCTGGTCTGAAGGGGGGGTTTGGGGGTAAGGTGGGGGGATGGGCTATAAAAAAAAGAGGCAGGCCGCTGGACCTCTGTAGAGGCAGGCCCCTGCCAAGGGGGGCAGAATTCCGTCATGCTTACCCTTCTCTGTAGCAAATCAATTTGCAATGGCTTGTGGCTGCCAGAGCATGGGGTCTGGGGCACCCTCAACTGCATATGGAAAAAGTTTGTTGCTAGCTAGAAGGCTAGGGGTATTGGGGGGGTGCTTTTCCGTTTGTGTGACATGCTGACCTGAAGGAGTCTGAAACTCAATCGAAAGTTGCGGCGGAGAGTTGGATTTAACGGCAGCCCCGTGAGCGCTTGGCCCCTGTGTTCTCTTGCAGCGATCTCACGAGAGATGGCCGTGGAGCTTCTCAAGAAGTGTCTGGAGGAGGTGAGTAGCTCCCCGGGGATTCCAAAAGCACTGAAAAGAATGTTTTGTCTCTTTGCCAATATTGTTCTTGTTCCTCAGTTACATTTTTTCTGACCCTTGCCAATAAGTACCCATTAACTAGATGTGAAGTTGCTGCCAGAGATAGTTTGGTGGGTAATAAGCTTAGTTTTTCCTCTTATGGGTCACCTCCTCATTGATGTCAGTTTTACAGTTTAATTACTTTTCTTTTTGGTTCATCCAGACCAGTGGTTCTCAAATTTTAGCATGTATAAGAATCATCCGAGGAACTGGTTTTTAAAAATCAAACTGTTTTGCCCTGGCCACGCCCCCTTCTGATTCACTCGTCCTGGTGTCAGAGCCTGAGAACAGTTTAACTAGCAGCCCCAGATTTTGCTGCAGGCGGTGACTGGGCCGTGCTTTAAGAAGTGCTCCCTGTACTTTATACCTGCTTTGTTCTTGTGCCACCCCAGTTGTCGTACTGTCTGCTCCCTTCAACAGTGCATGGGTCCTGAGTCCTGGAGAGAAAGGCTCCCCTGAGAATGCAGGAGACCATAGACAGCAACTAGGAAGCCTTGGGCAGAAGGGGAGAGTAGCCTTTAGGTTGTGAGGCCAGGAACTCGGACCTACCACCCAGTCTAGTACTGCTCCGAAGAGTCAGAGCCTTTGGGGGATGAATGGAGGGTGAGGAAGAGAAGAAAGCAGTACCTTAGGCTTTTCATTCTTTTTCTGTCCCTGTGGCCTAAGGATTAACTTGTAGTCTAGTGAGCGAGTGGGGGGATAAGAATGGTGGGGGAGGGTGTGGATCTCTTAACAAAAGCCTATCCTTTTTGGTCCACAGTGCCTCCTTCTCCCTCTTGTTTGTAAATCCCCTTTCCAGCACAAAATAAACTCATGTACTTTTCTTAACCATTCAGCTGAAAGGCCACATTAGTCTGGCAGCCCCAAGTGTTGCAAGGTGCTGCCAGGAAGAGGCCACTGGAATATTCAGTGCTTTGAGACTTTAGTGCTTTGAGTGCTTTATTCCTTATAGATCCAAAAGATGATCGTGTTAGAAACCCACATTTCCTTGTTGTCACCTTTTCTTGATCTTGAATCTTGTTTCTGGATAATAGGAGTCATCAGCCAGAGAGGCCTCTGAAAGTGAATCGGCCGCTGCTGCCCAGTGCTCAGCAGTAAAGGGGATGGGAAACACTGAGGGAGGGAGAGCTCCGGCCTGGGGAGGTGGACGTTTCTGGGATATGCTCCTGCGGAAGCAGGCAGAGAGCTTTGTGCCTTCTTCTCTCTGGAGACTGTTAGTGAGGTGTCCGGGAAGGGTAGCCACAGGAACACAGATGTCCTCCAGCTGTGTCCCTCAGCAATCTCCGGCCAGGTTGGCTAGTGGGGCTGTCTGCCGCTATGCACGTCCTAGACCATGCAAGGACCATGCAGATCCTTAGGGACAGCCCGAAGCAGGGTCTTATGAGAGAGCAGAGACGTTACTGTGATGACAGGCCAGCTTGGGTTGGAGGAGACAGAAGCAGAGTGTGTGCCAAGAGTTCTGCTGACATCCTCCCACCACCGCTGCAGCTACACACAAGCACTCACACACACCAGGTCCTGATAATATGGGTGGGTGACTGGAGAAAACTCTGGTCCAAAGCTTATTCCTAGGGCAATCACTCCTTTGCTTGCTTATCCCCTTGAGACATTCAAAAAGAGAAGTCTGGGTTTCCCAGGCTGATTGGTAGGTGGAAGACTGGGGAGTAGAGATTCAGATGGTCTCAGTGTTCCATCAGCCCCCCTGACCAGAGACGCTCTGGCAGCTGCATCCCCCAGCTTTGCTCACTGCCCTCCAGTCAGCGTTCACCTGCAGTCTGGGCTTTCTTCAGGGTCCTAGCGCCAACGGCTCCCAGCGGAATGTAAGCTCCACCGAAGCAGGGGTTTTCCTCTGCTGGTGTGCCCAGTGTCTCAGTCAGAGCCTGGCCCCCAGAGAGAGCTCAGTGAGTATTTGCTGACTGATTGCCTCCCTGTCTCTCTGCAGCTCCAGAAACGCTTCATCCTGAATCTGCCAACCTTCAGTGTTCGAATCATCGACAAACATGGCATCCATGACCTGGACAACATTTCCTTCCCTAAGCAGGGCTCCTAACGTCCTGCCTCTCCCACTCGCCAGGGAACTGTTTTTGATGGGGCTCCTTTATTTTTTTCTACTCTTTTAACATGCACTCTTGATAGATGGTTAATTCAGAATAAAGCTGAATGTGGATAAGCTCAGCTCTCTGGTTTGAGTTTCCTTTTACCTGGCGTCACCTCAGGAAGGAAGTGGAGGGAGGATTATCTGCTTGGACTTTCTGGCCAAGACTGTCCTTCCTCCCGTCCCTTTCCCTCCCTTAGAGCTCTACCCGACAGCCCCACGTTCTGCTTCACTGCCTTGCTTCCTTCCCATCTAGCTCATTCATATGTCACGCTTGCTAATGTCTCATTCCCTCTAAAGCAGTGATTCTTTTCCCCCAAGCTAAAAAAATTTAGTTAATTAATGTGAATAGGTATTACATGCACTTAGTAAAAAATGCACGCATTACAAAGACACATAGTAAAAAATGTTTCTCCTTGCCCTGTAATTTGATCACCTGCTTCTTCCCCTCCCAGAGGAAACTTCAGCTACTCATTTCTTATCGGTCCTTTAAGAGATGTGCTGTTCCAGCTCTGACCGGCGTGGCTCAGCTAGTTCGGTGTTGTGCTGCAAAGTGAGGGGTTGCCTGTTCAATTTGGTTGGGATGCGTGCGAGAGGTATACTCCATTGATGTTTCTTTTGCTCATCGATGTTCCTCTCCCTGTCTTTCTCCCTCCCTTCCCCTCTCTGTAAAAGTAAATTTAAAAATTTTGTTGAAAAGAGATAGATGCCATTCCTATGTAAAATGTGCACACATACATCCCCTTTTAAAAATAAGTTTGCATTCAGTCATGATAGAGAATCACTGGAATGAAGTGTTTTTAAAGCAGTGATCCTCAAACTTTAGCAAGCATCTCACTCTCATTGAATGGCTTATTGAAACACAGCTTGCTGGATCCTACCTCTGTAGGTGCTGCATGTTTGAGGTACAGCCTGAGGTTTTGTATTTCTAACATTTCTGATTGTAAAATGAACTCCATCCAATTCTGGGCTGCTCTTAATAAAGAGCTCACATAAAGACAGCTTTTTGGTTTGTCTGAAGTGAAATAGCATCTCTCTAAGATACTACCTTCAGATCAGAACATGCATATTAATGGTGGTAACATCAGATTTAAATGTTATACACTTTAATACACCAAGGATAAATGCTTTATATTCTAAGAAGAAAGTTAGTTATTGGATACATGAGGGAAAAGAGTTGATTCGTATGACCATAGCTGGTTCACCCTCCACTACTGCTGTGAAGGTTTGGGCTTTGACTAGATCCCTGAGTCTCTTTCTAAGGCATCTATTTTTAAAGCTCCACAGGTGATTCAGGTAACGTGCCCCAGTTGAGTACCATTACTGAAGCACAGGCAGTCCCACGTCATGATTTTCTCATCTGTGAAGTAGTCAAAATTGTGCCTTTTCCATGGGGGTGGTTATGCGGACTCCGTGAGGCAATATAAAGCATATAGAACAGGGCCTGGCATGTGGTAAGTGCTCAGTAAGTATATGATCATTGGTAAACTTGTTATTCTGTATCCAGGCCTCACCAGGAATGAAATGGTTCTCTACATTCGAATGTAAGGGTCCCCATGGCAATCTAGGCGAGCCCACCAGCCCACCCTGACTACCAGTGTCTTTTCTCCAACCCAGATCTCTTTCTGAGCTCCAGATCAACTTATCCTAAGTATCTTACCCTCTAGCTGTAGGGACCTCATACTCAGCGGGTCTAAAGCTGAGCATTTCACCTGCCCCCCTCCAGGCTTCCCCTACAGCATTCCATCTTAGAGAATCAGAGCCACTTGGCTCCCACGAACCCAAGCCAGAAACCTAGGCATCATTTACTTTTAATAAACTTGTTTTGGAGTAAATTTGGTTTTACAGAAAAGTTGAAGAAAAGATTAAACAGAGTTTCCTCATACCCTTCACTCAGTTTCTCCTTGTGTTAACACTTTACGTAGCCACAGTACATTTGTCAAAACAGAAACCAACATTGATCGGTACATCAGTGTTAAACTCCAGCTTTTATTCAGACTTCACTAACTTGCCCACGAATACCCTTTTTCTGTTGCTCTAGGATGCGGTCCAGGGCACCGCGCTGCATTTCGCTAGGCATTTTCGATTCTGCCTTTACTCCTGCCTTCACATAGTCACCACGTTCTGGCAGTTTAACTTCCTACATCCCTTTTTTTTTTTTTAAAGATTTTATTTATTTATTTTTAGAGAGGGAAGGGGGAGAGAGAGAGAGAGAGAGAGAGAGACATCAATGTGCGGTCGCTGGGGTTTATGGCCTGCAACCCAGGAATGTGCCCTGGCTGGGAATCGAACCTGGGACACTTTAGTTCCCAGCCTGTGCTCAATCCACTGAGCTACACCAGCCAGGGCTCCTACATCCCTTTTAATAAAAAAATCTTTGTTCCCATTGTCCTGATTAATCTCCCGTCATTTCTTGGACTATTTTAATAGCCTCCTAATTTCTCTGCCTTTAGCATCTTTCTTTTCTGGTTCTTTCTCTGTACTCAAACAAGTTCGGTCGCCCTTCAAACTCTCCTCACTTAAAACTTCCTGATGTTTCCCTTGCTGATAAAATAAAGCCCAGTTCTTTGGTTTGGCGTGCTGAGCGTTTCATAGTCCTCTCCCAACCAACCCCCTCATTTTCCCCTCTTCTCTACCTTATGAAACTCTTGATCCAGATGAATTTCTATGGCCTCAGCAAGCATGACTTCACACCTGTATACCTGCTGGAAGAAGGGTAAGCATTGTTTCGTGGAACTTCCTTCTAGAAGTGCATATATGTGTGATTGCGTCACGATGCAGTGCTCTGATATTTTGTAATCTGTTTTCTTCTACCAGATTTTATTTGTTTAATGCCAGCTATGACCTAAGTCGATTACCTGGAGTTTGAAAAACACTGGGAGCGCACCGATTCTCTAACACTCCTGGCCAAACAGAATAGTCTTTCCGTTGGTTCCCATCTGCTTTCAGGTTATTAAATACACAGAAAGCAATTTATTCCTCCCAGCCTGGGGGTGAGAGGGAACTTCTAAGTGAGGTGGAAGAGGGTGCGGAAATAGCTTCGGCTCAGTTGCCAGCTGAGCAACAGTGGCTGAGTCTGCTCTGCCCGGCTGATGCCGAAGCCTGGTTAATGCCTAAGGCCCAGAGTCCTTTCTCGGTCTGTCTCCTTGTCTGGGCCCTTGGAAGAGCAGCTGTGCCCCAAAGGAGAAGGGTGGACATACAGCAACCTTGTCTAGGTGTCTGCTGCTCGTTTATGTCCTGTATGTGATGGGAGGATAAGGGCCTGCCTCCCGGCCTCACCTTCAGGAGGTCTGAGGGAGGTGTGGGTTTCAGTGGCTGCCCTTACCTTACTCCTCCTGAAGCACTATGATCCTTTAAAAGAAAACAGGAAAGTCTTTTCTTTAAGTGAGTATAAACTCCAAAAATCACAATCCTTACCCAGTCTAAATACTCCCCATTTAATTCACAGATACTTGCTTTGCGAAAAAAGGAAGCCATGTAAAACCATCTGTATACATTTTTTTAAAGATCGTTTATTTATTTATTTATTTATTTATTTTTAAAGAGAGAATCTTTTTTTTTTTTATTTTACTTATTTATTTATTTTTAGAAAGGGAAGGGAGGGAGAGAGAGAGAGAAACACCAATGTGCGGTTGCTGGGGGCTGTGGCCTGCACCCCAGGCATGTGCCCTGACTGGGAATCGAACCTGCGATGCCTTGGTTCTCAGCCCGCGCTCAATCCACTGAGCTACGCCAGCTGGGGCCTATTTATTTTTTATTTTTAGAGAGAGGGGAAGGGAGGAAGAAAGATGGAGAGAAACATCAATATGTAGTTGCCTCTCACACGCCCCCTACTGGGGACCTGGCCTGAAACCCAGGCACGTGCCTTGACTGGGAGTTGAACTGGTGACCCTTTGGTTCCCGAAGGCCAGTGCTCACGCTCACTCCACTGAGCCACACCAGCTAGGGCTGTATACACTTTCTTTAATCATCATCTACATTTCCTTAGGACTAAACCTAGTTAGAGGATAAAACTATTTTGCTATGGGGATTTCAAAACAAAACAAAACAAAACAACAACAAAAAAAACTCTTACTGGAAAGAACCAAATGCTGAGACTTCATTAGAAGTTTGTTATGCCACTCAGGGTCTCCACACGGTATTGTTGTTTCTGCACGACCTTGACCTTATACTGGCGGAGCAGAGCCTTGGGGCCTGACAGGCTGGGAAGACCCACTTCCCCTCACTGGGCTCTGGCCTGTGAGCCTCTGCAGGGGACCTTGGGATTCAATGGAACTGAAAGGATGGTGGCAGATCAGAGGGATCTGTGTGAGCCCCACTTACGCTGTGACTTTGGGCAAGTTGCTCTGAGCTATCATATCTTCTCTAAAATAGAACTTGGTGAGGACTACATGGTTAGCAGGGAATGTTGTCCACACTGAAAAGCTCATAATAAGCTAGTTTCTTTGACTTTCTGATGGATAGAGTGTAGGGAAAGATTCAGATATGGCTCCCCAGTTTCTGGCTTGAGTAACTGGGTCAATGGGGGTGCTTTTTACTGAGAGGGCGAGTGTGGAGAAGGTCACGATTTGAGTACTTGAGCCAAGGACTCCACTTCGGACCTAGGTCTGAGGCGCCTGTTAGACAACCCAGAGGAGACGGGCAGACAGCTGTGCACCCAAACCTGGAGTGCAGGGAGAAGGCCCCAGGGAAGGCCAACACCAGAGGCCAAGTAGAGAAGGAGCCAAATTTGGAACCTGAGAGATCAGGGAACCAGGGGAAGTTGGAAGCCATGGAGGAGTAGTAAGTGATCAGCTAGGTCAAAGGCTGCCCTGACTGGTGTGGCTCATTTGGTTGGGTGTTGTCCCGCAAAGTGAAAGGTCACTGGTTCAATTCCCAGTCAGGGCATATGCCTGGGTTGCAGGTTTGGTTTCGGCTCATATGAGAGGCAACTGATCATTTTTTTCTCTCTCCCTTCCCTTCTCTCTAAAAAAAAAAAAAAAATAGGTCAAATGCTGCTAAGTCCAGAAAAAGGGCCTTTGGATTTGACATTGTGGTTATCAAAGACTTTGCTGAGTAGATTTTCATAGACTGGTGGGGGTAGAAGCCAGACTGAAGTAGGTTGAAGGGTGAATTGGGGGTGAGGAAGTGCCGTTTGGGGCATAACAATTTTTCAGAAACTTTATGGCCAGGGAAATATATGGGGAAAGGATTTATGTTTTGTAAGGCAAGAGGCCCTAGAATGTGTGCTTTGCGGAATGGGTTGGTAAATTATTCAGTAAGAGAGGGAGAGGCTGATGGTGCAGACGATGCCTGAAGACTGAAATCCTGAAGAAGGCCAGAGAGCTGGGTCAGTCTTTGCCTAAAACACATACACACACAGCCACCGGCATTCACACCGACACACACAGACCCACCACCTATGACCGGCACATTCACAAGTCTCAGTAATTAATACACACATAGACCCAGGAGTCACTTCACCCACGCAGAACTAAAGCCACACTGACAAGCCAGATAGACCCACCGTCTGTGCCGCATCTCACACGGGTGCCCACAGCCCCCTCCTGTGACTCCCCCTTAGAGGACCCTTCCACTTCGACCCCTCTTCCTAAGTCCTCGGGCCTCTTGGGAGGCGAATTCCGGCCTGGACTGAAGAAGGACGGGGAAGGCTTCCCCCGCAATGAAAAGGTTTTATTGTATTAAGAGAATGAGAAAGCATTCTGAGAGCTGGGGAGGTACATTGACCGGTAGGGTCAAGAGAGAAACAACAGCAAATATGAAACCCCGGTGCCAACTTTGGGGGCCCCTGGCATATCTCTCCTCCCCGCTGCCCTCTGCCCTCCCCCAGTAGCTCTTTGTGAGCCAAAATACCCTCTGCTCCCGGACCCAGCCGGGACTCTTGGTGTGAGCACAAAACGGTGAAACTGGAGTCCGCCTCGAGTTGGGGTGAATCAGTGGCACTGGACATTTTTAAACGTTCAGATTTAATCACAACACACACACACACAGATAGAGCAGACAGGGACAGAACTGTGAAGTGCAGCAGTTCTGCCGTTTGTGCTTTGTCTTCTTGGCTCCTGGAGGGCCCCTCCTGTCCGCTTCTCTCTAAGACGGGAGGGGTCCAAAGAGCCCACGGGGGTTTCCCTGCCAGCACCCCTTTTTGGGGGGTAGCAATTCTGGAATGAAGGGTGATAAGTCCTCAGTAGCACCTCTGGTTCGTCAGCAGTTTCCCTCCTGCCTTCAGTAAAACACGGCAAAGCCTTGGACCCTAGGAGCGCCCACCACTGCCCAAAGCACCCTAATGGGCGGGGCTCAGCCAAGAGAACCAGGCTCTCCCCGTGCTGAGTTCAAGCACTTCTCAGCAATCCAGGGTCAGAAAATTGCAGACAACTGGGTGCTTATCAACGAACTGCCACAGAGAGGCCACCCCCGCCTTTTTTCACCCCAGGCCCCTGACTCGGGGTTTCTGGGTGAATGTTCTCTTTCTGGCCTGACTCCAACCCCACCTTGTAATCCTTCCAGGCCCACCCGGGGAGCTAAGACCTCGTTTCAGGGAGCCCCCAAGGGATGGGGCCGGGGAAGCGGTTATTTCCGATGCTTGGCATCCTTCTCTGAAGCCTTGGTGTCGCCACGCCCACTGGCCGCACTGCTTAGAAACATCTTGTCCAGCCCCTTGAGCGCCTCCAGCAGGTAGTTCTGGAAGGCGGTGAGGGCGGCACAGATGGCCGGCCCCCCGAAGCCGTGGGTGATGAGGCTGAAGTGTGTCAGGCAGCTCTGCACTCCGGGCTCCAGGATGAGTGCCGGGCGGCTGTTGCCCAGTGGCGAGCGGTCCTGAGCCATCAAGTCCGCAAATTCCTTGCAGATCTGCCTGGTGAGGGAAAAGAGGGTCAGAGGTTAGAGGTCAAAGGTCTGAGCCCAGAGAAGGACCCACCACGGGCTGGGTGCTGAACCTGCCAATAGTCTGTAAATGATGATCATGCTGATTTTACAGAAAAGGAAACGAAGGTTCCGAGACATTGACTGGCTTCTCCCACTTAACACGCTAGAACACAGCACATGCCAGTGCCCTGGGGGCTCTCTTCTTGTGGGCACGCCGCCTGTACTCAAAGTCGAGCTCTGCCACCCCATCCAGGACACTTTCCTTGACCCCCTTCCCCATTCTCAACCCCCACCCCCAATGCCAGTCTTTGTCTTTAGAATTATTAGGGAGTGATCCAGAATCTGCCTCGAATAACTGAAATAATGGCTTGAACATGAACTGAGGCCCAAATGCTGTGCCAAGTTCATTGTCCCACTTATCCCCACAACAGACCTGCACTGGTGTCTTCATCCCCCTCGCGTGATGCGGAAACTGGTTTCAGGGAGGTTACAGGACCTGCCCAAGTGGCTAAGCTGGGATTTGAATCCCGCTCTAGTTTGCGGCCATTTTTTCTTTGTTTGTGGATCTTGTGTGTGCCTCGGGCAGGAGAATCACTTAGGTCTCACCTTAGAATCACCGTGGAACACAGTCAGCACCTTAGACATGAGTGGGACCCAGGAAGTGTGGGATGAGTGAGCCGGTTAATGGGTGAGGCAAGCCTGGCCCTAGGTAGGTTTCTCCAGCTCCCATACAAACAGCCTCAAAGGTCCCCTGAGCCACAAAAGTCCCTCGAGTCTGTGATTCCACTTCTGCCCAGGGCACTGGAGGAAGGATCCCAGAGGGGAGGGCGGAGATGTGACGTGGAAGGCTGCACTAGATGGGTGTTCTAAGCAGCAGAGCAAGCCCGAGGACGGGAGGGAAGAGCAAGGAGGTCAGTTGGACTGGGTGGGGCTTGTGTGGGCTCGATTGTGGGTCCCTCAGAGGAGTCTGGCCTTTACCCGAGGGACTGGAGCTTTGCAAAAAAAAAATTTTATTCCTTTCTTCTCTCTTTCTGTCTTGCTCTGACTCTTCTTGCAATGGGATTCTTTCTAAAACCTAAAATCTTAATGGAATTCCAGTTCATTTAACAGACCCTGAAGCATTGGCCCAGAACCTAGTTTGAAAACCAAGGCAGACCACGGAAGGTTCTCGGGCAGGGGAGCAGCGCCTGCGCAGGGAGCCTGAGGGAACGGTAGGGTGCTAGAGGGAGGGGGGCCAGAGCTGAGGTGGCGGCCTGTGGACAGTGGTGAGGGAGGCACCAACAGGAGGTGCAGAGGGGCTAAGCGTGAAGTAGGGATGAGGCATGATCAGCCTGGGGCCTGTGTGGGTGCTGGTGCCTCATGAGGTCTCTGGGACAGAAGGCTGATGGGTGAGGCTCAAGCAGAGGGAGCAGACTACGGAACCTCAGCCCCACGATGGGACAAGGGCTGGGGGTGGCATGGGGCAGTGTTTGGGGGTGTGGCACAGACTATGTAAGCCTGTCTGTGACACCATTTTTGCTGCTTTGTTCAACCTGCATTTGTTCGTATTTGTCCGTGTGCGTGCTCTGTAGCATGCACAGCCTTGAATCCAGGTGTGCCGTGGGTGGTGCCACTTGTGTCCATGCTTGGTGTCTGTGTGTTCACCTCCATGTGCCTGCGCATGGCACCCACGGCAGCCTACGTGTGGTGTCGGGAAGCGCCCACACTGCACCCTCACTCACTTGGCGGCCAGCAGCATGCTCTTGCGGCTGTGCAGTTCACCAGGGTCGGCGTGCTGTCGGCACAGGTACTCAGCAGCTGCCTTGGCTGGGAACTCGGTCTCGCAGATGTAGCCAAAGTCTCGGGCCAGATGTATGGCCTCTCCTGCAGGGAGGAGAGGCAGACAGGTGAGCTGTTACTACAACCAGGTATATGTTGGAGCCTAGAGCCTTACCATGAACCTCTGACCCTCTGGCCAGGACCTATTCTGCCCCATCTTGCTTCTATACATACCTTCTTCTGATTTCCCGCTCCAGCCTCAATCCCATTGCCCTGCCTTGGGGCCACCAGGGATGGGTTCTGGGTTCAGGATGGGAGCCTGAGCTCGAGATGACTGAGCCCAGAGTCACCAACCTCCAGGGAAGGGACTCTAACCCCCTCATCCCCTTCCCTCATTCAAACATGGGCCACTACACCCACTGCACACACACACGCCACACATGTTCTCTGCTGCATGTGTGTGCATGCACATACACACACACACCACACACAGAACTTAAGCATAACAGAGAGAACGAACACGTGACTAAATGCACCCTCCTGCATTAGAGGCAGTCACACATAGTCACATTGGACGACACAGGGCTCCTGGTGTCCATGCTGACGCCCACCCTCGGGCCCCACTCACCCTCTACCAGCGAAGTCAGCAGGGTCACATTGGCGGCCTTGCGACGGCCAGCTGGCAAGTTGAGCCCAATCTTCTCCAGCCGTTCCCGCAGGCACCGGCCTCCGTTCTTGGACTTGGCCCTTCACATGCACAGGGAGAGACAGACACACACTATGAAGACGAGAGAGAAGCGTATAGGCTGAGTGACCTTGAGTGATCCTGCTGCCTCCACCAGCCCCTGCTGAGGCTAAGCTCTGGCCCTGGGGACAGTCTGGGGTCTCTTCCAGCCTGGTCTCAACCTCTTTCTAACCTCATTGGCTTTGTAGCCAAGACGGGGGGCAGGGGGCCCAGCATCCAGCTCCAGGAGCCCCTCGTTGCTCCCTAACCCTCTCAATAGCAGGACCCAAGGTGGGGCAGGACAGGCCTTTTTCCCCGCCTCAGCCTGCCAGCCAGGCCACACACAGCTACCCAGGGACACACAGACTTCATGCAGAGAGACACCGGGGCAAGCAGACACACACAGGTATGTATAGATACACACACAGGTGACCACACACTGAAGGCCAAGAGTACACACACCCCCTGACAGAGACAGACACACACAGAGACGTGGAGACCCAGATACCCAGGCACATGCGGGGACACAGACAAATGTTCACACCCATCAGGACCCCAGGGACGTATGTGCAGATGCGCGCAGACTCACACAAGCCCCTCGGGGATGCTCAGAGAGACCAGGAATAAGGAGACGCCCCCACACCTGCACAAACACGGCCTCACACAGAGGTACAGACACCTAAACATACGTATGTCTAGCCCCAAACACCCAGGTAACCACACTCACACAGGGTAGGACACACGCTAGCCAACCCATCTCATTAAAAGTAACACAAGAAACACCCATGAAAACATGCCCCTCTGGCCATCCCCTACCCCACACGCACACGCACTCATGCACACACACGTGCACACACTGCCCTCAGACACACCAAGACTCTTAGTCCTGAGCACTGATACCCTATCCAGGCACAAAGAGGGACAGACACACAAGTAGAAGGTAACTACGGACCCCAAAACACACACACCAGAGAGGCCCATGCTCCACAGGACCACTGGGTCCTGGGGGTCCCTTTCCTAGAAGAGGGGGTGAAGACAGCACTCTCTCTTCCCCAGACCCAGCCTTGCCCAGTCTGCCCAATGTGGGAGAGCCCGCTAACCCTTGTCTGTGCCCAGGGTTCTTCCTCCACACCCCACCCCAAAGCTGCAGACGTGTGGTTGCTGCTGGGGGCCTGGGCCTGCCCTCAGAGCAGCACAACCCCCCAGGGAAACTGAGGCATAGGTGATGGCCCTGTGGCTTGGGGTGAGGTGGGCCCCTCTCTGATCCCCTGAGGATGTATGATGAGGACATATGAAAGAAGCACGAATTTTGGCCAAGGCACAGTGCAGGGCGTGGTGGGCTGGCCTTCCTACCTGCGAAGGACACCACCCAGCAGTGAGGCGTTGAGGCACTCGGGAGGCGACAGTCGCCGCTGGACCTCCCCCACTGTCACCTTGTACTTGGATGTCGAGCTGAGCAGTGAGAGCCGGCCTGGCACGGAGCAGAAGACCTCACTGGGGTTCGTGATGCCGCCAACCAGGCTGTCTTTGGCCAGTGAGAGGGCGGAGAGGCTGCTGGCTTTGGAGGGCATGGGGACTGTGGAGCGGAAGCAAGAGCAAGGGAGAGAGAGACAACACTCAGCCAGGAACCACAGGACACTAGCCAGCTGTGGAGTGGGCGCTTTGATGGAGCACCAGCTGTGTGCTGGGCGCCACGCTGCATGCTGTGCACACACGCAGGCACATCTAAGTGTCCCAGCGTCTTTCAGAGGAAGGTTCTACGAAGGAAGAAACGAAGGCACGTTGAGGTAATGTGACTCGCCCAAGTTCACTCAACTAGTGGGTGGTGCAAACTGAATCCAGAGCTGCCTGGTTCTTGAACCTGTGTTCCCTTCACTAAGCCAGGCCGGATCCCTGGTAAAACTTCAGTAGCTCCAGCAGACTCTTGGAGTTTGGGCAGATGCGACCAGAGAGGGAGTTGGAAATGAGGAAGTGGAGTCTGAGCTAGAGGCAGGATTCCTGGGTCACTGTGAAGGGCCCAGCCAGACCTGCACAACTGCAAGGGGTCCCCAGTTTCCCCCACCCACTTGTGATCCCCATGTCTTCACCACCCCCCAAAGTAGCAAGGGGACAGGGATGTTACAGCCCCTTAAGCTTCTAGCCCTGGCCTCTTCCTGCCAAATCACACTGGGATGCTTAAGGAGACCAGGAATAAAGAAACACACCCAATTGCCTCCTCCCCGAAAATGCTAATTATCTGCTAATATCTGCTAATAAAGGGCAGGAAAGGGAATCTGAGAAGTTCATTTTCTAAAATACACTTCAATACCCATGGCTGTAAAAGAAAGTTCTCCCTGCAGTCTGACTGCTATCTTCCTGCTTAGCTTCAGGGGGAAGGGAGGATAATTGAGAATACTTTCCCTGGGCCAATCTTCTTTCAAAGAAGTGAGAGCCTAAGTAGAGAAGGCAGGTCTTTTGTGTGCGTTGGGTGGGGGATCAAGTGTGAGCTCTAGGGCCAGCAGTTACTAGGCACTTCCTGTGCTATGTGCTCTGAATCCTCCCAACAACCCCAAAGTGGGCTATATTTATTATTCCCATTTTCCAGATGAGAAAACTGAAGCCCAGAGAGGTGTGTTTCTGTATTTCTAAACATTGACAACTGATTCAAACACTTAAAAATCTAGCACAGGCCAAACAGAACCCATGTGAAGCGTCACCTGGGGTGTGGGGACACCGGCGTAACAGCTTTGAGCCCCACGCAACTGCTCACTGTCTCCGGGCCCTTCTCTGCTTTAACGAGCAGGGCTCCTCCCTCCCAAGCTCTGGTTCAGGTACTATCCCGGTGCAAAGCTTCCTGGGGCCTCCACCTCTGTTCCCTCTCACCTGTGATCCTTCTCCTTACCCAGTGATCCTTCCTGTCAGATTCCAGCTCCACCTTCCCACCAACTAGGAGTGCCTGAGGGCGGAGTCTTGGCACAAGTGGCCATCAGTGAATGTGGAGTAAATGAGAGAAGCAGGGGCCTTTGAAACTCGCAATGGGAAAAAGAATGACGATGGCCCACAGCTGGGATTTGGAAGAGGGGCGCTGAGGGAGCCCCATTCCTTTGTTAGCATCTAATAGTAAAACTGCCCTTCCTCCTTGGGTCCCCATTCAGGCACCAGGGAGGGGACAAAAGGTCATGGATGGAGGGTGGGTGGGTGAAGCTGAGAACTGGGAGGCCAGAGAGAACTAGCGGCACACACATACCCTACCCCAGGCCCATTCCCTGTTCCCAGCCCAGGACCAAAACTAGGGTGTGGCAAGCGAGGCACTTGGAAAATTTAAGGAGGCACCAAAACTCTCAGTAATCAAGATAAGTAGTATTCTAATGCAATGATTAAAGTAATAAAAATTAATGAAAGAGTTTATGATGACAAAATGTTACAATTTTGATTAGACAGGGCTCTGACCCACTGTGGTTCAGCCCTGCCTCACCCACCTCCCCCTCAGCCCAGCCCTGTCCCAGAGCGGAGAGCAAGGATGCTCTGACTGGACAGCCGCGGACACCAGACGTGCAATGGGAGCCCTGCCCACCTCTCACCCCCGTGTTTCCCGGGCCTGTACATGGGCCCCCTCTTCACCCGTGTCCTTCTGACCTGAGGGACTTTTTACAGTGATGGGACTATTCTATATCTTAATTCTTTCAATGATTACATGACTTCATATGTTTACATTTATTGAAATTCATAGAAATGCACATCTAAAAAGGGTAAACTGTACTGTATGTTAATTCTACCTCAAGTTTGACTTTCAAAGGTAAAATGACAAATTGATAAGTTAAAAATAAGCCCTGGCTGGTGTGGCTCAGTGGGTTGAATGTCAGCCTGAGAACGGAGAGATTGCTGGTTCTATTCCCAGCCAGGGCACATGCCTGGATTGCATGCAACCAGAAGCAACCAATTAATGCTTTTCTCCCTTTCTTTCCCCTCCTTTCTAAAAAATAAAATCTTTTTAAAACTCAAAAACTTTAAATAAGACTGTCCTTTCTCCCATGTCCCCAGCCAGAGGGAGCGGTCAGAGGAACAGAACATTTTTCTGCCCTTCAGCTGCCTCTTTCATCCAATTTCTGCTAAAACCTGGGGTCCTCTGAGGCCAGACCCTGTAAGAGGGGAGACAGGCCAAGGTTGCATGAGGCCATTCGTTTGTGTGCAAATAAGGACACGGTGAGCACCAGTGTCTCAAAAATGGCTGTCCGCAAAATTATATTCCCTGTCATATGAAGAACGACGAGAGTGAGATTGTGCATGTGCAAGCTTTCTCATTCAACAAATACTGAAGCCCAGCTCTACACACAGACAGTCTCGACCCTCTTGAATGTGGCGTGTGTGTGGGTATCTGCAAGCTTTTGCTCCTGTTGATATACTTGAACACAGTGGGTCTTGGATTTATGGAAACATAGATGCCGTGGGGTGTAGGTGCATGACAGATGGACACGTGTGTGTGTGTAAAATAATGAATGAGAGACTTTCCCTACTTGTCCTTCCCTCTCTCCTCAGAGCCTCTTTCTTCAAAAACGGCAAGAGGGAGGGAACCAACCGAAGGCGAGGGAAGCAGGCAGCCTGGGAGAGGGACAGGTGTAGAGGTGGGAGCTACGCTCTCACAGATTGCAAAGCGGGGACAGCAGCGTTTGTCTCCCACACCAGTGACTCCTGAGGCTGAAGCGTTCTACTCATGGTGTTCTCGGTCACGCACGCAGAAGCCCTTCCCACTCCTACAGACTCCTACAGACACAAGAGCTCCTGGTTGTTCATCCTGTCAGACGAGACTCTCACACACATCCACACACTCTCGTCACAGGTGGTAGAACATGGTCTGATCACTGAATCTGGGGAGCATGCAACAGACCACCCTGGAAAGCTGGTGAAAATGGATATTCCCTCTAGCAGAAACATAGCAGGAAAACCTCTGTGACCTTAGTTCGGGCAAAGAGTTCTAGATACAACATCAAAAGCATGATCCATAAAAGAAATAATGATGCATTGGACTCATCAAATTATAAATTCTTGTAGCTCGAAAGATACTATCAAGAAAATTAAAGGACAGACCAAAAACTTGAAGGAGATATCAGCAAATCGTATATCTGATCAAGGATGTGCATCTAGAATATGTAAAGCACTCATATAAAAAGATAAATAAACCAATTAGGAAAAGGTGAGAATATGTGAAAAGACGTTTCACTGGAAATGATACAGGAATGGCCCATAAGCACATGGAACAGTGCCCAGCGTCTTCAGGCATCCTGGAAATGCACACTGAAACTGCACTGAATCCTACTAGGACGGCTGTAATAAAAATGACAGACAATAACATCAAGTGCAGGTGAGGATGTGGAGAAGCTAGAGCCCTTACACGTTGCTAGTGGGAACGTAAAGTAGAACAGCCACTTTACAAAACAGCTTGGCATTTTATTAAAAAATCAAACACAAACTTACCATAAAATCCAGCATTTCCACTCCTAGGAATTTACCTAAGAGCAATGAAAACATATGTCCACACAGAGACACGTATGGGAATGATTACAGCAGCATTATTCATAACAGCCAAAAAGGGGAAACACCAAGTGTTCATCAACTAATGAATGAATAAACAAAATGTGTTACATCCATACAATCGAGTAGTGACTCAGCAATTTAAAAAAAGAACTACTTTTATATACATGTTACAACACAATGATCCTCAAAACATTATGCTAAGTAAAAGAAGCTAGATGCAAAAGTCCAAATATTTCTATATTCCATTTACATAACATATCTAAAACATGCAGATTTATAGACAGAAAGCTGATCAGTGGTCGTCTAACGCTTGGGGTGAGAATGGGGATTAACTACACATGGGAATGAAGGAATTTTGGGTGGTGATGGAAGTATCTACAACTGAATGTGGTTACGATTATACAACTATAAATTTACTAAAAATCATCAAATTGCATAGTCTTACAATGGGTGAATTTTAGGCATGTAAATTTTACTTCAATAAATTGGTAAAAAATGCCAAGTTCCAGGGTGCTCCAGGGCTTCTCATTCAGTAGGTGTGGGGTGGTGCCCTGGGAATCTGCATTTCTTAAAAAGTACCCCCAACAGATTCTGATGCAACAGTTCCTTAGGCCACACTTAGAGAACCACCATCCAAAGCCTGAGGCAGAGGGACAGCAGGAGAAAGGCAGACAGGAGGGGTAGTGACCCTCCTCTCAGCCCACCTGAGTTTCCTTGTCTCCTCCGGTAGGACCTGCTGGTTAAGTTTCCTCCTCACCAACTGCCAGAGGGCTCAGCTCCTACCCTGCGCTCCCCTGCTCCACACTGCCCTCAGCCTCCCTCCGAACTTTCTGCATGGTCACTGACTGGTTTGTCTGTCTCCCCACGGGGCAGACAGTGTCCTGTCTGGGAGGCAAGTGAGGTGTGGATGAGCAAGTGCAGGGTCAGATGCCATCTTTATGTAAACTGTTGATATTTTGTTGATCATGGATTTTTTGCATTCTTCTTATTTTAAAATGTTGCATTAAAATATATTACATATCTAAATCTTGCCTCAGAGGTATGTACCTCACCCTAGGCCTGGCCCTGCCTGGAGATTCACTTAGAAGCCCAGACCCTCCCCATCTCCCATACCCTTCCCCAGAGCCAAGGGGAGCAGAGGAGAGGGTGACTGGTTACATCAGCCTTCGTCTGCCCCAGAGACCCCCGAGACTGGACAAAGGAGCCCAGCAGAGGGGGTTATACAACTAGACAACCCATTCTCCTCCGAGGGAAGGAGGAGTATCTCAGTTCTCACCACCAAACCGCTCCCCTCCAGCTGTGACTGTATAAACTGAACCCCATGGGGATTGTTAACCTTTTTAACCTGTCTGGCTTTTCCACAGACAGGGCATTTGCACATGCTGCGCCTAGTGCGAGTGAAAGCAGCCAGGCCCTTTCTACACCCCCTCTCCCAATGCACTCAGACCTCAACATCCTTCCATCATTCACTCAACAAACACCAATGGGTGCCTGGAGAGCTCCATCCTAATGCCTCCTCCAGGAAGCCTCCCATCCTCAGACACTCACTACTCCCCTTCTGCGCTCCCACCGTGCCCTGTCCAGACCCTCTCACTGCCTCTCTCAGCTGGAAAATAATCCTGTCTAGGTCTGTCTTCCTTGCCAGTCGTCCCGTCTGCTTTCTGTGCCCCTAGGACAGGTCGCAACACTGGAGGGGACAGATGTGGGCAGAGGGGACAATGGAGGCCTTCCGGTTTCCCCTCCCATTGGCCTGGGCCCCATCTGCCATCCTCTAACCCACACCGCGGCTGCAAGAGGCTGCCAACATGAAGTGTGGTGTGGCCCGGCCAAGGCAGGGGTCGGGGGGGGGGCGTGGGGGGGCGGTGCACGGCGCGCTTCGCCTCCGCTGCCCACCTCCCCTCCCCTCCAGGATGAATGTCTGGAGTAGCGAAGATTTCATAACCAAGGGTTATGGGCCGGGAGAATTTCCAGGCTCTCCTCCCTGGAGGCACCCCACGGTAAGAAGACCGTCGCGCTTCTAGGATGGGCTGCCTCCCTTTCACACCCGGGACTCCCATCAGCCTTCTGCACAGTGGCTCCTCCGCCAGGGCCGGGAGGGGCTGGAGGAGCCGCAGGCTTCAGCCAGCCGAGAATGACTCTCCATAAGCCCAGGGCTTAGGCCGGAATGAGGCCCCCCCCCCCCCCCCCCCCACAGCTGCCGGCAAGTGCGGGAGGACTTCAGGACTGCACTGGGGATCCGGGTGCCGTTGGAAAGGCCCGAGGGCTAAGAACAGCGCTACTTCACGGCTCCCAAGGAGCTGGCGGCTGACTGGAGTCCCGCAGTGACAGCGGAGAACCCCTGCAAAAACTGCCGCTTGTGAGCTGGGCTCCCGCCGGTCCACCTGTTTAGTCAAGGCGACTCCGCTCCTTGCCCACCACGCACACCCCGAGGTCAGGAGCTCCGGGAACCAGCAGGACCTCCGCATCTACAAAGCCTGAACGCACCGACACTGCCTCTCTCTCCTTCACCATGGCCTGCTGGGGAGCCAGGCACTTCCTTTCCGCAGGGAGCCCCCATTCTCAGACGTCCAGGGTGGGCCACCCAGGGGGCAGTACCCAGCTGGGGTCGCCAGCGCCCCACCTTGCTGCTGCCTTACTCAGCTACCGACCTACTGACCCTACGGTCCAGCAGGTGTGCACAAGTAGCCCTGCAACATCCTGCACCGCACCTGCAACCACAGCTGCCTCTCCCCAACACCACCCCGCCCACGGACAGCACAGCAGCACTCCTGGCAGTCCTCGCCACACTGGCTGTGGTCTTGGGACTGCCTTGGACCCGGGATTTAGGGACGCTGACGTCCCTTGAGAGAAACCAGCTCCGGGGCAATTCCAGTCCTTCCTCACAGCCAGTCCTCCTGTCCTCGCCCTGGTCTGGGGGCTGGGGTTTACATACACAGAGCACCAACTGTTCTTTCTACTCTTCTCCAGGGCAGAGGTCCCCAGGCCCCTTCCCATAATACAAGGGGCTGGCCTCCTCCAAGAGTCAGCGAGCCTAGGCCCCTCAGCTCCTCCCACAGAGTCAGGACCAGGGGGCTGTGACCATGATCATATCTCCTGGGGGCCTGAGCTCCTCCTTCTGATGGGTTCAAAAAAGTCCACTAAGGCAAAGCAGCTCCTACCCCAAAGCGCTGGGTCCCAAGTTCACACCTCCATCCCAACCTCAGGCAGCCAGTTACCCAGGTCCTCTCAAACCCCAGCTCCAGGTGACACGGCCCCAAATACCTGGAGCCCTCCTCCCCCAAGTTCCAGGAGGCCTGTCCCCTCAGCTTCCCATACACACTTTAGGAGGTCCGGCTAACTTTCAGCCCCTGGTAACACAGCCCCCGTCCTGGAATCCCAGCTCCCACCCCCACCTCCACCCCCAGTTTCTGCTGGGAAAGGAGGTGGAAGGCAAACAGAGCTGGGACTTGAATTCACTTTTGAAAAACGACTCAAGTCGAATCGCACCGGAGCAGCCAGTGCCTGTCTCAGGCACCTCGGACTTGTCTGCGACTTCGGAGTCCTGCCCTGCATCTGCCCCAGATCTATTGAGCCAGTCCAAGACCTGGACCCCTCAGAATCTGTCTCCGTCATTCTCTGTCTCTGTCTCACCTTTTCCTGGCACGGCCAGAATTCTGTAGTCAAGCCAGAAAATCCACTCGAGGGTAAGTCTCAAACCTCTGGCTTTTACTAGTCCAGAGACACAAACACCCCCCGGAAAATACGCAGGAAGCGACCCGCACATGCTTAGAGACCCTCAGTACCAAAGATCAAGTTTTGGGGCACAACAGAAACACTGAACCACACACAGAGGCCTCCCACCCAAACACGGAGAAAGGTACACCAATACAATAGAAACTCATCACACACAGCGACAGAAACACATGCACCAAAAATACCAGAAAGACACCTAGGAAAGGAGGACACAGACACGTACAGGACCTGGACTCACATCGGTACCCAGGAGCAGACAGGCCCTCACCTCCTGCACACACGATATTCACTACCGAGCGTGCCTAATCCCAAATGCCGAAAGAGGCTCCCGCTTGGAGAGAAAATTTCTCAGGAGAATGCAAGATCCCCACCCCCAGCCCCAGTCACCTGCCAAGGCCCTGCTGGGAAGTAAGGAGCAGAAAGTACTTGCCAAGCTAGCGACTGGTAGGCGCTGTAATGTGGAAATCATTTAACTAAAGTCCTGGGAATAGCACCCCCATTCTCACCTCTTAGGAAACAGGGAAGTGGTTTGACTCGTTCTGCAAATTAACGCCAGATCCACGGGAGCGCCCTCCCTTTGGTGGCGAGGGGCCAGGACCTTATGCAGCTTGACTGGCCCTGGGAGCCAGCTGAGCGCTGATGGACTGGGCTCACCCCAGGCCGCAGGCTGTGGGGCCAATTTACCAACCTGCACCACTGCCCAAGGCCTGGCCAGGTCCCCCATCCTCCCCTGTCTCTTTACTGGGCCAGGAAGAGTGAGTGCTCCGCGGCCACAGAGCCCGGTGACGCACAGGAGGCACGCTGGTGGGGGAAGAAAATGGGCATGTGCGCCCAGGGCGGGCACCAGCTCTCCCGGTTCTGTCCTGGCAGATGCGCTCCAGTCCTTACCTTTCTTGATCACAGACTGCTCCAGGAGGCTCATTCCCGACTCATCCATGGCCTGCAAATAGGAGATGCGGTGGTAAGGGCGCTTATGGACCTAGTGTCTTGTTGCTTCCCAGGCCCCTGCTGTCCCTGGCTCCTGTCCTGCCTGCTCCTCCCAACGCGCAACTCGGTTCGTCGCCTGAGGCAGCCACGGGTGGGACCAGTATTCTCCAAGGCTCGGCACCATCTGTGCAGCCGATCTGGGCCACAGGTACCTTACCGTGCCGCAAGGGAATTTTGAACCTTAGGCAACTCCTCTGCCTCTCTTGGCTCCAGGCACAGGCTTCCCCAGCAGACAGGGATGGGCATAGGTGCCCTGCGCGGCCCAGGCAAGAGAGAGAGAAGTGGCTGAGACACTTCTCCATTTACTCCGCGGAGGGTTGCCGCCATCCGGGCACTGAGCACAGACTCAGTGCCAGGCCGCCTTAACGGCCAGGCAGCCTCTAACCCGGGCCACGGGACGCATCATCGGAATCATGAGGAAGAAGTGGCAGGCTGGGAGAAAAGTCAGGTTCCTGCATTTGCCATTCTGCCTCCAGCCAGAGTCCTAAATCATTGCGGTGGGTCCTGGCCCATCCCGGACCGTTCGGGCCTCACCTGCAGGTCCTCCAGGCCAGGCGGAGCCGCCAGCCCGGGGAGGCCAAGGGGCGCGTCCGCCAAGCTGTGCGCGCCGTCGGCCAGGCTGTGCAGGAGCCGTGGCACCGCGGCGGCGTAGTCCCGGCGAGGGTCTAGGCCCAGGGCGCGGGCTGGCGGCGCCAGCAAGCCCGGCGGCTCTTCGTGGGCGCGGGCGGCGGCGCGCGGCGCGGCCCAGGCAGCCTGTGGAGGCTGCGGCTGTGCCAGGGGCGCCAGGCCGCCGTACGGGTCGCTGGCCAGGTGGGGAAAGGCGGTGGTGGCGTCGGGCGCCTGGCCGTAGGGCAGTGGCGGCTGCGGGTAGGGTGGAGGGAAGTAGGGCGGCTGGAAATCGCTGGCGGCGGCGGCGGCCGGCGTGTGGCAGAGCTGCTGCGCCGGCCCGTAAGCCGCCGGGGGCAGAGACGACAGGCGGGCTCCTGCAGCCGCCGCGCCCAGCCCGTCGGGGCGCTCCTGGGGGAGGAGAAGGGCGCGTTAGGCGACCCACCGGCAGCTGAAAGGAGTCCAGCACTAGAGGACCCTCCTCCAGGTCAGTTCGCAAGGACCCAGCTGCCGTCCCACCCGCTTCCCGGGGCCAGAGGTTTATGTCTGAGTGACCGGCGGGCACAGGAGCCTCGGGCTGGGGACCAGGGTCTCCGCGCTCACCACGCGTGGCTGGCGGAGTCCCTGCGGCCCTCTCCCTCCGAGATTTCGTTAGACGAGGAGATTTGGAAGGGCCAGCGCTCAGGCTTACTGCTGTCCCCGCGCTCCCGGGCCCGAGACTACTCACCATGGGGGAGTAGGTGTGCACCAGCATGGGGCGGGTAGCGTGGGGCGCGAGGCGTGGCGGCGGCGGAGCCCTGGCCCGACGGCTAGCGCTGCAGGCGGAGGTGCGGGGCCCTGCCCAGCCCGCGGGGGTCGCTTGACGGCGGGGGTTGTAACCCAGCGCGGAACCCAGCGGGCGTCGGGTCCTCAAGTGTGGGCGCCCCGGGGAGAGTCCATGGGGGCGGGAAGTGGGCCGGACGGGCTCTGATCGCACTTGGAAAAGTCGGTCAGCGGGTGCCCAGCACCCGCCCTGCTTCCTCTGAGCGCTGCCTGCTCCATGCACTCCAGTTATAGTGGCGGGGGCGCGCCGGGCCTCCGGGGGCGCGCGTTAAAGAGACACGCGGTGGCCGCTCTCTCCCGTCTCACCCGGGACTGCTCCAGCGGAGGCGCGGCTGCGGCGCGACCCGCCGTGGTGGGTAACGGGGCGTGAATTCAGCCCCCGCGGGTCTCCCAGCTGAGCTGCTGTGAAGCAGAGAAGGGTTCAAGGCTGGGACGTAGGGGCCCTAGGTTTGCATCTCGGCTTTATTGCTGTTTTGACTTTGAGCAAAGCACCGCTCTTCCTCGACCTCAGCTTCCTTGTCTGCCGCAGGGGTGCCAGTCTTTTCTCTAACCACCTCGCCGGACTGTGGGTGAAGTGGGCGATTGTGAACGTGGAAGAAGAAGCTTGTGAGACTCAAGCCCGTCGGCTCCCGTGCCGAGGCGTGCGTAGGGGCCCATCGCAGTCTCTCGGAATGTTTCCAGATCAAAGCGCCTCTGAGGGCGCCCACGTCCCTCCCGCCTCCCTGGAGTCGGTAACTCCCAGGACCAAGCCAGGGTCTGGGGAGACACAATCTCACCAGACTGAGAGAGTAGCCTGGGACGGGGGCTGGGCGTGAGCTCCGCCTGAGAAGGGCTCGAGGTGTTTTTCAAGCCGGGAGGGCCTCGGCTGCCTGCCGGGACGTGGGCCTGTTAGTGATCTGTGTGTCATCGACGCCGTGTGGGCCCCGGGCAGGCTGTGCGTTACCGTGGCGGGCCTGACCGGCTCTCTAGCTGTTCCCGTCTCTGTAGTCACTCCATCTTTCTTATTCCTAAACCCCAGTCCTGCCCCCCTGAGAGAAACAAGGACAGGGATTAAAGAGAGGAATGCTAAGGGGAATGAGAATGAAGAAAGCAGAAGGAAGGTGTTTTGTAGTAGAAAGAATCACAGCAAACACTTATTTCAGATGTGCCAGACTCCGTGCGAAGTACTTGATGCGTATGGAGCCATGTAATCCTCACAAAGCCCTGGGAGATGGCTAGCCTTATCGTCCTCATTCTCGCGTAAAGAAAATGAGGCACAGGAGGGTGAACTGACTTGGTCAAGGTCAAGCAGCTAGTTAAGTGGCAGAGCCAGGGTAACCCGTCTCCAGCCCCTCTCTGTGCTCAGAACTCCTATTCCGTGTTGGGTGAGACTCAGGTGCCTAGAATTTCGTCCTGACTTCGACTGGCCTGTGATGCTGGGCAGATCCCTTTGCCTCTCTGACCTCAGTTTCTGCAGCTTCGACAACAACAACAAAGTAGGGGAGGGCAGAGAGGACCAGACGTTTTCTTAGGCCCCTTTCTGTGAAGTGCAAGATGAGAATGTAAAGGTGAAATTATTGAGGTAGACTAGAGGAGAGGGGAGGTAGAGGAGATACCATGAACCATGAGATGTACGTGGAGGAGACTTGAGGGGAGTATCCCAGGAGGTACATGGTAGCTGCAGAGGTCAGGTCTGGGTCATCTCAGCCTGGGGGTGCTGCGGGGGGGAGGAGGAGACTAACTAATAGCAGCCCCAGATCCATCACTAAGAACTCTCCAGAGGTTGGAAGCACCAGCTAGAGCAGTGGACGGAGTAGAACTGGGCATTCTGTGACTGTGCCTAGGACAGATCAGAGGTCAGGAGTGAGTGTGTGTGTGTGTGTGTGTGTGTGTATTTGTGGGTGTGAGTCTTTGGTGAGACCACTTTCACTCCCATCCTTGACTTCAGCACAGGACGCTAGAAGTCAGGCTCCAGGACAGGTGTGTATGTGTAGTGCAAGGCATGCAGGTAGGTGGACCCCTTTGGGACAGTTCCAGGGCAGCAAGGCTGATAATGCCCCTGCCCAGCTGTGGGGACCCGCTGCGCTCTCCAGGGGTCTTGGGAAGGCCAAAGTGACTGGCTGGGCTGGCTGCCTGCCCAGTGGCTTCCTTGGGTTTCCTCACCCAGCTTCCCTACAGCCGAAGACACCTCCTTTTCGCTTTATTCTCCTTTCTTTTCTGGCCATTTCTCAGTCTTCTTTTCTAATTCATCTCTTTTCAGCCACATCTTTAATGTCAGTAATTTATCCTCAGCATTGAAGCTTCTGCCTTTTCTTGCTATCTACCATCTTCATGGGTGAGTTCATCCCCTCTCAAAACTTTAATGACTACCTGTCTGCCGTCGTATCCCAGCCGTGTTATCTCCAGTCTGTATCTCTCACCAGAAACCCAGGCGCACAGATGCAGTTGTCAGTAGGGCATTTCCTCCAGACGTCGTGCTGCTGCCGACTGAAACTCGCCAAGTCCAGAACTGAGCTCAACACCTCCTCCCCCCACCCAGCAACCCGTACGTGCTTATCCTCCTGAGTTCTGTGGTTCCATGAAGGCCACCACCATCCTTTCAATTAAAAATGGAATCATCCCAGACTCTGACCTCTCCCCCGCCACCTAAGCTGCTCTTCATGGTATGTTGTCATTTCTCACCCTTAAAGAAATCTCTCTCTCCCTCTGTCAGCACCTTAAGCTACCAGACTCTTTCTCATAGACTGATAGTTCCCAAAGTGTGCTCCCTGAACCAGCATCACCTACATCACCTGGGAATGTGTTAGAAGTGCCAGTTGAGCCCTGGCTGGTGTGGCTCAGTAGACTGAGTTCCAGCCTGTGAAGCAAGGTGTTGCTGGTTCGATTCCCAGTCAGGGCACATGCGTGGCTTGTGGGCCATGTCCCTATTGGGGGATGTGCATGAGAGGCAACCACACATTGATGTTTCTCTCCCTCTCTAAAATTAATTAATTAATTAATTAATTAAAAAAGAAGGGTCAGTTCTTGGATCCCAGCCCAAACATAACCCTGGGAGTGGGGCCTGGCGATCTGTATTTCAACAGCCTGTAAGGTGACTCAGAAGCACAGTAAGGCTGGGAACCTCTGCCCAGACCACTGCAGACCCAATAACTGGTCTCCTGCCTTCATCCATATCTCTTCTGATCCCATTCCAATTTCATTTAGCAACAGGAGTGACTAGACCATGTAACCTCCATACTGAAAACTCTGCTGGGGCTTCCCACGGTCCATCGTCAGGGAAAAAAACGTTTAAACACTCTAAGTAGCACCCCAGACAGCTGCAACTAATTTTCCTTTCCTGCCTCATGAACTATTTCACAAGGTGAAAGGAGAAACAGAAAACGTGTCCTGCACTGGGTTTGGTGAATGGCAGGTGCTCAGTGAATGTTTACTTAAGGAATGATGAAGGAATGAATGGTGAGTTTGTGAATCTCTCAGTCTATTGAGTGTTCCTGTAGGAAGCTTCCATGCGAGCATGACGCTGGATAGCTAGACATAGAACCCAGGTATAATCTGAGGAAGTCATCTGATAAATGATTTTGCTTATGGCTACTGGGGAGAGGAATGTTCTCCATTGTCTGCTGCCAATTTGGGGGGCTCCTAAAAACTTAAGGGGGGGTTCTATGGCTGCAGACTCTTTCAAGCCAAGGGACTGCTCACTCTCTGAGACACATGCACACATGCGGAGGCCTGGGATATGTGTTGGGCACACACAGAGACACCCCTAGGCAGACGGGACACACAACATGCACAGAGACACTCATGGGAAACACACATACAATACTGGAACACAGGACATACACATATAATGACATATAGCTACACATGTCCAAACATACAGACTCCCATTTTGCATGTTTACATATTGCTCTTCCCCCAGGCTCAGAATTTTTCCTCTCTTTTAAAAAAGTGAACTTGCATTTGGACATTTATGTAAGGGAAAAACTGTGGCCTGTCTCCTTCATTGTTGACACAGCCACCCTCCTCCCAGCCTTTCATAATGTTCTGCTCTGGGCTTGGCTGAGGGGAACGGGGTGGTGGGTGGTGTGCAATCTGGCACAGAGATGCTTAGGCTCCACCTTGTGGTAAAATCTTACAACTGCAGCTCCAGTCTCCTTGGAAGCTGAATTACCAGGAGCAAGTTTGGCCTCTCCAACTTCCCCTAACCCTCCCTCTCCGGAGTCCGCAGCCCAGAATTCTCTTGACCATTCCTCACTAAAGGACAGACAGGGCACAGTCTGCTTTGTATTACGAAGCTGTCTTCAACGTTTGGCTCCCCCACTGCATGAGTGCAGGGACTGTGAGTGGTTGGTTGCCACTTGCTTTGGGTCCCTTCTCTGCTCTTTGCACCTCCCCAGATGACCTCAAGCACTCCCAGAACTTTAAGGACCCTCTATACAGACAATTTACATATCTTGCTCACCCGGACCTGTCTCGATTCCAGAGTGCAGAAAACTGCCCTGGATGCACCACAAGTAACACGAATATACCCCTTACACTCAGAGCTTATATTGTGCACAAACCTGTTTCCCAGTGTTTCCTGTGACTGTGAATGGCCTTATCCACTCAGTGGCCCAGAGCAGGAATCTGGAAGTCATCCTTGGCTCTCCACCCCTCTTCACTTCCAGTTAATCACCAAGCCCTATTACATAATTCCTACCTGTGTTTTCTGCATCCTCACCGCCACTTAGTTCAGACTTACTGCCTCCTCTCTGAGCTCTGCCTCACTCGTCCCTCTTGCAGACAAAATCATCTTGCTTAAATGCAGCTGGGTCACATTCAACCTGCTCAAAAGTCTGTGGTCTTGCATGATCCTACATCTAAGCTTCTTAGCACAGCACCCCAGGGCTTGGAAGAGCTGGCCCACGTCCCCTGGTCCAATCTCACCTTCCACACTTCCCACGCACATTTTCCACTGTAGCATTAATGACCTACTTGCTGTTCCCAAGCTTACATGCCTTTGTACCTGCTCTTCCTCTGCTTGTCTACCTGGCAAGCCGTCTTCACCCTCAAGTCTCAGAGCAAAAGCTTTTCCTGGACTTATTCAGCCAGGCGAAGGGGCTCTCAGGCTCCAGCCACACTTTGTTCAGACCTCCATAGGAGCAACCGTTTATTCCCTTGTTGCTGATACCTTGTTGCTTTGTTTTCTCTCTAGATTTTAAGCTGCTTGAGGGCGGGGTATATCTTTTCGTATTTTTCAGGGATTTCAGGGAATCCATGCTAAGAACTTGACTTTCGGTACATCTAATAAATAAATAGTGTTCCTCTCTGTCTGGGCACAGCCACCCGTAAGTAGGCGCACAGGACATGCCGAGTGAATGCTTGTAGGTTCGAGGGCCTAGGCGGAGATGATTCTGCAGAGTGTGGGCCCTGGGCTGGTCTGGCCCCAGTCTGACAGCCACCCTTCAGGTCTGGTGTGGCAGTGGGCGTTTGCTCATCTCCTGCTCAAGCCTCAGGCCCTTCCCCTTCCCCTTTGGCACAGATGTTCTGCTGGGGCAGTAGTGACTGCATTAAAAAAATTATCACTCGAAAATCAGGTTTCACATGAAAATTAGGATTTCTGAATTCTTTAAAATTTGGAGGATGTGGCAGTGCCACTTGGCAACAACCTGCTGGCATGGGGGGGTGGGGCAGCACCTCATTTGTACAGAAGAGCACCAGGGCCCCCACTAGGCCTGGTCACATCAATGTGAGTTTGCAGCCCTGCCCTAGCAATGAAGAGTGCATGCAGCCTGAAGTCGGAGGGTCTGCGAATCTTGGCTCTGGCCCTTAGCTGTTGGCACCTTGAGCAAATCGCCTACCCATGGCTAAGTTGCTTCTCTGTAAAATCAGGATAATGCTTGCTTCCTAGGATTCTGGGGTGGGCTAGATAACACTTGTGCAGAGTGCTCGGCAAGGCTTGTGTCCAGCAAATAGCAGCTGTGAGCTGCTTGGGCCTGGGAGAGAAAAGGTGCCGGACAGACCACACAGGAGCCACCTTCACCAATGAACATTTATTGAGTGTCCACATGTGCACAGCTTTGAACTTGGCGATCACAGAACATACTGGGGGAGGGGAGGGAGAAAGAAAGGGGAAAGGAAGCAAGGAATCAGGTATGTGGGGGTCCCCCTGGGTTCCTAAGAATGGTAGTCCCTGCTGGAGCCGCCAGTCGCGTCTCTCTGCAGAGAGGAGTCATAAGCGGGGTGGGATTTAAAGCCAGGCACCACGATGCGATGGGGTGCAATCACTGGGGAAACATGCGGTTTCTGGGAAAGCGTCCCTCCTGTTCCTGGCTCCAGCCAGGCCAGATGGCACCAGGAGGACAGAAATTAGATGC
The DNA here is from genome assembly GCF_004126475.2 of Phyllostomus discolor. NCBI lineage: Eukaryota > Metazoa > Chordata > Mammalia > Chiroptera > Phyllostomidae > Phyllostomus > Phyllostomus discolor. The sequence continues at coordinate 23,241,875 of NC_040907.2, read as the reverse complement.
TCAGGTGTCCAAGCAGGGGTAAGGACTGGCAAAATAAATCCCCCCCCAACCCTCATCATCACTCTGCTGTAACACGACACAAAAGCTTAGAGACCATGGGGCCGCAGGACTTTTGGGTCCCTTCAAGGAAGCTCAGGCGGAAGGTTCCCCCCACCACACCAGCACGGTCTGTCCCAGGTTTCCCTGGATGGATGGAGCATTTCAGACCCTGGGTCACTGAAGTTGATAGGAAGAACTGTGATGTCAATGGCCTGAGCCCGCTCTCTGCCCAAGAGGGCCAAAGACAAGAATTGAATGGCCAATTTAAAGGACGTGGACCTGGAAGGCCAGAGGGGCACCACAGCCAAAGGAGCCCACACCCTGGCCGGCAGGGCAAATGGGCTGAAGCAGCCAGCTCCTGCCAGCCCTGTCCCACCCTGGGGACTCCCTCCTTCGGGGAGCCAGACACTGGCCACAATGACACTTAAAAGCCCCCCTCCCTGGGGGTTACTCCAACCTTCCCCGACCTGGCGGGGACAGCCTCACTGATTTCCAAGACAATCCCTGCCCCTGAGCAGCCTCAGGGGGCAGGACGCAGTTCCTTACATTTGAAGGGTGGGCACCATGCCCTTGCTCTTGAAAAAGCCAGAAAGCTGGGGTGTTTGGGGGGGAGTTGGGGAAGGGGATCCAGTTTGGGGGCTTCAGGGAAGATGCCTCCTCCCTCATTCCCTCACTGCCCACCCCCGGGTCTGTCCCCAGTGGACACCCCCTCAGGGCTCCGACAGGCATTGCTCCAGGGCAGCCATGCGGTAGTGGCTGGCCGTCTCCTCACCTGCCTGCAGCCTCATGGCCTCCCGGCACAGCCGGTTGGCCCGTGCCAACTCCACCAGGACACCCTGATAGGCGGCTACCATCTCCGGCTTGACGGAGTTGGGGCTGACGCTGCCGAGCAGCTGGAGCAGCTCCTGCGGCCAGCGGGAACGCAGGGCAGCCGGGGCCAGCCAGGGGAGCAGTGGCACGCAGCCTGTGAAGGCCTGCATGCCCAGGAACCAGAGCTCCTGCAGATCAGCCCAGATGCCCTCATAGTCAGGGGACAGGGCCAGCACTGCCTGGTCTGAGCCAGGGGTGGCCCGTGCCACATGGGATTGCGACAGGAAGAGGATGGCGGCTGCGAAGAAACCTCTGGATGCTGGTGTTCCCTGAAGAGCTGGAAGGCAAGAAGGCAGTGGGGGCATGAACCAGATGCATCAGCTGCTTTGCTAGGCCCTTACTTTCCCTTCCTGTGTGGGCCCTAGGGGGCTGAAGCATAGCCTGGAATTAGCCTTCCTGGGTTCAAACCCTGTCTTTGATTTCACTGTATCACCTTGGGTCTGTGTCTCATTTCTTCACTTATGAAACAGGACCTATAACAGTGCTATCATCTTAGAAATCTGCTATGAGAAATAAATGTAATCATCTTGGTACACTCAGCTTCATGGTTAGACCTTCCTGTACAGTCTGAGTAGTGACGGGAGCCCCTGCTGGGCCTAGGGCTCCTCAACTGCGAGGAGGTTGCACCACTTTGATTCGTGGGCCAGAAGAGGGCGCTAGAGGGGACCCAGAGCTGGCGTGGGGGTCACCCCTGCACTGCAGATTCTCCTGGAGGTCGTTAATCTAACCTGGTGGCATTTGTGGGTGAACCAGCACTGGGGTTCTACTCAGGACCTGTGGTGATATTGCTTGGGACTGAGGAAGTTCAGGGGCTAAGGAGCAGGGGGGCTCCTCTTCCTACCGCTGGGTACTCCTGTTCCCAGGCACCTGCTCAGCAACTCCAACGTGACAGATGGGGCAGAGGGAACAGGTGGGGACAGAGGGACCCAAGCAGACACCCATGACCAAAGCAGAAGACACAAAGGGCTGGCAGGGGTTGGAGGGGACGCCCCTGCCCCTGCACACAGCCAGAGTAAAGCAGAGCTAGGGAGAGGGTACGCGCAGAGGGGCACCAAGTACTGAAGCCTGCCACAAGGGAGGTGAAGTGCTGAGCAGAGGAAAAACCTCAATGGAGCGAAGCAAGGTTTCTGATTCAAGGCTGGGGGTGGCCCCACCCTGAAAACACTAGATTCAGATTCCTTGGGCTGCTGGGTTTCCAGGTGCCTGTGCCTGTGCTTCTGAGTAGGCCTGCACTTACACCCACCAGACCTTGCCTTAGAAGTCCTCAGAAGGAAGAGAGTGATATCATTTTGGGAAGGGTGGGGTGGGGGATGGAGACATACTTCAGAGAGTTCCTCTGGACTGGAACATTCTATAAAACTTTTTTTTTTTTTTTGCAAATGGTGACATCCCCAGTGGCCGATAGGTCACCCAGGCCGTCTGCCCCCATCCATTAAGACCAAGTCCCCAGGGCTTACCTGGAGAGGTGCTAAGGAGCCGGGCCATGAGGAGGCCCAGGGTAGCCACATTGGCAGCTAGAAGCAGCCTCCCCTGCTGCTGCACTAGCGAGGGCAGCGACGTCATCAGGGTGTTCATGAGAGATGTGAAGCACGCATCGCGCCTGGGGAGAAAGGGAGGTAAACACGGGAGAAGGCAGGGGTGCAGGTTGACAGAGCAAGACCAAGCAGTGGGACAACCTAAAAGTCTGGGTTCCCAGCTTCCCCAGGCCAGGATTTGGCAAATCAGGCAGCAGGGCGGAGAGTTCATTTTGGACCCCTCTCATGGCATCTGGGGATCAGAGACTAGCTTGACTGGAACTGGAAGACGTGCCCAGAGAGGCTGCAAAGATGGGGGTGATTCTGTCTGTCCTGCAACCCCTTCCTTCTAACACTAACACTAACACTAACACTAACAGGATCCCGTGGGCACAGGGAAACAAAGTAGGAGATGGGTATTTGGGGCAACTTGATGCAGCACCCCCCCGCCCCGCTTCCCCCAGCCTCCTCCCCAGCCTCACTTGATCAGCCCAGGTGCAGTGACCACCAGGTTGAGGAAGATGTGGCAGCAGGTCTGCAGGCCGATCTCCACGCTGTCAGGCAGCACGGAGGTGTCATGGCCAGGGGATGTGAGTTCCCACTGCTGCAGAAAATACTTGCACAGAAGTGAGGGTGCCCCCTCCTTGATCAGGATCTCCCGGGGCCCATCTTCGACCGTCAGGTGGCACCAGCCGGGCAGAAGGAGCCTGGGGTGTGGAAGGGACAGATGTGTGAGGAGTGGGGGAGAGATTCCCTTTTTGGGGGCACACCACTAAGAGAACTGGAAGTCGGAGAGAAGGAGGGCACATCCTCGTAGGCACCACAGAAAAAGTACACGCTTTGGATCGGTACAGGCCTAGGCTCAGTCTTGGGCTCTGCCACATGGTGGGAGCATAGGCAAGTGACTTTACCTCCCTGAGTCTCATTTTTCTCATCCTGAAGATGTGCATGAGACTTATGCCACAGACTTGCTGTGTGGACCTAATGAGATCTCTTTGATAAAGGGTACAGAAGAATGCCTGGCATGACATTCAATAAGCATGAGTTTTCTCCTTATAGAGAAATCTGGGGATGACTAGTGAGACTTGGCAGCCCAGGAGTCCTGTGGGGACAAGCGCTCCCAAACAGCAAAAGTCCTCAAGGCACTCTCGTGCGCCAGTCAGCAAGTCTGGCACAGCTTGGTGGTGGGGAGAGGAGGTGTCTCTGCGTTAACGCTTTCCTTTAAAACTGTCTGGCTGGACACTCTAACTATAAACTCACCGGAGAGCGTCCCCTGGCCAGGTGGGCCCTGGGGTAGTGGGGGAGATGGCCAGGGTGGCCACCTGCTGAGACAGGTCATTGGCTTCCTCAGCCTCCTCATAGAGGGTCTTGGCATAGCGAACGAGGAAGGGCAGCAGTTGGCAGACCTCCTTGCGCAGAGACGAGGTCTCTTCAGCCAGCCAGGCACCCAGGATCCGCACCGAAGCAAACACAAAGGGCTCCTTCTGCTTCTCTGGCCCCACCTGTCGCCACAGGACCTCCTTGAGATGGAGCAAAACCAGGGCCCCTCCCCAGCCTAGACAGCGTGCTGGCTGGCCTTGGAATAATACAGCTGTAAGGGAGTTCTGGCCTGGGAGCCCTTCAAAGGTAGGTCCTCAGGGCATGTCTACTGAGCCAGCTGGACTTCAGATGTCATGCCCCTGCACTTGCTGGGACTCAGCTAGCATTCCCCCCGTCCAACTACCTCTGAAGTATCTCAGGGCTGAAAGGAAACTTGGAGGTCCAGAGCTAAGTAAACATTCCCTCTGCAGCAGCTCTGACCTGGGAGGAGTCAGCTGAACCTCTACACAGGGCAGGACCCAGGCGGCTCTGCTCCTTCTCCCTGCAGGAACATATGTTTGCACGCGCATGTGTGTAAAGCAGTGCTAGAGATTGAGCAGAACAGACATCTTCGATTTTGTGTGTGTGTACTGGGGGGTTGTGAGTGGGAGGTTATTGTGTTGTGTGTGCGTGTATGCACTGTGATGTGAATGCACATATGGTGTGTGGTATGGCACTTGTGTGGAGGCACAGGGAGGGAGGGAGGGTGGGGTAGGCTGGGTCACACACTACTCCCAGGAGTGCTGCAGGATCAGTCCTCAGTAAGGGCATCTTCGCTGTCTCCCCTTTCCACGGAGGTGAGGGAGTTCTAATGCTCCTTTTTCCTTGCCTTCTGCCTCCCCAACACTGGATCCCCCACGAACCACTGCCCCTCACCTGCTGCAGGTAGTGGATGACAGCCCCGATGGCCTCCTTCATGATGCTCACAAGCTGTACCTTCTGTGGCTCCTTAAGCAGAGACTGCTCACAGCGGGTGCATTCCTGGATCCCCAACTCCATGAGGGCATAGCAGGCAGTCACCACATCCTCTTTTACCTCTGTGCCTGTCTCCTCCAGCTCCAGCCGTACCTCCACGCATGCCAGATTCACCAGCAGGGCCAGGAACTTGCTCCCGGAGCTGCCCGCCGGGATCCAGTTGGAGCCACAGGCGTGTGCCAGGCGGGCTGCCAGCTTTAGTGCGGGGTTGCGCTGCCAGGAGCTCAGCTTGCTGCCGAGGATGCGTGCCAGCCCGGCCTGCAGATCCCGGAGGCATTCAGAGGGCACAGTTGTCGGGGGCAGAAAGAGAGGCAGCAGCTGGCAGAGCTCAAACTTGCTGGCATCCTCGGCTTTCTGGAAATCTTCACTGAGGCCCCGCAACACGGCCAGCAGGTCAGGCTCCGCCTCCTTCCAGCACTGTGCCTCAGCTGCAGCCAGCAGCCCCACCAGAAGTGCCAGGGCCTGGTCAAAGCCATAGCCATGCCCCAGGTATGCCTGACACAGGGCAGACACAGTGCCACCAGCAATGAGGTGCCGGGGCCCACGGGGTGTACCTGCCACAGCCGTCAGGCATTGGTAGGTGTCATCGATCATGGAACGGCGGGCAGCATCATCAGGGTCCCCCCGGGCTGTAAGGAAGGTGCTAAGGATGGGGATCTTGTTCAGGACCTGGGGATGGGCGGCCAGTTCAGGGTCACTGCAGAAGCAGGCCAGCAGGGCCACACCCAGGGCTCGGAGAACGTGGTCAGGGCAGCCATCCGGTGCCTCCTTGGTGGTCAGGAGACGATTGGGGAAGGTGAAGCCCACAGCATCAAAGATCCGCCTCCGAGTTTTGGCATCGATGTCACCTGCTTTGACTGCCTTGGTCACCTGAAGGGGAGTATGTGCTATCAGCAGGATGAAAGAGGTAGCAAAGACTGTCCATTGCACCCAGGAGTGTTGACTCCGGCAGGATTAGGTTATGTAATGGGACCCACTCTGAGGTCAGAAAGCCTTCCCGAGGTCTTTTCATCCAGCTCCTTCTTTCTCCCCGGAGACAAGATGGGTGTGACCTCTAGGATCCCTTATCTATGATTATCTCCAGGGAAGGGAGGTCCAGGCCTCCTCAACTACTGACTGTTTCATCACCTGGTCAGTTGAGAAGTTCTTCCTGATGACTAATCTTGATGCCCACAACTTGGGATAGAAGGGGCTTAGAACTCCAAGTTTAAAATCCTCCAAGGATTTAGAGTCCCTTCCTAATTGCTCTCTCCAGAGGAGTCTCTGATCCATTCCCGCCACCTTCTCAGGGGAAATGGCTCCTGTCTCGCCGCTCTGCCTGTCAAAACATTTCCCCTTACATTTCACCTAAACACCTCCTCTGCTGCAGTGTGAGCCCTTGACTCCAGAGCCTTCTCCCTGTTGCCATGGCAAACAAGCAGCAGGCTGTACTCCCTCCTCCCTTCACCCCCACACACCAACCCCCCTTCCCAGCACTGCAGCTCCTGCTCTGCTGTCCCCAGCTTGGGTTCCTCCAACAGGGTTGAGCCCAGAACCAGCTCCCTTACACCCAGCCTACTTACTGCCATCCTGGCCATCCCCTGGGACCCTTTCCCAGTCACTTTCAGTCCTGCTATCCTTTCCACCCCCAGAACAATCACCCCCAGCCTTCAAGTACTCTGCACTAGTTACTACCTGCTGCTGTTACCCTATGAGTCAGCTCCCATCTGCTCTGGGACACCCCAGAGAGCAGACCTAGGCAGCCTCCTCCAAGGCTCCTAGGGCCACAAGCATTATTCACCCCCATTCTCCCCTTTGTCCCTGTATTCAGTTCAAAGACCAGAGTAGTCTTGGGCCTACTTTGGTGACTCCAGGGATACCAGCAGCACTTATATATCCCTGAGGACTTGTAGACCCCATTCCTAGGGGGTCCAACCACCCAGCCCTTCCCACCTCCCAATTTTCAGTCAGCTCCTTACTAGAAGCAGGGCTGCAAACTGCTCGCTGTCATTCTTGGCCTCACGGAGGGCTCCCAGGTAGCGCTCCAGGGTGGGGTTTCGGCTCTCTGCCTGGTTCAGAGCTGGCTCACAATCTGAGGCCATGATGCCAGTCTTGCCCAACTGTGAACACAAGAGGGACTGAGCATCCCTCTGCAGAGGAGGGGTGGGGGTGGGGGTGGGAGTGGAAGATGGAAGGAGGGATTAGCACAGAGGGAGGGGTGGAGCAGGAGGGATGGGATCCTCAGGACTGACCTCCCTTTAAGGGGCTGCACCTTCAAATCTTTAGGGATGAAGGGACCCTGGTCCAAGGTCACCTCTAGAAAGTGAGAAAGGACCATGCATACTGCTGCTCAGTTGGACAGGTCTCCTCACCAACCTCCTGGGGTTGGGAGGGGGCCGGTCCCACTGTTCAGCTGCCCCCTGGCACCAGAAGTCTAGTTTTATCTCCCTCCACTAAGGCACACAGGGAGGGAGTGGTGAGGACAGACAGGTGGGAATGGAGACATACAGGGTGAAGTTCGATTATCCGCATTCAGGCTGACAGGAGGGAAAAGGGCATTCTAGGTTTCCTTCCTCCTCCTCTCTTCAGAAGAGGCAGGACACAAGCCTCGGTTGAAGTGAGGATGCAGGGCACTGACCAGGAAAGGTTTGGTGGCCCCTCGGGACCCCACCCCTCCAGCCAGGGCTCTCAGTCGCCCCCGCAGGCTCCTTGCCTCCTCTCTTTTCCCTCCCTCGGGCAGAAGCTGCAGCAGAAGCAGCAGCAGCAGCAGCAGAAGGAGCAGCAGAATTAACCCCTTGCTCTCCCTCTCCTCGCCCGATACCAGCTTGTGGATGCCGGCAGGGGCTGGAGAAGCAAGAAAGGGTCCCGGGTAGCTCCCAGGACAACGGAGAATCCAAAAGCCGGATAATCAAAGCGGGGCTGCAGAGGTGGGGAGATGAGAAGGGGAAGAGGGTTCCTGGCGGTCACCACCTGTCCCGCCGCGGCCAAGTCACAACACGACATTGATGAAGTCACGACAGGGCGGCGATGAGATCACACTTCACGATGGCGCGGTGATGTCACGGAGAGATCACGGCAAAATCACGACATGGGACAGCCCCCAAAGATGACAGGGCAAATAAAAAAATATATAGCTATATGTTGAGAAGAGCTGTGACAAAATGGAGTCTCGACAGGGCACGATGATGTCGCGATATGGCGCGATGGAGTCACGATAGGGTCCCCGGGTATTTCGGCGTCGATCAGCGCCGTCTCGGAGAGGCCCCGGCAGGGATGTAGGGGAGGGCCTGAAGGCGGCTGAGCTCACCAGGCTGCGGCCCCGAGCTGCGAGGTCTTCTCCGAGCGCGACGCTGCCGGAGCCTGGGGCCGCTGCTCACGCCGCTTTGCCCACTCCAGGCACCCGGCAGCTTCAGCTCCACCCCCACCCCCGCAGAGCTCTCGACCAATGCTTGGCGGCTTCACTCCAGAGTCTGGCCAATGACACCGCGGAGCGCTAAGCCACAGTGGGTGCTGCCGTTGCCGCCATCTTGCTTGTGGGTATTGCCCGAGTCTGGGGTCCAGGGCTCGCGCAGGTCAGGCGGACTGCCTCTGGAGAGCGGGAGGCGACACCCTGGAGGCTCAGGTTCCTTCGCCCGTAGGTAGTTCTACCTCCCAGCACTGCCCCTCCTCCCCCTCGTCCTCGCGGCTGGAATTGAGCTTCCGGGGTGGTGGGGCAGGAGGGCTTCCTTAACAAGAAGAGCGTATTTCCGGGTTGAGACCCGGGAGGTGGGAGGAGGCGGTGTTTCCGGCTGCTGTCGCTGTCCAGGGAGGCTGAGGCAAGAGGGAGCTGCCGGGTGGGAAGCCCGCACTGCCTTCTTCCTCCTCCTCCGGGTGAGGGGAGCGGAGGTTGGGGCCCTGACCCCATGGATCGGGAGGCGGAGGCTCCCGAGAGCCGGGGTCCTGTTGTGTGGCCCTGAGCCCGGGTAGGTGGCCGGAGGCGGCTGACTGCCTGGCCGAGGACCACGAGCTCAGGGGAGGGGCAAGCGGGACGGGCTATTTCTGGGGGTTCGCTGGCCGGGTATTGGGACCCGGAGGTGGCGCTTCTGGCCCGGTTAGGGTAGCCAGCTGCTTCTGGCTTTACAGGTGCGGAGCTCGAGTCCCAGGCTGTAGCCCGCTTCTTTCAGGCCGGCACCTGGTCCTGGAGCTCCCGCCATCCCCTGACTGACAGACCGGCTCGGGGTTCCGCTGTCTTAGTTCCCTCGACTTCTGCAGCCTCACCCTCATCTGCTGTCTCTGGTGTTCGTTGTTTCCACCAACATGAAAAGTTGATGCAGATTAAAGAGGGCGGGGCTGAGCACGAGGTGTAAATCACAGTGCGAAACCTGCCTTATCCAGTACTGGGAAAATTATGCCCCACAGGAGGGTCCTGCGGTGGCTGCAGGGAGCACAAAGGTGGAATGTAGGAAGCCGAAAAAGGAAATTTAGGCGGGATTCCAGGAAAGCTTTGCATTCTCTCACCTCATGATGATCTTGTCCAACCGACAATAGACGTAGTAGGTGAAGAGCATTAGCTGACTTTTCTCGTGCTTTCTTAGGTGATTAACAGACCGGAAGCTAGGAGTCAATAGGAAAGATAACCCCCCATCCCCGCCCTGAACAACCTGTTCATTTTTCTAGCTAGTTGGAAAACAGTATCTGCAAATATAAGCATTCATGGCAGTCTGTTCTGTAACTTTCCCAAATATCTGAGACTTTTTTCAAAAGGAAGCTTTAATCTTGCTTACTCACACCTTTTGAATAGGCTGTTTCAGACCTGCTTTGTCGTTGTTCAAACATCTTAACGCTGTGTACATAAATGGAGTTCCACGTATGTAGCTGACAGACTGAACTGTGACACATTCCCCGTCAACCTGAAGTATTAAGTAAACATTACCCCCTGCTCTGTCTGAACAGCTGCTGCAACAGAGTGCTTTTATTTCGGGTGTACTTGTAACGCCCCAAATGCCAGAACTATTGCACGCTTTTCTAGATTTTCATTTGTCAAGTATTGTGGGGGTGTGTGTTCTTTCACTGGGCTGTTACCTTTGATTCTATAACCAACCATTTGGATCTTGGTAATGTGTTGTTCCTGCCCTGGTCAGCAAGCCTTTGACTGGACCCTAGCAGTGATTTGCGCCCTTGGGCAATTGTAGGTTTCCTAGGGATGACTGGTTGGAAGTTCACAGGAAATAGCTCTGCCTCTCTCTTATGCATGGTTTGTAAGATATTGTACTTCTCATCAGCTTGCTAATCCAAAGGTGTTTATTACTCCCATTTTCAAAACCTATTCATTTCTTTAATGCTTCTATCGCCCACCTGCCATGCTACTGATGACAGGTGTTGAGTCACCTTGAGTTTAAGATCCTTTTGTGGTAGACAAATGTGTTGGGTAAGATCCATTCACTCACACACACACACACACACACACACACACCATTAGAGGCTAGAGAAGTTGCTGGATATACTTTCTAACTTGGCTTTATTTATTAATCTCTTGAGCATGTCTCTGGCCCACATACCTTTCTACCCCCTGTTCCCTAACATACAACTACAGAGCAACTAGAAATAGGAATGGACGGGAAATGAGAAAGATAAAGTCTTTCAGATGCTTAAGGCTCAATGCAAATGTTTTTTGGTTAGGCTGTATCAGTGCAGGTGTGTGTGTGGGAGTGTGTGTGTGTGTGTGTGTGTGTTTCCTGGTAATAGTATTGATATCCAACCCATGCAATGCCAGTCTCCCTGACTGTTGGCTGGCAGTGGTGATTGTAAGTCTGTGCCATTTGCCAGATGTGGACAACAGGTGCACATTTAGAACAGCTGATGTTGAACTGCTTCTTCAGAACTAGATCAGCCCTCCTAGTGTTGCCAAGATTTGGGTAATTATTAAATATATGGAAGTTGTATAAGAGAAGAAACTGATGGAAATTAATTTGTTCCTTCTGGAAGGAAGTAAATCAAATGGCCCCCTAGATTCTAGATTAGCAAGCACTTGTCTAGCACATAATAGGGGCTGGGTAAATATTTGCTGAATGTATATATGAGCTCAAGTCAGGAGTTACAAATGATTCTAGGGGTTAGGGAGGTGACCTCAAAGTATAAATTGGATATATTTTTAAGATGATAGTGGTAGGGACAGTGGCAAACTGGAGTGTGTGCCCGGCCTGAAGACAGTCACATTAAATTAAAAAAAACACACAATATGGCTACACAAAAACTTCAGGTCTAAATCTCTTCTTTTCATAGATAAGAAGGTGTGTTTGGTCAAAGTCACAAAGCTGTCAGAACTGAAATTCAGGCCTTTTTCTCAGGCTGGCATTCTTTCCATTCTTCCACACAGATGATTTACTGTTAGACTAGAAAATAATGGACAATAAGGTATTTCATTTTTACGGTGGATTCATTTCATATCCTTTGCTGTGTTTTTATCCTGATAATTATAGGTTATGCCAAAGTTCAAGTTTAAAATTTATTGGCAGAGATGAGCAGTGAAAGACAAACTGGGAATTTTTCTTCCCCCTAATTTATCATGTTCTCTGTCTTGCATGCCACATTTCTAGGAATCAATTATTAATTACTTGGCTCATAATTTCTTTTCTTTCTCTCTTTCTAGTGGACTGGTTCTGCCTATCTGGAAGGCCATGGAGAAGAGGCTGGGAGTGAAGCCAAGCTCTGGTTCCTGGATTTTATCAGGATTTTGTTGGCAGACATCTGGGAAGTGGTTGAGGATCCTGTGCCTGTTTTATACTTATTTCTGCTTCAGTGCTCTGTGGTTGTCAACAGGTACCATTTTCTTTATAGATTTAAGATTTTTAAAAAGAGCATTTTATGTGGGTCCCTCCATTCATTTGAAAGACTAATTGGAGGCAGAAAAGCAGTGCGCTGAGTGAAGGAAACAGCCTGTTGTTGGACACTTAGTTCGAATTATTTGTCTGTCTTATTTTGGAGCTAAAAGTTAAATTGAGTTCTCTCTCATATTGAGTTCTCTCTCATATGGGAGAATTGGCATGGCCATTTTGAGATTTGCTGAAGGTATAATGAAAAGATAAAGGTTTCAGAGTTGGGCAGACTTCCAGGTCCATGGAATGTGGACCTGGAGCTGGATATTTCCACTTAATAACAATAAAACCTTGAGCAGGGGAGGGGTGGTGAGGGCTGGGTGAAGGTGGGCAAAGTATCAACAATAAAAATAAAGTGCAAATGGATTTGAGAGATAACATAATCAAATAGCATAGTTCAGTACTCCGAATATAGGTGCTTAATAAATGATTCTTTGCTTCCTTTCCTTTCCTAAAGGAATCAGCATTACAGGGAGAATGTGTCCCTTGCTTTTTCCATAGAGAGCGCTTATGCTGAGAGATTTCATAAAGTATGTTTTCCTCCTAGAGATTATTTCACCAGGCTAGAGACTCTTGCCAGAAAAGAGTGCCAAGAAGGCTAGATTTCAAAGAATATCCTTTCTTTCTGTCATTTCCCCCCTTTCAGTTCTTTTGTTGACATTGTTTCTTTCAGAGTATGAAATGTGAAAAAATAGCAATTTGAGAAAGATTTCTGAGTATGCTCAGAAATTCTGCCCATTCTGGGCAGTGACCGAAAGCCTTCTGTTATAGAGACCACTGTCTGGGATAACTAATGAGCCTCTTGCTCCTATAATTACAAAGGTTTCTGTTGCTTTTCTAAAGGAATTGGTGGTCATGATCTTGAGACTCAGGTAATTACTGTATTTAGCAATTTTATTAACATCAGCTTTGGGATTTTTGTTGTCTTGCAGTGGTGGTTGATGATTGCGTAATTATAGCAGTGGAAATTGCAGTTGACAGAAAGCTGACCTAAATGTTTCTTACCCAGATGATGCTGTGCTGGGACAGCTATTTCAGGCCAGCATTTTATGTAAGATCATTTGAATTAAATAAGTTACTGATTTAGCACCATCAGAGTAGGAAAACCACATTTGTTGAAGTGCACCTATAGCCTACCAGACCTCTGGTTATAAACATTACATGTCTTATCTCATTTAATCCTCACAATAAACCTACAACAGATAGTTTTATTCTCATTTTATAGATAAGGAAGTTGAGGCTCAGAGGCACACAATGACTTGACCAAGTTCACATGACAAGAACATGACAGAGCCAGGTTTCTAGACCCAGGTGTGTCCACTCTGAAGCTCATGCTCTTTTTCTTCTGCTACGGTGCCTTCCAACCACAGGTGATCTTTTGGAGGACTAAAGACAGTTTTTCACCCTGAACCATGATAAGCAATTTGTCATCTGAGGGATTTCAAGTATAGGGGAGGAAGCAGCATTTCCAAGTTTTTCTTATTTTTCAGTCTAATGCTTGATCAGACATATTGTGGGTTCATTGGGCTAGTCTTGGTATTGCTTGAGCTTGTTGCTTAAAAGCAGCATCCTAGTGAGCAGTTTGAGTATAAAGGTGGAAAGGTGGTATTCTTAGGAGTGGTTCTTTTTTTTTTTAATTAAAAAAATTGTTTCAGTACAGTTTTCTGCCTTTTACTCCCATCCCACCCTCTCAGCCCTTTCCACCTCCCTGCCATTTCCACACCCCCGCTTGTTTTTGTCCGTGTGTCCTTTATACTTGTTCCTGCAAACCCTTCCCCTTTTCCACTGAAATTCCCTCCCCTCTCCCCTCTCCCCTTTGGTCACTGTCAGTTTGTTCTCTATTTCAGTGTCTTTGGTTATATTTTGCTTGTTTGTTTGTTTTGTTGATTAGGTTCTTGGTAAAGGTGAGATCATTTGTCTTTCACCACCTGGCTTAGCATAGTGCTTTCCAGTTCCATCCATGCTGTCGCAAAGGGTAAAAGCTCCTTTCTTTCTGCTGCGTAGAATTCCATTGCGTAAAATGTTCTGTAGTTTTTTGATCCATTCATTTACTGATGGGCACCTAGGTTGCTTCCAACACTTGGCTATTGTAAGTTTTGCTGCTCTGAACATTGGGGTGCATAGGTTCTTTTGGATTGGTGTTTCAGGGTTCTTAGGATATAATCCCAGCAGTGAAAATGCTGGGTCAAAAGGCAGATCCATTTTTAGTTTTCTGAGAAAATTCCATACTATTTTCCATTTCTCCACAACCTCTCTAACATTTGTTTGTTGCTTTGTTTATGATGGCCATTCTGACGGGTGTGAAGTGGTATCTCATTGTGGTTTTAATTTGCATCTCTCTGATAGCTAGCCATACTGAGCATCTTTTCATGGGTCTCTGGATCCTCTGTATGTCCTTCTTAGGAGTGGTTTTGGTGGAGATTGGATCATACAGCTTCTGTTTTAGGAGAGTTTGGAGCTTTACCATGGAAGAACTGAGAACCAGTTGTGTTCCAACTGAGGGAGTGTGACAAGCAACACATGACAGATTTGTTATATATTTGAGTTTATTAGATCTCTTCCTCATCAGTTCTTTAAAAAACATAATATCCTAATAGGAAAAATGAATAAAGGACACAGAGTACCATACATCAGAAATTAAAATGATTTATAAACATTTAAAAAATATTCGTTCTCATTACCAAAGAACTGCCAATTAAAATGAGCGATCCTTTTTAATCTGTCTTATTGGTGAAGATAAATGTAGAAATGTCTAATGTTGTCAAAGGGTAATGTGGTTGCCCTCATATTGTGCTGGGAAGTCTGAACAGAGAGCTTTTCCGCATAAGTATCCAGATCTTTAAAATGTTCATGTTCTTTGACTTAGTAATTACCCTTTTAGGGACTTATCTCAAGGACACATTTAGAAGGAGAGCATTCATCAACACTCACTTATTCTATGTTGCAAAACATTGCTACAATTTCCCTACAATTGAGGGTGGTGATTGGCGGGCAGTTGTATTCTCTGGCAGCGGAGTGCAAGAGCAAAGGCACAAAAGTATGAAACAGCCTAATATAGTGGAAACTCTGCAAGCAGTTTGGTGTTGCTGGAATATAAAGAGCAGAGCCGGAATGGCAGTTCCTGAAGAGGTAGATGGTGGCCAGGTCATGAAGGATCTTATGTGCCAGGCAAAGAAGCTTTGATTTTAGTCTCTTTTGGTAGGTGGTCTACAAATATTCTTGCTTATGCTCTCTACTCCATAAAAAAGTTGAGGATATACCCTAATATATGTTTACTCATACATTGTAACAACTACTATTGTGCTAATGTCTTATGTATATAGGAGCTGCCAAAAACAAAAACTTAAAGGAATCAACTAAAAAACATATAAATTGTGCTGATATTTCCTTTTCATACTCCAGTGATTTGTTTTATGCACCTCTTATAAGCAAGTATTCTACTTTGGAAGTTGGAAGCTACTGAACATTTTAAGCAGAAGAATAATACTGGTAAATTTCTAGATCATTTTGCTGGGATATAGAAGAATGATAATGGTAGATATGGGAATAAGCTGAAAAGGGCAGGGATGTCAGGGGTAGAGTATGGTATCTATTAGAACGTGAAATAGTCCAGAAAAGGATGAGGCTGTTTTCAAGATATCTCTCTGTCACTGAAGGGAGTTTCTTTTCACTCAGTATGAAGTAGTGCTAAATAGATGGGCAGGATTTAGGAGTTCTGTAGTAAGAGATTAAAGGAGGATATTCTTTTTTAATTGAGATATAATTATATAATTCCAGAACATTTTTCTTATCCACTACCCCCAAGTGAAAAGAAACCATGTTCTAATTAGCAGCCATTCCCTATTCTTCTCCTTCCCCCTAACTTCTGGAAACCATTAATCTGCTTTCTGACTCTGGATTTGTCTATTCTGGACATTTCACGTAAATGAATCCATACAGTATGTGATTTAAAAAAATTTATTTATTTATTTATTTTTAGACAGAGGGGAAGGGAGGGAGAAAGAAAGGGAGAGAAATATCAATGTGTGGTTGCCTCTCTCACGCCCCTCACTGAGGACCCAGCCTGCAACCCAGGAATGTACCCTGATGGGGAATTGAACAGGTGACCCTTTGGTTCACAGGCCGGTGCTCAATCCACTGAGCCACACTGGCCAGGGCTAGTATGTGATCTTTTGTGTCTGGCTTCTTTCATTTAACATAATGTTTTCAACGTTCATTTATGTTGTACCGTATATAAGTATTTTATCCCTTTTCATGGCCAAATAGTATTCCATTGTATGGGTATACCACATTCTGTTTAATACCTAAGATTGGAATTGTTGGATCATATGGGAACTCTAACATTTTCTCTTCTATAGCAGCTGCACCATTTTACATTTCTACCAGCAATATATGAGGGTTCCGGTTTCTCTTTGTCCTCACTAACACTTGTTATTGTCTGTCTTTTTTATTTTAAAAGAGGAGGTTTTTGACATTTAGAAAAATCAGGGAGGGTTTTGTGGAGGAAGTGGAACTTGCCTTATGCATAATTCATATCCAGTGTGCAGATAGACACAGTAAGAAACAAGAACTGGTAAAACAACCAGATGGGTACAAATCATTCATTTACTTTTTAAAAATCACATATTCAGTCAACAAATATAGTGTTTATTGAGCCAGATTTGTTCTTTGTGAGGCATCTCTAGCCAGGTCCATGACTTAGTCTTTCCAGCCACTGAAGCGTTCCGAGGGAGCAGACCACACATGCTGTCCCCATCTGCCACCTCTGTCCTCCTCTGAGTCTAGTGAGGTCTGGCTTCTGCCCAAACCTTGGCTTTTGCCAAGGTAACCAGTGACCTTCTCAGTGGGACACCTTTAGTTTTTACCTCACTTAACTGCTGCATTGGGCACCTTTGCATAGTCCTTTCTTAAGACCCTTTCCTCAGTTGCCTTAAATTACACCAGGCTGTATTTGGTTCTCCTTCCAGCTTATGCATCGAGCTTTCCAATTATTCTTCATCATTCTCTTCTTAGCTTGTCCCTTAAATGTTTTGCTCTTTGGAATGCTGTTTCTACTCTTTTTTGTCTTACTCTTGTGTGCAGTCTCTGGGAAGTCTCTTTTCCCCCCATAGTTGTAAACTGTGTGCCCAGTACTCCCCTATCTGTAACTGTTCATTCACTTCTCTCTGGGTTACAAACCACTCAGCCACCTCTGTGTTACACATCTCCAACTGGATGTCTCACAGCTACCTCTAATTTAATATGTCAAAAATGAACCCACGATCCTTTACCCCTCTTCCTCTTCCTTTGTCCCGTATAGTCGTGAAAAGACCACCTCCACTCCTGTTCTCAGGCAGAGACCCCTGAGTCGTTGTATTCTCCTTTCTCCCCTCTGCATTCAGATCACTGTTTGGGGTGTGCTGCTATCTCATGTTCCCAGGCAGAGCGCTCCATTCCTTTCATATGCTGTTACCATTCTGCCTCCTGATGTATTCTGATTCAGGTAACCATAAGCTCCTTCATAATGCTTTCCCTGAGCCCCCTGATTGAACCTGCTCTTCAAAGTTCCCATGGTGTCTACACATCTCCTTATTATTACACCAGATTATACTGTGGGGTGGTAGGCTTTATGAGGAGAGGTTCTAAGTAGGTCTTGTTCTAGAGCACAGGAGGCAAGCACAAGGCCCGCTGGTCTAATCCGGCCCTCCACCTTGTTTTATCTGGCCTGGCACTTTGTTTCTACCTGGCGGCAGCACTGAGCTCCTTGCCCCTAGTTAAGGAGTAGTTACATTTATTCAGTCCTAAAGTGACATTCGGTTCTTTGAACGCAACCGGAAGGCTGATGTGGCCCCTGGTGAAGATGTGTTTGACACCTCTGCTCTAGAGTGTGACCCACTCTAAGGTGAAGCCTTTCTGGTGTTTGCTGATCTACAGTGTTAATGTGATTTCTTTGCTCTTGCAGAGATAGAATTCCAAACTGCTCCTACCTCCTTCCCCTAGAACTGTTTGACCTCTGGTGAATTTGTTTTCCTCTCAGCCTTGTAGCATCTACTATCCAATAAGCCCCAGGTGGGCTTGCCCTGGTGCCTTTATACCCTAACCCCTCTGCCTGGCAGGGGATCCTCCCAATAGGCTTCTGCGGCCCTGCCCCTCCTTTCACAGCTCCTTCCTCTTCAGTGTCTTACCACTCAGATTCTAGCCACACTCAGATTGCTGCTTCTTGGGCTCACTGAGGCCCCTCTGTTCTGTTTGGGTTCTGGCTTTCTGTGCGCTGGTTGGGAAATTGTCTCTAACAGAGAACTGGGCAGTAGTAAGGCTCACTTCAAGTTTCCCATCTCTCAGGGGTTGTAGCCTCACATTGCCTTTTATCTCCTAAAAACAGTTGTCTTGTCTGTTCTGTCGGTTGTGTAGTTTTATGGCAGATGGTGAGTCTGGTACCTGTTACTCCATCATGGCTGGGAGCAGAGTCTACTATGATTACTTATGTGACTGCTTCATGCAAGTATCTTACTCCTAGTTACATACCTAGCATCTGGCACATAGTAGGTAACAGTAAAGGTTTGTTGGGTTAACCTAAAGATAATGCTGGAAATAGTACCACATTGGAATATACATGTTAAAGAGAATCATTGTTTCCTACTCTGATTTTCAATCTTAGCCCATTAATGGACACTTTACTTCCCAGGAGGGAATAATATTTGGAAGGAAATTTTTACTCTTTTTTCCACCTTTACTCTGTCTGTCTTCATTAATGGAGGACTGATTTTTCTGACTGGTGAGACTGGAAAAGAGTCCTGTTGTGTGGAGTGGCCAGTCTTCAGGATTTGCATGAATCAATCTCCCTGCCGTGTTCTAGGTAACTGGTCTGCCCATGCTAGGACCCCCTGCCTTTGTCCACTGGGGTAAGTTTCATTCAGCATGGGGAAGTATTAGAAAGCCCATTTTGATTGTGCATCTAAGCTTTGTTCTCTAGTCCCCTTATCACTTCTTATAAAGATAGTATTTCAGTCTCCATCTACCTCTGACTACCATGTTTTATGTTTTGTAATTAATCCCAAACTCTGGGTGGGAGAGATTAATTATCACCCTCAAACCACACAGAGACTACATATAGGACAAGGACAGCTCCTGGTTGGACAAGAGATCTTTTCCCCAGTACTCATTCTGTTTTTGATCTTATCAAAATATAACTGCTTGTATTTGCCTCTGGCAGATAGAAGGCACCGGAACTCACTTTCCTCCGTTGCCTCTATCCTTTGGTTGTACTTTAAGGAATGGCTGTAACCCCTCTTGTAGCAGACTAAGTGTTTTCTTTTTCCTTTAAGAGAATGTATTTTGAATGTGCATTGATATTATCTTCAGGAGAAAAACATTTTCAGGAGACTTTTTAGGTGGCATTATATCCATGCTCTTGTATCTTTTGGGCACCTATGGATGACTAATGAAATATATCTCATACCAATGAGCCTTCAGCAGGAACTTTCTCCTGCCAAACTGTCCTATATTCTTAACTACATTGCAGTACAGGAAGGTGATAAATTATTAATCCTAAATCTGTCTCCTTGGATTGTAGGACAATGAGTCGAGTACATGGCAGCTGGGGGAAGGTAGCGTGTTCTGGCTGTTAACATAAACCATGCAAGCCTTTTGATTCTAAACTTCAGCTAACATTGAGCAAGTCTTCGGTATCTTGTTACATCACAGTTTAACTGAGCTAAGTAAGACCAATCAGAATCCTCTAATTTTGCCTCTCTCCCAGTGCAATGAAGTTCTTGCTTACATACTTTTTAGTAAAAGATAATCATCTTAAGTCCTTTTCTCTAACTTGGAAAACTATAATTTTGGTGGGTTCTTTTTGCCTTTTAGAAACATTATGCAAAAATAAACATTTCCTAACAAAGCAAAGAGGGATAAAAAAATAGCATAATTGGCCAATAAATCCAATTCAATTTAAAAACTTTCTTAAACTCACTTTTCTCAGGAATTCCTCAAGGGAGGAAATAATAAGATAGTGGAGGAGTTTGTTAAAACAAAATAATATTTGCAGGGCCAAAGCAAGGCCTTTTGGCTATTTTGGAGATTGTATAAAAATCTTACTAATTAGACCCTGGCTGGTGTGGCTCAGTGGATTAAGTGCCAGCCTGTGAACCGGAGGGTCACTGGTTTGATTCCTGGTCAAGGTACTTGCCTGGGCTATGGGCCAGGTCCCCAGTTGGAGATGTGTGAGAGGCAACTGATTGATGTTTTTCTCTTTCTTCTTCCCTTCCCCTCTCTCTGAAAATAACTAAAGGAAACCTTTTTGTAAGTGATCTTACTAACTGGAACACTTTTCAATTCAATATGTGGAATTGGCAAGAATATGACCAAGAATTATGTGCGTGCTTCGTGTTTGGCCATTTTTTAATGACATTAGCAATATTGAAGAATTTGAGTCAAAATGCATAGTTCTTGGTTTAAGGGCCTGCATTTTGAATTTTCTTTTTGATCCTTTAATCCAAGAGCCTCCTTATAAAATGTCAGCCCGTGTGGTTAAGATCCTTTAGCCACTTTTGGTTCCAGACACTACTGGGTTAAATTCTAGAGAGAAGTTAAGACTTGGTCTTGATCACCTGCCTACTTACCATCTGAGCAAGAGGCAGAAGGCAGAGTGGCCAGGGGTAGGGAGCGTGCACTCTGAAGTCAGACAGGCCTGAATCTGGGCCCTGGTTCTATTGTTTACTGGTTGGTCTTCCTGAAACCCACCTTTCATCAGGCTCCTCACCCGCAACATGGGAGAGGCAGCACCCCTCATGGGATTGTTGTGAGGGTTAAATAAAATATTCACACCAAGTGCTTAACCCACTTCCAGGTGCATAAATAACAGTTCAGGAAATGTTAGCAATAGTCATTATAATGTGACAAAGTAAAATTCTCTTTGGTTAAACTCTTGTCTGATTCCACGATGACCCAGTGGGCAGCAGGATTGAGGTCTTTGCTGGCTTCTTTACAGTTCTATTTAGTGGGATGTCAGTCCCTCCCAACATTTAAAAATAAATTTTAAAAAGATTTTATTTGTTTATTTATTTACTTTTAGAAAGAGGGGAAGAGAGGGAGAAAGGGAGAGAAACACCGATGTGTGAGAGAAACGTTGATCGGTTGCCTGTTGCACACTCCTTGACTGGGGACTGAACCCGCAACCTAGGCCCTGACCAGGAATTGAACCTGTGACCTTTTACTTTTGGCACAACGCCCAAACAACTGAGCCACATTGGTCAAGGCTGTCCCTACATTTTTTAAGTATAATGTAGGCAACCCGACCTTTCTGCATTGTCAGGAAAAACTAGACCTCCGTTCATACAGCTTTACAGGCAGGAGGTTTGTTGAAGCCCATGACAGAGGGAGCTGTGTTGTGCGTTTTCCATAACTGTAACATGCCACTGAGGGAGGAGCTTGACTGGCTGCATGTTCATCCTTCAGCCAAGGATGCTTTTCCTCTGGAAGGCAACTCTCTCCTGCTGTCAGGACACCACCTGGTCCTCAGCCCTGGCTCACGTCCTGCAACGCTAATGTTGTGTCCGTGCTTAGCAAAGCCTTGTGCTAGGCCAGGTTAGCTCCGACTTTTTTGGTTGGCACAGTGTTTTGACTGAAGGTGATTCAATAGTACTTTTGGGTTTTGTGTCAGAAGGAGCTTACAGAGTTAGTGCCTTCCTTCCTTCAAAACATATTTATTGGAAGCTCACAACCTAGGCATCAGGTATGCAGTGGTGAGTAAGGTGGACATGGTCTCTGTCCTGCTGGAGCTGGCAGTCTTTGAGTCCTTTGTCATTCCTAGGGAACGGAAGTTCTCTTGGAGAGGAATGATGCCACTGGTATAGAGTTTCCTCCAAAGAGGCTGAGGCCTCTCTAGGGCCCCAAGGCAACTCAGGGACCCACTCTGCTTGCAGAATCCCAGGACTGTGGGAGAGTCAGCAATTTGATGTCTCAAGCTGGTCTCAATAGAGTAACCTTCTGCTAAGAATTATGTAGGTGAAGCCCTTGTCCACAATATTAGTATTTCAATCCAGCCAATTCTCTCCACCGCTAATAACTCAGATTCCTGAATGAGCAGTGAGAGTGGTTATCTGAAGATTTGGAAAAAGTCCTACAGCTGCAGCCTTGGCTCCCATTTTGGAAGTATGTATCCTCGGTTGACTTCATGGGTTTTAGATACATCTAGCCAGTCAGCTCATGAAAATTTTTTCTGCATCAGGATGCTGCTGCCTTTTTGGCATCAGGTCTGAGGGGAACAGTTCCAGTGCTTAGCGTCTGACACACACCAAATTATATAAATCCTGACCTTCTCTGGTCAGTCACAAAAGGAAACTGTAAAATATCCTAAGATAAAGTAGAATTATAATGTCCCTGAGCGGTGTACTAACCATCACAGACGCTGCCCTAGGAGATACAAAAGCAGGGAAGAATGCTGGCCAAGGCGTATCTGAAACCCCAACTGCAGTCTCTGTCCCTAAGGGTGGGTGCCCAGTGTAGCTCATGCCAATTCCCCCCTTTTTAAACTCTCCCAGCAAATGACAGGATTTTAAACATGCTGTTTTTCTTCCAACTGGCTTAACATTAATAACTTGGATTCTAAACCAGGTAGCATATTTGAGTTTGAAATAAGTGTGTGTTTGTGGATTCTATCTTTTAAGTAATGAGGAAAATGACAAGTATTATCAGACCTGGGAGATGAGGAGTTTATATTGACTTGGCTTTACTTCTGTAGCTCTAATTTGAGATTCAGGTTTAAAAGTTTAAAGGACTGCTATTCTGCCTGTTAAGAAATGGTTTCCCTCCCTCCCTCCCTCCCCCCACCCCCCCTCTGATAACAGTGTTTATTGTTCTTAACTGAGTCAGCTGGAGGCTTATGGAAGTGGGCCTGGTAGAATGAGTGAATCTTAATCAGAACAAATGAAGCAGCCTTGTAGAGAGGTGTCGAGTCATATTCCATTTCAGAAAGCTGAGTAATCTGTATCCTGCTGGGTCAGTTTGTGGCTTTTGGCCTGCAAAACAGCCCCCTGTGCTGGAGCAGTGCGAGCTTTGCTTCTGCTTGTGCTTTCCACTTCATCAGTCTTTTAAGGCTTGTTTTCAAAATTGCTCTCAGCTCTGTTCTCCAGAGTGTGCTTCTAAGCCGCACCCTGACATTTCTCACAGTGCACTTTTCAAATAACTGGGTGCATTTCCATATTACCCACATGTGAAAGGTTAAGTGTTGGTGTTTGGCCTCTAAGCTCAGGTAAGAAGCCCTGGAATAGGGTTATTTGCCCAGGATGGTCAAGGCAGAAGCAAAAGTTTTCTGGCCTTTCCACAGAGACTTTGCTGACAAGCATACCCTCCTTTCTTTTCCCAAGCTGTTTTGATTGAGCCGTTTCGCCTCCACTCTCATAATTCATGTGGGGGTTGCTGCCTTGGCAGCATGGCTGCTTCTGTCAGTGGGGAGGAAGAGAGGAAGAGATAAAGATGAAGGCCCTCTGTGCATCGATGTGTTTGGGGGGGGCGTGGTTCTGTGTGCCCACAGGGAGTGTGTGTATGTGTGAGAGCCACACACACATATACACCAAGATGCATTTTGATATCCTTATGTTCTGCCTATAATTAAGGTTACTTTTGAAGCAGCAAAGAAATATTGCCATTTTGCAGACGAAGGTAGGGAAAGCCACTTTCTCTGTGGTTAGAAAGAGCCCGTACCAGGTAATTTGGAAGTCTGAAGTATTGACCATTTTGCCCAAATTTTTATCCTGTCAGTATGAATTACAGTCAACTTGAAAATGGAGCTCTAAGAGAAGGATAGCATATAGGTGCCTGTCATAAAAATGAAGTCTATTAAAAAGTCATACATCTATAGTAAATAAACCAAATAATACCGAAGTATCTGAATATCAGTGCCATATTATACTGGTGACTTTAACTAAAATACACGTTTCTAATATTTGTATCCCTGGTTCTTTTTTAAATGTATTTTTATTATTATTTTTAATTCAAGTACAGTTTTCTGCCTTTTACTCCCATCCCAGCGCACCCCCGCCACCCCCCGCCCCCAGTGTATCCCTGGTTCTTTATATGTGTGGTGTTCCATTCAGTGTCTTAAAAATATGCTTACTGAATTTTAATTCCTTCTTTAGGATGCTTAATTCAAATCACTTAATGATATTTAATATGTAGGTGTTATGCTCACACAGTAGATATATTCAATTCAGGTCAACAAACACCGTCCCCATCTAAATAAAACCTAGTTCCTGCCATCTGAGAGTTCACTCTGTAGAGGCAGAGATAGATGTAAAAAAACATAAAGCAGCATGATCAATTCCCAGATGCGCTCTGGGAGCACAAAGAGTGGGGCAGGGATGTGCTGAACCCTGTTCGAAAGCAGGCTGGTGAGACAAGGGATATTCTGATCCCTTTGAACTTCCTTCTCCCAGGTTTGCTGGGAGCGTTTTTTTAACCTGCAGAGCTCTTTTCACTTCTTGACCTCGGAGGGAGGGGTAGAGGGAAGAGTATGTATAGCTCTGTAAGAACTAGAGAATGAGAGCCCTAAGAAAATTATTTCTGTACAGATACAGATTGACTTTGATTTCATTTAAATAAACTGGCTCCAAAATTCTAAGAATACTAACTACTCACACAGTTTTGCTTTCATTTACACACAGATGAGAAAGCATCTGTAGCTCTGCGTTTTATTTGCTATAAGCAAAAAGTTGTTTGAGATATTTAAGTGTTTGAAGCTTGGTTGTATTGAGTCCTCACATGTCCCAGTTCAACCCACTGCAGGGTTGTTTTTTTTTTTTTTTTTTTTTTTTATGACACTTACATAATGCTCCAAAAAGAGAGATTTTTAATGGATAAATTGACATAAACTTTTCCTCTATTGGCCATATCTGCTGAAATAACACATCATGGTTTGCTGTATCGTATTATCCTCCATAGCTTACTGCTATTTTATTTAATTTACATATTTCTGCTGCAGCCCTCTAAATGGCCTTCTCTTTAGAAACAACAAGATCAGTCAGAAAAAAGAAAAGAAGGAAAGGAAAGAGAAAAGGAAAGGACAGAAAGAAAATCTTTACAAAAGACAAAACAGTATTCTGATTGAAGGTTCACTGTGTGGGTTTCAAAAGAAGGTTGCTGTGATTGTGGTGAATGCAAATGATTTATTAGCGCTGCAGTCAGAGGCAGCAGTCAACTGCAGGCTGATGACAGGCACATCTACAGGGGCTCTACAGGGAACTGCTAGGTTCATGACATCAAATCTAGACACTTTTCTCTTTGGAAACAAAATTTTTCCTTTTAGAGCCATTTTTATGTATAGGCCAAAGTTTATCTGTTATCATTTGATACCTGTGATTTTTAAAATACAAAGACAGTGTTACATAGAAAGGTGTGGGTTCCTTCACACTGTGGCTTGGAGGCGTGCTCTCCTTGCTGACAGCGTTCTCCGGAGTCTTTTAGTCATAAGGTGGTGGGAGAAAGAGTGAAGCATACAGATTCTGAGTATGTCACATGTAGCAATGTAACTGCTAGTTACAGTGTGTGTGTGTGTGTGTGTGTGTGTGTTTAAAAAGCACATGGCCAAGTCATTTGCCTTTAATCTACCTTTAAATATTATAAAACCCTTGATGACTGGATCATTTCTGAGCAGGTGAGTTTATGGTAGGAGAGCTCTTTCCAGCTATAGCAGTGTTTTGAATAATACTCTCACTTATACCTCAGTTGTGAAAATGGCTTTGGACCAAGCCTTAATAGATAGGTCTTTTGAAATTTAACAGTAACTATATCTAGTTAATGCAAACTTTTGACTAATTAAGTATCAGTCAGGTAGATGCTAAGGGCGTAGGATTATACTAGACCGGTTTCCATTTTGTCACCTAGGTGACTAGCATTTTGAGGGTTTTCTCCCCACCTCTTCCCATCATTACTCAGGAGAAGAGAAATTGAATGGATTTAGGTGTCATCAGTGATGGATGATGGATGGCTGTTTGCTTAGGTGAACTGGAAAGCTATTCTCCACCCACTGTTGCTTTGTTCTATGATGAAAGCATATCTTGCTTGTGAGTGAAGTTGAGTGGTCTGAAATAGATAGCTCAAGGAACTGAAATTCGATTGGCCCTTTCTTGAGGAAAGATTGCTTTTGAGATTTGAAAGGATTTTTCAGTTTAATGTTTAGGCAGAAAGGCTTTTTTCCTGGCTGGTCACATGATTCAGTTGTCTCCTCCTAACCCACTAAGCTTTTTTTTCAGTTTCTCTCTCTGACATCTTCATCATACTTCCCATTCAGTGCTCTCCCCAGTTTAATTGGAAAATATTTTTTTAGTTAACTGAGGACTTTGTTTTTATCTCTTGTCCTTGTCTTCTTTTATTCAAGTAAATTAATTAACCCTAAGGATCTGACTCAAGTGACTAAAATTCAAGTAATTCCATATTGGAACTGACATTTTTTGTTAGATTTTGTTTAAAAAAAATAATGTAGCCCTGGCTAGGTGGCTCAGTTGGTTGGAGTGTCAGCCCATACACCATAAGGTTGCAGGTTTGATCCCCGGTCAGGGCACATATCTAGGTTGCAGTTCAATCCCCAGGTTTGATCCCCAGTTGGGGCTCATATGGGAGGCAACTGATTGATATTTCTCTCTCATGCTGATGTTTCTTTTTCACTTCCTCTCTCAAAAATCATTTAAAAATTATCCTCAGATGAGGATTAAAGGAAATGAACAAAAATAACACAAATATATTTAAATATTGAATAAACTTTTAAAGTTAACAAATAATTCTTTGAATGTCTACTACATGACAAGTATAAATTCAGAGATGCAAGCTACAACCCCAGCATTTAAAGAGGGCAGAGTGTGTGAGGTAGACAAACAAATGTGATCCATTGAGAGAGATACTACGATAGAAGCATATATAAAATATACAGAAAAGAGGAACCCTGGGGTGAAGGTTCCATCAAGGAAGACTTTCTGGAAGAAGTGGTGCCTGAGCTGAAATGAAGTGTAATAACAACAAAAGTAATGGCAGCTAATATTTACTGAGCTTTTACATGCCAGGCTTTGCATACGCTTTGCATAGCGTGTCTCCTATAACATCTATAGTAATCCCACAGGTTAGGTCCTTGTACATGAAGAAACCAGGAAATTTGACCCAAGGTGACACAGTAAATTGACTGGATTGAGATTCAAACCCAGTCAGTCTTATTTCAGGTGCCAGAGCCTTTACTAGACTTGTAGGGTGGAGGCCAGAAGATAGAGTAAGATGGAATAAGGGTATTGATCTTGACGTGGGGTTTTCTTTTGAAAACAAGTTTTTAAGCTCACTCTTCTGAGGGATCTATATGAACCTCAGCTTGGAGACTGAATATATTTTCTCATTAAACCAAGATTAAATGAGGGTTATTTTCATAGTTCTTTTAACCTTGAAAGTACAGTTATTCTCCCTTAAGTAGGTAGATTAAAAGAACATTTCTTTTTTTGCATGTAAATATTGCCCTCTTTTTCAGAGATGTTATTGTATTCTTTTTCTCTTCGTCAGTTTGCCCCAATCTAGTGCCTTTGAGTTTTCTTTGTGACAGCCTTATAGGAGAGGATTCAGTCTTCTAAGTATTCTTAACTAGAGAAGTGTTGCAAGACTCAGGTTTTGTAATCATTTATTTGGAAGCGTTTTTCCCCACCTCTGTCTGTAGACAAATGAGTTAATGTGAATAGTGTCTGAGAGGTATCTGCTGAGCAGCTAGTTCCATAGGGAGTTTGTCTTTGATCAGAATGGTGTTTGGGAGAGATGGAAACATTGTGGTAAAGGGAAAGGAGTCAGACTGTGGATACAAAGCCTACTTATTCTCATTTAGCAGTTAGCTTAGTTTCAGCAAATCACCTACACCATAACGTTTAACAAACGGTACTCCGAAAGCTAGGCACACAGCAAAGGCAATGAATAGTAATTATTTTCTTTTCAAAGGATTGCTTTGTGAGGCTGCTGCCACCTTTCAATCTAACCTATGGCAGTTGAGGAAAAAAGTGTTGGCCCTTTTGAAAAGGAGAGAGGGCAGTGGTTATTACCCTGGCTTTTTCCAAACTTCATAATACCCGATTGTGCGCTTTAAAGGATTTAGTTACCTCCTCTGCCTGGCTTTCTGAATAGGCTAACCCCTGAGGGAGCGAACTGGTGCAGGGAGTAATATGGAACCATTTTTGTATTTGTTTATTAGTGGGTGTGCAGGTGACAGACATGCTGACAGTCAAAAGGAAGGTGAAGGGTGCCCCCTGGGGTGGTTTGTTTTTGAACAGTTCCTGTGAGTTGATTTTGAGATTGATAATATGCCCGCTTGTCTCATTTTCATACGGCAGCCATGTTGGCCAAGGCCAGCTGTGTCTGAGAGAACGCGGACTTTTGATGATAGCCGCAGGAAGACAGATGGTGCGCAGCCGAAGTTTAGTCACCGGCTTCACCACATTGAAGGCTTCTGTCCTATTGCTTGAGAATAGTTTATTACAGGAAAGCTTTGAATGGATTTGTGATCATATTATAAAATTGCGTGATGCCAAGAAAAGAATTTTAGTTTCAATGAATATTAAAAGTAGGTGCACATTTTACCTATAAAATGTCCTAACCACGTATTATTGTTTTCTACAGAAAGTTGGTTCCCCTTGCTGCCACCCTGCACCCCCTGCCCCAGGGAAGAATTTACTGACTGCTCTTTTTCTTTTGGAATAATATTAGTGCGGCATTCTCTCCACACCCTTTCCCACCATTTCAGCCCTTCCATTGGGATACAGTTTGATGAATTTGGTTAAAGCTTGAATTCTCAAGGACCTTAGCACTGTGGCTTCTGAGATGTGGGGGCATTCTGTCTGTGCTTTCTGCTTGGCTGTCAGCCAGCAGTTTCCAAGTTAGCTGGAGAAGTCAAGCTTGTTATCTGAGATTGAAGAATGCCAGAGGCAACAGCACTACCTCTTAAATAATTCCAGAGTTTTTCATAGCTTTCTAAAAGTATTTGGTGAATTTCCTTTGAGCCATGATTCATATATTCTATAGACTTTTCTACCCTGCTGCTTGAAATTATGAAACTTGGTCTAGATTTTGTGCTAGATGTATTAGAATTCTGCCTTTTGAGAGGTGGTAATGATAAGTAAGCATTGCTAGTTCCAGAGCCTCCTGTTTTAGGGATCCTTCACGCAGTACATATGGGAGTCCTGTTGTTACTGGGCAGGGGGCCTGGCCCTGACCAGGTCTGCCTAGGGCCAGCTGGTGGTACATAGGTTCTTGACTTCATGTGGGAAAGATTTCAGAATACGAGTCTGGGCGACTATGAGAGTATGTTTATTAAAGCTGGGGACTGTGAAACAAGGAAGGGCTTAGCATAGAGGAAGCAACTGGAGAGCCTAGGCTGGGCTGCTTAAGGTCTCAGGGAAGTCAGAGAAAAGGTGGCCTTGAGAACAGGTTCAGGAGATTATCCTGGGACAAGCTGCCAGTTGCTCGTTGCCTTACAGTTTAGGAGATGTGTGCCTGTGGGGAAGTGTGGAGAGCAGGACAAACTGAGATGGTGTCAGTCTTGTCAACTAAGAAGCCATATTTAGAGCATGTGCCGTAAAGCAGTGACTCAGGGGGATGATGCAGTCTCCAGAGCATGCGAAGTACAAGGTGGTCAACATGTGCTTATCTGAAGGGTCACACCATCCTCTCAGAGCATGTGCAGTAGAGCGACATAAACCACATGTGTCTACTGAGGTTGCACAAAACAGCTTGCGTTAATCAGAAGCTGACACAACGTTGCATTGTACAAGAGAGTATAAGCAGAGGACGGACTTCAGACGGTGCACAGTGCATCCGAGAGTGAGTCACCTTGAGATGTGCTGCACGTTCTGCCTCTGGAGAAAGCTCTGCCACGATCGTGTCTCTCTGACTCTGCCTGTTGCCTGCCCAGCTGCCTCCCAGACCCGGACCTGATCTGGAGTGTTGGGACCTGGGTTCGTTATTCCCCAGTTCTCTTGTGTGATATTGTTACTGATTGTTTCTGAGTGTTCTCACTATTGATTAATTGTTACTGATTGAGATTGAACCTGCATCAATAAAAGCTGAGTGAATAGCATAGTAGTCACCTTTGTTGGCTCATGGTTATTCCTTGGTGCCGATGTTGTCTGTACAGCTGGTGGCCATATAGGTGGTCCGGAGCTTCTGGTTTGTGACAAAGGCTGGAGGCTGACTTATATAGGACAGACCTTCACGGGGACACTCACAATGTTAGAGTACTTCTCGGGACAGGAAAGAGGAGGAGAAAGGGATTGGCTCCTGCTGCTCCTCAGCCCAGGCAGGGTCTTTTGTCTTGAGGCTTTTATCTCTCCCCTGCAGGTGGGAATCTTAGGGGAGGTATCAGGAGAGGGTTACAGCAGAATATTCATCAGTTTTCCAAGTGTGTGCTTTTAGGGATGTGGTCTTGTGTTCTCCACTGATTGGTCAGTGCCAGGGGGTCATTAGTCATTGCAGTTGGTCCTGGTGACACCCACCTGCTTTGGCTGCTTTTCTAGTCCTGGAGCTGAAGTACAACTGAGGGCTAGATGTTATCTCTAGGGAGGTGACCTTTCCTATCTGGCTGCAGATTGCTCAGCCTTTGTGTTCAGCTGTCTCAGTTTCCCTATTCCACCTGCCAAGGAATTTTCCCAGCTTCTTATTGTCCTGTCTCGCTGTAGTTTCTGCTTGGCCATGGTTTTAAAAGGAAAGGGAATGGCTCTGTCCCCTGTTCTCAACCTAAGCTTTCTATTGTACATTCTCCTACCAACAGTGAGTTCCAGACTTTTCCACAGGGTTTTTAACCTAGGGCTCCAAAAGGGCCTAGGGCCCCTTTTTATAAGGATTTAATATTGCTTTTACTTAGGCTTTGGGAACAGAGCCAGACTGGTGGCATGGCCAGGGAGAGGAACCAATCTAAAATTGGAGCTTATTTTCATCTTACCCGTTATCCTAGTTACATCTCGAATCCAATATTGACTTTAGGAATGATTCCCTGCTTCCTCCTCAGGTGAACTTTTTCTCAAGAGTAACAACAATGAAAGCAATGGAAATTAAATCTTGGAGAGGTTAAATTACTGTTCAAGGTTCAAGTACTAGTAGATGGACTTAATCTAGAGCTGAAACTAGAACTCTTGTCGTCATGTCTTTTAACTGCTTAAGACAGTTGACCATCTTTTAACCATCTAAAAGGAAGAACTGTGATCCACTGAATGGATGAAAAAGAACTGTTTCCCTCCCATATTTTTATTATTGAGCACATAGTGGAGCAAACATTAAGTAATAGTTAATCAAAATAACTCAGTCAAGGCCCCACTAACTAAACATGTGAAACAAGAGATCACAGGACCTTCTTCCCTTATTGTCAGCTATTGGGGCTAATTTTCTTAGCAGCCCCCAGAACTCACAGGTCTTTCACACCTGGCCACCAGGTGCTCCTGACCATTTGTCTTCTCAGGCTCTATTCCCTTGGGCTAAGACAAAGGATTAAAATGGTCAGATAAGATTCACATGAATTAAAGATCTTAACTATAACTAAATTTCAGTAATAATTTAAAAATATTTTAATTTATTTTTAGAGAGAGGGGAAGGGAGGAAGAAAGAGGGAGAGAAACATCTATGTGAGAGAGGAACATCAGTTGGTTGCCTCTCACATGTTTGCTCCTCGACCTGGGACTGGACCTGCAGCCCCAGCGTGTACCCTGACTGGAATTGGACCCAACCGACTGAGCCACACAGGTCAGGGCTAGTAATGATTTTTAACAATATAGCAATCGAGGTACAAGTGAGCCCTGGCAGGTGTGGCTCAGTGGATTGCATGCTGGCCTGTGGACTGAAAGGTTGCCAGTTCGATTCCCAGCCTGGGCAATGCCTGGGTTGCAGGCCAGGTCCCCGGTTGGGGCATGTGAGAGGCAATCAGTCGATGTTTCTCTCCTTCCCTCTCTCTGAAAGTGAACAAATAAAGTCTTTAAAAATTTTTTTTAAAGAGGTACAAGTGAAGTAGGAGAGTCTGGAACATCCATATGGATCCCCCAGGTTTTCTTTTCCTCATTGAGCTTACTCTCTCCAGCCAGTCATAGGTGAGATCTCCAACTGAGGTGTCCAGGTCACCTCATAAAGCAGGGAGTGTTCAGGTTATGGACCGTTCCTTTTATACTACCAGATGTTTGTGTAGCTTATGTGACTTCCTCAGGGAGCTGTGGAAGCATAAAAAGGCTTGTGCAGGACAAACCAGTCTTGTAGCTCCCTGCTTTTATCTCCTAGTTGGAAGACCAGGATTTAACCAGAGCTATTAGCAACAGCCAGGGAATTAGAATTTTTTGTTACCTTCCCTCTGACCTTGTAATCCCCATAAATCCCATTGACCATTTCCCCTAATTCTAAATCTGTTCCCTGAAAACCATTGTTAAGACATGGTTGTGATTTACCTCAAAACTTTCAACATTTTATACGAAAGATGGATAGGCAGCAATCATGTTGTCAGTTCCTCATCATATTTTTCCATCCTCTCCTTTTTTCTCTCTGTAAAGTGCCTTAACCATTATGATTTGTGTGTGTCTGATTTGACAAAGTTGCTGTATAACTTTGTGCTTTCCAATTCACTCACTCACCACCTTCCCCCTCCCCAGCTTTTTCACCATGACAAGAATCTGTGGCGTTAGTAAATCCCTTTTATACCCAGACTTGTTAGTGAAGACTTGAGAGAGAAGGATGTTCTGAGACCTGGCTTTTTCCTGGAGAAAGGCACTGCTTTCCTCTCCAGCCTGCAGGCAGTGGTTGCTCATTCCATGTATGTATGAGTTTGGAGGTGGATGTGATGTCCTTATTACTCCTCACTGTCACTTCTTGAACATTACTCCTCCACCTTCATGTAAAAACTCTGCTCTTTGAGGTTTATACCACTAATCATTACTCATCTACCAACTGTCATTCACCCCCCTTGTTTATGATGGCAGATGGGCCTCATCTCTCCATCTTGTCATCAGTCAGGGTATCTTCAGTGTGACTGACCTGGGTGGTACCTGGCTGCCTGGTTTCCTGACTGTTCATTCTTTGGTGTCGTTGCATGTCTTTTAGCAATAACAGGATATCACCGCCGGACTATTATAATAGGAAGGAATTAAGCAGACACTGGGGACTCCATGTAGAATACAGCCACTTCCCAGGTACTCTTCTCTTGATGAACAAAAAGATACCAGTTTGTTTCTTCTCTCAACTGGGATTTTTTTTTTCAATAACAATAACCTCTGGAATTCTTCTAAACTAACGCCTCGGTCTTCATTCTTGTCCAGTTCTTTAAACAGGTCCTCTAGGGCACTTGGACCTTTCAGTAAACTGGGAAACTCATTCTGAACCAATAGCAACAGCTTTCTTTCAACAGCTGGTTTGGATCACCTTTTCTGGCTATGTATTTTTCAAAAATGCTCTTGCCCTTGCCAGGTAGCTTAGTTGGTTAGAGCATTGTCCTGTACACCAAAAGGTTGTGGATTGAGTTTTGGTCAGGGCACATACCTAGGTTGCAGGTTCGATCTGGCATGTACTGGGGGAGGGGGCGGTGGTGGAGAGGAGGTCAGTGTGGCCAACTGATGAATGTTTCTCTAATATCAATGTTTCTCTCTTATCAATGTTTCTCTCTCCCCCTTACCCTTTCTCTATGATCAATTAAAAAATATCCTCGCATGAGGGTTTTTGAAAAGTCAGACATGCTCTTCTGTTCTTTAGAAGACATTTTTTTGCACTCATTTTGGTGTCCTGGTCTCCGAACTGTGTGTGAGACAGCTGCAAGAATAAAATGGGAGTATCTGTTTATTCTTTTAATACTTCATGCATATGCATAGATGCATTTATTTGTGCCTTCATTCAAAAAGATTTTTGGAGCACCTACAGTGTAATGTGTCAGCCTTAACACAAGAATCAGAGACACAGGGGTGAAAGAAAAAAAAAACAGACATCATTCTGTCATCCTGGAGCTTACAGTGTTGTGAGTGGGGAAAAGACTGAGCGAATGATTATACAAAGAAATGTAACTTTTATGTATTATACTTGCTTTGAAGGAAAGGGGCAACAGGATCCACAGAGTGTATAGGAGAGAGACCTAACTTGGCATGGAGGTTTCTTTGAGGGAATGATGGTTGAACCCAGACCTCATATTGAGGAGTTAATTGGGTAAAGAAGGGAGGCAAAAAGAGTTCCACACAGAGGGGACAGTGTGTGCAGAGCCTTGTTAGGGGAGGGAGCATGGTCCAGTTAAGGAGTGAAAGAGGACTGGTGGGTTGGAATTCAGTGAAGGAGGGAAAGCATCGTATAAGATGGGGCCAGAAAAGTAGGCTGGGCCCAGATCATACGGGATCTCTTTAGGTTAATTAAGGCTTTTGGTGTTTATTCTAAGAGCCCTGGGAAGCCATAAAAAATCTTGTTTATGTAAACTTTTAAAATTTATTTTTCAAAACACAGTATGTTATACATTATACAAATTCAGAGGCATAAAAGGGTACTTAGTGAACAAATAAGTCTCTTAACTTTAGTCTCCTAGCTTCCTAGTTTCCCTTCCTAAGGCTGGCCGTGCCAGTCTCTTGAATATTCTTCCAAAAATAGTCTATGCATAATATACATAAACACTTTAATCCTTTTTTCCCCCAACACAAATTGTAGCACATTATATACACTGTGCTGTGCTTTTCTTTTTCAACATAGTGTATCCTGGATATCATTCCATATCAGAATGATACAGAATGGTCTTATTCTAGTAACTACATGGATCTTCCTTAATTTATTGAACCAGTTCTCTAGTAATGGATGTATAAGTTATTCCCAATATTTATTTTATCTCAAACAACACACAGTGACTATTTTTGATATTATGTATGATAATATATCTATTCAATAAATTCCAAATTTAGCTGCCTTTATTCTATAAAGGCCAAATTTTTTCCTTCAGAGCACTTAGATTAGTTTGCAATCCTACATTTATTATGTCTATTTAATTTCTGTCTTCCTCTTCCAAGTTACGAGCTCCATCAAAGCAATGCTTAGCATGAAACAGATGCTCAGTAATGTTTGTTGAATGGATGAATGAATAAGGAGATAAGGATAATATCTAGGTGGGAAGTGAGGTTATTATTAATTAAACCTTAGAGGTTATCTTTTATACCAGAAAGAAATAATTTGCATCTCTATAAAAATCAAAATAGCCCTGGCTGGTATGGCTCAATGGATTGAGTGCTGGCCTGCGAACCGAAAGGTCTCTGGTTTGATTCCTGGTCGGGGCACATGCCTGGGTTATGGGCCAGGTCAGGTCAAGTCCCCAGAAGAGGGTGTGCGAGAGGAAGCCTCACACTGATGTTTCTCTCCCTCTCTTTCTCCCTCCCTTCCCATCTCTCTAAAAATAAATAAATGATATCTTAAAAGTACATTCTCTTAGACCAGGGTTGGCAAACTTTCTTTAAGAGCCAGATAGTAAATATTTTATGTTTTGCCAGTCTTTAGATACTCTGTTACAGTTACTTAACTCTGCCATCTTAGAGCAAAAGCAACTGTAAACAATGCATAAATAAATCAGTGTGACAGTGCTTCAATAAAACTTTATTTACAGTAATAGGAAGCTTATGGACAATTGCAGATTGGCCATAGTTTGCTGCCCCTGCTTTACAGAATCAGTAGTGATATCCTTCTTTTGTTCCTGATACTGTTAATTTATGACTACTGTCTTTTTTCCTGTCAGCAGTCTGATTAGAGCTTTATCAGTTTCACTGATCTTTCAAACAACCAGATTTTTGTTTCTTTGATTTTCTTTGTCTTTTGTCTTTGATATTCTTTGTTCTTTGTTTGCTTCCTGTTTTATTGATTACTTTAATCTCTATCTTTTCCTTTCTCTACTTATTTTGGGTATAAATTACTCTTATAGCTTTTATGATGAAAGCATAGATCATTGATTTTTTTTATTTCTATGTTAAAGTTTGGTTTTTATTTTTCCAGATCTTTTGAAGGCATATAATATATATGTACAAACAAATAAGATCATGATATGTAGCTTTTCACAACTTACTCTTTTAATTTAATAAGGCATTGTGGGGATGTTTCTATGGCTATACAGGGTGGGGCAAAAGTAGGTTTACAGTTGTTCATATGGAAAATAATACAATGATTAACAAATAACAATGCAAGAATAAACTGTGTTTTGTGTATTCACAACTATATACCTACTTTTGCTTTACCTGTATATAGAATGCAACATGTTTTTAATAGCACATACTATTCTGTAGTAATTATTTCTATATTGATAGACATTGAGGTTCTTCAGATTTTCACCAGTACAAACTGTACTGCAATAAAATCCTTAAGAGTGAGATGTTCTCCAGGATAGAGGTGCACAGAGTATTTTTGATAAACATGTAATTTATTCAGTGTCTCCTCTTTGATGCCCAGAAGGAATAATTACTTCTCTATATTTTACCACACTAATTTCAATGAATAGTCTTTCCTTTGTTATGAATTTCTTACATTGTTTAAGAGCCAAACTTTGGGAAAACATCTTTCCACATCAGTTACCTCCATAAGGTTTTCCTCTAGTATGGGTTCTCTGATGTTCAGCAAGTCTTGAGCTGCATCTGAAGGCTTTCCCACATTTCTTACAGTGATGGGGTTTTTGTCCAGTATGAATTCTCTGATGTCCAATAAGAATTCAGCTCTTTATAAAGTCTTCCCCATGGTCCTTACACTAATAGAGTTCATTTCCACTATAAGTTTGCTGATGCCCAGCAAAGAATGTATACCTGAAAGATTGTCCACATTTACTACAGTGGTAGGGTTTGTCTCCTCTCTGCATTCTTCAATGCCATTGAGAGCTGAGCTCTTCCTAAGGGGCCTGATGAAAGAGCTCCTGCCTCCAACCCCATCCACCTACCCACCTGTATTCTTTAGGGTGTGGGGGGTTCGGTATTTTTTAATAAATCCTGCCTCTTTTCTTTTCTTTTCTTTTCTTTTCTTTTCTTTTCTTTTCTTTTCTTTTCTTTTCTTTTTAAACTATTACTTATTTTTTAGAGAGAAGGGAAGGGATGGAGAAAGAGAGAGGGAGAAAAGCATCAATGTGTGGTTGCCTCTCACACGTACCCCCAATGGGGGCCTGGCCTGCAACCCAGCAGTGTGCTCTGACTGGGAATCGAGCTGATGATCCTTGGGTTTGCAGAGTCCTGCCTCTTTCTACTTGTGTCTCACTAAACACATCTTTTTCCCCAGGAGTGTCTGTACCAGAATCTTGAGATCTGAGCTGTGGTATCTTAGTGCTGCGCCTTTAGCCCATTTCTCAAAATTTATAAGAGCTTTTTCTTATATTCCCAGTGCCCCTGAAGGCCATTATATTTAGTTAAACACACACACACACACACACACACACACACACACACAAACTTTTGAAGTAGTTCCACACTGACAGACTGATTAAACCCATGCTATCTTAAAATTGAAAAAGAAAAAAAAAGAGTTGACCTCCTCCTAAATGTTTTTCCACATTCATTGTACTATCATGGATTTTCTGATATTCCAACATAGTTGAATTATCCCTGGAAGCTTTTCCAAATTCACACACTTAAAAGGCTTTTCTGCCCTGATTCCGTGACTGGTGTGTGGTTCAGTGGGTTAGGCGTCATCCCGTAAACTAAAAGGTTGTGGGTTTGATTCCCAGCCAGGACACACACCTGGGTTGCAGGCTAGGACCCTGCCTGGGGACATACAAAAAGCAACCGATCCATGTTTCTCTTGCACATCGATGTTTCTCTACCTCTCTTTTTCCCTCCCCCGCCCCCCAAAAGATTAATAAATAAAATCTTCAAAACAATTTTAAAAAGGCTTTTGTCCACTATGTATTCTCTCATAATGATTAAGGTCTGCCTTCCAGCAAAGGCTTTCCCACAGTCTTTACATTTGTAGAGTTTCTGACTGGTAGGAGTTGTCTGATGATTTAAAAGGATACAGTTTTTTCCGAAAGCTTTTGTCCATTCATTGAATAGGGCTTCTCTCTAGAGTGAATTCTGTGATAATTAGTAATTGTTGAGTGCTCCTTGAGAAAGTTCCCACATTCAACAGATCTATAAGATTGCTCGTCTATGTGGCTTTTATGATTTAAAAGAAATGAGCTACTCATATAGGCTATCCCACATTCTTTACATTTATGATACTTCTCCCCAGTATGATTTCTCTCATGGCTAATAAAGGAGGAAGTAGATTTGAAGACTTGCCCACATTATAGTGATTTTTCTCTGTGGAAAACTTGTCAGTCCTCCTGATTCAGACCAATATCGCACATGACAGGTTTTGTTTGCTCTTCCAGAGCGGATCCTTCAGAAGTATTTTGCTTTGGGGCTGATGTCTTTGTTTCAAACCAGGACTCCTGGACTGCATAGATACCTAGCAGAATTTCTGGTACCTTCACCCAGGACTGTGCCCTTTGCTCCAGTCGGGTAATTAATTTTGATTTAAAAGAGAGAATCCTTGCAGACACCAGATTCCCGTAGTTTTCTACCATCACATCCGTACACGTGGCCCCTGAATGCCATCCAGCCAATTCTACCCGATCTGAGTAAAAGACATAGCCATGTACTCAAATGTAACTGGGCCCTGGATATCTAGGTTCTTGGAAATCTTGGAGCCATCTGTCTCCTGAACTGTTCTCCCAGGTAGGAACAGAGAATCTTGCATAAGCCAATAATAGTTCTGGAGGCTGGAAGTCCAAAATCAAGGTGTTGGCAGAGTTGGTCTTCTGCAACTCTAAGTAGAATACTTCCTTGACTCTTCCTAATTCTCGTGGTCCCTGTCAGTCCTTGGCATCCGTGGCTTGCAGCTGATTCAATCCAGCTCTGCCTCTGTCATCACGTGGCGTTCTCCCTATATGCCTCTCTCGATTGTCGACTTTAAACTTCTTTTCTAAAGTAAGCACTTAAACCTACAAATGTCCCTGTAATCATTGCTTTAAGTGAATCCCATACATTTTGATATGTTTTGTTTTATTTTTCATTTGGTTCAAAATATTTTCTAATTTCCCTCATGTACTTTCAGCCTACACTTGGCATAAGTTGGTATTCAGTCAAAGACTGAAGGGGACTGTTACCTAGATATCTGGAGCTCTTTCTCTGAGGATCTTTCTCCTTTCTGGTAGTTTGCTCCAAAATTCTGTCCCAGGCACCCCGAACTCTCTTTCCTCAGCAGGACCTCTCTGTTTGGCTTGGGATCTCCTTCTCTGTGCCACAGTTCAGAGCTCACTTCTATATGGAACGCCAAGGTGGTCGTAGGGCACACCATGTTTATGTGCTTTTTCTTTGAGATCACAGCCTGGACTACCTGTGGTTCAGTGTCTAGAAACAGTTGTTTCGTATATTTGGTCTGGTTTCCTAGCTGCTCATGGTGGGAGGGCAAGTCCTCTGGAAATTTCTCCCTTATGGGTAGAAGTGGAGGTCACGGTACATTTAAAAAAATGAAATATAATAGTGGCTTACAGAAAAGTGCAAGTTATTTTTATTTATGTGGACCTCTTCAGAAGTATTTTGCTTTGGGGCTGACATCTTCACTGTTAAATATGAGAGAATTTTTCAGAGTAGAATGATGGAAAGTTGATACAAAAGTAACACAGTAGTTATTGAACAATTTATTGATTTCAACAAAGTCTGTACCCTCAGCTGTTACCAAGATTCACATCATTGGGTACTGTGTGGGAAGATGGATGAGGAAATGAGGGGTATTTCTGCAGCTCTTGGTAGCTTCATTTTTTTCCTAGTTGCTGTTTCTTCATTTTTTCTTAAGGAAGTTCTGTTTTTTATAACTTTCCCAATTGCCTTGCCTGGTGTTAAGTTGGTGCCAGTGCATTTCTTTTCTTTGAAAGACCAAAGGCAGACTGCTTGGTCTTTTAAAGGGACTTTTAAAGCTTCTGGCTTAGCTCAGTGACCCAGAAGCCTGCCTTTATTTTCCTCTTATCTCTCTTTGGTTGTGTCCACATTTAGTCTGTCGGACATTTAAGTAGGTGTTTCCCGGGAGTCAGGTTGGCTTTGGATGATTATCAGCTTGCGGCTTTAGCTAGCTGTAGCCCGTTATCAGTTATGCATACATGCAGACATGATTATCCATCTTCTTAATAGTTTGATTCTTCTGCATCTTTTCTATATGAAATTCTAAAATATACTTTATGTTATAACTGCAGGGCCAGGGCTAGGGTGAAGAAAGAGGCACATATGGCCCAAAATTTAAGGAGACACTCATTCTCAAGGGTTGGGTAACCACCCTTGCACTTCATGACTCTGTGAGTAAGCACCTCTTTAAACTTTGTGCCTGAGGCACCTCTCTTGCCTCACTCTGATTCTGGCCCCGTATAACCCTGACCATAGTTGGTTACAGACACCTGCATAACCAAGACCTTAAAATGAACTCTGTATAACAGCTTTCATTTGGAGCTTGCTTTGACTTTACTGCAT
The DNA here is from genome assembly GCF_004126475.2 of Phyllostomus discolor. Taxonomy (NCBI): domain Eukaryota; kingdom Metazoa; phylum Chordata; class Mammalia; order Chiroptera; family Phyllostomidae; genus Phyllostomus; species Phyllostomus discolor. The sequence continues at coordinate 23,201,846 of NC_040907.2, read as the reverse complement.
TTAAGAATACAGAAGTGAAAGTCAATGCCATGCCTGCAGTAATTCAGCAGACCAAAAGTTTCTCCATAAGCAACATTAGCCAGAATTTTGAACCATGTTATCTAGGTTAACCACAGTAAGTCACTGTTTTTCCTATTATGACATGGCTTGTCATTAAGAAGTTCTAGCAGAATCCCTCTCATGATTAAAATTTTTGCTAAGCTTGACTACTGGTCTGTCTAACACCAGGGTATGTAAAACTACCTGACTCTGTCAAACATTTGATTAGAACATGATAAACCTGTAACCTGCTAAAGATCAAGCATTTTGTCTGTGTTGCTGCCAGTTCAGTGGGGGAAATATTCAAGCTTCTTCAGCTATCTGTTCTTCTGGTCCTGTAGTCCTCACGCTGCTCCTGAGAAATGCCTTAGAGGTGACTGTGCCCCACTTCCCTCCCTGTCCTGCCACCAGAGTAGCTCTTTTGATTGTGGGTTTTTTTCCTGTTTCATGAACTGGATAGAGTTCTGTGCAAGAGGTTTACATGGAAGGGCCGCGCTGAGAGGGAACCAGCCATGAAGGTGGAGCAGTACTCTACAAGATAAAACATCTTGAGTTAAAAACACTCTCTTTTGCTTCTTCTGTTCCTCTTAGGAGATAGCTTTCCCACCTTCTTAAAAGCCAGTCTTCAAAATAGCCTCACATGTTGGTGTTTGGGGTTCTTTACAGAACAATAGTCTCTGTTTTTATTTCATCTTAAAATATTTTCGTTCTTTGTTTTTAGATGCCAGTGAAAGCAGGTGCGAGCAGGTGAAGATACAATTTGGAGTTGGCCTAAGATCTGGGGGAGAAAATCACCTCCAGCTTCTCGAAGGAACCCCTTCTCTCCAGTCATGTTGGGATGCCTGCTGCCAGGACTCTGCGTGCCACGCCCTTTGGTGGTTAGAAGGGGTGTGCATTCAGGCTGACTGCAGCAGGCCCCAGAGCTGCCAGGCTTTTAGGACAGACTCTTCTAATTCCATGCTGGTGTTTCTAAAAAAACTCCAAACTGCAGATGATTTAGGCTTTACACCTGAAGATGATGCGCCTCATATTCTGGGGCTAGGTTGGAGCAGGGCGTCCGAGAGGAGGCAGAGCCCTCTCAGAGCTCCACTCAGACCCACTGTATCTTCCAGTAACCAGCAGAGCTTAATCAGGAAGCTTGCGAAGAGAGAGTCTCCTGATGAAGTTAAAGTTACACCTGCAGTGACACAGCATTCTGAAGTGAACGACTCCAAGGAACTAGGTCATCTGAATACCAGTGGCTCTGAAGAGGTAAGCGTATTATGAGTAAGGAGCAGAGAATCCCTTAAATCTGCCTTTACATTTGGCACACCTAGGCAATGGAGCTGGTGCTGGTGGGCAGTGCTCCTAGGCTGAGGCGTGTGTGTCTAAAGCCACTTGGTGTCATCTTCGTGGGGGCTTCCCAGATGAACAAGTGTAATTTGACCTTAGTGATGTTCACTCCATACAAGTCTGACCATTATTTGGTAAAAGCAGAAAGCTGCTCATTTTCTAGTCAAAGCTGGTTCTTGGCTGCAGGTAAGTACCATCGTGGGGGCGTTAGTCTCCACCAACGATTCTGCAGTGATTTCTGCCAGATCGCAAGATACTTGGTTGATGTGGTTGCAGTCAAGTTCTCTTCTCCCCCTCCCCCATCTCTGCCTGTAAACACATTCCTTATGAGGTAGCTTCTATTCAGTAGGAAGTAACCATGGTACCACAGATTAATACCTCACCTACTGGGCTAGGGAGTCAGATTTGGCCATTAGCCAAGAGGTCTCTAGGGTGATTTCTTACCAAGCTTTGTATGCCAAGGGAGGTACCACCAGGCAAGTTTATTCTGCTTATTTTTCTTCATTGTTATTCTTCCTGAGCAAATGATTAAAAGGAATGACTCACTCTATGCTCAGTCTCCCTTGATTGCTCTGACTTATTTTTGTATTTGTTTTGTCCTGGTTGTCTCTATCAAATTGAAGCCAGAGTGGGGAGGCAGTACTGCATGCCAGGCACTGTGTGTGCTAATCATTTCACTATGTCATTTTGTTTAATTTTCATAGCAATATTTCCAAGTAGGTGTTATTAACCCTGTTTTACTGGTGAGGAAACGGAGGCCTAAAGAGGTTAAACAGTTTGATCATGCAGCTCAGGAATAGCAAACCTAGAATTGGATCCCAGGTTTAATGTTAAGGAAAAAAACCTTTCAGTGCAATATTAGAGGTATAGTCTTAGGCTTAAAAGCCCGTAAACATTTATAGACACTTATTATCAGTGTCAGGTGCTTTTCTAAGCACTAGAGATATGTAAGTAAACAAGGCATGGCCCTCAGGGAGTTTATTTACAGTCTAGTGGAGGCTGAGATATGACGATAGATATTTACAGTAATGTATAATTATTGCATTAGAAGAGTTCTGTATATAACACAACAGGATCACACAGAGGAAGTGATCCACTTGTGCGCAGGAAGATTTTACAGAGATGTTTAATTTGTTTCTCAAAGGAGGAGTAGGATTTCACTAAGGGATTAAAGGTTGCAAAAAGCATTCTGGACAGAGGCACAGGGTATGCAAAGATTTAGTCAGCAAATATTGATTGCATATTTTTTCGTACAAGGTACTATATACTAAGCTAGGCACTAGGAATATTATAGTAAATAAGATAAACATGATTTCTCCCCTAATAGAGCTTACACTCTGGCAAGGAAAACAGACATTACACTTACAATAATTAAATAATTATAAGTTTGTTGCAGGTTGTGAGAGGGTAAATGCAGAGTTCTGTAGAGCATCTAGTAGGAACCTAATCAAGACTCAGGGGTAAGGCTAGGCTACTAAGGAAGGAAAGTTTAATCTGAGACTTGAAGTAGATGTAGGAGTTAGGGAAAGAAACAAGCCAAGAGTGTTTCAGTTAGAGGGGATAACAGTTTCAAAGTTTGTCAGGTGGCAAGATCAAGAAGTTGAAAAAAAAAATGAAGTTGAGAGAGCCTTGCTTTTGCCAAACAGAGCAAGAGAGCTAGTGGTGAAAGAAGAGATGCTTGATGGTGTGCAGAGCCTTGAGGCCTTCTTAAAATATTGGTCTTTATTTAAGCAGAGAATGACATGACTTAGATATGTTGCTGTGTGGTGAATAGACTGGAGAAGGGCAAGAGTATACATGGAGCAGTCAAATAGGGTGCTCTTCAGGCAAGGAAACCATTGCATTAAAGATGGAGGTTGAAGATACAGGAAAGGAGTAAACAGCAAATCCCTCAGAGCTGTGGTTCTCAAACTTTAGTATGCATCAGAATCACCTGGATGCCTTGTTAAAACATTTCTGGGCCCTAACTCAAGTATTTGTGATTTAGTGGGTCTAGCACAGGGCCTGAGAATTTGCATTTGTAACAGGTTCCTGGAGAATGATGATGCTACTGGTCTGAGAGCTATATTTCAAGAACCATTGCCCTCCAGGACAGGTGCATTATAATCCAGAAATGGAGCACAGGATTAGCTTTAAGCAAGAGGAAAGACACCTTCATTGTGATAGGAAGGAAGAAATGGGTGGATACAGTATAGCTAAAGTGTTTTTTTTGTTTTTTTTTTTTTCTCTTTCGCTAAAGTGGTTTTGAGGATTGGTAGAGGACATTGTGGTAGTTCTGTTATTGTCCTGTTTTTTTCTGAAGTGGGGTAGAAATATCTGTCTTCATGTCTGAGTTACTGAGAGCAGAAGCAAAGGTAGCTGAAGTGGGGATAGGTATGCAGAGGCAGGAAAATCAGAGGTTTAGAGAGAGTGGTAACGGTTGGAAATAGCCATTGAGAAGGGTAGGAGAGGGCAGACTAGGGAAAGAAATAGAAAAATTCTAGGCAGCACTAATGATGGAGGCCATGACTTTACAAGAAGTAGTACTAAACTTTAGAGTTGTATGATTTTCCTCTTTGCAGCTTTCAGCAGCCCTCTCCAGAAAAAGCTGATAGTTTGATTCATCCAGGATTGAAACTTTGCCAATCTTGTATAAAAGGAAATTGGGGCATGGACATAGAGGTTGTTGTCAAGACAGTGGATGAGGGAGAGAGTGTAAGAAGATAGGAAAAGAAGTAAAGATAGGAGGGGCCGACAGAGATGATGGAGGAGATGCGATATTCAGAGGTTTTGCTGATAGGAAGCAGACTTATGGGGCACAGCACAGGCAAAAGTGAATCTTGGAAGGATAGGAGGTAATCGTCAGGGATATTTGAAATTAAGTTTTTGACTGAAAAAACTTAAGGAGTTCTGGTGATCACAGGATCTAGGGTATAGCTGTCTGTGGAAGAAGGTTGCTGAGGTAGAGTGAAGAAGACATTTATCAACAACAGGGAGCTCAAAGCACATATTAAATGAGTTATCCATGTAGACATTGAGATTGACTTTAACAGTGGTGATGATAATAGCAGCAACAGCTAATGTCTACGGAGTGAGCACTTGCTATGTGCCAGGCACCATTCTGAAACTTTTGCGTGTATTAACTCTTTTTAATCCACGTAACAAATACTGTGAAGTGCTGTTATCATCTCTCTTTTATAAACGAGGAAGCTCAGGAAAAGAAAGGTTAAGGAGCATGGCCAAGGTAACATAGCTAGTACATGGTAGTATCAAGACTGGAACCCAGGCAGTCTGATTGTGTCTGGAGTCTGTTCTCTTAACTAGGCAAGGACTTGGGGTGAAGAGGAATTTTGAGAGCCAGATGTCAAAGCCATCAATAAAGTAGGAGGAGTAACAAATAAGTTGGGAGATGACAGCTATGATGAGAGTTGAAGCTGTAGTACAGCAAGATGGCGAAGGAGGAGAGGTTTTTACAATGAAGACAGAAGAGTAATGGTTTGCAAAGAGCATTGGGAAGGGAGGCAGATAAAATAGCAACCCACCTTCAATCCTAGAATAAGTGGTCGGGGACCAGCTTATGGGCAGGTGACCTGTGTGGTTGCACAAGTCTCCACACTTAGAAAAGGCCCTGTTTTTGGTTTCATGCTTTACTCTTATTGTCCTGAAATTCTTCATAATTTTTGAACAAGGGATCCTACATTTTCATTTTGCACCAGATCCTGCAAATTATGTAGCCTGTCCTGCAGGAGGTATAGGGAACAAAACATGAAATGACTGAGCATATAAGCGACTTTTTGATCATGGAGTGAAATAACAAGGCAATTCAGTTCAAAGAAAAGGAGGTTGGGTCTCACAGGAGAGGAAGCATAGATGATTATAGGGATAACAGTTTAGTGTGGTACATGTTTAACAACTGATTTTCCCCTAGTAAACAAAAACAGGCCCTGAATTGTAGACTCAGCCAATTTCATAGTGTAAATACTACCACCATAACCAATTTCAAGCTACCAACATGAAATCACTGAACACAGAATTGGGAGAGATGGGCACAGTCAGCACACTAGAAGATAATTATGTTTGGTAGAATTAGAAATCGATCAGTAAAATGAGAAACATGGTAGGTTTAGGCCTGACAATCTCCTGGAAGATGGTGAAAACTCAAACTCAGGCCTGATAGACTTCAGGTGTATGCTGGAAGGAAGGTCCTGTGTTGGCTAGGGAGTTCTTTTTCTTCTTGTTCACCAATCTCAAATTTTGTGGCCTAACATGGAGACAGGGTGGATGTTGGTGCGAGGGAGGGGTATTGAACTTGAAATATAAGCTCCAAGAATGGGAGTGGGCCTTTGTGTGGGCCTTTGTGCACAGAGGCATTTTATAGTTTGGCATTACACGTTGAGAACTGCAAGCATTGCTCAAAAATGGTGCAAAGTGAAGATCCAGGCAGTTTGTATTAGACTTTGTGTGCTATGCTTAAGAAAGCCATGGATGGCTTTGGGAGGGTGGTAGGTGATCACCTTGTACATTCAGAATGGTTAACTGGTAGGCATTTCTTTTAGGAGAGGACTTGGGGTTCAAACTTCTGCTTAATCCACTTGGGAAAGGAAGAGAAATATATGCATGGTAGATCGTCTCCTTATAATTAGGGATGGCTGGCTAGCAGCACTAGTTTTTAGTTTGTACTGTTTTCACTAAGGTAGGTCAAGCAACTCTGCATCGAAAGTAGAAAAAAAAGTGTATCATAAATTGCTCTTGTCTTGCCTGAAATGCCTGCAGAGTTGCAAAGGCCTAGTGTTGTGAGTAGCATTTTCATTCTTTGGGAAATGTACATATATTGTATACAGGAGAAGGTATTGTGGAGCTTTTGCAATTCCAGAAGTGGAAAGGAATATCACCAATTTATTCCCCTTTCTCAACTGAAAGAAGGAGAAGCTGCTACTGCTTAGTTTAATTACTGCATCTGCTCTGTGCCACGAATCTCTGAATTCTTAGCAGGAGGAGCGTGAAGGCGTCTTGATTGGGTACTGGAACATTTGCAGTACAAGCATTTCAGCCACTGACAATTAATTGCTGCCAGTCCTGTTTTGTGAAAGCAAAAGGAGTGTTCTCTTTGAGTCCAGGAAATGAAGGTCCAATTAGGTAACCCTACATGTAAGGTTTGACTTTAGGAAAACTGACATCCTCCTCTCTCTACCACCCAACTCCCTGCTTATAGTCAATAATTATAGCATTTCAACCCCTACAAGCAATGGCTTTCTGTGGAACAAATGACTGAGTGGATAAATGAGCCAAGTCCTTGGACACCTCTCTGCAGCCTTTTTTCACTGAAGAAAACTCTTGTGCTGACTCTTAATAAGGCCAAAGCTTACCTCTTACTAGGAAATCGAGGCGTGGGGTGTGGGCAGCGATGAAGAGCCTTGCATAACCAAGGACAGAAACCCAAGCAGTTCTCTGCTCTTGTTTTGTTTTGGTTTGTTTATCAGGGATTTTTGCTTGGTTGCTTTCTTTTGGTTTTTAAATCTCTCCTTTAATCCTTTAGGCTTGTACAATTTTTGCCCAGGGTTTGTTTATTCTTCTGGCTATTATTTCCTGGCAAATTTGGAATCCCTTAGGACCTAGTTTTTCCCAGATTCTCATCCTTAGTTACCTGAGCAGAAAACACCAAAAATTCTTTAGCTCCAGGCCCCCTTCGGCTGTCTGGCGTGTATAAACTATATGGGCTTCTGACCCTTCAGTGACTGAGGCCCTTCCAGTTTTGTCTGTGTGCGTAGACTCACTAAGCACTCGCCAACCCCACCTCCCCACCCTTCTACTCTTATACAAGCGGCTTATTGCATGGAGGGAAAACCTGGTCAGCCCATTTCCTTCTGTAGGGTTGTGCAAGAATTTCTGCTCTTGTACTTTTCCTTTTTCTAAAGTATTAGTGCCTGAATTATAAAGGCCTTTCTTTAATTTTTTTCACCACCGCTGCTCACTTTCTCCTGTAATCTCCTAAGTGTTCTGGTTCTTTTATCTACGTATCTGGTTTTACTCTGTGAAGTGAATTTGAAAATGTGTTTGTTGGTTACTTTGTAAGTTAACTTATAAAGCAGGAGGTGATGAGGATTTTAGTGTGAATTCATTAACAGATCCTTGCTAATTGGCTGAACTCAAGCCATGGTAAAAATGTCTCAGAAGCAGCTATCCTTAGTTAACAACACTCCTTTCATCATTCCCCCCTTCTCCCTTCTTTGGTGGTCTTAATTTCATCAGGGAGACCTGAGAAGACATAACTTTGTAACTGACTACTACAAACATGAACCCTGCTATATTCTCCAGACACATCTTTAGTTACTAAGAATTTGCCTGGGATATGTCTTTTATACCCCACTGGCTTTGCTAATGTAGGGAGACACTGCATTGTCTCCCTGCCTTAGTAGGATTTTGTTTGTGGCAATAGTAGTTTTTATTTTAATACAGTTGTGCCTCAAATCAAATTGTGTAGAGAATGGAATTTTTGCTTATCGTTCTTCAATATTAAGTAGACACCAGGGTAGCATGTATCTTATCAAGGAGGGCCTCTACCTGGACTGTGATGATAGGATCCAGGTAAGTACCAACATCCTATGTGTGCTCTGAAGTCTCAGAGTCTCATAGTCAAGAATAGCCTGTAATAGAGGGTTTTTTGTTCATTTTGAGTTATGGTATCAATAACTGGGTCTGGCTTGCTTGATTTGTAGAGGGTAGTCCCAGAATAGTGGTGAGGAGGACGGAGGAAGGAGCAAGAGGAGGAAGAGAGAGAGAAATGAGAGATGGAGAAAGGGAATGTAAATAGAAACATTTTATCATTCTGAATAAAGATTCTTTGAAGAAGGCACATGTGTGCCTTCTGGGGCATGATTATATGACTTATGGTTTGTTCGGAATTGGGTTAGTTTTTATGATTTCTGTCAAATGCCTAAGGAAATTTCACCCAAGTGTCCCCAACCCACTAAAAAGTTTCGTTTTTTTATCTCTTTTTCCTGTTTCTTTAAAAATAATAAATAGTAAATGAAGCTGTTTCTTTAAAAATCTGCCTGCCTTACTTAAAAATATTCATACTTTTTTCCTATTTCTGGGACTCTATTCTAAAGTGGTAATTTATTTAGAGCTTTGCACACAATGATGAGATGTTGTTTACTTAATAAAAAAGTTGGAAGTACTCTGAGAAGGGGAAAATGGATGTTGTACAGTCATTAAAAATATGTTTGGTTGCATGAATGGCTTTTTTTTTGTTGCTCTCTTCTGCTTACCATTCCAGCCATGTTTGAATGTTTGCTCTTCCATGGACACCATACTTTTTAAAAACAGCTTTACTAAAGTATAACTGACATATAAACTGTTCATGTTTAAAGTATACAATGTGACTAGTTTTGATATATGTGTATACCCATAAAACCATCACCACAAAAATAGGTATTCATTACTTCAGAAGTTTCCTTCTGTCCCTTTTTAATCTTTCTTTCCCGCCCTTATCTCTAGTCAGCCTCTGATCTGCTTTAGAGTGATATAGATTTCCTGGAATTAAAAAATAAATGGAATCAGGGACTTCTGGCCAAGGTATAGGTATAGGTAAACATGGTTCACCTCCTTGCACAGCCACAGCAAAAATTACAACTAATTTATAAAACAACTATCACCCAGAATTATCAGAAAATCAAGCTGTATGGAAGTTTAACAACCAAGGAATTAAAGAAATCACGTTCATCCAGATGGGCAGGAGGGCTGGAGATGGGGAGATGTGGAATGGGTGGCAGCTAAAAATCTGCCTTGGGAGCAAGGGATCCCAGCCCCACAGCAGACCATCCAGCCCAGAACTCCAGTGTCAGGAAGGTAAGTCCTCATAACTCCTGGCTGTAAATACCAGAAGAGGTTGGGGTGATGGAAGAAACTGTGGGATTCTCAGGAGTCTCCTCTTAAAGGGCCAACAATGGACTTAGGACTTACTCAGACTCACTCCTTCTCAGCTCTAGCACTGGGACAGCAGCTGGAAGGGTACCAGTGACATATGGAGAGAAACTGAAGTATCTGGCATCAGGGTGAGTGCTGGGGGACAGCTTCCTCCCAGACAAAACTCCAGAGGCCAGGCGATGGCATTATTCCCTTACTGAATCCTCCCTTACACAGAGCCACAGCGTGGTGACACCATATCAGAAACTCTATCAACCAGGTTCATATGGGTTACCCTGCCCTGGCAATTACCTAAGGCTCTACCCCATCAAACTTACTGGTACACTTTTCTACAATCGAGCATGCTAAGACCAGGGAGTCAAAGCAGCTCAATCTACTACACAGAAACAAATATAGGGTGGCTACCAAAATGAGGAGACAAAGAAACATGGCCCAAATGAAGGAATAGAATAAAATTCCAGAAAAAGAAGTATACAAATTGGGATAAGTAACCTATGATGCAGAGTTCAGCATGCTGGTTATCAGGATGCTTGAGGAACTTTCTGGGTACTTCAAAAGCATAAAAAGACCCAGGCAGAAATGAAGGTTACATGTAGTGAGATAAAGAAAAATTTACAGGGAACAAACAGTAGAATGGTTTATATTAACATCAACAACTGTCTTGATAGCTTTGTAATGAGCCTTTAAATTGGATATGTAAATCTTACAACTTTGTATTTTGTTATCAAAAATGTTTTGGTTATTCTAGGTTCTTTAAATTTTCATATAAATTTTAGAATCATCTTGTCAATTTCTTTTTAAAAAGCCCCCTGGGATTTTGATTGGGATTATGTTCGGGCTGTAGATCAATTTGGGGAGAATTGATAGCCTAATAATAATAGTAGGTCTACTAATCCATGAACACAGTATATTTTCCCTTTTATTTGTCATCTCTAATTTCTGGCCACAATGTGTGATAGTTTTTAGGGTATAGACCTTGTTCTCTTCTGTCAGATTTATCCTTAATACATTTTTGATGTATTGTAATTGATATTTTAAAAATTCAGTTTCCATTCGTTGCTAGTGTATAGAAATACAATTACTTTTGCCTTGGCAGGTGTGGCTCAGTGGATTGAGTGCCAGCCTGCAAACTGAAAGGTCACTGGTTCGATTCTCTGTCGAGGCACATGCCTGGGTTGCGGGCCAGGTCCCCAATTGGAGGGGTGTGAGGGGCAACCAATTTATGTATCTCCTGCACATTGATGTTTCTCTCCCTCTCTTTCTCTCTTCCTTCCCCTCTCTCTGAAAATAAATAAAATCTTTAGAAATACAATTACTTTTTATATATTTATCTTGTATGCTGAAACCTTGGTAAATTCACTTGTTCATTCTGGTAGGTTTTTTAAATAGATTTCATAGGATTTTCTGTGTGTGATCATATTGTCTGTGACTATAGAGCATTTTGCTTCTTTTCCAGTATGGATGCTTTCTTGCCTATCCCACTGGCTAGAACTTTTAATACATGTTGAATAGAATCAGTAAAAGCATACATCCTTGCCACATTCTTGATCTTAGGAGAAATCAGTCTTTCACCCTTAAGTATGCTAGCTGTAGGTTTTTTTAAGATTCCTTTTATCGGGTGGAGAATGTTCCTTTCTATTCCTAGTTTGATGTGAATTTGTATCAGGCATAAATGTTGGATTTTGTCAAATACATTTTCTACATCTATTGAGATTCATATAAGTCTTTGTTTTTAGTGGGTTAAAGTGGTAAATAACTTGATTGATTTTCAGTGTTAACCCCACCTTGCATTCCTGGGATAAACCCCATTTAGTCATGATATATTATCTTTTGTGTGTGTGTGTTTAAATATATTTTATTGATTATGCTATTACAGTTGTCCAGTTTCCCCCTTCACTCCCCTCCACCCTGTACACCCTCTCCCACCCACATTCCCCCCTTTAGTTCATGTCCATGTGTCGTAAGTTCTTTAGCTTCTACATTTCCCATACTATTCTTGCCCTCCCCCTGTCTATTTTCTACCTACTATCTGTGCTACTTATTCTCTGTACCTTTTCCCCCCTCTCTCTTCCTCCCACTCCCCTGTTGCTAGCCCTCCATGTGATCTCCATTTCTGTGGTTCTGTTCCTGTTCTAGTTATTTGCTTAGTTTGTTTTTATTTTAGGTGTGGTTGTTAATAATTGTGAGTTTGCTGTCATTTTACTATGCATGTTTTTATCTTCTTTTTCTTAGATAAATCCCTTTAACATTTCATAAAATAAGTGCTTGGTGATGATGAACTCCTTTAACTTGACCTTATCTGAGAAGCACTTTATCTTTAAATTCCATTCTAAATGAAAGCTTTGCTGGATAGAGCAGTCTTGAATCTAGGTCCTTGCCTTTCATGACTTGGAATACTTGTTTTCAGCCCCTTCTTGCCTACAAGATCTCTTTTGAGAAATCAGCTGACAGTCTGATGGGAACTCCTTTGTAGGTTACTGTCTCCTTATCTTTTGCTGCTTCTAGGATTTTCTCCTTCATTTTTATCTTAGCTAATGTAATTATGACATACCTTGGTGTGTTCCTCCTTGGGTCCAACTTCTTTGGGACTCTCTGAGCTTCCTGGACTTCCTGGAAGTCTATTTCCTTTACCAGCTTGGGGAAGTTCTCCTTTATTATTTGTTCAGATAACTTTTCCACTTGTTGCTCTACCTCTTCCCCTTCTGGTACCCCTGTAATTTGGATGTTGGAACGTATAAAGATGTTCTGGAGGTTCCAAAGCTTCTCCTCATTTTTTTGAATTCTTGTTTCTTATTCTTTTCTGTTTGGTTGTTTCTTACTTCCTCCTGGTCCACAACATTGATTTGAGTCCCAGTTTCCCTCCCATCACTATTGGTTCCCTGTGTATTTTCCTTCATTTCTCTTATCCGTAGCCTTCATTTTTTTCATCTAATTTACGACCCAAATCAACCAATTCTGTGAGCATCCTGAGCATCATCAATGCTTTGAACTGTGCATCTGATAGGTTGGCTATCTGTTGGTCACTTAAAAGTATTGGCTCTCGGGCTTTGATTTGTACATTGATTTGAGCCATTTTTTTTAATCTGGTTGCGCCTGTTACATATGAGGGGCGTGGCCTTAGGTGTTCTCCAGGGTGAGGCAACCCAGTTGCTGGGTTGTGACGTTGTAAGTGGGGGCGCAGTCCAGGAGGAAACAATGGCGCTTGCTCCTCTCTCTGTTGGATTTTAGTCCCTTCCGTTGCTTCCCCCAAGCTAACTGGGCCTTTCTGGTGCTAATTCCCATATGGATGGGCTTGTGCACGTTCCAAGACCCTGTGGGTCTCTCCAATGAACTCTCCTGTGAGGCTAGGAGTCTCTCCCTGTGCCTCAACCCCACAGCTATTTTCAATCAGTGCCCCAGGCTCTATTTCTGGGCGCTAGTACCCTGGGTTGCGCAGTCTGTCTTGCTCCCCAATTTTGCGTGGTTTATCTGTGTTTGAATGTGGGACCACCTGGTCAGCCTTGAGCGCAGTGCCTCGCTTCACAATCGCCGCCTTGGTGGGTCTGCCTGTTGCCACCCTTGCCACCACCTGCGCGCCCATGGTCTGCCCGCTGTGGTCTTGCACGCCCAGGATGCCTTACTCTCCTGGTGCCACCAGTTTTTGTGCCACAACCCCTCTCCCTCTGGCTGCCCAACTCTGCTCTCCCTATCCATCTGGATGAATGTGTCTCTTTTAACTCCTTGGTTGTCCGACTTCCATTCAGTTCAATTTTCTGTCAGTTCTGGTTGTTATTTTTTTTCTAAATTGTCCTTATTTTGGTTGTGCCAGGAGGCAGTTTGTGCCTACATCTCCATCTTGGCCAGAAGTCTCCTTTTTTTAATAATGTTAAATTTGATTTACTAAAATTTTGTTACAAATTTTTGCATCTGGATTCATCATGGATATTAGTCTGTAGTTTTCTTTTATTACTTAAATGTTCAGTGTAACTCTCTAGTAGAGCCATCTGGGCCTGGAGTTCTTTGTAGGAAAATTTTAAACTCCATATACAATTTGCATTATAGATATATAGCTATTTAGATTATCTGTAATAGCTCTTTTTGAGTGAGCTTTGACAGATTGTGTCTTTGAAGGAATTTGTGCATTTTATCCCATTAGTCAAATTTATTGGCATAAAGTTCACAATACTCCCTTATTGTCCTTTTAATTTCTTACCTCTGTTATTCCTGATATTTGCAATTTGTGTTCTTTCTTTCTCCCTCCATTCCTCCATCTCCTTCTTTTTCCTAATGATCACACTGGCTAGATTTTCTCAGACAGTCTTTGGTTTCATTCATTTTTCTCTATTGCTTGTCCATTTTCTCTTTCATTGGTTTCTACTCTTATTTCATTTCTCATGCTTAATTTGAATTTTATTTGCTCTTTTTTTTTCTGGTTTCTTAAGTTGTAATCTGGGGTCATTGATATGAAACTTCCTTCTTTTCTAACATAGGCATTTTAGTGCTATAAATTTCCCTCTAAATACTGCTTTAGCCACATCTACAAATTTTGATATTTTGTGTTTAGTTTCATTCAGTTCAAAATGCTTTAAAATTTCCCTTTTGACTACTTCTTGACACTTGGGTTATTTAGAAGTATCTTATGTAATTTTTAAATACTTGGGAAGATTTTCTAGATATTGTTTTATTATTGATTGATAATTTAATGCCATTGTAGCCAGTGAACATTGTATGACTCAAATCCTTTTAAATTTATTGAGACCTGTTTTATGGCTCAGAATATGATCTATCCTGTTAAAAATTCCATGTGCACTTGAAAGGAATATGTATCCTGCTACTATTGTTGGGCAAGTGTCCTATAAATGTCAGTTAGGTCAATTGGTTAGTGTTGTTCAGATCCTCTATGTTCTTACTTATTTTCTATTAATTTCTATCAGTTATTTAGAGAGGTAATGAAATATCACACTGTGTAGATATATGTTTTTCTTTATGGTTAGATCAACTTTTGCTTTATGTACTTTGAAGTCCTATTAAATGTGTACATTTTTAGGATTATTATGTCCTCTTGAAGAATTGATAACTTATTATTATAAAATTATCCTCATTATCTTTGGTAATATTCCTTGCTCCAAAAACTGTTTTGTCTAAAAAATATATATATTTATAAAGATTAAACAAATTTATATATTAAAGACATATAATATATAAATAGTAAATATATTTATAATATATTAAAGATACAGTATACTGTAAATGTTAAATATATAATATATTACAAATATTAAACATAAATAAATAATTATTAAATAGTTATATATATTTTTTTTTAGAAAGAGGGGAAGGGAGGGAGAAAGAGGTAGAGAAATCAATGTCAGAGGGAAAGTTGATTGGTTGCCTCTTGAGTGTGCCCCAACCAGGGACCAAACCTGCAACCTAGGCATGTACCTTGACTGGGAATGCAACCAGCAACCTTTCACTTTGTGACAATGCCCAACCAGCTGAGTCACACCAATTAGGGTTTGTCTGATATTAATATAGCCACTCAGACTTTCTTTTGGTTACTGTGTGTTAGCATAATGTATATATTTTTTACCATCTTTCCATCATTTTTCCCTTAACCTATTTGTGTCTTTATGTTTTAAGGCGATTTCTTATGGCCTGCATATAGCCAGGTATTGCTTTTTATTCAGTTTGACAGTCTCTGCCGATCAATTGGAGTGATTATTGATATGATTGGATTCAAGTCTACCAACTTAGTATTATTTTCTGTTTGTCCCAATTGTTCTTTGTTTATTTTGTCTGCATCTTTATGCTTTCCTTTGAATTAATTGGGTATTTTTATTCCATTTTACCCCCTTTTGTTGACTTCTTAGTTGTGGTAAGCAGAATAACAACCTCCCCCCCCCCCCCCCCCAAGGATGCCAGTTTCCTAATCTAGGAACCTGTGACTGTGTTATAGTATATGAAAAAGAGGAGTTAGGCTGGCAGATAAAATTAAGGTTGTTAAACAGCTGACCTTAAAATAGGGAGATTTTCCTAGGTAGGCCCAAATGAATCACAAGGGCTCTTAAAAGTGAAAGAGAAAGATATTACTATGAAAGAAACACACAGAAAGATATAGTATTGCTTGCTTTGAAAATGGGGGAAGGGGATCATGTGCCAAGGAAAGTGAGTGGCTCCTAGAAATGGAAAAGGAAAGGAAATCAATTATATTGTAAAGCTTCTAGAAAAGAACACAACGCTGCCAACCCCTTGATTTTTTTGTCCTGTGAAATCTGTGTCAGATTTATGTCTTACAGAATTGTAAGATGATACATTTTTGTGGTTATTAATATTCTAACTTATGCCCCATGAGTTATGAAGATTTAGTCCTGGCTTTTTGGAATAGATATTATTCCTGGCCAATGTGAACTCTGGGTACTGTGCCCTATAATCATTTTGGTAGTTCTTTGGCCTTTGTCATTTTCACAGACATATGAGATGATTAATACTCAGCTGAATACTTGAGGGGGATCCTCTGCAGATCTTCAGAGTTCTGTCTCTATGTAGTTCTCTGCTCTCCCAGATGTCCAGCTACATCTTTTTTTTTTTTAATGTTAGGTGTGTTTGTTACTTAATTTAAAAGACTTTATTTATTTATTTATTTATTTATTTATAGACAGAGGGGAAAGGAGAAAGAGGGACAGAAACATCAATGTGTGGTTGCCTCTTGCGCGCCCCCTACTGGAGACCTGGCCCACAGCCCAGGCATGTGCCCTGACTGGGAATCGAACTAGTGACCCTTTGGTTTGCAGGCTGGTGCTCAATCCACTGAGCCATAGCAGCCAGGGCCCAGCTGCATCTCTTCAACTCAGGAAGACTGCCAGTCTCTGTTTGGATTTCCTTTTCCTGTGCTGTAGCCTAGAAATTTTCTCTTGGCAGTTGCTGGGGCAATCATAGTAGTCATCTTATTTATTTATTTTTTTTTCATTTCTTAGGAATTGCTTTTCTTCATTGCCTAATGTCAGTGTCTTGAGTGCTATTGTTTCATATATTTTGTCTGGCTTTTGAATTGTTGGAGGTGGAATGATAAATCTGGTACCTGTTACTCCATCTTGACTGGAAGCAGAAGTCCATCATATTTTCTGTCTTTTTTAAAAAAATAATTTTTAACAGGCCCTGGCTGGTGTAGCTCAGGGGATTGAGCACGAGCCTGTGAACCAAAGCATTGCTGGTTCAATTCCCCGTCAGGGCACATGCCTGTGTTGCAGGTCAGGTCCCCATTAGGAGACACATGAGAGTCAACCACACATTGATGTTTCTTTCCCTCTCTTTCTTCCTCCCTTCCTCTCTCTTTAAAAACAAATAAATAAAATTCTAAAAATATATATAAAACATAAGTTTAAAAAATAATTTTTAACGGAATTCATTGGGGTGACATTGGTTAATAAAATTATGTATGTGTCAGGTGTACAACTATAAATACATCATCTTATCTTTTGAATTATAATTTTTTGGCATTCACCTGCTTAACTACTGCTTATTCTTCAAGAGTCACCCCAGGCTTTACTTCTTATAGGAAGCTTTCTCTGATATTAATTTCCCCAAATTGGGCCCACAAGCTCTCCTAAATGTTTGAGTAATTAATAGCCTATTATTGTCTTTTCAGTCTGAGAGCATGGTGCTTACTGTTCAAGTTCAGTCCTTCCAAAGATGTCCTTGATCTTTGTCCCCTTGCATCTTTAGTTACTATTATATTGTTCTTTCTTTTCATTCAAAAATTTGAAAGGTAATTTACACTTGCTTTTGTTCATTCACTTGTATTTAATCCTCAGCCCTGTGGAATTTGGTTTCCAACCTGTTCTTGCTACGTTCACTGGTAACCTCACAATTGCCAAGTATAATGTATTTTTTTTTAGTCCTTATCTGATTGAACCTCCCTGCATTATTTCATACAGGTTGCAATTGACCCTTCTTTCTTGTTATAACACTTTCTTATTTTTTCCTTCTCTCCGATTATTCCTTTTTAGTCAGTTTTGTGGGTCATTTCATCAGCTCACATCTTTTTTTTTTTTTTAAGATTTTATTTATTTATTTTTAGAGAGGGAAGGGAGGAAGATAGAGAGAGAGAGAGAAACATCAGTGTGTGGTTGCTGGGGGTTATGGCCTGCAACCCAGGAATGTACCCTGGCTGGGAATCGAACCTGGGACACTTTGGTTCCCAGCCCGCGCTCAATCCACTGAGCTATGCCAGCCAGGGCATCAGCTCACATCTTAAATACTGGTATTCCCATTGGTATTTTGAGCCTGTTTCCTTTATTTATATGTTCTTCTTGGGTAAACTCATTTATTCCCATGGCTTGGCTTCTGTCTTTAGGAACTTGATTCCAGCTCTGGGGTCTCTGTTTGAATTTCCCAAAGGTACTTCAGATTCAATATGTCTAAAACATAACCTACCTGTTATTTTCTTAGAGCCAGCCTATCCTAGTTTTTGACATTGCTATAGTTAGTCCCTCACTCAAGCTAGAAACATGGGAGTCATCTTAAATTCTTTTCACCAAGTCTCAGATGCATTTCAGCTTCACAAATACAGTTCCTTAATATTTTAAAATCCATCCCTTAGGGGGAATTTTCGGTAACGGTGGCAGAATAAAGTGGTCTCTTGAATTCTCCCACACATAATAATTATAAAATATGTAAAAATTGTATTTAAAGAAACTGGAAAGGATCCAGAAGCAGGCAGAAGCTAGAGAAGAGTTTACTCTTGAAAAACAGCAACTGGATGTGATAAGAATTGTGAATTTGCAGCTTTTAACATTTCTTGCCTGAGGGCATTAACCATCCCTCACAGCCAAGGAAAGTGGCAGTGGAAAAATCAGTCTTACTTTCTTATGGTGGCAAAGAACAGAGTTCAAAACAGAAAAATTACCTGGAAATATAAGGGAAGGTGCCTTTGAAAGTAAGAGGGTAAAATCCATAACCTGACCATTAAACTGTACTAAAATTCCTGGCTGAACCTCTAAACATGGGGAGATTCCAGAGGGCCTGGTAAAAAAGCAGACAGAAATCAGAGAGGCAGAGTTCTGGCTGTGAAAAACTGAGCTTGCACCAGGTGAGCTGTGTGAGTTTGTTGCTTTTGTAACTGAGTGCATTCCCCAACCACATGCAGCTCAGGTGGCAAAAATCTGAAGTCTTATGGATTTGCAGTCCAGAGAATGGAGTCTAAGACTGAAAAATTAGGGAGTGATCTCCAGAATAAAAAAACACAGTGATAGCAGGCCCTACCCAAATCTGAGCATAACCTATGGCCAAAGTTTTGGCCAATCATCAGGTTACTCAAGAAGACCTGTAGGTGACCAGGCTAATAAAGTAGCTGCAAGAATTACACAGTGTATCAGTTATTGCACATTGCAGAGGAAGCAAAGTCTACAGTTTAAATCTAGATAAATGACTTGCCTACTAGGAAAAAAATACTCTAAACAATCCCAAGGAAAACAGTAGAATCTAGAGTCACTACATGTATTAGATAGAATGTCCAATATTCAAAAATTATTAGACATGCTGAAGAGCAGGAAAGAGTGACCCATAGTCAGCAGGAAAAAAGCAGTCAATAGGAACCGACTCCAGGTTGGCTCAGGTGTTCGAGTTAATTGTCAGAGACTCCCAAGTATTGTCAGAGAACTAAAGGAAAATGGTTTCAGTGTGGGACAATTGAGGAATTCCAAAAGCAAAATGTAAACAATTTTTAAAATGGGAAAATAGAAATAGGAGAACTTTCACTTAAGACATCACAATGGAGTCATAATTATTTCATTGTAAAAAAATACATATAAAACTGGAATATAATAGCTACTAGAAATATAATAGAGGCAGAAGCAAATTGAGAAGTGTTTATTATTTGAAAAGTATTTATTCTTTATTCTTGGTAATGCTTTAAACAAGTACAGTGGGAGTCTTGTAGCCTTCTTCCTGGGGCTTGTCCCATCTGTCTTGACCACCATCACCCTGGCTCAGGTGACAAGAAAATGTAGTTTTCCTTTTGGCTGTCTGAGCAGCATCATGGCATTCATCAAGAACAAGCACTTACAAAAGGTGGCAAAAAGGAAGCCAAGAAGAAAATGTTTATCCAGTTTCTACAAAAGATGGATATGATGTGAAAGCACAGCTTTCTGATAAATACTGGAAAAACACTAGTTAGGAAGGACTCAAGGAACCCAAATCGTATCTGATCGTCTCACGGATTGTGGTTTTGAAGTGAGCCTAGCTCACAGGTGGCAAACAAAGGCTCTCGGGATGAATCTGGCCCGACACCTTGTTTGTATCTGGCAGAGCTCTCGCCTAACTGTTGAGGAGTAGTTACATTTATATAGTCCTAAAGTTACATTAGGCCCTTTGAAGGGAACTGCAAGGCTGTGTGGCCCCCAGTGAAAATGAGTTTGACACCCCTGGCCCTCATTGATCTGAAGAATGATGACATTGCATTTAGAAAACACAAGCTAATTACTGAGAATGTTCAGGATAAAAATTACCTAATTTCCACGACACGGACCTTACCTGTGACAAAATGTGCTTGCTCCATGATCAAAAAATGGCAGACCATAATTGAAGATCATGTTGATGTCAAGACTACTGATGATTATTTGCTTCGTCTTTTCTGTGTTGGTTTTACTAAAAAAATGCAACGATCATATTTGGAAGACTTCTTATGCTTGGCATCAACGGGCTTGCCAAATCCAAAAAACAATGATGGAATTCATGACCTGAGAGATGCAGACAAATTACTTGAAAGAAGTTGTAAGTAAATTGACTCCAGATAGCATTGGAAAACACATAGAAAAGGCTTGCCATCTAATTATCCACCCCATATGTCTTTGTTAGAAAAGTCAAAATACCGAAGAAGCCCATGTTTGAATTGAGAAAACTCATGGAATTTCATGGTGAAGGCAGCAGTTTTGGGAAAGGTACTGGTGATGAGACAGGTACTAAAGTTGAATGAACTGATGGGTATGAGCCCTCAGTCCAAGAGTCTGTTTAAAACTCAGACATTTAATGGTTATAAATAAAGAATCCTGTTTGTGAGAAAAAGAAAGAGATTCAGTTTTATCAGTGTGTGGCTGGATATGAAAAATAGCAACTTTTCTGCAAGAGGAGGTAGACCTCATTTGGGGCAGAGGGTGAAATTTACAGCTGCGCTGAATAGAATTGGCAAATTTGGTTGAGAATGAATGAAGAGAATCCACAGCTTGACTAGGTTGAGGTTGCAATGCCTGTTTGGATGAGTGGAGGGCCTGCCAGAAACGTAATGAGAAGATCCTGAAAATAAGAGAGCCACAGAAGGGTTGAGATAAGCTCTCCACATATCTCTAGCTGACTGAGAAACTAATTGCATGTGCGAAAGAGATCCAAGAGAGCCTGGTAAAAAGTAAAAGTCAAGGGAGGTTTAACAATTGGCTGAAGTTTAGAATGCATCCCTCAAGCAATACACAGAAGGACTGGCAAAGGGTGAAGCTTTGTGGGCTTCAGGTGTTTGAGTGACCTCTACCCAAATCATTGGCTGACTGCTAAACTATGCACATACAGGGTGATACCTAGGAACCCAGGCTGAAATCAAAATAAGAATGAAAAGAACTGAGCAGGGATGTCAATGGCAACATACTTTGTATGTGTGTGTGTATGGGAGACTCTAGTTTAAGTAGAGGGAAGTTACTAAAAATAACCGTCCTTCAGAAAAATAAAACAGAATCCAGAGTTGTTACAATCTATTACCAAAAATTTCAACTGGATATTATGAGATATGTAAAAAAGTATCAGGAAAATGTGACTCATGCTCAGGGAAAAAATAACAAATGAATTCTGAGTGAACTCACCTATTAATTTAGCAAATACTTTAAAGCAGCTGTTCAAATATGCTTAAAAAGTAAAGGAATCTATGTCTAAGATTTAAAGGAAAATGGAATGACAATTACACAACAAAGAATGGCTCTAACCACTGTCACTCAGTATTGTTCTGGAGGCCCAAGCCAATGTGATAATGCAAGAGAATGAAAGGAATACAAATTGGAAATGAAGCAGCAAAACTGCCTTTAGTCACAGATGATACCATCATGTACCTAGAAAATTCCACAGAATATACATAAAAGCTACTGGAATTATTAAGTGAATTTGGCAAGGTTACAGGATATAAGATCAATGTACAAAATCAAGTGTGTTTATATATTAGTAATCAATAATTGAGAATTAAAGTTTTAAAATGTAGCATCCAAAAACATGAAATAGGGGTAAAACTATGTACAGAAAACTCTATAACGTTGCTGAGAGAAAATTAAATAAATGGGGAGAGATACCATTGTAATGGGTTGAATAGTGTACCCCTCAAAATTACATCCACTTGGAACCTTAACTATGTGACCTTATTTGGGAATAGGGTCTTTGCAGATATAATTAGTTAAGGATCTTGAGATGAGATCATTCCATTTTTAGGGTGGGCCCTAAGTCCAATGACTGGCTTCTTTACAAGAAAGAGGGGAGAGAGCCCTGACTGGGTGTCTTGGTTTGCTGGAGCATCATTGGGTATACCAAAAAAATTGCAGGTTCAGTTCCCAGTCAGGGCACATGCCAAGGTTGCGGGTTTGATCCCCAGTTGGAGTGTATATAGTAGGCGACTGATGGATGTTTCTCTCTAACATCCATGTTTCTCTCTCTCTAAAATCAATACACATACCTTCAGGAGAGGATTATTTAAAAAAGGAAAGAGAGAGAAAGATTTGGGCCCACAAGAAAGAAGGCTAGGGTAAGGTGGAGACTGCCAGAAGCCAAGGAATGCTAAGAGCCTCTAGGAGCTGGAAGAGGCACAGAGGATTCTTCTCAAAAACCTTCAGAGGAAATGTGGCCATACTGATGCCTTGATTTTGTACTCCTGGCCTTTAGAACTATGAGAAAATCAATTTTTATTTTAAGTCAGGAGTCCCCAACCCCTGGGTCACGGACTGGTATAGGTCCATGGCCTGTTAGGAACTGGGCCGCACAGCAGGAGGTGAGTGGCCCGTGAGTGAGCGAGCCAAGCTTCATCTGTATTTACAGCTGTTCCCCATTGCTTACATCCCTGCCTGAGCTCCACCTCCTGTCAGATCAATGGTGGCATTAGATTCTTGTAGGAGCACGAACCCTACTGTGAACTGCACATGCAAGAGATCTAGGTCGTGTGCTCCTCATGAGAATCTAATGCTGATGATCTGAGGTGGAGCTGAGGCAATGATACTAATGCTGGGGAGCGGCTGCAAATACAGATTGTTACCCCTAGATGGGACTGTCTAGTTGCCCGAAAACGAGCGCAGGGCTCCTACTGTTTCTGCATTATAGCGAGTTGTATAATTATTTCATTATATATTACTATGTAATAGAAATAAAGTGCACAATAAGTGTAATGCACTTGAATCATCCTGAAACCATTTCCCTCCCACCTCCTCCCTCCGCCTAGTCGGGGGAAAAATTGCCTTCCATGAAACTAGTCTCTGGTGCTGAAAAAATAAAAATTGGGGACCGCTGTTTTAAGTCACCAAGTTTTTGGTGATTTGTTATGGCAGCCCTAGGAAACTCATACAGCCATGTACATGGATTGGGACTTAGAATGATCAAAAATGATTTTGAAAATGAACAACAAAATTGAAAGACTTAAGCTTTAAGGCTTACTATGAAGCTGTACTAATCAAAGCAGTGGTGTTGGCGTAAAGAGAGATTAAATCTATGAAACAGAATAGAATCCAGAAATAGATTCAACAAATATGGTCAATTCATGTGCCAAAGCAATTCAGCAGGGGAAGGATGGTGTTTCCAATAAATTGTGTTGGCATAATTGAATAGTGATAAGGAAAAACATGAACCTTGATCCTTATATTACACCATACATAAAAATCAGCTCAAAATGGATCATAGACCTAAATTTAAGAACTAAAACTATAAAGCTTGTAGAAGAAAGCACAGTAGAACATTTTTTGTTATCTTGAATGAGTAAGTCACTAAAAGCATGAGACAAAAGAAAAATTGGTAAACTTAAGCTCATCAAAATTATAAACTTATTGTTTTAAAGATGCTATCAAGATAGATGAAAACTCAAACTACAGACTGGGAAAATATATTTGCAAAATAAATACTTAACAAAGGACTTATTTGTGGAATATATAAAGAGCTCTTGTAACTCAATTAGAAAACTAATGACATGAACAGATTGCCCACCAAAGAAGTTATACAATAAGATGTCCAATAAGTACATGAAAAGATGCTCAACCTTATTATTCATTAGGAAAATGTAAATTGAACCCACAATAAGATGCTGCTCTACACCTCCGTAATGGCTAAAATTAAAAAGACTTTCTACACCTTATTCTGGCAAAGCTGTAGAACAACTGGAGGGCTCAGTTTGGTAGTAGGACTATATAATGATACAATAATTTCAGAAAATTGTTTGGCAGTTTTTTTAAAAATCTAAAGGTACATCTTCCATATGACCAGTCATTCTACTCATAGATATATATCTAAGAGAAATGAAAGGATATAGTCACATAAAGACTAGAGGAATATTTATAACAGCTCAATTTGTAGTAGCCAACCTGGAATCAACCCTAGTGTTCATCTTTCAGTTAATGAATCAGATAGAATGCTGCTCAGCAATCATAAGAAAAGAATTGTTAATACACATGACAACATGGGTGAATAGCAAAAAATTTTTGCTAAGTGAAAGAAGCCCGACCCCCCCCCAAAGAAAGTACGTAAAATATAAAATTCTTGAAAATGCAAATTAATTATAGTGACAGAAAGTGGAGCAGTGGTTACTTGGGGAGGGAGGTGGGAGGTGGGGAAGTGATTGCAAAGGAACATGAATCTTCGGACAGGATGGATATGTTCATTATCTTGATTGCAGTGATGGTTTCATAGGTATATACATATGTCAAAGTTTGCCTAATTGTAGACTTTATATATGGTCAGTTTATTCATTTTATCAGTTATACCTTAATAAAGTTGTAAAAAAATGAACAAAGATGTGAATAAACTTAACCAAAGAAAATATATGACTGGCCTCATTAGTCATTAGGAAAATACAAATTAAATCACAGTGAGGTACTATTAGAATGGCAAAAAAAAAAAAATGAAAACCAAGTATTGGTGAAGTTGTGGAGCAACCACAACTCATACATTTTTGGTGGAAATGCAAAGAGTACAGCCACTTAAATAACAGTTCATGGTTTCATATGAAGTTCAACATGCACTTATATGTAACTAACAATAAGTACTTCTAAATATTTACTCAAGATGGATCAAAACATGTTTACAGAAACAATTGTATTGAAATATTTATAGCAGCTCTGTTTATAAGAGCTGAGGACTGAAAACAACTTAAATCTCTTTCAGTAGGTGAATGGATAAAAAAATCGTATATTCCTTTTTTTTTAAGATTTTATTTATTTTTTAGAGAAGAAAGAAAAGGAGAGAGATATCAATGTGTGGTTACCTCCTGCACACATGCTACTGGGGAGCAGGCCCACAACCCAGGCATGTGCCCTGACTGGGAATCAAACCGGCGACCCTTTGGTTCCCAGCCTGCACTCAATCCACTGAGCTACACCAGCCAGGGCTTATATTTCTATAATAGTAAACTACTCAATAATAAAAAGAATGAACCATTGATATTCACAATCATGGATGAACCTTAAAAACATGTGTGAAAACAACCAGAAACCAGAATGGTGTGTGTAAGATTTTTAAAATATGAAACGTAAGAAAGCCCAAATTAGTCTATAGTGACAAGAAGCAAATCACTGGTTGCCTGAACCTGATGATGGAGGCAGGAATTTGTTGCAGAGGGGCAAGCAAGAACCTACTTGGGGCTTATAGAAATGTTCTCTCTTTATTACAGTTACATGAGTATATATACTTGTCAAAACCCATTGACCTACATACTTTATTTCTTTAAATTAGATTATATTGATTATGCTATTACAGTTGTCGTGATTTTCCCCCCTTTGACCTCCTCCAACCAGCACCCCCCACTCCCTCAGGCAATCTCCACACCATTGTTCATGTCCATGGGTCATATGTATAAGTTCTTAGAGTACTCCATTTCCTATACTGCACTTTACATCCATATGGCTATTCTGTTAACTACCTATTTGTTCTTCTTAATCCCCTCACCTCTTCACCCATTCCCCCACAGTCTCCTCCCATCTGGTAACCAGCAGAATGCTCTCTGTATCCATAATTCTGTCTCTGTTCTTGTTTGCTTAGTTTGTTTTTTAGATTTAATTGTTGATAGATTTTTAATTTTTGCCATTTTATTGTTCATAGTTTTGATCTTCTTTTTCCTAAATAAGTCCCTTTACCGTTTCATATAATAATGGTTTGGTGATCATGAACTCCTTTAGTTTTTTCATGTCTGAGAAGCTCTTTATCTGCCCTTCAATTTTAAATGATATCTTTGCTGGGTAGAGCAGGTTTGGCTGTAGGTCCCTGTTTTGACTATTTCTTGCCAGTCCCTTCTAATCTGCAAAGTTTCTTTTAAGAAATCAGCTGACAGTCTTATGGGAGCTCCCTTGTAGGTAACTAACTGTTTTTCTCTTGTTGCTTTTAAGATTCTCTCTTTGGCATTTTAATTATGATGTGTCTTGGAGTGGACCCCCTTTGCATCCATCTTGTTTGGGGTTCTCTGTGCTTCCTCAACTTGCATGTCTGTTTCCTTTACCAAATTAGGGAAGTTTTCTTTCTTTTTTTTTTTTTCAAATACATTTCCAATTTCTTATTCTTTCTCATCTCTTTCTGACACCCCTATGATGCAGATGTTGGACCTCTGAAGCTACCCCTGAGGCCTTACACTGTCCTTGTTTTTTTGGATTCTTTTTTCTTGCTGATGTGATTGAATGTTTTTTTTTTCTTCCTGATGTTCCAAATCATTGATCTGATTTTTGGCTTTATCCACTCTATGTTTTTCCCTCTGTAAATTGTTCTTTATTTCAATTAGTGTATCTTTTGTTTCTGACTGGATCTTTTTTATGCTGCTGAGGTCCTCACTAAGTTCCTTGTGCATCCTTATAACCAGTGTCTTGAACTCGGCATGAGATAGATTGTTTATCTCCATTTTGTTTAGTTCTTTTTCTCAGGTTTTGATTTCTTCTTACATTTTGGCCATGTTTCTTTGTCTCCTTATTTTGGCAGCCTCTCTGTGTTTGTTTTAAGTTTTTATGTACTATGTACTCCCTGTCTTGGTAGCATGGCCTAATGAGGTAGGTGTCCTGTAGAGAGTCCAGAGGCACAGCCTATCCTATCACCCAAGTTGGGTACTTGAGGCGCATCCTTTGTGTGGACTGAGAATACCCTCCTCTTGTAGTTGAACTTGATTGCTGTTAGTAGGTCAATGGGAGGGATTTACCACAGCAGGGACTGGCTGTGACCACTGACCACCAACCTCTGCCCTCTGTGGAGGATCAGCTGTGCAGGGGCAGGTTGGTGGTGCTCTGACGTGTGTAGCTGTCTACTGGGTGTGCAGGCTCTGGGGTTTCCTGGGTGGTACTGATCAAGGTCATTCACCTGTGTTTTGCCTGGGTCCACCCTGCCTGAGCTATAAAGCAATGTGAGATGGCTGCTATTTGTACTCGAGCTTGGAGATTCTCAGGCAAAGCAAAGCTGTGAATCTAGGTTGGCTGCTGTTAGTGCCAGGCCTGGGGCCCACTTATCAAGAGGTACAGGGGCTCGGGACTCACTGAGGCCAGCTGTTCCTTGTTTGATAGGATTTAGGAAGTTGTAAACCCTGAGCCAAGACCAGCCAGTCATATGGAAGAGCAGTTTGCATGGGAGGGTATGTTGGGTGGGACAGAGTCTCTGGGGACCTCTAGGGAGGGGAAAACAGTGTTAGCCAGGTTGATGGAGTCTCAGATATGGCACCAGCCTGCTGGATCTATAGCTCTGTGGGGGGAGGGTTCAGAAAAGGGATAATGGCCTCTGCCCACCCTTCTGTCTGGGAAAAAGCTGTACCCCAGCACTCATCTTGTTGCCAGAATCTTCAGTTTCTTCCTGTGTGTCACTGGTGCCTTTCAACCTGCTACCCCAGTGCTGGAGCTCAGAGGGAGTGAGTCTGAGTAAGTTTGTGCGTGGGTTCTGTAAGAGGAACTGCTTGGGGCTCTAGCAGTTCTTCCACTGACTTCAGTCTCTATTGCTTTTTGTAGCCAGAAGTTGTGGGGACTTATCTTCCTGGCACTGGAACCCTGGGCTAGGAGGACTGGTGTGATGCTGGGACTCCTTGAATACAAGATATCCCTTCCTAATTTTTACCCATCACATGTGGATGTGGGACCAGCCTGTTCCAAGTCTCATTTCCTCCTACCAGTTTGGGTGGATGTGGTTTCTTTAATTCTGTAGTTGTCAAACTTCCATTCAGCTTGATTTCTGATGGTTTTGAGTGATGGTGGTTCTGTATTTTAGTTTTAACTTTGATGTGGTTGTGTGAGGAGTTGAGCTGTGTTTACCTATTCTGCCATCTTGGCCGGAAGTACTCCCTATACATTTTAACTGTGTGCAGTTAATTTTATGTAAATTATACTTCAATTAAGTTAACTTGAAAAAATCCATACCACCACCTTTTTTTGGCCACTCATTGTTTCTTATTTGCATGAACACAGCACCCTCCTAGTGGTATTCCTGCTGCTGTCTTACTTCTTTAAACCCTTACACTAGGCAGCAACCTGAGTGATCCATTAAAGCAGAAACCCGACCTTGTCACTTCCCTGCATACAACTCTTTAATTGCTCGCCATTAACTGGCTCCTTAAACAAGCATATACTGTCTTCTTTAGTCTGGCCCTTGACCATCTTTCCAGCTCACCTTCCATTACTTTTCTGCCTCTCTCTTTGCTTAGAATTCTCAGTTCTCAGTTCCCAGCACGTGCCATGTTAATCCCTTTTGTGGTGCCTGTACGCATCTCTCGCCTCAGCTTTTTGAGTAAACAACTGTTTTACCCTTTAAAACTCAGCTGAGGACTCTCCCCTTCCAGAACGCCTTTATTTAAACCATCCTTCATGTGTTCCCTTTCTCCAAGAGATGAATTAAATGCTCTCAGATGTGTTTCTTTGGTTCGCCATAACTTTTATAGATACAGGTACCATTGCGGTTTACTGTGTTTTAAGTTCTCTCTCCCCCACTTGATTGTTCACTTTTGACCACAGTGATTATGTTTTATTTATATTTTGGACCCACAAGGCCTGTTTCATAATAGGTGTGTAATAAGTATTTGCAGAAAGATTGAATATCAATATTGAGAAAAAAATAAAAGTACTACACAGAATGTAATTATAACTGTTTTGTTTTAAGATTTATGTCAACATTTTAACACTGGTTTGGATGGTGAGGTTAGTTTCTTTTTTTTTTTTGACAGTTTTACATTAAAAAAATTTGATGTGCAATTATTTCATGAGACATACCTAAAAAATAGGCTGTATAACTTTTGCCTATTCATTTGAATTTTTGTATTTCTTTAGGTCCACAAGGCAATTACAATTTCCAATCCCCTAACCACAGATGTGCCTGGGGAGGTTACTGTTTGGGCAAAGAATGTATCAGTCCAACCTGAGACATCAGAGGATCTGGCTACTATGCCTAGCACTCAGCAAGTGAAAAGCCTTGGGAAAATCCAGATTGCTACTCCTCTGCCAGTGACTCCCTCCTACAGTTATGCTACTCCTACCCCCCACGCTTCTTTCCAGACCACCTCAGCACCATATCCAGGTGAGGCCCTTTGCTTCTGCCCATGGGGATAGGATGGGGAAGTTGAACATTTGATCAAAGTGTTCCCTTTTAGTGGAAAGAAAGGAAGGAGGCATGTCTTTTAATTCTGTAGGTTAGAGAAAAAATAATCCTGTAAGTGTCCCTGTAAACATAGGATTTGGGGCTCTCCATCCGTTTTTCAACAGGCCCCAACCTATGGGAATTTATGAGGCTCATTTTCCCAAGCCAGATTCCACTGTGCCTAGGACTTCAAGGCATAGATTCAATTAAGTAATGTTCAAGGAATCAAGCAAACAAAGGCTACTGGGAAAAAAGAGTTGGATCTGTGTACCTGTTTGCCTCTGAATGGCCAATTGTAGGTCAGATATTTACCTCTCTGATTTTGACAGCATCTGTGTTTTTTTAAAGCTATCCATAAGATGGAGATTTATACGTAGAATATTGCCTTAACAAGTCTGTGCTTCATGAGTTCCATTCTTAGGTATTAGGAGGAAGTGGTCAATGAAGGAGGCTGAGTTGATCTTCAACCCCTGAAAAAGTCAACAGAGTGATACAAAGCCGGTGAAAATGATTTTTTGCCAAATTTTAATTTCCAAGGGTCTTTTTTTGGTGTAATATAACATGAAATTTTAGGGTTTCAGTCTTGTGGCACTAAAGTAATTTGTTATTCAGGCAAATATAATTCTTGGTATAATTGAGAAAGGGTTGGGATGTACTACATTTTTGTCCTTTATACTTTCCTTGAGTATAGTGGTTTCTTTCTTTCTTCTTTTTTTTGAAAGCCACTTCAGAGAATTCTTATTCCACCTCCTGGCGTGTCTAAATGGTGAAGCTTCCATAATGGATGATTTTATTACTCCCCAAGTGCACGCAGTGTTCCCATGCAGACTGATAATCTCAAATTTCCTGTTTGTTAGGAAGCTTTCTCACCTCCAGTCTTGAAATGTAGGTGGACTAGCCAGTTGTTTGCTTTAAGCTCCCTAGTTCCCAAGGTCTCATACCAAAGGAACGATTATTGTCAGATTTATATAATCAGCGTTTCTCAACAACCAGCGAACATTTTTGGTTGTTACAACTATGGAGGAGGGGTGCTGCTGACATCTAGTGGGTAGAGACCAGGGATCCTGCTGATCTTGTTACAGTGCACAACCCAGTTTGGCCACAACAATGAATTATCTGGTCCAAAGCACCAAGGTTGAGAAATCCTAACATGTATGAAATAGCTGATGAGTAGTATAAAGACAATATATTGCTATTAGCTGATGTGGTATGGTGTTCCAGAAATGCTAAAGTAGTTCAAGAAGTAGGTCAGGCCCTGATCAGCATGGCTTGGTTGGCCCTGATGAGCATCTTCCTGCAAAGAGAAAGGGCCCACCAGTTCAATTCCTGGTTGGGACACATGCCTGGGCTGTGGCCTGGGCCCGGTTGGGGCATGTGTGAGACATCCAAATGATGTTTCTCTCCCTCTATTTCTCCCTTCCTTCCCCTCTCTCTAAAAATAAGTAAATAAAATTTTTTAAAAAGTAGATCAGTTTGAACTGAAACCGTCTGGGAAGAATTCTTGGAGAGAAGAGTGGCTTTAAGCTAAAAGCAAAGCATTGTATTAAGAGTAAAGAAAGCTCACACCCTAACTGAAGCAAATAGCTTTAAAGTCCCCAGGAGTAGACTTCAACAGGAACACAAGAGAAAAATATAATTAGAGACAGAATTGGGTAGGAAGGGCAAGATGATATGATCAGATGATAGTGGTTCTCTTATACCAGGTTGTGAGTTTGGCCTTAAACATGATGTGTGTCGGGGGGGTGGGGGGTCTTGAGTAGGAGAGTAACATGGTGGGTATTTTGGAAAGACTAATGTTGGTGGGTGTTTTAGGAAGACAGAATGCAGTAGAGTGGAAAGAGCTAACAGAGGAAAGAACAGTGAAGATTCTTGGAGTGGTCTAAGCCTGTGGTTGCAGCAATTGGAATGGAAAGAAAGTAAGGCTGGCCTTGTAGTCAACACTTGCCTTTTCTTCTAGGAACTTTATGTATGTATATTTTAAAATTTATTTTAGAGAGATGGAGGAAGAGGGGAGAGCAACAGACAGACGCTGATTTTTGTTGCACTTATTTATGTATTCTTTGGTTGATTCTTGTCTGTGTCCTGACTGGGGCTGAACCCGCAACCGTGGTATATTGGGATGATGTGCCGACCAACTGAGCTCCCTGGCCAGGGCCTTTGTAGATGTATTTTATTTAGAAAGTTATCAGCATGAAGATGGTCCCTGAAACAGAGCTGAATTCTGTTTATTCAACTCTATAGAAAGAGAGTTTAAAGAGCAACCATAGTTAAAATACAGTGTAGAAAAACTTAGAGAGAAAGGAAGAAAAATAGAATAATGTGGTGTCATGGTCACCAAAAGTTCTAAGATGGAGGCAGTCAGCAGTATTAGATGCCACGGAGGCGAAGGGTGAGGGTTGAGAAACGCTGTTAGATTTGCCAAGAAGCAGTTTGTTAATGACCTCAAAAGATCCTTTTCAGTGGAGAAGTGGAGGCAGAATCAAATTTCAGGGGATTCGAGTGTCTAAATAATGAGGAAATGAAGACAGTAGCTGAATATTGTTTATAAAACAAATTTGGCCACAAAAGGAAGAAGATAAATGAGATAGTTTGGATCTAATTTCTTATCTCTTGTATATTTTCTTTATTTGCAGTTAAAAAGCAACTGGTGGTATTTGCTGGAGAGAGTGTCCAGATTACCTTGCCTAAGGATGAAGTTCAGTTAAATGCGTCTGTGCTTCAAGAACCACTTGAAGGTAAAACATTCCCCTACATTTTTAAAAAGATTTTATTTATTTTTAGAGAAAGGGGTAGGGAAGGAGAATGAGAGGGAGGGAAATACCAATGTGTGGTCTCCTCTCATACACCCACAACTGGGTACCTGGCCCACAGCCCAGGCATGCGCCCTGACTGGGAATCAAACCAGCGACCCTTTGGTTCACGAGCCCATGCTCAATCCACTGAGCCACGCCAGCCAGGGCTCCCCTTACATTTGGATAATGTTTTAATGTATAATGATATCTATACACTGTAACCCATTTACTCATTGCAACAATCCTGTGAGAATGGGATATCCCATGCAACTGCACAAATATTTATGTGATGCAAGAGGTAATATAATTTGTGTGAGATCATAGGCTTTAGTCAAGCCCGGATTGAAATCCCAGCTCATTCTGTCATTAGCTGAATGATGTTCAGAAAGTTATTTAACTTCTCTAAGTTTCTATTTCTTTCTCAGTAAAATCAGGATGATTCCTGTATAATTATGTTACTTTAAGG
Organism: Phyllostomus discolor; assembly: GCF_004126475.2. Taxonomy (NCBI): domain Eukaryota; kingdom Metazoa; phylum Chordata; class Mammalia; order Chiroptera; family Phyllostomidae; genus Phyllostomus; species Phyllostomus discolor. The sequence continues at coordinate 23,169,533 of NC_040907.2, read as the reverse complement.
GCAAAATGAAATAGTATATATAAGGCACCCAATTCAATGCCTAGCATATAGCTAATGCTCATTAAATGCAGGTTGTAATATATGCACTTAAAAGAGGAAGAAACTGAGACTCTGTTTCTTTGTTTTGGCCAAACAACTAGAAAATAACAGATACAAAATTTGTAGAGAAGTTATTCAAGATTACTGCTACTATAAAAAGAAAAAGACAGGCCCAATGTAATATATAAAACTCAAATTTACAAAATATATAAATTTAAGTATGATTAATTCATTGTTTAAGAAAACTTTTGTAATATGAGCATCCCTTTCACGTTAGAAGTATACATTATATACCAAAATTTGACTTATAAACACATACATATTTTCTTAAGACTATCTGTGACATGAAGTGAAGCATACTTTGATGGAAAAATGACTGCAGTGGGTCTATATTACTGTCATTTATAATGTTAGTCAAGCGGAATGTCATACTCAATTCAGGAAGAGGTACTTCCATTTTATTTTATTTTTTAAAAGACGTTATTTATTATTTTTTAGAGAGAGGGGCAGGAGGGAGGGAGAGAGGGGGAGAAACACCAGTGTGGGAGAGAAACATCGGTTGCCTCTCGCATGCTCCCCCCAGGCGTGCGCCCCGACCGGGAATCCAACCAGCGACGTTTCTCTTTGCGGAGCGATGCCCAGCCCACTGAGCCACGCCAGTCAGTGCAGTGGTACTTCCATTTTAGGTATACACAGTTCCAATATAATATTTCTACTTTCTGGGCCTAACATCAAATAGTATATTTATGCAGAAAGTACTTTTCCCGATCCTAAATGCCCTCTCTGTTCTGTATTTCTGTCCTCACATTCTGTTTCCTTGTCAATTTATTCCACCTCCCTCTAGCGCTTTCCCCTTTCCTCCTCTGGTGGTGAGTTGAGGTGAATGGATTGGTGGTCTTTGAAGACAGAGGTGAGGAAAGAACTGCCTGGAGCTGCCGTTGCTTCCACTCTTTGGTGAAAGATATGCTGGGCTCTACCATGGTGTTTTCTTTTCTGACCTCTGTTTGCATATGCATTTCTGTGAGTTAACATTGCCGTGGAGATCAGAACACAGTTCAGAAACAGATTTTTTCCAACTCTCCACTCTCCAGGTTCTTCAACCTTTAATCAGATACAGGAGGTGGGTGTTTTCAAACTTTCAAAGGTTGGGAACAATGAGGCAGGACCAGCTCTGCCTGCCCCTCATCCCCCTCATCTCCCATGGCAGCCCCTGGAGCACCTCCCAGGACCCCTCCAGGGTTTGCAGGCACCGTTTGAAAACCACCGCCCTCCGTCATTAAAACCAGCATTCTGTCCAGCAGGCCTGTACTCAAGTCCTGCCTACCCTTTGATCAATTTCTGGCTATAAGACATAATTTATCCCCTGAGCTTTTCTGTTCTAGGAATATTGTTCTTTTTTGGAAATTTGTGTTGTTAGTCTTAGAGATTACAAAATTGTCAGTTTCCAAGCTAGTGTGGGTCTGTTTTCTATGTGAAAAACTGTCCAGCTACAGTCGGAGGAAATGTCTTCTCCTAGCGCCAGTCCTGCCTGTGCTCCTTCCCTCCTGCTCCTCACCTTGCCTAACATCTGCATGGGCGTTGGTGAGCGCTGGCCAAGAGAAAGCTAGTGTTTTGGAAAGGAAGGAAGAGTAATAGATCTTGTATCTCAGGCTCATAAAAGAAAATCTGGTCTTCAGATGAAGGCTATCTTGGAATGGGGTTCTATGCATTAACTTTAACTTTTGAACTTATAAGAAAAAGATGACCATTCTCTGCTAAGCATTTGAGGTTTCTTATATTTCCTTTTATTTGTTACTTTTGGGTGGTAACTTAAAACTAAACCTTCCTACCAAATCCCACTCTTTCCTAGCCACACATGCATTTTTCTTCCCTAAAATTTAAAACCACTTTTACTGGGGGGGATTCCATTTAGATAAAGGCCTCGTATCCTTGCTTTACCCAGTCATACAGTTTGAGCTACAAATGAAGACCATTTAATGCTTCATTTGATCTTAATTAATTTCAGTGGGGCCTGTTTTAAGTGGGCCATCCCCACCACCTTCTGCACTGTGTTATTTAGCTCAGCAGGAATGAAGTAGCTCTTTTAACTCACCAGGGTGTGATGACCTCAGTGAGACGAGCATTGTTAGCACTTTGTAAAAAGCTATTTTTGAACCATGTTATTTAGAAGTTATTGCTGTTCTTTGTTGCAAAAGAAGTTTTGCAAGAAAATGGCCTTTGTGCCCAAGGAGTTCATCTATGGTGGTTGGTAGGCAGGGCACGCATTTTCATTAGGATACCATACCATGAGAAACCTGGTATTTTGAGGGAGGATCGGCCCTGAGTCGGGTAAGTTTGGGGCAGGATTGACCATTGCTGGAAGAAAGTGGAAGAAACCCTGACTATATCAGAATCCATCCTTTCTTCCAACAGAATGTTTGGTTTCCCTACAAGCTTTGGGATGAAATCTTAAGAACTAAGGCTTTGTCAAGATTTAGATGAGATTTCGCCCTGGCTGGTGTGGCTCAGTGGATTGAATGCTGGCCTGTAAACCAAAGGGTCGATGGTTTGATTCCCAGTCAGGGCACAGGCCTGGGTTGTGGGCCAGCTCCCCAGTAAGGGGCATACGAGACGCAATCACACATTGATGTTTCTCTTCCTCTCTTTCTCCCACCCTTGGTCTCTGTCTAAGAATAAATAAAATCTTAAAAAAAAAAAAAGATTTAGATGAGATGTCTCCCTGGCCAGTGTGGCTCAGTTGGTTGGACATCATCTCACAAAGCAAAAGGTTGCCGGTTTGATTCCTGGTCAGGACACATGCCTGGGTTGCAGTTTCATCCCTAGTCAGGACACGGATGAGAGGCAACCAAGCAGTGTTTCTCTCTTATATTGATATTTCTCTTCCTCTCTTTCTCATTCCCTTGCCCTCTCTCTTAAAAAAAAAAAAAAAAAAAGATTTAGATGAGATTTGTTGTTGAGATTTGTGTGCCTGCTCTATTTGTGTGTAGATGTGTGTTTTGATGATTTTTGTAACTTTTGTTCTATAGGAGAAACCTACAACTATGACTGGCAGCTCATCACTCATCCTAAAGACTATGGTGGAGAAATGGAAGGGAAATATTCCAAGAGCCTCAAACTATCCAAGGTGAATTTGCCTCCTGTCATTTGCAGGGCTGGGGTAGAGGTGTGGATCATTTTTAAAAGTTTATAATATAGAATTATCTGGCCACACTCCTATTGGGAGCAATCTTTTGAAAGTGAATCATTCGAAAGTCTTGACTGGCTGACATCCAATATTTGTTAGTGTATGATTCTCAAATTTTCATTTATGATGAGAAGACTGTACAAGCATGGTGGAGATAGCTGCAAATATACACTGAACAGCTTTTAAGGGTAACATAAGGAGTTTAGAATTTGGGAGATAAGCTAGGTTACTTGCGGCCACATAACTGTGTAAATTGGCTCAGTCTTTCTTGTGACTCAATATAATTATTAAGAGCCATAACAATTTATATTTTCTTTGGTCAAGCAGTTAACTTCTTTCTTTTCTCCCTCCCTCCCTCCCTCCCTCCCTTCCTTCCTAAACTGTTTATTGTACACTAATTATGTGACAGGCATTGGGGGTTTACCGGTGAGTTAAGCCATACTCTTAGCTTTCAAAGACAATGGACAGCTAGCTCTCAAAGACAGCGGGTGGCACTGACTGGAAACAGGGAGTTATAATGTGGGAGGGGTGCACTAGGTCAGTGCAGGGGATATTGAAACCCTGGGGAGTTGGAGTAGATTTCTTAGAGTTTGCCTAGTTGGGTTACTAACTTACTGGGTAAAGGGCAGAGTGATAACACTGTAATCAGGGGAGATGACACTGTAATTAGGGAGATAATCCACTGGGGCAAATATTAGAGTGAAAACATGGAAAAAAGGAAATGCATGTGGTTCGGCCTGAATAGACCCTAAGGTATGAGAAGAGCAATGGCACAAGGAAGGTAGGAGGATGCAGAGGCCAGACCACACAGAGCCTTTGTAAGGACTTTGAGTCCAATCCGGAGGGATCATGGAGCCCTTGAAAGGCTTTAAGCAGGAGAAAGACATGTTCAGATTTTCAGTTCAGAGTGGTCACCCTGAGTGCAGATGGAGGAGAAGAAGAGTCAGACCAGGGAAACCAGTGAGGAATCTGTTGACAAAATTAGGTGTGAGAGGATAATAACCTGAGTAAAAAGAAAACTAAGTAAATAAAATAAAACTTGAAAACCACCTATTGACCTCATACCATATGCTAGAAACCAAGCTGATTGTTTAATACAATTATTTTATTTAATCTTCATAGTGACCCCAAGATGTAGATATGAATATATGTTTTACAAATGAAAAAACTATAAATTGGAAAAATAAAGTGGTTTGGCCAAAGTTCACAAAGCTGTAAAACAGGAGATTTGAACTGGAATTTTCTGTCGTTAAAGCCTCCCCCCTGCCCTTGCTTTTAACAGCCAAGCTGCAATGGATGGCTAAAAATTAAACTGATGGTAGTGTGAATGGAGAGAAGTGATTGGATTGGAGAAATATTATGGAGGTTGAGTTGATGATAAGACTTGGCGATCAGTTAATTGCCCAAAGGTGTTGAAGAAGTCCAGGATAATTCTAGCCTTTGGCTTAGGCCCCTGTGCGGGTGTTGGTGCGAACGTGGGGGTCGTCACTGGAAAGAGGAGCACAGAAAGAGGGGCTGGGTTACGGGAGGTTTGCAGATGAGTAACTTGTTTCGGACAGAGTGAGTGTGAGGTGCCTGTGAAACATTTGAGTGCAGTGTCCAGCAAGGGTAAGGAGCTGGAGGTCAGGTTATATACGGGTCTGGGCTGGAGAGCTAAACATGCACACCAGCCTCAAAGAGGTGGCAGGTGAAGCCATGGCAACAGATGAGATCACCCAGAGTGTGCAGAATGACGGAGTAAATGGCTTGCCAGTGGGATCCTGGGGAACACTGTCACTGAAGGAAAAAGGAGACTGAAGAAACTGAGGAGTGGGCAGGGAAGTGAAGGCCAAGGAAGGGGAGGGCATTACAAAAAGAAGGGAGTGGTCAGAAACGCTACGTGTAGTCAATTAACATTTACCCAAAGAAGACAATTCAAAAGCCCAAAAGGTGTCATCATACTGTTAGTTATAGTAGTAAAAATTTGGAAACAACTCAAATAGCCAGCAATGTGGAATGCTTATGAGAATTATGGCACATGTATTCATATACTGTTCTGCAGCTATTAAAATAACTATTGAAAACACTGTTACAATGGGACAAGTGTTCATGCTAAATGAATGGAAGAAAGAATAATAAAAAGTTTGATACATGCTTTGATTTTAGCCAGACCCCCCCCCGCCCCCGCCTCACCTTTTACATACACGTTCCTTAAAGGCAGGGATCTTACCTTATTCATCTCCAAGTCCCAGGCCTAGGATGAGTACTGGTATATAGTTGGTTCCCAATATATGTTTGTCAAATGGATGAACTTCTGGAAAGTGTTTTTTTGTGTGGTTAAGGATTGGAAGGAAATAAGAAAAATACCATCAATTGATGTGTTAGGACAGTGGGATATTGGGTGATTATTTTTTCTTTTATATTATGTTTATACAGTTAGTGAAAGTCAGGAGGGAAAAACAGTCTGATATTTGGGAGCTATTTGGTATTTTTACAAAATGTTTTTCTTTGCAGATGATTGTTTTAATTTCATAACTCTGTGCACTAGGATGGTTGGGCCCTTAATGTTCTTCTTAAATGAAAATGGGAGTACAGAGATACTGAAATCCCTTTTGTTGTTCTAGAGTCAGCTAGCAATAAGGTTCACATTAAAAGCTATGGTTTTTTAGTTTATTATTCATCGTTTTGTCTCTTCAGCTAGTTTACTTTCTCCATTTTGAAAACAGTGCAAGAAGATGAGAGTGCCAAGAATCAGCACAGGGAAGTTCACATATGTGTGATTTTAAGTATAATTGCTAGTCTTTGTGGCTGACTATGAAATCTTCTGTCCTTTCTGCAGCTCACTCCAGGCCTGTATGAATTCAAAGTGAGTGTAAATGGTCGGAATTCCGAAGGGGAAGGCTTTGTGAACGTGACTGTAAAACCAGGTATGTTCTCTGCCCTTTTCAGGGTTCCCAAGGAGGTGGAGAGCTGACTTTAGGGGTTTTTAAATTCCCATTCTTTTTTGTAATACATTTTTTGGGGGCAATTCCTAATTCAATGTAGTAAAAGGTTAGGAATGGCAAAGTATACTTTTATACTTTCGTTTTGGGTGAAACACCTTGCTGGGCAAGGAAACGTAAGTCATATGACCGACAGTGAAGTCTGGCCTGAACGATAGCCTGTCTACCTGAGAACTACTTCTCCAAGTGGGTCATGCTGAGAGAGGACCATGTGTTGTAATTAAGAGACACGAAAAAACCAGGAGCCTAGGAGAAGCATGTAGAAGGACCAGTCGCGTGGCTGGCCCTTTCTGATCTCTTTCCAGAAATGTGGGCCTTTGTACACAGACTTCCTCACTGAAACCCTGCCAGTTTTCCCTCACCTTGGACACCAAATTCCATCATTGTTTTTAAGTAGATTACAGTGCAATAGCAAGTATATCTTGTTTTGCATTTTCAGAGATATTTGGCAGAAGTTGGCAAGTGGCATATACGTTGGCAGAAATTCTTAATACTGTTTTCTTTGTAATAGATTTTCTTTTAATTCCTTGAACCTTGTAGCCAAGGTAATACTTCCTCTTAAAAATATGTTTAGCATAAAGGCATTTGATTATTTCTCAAAGAAAAGGCCACCGGGCTCACAGTCACTCAGCTGGACCAGAGTGGTTTGTGCCTTTCCCAACACTCTGGCCTAGTCACCTCACACACAGTCGGCTCACGGGTGGTTGAGAAATTACCCATTATCTTTTCAGCACAGTCTTGTGGCAAGGGATCGTCTGCCTGCCAAGGCCTTTATTGCACAAAGCTTATTTGTAGTCCACCTCTGGTCAGCTTGCCCAAGAGCAGGCACTTACTGCTTCAGTACTTTTCATGAGCTAGATGGCCCCTGAGCGTTTGAAAGAATGCAGGGCGTAGTCTTAGGAATAGTCAAGTTTGGAAGAGGCTTAACATTCCCAGGTGTCTTATGTTAGGATGCCAACCTGGTCTTGTGACTTTTGAATTTGGTGATGCTTCAGCCACCAGCTATGTAATGAATGGGAACATTTATAATTCAACCAAATAGGGTCTCCCCCTTGCATACTTCACAAAGCCCCTCTCTTAATTTCTCCCGGGTCGTTTTCTTGCAGAGCCCCGTAAGAATCGGCCTCCCGTTGCCATCGTGTCGCCACAGTTCCAGGAGATTTCTCTGCCAACCACTTCTACAGTCATCGATGGCAGCCGTGAGTACCTCCCTAGGCATGGTGTTTTAGGAGAGCGTTCACTGTGCCCACTGGTAGAAGATTTTGGCCGGCTATGTCTGCATGCTGCTTAGGCTTCTTGACCATGCTCTGGGAAGACCAACCATCTGAAGCAGCTGATGAGGAAGTGAGCACCAGACAGGCCCTATTTAAGACCTCCACGTGGCTTGTCTGAAGTAATATTTCTATTCTGAGATGGTAAGAAAGTGGGATTATGCATGTATTTAGCATTAATTTAGTTGAAACTTGCTGGTTTTCAAATTTTCTTAGGCAAACTTGCCATCCTCAGTAATGGGAAACAAAGCTCTTTCCTGTCCTGGCGAGATAAGTCACTGAGAGGCTTAACCGAGGAGCTCTCGCCCAGCCCAGCCGTCTCCGCCTAACAGGGTTCTTGGTGGCCTTCTCTGCGAGAGACTCACAGAACGTGAGAGGCTCCGCCCCCTGCCTGGGCTCACTCAGATTTTCCCGTCAGAGGGCAGGAGAGGGTTTCTGGGTCTTGGCCATTGGTCCCGGCTGTGCGTGCGCAGGTTTCAGGCCTCGAATCTCACCAGTATTTGCTTGTCTCTTTTAAAATTCATTAAGGCCCTGTTACCCTGACTATCTTGGCAGCAATAGTGGTTTGGGGCAGAGGTGGTTCCTGCTTTAGCGGAGGAACCACCAGCGATGTTAAACGTTTCGTGTAGATAGTTGGACAAGAAGAGGAGGCTGGAAGAAGAGCAGGCTGGGAGGGAAGAGGCAGATCAGGAAGGAGCACGTGTGAGGATGGTAGAAAGGTTCATGCTGCACCGCTTTATTTTACGTTTTTGAGTAGATCAGAGTTAAGTGCTATGTAAAGGTTTACGGCAAAAAGAGTCACTACCATCCCTGTCTCCCAGCTTCCCAGTTTTTCTCCAGTCAGTGGTATAGTTTACATATCTTCCTGGAGCTGCCTTATGCATACATAAGAGACACGTACAGTTCTTCATGATAAAACATTACGCACACTTATGTACAATGCCTGTTTAGATGTGTTGGAGAATTTTTTCTGAATCAGTATATGAAATACTTCATTTTTTTTCTTTTAATGATTACATAGCCTTCCATTATATGGATGTATAGTTTCATTTTTTGAATACTTGTTTTCAATCACTCTTTATTAATGACTGTTAGTTTAGATTATTTTCAGTTTCTCATGATTATAATGCTACCATGAATAATCTCATAAGCATGACATTTAACACATGCAAGGATGTCTGTAGGATACATTCCTAGAAGAGGAATAACAGGGACAAAGGTAAATTTTGCCAACTTGCTCCTAGAAAGGTTGTATCAGTTTATGCTTCTACCATGACATGTGAAAGGGCCTCTTCCTCCATACCTTTACCTGTTTAATGTGTTAAGAAACTTTGGTCTTTACCAATCTGAGAGGTTTAAACATGGTATCTTAAGTATAATTTAAATTTGCATTTATTTTCAATGAGGTTGAGTATCTTTTCATGCATTAAGAGTTTTTGATTTTCCTTTTTTTATGCATTAGCCTTTTAACCAGAGGTTGCCTGTGTTGGAGTCCTTGGAAAACTGTTCAGTGGAATATTCATAGAGAGGCAGAATGACCCACTATTCCTAGGAAGGAAATACTCTGGAGAGATAGTCTGTAATTTCGCGGCGGTTTCCTAGCCTCAAGCCTCTAGGCAGTTGCCCTGGTTTGTGTAAACCGGATAAGTGCTGAGACCAGCGCGCTCATGTTGTAACCGATGTTTCTTTACGGTCAAGAAAGCACTGATGATGATAAAATCGTCAAGTACCATTGGGAAGAACTTAAGGGACCTCTGAGAGAAGAGAAGATTTCTGAAGATACGCCCATATTAAAACTAAGTAAGCTCGTCCCTGGGAACTACACTTTCAGGTAAATTAGGATCCTTCAAGTTTACCATTGGCCGTTTTCCCCCCCTTGTGGGTTTTACATTCTTACAGGAGTGACTCTGGCAGATACCAAATTCATTGTAGAGTTGGATGGAAACGAAGCCTGTGGTTCCATTAGTTCTCCGAGCCCTGTGGTGACTGTGGTTACAACATTAATAGCATTTTAGGGCAAACGCCCTTGCATAGTAGATGAGGATCCACCACAGTTCGTCCTTTTCAAAGCCTTACCTTGCAGATCCCCAAACGTATTTTTAGGATTGCTGTTCTTAAGTGAAAGGGTCCATCGTTCTTTGCTTTTTCTCAGGACAAATCTAGAAGGAACCTACCTACCATCTTATCTCTTCCCCTTGGGAAACGCTTCTTAACGCTTTACTTTTGACAAGTAGTTTACTTGAATGTGAGTTGTAGGATCTTCCTCTAACAGGGCTTTTTGGAGAATTTGATTCAAAGGCAGTCCTTTGGGGACCCGGTGTCAACATTGTAGAGTACGGTTAAGAGTGTGAGGCTGACTGTAGAGTAACTCTTGTATCTGCAGAATTCCTCATATGGTACAAAGCGCTTGCACCATACAGACACCGTGTGTACATGATACTGCCCTCATTTTATATTCGAGAAAGGTGAGGCTCCACGCATTTACTAGCTTCTCTGAGGTTACCCAGAACTGAAATGCAGATTTTCTAAACCCTATGTCAGGGCTCATTCTACTCCGTTCCTTGATGTGGCCCATATGGGTTTGTTTAAGCTTCCTGGAATGCTCTTCTCAATCTGTTGGAGTTCTGCCTACTCTTAAGGACCTCCAGGTTCCTATGAGGCTCTCTAAGACCCTCCAAAGAGCAGAGAATGTTGCACTCGGCGCCCTTATGTGGCACCTACCGTGGAGCAGCAGCTTATGCATGGGTGTCTGTCTTCTTCACTGGACCTGAGGTCAGTCAGGCTAAGACACAGCCAGAAACACAGTGCTGAGCGATCCAGCACAACACCCACCGTGCAGGTGAATGTGCAGGTTCTGACTGTGCAGAACCGTCAGCGCCTCGGGACTTCAGGAGGAGGAAAGGCAGTTGCCATTCCACAAGGCTGGAGTCTTCTCATTGGCTTAAAATCAAAATGTGAATGGTTTTTACCTTAGATTTCTAATGTAGGAATTTTAACATTTATGGAATTTAGCCTGGGCTAGGATGATCTTTTTAAAAATAATAACAATAATAACTTGTTTCTTGAACATTTACTATGTCTTCAGTACTGTTCTGAGCTCTTTGCATGCAGTAGCCAATTTAATCGTTATAACAGGTATTATAATTACTCTTATTTTAGAGTTCATCATCATCACCAAGCCCTTATTATATGAAATGTTAAAGGGATTTATCTAAGAAAAAGAAGATAAAAAACATGTACAATAAAATGACAGCAAACTCACAATTATTAACAACCACACCTAAAACAAAAACAAAAACCAACTAAGCAAATAACTAGAACAGGAACAGAACCACAGAAATGGAGATCACGTGGAGAGTTAGCAACAGGGGGGTGGGAGAGGGGGGGAAAGGTACAGAGAACAAGTAGCATAGATGGTAGGTAGAAAATAGACAGGGGAAGGTGAGAATAGTATGGGAAATGTAGAAGCTAAAGAACTTATGACACATGGACATGAACTAAAGGGGGGGAATGTGGGTGGGAGAGGGTGTGCAGGGTGGAGGGGAGTAAAGGGGAAAATGGAACAACTGTAATAGCATAATCAGTAAAATATATTTTTAAAAAATAATTACTTTTATTTTATAAATTAGGACATTTAGGCACCGAGAGGTTAAGTAACTTGCCCAGGCAGTCTGAGCTTTTCACGGTAATGTTAGCCTGCAGTGGTTTGGTTGGATGGGGGATTAGGGAGTGATTCTTTTTTTCTAAGCCTCAGTCTGTGAACTGACAGGTTTGGGTTTGATTAGCATTAAGGTTCAGTCTGATTCCTCTTCGCTTTTCCTCACCCCGGTTTTACACGGCAGTGATGGGCAGCCCTTCCCCAGCCCTGTGGTCAGCTGCTGTTTGGTTCCAGGGTTCTTGCCCGAAAGCCAGGGACTGAGGTGGAAGTCCGTGATGGGCAGCTGCCATTTTGCCACCTATCTGTAACTTGCTTTTCTTCTGAAATAGGAGACAAATAGTATATGTTTAAAAACAAAAACAAAAAACTGTGAAAGCAACAGGCAAACTGGAAAAGGAAGAAAACTCCTGTGGATTGTTCTCCTTCTGGTGTTTGTTGGTTTGCATGTCTGCGTGTCTGATGTTCCTGTGCTCTTTCTCAAGGCTGCGGTACCAAACCCCCTCCAGACCACAGGGAAAGCCCACAGATGTCTGGCTCTGTCTGTGGCTGGTGGTGAGATTTAAACAAACGACAGGCCTTTTCTATGCTTTTCCTCTTTCCGTCAGCGGAATGGAAGGAGCCCAAACCTCCTTGCTTGCTTATGCTCACATTCTGAGGTGGCAAGAGCAGCTTTAGGCTGTTCAGCTGGAAAGCATCATTTAGGTAAAAGCCTGTTCTTATAAATGAGCACTTTTTTCTCTTTCAAATCCTGTTTCACACTGGCACAAACTGTGGGGCTGTTGCGTAGGAGAGTGCATTTCCATCTCAGGCTTGTGTCTCACCGCAGCCAGCCCTCCTAGTCCATCCCAGAGGCTGTGTGCCAGGGTGTCCGTCCTTGTGATACGCACACCTCTGGACCAGGATGATGGCAGGAGAGCCTGCTGCAGTCAGAGCTGTAGTTAGTGTAGTGTCTTCAAGCCCCACAGGAATAGGGGCCATGGACTATCACTTCTTAAGACTTGGTTTCTGGGCTTGGGAGTCAGAACTGGCCTTGCCTCTTGGCTCATGATGGGGCCCTGGGCAGGTTACGTAGCCTCTCTCTGCCACCTGCAGAGGGAGACTGGTGACTGTTGTGGGGTCGGATCAGACCGTGCTCGTACCGGCCCCGCACACAGACACACGCAGACAGCTGAGCGGCACGGCGTGGCAGACACGTTGCCTGGATGCACATCCGACACCTCCACTTCCGAGCAAGTTCCTTTACCTCTCTCTGCCTTAGTCTCCTCATGTGTATAAGGAGAAAAATGAGGATAGACTTTACAGAGCTCTTGGGACGGTTTATTGAGATCCAAATCACTTGACCCAGTGCCTGGCACACAGTAAACCCTCAGTCAGGGTTAGCCTCTAGTATTACTCTGCCTTTCCCAGAGGAATGGTAAGAATCGGTTACCAATTGGTAACACTGCCACCTTGGTATTCCTTAGCCTTGGCTATCAGTCCTCTCATGTTGATTCCTCTGCACCAAAGCCCCTCTGTGACTGCACGCCTCTCTCTGCCCTGACAGCTTGACGGTGGTGGACTCGGACGGAGCTTCCAACTCCACCACGGCCAGCCTGACAGTGAACAAAGCTGTGGATTATCCTCCTGTGGCCAACGCAGGCCCCAACCAAGTGATCACCCTGCCCCAAAACTCTATCACCCTCTTTGGGAACCAGAGCACTGACGACCACGGCATCACCAGCTATGAGTGGTCCCTCAGCCCCAGCAGCAAAGGGAAGGTGGTGGAGATGCAGGTAGGAGGGAGGAGTTTCTTTCTTGCCCAGGGGAGTTAGAGCTGCTGGACTGGATCACCCATCCAAGGCTTATATCTGCTCTATTTTAATTACCAAAGTCAGATTTGTGCATAGAATATATAATTTAAAAAAAAATCCAGAAAGTTTAAAGATCCTTTAATTAACATACTGGCAGAAACATTTATCTTAAATGTTTAGTGTCAGGAAAAGACTGGATGAGAAATGGTAGCTGTTCCACGGCGATTCCAGAAAGTCAGACTATTTAGAAGTGACCCCGGTGTGAATCCTACAAATTGGGGCAGACGACCTGATGAGGCAGGGAGCATCGTCTTTCCAGAGATGTCTAGGAAGAGCCTAGACCTGCCACCACACCAGTGACAAAGCGCACACAGAAGACTGGGTGGGCGTGGTGCACCCAAGAACTCAAGCCCAGGCTAGAGGGTCGGCTGCCCCACAGGCCCAGCTGGTGGTTGCCAGATGGAAGTATGGTCCCTGTATTGCTAGAATGCACAACTTTTCCAGAAAAGATAGAAATCTAGACCTCTGTGTGAAATGTTACAGCTCTTTAAGACATACAGGCCGAACAAAAACTCTACAAGCTGGATTCCGCCCAGAGGCTGCCAGTTTGTGGCCCCTGTTCTCACATTCCTGTGTTGGAAGGGTGAATGCTAGGTTACAAATGATGTTCCTTCTGACACTCAAGAATCCATGTTTCTAGATCTGAGGCGTGGCTTAAGGCTCACACCTCACCCGGAGTTAGTCTGAGGAGTGTGTTGGGTTTCTCTGCCATTGTAAGGTCTGTGCCGACCTGTAAGAAGGCAGCACGGCTTCACAGAGCATCTTGAGCTACTGCCATGTTTTACTGAGGCAGCTTGGGATTGCTGTGTGGCCTTCGTAGGAAGAGCACTGTTTTTAAAGTTGTGTTGTTATATATCTGTGGCCTTTCTGCTTGGGTAGTGGAGACTGATTTTGGTTGTCTTTGCGTATTTTCCTGTACTCCCCTCCCTTGTGAGAGCTCTTGATTTCATTTGAAACAGCTGCTGTGTCGGGGAGGGTTGTTCCTTCTAAGGGGGAACCTTTTAACAAGATGTTTCACAGCGTCTGATCCAGGATTCACTAATTTGGCTGAACTAGGAGGTAATAGCCCAGCACCAACTAGGCTTAGAAAACTGGGTAAATCTCTTAGACCCGAGCAGGACCTAGTGTATGATGGGATTCTGGGAGGCTGTTTTTCCACTGCCTGTATTTATGTATCCAGGGCGTTAGAACACCGATCCTGCAGCTGTCTGCCATGCAAGAAGGAGACTACACGTACCAGCTCACAGTGACTGACACAACAGGACAGCAGGCCACTGCTCAAGTGACTGTGATTGTGCAGCCTGGTAAGGTCCAACCTGAGGTGCAGGCTCTCCGATTGGCTGGTCCCTTTACCCTTGGGGAAGAAGAGGGTCTGGGTTCTGAGCTGAAAGAGGGGGGAAGTGGGAGGCACTAATCTACAGAGCACCCGGCAGCTTCTGTTGTCCTAGCAACTTCTGTTGTTTATTCCTCTGGTGCTTTTTCTTCATAGCTTGAGAGGAAGAGTATGTCACAGCCTCAGCTCATGCCCTTGCCCTTCGCTAGTTATAGTGTCGTTGAGGCCACAGAGCAGAGAGAGTCTCTGCCATCCGCAATCCTATCATGTGCCCTTTGAGGACCAGCCTCAAGCCTACTTCCTCAAGAAAGCCCCGTCTTACCTCTCAGACCCTTTTATGTGCACTGCTATGGCATAATATTTTGTATTCAGTGTGGCACTGTAACTTCATTAAATTCTGCCATGTTCTTTCGGAACTGTTCTGTTTCAGCCTCGCAGTCTGCGTTGTGAGCTCCCTGAGTACACCCCAGAACATAGCTGTCCCACGGTGTCTGACAGTTCTGCGGGCAGAGAGGCGGAGTCCTCGTGGCTTCCGGAACACATGGCCCGATTGGATCCTCTCCTTTCCCAGCCAGGCTGCCTGCTTCTGACCTCCACGTCTCTGTCTTCCAGAAAACAACAAGCCTCCGCAGGCAGACGCAGGCCCAGATAAAGAGCTGACCCTTCCCGTGGACAGCACGACCCTGGATGGTAGCAAAAGCTCAGATGATCAGAAAATTATCTCTTATCTCTGGAAAAAAACACAGTGAGTATTGACACAAACTCTTACTTATGCAGAGGCTCCAGACGTTTGAAGAGCACGGTTTTACTTGCTTTTTAAAGAGTTTACTTGTTTTTGTTCACTTATTCAAGGGGCGGGGAGGGGAGTGACTGAGAAAGAAACTTTGCAATGTCAAACTTCAGTTCTAAGAAAATGATATAAAGTAATTTTTGTAAGAAAAAAAGAATGCTTACCATCAGTTTGTCCCCAGGTAGTACTTTGTGATCCTGGTGCTTTCGCAGGTATAATCCATCTGCTGAAATGCATAGTTTAATTACACTTGAGAGGCTGGTTGGAAGGGGTAATGGAGCAGAAAAATACTGTTGCTCAAAATTAACTGGGTAAGGCCGGCAGGGGGGATGGGACAGAGCAGCTATTAAGGAGAGTTGGAAATTCATCTACAGAATGAAAGCACTGCTCTGTTTCCGTTCCCTTGAACAAGACTGCACTTACCAAGCATGCTAGCCAGAGGCAAAGGCGGTAACCGAAATAATTCTAATTAAACTAGAATTACCGAATTGAACCGTTCCTAAATCTCGCAGTTCCTTTTGTCTCCTTTAAACCATAACAACTGGCATTCAGATTATATGCAGGACCCCAAAAGCAGTGAAAGAATTCCAAGGAAGAGTTAAAAGTTGAAAAGGAGTTAAATTTCTCTACTTCCAAAGGTAGCGACCATAGGACAGCTGGGCTATTTAGTTTTTGTTCTGGTTTTTGGTCTAGGGCACCAGAGAATAGTGGGAAGGCATTGTTTCTGGATCGTACGTGGCTTATGATTGGTGAATTGGATTCTAGAAATTATTTTTCTCTGCTCTTGTTTCTATCTTTTTGAGAACCTAATCTTTCCCAGCCTAGGGCGTTTTAGTTATAACTATTGAAGATACTAGTGATGAACCTTTTGGTTGACTTTTATTAGTGTTTATAGCAGAAATCATGCTTAGCAAGCTTCTTGGAGAAGCGTCTGTTTCAGGGAGGGCTACTAGGGCCAGAGATGGTAGATTTGAACAGTGAAACAAAACAATGGTGTTTACAGTGCCATCTGCAAATCTGCAGATGTCTCTGGTCTTCCTGTAGTTTTAGGGAAACCTCTGGGGCATTTTGATTCTTGAGCAGAAGGGCTCTCTGGCGCGTGCAGCGTTGTGCTGGATGTGGGCACAGAGCAGGTGTCCCGGGCCCTCTGAGGCCCCTGTCCAGTAGCTGGAGGCAGCTTTGCTTACAGAGCCGCTAAGAAGCGGACGGTTTTGCCCTGAGAATTCCACTGCAGCTTTGGCCCATTTCCTTCTCTGACTTTTCAGCAAGAGTGAGTTTGGCATGGGATTAAGAAATACATTTTGCTTCTTTGCTGGCAAGAGCTGAACCAACTACTGGGCCAGAAATACTTTTCAGAAACATCACTCGGAAGTCATTCTTTTGATCGGAGACCTCCCTGGAGCACTTCCTTCCCTTTACAAACTGGAACAGCAAAGAGTTTGAATGTTCTAGAAGCTCATATAAAGGATAAGGCTAGATGTATTTGGAAGCTGGTGAATGGAATTTTCTGCTCAGCAGGTAGCCTGTATTTTGGGGCCAAATGACACTCTGCCCAAATAGAATATTTTAAAACTTGTCCTCTCAAGGTCTGGGAAACAATAGTTCATGTGTTCGCTGAGGCAATAATTGTCTGCACCTGCTGAGTCAGGGACAGGGGAGCAGCAGGCACAGCTCCATCCTCTGGTTTCTCTCCTTGTCCAGGGGCCCTGAAGGGGTGCAGCTCGAGAACGCTAACGGCAGTGTTGCCACTGTGACGGGGCTGCAGGTGGGAACCTACGTGTTCACCTTGACTGTCAAAGATGAGAGGAACCTGCAAAGCCAGAGCTCTGTGAATGTCATTGTCAAAGAAGGTACCTCCCTGCCTCGGGTTGGTGCAGCAGCCTCTGGGTCGGATAACTGAGAATCCATCGTCTCTTGTTTGGCTGAGGAATCGGTCAGAGACAGGGTGTGGGGGAGAAGGTTGGGTAAGGGCAGCTGTTACTTGCTTTTCGAAAACAACCTTCACTGAGAGTGACTGTAAGGTGAACTTTAACTTCTTGTGTTCCCTTTCCTCCTTCCTCCTTTCTTTCCTTCTCACTGAATAGGGAAAGGATTAAGGTGTTTTTTTTTAATGCATTTTATTGACTATGCTATTACAGTCATCCCAGTTTTTCCCCCTTTGTCCCCTCCGCCCAGTACCCTTCCTCCCTCCAGCGATCCCCCGCTTAGTTCACGTCATGGGTCGTGCATGCAAGCTCTTTGGCTTCTCCATTTCCTACACTATCCTTAACTTCCCCCTGTTGGACCTACCAATTATGCTTCTTATTCCCTGTACCTTTTCCCATATTCTCCTCCCTCCCCCTCCCTGCTGATAACCCTCCATGTGATCTCCATTTCTGTGATTCTGTTCCTGTTCTGGTTGTTTGCTTAGTTTGTTTTTTTAGATTCAGTTGTTGATAGTTCAAAACTATGAACATTAAAATGGCAACAAAATCACAACTATCAACAACTAAATCTAAGGATTAAGGTTTTTTCCTTTTGCATTTTTACTTTGCCTCTGTGCTGCGAAGACCTGGCATTCCTGTGACTTTCCTGCTAGCTACAGTGACACCTGCTGTCAGACCTTAGAATGGCTGTCCTGCACTGGCGCTGTCTGTGCTGGTCCTAGGAATCTGCATGTTGAAGCCAGCTGGAGGCAAGGGTTGATGGGCCTTGCTCTGGTTCGCAGGCACAATGTTCAGTGATGGCCTTGGCCTTGGGCGAGGGCTATGAGCTGATGGTAGGAAAAACTGTCAGATATGCAGGCGACCCCCACCTGCGGTAACCTGAGCTCAATAAGCACTGGAAAGCACACACCTGAGTAAACAAAGCTGCAGGTGGGGTCCGGGTTAAGAGAGGTCTCTCCTTTTTCTCTGTTACAGTACTAAGGAGGCATCAAAAAAGATGTTCAGAGAATAACATTTTAACCTATATTTTATCTTATTTTAAAGATTTTATTTATTTATTTTTAGAGAAAGGGGGATTGGGAGGGAGAGAGAGGGAGAGAAACATCAATCTGTTGCCTTTTGCACTCCCCCAGTCAGGGACCTGGCCCGCAACCCAAGCACGTGCCCTGACTGGGAATCAAGCTGGTGACCTTTGCGTTTATGGGACGGCACCCAACCCACTGACCCACACTGGTCAGAGCTTAACCCGTATTTTAAAGACAATTTATGGTATTAGCTGGATGAAACCTAAACTCCAAGGCTTTAATCCACTGTGGGCCTTTGTTTCCAATTGTCCTGTACCTCCAAAGCACAGAAATGGATTGCTTTCGGGGAGGCTGCTACAACAATACTAGAGGACTAGAGGACACTGCGCTGGTCCCCTCCATTGTGTGGCATCAGGAGAACATTTCTGGGTGCGGCTGCAGCCTCAGGGCCTGTGGCAGTGGTGGCTTTAAATGTGCAATGTTGCCAGCGGGGACAGGTGCTGGAACCAGTTCTCCATTTAAGATGCATTTGGTGTTTAACTTCCCCATAAGTGTCATGAAGAAGCATTTCTTTTTTCCCAGAATGTTATATTATTTCAATAATTTCTCTTTGCTTAGAAATGAACAAACCACCTATTGCCAAGATAACTGGGAACGTGGTGATAACCTTGCCCGTGGACACGGCAGAGCTGGATGGCTCCAAGTCCTCGGATGACAAGGGAATAGTCAGCTACCTCTGGACCCGGGATGAGGGGAGCCCCGCAGCAGGGGTGAGTGTGCCAGGAGCCGGAGGGCGGTGCCCGGCCACGGTGGTGAGATGGCGAGAGGAGGCCGGGCCCACCATCCTAGGGTCTGTGTTAACCAGGCGGTTCCTCCGTCACAGCCGGATTGCTCTCTGAAATCCGGGGGTGCTACGTGACTGGCCGAGGGGCACTCTGCAAGCCAGTGTGGCACAGGGTGTGTTTCTGCTCCCCCATCCCAGCAGCTGTGGCTGCAGCGCTGTCGCAGAGCAGAGACTGCGTGGAGTTGAAGAGTGCGGCTCAGAGGGGCTTAGCGGTGACAGAGGCAGCCGCCGAGTCCACAGAAGGAGAGTGGTTTTGTGCTGCAGCCTGACCGTGTTGTTCACCCCCACAGGAGGTGCTGAATCGCTCTGACCACCAGCCCGTCCTCTTCCTTTCCAACCTGGTCGAGGGCACCTACACTTTCCATCTGAAAGTGACTGATGCGAAGGGTGAGAGTAGCACGGACCGGACTACTGTGGAGGTGAAACCCGGTGAGTCCGTGTGTGACAGGCCTGGATGGCACTGCTGGGTCAGCCAAGCAGGGCCTCGGTCCTGAGACCCCGCCGGCCCCGGCCTGCACAGAGCCAGGTGGGATATCCAGCTTTGAAAAAAATGCAGAGACCCCAAGCTGAAAAATCCTTCGGGCCTGTCTGTGGCAGCATTACCCCTCCTGCCCACACAGGCACGTGGACCTCCCCTGCTCATCTCAGATGCAGGAGCAGAAACCCAGGCAGGGCTCGCTCAGCGTCACACGGCAGCTGTGTCGGAGCCAGGCCTCTGTGCCCCTTCCTGCAGTTTCTGCTCTGCATGCGACCGATGAGACACGGCTCAGGTGCTCTGGGAATCTGAGCACAGGGATGACTTGAGTCACGATGTCTCATCAGCTCCAGATGCAGAAAACAATTTATTTTTGTGAGTTGAGCCTCAGGCTTTTTCTGACAACCCAGGGAAGGTAAAGTGACTGGTGTCCTTTATATTTCCAGATTTGCCTGGAGGCTTGTTTGGCTTTAGAGAGGAAGTGAGTGCGGGGTGGGATAGGGACCTACTCCATTATCTGGGCTGAGCTCCTGTGTGATGTCGCAGATGGGAAAGGGGCTTGGCAGGTGGTCCATTCCTTGTCCCATCACTCTCTGTTTAAAATCAGATCACAAGGAGCCCAGTAATTATGCAGATTATACATCAGAACAAGCAAAGGGTACATTGAGGTATATGAATAAGGTATTCTGAATAATCATTGAATTTCCAAGTATAGAATAGTCTTTAATATATAATCAAAAGTAAAGCACAGTGGTTTCCCAGTTCCAGAGTTGAAAAGGCACCGTGAGCTGCGATGTGGCTCCTTGTTTCTTGGCTGCCCGGCTTTCCTTTGTGTTGGGCTGTTGTGAAACCTGTAGGGCAGACACACTCGCGTTACTGGTAAGGTGGATGAGATGAGCGTTTTCCCTCCCATGTTGTAGGCAAAGTACAGCAGGTCACCGAAAATCAGATGTGGATCAGGAGAGACTGTTAGATGACTACTGTTAGATGGCTGCTGCCTGGCTGAGGGAGAGGCTTTGTTTATTTTTTAATATTTTATATTTATTTTTAGAGAGACGGGAAGGGAGGGAGAAAGAGAGGGAGAGAAACATCAATGTGTGGTTGCTTCTCACCCCACACTGGGGACCTGGTCCATAATCCAGGCATGTGCCCTGACTGGGAATCGAACTGGTGACCCTTTGGTTCACAGGCTGGCACTTAGTCCACTGAGCCACACCAGCTGGGGCTGGGAGAAGCTTTTAAAACACATGTTCTTTTTTTTCCCACTCCCTTCACTAAACCCAGTTGCCTCCCTGATCCCCAGCACATGCTTGGTCATTCTCAGGGTGACTTAGGGACCATGAGCGCTTTCAAAGCTCTCCAAGCCAACACCGGATGCATCCCTAAGACTTCATCAATGTCCCTTTCCATTTGAAAGGCAGCTGCATTTTTGATGCCCTCATTACTTTCTCTCCTGTGCCCAAGCACACGCACAGGGTGTGTGAACTCCCCTACTTCTAAAGCCATGACTGACCCACATGCTTTCCAGATCCCAGGAAGAACAACCTGGTGGAGGTCATCTTGGACGTCAACGTCAGTCAGCTGACTGAGAGGCTGAAGGGGATGTTCATCCGCCAGATCGGGGTCCTCCTGGGGGTGCTGGATTCCGACATCATCGTGCAAAAGATTCAGCCGTACTCGGAGCAGAGGTAGCTGGGCAATGAATTGCGAGTGGGGGGAGGAGAAAAGGAAAGACCAGGGGCCCCCCGGGCTTCGTGACTGAGCTGAGAAAGCAGTGTGGGTTGGTAGAGAAGGGTGGGCTCTCTGACCAGGAACCACGCGTGGCGTGCCTTCCTGTAACGAGCTCTTCTCTTCTGGAACAGCTCGAGTGCTCTGTGGCAGGCGCTGCGGCAGAGTGTCAGGGCAGGAGGTCAGAAGAGGTCCACTGTGTTGGAAGGCCACAGTCTAGTGGGGGAATAATCAAGTAAACATGTATCATCGGTACAGGGTGGGTTTGCCAGAACGTGTGGTGTCCTGGTGGCAGGGTGGCGAGGGCAGCGACGTCCTTCAGGAGGGCTGGGCCGGGGGGCGGGGGCGGGTAGTCCAGGGATTTTCCACGAGCGGCAAAGCTTGCACTGGTCAAGCGTGGGAGGAACTCAGAACGGGTCTCAGCGTGCACAGTGGGCCTGCGGGAGGGAGGACAGCAGCTCCTCTGGAGAGTCACTGGGTTCAGAGAGCTCCCTGGGCCCGGAGCGCGGGGGAGGGCAGTACTGGCTGTGCCGACTGAGGAAGGTCACATGCAAGCCAGGGGTTCAGTGTTAATCGTTAGGGCAGGAGGACTCGAGTAGTTCTTCGTGCGTGTGACGTTTTTGTTTGTTTTGTTTGTGAAGCAAGGAAATTACCATGATTTCTAAGGGAGTTCAGCAGTGGGAGGGCCAGGCTAAAAGAGGGAGAGGCTGACGGCTGGGAGGTCCATCAGGATGCTCCTGGGCCAGTCTAGTAAAAAGGTGGTGAATGGAGGTAGCAGCGATGGAAATGGAAGAGGAAGAGAAGAGATTAAAACAAAATTCAGAGGTGAATCGAATCGATGGGACTTTGGGGATGAGTGAGGTATCAAACACGAGGCTTTGGTTTGGAGGCCTGAACAGGTGGTGAGTGCCGCTGACTGAAGCCAGGACACAGAAGAATGCCGTTTCCAAGAATGAGGCAGTTTTGACTGTTCTGTTCAGGGCGACTTAGGGAGATGTTTTAGCAGATCATAGCCAGTACAGGCTGGAACTTGGGGTGGAGGAAAAGCCAGAAGTCGGGAACAAGAGCAGGAGCCAAAGCTGTGAGGACAGATGAGTAGTCACACTGGGGGTGTCGAGAGGGCCAAGGACAGAGCTCTGGAGAGCAGCCATATTTAAGGGGGAAGCTTAGAAAGAAGAGGCGGCAAAGGAAACTGAGAAAGAGCAGTCAGAGCGGTGGGGGGAGCCAGGTGGAGCTGGTCTGGAAGTTAAGGGGGGTTGGGCTGCCAAGGGATTCAGATGCAGGTGCCCAGCAAGGTTGTAGGTGTGTGATGGTGAGAGCATTTTACTTAGATGTTGGGGGCAGAGGACAAATTCATCGCATGGTTTGAAGAGATACAGAGATGGTGAGTATAACAACACCTTTTTGAAGAGGTTGGTGCTGAAAAGAATTTGGGGGATATCAACAGAACACTTTTTTAAAAAAGATTGTATTTATTTATTTTTAGAGAGGGAAGGGAGGGAGAAAGAGAGAGAGAGAGAGAAACATCAACGTGCGGTTGCTGGAGGCCGTAGCCTGCAACCCAGACATGTGCCCTGACTGGGAATCGAACCTGCGACGCTTTGGTTCACAGCCTGCGCTCAGTCCATGAGCTATGCCAGTCAGGAACAGAACACTTTTTAAAGACAGGAAATACTTGCACATTTTTATAGACTGAGGGACAGGCACAGAGGAGACGCAGAAGGCAGAGTTTGGTGAGGGGGTTGTCAATGGACATAGGCCTGGGGGACCGAGCCGGAGCAGCACCCTGGAGACGGGAAAGGAGGGAAGACGTGCTGTTGTGGGCGAATGCAGAGGGAGCGAGCATCGAGTTTCAGACCGTGGGTACCAGCATCCTGTTTTGTCTCTGAAACTGGAGACGGGCCCATCTGCTGTGAGGCGGTGGGAGTGAGGTGGGCAGCCCACGGAAAGTGGGAAAGGTTGGGGACAGCAGCGCCTGGAAAGGGTGCCGGCCCTGAGCCATACTGGGGTCTCAGCCGAGGTTAGAGACACGCGACGAGATCGAGATCGGTGGTTCCCGGCTTGGGCTACGTCAGAGAATTGATCACCTGGGGCTTTCATGAACACGCCACTACCCCCACCTCACCCCAGAGATGACGGTGCTCTCGGTCTAGAGCGAGGTCTTGGCACCAACAGTCTGAAAGCTCCCAGTGGACCTAAGGTACAGCTGGGGTTCCCTGGGTCCGAGGCAGCATGGGGACCAGGACTTTCTTTGTGAGCTCTGCTCAGCAGGGAGGGGCAGGCAGGGGAAGTGGCTGCTTGGACCCACCCAGGCTGGTGGGAACAGGCCAGACACAAACCGTGCTGGTGAGAACAGTGAGGAAGGGCATGCTCGCAGGCTGGGTGTCGCTGGGGGCCTGAGGGAGAGAGCAGCATCGGGTGGCTGGGTTTCTGGCTTCGACTGGCTTGGCTTAGCTGAGGAACTCTGGAGGGATTGGGTCATTGGAGGGAGCTAGTTCATATATTACAGTGGGGAAAGTGTGGCCCTTCCCAGACACGGTGCTTCACCTCCCCAAACCTGTTGTGTCTCTTGCGAGGTGCGGGTTCCCATTTTGTAGGCTGTTACAGAGGGTCCGATAAGACAGCGTTTGTGTAGTCCCTGCCACACAGGGAGTGCTCAGTGAGTGGTTATTATGCATTTACTTTGAGACATGTTGGATTTGAGGTGCCTGTGGACGGTCTGGGGTAGATATTCTGGCAAGCATTTGCAGGTAGATATGGTCATTCAGCAGCGGCATGGGGAGGGGAGATAAAGATTTGAGATTTACTGGTATATAGACAGAAGTCGAAACTATAAGCATGGATTAGATAACTACAGAAGATAATGAGAAATGGACCACAGACCTTCTATGTAAAGATTTGTTTCTTGATTCTGGAATTTGTGATACCCCATTGTTAGCCTTCTGCAGCTGGCTTCTAGAATGTCTTTCCTGCCAGTGCTTCCCAGACTTGTATGTCATGCCACACAGAAAATGATGCTGTTTACATAGCACTTTGGGAATAAATGGACTTACCCTGTGAGCAGCTGGTCCCCCCCAGCTGTGCCGTGTGCCTCCGTGGGTCCGTGTGTTGGGCGCCGCTATGAACCCAGTGTGACTCCCGGAGTTGGGAAGGTCCGTCTGTGAGACGAACATGAAGTCAAGAAGCAGGGCACCCAAAATTGAGGCCAAGCCGGAGACAGGTGTGGTGCCACCCAGGTGTGAGTTTAGACGTGGTCTGCCTCGGACAGAAATTGACAGGAAGCAGGTTCTGAGCATGGAGTGACATAAACTTGTACCAGCCACCCCATTGTGGAGTCTTTCTTGTTGCTGTCATAGTAACGATCATTTTGGCTAATGGATAATTCTTGGATGCCATCTCATTATTTACATTTTACAAAGCATTGTGGTTTGGCTTATAAGAAACCCACGCACAAACCCAACAGCACCACAGTCTCAGCTGTTAATGGTAGCAGGGATGTCGTCATAACCAAATCCCCATTTTCCTGACCTGCGGTTACCTGTTTGGCATGGGTTGTCTTGTTAGCTGGGGCGGCGTAGGGCATTCTAAAAGCACAGGCTGTGGAGTCAGGGACATCAGGGTTGGGATCTGGCTCTGCCATCATTAACTGTGTGACCTTGGGCAAGTTACTTAACACCTCTGAGCCCAGTGCTGTCCTCTGAAATGGGGCTGACGCTGTAACCCTTTCTCACTGGCTTGCTGGGAGAGAATGCATGTAATTCTCAGCGCAGGCCCTGGCTTAAGCAGAAGGTACTTAGCTACCGCTGTCGTTGGTGACAGCTCCGGCTCATTCATACGTACTGCTGCATGTCTCTACAGCACCAAGATGGTATTTTTTGTTCAAAATGAGCCTCCCCACCAGATCCTCAAAGGCTACGAGGTGGCAGCGATGCTCAAGAATGAGCTGCGGAAGCAAAAGGCAGACTTTCTGGTGTTCAGAGCCCTGGAAATCTACACTGTCAGTGAGTATGCTGGGGTGTCGGGAACAAGAGCCTGCCCAGTGGCCACCCTCACCCGTCATTCCCCCCGTCCTCTGCCTTCACCCGCTGTGCCCAGGAACACCGAGATAACCTCTTCCCCCGACTGTCATGACCAGGAGAGTCCTGACTGGTCGAGGCTCTTAACCTGGGGTCTGTGGGCCCCTGAGATAGGGTTCAGAGGGGCTGTATGTTTGGGGAGAAATTACATTCTTCTTTTCATTAACCACTAACCGAACTTGATTATTGCCCTCAATTATGAAAGTAGGCAACAGACTACAGTATCATTAATGCAGCCTGTGACTTCGAGGCAATGGAGTCGCAGATGATTTTCTGTCGCACAACCTGCTGAAATTGTCTTACTCATCACTCCCTCAGAGTTACCAGTTATTAGATCCACTTCCAGATCTTGCTGTTCCTTTGTTTCATTCTTTTTTTTTTTGAATCCTCACTGGAGGACATGCTCACTGAGCTTAGAGAGAGGGGAAGGGAGGGAGACAAAGGGAGAGGAACACTGATGGTTGCCTCTCTATGTGCCCCGACTCAGGGACCGAACTCAAAACCTAGAAATGTGCCCTGATCAGGAATTGAACCCCTGACCTTTCAGTTTATGGGATGATGCTCCAACCGACTGAGCCACACTGACCAGGGTGCTGCTTCATGTTTTAATAAAAGCACACATATATTATTTTAAAAATCATATTCTTAGGTATTAAAAACATGTTCAATGTAATTACTTTCCTTTGTAATACTACACATTTTATTTTGGCAATAATAATTTCGCCAATTAAATTATTCCGAGAAGGGCATCTGCAGGATGAGAAATGTTAACACCTGCTGGCACACAGAATGAACCAGGTGGAAACAGGCTGGAACCGAGTTCCAGTGGCTTTTCCCACTGCTCCAGTCCCACCCAACCAGGATGGTAATCCCGGGGCACTGCACCCCGGGCCACCGACCGGGTGCTCCCCGGCACATAGGCACTGGGAGCGGGCTTTCCTCTGGCTCTGACCCCTGCTGTCTTGTATCTCTTTGCCACCGTGGTCAGCGTGCCAGCTGAACTGTTCAGACCACGGCCACTGTGACTCGTTCACCAAACGCTGCATCTGTGACCCTTTCTGGATGGAGAATTTCATCAAGGTGCAGCTGAGGGATGGAGACAGCAACTGTGGTGAGTATTCCGCTTGGCACCGAGCCAGCTGACTTGGCACCGAATGCGGTTCTGCGTTGAGTGAG
Source organism: Phyllostomus discolor (assembly GCF_004126475.2). Lineage (NCBI taxonomy): Eukaryota > Metazoa > Chordata > Mammalia > Chiroptera > Phyllostomidae > Phyllostomus > Phyllostomus discolor. Next base: position 23,143,178 of record NC_040907.2, on the reverse strand, counting down.
TGGGTGTTGGTGTTTCCGAGGCAGATGAGCAAGCGGAGACAAGAACTTTGTGTATTTTCTGTTTGCAGAGGATTTTTACTTCTTTCCTCCGCACTTGCCCAAGGTTAGAGGGAAGCTCTGAAGCAGTGGTATAAGAACCAAACTTAAGTCACACCAACTGCGAATCGCAGCCCAAACCAGACCGGCCCCAAGGCCTGCCGTCTTTCCGGGGTGCCTGCACGCCACAGCCTCCTGGGAGCCTTCTGCTTTCTTTCCCCCCGAACCCCACTCCCTCTGTTAAAGCTGTGAAAGCTCCTTCCTCTGCCCCACTGCCCCAGGGTCTCAGAGAAGAGACAGGGTTAAAGCTACAGTTCCTTAGACTCTGAGGTCTCACCTTCCCTGGGGAGCCCTGGGGTCCTTCTGATCTACTAGGGAATGGCCCCACCTTGGGCCAGACCTCCCTCCAGCCTCTCTCCACACCCGACTTTCATTTTTCTTGGCAGAGTGGAGCGTGTTATATGTTATCATCGCTTGCTTCGTCATTGTTGTTGCCTTGGGAACCCTGTCCTGGACTCTGGTCTGTTGTTGTAAAAGGTAAGATGGGTTCTCCTTAGAAATTCATTCGGGCTTCTAGTCCCGTAGTCATTCATCAGAGAGATACCGGCCCGTTCCATGGGGGAGGCGCTGAGTCCTGGGTTCCTCCCTTCCCGTCACTGCTGTAGTGGTTTGGCCCAGCCAAGGCTTGCGCACCAAGGCTTTCCCCGCCTTGGACACCGCTGAGGGCGGAAGCACACTCCTGCAGCCAGTGGCTGTCAGCACGGTGATTTGCAATGTGGGGAGTATGGCCAGGGTGGGAGTGGGTGGGAGTGGGTGTGGACCTTGATCACACCTCCAGGGCATAGTCTTTCAGCACTCAGTAGCTCAGCCCCGCCACCTTAGCACCTGAGTTCTTCCTTTTTTCCTGCCTTCCTTCCTTCCTAGAAGGGATTCACGTGTCCACATGCTTTCACGTAGTTGTAGTCTTAGGTTGGTCGGGGTTAAGTGTTACGGGTTGTTTCATTTGGTCTTCCTATCTGGTCTTATAATATTTAATGGTGATGCTTACTGCATGTTTTTCATTATTAATAAGTATTATTTCTACATTTACTGTGTGCCAAGCACCACGATAACACTTTATAGATACTGTGTTTTAATACGCACGACACCCTTTTCTCACCTTACAGATAGGAAAATGATATCCCTCACCCATGGGCACGGTTAGCAGGTGGCACCGCTGGGAGTCCCCTGCTATCACCACACGTAAAACTTGAGAAAACTCAAAGAATTTTTAAAAATTCCCACCAACCTAAGACAACCACCATTCACAGCTTTTTTGGTTTAATGCTTGCTTCTCTCCCCCACACCCCTCAGCACAGGATTTTCAGTCTCTCCATTTTTAACCAATCTGTCCATCAGTGCCACTTGGGACCGGTGAGTCCAGGCCAAGACACTCATATTTCCCTTGCCTCTTCCCAGAGCTGGTAAGGCCTGTTTGAGGAGCAGGTTGCAGTGGCCGCCTTCGGTGGTGGGCTGCCTGCATCTTACACACAGCCCCTCTCCTGAGCAGCGGAGGGCCCTGTGTTTTTCAGGCAAAAAGGAAAGCCCAAGAGAAAAAGCAAGTACAAGATCCTGGACGCCACGGACCAGGAAAGCCTGGAACTGAAGCCAACCCCCCGAGCAGGTAGTGGCCTGGGGAGCGGGGGCCGGGGGCACCTACATTTGCGTACTCTCCCTGGGAAGAGTTGCCGTCACTGGTTCCCTCCTAAATGCATCATTAGCCACTGTTTGTGCTGGAAGAGCCTTCTGTCCACCCCTGAGGAAGGCCGAGGGTGGGCAGGGCCCTGTGCTGGCAGGCACGGCTGAGGACCAGCCCTGGTGGCCGGGCTCACTCCTCGGCAGAGCTTGGCTAGGCCTGTTCCGTTCCTTTGCCTGCTCGGTCCCCTCAGGATCCTGTCCTGGAGTTCAGCTTTTCAGGCTGCCCCTGCAGTCAGGCTCAGGGGACTGTGGTCTCTCCTTTTGGCCAGCAAGGCGAGGCAGTGATGAGGTCAGAGCGCCTCCTCTCCAGTGTTTCCGGCAGGCCCGCGGCTCCGTCCTGGACCTCCTGGACCGAGCGCAGGCGGAGGGCAGGCGCCCTGCTGCCCCGGGACGGGGGACAGGGGACGGGCCTGCGAGAGCCGGGTCGGGAGAGGCCCCTCCTCGCCGGGCTCAGTCACCGGCTCCGTCCCTCATGGATGCCGCAGCACAGGCATTGTCTGTCTTGGGGGGCTGGATGCTTCGTAGAGCTCTTTCTAAACTTTCTGAATGTAACTATTTCTATTCCAAATAATTATTCATCATTAGGAGAGGCAGTAGGGAAAAGAAAGAGTTGTAAGACAGGCCTCCTCCTCAGAGTTTCAGTCACGTGAGGGAGGAAAGGCTCACCTGAAGACAAATGGCCACTGGCCGCCTGGGCTCCACACCCGGGCAGCTCGGTTAGAGAGCGCGGTGGGGTGGGGCCTGGAGCTGGCGGGCGGTAAACCGAGACGTGCAGCCAGGGCATCCGCCCGCAGATGCTGGGAGCGGAGGCCTGGAGGTCAGAATGTGCACAGGCCGCCCTCCGCACAGCAGCCACGGTTGTCTTCATGCTGCTCTGACCGCGCACCCCCCCCCCCCCAAGTCCTTCAGTGGCACACTTCAGGTCCGGTGGGCACGGCCGTGGTGGGACAGCAGTTTGCTTCTCCGAGCTCCTCCTTCCTTCTGCTCTCTCCTCCTGGTTCATGTCTCTGTCCAGAAAGCTCCCTCTCAACCCTCCCTTAACCTGCTACTTGAAGTCGCGCTCACCTTTCCCCGTCAGTTCAGCACGTCTATATTTTATTAGTGATGCGTTTGTCTCCCTCCCGGTCAGTGAAATTCTTGAGGGCAGGGAATCTGGGAAAACGGATTGACACAGACACTCGCGCGCGCACACACACACACACACAGACGTGACCACGGAAGGTCTTTCTAAAGAATGAACGGCAGACCCGAGACCCGAGGGACGAGGAGTTAGACACGTGAAGGCTGGGAAGCAGCACTCCAGGGCCCAGCGGGCGAAGGCCCAGCTGCTGGAAAGGGCGGAGAGCATCTGAGGAGGTAGACAGGCACTGGCGAGAAGGCGGGTGGCCTGAGGCTGGACAGGGAGCGGGGAACTTGCTGTGGCCTCCTTCTACGAGCAATGGGGAGCCACCAATAATTTTTAAGGGGCAAACGATGCGGTGTGATTTACATTTTGAAAAGACAGCTGTGGCTGCTGTGTGGAGGAACGGAAGAGGGCAGGAGTAGTGAGGGGAGGGTCAGTGGTAGAGGTGGTGGGACAGAGGGGCCGGCAGCTTCTGGATTGGGTTTGGGGGGAGACGTGACAAGGTCCGTGCTGTGTTGGCTGAGGGGTGTGAGAGACAGAAGTAGAGGGTGGCCCCCAGGCCACTTGTTTGGGCACCTGTGAGGCGGGCAATGTTACTCTGAGCTGAGGCAGCCTGGAAGAAATGGAGATCAAGCATGTGGTTTGGGGCAGGAATGAATGAGGACGAGGAAGTGAGGCTGGAAGATCGAGGACCAGATTGGGGAAAGAGCCGCACATCAACCTAAGGAATTAAGCATTTATTTTGATGGCGATGAGAAGTGACATATTGAAAGCTCTGGCTTCAGAAATTTAGTCTAATGACAATGTTTTTTACTGACTGCAGAGGAGAGATTACAGGTGCAGGCCAGCAGGATTGCCGTGATGGCCGGAGGAGGAGGTAGTGATGGCTTGAACAGCATAGTGTTCTTGGACCGCAGGGACGGGCAAGGTCACGGCTGACTTCCAACCTGAGACAGAGAATGGCAGCACTGTTGACAGAATTAGGACATTCGGTGCAGTTGATGGTTTGGGTAAGAGAAGATGAATTACACTGAATTGAGCAGAGAGCAGTTAGGACTAGAAGTGTCAGCGGAGAAATCTACCTGCAGGTGAGAGTCAGAAACACCCAAGTGGATCAGACCCCTCCTGGGGAGAATGTGGAGGGAGAAGAGCCCAGGGCTGAGGAGCCTAAGGCTGGTCCTCAAAGAGGGGGAGGGGCGTCACTAGTGTGTGGCCAGCAGTTTGCTGCTGCAGGGCCAGAACTGCCCACACACTGGTTCGGTTTCTGGTCACCTGCAGAGCCCAAGCAGTGGTGGGTGACGGCAGAAATGAAAGTGCAGGTTATGGAGGGAGGAAGCAGGCAGTGAGGAAACGGAGACATTAAATATTTAAAAGTCCTTGTGGAGGTTGAGCGATGAAAAGTGGAGAAGCAGCAGAATGGGGGTTGGAAAGCAAAGCTTTATTGGACGGGTTTCTCTCAGGGAGCAAGTCTGGGCAGAGATGCAGAAGACATTGAGGATGGAGGGAGAAGGGCAGACACCTCTTTTGAGGCGGGAGGGAGGGAAAGCTAGCTGCTGGTGCCAAGAAGTGCTGGGCTGAAAGGCAGAACCAAAGCAGGCTTCTTGTGAAAGGGGAGGGTGGCAAGGGAGAGCCACAGGGTGGCAGTCCCATCTATGTAACTAGGGCGGAACTAGATGAGGCTCAGCAGGCCCTTCTCTGGAGGAAGGTGTCCAGCTGAGGGGGCCGTGCGGGTGCCTCTGGATTTGGGGTGGGTCTGACCAGGCCAGAACCCCTGGCTCCTGTTCTGGACTTTGTGGATTAGCGGGCACAGCCCAGGGCAGTCACTCGTAGGATTCGAGACGGTATTGCATACGGCGTGGCACTGAAGATGCTGAGCTGGAAGGGCGAGTCGAGTGCGGTGGTGTGTTGCAGAGGAAGAGGACGTGTGTAGAAGCGTTGCTGGGAGCCAGGCGGAGCCTGGATGCAGAGCGGCTGCGGAAGTAGCACGGCCCGGGCTGGGCGAGCCGTTGGGCCCAGAGGCTGCCAGGCGGATCGTGGGGGACGCCCGGCTCGGGAGATTGGTTCACATTTGGCAGCCGTTGTTTATGATTTTGTTTTGCTACTCTATTGATCTTTTTAAAACCATTCTATTGAAGTATATTAGGTTGAACTGTGTGAAATTACTATCTGGCCAATAAAAATGGCAGTTTTTTTGTGGTTCAACCTAGTATGTACAGAAAATTGTCAACACAGCTCAATGAATTTTCACAAGTGAACAGGCCCATGTAATCAGCGCCCCAGAAGTGCCTTTGTGCTTCTCTCCAGCCACCCCCACCGACCATTTCTGGTGTCTTGGAGTAGTTTATACCAACAGAATCAATGTGTTGGGCTCCTTTCACTCGACATTACATTTATGACATTCATCCATATTAGGTTTAGCAATAGTTCGTTCATTCTCACTGCTGTGTAATTTCCACTGTGAATATTTTAATTGGTCAGGGATACTGTTGGTGGGCAATTGCTTTCTTTCCATTTTTGGCTGTCATGAGGAGTGCTGCTGTGAATGTCCCTCTTCCTTGTCCTTGAGCGGACACAGGCATGGATTTCTGTTAGGTGTAGACCTAGGAAGGCACTTGCTTTGTGATAGGTGTGTCTCTTCAGCTCCCACTGAAGTTAGCAGTTTCTCAGCTTGCATTGTTCAGTGGGGGAAGTCCACTCAGCTCTTCAAGCAGAGCAGGAATCCGCGGTGGGGGGCCCTGGGTGAGTGCTGTGTACTGTGGAGCAGGGAGCATTTGCTTCCCTTCCCCGACTCCCATCTTCTGCAGCGTTGACCCAGAAGGGCGGTGGGGAAGAAGGGACGCTTCCAGTGGGGACTGGGAGGAGAAAGCCCCCGAAGTCACGGAGAAGCAGGGGTATTTACTCTGTAGGAGCACAGCAGGGGTTTTGAGGACCTTGAGCCTTCCCTGGGCCTGGTTCTTATGCTGGCCACAGCCCCCACTTTGTAGAAGCCCTGGATGCGAGTAGCACTCTTCTTTGGCCCTGCAGCTCCGCCATCCTGAGACTCAGTGGGAGGTGGAGCTCTCTGCAGTCACGTCCTAGAACAGGACCCCTGAGATGGTCTGCAGGGTGTGGTTCCTGGGTGACAGATGCCGTCAAGAGTCTGGCTGCCCCCAGCATTCACAGCCTTCAGTCATGTCTGGCCAGGAAGGGGCACAATGGCTGAGAATCATCTCAGGACATTTGTTTTCTGGGGCTCTGGGTGGGACCAGGGGAGGGAGCGTGATTGTCAGATGATGAGGGTTCACACTTCACCTGACTACTGGTTACCTTATAGAGAAAGGAGGTAGCTCCTTTCTGCTGGGGGTGGGCAGTGCCAGGGGCCAGAGCACTGCCGAGCAGGGTTCTCGCTGTTGGCAATTCCCCTCTGCAGTCCTGCTCTCTCAGCCTTCCTTTTGCTTTCTCTGGAATAGTACTGGTACCAGCCAGGGGGCAGCCATCTTGCTGTGGGATGGGATCTGCCCTAAAGCCATCGCCAGACCACACTGTGCAGCGTGGCCTCTGCAGCCATAGGCATAGAACTGAAGGTAACCTCCATGGCTTGCAGAATCTGACATCTTTTCTGATCTCAGGTGCTTCTTACGGGTCCTTGTTTGTGTGGTCCGATGAGCTGATGGCTTGGGGCTATTTCTGAGAACCTCTACTCCAATCGGGCTCTCCCAGCAGGGAGAGCCTCCTGAGCCCTGTGCCTGCTGTCCCACCTCCGGTGCCAGCTCAGTGAAGCCCGAGCAAACATCCCCATAGAGTGAAAGTCATATCCTCTGTCAGTGTCAGGCACTCTGGCAAGCACATCACATCCATACCGAGCCAGGGCACCGTGGAAGCTCATTCTTTAGAGCTTCTGTTCTCTGTTGTAATTTCCTGCCTTGAGAATGTCACTCTGTCCATACAGGGAGATAAGACATAGCACATTTGAGAGAGAGAGAAAATATCATTGGGTGGCATTAATCAAAGCTACTGGAGATAAACAATCAGCATTGGAACTGTTTGTTGATGGCCAGTTTATAGACACCCCTTATGGGGCTGTCCCAATAAGCAGCCACCAAGAGCACTCAGGAAGCCTCCTTCCCATCTGCCCCTCCCAGTCCCTCTGCTCCTCTTCAGGCTGGGGAAGGATGTGGCTCCTAATTCTCGGGTCCCCTCTCTCCCTCGCAGGCATCAAACAGAAAGGCCCAGTGCTGAGCAGCAGCCTGATGCACTCCGAGTCCGAGCTGGACAGCGATGATGCCATCTTCACTTGGCCAGACAGAGAGAAGGGCAAGCTCCTGCATGGTCAGAATGGCTCCGTGCCCAACGGACAGACCCCGCTTAAGGCCAGGAGCCCACGAGAGGAGATCTTATAGCCAGCCACCTGGTCTGTCTCCTCAGGGGAGGGTTGGCAGTGCCAGGGTCCAGAGCGTTGCCAGGCTGGTTCTCACACTTCCCATTTCAGTGGGCAGCTGTTCTCCCAGCATCTGCTGGTCACTCCCCCCGTCATCCCCAACCGGAGCTGCTAGCACCTGCATCCAGAGACATTCTCCAGGAACCCCTGAACAAAGCTGTGAATGAAGAGGTTTCCTCTTTATACTCATCTGGTAGCCACCCCCCTCCAAAATATCCTCACCTCAGGGCCTCCTTTTTTTTTTGCAAACCCCTCCCTGCTCCGAGGGTGGACACAGCCAGCTCTGATGGTATTGCTGCTGCTCCCAGGGCACCTGCCCAGTGAGGCCTGGCTGTGCCCCACACAACCTAGGTACAGAACCAAGCACCACCAGCCTCCTGACTCCAAGAGCCTGCTCCACGTTCTTCGTTCTCTTCTCTGGGATGGAGCGGACCGTCTCGCCAGGGCCAGAGAAGTGGCACCCTTCCTGCTCACTGCAGATGGCAGGCTGGTAGTGCAGAAGCGGTGTCAGGCCCAAGATTAGGGGAGAACTGGCTGTCGTCAGAGCAGCTGGGTTGGACATAGGCTGCCTCTCCCTCTCCTGAACAGTGCTGGCTGCTTCAGGGATCAGGCCACCAGTCCCTGTGCCCAGAGGAGACAGCCACAGCTAGACTGGAATGTTATGGCATGAAAGCGCATGTGTGTGACTGTCCCACCGTGTTCTCCTCTATGTCCGACTGTCTTCTTGTCTCTTGCGTGTGTGTGCACACTGGAGTGTGTATGCGTGCATCAGCTCCTTGTAGAGCTCTTGGCTGCTCTGAGGCAACCTTGAATTGGAAAGACGTTCAGCTCCTTGGACTTCCTGATTCCCTCCGGCCATTTCCTCAGCCATTGTGTCTGGCTGTTAAGGAATGGGAGCTTTGGGGGAGTGACTTTTTAAAAAGAAACTTACAGTTTATACTACTACACTACTGCCTGTTGTGAGATGATTAAACATGCTATTTAATTGTACCTGTGTGTGCTGAGTGTGCTGCTTTGTGCTCCATCACTGACCTGTATCACGGGTGCAGCTATCTGTGCGTCCCTGTGAAGGGAACCTTCCTCCAGCAGGGAAGTCCCAGGAGTGGCATCAGCGCTGTGGCTGTTGGTGGAGGATGGTGTCACTCCTGGCCCTGATGCCAGCTGCTCTGGCTTTCTGGGAGGGGTTTGCTGTCCTTTCTCACACACCTATAGCTCCCCCTCGCTCCAGGGCCTAATGCCCAGGCTATGGGCCCTTGCTAGAAAGAACACCAAACAGAGGGCATCCTCTCATTTCTGGAACCCCACTGGGTACTGTGTGCAGAGAGGAAACTTACCAGGAAGCAAAACTCAAAACCCCTAGGGCTGAAGGCTGCAGCCTTGGCCTTCCTGTTTGGGGGGAAGACTGATTCTTGTTCTTCCAGCTTCCCTTTGGTCCACCTGGTAAGTGGAAGGAGCTGAAGAGGTGGTCACACACACACTGATAATTAACTCTCCAAAAACAGGTATGGAAAAAAGGTGGGTGAAATTGGGCCATCAGCCCCTAGAAAAGAGTTTCAGGAGATCAGGCCCCTATACAGTCTTTGGTTAAGCCCAGGCCACTGTTATAACCCCTTCCACTTACCTAACCCCCTAGTTTGTGCTTGGTGGTGGTGGCGGCTACCCAGTTTCCAAGATTTCCAGCACTGGGGCTATGGCTGCCATTCCTGTGCGCCCCCACCCCCAAAGAAGAGCTCTGAGTTGTTCAGGTTTGACTTTGAAAGGTATTTATCAGGCTTTTTGGCTCACAAGGCAAAAAAAGTAAAGTTCATGGGAAGGACAGGTCTCGGCCAACTTTCCATCCAATTCGCAGTGTAGGTTCAAACTACACTTCAGATTTCCCTCCCCCCTCGAGTCTAAGCTAACCAGCACGTTTTTGTGCATCAACACCTGTGGTTCCCACGAAGGCTGCTTAAAAGAATCACCTGGGCCACTTTTTGTTTTACTTAATTGTGAGATTTAAAAAATTTTTTTTTAAAGATTTTATTTATTTATTTTTAGAGAGGGAAGGGAGGGAGAAAGAGAGAGAAACATCAATGTGCGGTTGCTGGGGGTCATGGCCTGCAACCCAGGCATGTGCCCTGACTGGGAATTGAAGCTGCGATGCTTTGGTTCGCAGCCCGTGCTCAATCCACTGAGCTACGCCAGCCAGGACCTGAGCAACTTTTAAACCGCACTGGTACCTGGAACCCACATCCAGAAGGTTTTGGTTTTTGAACATTTAACTGATCTTTTATTAATTCCTCAGATAATTTGTACAGTCACACCATGCCCTTGATGAGTAGGGAATAACGCTTAGCAGCTCAGCCTCAAGACCTGCAGGAATGAGTACCCAGACACCCAGTACCTCTTAACCACCTCAGGGAGAGGCCCTTGGAGCTGGGTGTGGCAGAGATCAACTGTTCACCAAACCAGGGTCCTTTTCAGGACACACAGCTCATCTACATCTCCAGACCTCTCCACAATATGGGCATAAGAGCGGTGTCCCATCTTCAGCCCTGGCCCATTACATTTTCTGGGTGACTCCCGCTCCCCTTCCAGAACAGAAGAGCACTTGGGGGACACTGAGGCCATGGTGGAGACAAGACAGAGGGAGCCTCACCCTGAACCACCATCTAGAAGGAACTGCCCTATCAGATGGCTGTTGAATTATTATGAGAGAAATAAATTACTGTACTAGCCAGTGCATTAAAAAAAAAAAAAACCAACAACTTAGGTTAATATTATAGGCCCAGGCCCTCTGTCACAGGCCTCCCTGGGCTCAAGTTCATTGCCAGGGTTGACAATGACGCCTCAGCTCTGGCCCCCACAACAGTCACTTCCAATGTCTGCCACCTTAAGCAGCACAGTGGTACTGACAGCCATTGCAGGCAGGGGGGTAGTTGTGAAATCACAAACTTGCTTCTGTTGCCCCACACATCCTAGCACAGCCTGGTAGAGGCAGGGGAGACACCCCCCAAGAGAGTAGGGACAGCAGCGATTAGTGAAGAGGAGGTAGCTCTGGGAGCTCACAAAACCCACTTCACCATCTGCCATGTTCCCACACCACAGTGGGGGTGCTCCTTAACACAGGCGAGTAGGTAAATGTCACTTCCTTAACCAAAGCAATGCCACTATTGTGATCCCAGAGGCACAAATACTGCAGGTAAGAAAAAAACAAAAACTAGCTCTGTAACACCATCTACTGGAAAATAAAGGTACTTACCTATCAATCTGCTGAGATGAAAGCAAACAGTATTTAAAGAAGAGGTCACTACCTCAAATAGAAAAATAATCCATTAAATACCATGACCAACCAAGGTACTTTGGGAATACAGAAAGAAAAAGCAAAGTCTCCAGAAACCAAACTCAAAGTCATGGAAGACAGGAAGATGGTGATTTAAATGTCAGGGAATTTAAGATTGCAGCTGTGAAAAAACTCAATGATAAACGAGAAAGCTGAGAGGCAGTTCAACGAGCTAATGAAGAAAAGGGGTCCTCTTACTAAGAGACTGAAACTATACTAAGAAACTCTGGAGCTGAAGAGAACTCAATGGGTGGGATGAGGAACACACGAGAGAACACTGGAAACAGCAGCGCAGGCAGATGGAAAGAGAAACGAGAGCTCAGAGACGGCAATCTAGAAATGACCCAGGAGGGAGAACTAAGAATTTAAAATGGAAGGACTCTGTGAAGACGACCTAATTACATTAGAAGGAGCAATGTAAGGATAATGGGTATACCAGAAGAGACTACTCAAAGAAATAACTGAAGAGAACACTTTCCAAGCCTCTGGAAAGAACTGCACTTTATAATAGAAGAAGTGAACATAAATAACATCTAATTATATCAATGCAAAAAGACTACCTTTATGACACATTTTATTCAAACTGTCAAAAATCAATGACAAAGAATTCTCAAGGCAGCCTGGGGAAAAAGACTGATCTACAAAGAAACCCTATTAGATTAGACTTCAGAGTAGAACATTGTAAGACAGGAGCAAATGAAAGGAAATATTCAAAATACTGAAAGAGCAGAACCATCAGCCAAGTATAATATATCCAGCAAGTTATTCTTTAGAAATAAAGGCTTTATCAGGCAAAAGCTGAGAATTTACAGCTGTCAGACCTAAATCATAAGAATCGTTGAAAGGAGCACTTTTATTGGGAACAAAAAAAGAAAAGTATACAAGACTGAGCATGATGACTAACAGAAGCAGGAACCTGACCATCTATCTACTTCAGAACAGGACATTGAACAATTATAACAAAGGTTCAAGGAGGGGGAAATGGATGTGGGCACTGAAAAAATAACTATTAACCACTATAATTTGGTAATGAATGCATAACATAAAAAGGGATAGTTTGTGACCACAAAAATCATAAAAGCAAAGGAGGAAAATAACTTGAATAGGTTTGAAGAATTTTACACAAACCTAATGGTAACCATAGAACAAAAATCCAGAGCTAAGATTTCAAACTTAAAGAGGAAATGGAGAAAAAAAAATCATAGAAAAACCACTGAACTAAAATAGCAGAAACAATCACAAGGGGGAATAACTATGGAGATACAAAAACAAACAAAAGAAAAAAATGTCTGTGGGTTTAAGTTTCACCTATCAATAATCACCCTAATTGTAAATGGACTAAAGTCACCAATGAAAAGGCACAGAATAATAGTGGTACATATTAAAACACAAATCCCAACAATGTGTTACTTGTGGGAGACAGATCCAAAGACAAACACAGGCTCAAAGTGAAGGGATAGAAGATGATACTTCAAACAAACATCCAAGGAAAAATGGGTGTAGCAGTACTTATATCAGACAAAATATATTTCAAAGTAAAAAGGTAACCAGAGACAAAGATGGTCATTCTGTCATGATAAAGGGACAACTCATCAACAAGACAATAACACACAAATATATATGCACCCAACATGACGAGAGCACCAAAATACATAATTCACTCACAGACCTAAAAGGAAAAACTGATAAAAGTACAATTTAGCAGGGGACCTGAATACAATGGACAGCAATGGACAGATCACCCTAAAAGAAAGTCAGTAAGGAAATATCAGTCTTAAATGACACATGAGACCAAATAGACTTAACTGATAGTCTAGAACTTTCCTTCCCAAAATGGCAGAATACACATTCTCAAGTACACTAGGAAAATTCTCTAGGATAAACCTTATATTGGGGCACAAAACAAGTCTTAATATATTTATTTTTAAAAGATTTTATTTCTTTTCAGACGGAGGGTAAGGTAGGAAGAAAGTAAGGGAGAGAAACATTAATTGGTTGCCTCGGACACGCCCCCAACTGGGGACCTGGCCTGCAACCAAGCGTGTGTCCTGACCAGGAATCAAACCGATGACCCTTCAGTTCATTCAGGCCAATGTTCAATCCACTGAGGCACACAAGCCGGGGCAAGTCTTGATCTATTTAAGACAACATATAATTCCAAGCAAATTTTCTGACTACAAATGGTGGTAAACTGGAAATCAACCAGAAGAAAGTCAGAAAAAACTCAAATATATGGAGAATAAACAACATGCTACTGAACAACTACTGGTTCAAAGAAGAAATGAGATCAAAGGATAGACAAGTGAACGTGAAAATGCAATGTACCAAAATCTGGGGGATGCAGCAAAGGCAGTACTAGATGGAAGCTTACAGCATTATAGGCCTACCTCAAGAAATAAGAAAAATCTCAAACATCACACCTTAAAGAACTAGAAAAATGAAGCCCAAAGTCAGAAGAAATAAAAAAAAAAATCAGAGCAGAAATAAATGAACTAGAGAACAAAAGGACAACAGAAAAATTAATGAAACAAAGAGCTGCTTCTTTCAAGAAATAAAGAAAATTGACAACCCCCTGGCCAGATTCACTAAGGAAAATAGAAGACTCAAAAATCAAATGAAAGAAATACAAAGGCTTATTATACACAGGAACACTGTATGAAAGGCTATATGCCACCACCAGATTCGGTAACCTAGAAGACACGGACAAGTTCTTTGAAACATACAACCTTTCAAGACTGAATCACAAGGAATTGGAAAACTTAAATATACCAATCACTAGAGTAAGGAATAGAAACACTAGTCAAAAACCTCCCCCCAAAACAGAAATCCTGGACCAGATGGCTTCACTGGTGAATTCCACCAAACATTCCAAGATTTAATTACCCATCTTCCTCAACTTCTAAAAAAAAGTGAGGAGGAGGAATATTCCTAACTCCTTTTACAAGGCCAACATTACTGTGATACTAAAACCAGGCAATACAATACAAAGAAAAAAAGTTACAGGCCAGTATCTCTGATGAACAAGAAGCAAAAATCCTAAAAAAAAAAAAATACTACCAAGTCAAATACAATGTATTAAAAGGATCATACATCACAGTAGAGTGGAGTTCATTCCAAGGATGCAAGTAAGGTTCATCATCTACAAATCAGTCAACATGACACAACCATATTAACAAAACAATAAAAACCATATGATCCTATCAATAGATGCAAAAACAACATTTGAAAACAAACATTTATGGTAAAAACACTCGATAAAATGGGTATAGAAAATACCTCAAAATAATAAAGATATATGTCTTCTCTTTTCTATTATGGTTTTATTACTATTTTTCATCGTTTTTTGGGTGTTCATTCTTTAAGGAATTGAATGATTTTTCATTCTTAATCTGTTTCATGACAATGAAACATGATTTCAAGTGTAATTTTTTCATCTAGGTTCTGCTTTAGCTGTGTTCCCAGATTCAGACATAATGATTTTATTACTGGTCCACTGTAGGTGCTTTCTCATTTCCTTTTTTGACCCAAGTTATCCGTCTTCTGCCAAAAATTTTGTCAGTTTTCAGGCTGTTTATGAGCAGAGTAGTATCCATATTTATATTTTTGATTAATCCTATCAGTATATAATATGCCACCTTTTTTTTTTTTGCATTGAATCCTTTTTTAATTCAGATACTGTGGATAATCTTCCCCAGATTTCTCTTAATGTTTGTCTAATAAAGTTTTTGCATCATTTTTGCCTTTGATTTTTTAAAAAATTAGTCTTTGAAATTGTACTCATTTATTTGTATCAGTATCAACTCATGAATTCCTATTTTATTCATTAGTTTATAATCTGATACTCTTATTAATTTGACACATTCTCCTAGGTTTGATCAATGGAAGTCTCTCTGGCTGCCCCGTTTCCTTCTGTCACTTCCCCATCATTTTTTAAAGATTTATATACCCAAAAGATGTTGCAAAGTAATTTTGTGCTTTTCCCAGTATTGGAATCAGCCATTGAGCCCTAATGCCTTATCTCTTGGTATACTCATGGCTACTAAGGTAAAATTGTTTCTTTACCCTGTCAGTGGATAGAATCAATCGATCCATTACAAAAACATACATATATTCATACAACAATACAACTATGCATCTGTCGGTATAAACCTATGAATTTATACCAATTCTTCCAATTTCAGTTCAACACCTCAGGGTTCTTTCTAGCATTCTTCCTTTCCACCTTCATTAATCCTTTCTCAAACAGTGAGAAATCTGGCTCCCATTAGTCTCAATATATGTACTTATTCTCAATCAAGTAACTTATTTGCACAATGTAGTCAGTTGCCGGACCATTCCACCACCTACTGCCTCACTTGCTGTGGTGCTGGGCTGCTTCACTGTGGCACCTCTCACCAGCAGGTGTCCATGGGCTCCGGGCATACACCAATTCCTTCACGCTTGTACTTCCTCAAACACTAATGTCTCTATGCAGGGAAGGGCAAGTGAAGATGGAAAAACAGGGTGAGAATCCGTCTTCGGTTCAATTTAAGATGTTTACATTCATTGTAACTTAGAACTTATTTCCATTATCTTGCAAATTCCATTGAGTAGCAACGGACAATTTCCTTCTACCTGTTTAAAAGGTAACATGCTCTACTTTTATTTTTTACATGGCTGAGTAGCATTCCATTGTATGTATGTACCACCTCTTCTTTATTTATCTGCTGAAAGACAGGCTGTTTTACATGTATTGGCTATTGAGAACGATGCTGCAATGAACACAGGGGTACATAAAACTTTACCTGGTATTTGAAAGCATACCATGTGACAGGCACGAATTATAAGAGTTATTATTCCACTTTATGAGGAAACTGAGGCACAGAGGTTAAATAATTTACCTAAAGCTATACAACCAGTAAGTGAAAACCTCAGCTCTTCCCACTCTGTAACAATGCCTCTTATTATTTTTTTCAATGATGGTAAGAACATACGATGATAAACAAGAGGAACTGGGGGCATTATTGCTTAATTCTTTCCTAAAATGTCAACTCAGTACCATAGGGAACTTTTTTATTCACGTAAGAGATAAAATCCTGAATTTAATACAAAACTGGGATTCATTTACAAAAATTTGTTTTTAGCTTTTGGAGAACAGCTATTTTACAAAATTATAAGGGCAGGCAGATAGAAACTTTAAATGGCATGTGAAGGTATACTTGCACAATATAAAGATAGCTCTAGAACTTAAGGGAAAATGCAACTTGGTCTCATATTCCCAAATGAAACATGTATATGTACACTTAAAAATGGATGTAGTCTTTGTGCCAATCCCACAATTTCAAAACCATGTAAGCTGAATGTCAGATGCAAAGTTTTTAAATCTCAAAAGTCTGCCTTAAATGAAATACAAATCATATACAGTATACCACCTGATATTTCTACTTTTTAGCAGTCTGAATATGTTAATAAAGTATCTAAAATTAGGAACGAGTCTTTTGATGAAAGAAAGAAAACAAATGAAAAGACTGTAATGAAACAATATGCTTACTGCACTGAGTAAATATCAAATAATTTATTTTCTGAAAACCTCTTTCTTTGTTATATACCATCTGCTGGGTACCAATATGGTCAAACAGAAAAATATTTTAAATTCTTTCAAGACACAAAGAAAAAGAGTAACTCACCCATGAAATACAAATATACTATTTTATTCTAAGGGAATATTTCTGTGGTTTCTGCAAGGGGAAAACCCAAAGTGGTTAAAAAACAAAAAAAGAACAAAAGATAACTTAAATGTTTCTTTGTGTGTTTGATGTTTTTTTCCTCTCCTGGAAAAAAATGTAATTTTACATAATTTAAGGAATTTTTAAAAGCAAATAACTGGAGACATATCAATAGCTATGCTTACAGGAAATGACCAACACTTTCTTGTACGAATTAATTTAGGATCTGGACAACTCTGTAATCTAACCTGTAATTTAAATCCCAATACAGTCATTAACCTGGGGTGCTGCTGTTCTCAGTTAAAAGATACAGATTTTTTTTCTCTCTCTGGCCTTTTATAACACTTTATCTACTGTGCCAAGAATATTTGTTTTTCATACAACTACAGAAGGGGAAATGTTAGTGTTTATACAAAACATAAAATGAATATAGTGGGGACTATTACACCTGAAGTTTCTGGACAGTTTATTGGCAGACTTATGAAACAATTCAATTGTTTTTCCTCCATATCAAACAAGGTCTAGAAATAATAAGCTTTCCAATCAGAAATGACAAACACAGATGGAATTAAATCATACAGAATTGGGGCAGATTTACTTCTTACACACAGTTTTCAGTAGCAAAAAATGAAATTTGTCACAGGCAGAGGGACAGAACCATCAAGTAAGTACACAATGTCAAAAGGCCTATTTTAAAATTTTTATTGTAATTAAATGACTTTATTAAAAAAAAAAAACCCACAAACCTGCCACTCCCATCTAAAAAAAATGGGACATATTGAAAAGTCTTTCGACGCTAAAATTTCTAAGAGCCTTTTGGACTTCTCTCATTTCTATTATAGGGTCAAATTAACCTCTGCTAAAGAAGTTTTGTGATTAGCCAACATCATAAAAGCTTCAATTCAAAATTTTGTGGGGAAGAAACTGAGAATGGAGATAAGGGATATGGATTGTTATGTCAAACACAGCTATGACTTGCAATCCTCAGAAAACCACTAAAACAGCTAGAGTTTGGAATAATTCTGTAAGACCTGCTTGTGAATATGCAAGACAGTCAAAATCTGTGTATCCTAACCCCAGAAGCCCCATTTTCAAGTTTCTTAGGACAACAAGGTCATCTTCCAAATGCTTTATATGGGAACACACTAGGATCTTTCCTACCATAATTCCGACAGCTAAGTAATACTGTGTTTCTGTGGAGTCCTCCACAGGTTTGCCAGAGTTAAGGAGAGAGACTATCCTTTCTGAAATGACAAGGGCCTCCAGAAACTGGTGCAAAAGACAAATAAGAGGAATTATTTAGGAAATAGGAAGATAAAACAATGAAAGAAAAGCTGCCATTTGGGGATAAAGTGAAAAACAAGAACCCCCATTTCTGTGTACCACAGCTCATGCCATGAGACAGCAGCAATAAAGGCTGACACCCAGAGAAGTGGGCATTTTAGTGGGTTTTCTAAAAACGTTTCAAGACACTTGGGGTCTAATGGGCTCCACAGACCTTGTGTGTATGACCAGTCTGTGGAGTTCCGGCCCCTTCACTTTAATTTACCCACATCCAGACCCACAGCTGAGCAGCTAGACCCAGAAAGTAACGGGGACACGTTTCTGTGTGAACAGCCGTGAAGGCCCTTCTTCCTGACGTGAGGGGCCAATGGCAGAAGCACCAGAGGCTTCCATCCTTCACAGAATTGGCTTGGCAGTGAAAATCGAAAGACCACTTCACTCTCTACCTTTCATGAAAAGTGGAGTATTTCTACCAGGTCTTCAAGTCTGGGTCCCACAGCCCTCATCTGATGTCACTCTTAGCTCTGTACTGGCTTCCCCCTGACTTTTACCCAGGGCTCGCCCAAGGAGCCCACCGCAGCCAAGGTTTCACTCCAAAGCTACCTCTCTAAGGTCTAAGGTTACTATGGTAGAGTTTTATATAACAGTTTTCCTTAAAAATATTCCACAATTTGTTATTCCCAAACAAAATAAGATTATGCACCACTCAGAGAAATTGGTTAGTCATTCTGAAGATGTCTAAGAACTAGATCACTGCCAAAGAACGTTTCTCAGTTCGTATTTTTTCCTTCAGTTTTCATTTGTACATCCACACTGTGGTTCACGAGTCATCTGTTTTCCATTATCTTATAATCAAGTCAAGAGGACTTGGACTTATACATCGTTTTCCAAAGCTGGATGCATTCACAGTTTGGTGCATACCAATGTGTATGAAAATAGGAACCCCACTTCTGCTTTAATCTGATAATTCAACATCAGAGTCTTCAGATTTGGCTTTGGCAAGTTCTTCGTGTACCTCCCTCACCATGAGAATACGTGTTAACATGGTGTCCAGGGTCCCAGGGTCTATCGGGAATGTGGAATACCACATGGGGCTATTCGGAACACAGGAGCGCTCGGGCTGAAGGTAAAACACATCATTCCTCTGCTTCACACTTTCAGAACTATCCATAAGAAAAAAAGAAAGAAAAAAGAAAGGAAATTGGGGATTAAAAAGCAGAAGAAATACGTAACTACTCTGTAATGTAATGCCTCTCAACTCTACTGCAACTAGTACCATGGATAAGCAACACGCCCACACAGACACGCAAGTTGATAAGCATTTCCCCTGCAGGAGCAACCTATAACCCCACAGCTTTTCTCCCACACTCAATAAATCATACTGGGTTGGAAGTGAGTATAATGTTAATAGAAGACAAACTGTAAATCCTTCACAAACAGTACTTACAACATTTTTAGGAACAACAAAAGTTCAATTCATATGTGACACTACAGCTGAGAACCACATACCCTCGGCACCCATTATCCGTAATGAACCCCAAAGCACCCAACACACATTATCAAAGGGCAAACACAGTCACTACATCTCTTCAAGAAAAATACTTCAGTGTGGATCTTCCAACTCTAAAGTCATAAAAGTTTCTGTAAGAAAAATACCACTTAAATTTTTTCAATTCCTAAAAATAAATTATTCTTGTATTTGTTTAGCAATATAACCTCTTCTCTAAATATTTTTTTCTGCCCTGGCTGCTTTGGCTCAGTGGATTGACCACTGGCCTGAAAACCAAAGGGTCGCTGGTTCAAAGGGTCACCAGTCAGGGCACATGCCTGAGTTGTGGGACAGGTTCCCGGTGTGGGATATGTGAGAGGCAACAAAACATTGATGTTTCTCTCCCTCTCTTTCTCCCTCCCTTCCCCTTGTTCTAAAAATAAATAAATAAGATATTAAAAATAACAATAAATACTTTTTTCTATGTAAGTAATAAAGATCACAGCAGTTTAGATATAACATGAAGGCTGAATAACAGTTGTACAGATCAAACAATGGCAGGGATTCATATTCTTGCCTTTGACGAGATTTTTGGAAAAAGATTATTAATATATAAAGCAATTTGTTTCTTGGTTCAAAACCTAGGCAGAGGGCCCTGGCTGGCGTAGCTCAGTGGATTGAGCACGGGCTGGGAACCAGAGTGTCCCAGGTTCGATTCCCAGCCAGGGTACATTCCTGGGTTGCAGGCCATGACCCCCAGCAACCGCACATTGATGTTTCTCTCTCTCTCTCTCCCTCTCCCTCTCTCTCTCCCTTCCCTCTCTAAAAAATAAATCAATAAAATATTAACCCCCCCCCCCCCCAGGCAGATATGAGAATGGGGAAATAATAAAATTAGAGGTAATCCTTGTCTTCAGACTTTGACTTGAGCCACAGGTGAGCTACATTTCTGACATTCAAGCACCCAAAATTCAAAATATGTTCACTACTTTTGGAAGTGTGCTATATCTAGTTCAGAAGAAGATCACTTACCATTTTGACAGGTAAAACTCATAAAGTCGAACAGGGCACCTCAGTGGGTTGTCAGTATTCTCTGCCATCTCCACACCCACTGGAACCTCATCATCTTCATTTCGTTTCCTCTTGCCAACAGTTAGTTTTTCTTGAGACAGAAAAAATAATGAGATGATTATTTCCTTCAAGTCTTAAGACACCCAACAAGCTTTGCTTCTAGTCAGAAATGTCACTCCCTTCCCCTTCCTTCACTTACTCATTCAACAAACATTTACTGAGCACCTATGGAGGCACTAGATATCAAGTGCACGATTAACAGCGTTGGACAAAACAACGTCGCTGTCCTGTATGCCCCTGCTCACCAGGCAGGGGCAGCATGGCCAAAGGCATGTTCACATGCTCTTCTCCTATGGTAGACATTGAGATATAAGTTGTTACCTCTTTATCTAAATGTAGTTCTACTATGGGGCATCAGTGTCCACTGGGCATTTGTTCAAGTTTCTTTTATTTGTCATAGTACTATGAGAAATGAAATCCTGGCTCGGAAAAGAAATTCTCAATAAAGTGACCATTTGATAAGAAAAGAGCAAATCCTTTTCCACCAACAGAATTCTGCCAAGGCCAAGGGCGAAGACATGGAAAGTGTGCTCTTTCTTTCACCCTTTTCCATTCAATCTTTCGAGGGAACTGCAGGTGGAACCGAGAACCTGAGAAAAAAGGCTTTCTTCTTCTCTTATAGCTGCTCTTAACAATAGCACAAAACTTTCCCCAGCTTCCTGCATTAGTTATTAAACACAGTTCACCCCTGTTTTCTATTTAGAGGCTATCTAAATAGAAAGACTTCACTACTTATTCATTCAGAAAAGAAGCTGAACTTATTACAAATCTTGTTAAGCACCTAAGATCAGAAAAGAGGGAAATATTACCTGATTGCCTCTTCCTTCCCCAATATCAATTAAGAGCACAAAGTGGGGTATCTACTTTTGTCATATATGTAAACACATTGAAAGAAACAGGACACGTGGTGAAAAGCAAGATAATCTTCATATTTTCTAAAGTAAAGGAGCAGCTGGGGAAAAAGTGGGCACAAAGATGAACAACACAATTATTCTTTAAAATTTTACTGTCATGTTGGGAACCCCCGCCTTGACTAAGGCTGACGGAACGACCTTGGACTGTAAGCCAACAAGGAGACAAAAGCTTATCTCCCGGGCAGGAGCATCGCTTCTGCTTCTTTTACTTCGTCCATAACTGGCCCCCAGTGCTTGGTTGGTTAGCCAATGATGGCTAAGATTCCCTAAAGGGGGGAACAATCTAAGACAGACATGATCACGTAGGAGGCCTCCAAGGAAGGACTTTGGGGGCTACAGCAAAAGGGGGTGATGGACCCTCACCCCTCAGCTTTGACAAAGCCTGAGTCCTCATTTTCTGCGAGAAATCTAATCTCTTGGCTGCCTTACTTCCTTTGCTCCACCTAAGCCTGAAACAATGACAGAGGGTGGTGCAGCCCTGTGCTGGAAAGGGCGGGTTCCCTGGGGTGAAGAAAAAATATGTAAAATCCTGTGGAACCTGCTTTGTTTAGAATGCTCTCAATGAAATGATAAGGGTCCAAGCAAGAAGTAAGTTTGTTCCTCAAAGTTTTACAGCTCTTTAGCTATCTGACCCTGACTCAAAATGGGCCCTCAGACTTCCTTGTTATCTAGTGTTTGATCCTTACTTCCTGGCAATGACTAATGAGCTTTACCTGAATTCTTATGCAAATGAATGGAAAAAAAGCCTGCTCAAGTGGGAGAATGAGGCACTCTCCCCTAGGGAGGGTGGCCATGACACTCTCCACTTGAGAGGGTGGCTGTTCCGTCCCTATTTCCCTATAGGACCTGGTCGTCTCTGTGTATGTTTTTCTCGTGTTTCGACGAGCCAATTGCAGCGTTCCATGGTCACTGCCGGTTGGTGATCGAGACAGCTGGTGCCCAGATGTGGGGCCCAGAAGGAATCCGGATCATTTTCTTGAAGCCAGTGGCTACGAGCCGTCGCTGTGGACAACGCATCAACTTCGAGTGGATTCATGCGCGACTAGCCCAGGTATCGGCCGACAACCCCCGTACTCTCTCTTGGGTATGTCATAGGATGCGTTAGATTCCAGGGAAATAGGTTTCTCTTCCTAGGTCGTCCTCTTGTGCAACCACTTTTGAAAACAGAAAACTTTGTTCTTAGGCATGGAAGTGAGAGCAAAGAGTTTGCCTTGAAAAAAACAGTCAGGCAATTTGTCTTTGCCAAAAGCCGCTTTTCGCGGAGCCTTCAATCCTTGTCTTTTCTCTCCATCAGCCTGCATCAGGGAAGCCAATAGCTTACTAAAGTTTTGGTTTCTACAGAACTCCAAAGATCACTTCCCGGGATCTAAGCGTTAGCTGTAGGTTTATATGAGGCTTTGGCATCCACCAAGCTCTGAAGAAAAGAGGCACTTCCTCCCTTTAGCTCTAGATCTCAGATGTCCCTATGTGAGTGAGGGCCTCATGGAGGTGTCTGGGGTCTAGTCCCCAAGATGTGTAGGGGCCTCATAGGGACCTCCTATAATTTAACTTTTGGCTCATCCGGGGAACGGCAATTTAAGGGTTGGTCACCCAGCGCTCCGAGCCCTCCCAGCTAGCTGGTCTAGACGACTGGGAAGAGAAACCGAGACCCATAAGCAAGGTTAGGGTACCCGAAATATTTGGTACCCCCTCCCAAGTCTGGAACACTTGGAGCAGCACATTTTTGACCCACTGCACTCTCCTCACTAGCAAGAAACAGGATCTGAGGGTGCAGGAGAAGTGAAAGTGAGACAAACTGGTTTTGTAATCACTGCTCTTGCAACAGTAGGAATTTCAGAAAAGGTTCATTTATTTGTTAAGGAATTTTTTAAGGGGTTCTACAAATACTCAACCATAGGAAACAAGCTCTTTACAGAACAAGAGCAATGTTTTAAACTAATTCAACTTTTTAAGGCTGTTAGAGGTCTCCCTGATAAGGTATCTTTAGATTTGGAAATACGGGAAAAAGCAGGACAGGGAGGGTCCTCATAGGATCAGGAAACTTAGACAAAAAGAGAAGGGGCCTATGGGATGGTGGCAGTGAAGATTTTAGACGCCTGCCGGACCCTTCCTGTGGATTGCCCCAGCTGCAGTGAGCATCACAGCTGCGCCTGGTGAGCCCAGCCTGGGCACCGGTGTCCGGTGTGCCTGCGTTGGCAGCACAGTGGGGCCTGGTCTTTCTGCCAAGGACCGGCAGCAACAGAAGGCAGAGTTGGTCCTCCTGCCCGGGCTTGGGGGAAAGAGCAAAGACTTCCCCTTTAACTAGCCTTAAAAATGGCAACTAATTACAGGGCTATTTGCAAGAATCGTCACGCTTGCGGCAGGAGGAATTTCAGAAAAGGTGCTTTTTCTTGTTAAGGAATTTCTTTAAAGATTTCTAAGTATCCTCAACCATGGGGAAATGTTTTAATTTATTTCAGAAGTTACAGGATTGTTGAATATTTATGAAAGTATGGAAGAGAAGGGACCAAAGCACACTAGCTAGGCCCTTCTCGTGGTTTGCGCCAGCTCACAGCATGGCTGTAGCCACCCGAGCATGCACGTTCTCGGCAAGTCGAGTGGGGGCTGCGTCTGTCTGCTGGGAACTGGCAGCGGCGCAGAGGAAATATTAGTTCCCCTCACCTCCTTTTCTCCCCAGTAAGCACTGGGGGTGTGCGCTGGGGTAGACTTCCCGGCGCCCCGCACCAGAGCAGTCCCGGACACCGTGCGCTTGTAGTACCAGCTACTCGGGAGGCTGAGGCAGGAGGATCGCTTGAGCCCAGGAGTTCTGGGCTGCAGTGCTCTATGTCAATCGGGTGTCCGCACTAAGTTTGGCGTCAATATGGTGACCTCCCGGGAGCGGGGGGCCACCAGGTTGCCTAAGAAAAGGTGAACCGGCCTAGGTCGGAATTGGAGCAGGTCAAAAACTACAATTTAAATGCATTTGCCAGTAGAGAAAAAACTGTTTCTGAAAGTTGTGTATGTGTTCATAAATTTATCAATCTAAAGTATACTGTGAGGTAAAGTGTGTGACGTGTTAAAAATGTATTAAGAATCCTTTGTTTATGCCAGAGCTGTGACCTTTTATTATAAAAATAAAATATAGGTACACTATCTTCCTGGGGGAATTAGCCCTTCTCCACAGAAGAAAGATGTACCATTTTTTAACTTAGTACCTGTAAACCTGGATTTTCTCGGGGAAAACTGGCTAGTCTCCCGGAGAAAACGATTAGTTAATCGAATTTCATAGGGCCCTTGGCGTGTAACCATTTTTGGCTAAAACATATTTAAGCAGGCACCTCCCTCCCTCATCATCTTTGAAAATTCGAAACCTAGATACCACTTAGTCTTCAGAACAACTTGCTTCTTAAAACTCATTGCAGCTTTCAGAAACAGCAGGGGGTCTATCTTTCTAAACTAAGCAAATTGTTAAAGGATGTCCTGATCGCTAAGCCCTGAGCAAGGGACCCCCATTTACAGGAGATAATCCTCGAAGACTAAGTTCCCAATTAATTTGACGAACATATGTTCCCCATTATGCTCCTTTTGGAAGATTCAAATATATCCACATTTCTATTAATACTTACTCTGGTGCCCTACATGCATCTTCTTTAACAGGTATACCTTACAATCCAACCAGTTAGGCAATTGTAGAACGGGCTAATCATACTTTTAAAAGTCTTCTTAAAAAACAAAAGGGGCAGCCAGAAGTCCTCCCCCCAAAATTTGATTATGTTAGCCACATTTATGTATAATTTTCTAAGTTGTGATAAATCACTTCAAATTCCAATTGAAAAACATTTTCAGACAAAAAGAATCAATACCACCTTTCCCTCAAGCTTTACATAAAAATCCTTTAGGAGATAGCACTTGTCAAGAACCTGTGGACTTCTTAACTGGGGGAAGAGGGTATGCTGTTTTTCCATCCCTACAAGTCCTGTCTACCAGCCGACACCCACGGTGTCACACACAGGACTGGCCAACAGAGGAGGACGGGCCTCCCTGAATGGCAGGGGCTGAGGCTCAGAGGCCTCCTGTAGCAGGCAACCATCCCCTGACACCACGTAATGTTCCCATTGAATCAGCACTGGACTGGATTGGCGAATGCCAGGATACACTAGTGACTTGTCAGCACGTGACCTGTGACCCTGGATTCTCCAGACTGTGTGTCACATTGCTCCAATGAAACTCTAGCCAGCATACTTGGAGTGATATCCAGTATCGCCTAAAAGGGACTTTTTCTGCCAGCTTAAAAGGACAAGTTGATAAACTGCAGCTAGAATTGCATCAGCAGCTGCAGGACATTCAATGTTTAACCAAACAGGATGTTTTTAGATCCCTTAATGAAAATATTAGATGGCTGAACCCTAAAAACTGGTTTGAAGGACTGAATTTACAAGTTTGGGTTATGGCAGCCCTTGGGTACATCTTTGATTTAATCCTTATTTGTGCTTTTCAATGTATATGGAAGTTTTTTCGTAATCGCATTTGAAAACAGCAAATAGTAGGTTTCACAGGCTTAACCACCACAATTGATTTTAAAAACAAAAAAGGGGGAGATGCTGGGTAACACCCTGCCTGGTATCAGAAGCTGTTACCCCCACCTAGGCTAAGGCTGAGGGAATGACCTTGGACTGTAAGCCAACAAGGAAACAAAAGCTTATCTCCCGGGCAGGAGCACCTCTTCTGCTCCTTTTACTTCATCCATAACTGGCCCCCAATGCTTGGTCGGTTAGCCCATGACAGGTAAGATTCCCCAAGGGGGGAACAACCGAAGACAGGCACGATCACGTGGGAGGCCCCCAAGGAAGGGCTTTGGGGGCTACAGCAAAAGGCGGTGACGGACCCTCACCCCTCAGCTTTGACAAAGCCTGAGTCCTCATTGTCTGCAAGAAATCTCCTAATCTCTTGGCTGCCTTACTTCCCTTGCTCCACCTAAGCCTGAAACAATGACAGAGGGTGGTGCAGCCCTGTGCTGGAAAGGGCGGGTTCCCCGGGGTGATCAGGCCTAAGAAAGAATATGTAACATTCTGTGAAACCTGCTTTGTTTAGAATGCTCTCAATGAAATGATAAGGGTCCAAGCAAGAAGTTTGTTCCTCCAAGTTTTACAGCTCTTTAGCTATCTGACCCTGACTCAAAATAGGCCCTCAGACTTCCTTGTTATCTATTGTTTGATCCTTACTTCCTGGCAACGACTAATGAGCTTTACCTGAATTCTTATGCAAATGAACTGAATAAAAGCCTGGGCGGGAGCACGAGGCACTCTCTCCTAGGGAGGGTGGCCATGGCGCTCTCCACTAGAGAGAGTGGCTGTTCCTGTCCCTATTTCCCCACAGGACCTGGTTGTCTCTGTGTATGTTTTTCGACGAGCCTTCTGCAGCGTTCCGCGGTCACTGCAGGTCAGTGGACGCGACACTGTCAGTCATTTTAAATTTTCACATTTAAAATATATTTTTCACTATTATCCTAAGAAAGTAACAACCTGATTTTGGGAATTTCAGAACTTACAATTTTGGTCAAATATCAAAAATTTAATTCCTAGTTTCTTAATAACAATATTGACTTTTTTAGACTTAAAAACAAATTTTTAAATATACTACACTTTTGGAATGTCACGGCTGGTATTATTCTACCATGCAGTATACTGCATGCAGTATACTCTAGGTCAGCTTTTAAGTTCTTTCAGAATTTGACAATTTGTTAACTAAAAAGATAGTCTGGTTAAAAGAAAAATATTTAGAAACATTAGATTTAAAACATTCCTTTAACTCGTAATGGACCCATCTGTTGCCTCTAAATCAGTGATTTTCAACTTGGCTATATATTTAAATTCCCTGGGAAGTTTTAAAATGAGGATTATTTGAGCTCTAACAATGAAATCAGAACTTCTAATTTAAAAGCCAATGAAAGTAAACTGAAGCAAGTGATTCCTCTTCTTCTGAGAAATGCCTTGACATAAAGAAAGCTTTACATGTTAAACTAAAGCTATACTCTTCCATATCTAAACTCTACAATTACCCCTCTGCAATTAGTTTCTATTTGAATACCAGTAAGACCTCAATAGAAATCTTACAAACTCCCACAACACACCTGGTTCTGACTCTGGCTTTTGTACAGGTGGAAAAAACCTCAGATATGTCATCTTGGTACTGTACTTCAAAATTCTGGTCCGTCTCATCACGTGGGCAAAGGAAAGCTTCAAGTGCTCAGTGACATTCTTTAGTTGAAAGTATTTGGTATTGAAGAACAGGAGGGTGTTCAAGAGGACAATTGGCGAGTATGCGCCCAGCTGCTTGCACTCCCACAGATGCTCTTCTTCGATGCGGGAGAACATGTAACCTGGGCCAGAGGGGGTTGGGGACAGAAACAATATTAAGCTCTTGATAAATAAGACTAATTTCTCAAATTCTCAGACAAGATATGAAAAAGAGAGTGTTCCTCTCCTTCCCCCCTTCCTTATACAGAAAAACAGAAAAGGACCCGCAAAGAAAAGGTCAAATGATTCCACTGAGGCCGACTCTATGAGCGTTGTCCTGAAAGTGTTAATCTGTTGTTATTTGAGGCCAGGGGTTGGCAAACTTTTTCTGTAAAGAGCCAGATGGTAAATATTTTAAGCAGTGTGGTCCATATAGGCCCCAAACAACTTTGTTATTATAGAAGTTAAGGAGATATAGACAATAGACAAGTAGATATGGCTATAATATGCCAATAAAGTTTACTGACACTAAAGTTTTATAGACACTAACTTGAATTTCATATAATTTCCACTGCCACAGAATATTATTCTTCTTTAGATTTCTTTCCCCCCAAATTTAAAACCATTTTAGATCACAGACTATATACAGAAACAGACTTGTGTATAGGTCACAGTTTGCAGACTCCTATTCGAGATCAATACACTTACTGTTAACCACTTCAGTTTTATTTAGCTAAGATCATTATAAGGAAGACAGTGCCCTACTTCCTTCCCACTTCCTCTTAATTTGAATTTATCTTGAATTATAAATTCATGATGACTTACTTATCTGGGATTTTTCTTGAAAAGCAGAAAAAGTTGCGCTGAATCATTAAAACAAGTATACCTTTAAATGCACCTTCCCCAAAATACCCCTGAAGTTCAGTTCTTTCCTCATGCTCTCGCTCCACAATCCTTTTGTTGCTGACTCTGCATTCTATTTTTAGGCAATTCATATTCATAAGCATGAACTTATTACTTGCATATCCATGCCCCTAGCCTCCTCTTTGATTGCTAAATGCACCAAAACACCAGGCTGCTCAGAACGCTTCAAAAGTGCTCTGCAGCACAACAGAAGGGGCCACAAATTCCAGAGCATCACATTCAACCTCTCCATTCACAATCAAAGAGCTTAAGACCAGGAGTGAATTAGGGATTTGTCCAATGATGTATGATCAAAGACAACTTGGAGATGTAGATTTAACTCTCTACAACCAGACCAGGGTACTTTTTAGAAGTAGAGTATGTGGCAGTTACTATGTACAGTGTACAACTTTACCAACATTACCAGAATAAGAAGAGTTTCTAAAGAAGTAAATGGAACATCCAGTAGTTTTTTATTTTCAACAGTTAGTATGTATACACACATTGTTTGGAAATTACAGTTTTACTAAAATAATAATAAACCGAAGAATTTCTCCTCAGAAGTCCAAATACATTTTGAATCAGGACAGAAATAAAAATAAACATATTATAGAAAGATAATCTTACAACTTAAGCAATTAAAGAAGACATACATGAACAGAATCAAAGTAAAAAATAATCATCCTACCATTAGGAAGTATTGTAGGTTCCCATATTTTCAAGAGTTTGGTAAGTTCAATCATAAACCTGGAATAGGGCTCCGTAAAAATGTTATCTATTCTACCATTTTCAAACAGGTACTGCAAGAGAAAAAATGAAAACACATGTTGATACAAAGAAAACATAGCTTTTTAAAGATCATTTTAAGTGAAACTTATATAATGTTATTAACCAATGTCACACCAATAAAGTTATTTAATTTAAAAAATTTTAAAAACTCTTTTAAGGAATTATCCTTAATTTTTACCCTTATAATATTGTGAACCATTTTAAAGATACATGTTAAAATACCAGGATTCAAGCCAAAGGTGCCTTTCACAAGGACTGACATCATCTTAAGCACTGAGCTTGCAAGGTAAATTTTCTGTATCCTTTGTAAAACATGGATAACAGAAAATTTACAATAAGTACCTTTACTAAGTTCATGAATATTATATAAGAAAAAGTGGTCCTAAATTGTTATTTCCCAAATCATTTTTCCAATTCACAGTAAGTATCGGAAAATGTACTCCCAGAAGTTTTTCAGCCTAATTAGAAGACAATTTCCTGAAATGATACAGTTAGCTGGTGTCAAGTGATGTGAGGATGCCCAAATTCAAAAACTATTTGGAGCCTTCTAATCACAGCTCCCAACTCTCTACCCCAGAACACAGCCTTCAAAAAGTTCAATTCTAATTGTAGGATATAAAACAATGCTAATTATAACCATCAAGAGCTGTATCACATGATGGGAAACAAGTAACAAGCTTGGATAAAGTACTGTTAAAAAAACATTTTGAGGGTGTAGGTCTGGGCAGATAAAATCACTCAGGGAAATATGATGAAAATTTATAGAGCAACACCAGGTAGCATATAATTAGATTCTAAAACTCTTTTGGTGAGCCCTGGCTGGTGTGGCTCAGTAGACTGAGTGCCCGCCTACAAACCAAAAGAGTCACTGGTTTGATTCACAGTCAGGGCACATGCCTGGGTTTTTGGCCAGGTCCCCAGTGGGGGTGCACAAGAGGCAACCATACGCTGATGTTTCTCTCCCTCTCTTCTTCTCTCTCTAAAAATAAGTAAGTAAAATATATTTTTTAAAGATTTTATTTATTTATTTTTAGAGAGGGAAGGGAGGGAGAGAGAGAGAAACATCAATGTGCAGCCTCTGGGGGTCATGGCCTGCAACCCAGACATGTACCCTGGCTGGGAATCGAACCTGGGACACTCTGGTTCCCAGCCCGTGCTCAATCCACTGAGCTACGCCAGCCAGGGCTAATATTTTTAAAAATTTAAAAAAATAAAATAAACATATTTTGGTGTTTTCAAAATTTGGCATTTTAAATTCATTTTTCTACAGCTATCTTGGTTTCCTGCTTTTCTATCAATGTATGACTAGGAAAAAACTTATTTCTATTTAAATTTATTCTAGCTAATAAAAATTAAACACCATTTCAATGTGCATTCTTACAGGTCTCTTCAAAGGCAACTGATAACTGTATGGCCAGATTATAGCTTTGTTACTAGAAGTGTTCTTCTTTTAATAAAGTTATTTTCCCATCTTAAAAATATATCCTCATTGCCCTGGCTGGTGTGGCTCAGTGGACTGAGTGCTGGTCTGTGAACCAAAGGGTCACCAGTTTGATTTCCAGTCAGGTCACATGCCTGGGTTGCAGGCCAGGTCCCCAGTAGGGGGTGCGCAACCACACATCGACGTTTCTCTCCCTCTCTTTCCCCTCCCCTCCTCTCTATAAATAAATAAATAAATAAATAAAAATATATCCTCATTGTAAAAGAAGTTTCAAATACAAGAAAAAGGCATACTCAAACTGACTATACAAAGACTATTATCATTCAGGAGCATTTTAACCTTTTAAAAAATTTTCCTGTTTAAATACACAGAGTTGAATTTTATATATTTACTCAAATATATAAATGCATATAAAATACATGCTTTTTGTCTTTTTTTTAATCACTTCCCTCTTAGAACAGGAACAAGATAAAAACATCTATTCTTGCTACTTCTATTCAACTCTGTACTGGAAATTCTAGCCAAAATGATCAAGCAAGAAAAAGTAAACATTCAAATAGGAAAGGAAGAAGTAAAATTATCTGTTTGCAGATGACAAGATCAAAAAAACAGTTATTAGAGTTCATAAGTAAACTCAGTACACATGCAGGATACAAGCAACATGAAAATAAGTTGCAATGAACAATCTAAAAAGGAAATTAAGAAA
This sequence comes from Phyllostomus discolor, assembly GCF_004126475.2. NCBI lineage: Eukaryota > Metazoa > Chordata > Mammalia > Chiroptera > Phyllostomidae > Phyllostomus > Phyllostomus discolor. Next base: position 23,111,966 of record NC_040907.2, on the reverse strand, counting down.
AACAATTCCATTTACAATAGTATCAGAAAAAATAAAAATTTAAGAATAAATTTATCCAAGGAGGTACATGACTTACACACTTCAAACTACAAAAGAAATGCTAAAGAAATTAAAGAAGAGCTAAGAAAACATCTTGTATTAATGGAGCTGAAGGCAATGTTGTTTAAATGGTAATATTCGCCAAAACAATCTACAAATTCAATGCAACCTTATCAAGATTCCAATGGCTCTTTTTCTCCCTTTCCTTCCCTTCCCCTTTCCCCCTTTCCCCCTTCTCCCTTCCCTTCCCTTCTCTCCCTCCCTTTCTCTCTCTCTCTCTTTTTTTTTTTTTTTTCAGAAATGGAAAAGCTAATTCTAAAATTCATATGGAATTGCAAGGAACCTCGAAGAGTCAAAAGAATTGTGAGGAATGACACTTCCTGATTTCAAAGTTTACTAACAAAGTTACAGTAATCAAAACAGTGTGTACTAACTGAGAGTCCAAAATAAACACACACATATTTAGCCAAATGGTTTTCAACAAAGATATCACAACCATTCAATGGAGGAAGAATTTTCTTCAACAAATGGTACTGGGAGAGGTAGATATCCACGTATCCCTAACCCAAACATGATATAAAAATGAATTAAAACAGAAAAGACAGGGGTAAATCTTCATGAACTGGAATTTGGTAATATATTATCGTAACACCAAAAGCACAAGTAACAACAGACAAACTGAAATTCACTAAAATTCATTCATTCATTTTAATTCATTCATTAAAAATGTTTATGTATCAAAGTATACTATCAAGAGAGTGAAAAAGAAAATCCAGAGTGGGATGGTAGAAAATATTTGCAAACTGCATATCTGATAAGAGTTTAATACATAAAATACATATAGAAATCTTATAATTCAACAAAAAAGGCAACCCAATTTAAAAAATGGCAAAGGACCTAGACATTTTTCCAAAGATACACAAATAGCCAACACGTACATGAAAAGATGCTTGATGTTATTAGTCATTAAGGAAATTCAAATTAATACCACCATAAAATGCTACCTCATATTCACCAGAGGGGAATTTAAAAACAAAAACCAAAATTAAGTGTTGGCAAGGAAGTACAGATAATGGAGCCCTCAAACATTGCTGTTGGGAACATAAACTGGTGCAGCTGTTGCGGAAAAGGCTGGTGGTTTCTCAACAAGTTAATCATAGAGTTACCAAATGACCATGCAATTCCACTCCTACGTATATACCCCAAAGAACTGAAAACAAATGTTTAAAGAAAAACTTGCACACAAATGACCATAGATAGTAGCACTCACTATTAGTAACAGCCAAAAGGTGGAAACAACTCAAATGTCCATCAGCAGATGAATGAATAAGCAAAGTGTGGAATACCTAACAATGGAGTGCTATTGGGCCGTAAAAAGGAATGAAGTAGTGTTTCATTCTATGACACTGATATACCTTGAAAACACTAGGTGAACGAAACCAGACACAAAATGCCACATACTGTATAATTCTATAAAATTCTACTTATATAAAATACCAGAATAGGTAAAACCATGAAGACAAAGTAGATTTATGATTGTCAGAGCAGGATGGAAAGGGTAATGAGAAGTAACTGCTTAATTGGTAGGGGGTTTCCATATCGGGTGATAAAGTTCTAGAACTAGATAGTAGTGATGGTTACACATCATGAATGTACTTAATGCTACTGAATTGTACATTTTGTTATGTGTATTTTCCCATAATATAAATATGGCACTACACTTACAATTTTGCTTTTAATTTTTAAAATGTATGTCTCCAAGAGTTTTTCACGTCAATATGTGTAGAAGCAATTCAGTCCTTTTTTTGAATAGTGTATGGTATGCAATAGTATAAATATATTATTGATTGAAACACCATTCTTTTGATGAACACCCAGGGGGTTTCCTTTTCTTTTTTTTGCTGTTAAAAATATTACAATGAAAATATTAATATATATTTTTCCATGGCCAAGATGGAGGCGTAGGTAGACACACTGTGCCTCCTCGCACAACCAAAATAAGGTCAGCAACAATTTAGAAACAAGTTAACAACCAGATCTGACAGAAAACTGAACGGTATGGAAGTCAGGCAACCAAGGAGTTAAAATATACACATTCATCCAGACCAGTAGAAGGGACAGAGTCAGGCAGCCAGGCGGAGAGGGGTCTCGGTACAAAAAGCAGTGGCACCAGACATGTAACACATGCCAGGCACGTCAGGCACCCCGAGCGCAAGACTGCGGGCGGATCCTGGGCACACAGGTGGCTGGCAGACCTGGTGAGGTGGTGACTGTGAAGCAAGGCACTGCGTGCAAGGCTCCTGGCTGTCTGGGCCACATCTGAGTGCAGATAAACCAGGCAAAATTGGGCAGTGAGACAGACCGCGCAACCCAGGGTCCCAGCTCGGGGAAACAGAACCTCGGGACACTGAAAACACCTGTGGGGGTTGAGGTGCAGGGAGAGACTCCCAGCCTCATAGGAGAGTGTGTTGGAGAGACTCATGGGGTCCTAAAATGTACGCAAGCCCACCCACATGGAAATTAGCACCAGAAATGCCCAGTGTGCTTGGGGGAAACAGCAGAAGGGACTGAAATCCCATGGAGAGAGGACCAAAGCGTCATTGTTTCCTCTGACATCGCCCCCACATTCAACATCACAACCCAGCAACTGGATTGCCCGGCCCTGGTGAACACCTAAGGCTCCGCCCCTTTCTACGAAACAGGTGCGACCAGACTCCCCGCCCCCCCCCCCAAATGGCTCAAACAGAAGTACAAATCAAAGCGCCAGAGCCGATACTTTCAAGCTACCAAGAGATAGCCAACCTATCAGATGCACAGTACAAACCACTGGTGATCAGGATGCTCACAGAATTGGTTGAATTTGATCGCAAATTCAATGAAAAACTGAAGGCTACGCTAAGTGAAATGAAGGAAAATGCACAGGGAACCAATAGTGATGGGAAGGAAACTGGGACTCAAATCAATGGGGTGAAACAGAAGGAAGAAACAAACAACCAAACAGAAAAGAATGAAGAAACAAGAATTCAAAAAAATGAGGAGAAGCTTAGGAACTTCCAGGACATCTTTTAAACATTCCAACATCTGAATTATAGGGGTACCAGAAGGGGAACAGGAAGAGCAACAAGTGGAAAAGTTATTTGAACAAATAATAAAGGAGAACTCCCCAAAGCTGGCAAAGGAAATAGACTTCCAGGAAGTCCAGGAAGCTCAGAGACTCCCAAACAAGTTGGACCCAAGGAGGAACACACGAAGGCGTATCATAATTACATTAGACAAGGTAAAAATGAAGGAGAGAATCCTAGAAGCAGCAAGAGATTAGAGGACAGTTACCTACAAAGGAGTTTCCATCAGACTGTCAGCTGATTTCTCAAAAGTGACCTTGCAGGCAACGGGCTGGAAAGAAGTATTCAAAGTCATGAAAGGCAAGGACCTACATCCAAATTGCTCTATCCAGCAAAGCTTTCATTTAGAATGGAAGGGCAGATAAAGTGCTTCTCAGATAAGGTCAAGTTAAAGGAGTTCACCATCACCAAGCCCTTATTTTATAAAATGTTAAAGGGACTTATCGAAAAGAAGATAAAAAACATGTATAATAAAATGACAGCAAACTCACAACTATTAACAACCACACTTCAAACAAAAACAAACTAAGCAAACAATGAGAACAGGAACAGAACTAAATGGAGAACTAAATGTGATCTCCACAGAAATGGAGATCACATGGAGGGTTAGCAACAGGGGAGTGGGAGGAGGAGAGAGGGGGAAATGGTACAGAGAGTAAGGAGCATAGATGGTAGATAGAAATAGACAGGGGAGAGCAAGAATAGTATGGGAAATGTAGAAGCTAAGGAATTTATAACACATGGACATGAACTAAAGGTGGGAATGTGGGTGGAGGAGGGTGTGCAGGGTAGAGGGGAATGAAAGGGGGGAAATGGGACAACTGTAATAGCACAATCAATAAAATATATTAAAAAAGAAAATATTAGTACATGTATGTATATGCCTTTCTTTGGGGAGAGATAATGATCAATGGTTCTGCTAGACTGAAGAATATATACATTTAAAGATTTAATAGCCACTGTTAACTTGTCTTCTGAAAAGGGCCTCCACCAGTGCACATATCTTCACTAATACTTAGTATTATCAAATTTCTCAACCTTTCAAATTTTTAGTCCATCTGAGAGATGAAAAATTTCCCTGATCACAGCTGAGCACCTTTTTATATTAGAGAAGCAGTCCAACACAGTGTTTATAAGCACAGACCCTGAAGTTAAACTACCTGGTTTCACAGCTTGGCCCCATCATTTACTAACTTTGAGACTTTAGGCAAGTTATTTAACTCACTGTGCCTCAAGTTCCTCAGCAAAAATTAGTGATAACAGTTCTTAAATTTCACAGGGCCACATTAAAAATTAAGTGACTTAATATATGAACTAGGCTTATATTAATACATAGCATACATAGTAAATGACTGTTAACTGTGGTACATTCTGTGTATTAGCAATCTGCTGATTTTCTTCTGTTACTTGCCTACTTGTTTCTTTTCCCAATTATCCCCCTCCCAACTAATGTCAACAGTGGTGATCCTGGTGTTAATATTATAGCTGTTTAGTTTTTCTTTGCATTCATATTTTCGAAGTTCTCTATAATAGCGTAATTATTTTTATAATCAAAATAAAAAGAGGAAGCATATTTGAGATGTCAACATAAGTAACCTTTTAAAATTCCTTACAGTTAGGGAAGTTTGTTTCTTGTCAAAATAAATAAAAGGTTCATAACAGTTATTTCCTATGACAATCTTCTGAAAAATTTGTGAACTTTCCACCTTTTTTTAGTAGTGTTATATGAAGTCATTTATTATCAACAAATAACAGCATAAATTTACTAGAAAAACCTTTCAATGGTTTATAATTTGCCTCATAAATTATTTTATATGTGAAATGTAAAGTACTCAAATGTTTTTTATTGAAATCATGACAATGACAACATATGTTCTGATTACATGCAAATTATTAGAATATTAGTAACTGTCCCAAAACATGTTATTCAGAATTTCTACCTTAGCAAAATGTATGGATGGCATACACTCCATCCTCAATAGAATTTATTGAGGAGTATATAAAAGTCTTCTCATATGGTAATTTTTTAGTAGGTTTTTTTTTTTAGATTTTATGTATTTATTTTTAGAAAGAGGGGAAGGGAGGGAGAAAGATAAGCAGAGAAACATGGATGTCAGTTGCCTTTTGCATACTCCCAACTGCAGACCCGGACTGCAACCCAGACATGTGCCCTGACTGGGAATCGAACATACAACCTTTGAGTTCACAGGCTGGTGCTCTATCCACTGAGCCACACCAGCCAGGGCTTATACTGTAATTTTAAAAATATCATTTGCAGTGTAGAAACTATCAAAATACAGTGACAAAGGTGCCATTTCACTTCTGTGGAAAAATAAATGCTGCATGTTGCATGCATAACTAGCTTATCAGAATATTATTTATCGAAATATATTTATACCATGTACAAAAATAAAATTCAGATGTATTAAAGATGTCAATCTAAACAAAAACCGAGTATTTTAGACAGAAATTTATGAGAATTTATATTTAAATATTTAAGTAGAAAGACCATCCTAAGCACCAAGGAAAACCCAGGAACTATAAAGAGAAATTGGACTATGTAAAAAGGAAATCTTCTCATGTGGCCAAAGAACATAAACAAAAAATTAAAGAAAAAATATACTATGAAAATTTATTTCAAATACTTATATTCAAGTTGATATCCCTAATATAAAAGAGAATCTACAGAAAGAATTCAAATGACCAACAACATAAAAAGATATTCTACTTTATAAAAGTTAGAAAAATAAAAATTAGAATCATTTTTTTAAACTCAGAATAATAAAATATTAAAAAGAGGAGTAGCCAAAGAGGATTCAAGAAACAGGCACTCAGCCCTGGCTGGTGTGGCTGAGTGGACTGAGTACCGGCCTGCGAACCAAAGGGTCACCGGTTGGATTCCCAGTCAGGGCATGTGCCTGGGTTACAGGCTGGGTTCCCAGTTGGGGGTGCACAAGAGGCATCCACGCACTGATGTTTCTCTCCCTCTTTTTCTCCCTCCTTTCCCTAAAAATAAATAAAATCTTTAAAAAGAGAAAGAAACAGGCACTCAGACCCACTGCTAGCAAAAGTGTAAATTACTATGCCTATTTGTGGGGACAGAGCTAACACTGTCTTAAAGCTAATCCACCATCTTAATATCTGGGTGAATGGGAACCTCTGACTTCCTCCCTTTCTCTAGGGTGAGCCCTAGGATATGTACACAAAGCTCTGACCAATCACAGGATTTCTGTTAGTTCTGTCTTGGGTGAGTTGTCCTCAATGATACCTATCTCTTAACTCACTCTGGCACCAGAGCCTTCTGGCACCTGATGCACCTGATCCCTTTGATCACCCAAACATCCTTATGGTTTTAGGAGATACAAGCACATGTTCTGGTGAAAGGTGGGGAGTGGAAGGCGCAGGGATCCACTGTGTCTTGCTGCTACCTGAGGCTGCATTTCTGTATGTAAGCTCCCTATTAAACTCATTCAATGGACAAGATGGATGCTGTCTGCCTCATTCTTTGACCTCTCAGTTCCTTCTGTGTCTGGGGGCCACTTTGCATATATGGCCCTTTCAGAGTGCACCAGTCTGAAAATATAAAATATCTTAAAACTGGAAAAATACTTCTATGCTTTAACCCAGAAATAAAAGTACCAATTTATTAGGTACACAAACAAAATATTTACTGAAGCATTGTTCATAACAGTAAGGGGGAAGAAGACAACCTGAATATACAAAAGAGGAAAGGCTGAATAACTGGTATATTCACACTTTGCAGTATCATGCCGCTTTCCTTTTTAAAGAAAAAGGTTTGATTTTGTATTCATCTGGAGAGACACAGACAGATCGAGAAAGGTAAGCTGCAAAAAATATGTATGTTATGGGTCCCACTTTGCTAAAACAGAAACTAATACAGCACAGAAGGTAGAGAAGGACACTTATGTTGCAACCCTGGTATCCTTGGGGACTGGGAACAAAGGGAGAGAAAATTTTCTTCATATGTCTTCACTCACTGTTTTAACAGTTACAATGAGCGTACTTTACTTAATGTAATTAAAAAACAAAACTTTAGGAATTGATGTTTAAAATAAAATAACACTCCCACCCCATACAAGTGGAGGAAAATTTGGCAAATGAAAAGATCAACAACACCCAAAGTTCTACCACGTCCAAAAGATAACCATTATAAACATTTTTGATGCATTTTATTTTCTTGTCTTTATTGAACTAGTTTTAAAAACACTATTATGTTAATACATAGCGACACACAAAATATATATTGTGTACTCTTGTTCATTTTAATGCTTTATTATTAATATATTTACATTACTAGAAGTTACTTTGTAAAAAATTTTTATTGGCTACATAACATACAATTTTATAAATATACTGTTATTTACTTAACTATTACACTTTGGTGGACACTGAAGTTATTTCTAATTTTGTGAAACAATGTCAGAGTATTATTTGACAGACTCCCAAAAGTGAATTACTGGCAAAAAGAGTATGAACATTCAAATATATTCCTGAAACACAGGCTCAAAACTGCTTTAGAGAAAGTAGGTACTAATTACCAACAGCTATGAAGGTAAGAGAAGTTGTATCAACAATGAAAGTTATAATTTCTTGATTTTTGCTAATGTGATAGACAAATAATAGTAAAGCTATTATTTTAATTAGCATTTTAAAAATTTAAATGAGACTACATGATTTCTATAAATATATACATTGATATACACAGTCTCCTGTGTCACTTCTTTTGTGAATTCTATGTCTTTTTTGTCCATCTAACATTAAAATGCACTGTTATCAATTTGTGTTATTCTGCTAACACTCTCAATTGAGTTTACAAAAGGCTATATGACCAAGATTTTAAAATCAAGGTAAGTGGTTCATTAATAAGAGAGCATAAGAAATTATCAGGGAAATTATTTCCTGATTATCAGGAAATAATCAGGATACATTGCCAAGTATTATGATTATCTAACCACCATGCTGTACATCTGAAACAAATACAAAAATAATATTAAATACAAGCTGTAGTTGGAAATATTTTCTTAAACGTTAAAAAAAGAAGAAGAAAGTGTAGGAACAATACCAAACAACCAATAGACACGATAATCTTCCACCTTTACAAGTTCAATCAGAATTATTAAAAGTGCAGTATTTTATAACAATTATCAAATTTGATACCTGCTGAATTCCAAGGCACAAGTATAAGATACTGTCTGGATCATATTTTTCACCATTTGGTCTCCGCACCTCTTGGATAAATTGGCATAAGCCCAAACTCAACTCGGCAAAAGTGCAGGACAGAATATCTTCCTTCAGCTTTATAGAGCGGACTGTGGAAAGGTAGAAAACATCTGAAATATTAAGTTATAAGATATGGAGTAATGTCTACTTTATTCCCTGAATAAACACTGACTGCTGTGCCCCAGACATTGTGGAATACACTGGTAATAAATGAATTAAAGGCAGATCCTGATCTCAAGGTTTTTTTAGTTAAAGAAGTAGACAATGCAGTACCTATGGTGTAACAGGTGTTATGACAGAGGTTTGTTAAAACAAGATTCTATGAAAGCAAATGACGGACACCTAATAAACAGAGAAGTGTCAGGTTAGATTCTGGTGGATAAGAACTAATGCTAGACCTTGAAAGAAGAGTTAAACAGGTAAATAAAGAATTTGAGCCACTTGTATAAAAAAATCCCTTATATTAGCATAATAAACTCATGATCAGAAGATACCTTAATTTATAACAAATCTTTAAAATTGGTAGTATATCAATTTTTCTTTTTAAAATAAGACTTAAACTTCTAAATAACTTTAAATATTCAATTTACAATTTGAAACTGACAATGATATTACCAGTGACACAAGGAGAAAAATGAGTTTTACCTCTACAGCCTGGCTCTGAGGATTCTTGGGACAGTGCATGGTCTTGAGCACTTCCTAAGGAGTCAGAACATGGACTAGATGAGGCATGTTCAATTCCTTATGGGGAAAAAATAAGAAGTTTCAGTAAAAATGGTGAAAAATTGCCCTGGCTGGGCAGATCACTTGGTTAGAGCATCAGCTTGATACAACAAGGTTGCAGGTTTGATCCCCAATCAGGGCACATACAAGAAGCAACCAAAGAACACATAGGTAAGTGGAAAAACAGACAGATGTTTCTCTCTCTTTCCCCCTCCTTGCTCTTTAAAAATCAATACATAAAAATTTAAAAAATCGCAAAAAAAAAACAGGTAAAGCAAAAATCAAAGTTTTAGAAGATTTCTGACTTAGTATTTATCCTTTTCAAGTAGATTCATAACCTTATATGTTTATATTCCCCTTATCCCGCACGTCAAAACACAAATTCATGCTGTGTATTTACCACCACATTTCAGATCCACTTGTTCTTCCTTGGCATTTTTCCACTGAACCCAGTTCTTCCAGGCATTTACCCCATACATGTATTTCAGTGTCATTCCAGACACTGAGCACCCTTGAAAGGCTCCTTGAATAAGACTCCTGGGCTCCACAGCAACTATAGACTTCTTTCGTCCCTGTTATAATTCCAAAAATACAGGATATAAAGTTTAGTTTGGGATCTTTAAGAATCAGGGTTCTCAAAGCTAGAAAGGGCATAAACTTACAGAGTAGGAAAGTTAGTATTAGAGCTGAAAGATTCAGAGTTCTTAGAGCTGAAAAGACCTTTAGAGATTATTAAATCCAATCCATACAAGAGAAGAAAAAAAGAAAGCTGAAATGTAAGAGATCATATGTGATAATTACTAGTATTTGAGTATTTACTATGATCCAGTATCTGGACTCACCCAATGAGGTATGCATAACAGTTATTATGACTCAGGTCTATTTAATGGAACACACAAACAGAACATATTCTGGGCTATAGAACAAGCTTCAATAAATTCTCTAATTGCAATGGAATTAAACAATAAAACAATAATAGAACAATGTAAAGAAAATACTAAAAAACTGGAAATTAACAACACATTGGTCGAATACCACATGGGTCGAAGAAGAAGTCACAAATGCAATTAAAAAACATTTTGAACTTAAGTGAAAATGTAAACAAAACATATCAATATTTTTGTGACAGTGCTAAAGCAGTGCTTACAGGAGCAGTTATAAAATTAAAATGACTTACGAGAAATGAAAAAGGTCTAAAAGCAGTAATTTAAGCTTCTAATCTTAAACTAGAAAAAGAAGACCACTTTGAAACTCAAAGTAAGGGAATGAAGAACATAAAAATAAGAGCAAAAATCAGTTAAAAAATAGAGAAAAATCAATAAAGCTAAATCTGGTTCTTTCAGAAAGTAAAAAATTGATAAACACCTAGCTAGATTTTAAAAAGCAGCGAAAACACAAATTACTAATACCTAGTAGGAGATCTACCTGATAAAGTTCAACACATCATGATTAAAACAAGCTGACAGAGAACGTCTGTGAGAGACCTACAGGATCATCATACTCAATGATGAAAGACTGAACACTTGAGCTAAGATTGGGAACCAGCATGAAGGTCTGGTCTCACCACTAACATTCAACATTGTATTGAAGATTCTAACTAGTGCAACAAATCAAGGAAAATAAAAGAAAATATATTAGATTTGTAAAGAAAAACTCTTCATTCACAAATATGCTTAAGGAGAAAATCCTAAGAATTCTAGTTGTGCAAAAACCAGTGCATAAAGTCAGTATACAAAAACTATCTCCATTTCTTTATACCAATGAAGAATACTAGAAAATGAAATTTTCAAATAGCACTATTCACAACAGGATAAAAAAATTTTTAAATGCTTATTAGATAAATTTAACAAATATAAGACTTGCACAAAGAAACATATAAAAGACTGTTGAAAGAAATTAAAGATGATAGCATTTTCATGGATTGGATGGCTCAAAATTACTAAGATGTAAATTCTGTGCAAATTGAGTTATAGATTCAGGACAGCCCCAGCAGGCCTTTCCATAGAAATTGACAAGTTGATTCTAAAACTTATATGGAAATGCAAATGACAATTTTGATAAAGAACAAAGCTACAGGACTTAACACTCCTGATTTCAAGACTCACTATAAAGCTAATAATCAAAATAATTAGTACTGATATAAAAACAGACACATAAATCAGTGGAACAAAACACAGAGTTTCAGAAATAGACACATACGAGTATATAATTGATTGACTTTAACAAAGGTACCAATGTAATTCAATAGGGAAAGCTAATATTTTTGTAAGAGCAGTACTGGAAACAGGTATCCACATACAAAAAAATAAACATTGATGCTTGCCTCAACTCATACATTAAAAATGATCTCAAAATGGATTACAGACAAATATAAAAGCTAAAACTATAAAACAAGAAAACATAAAGAATATTTTAATTAGCAAATGTTCCTAATCAAAGATTTTTAGATACTAAGAAGCATGAACAGTAAAAGAATAAAAATTGATAAAGTGAACTTTCTCAAAATTAAAAAGTTTTGTTCTCACAGCCCTGGCTGGTGTAGCTCAGTGGATTGAGCGCGGGCTGCGAACCAAAGTGTCACAGGTTCGATTCCCAGTCAGGATACATGCCTGGGTTGCAGGCCATGACCCCCAGCAACTGCACATTGATGTTTCTCTCTCTCTTTCTCCCTCCCTTCCCTGTCTAAAAAATAAATAAATAAAATCTAAAAAAAAAAAAAAAAAGTTTTGTTCTCCACCAAAGAAAATAAAAAAGAAAATCACAAAATAGAAGCAAATTTCATATTTAATAAAAGAATTATATTCATAATTCACTTAAGTACTATAAGTGTTCTCTATTATACATTCATAATAGAAAATGAATAGGTACATATTATGAATATATAACAGAAAACACTTATCAAGTCAGTACGATGATAACAACCCAATTTTTTAAAATGTTCAATAGTTTTGAACAGACCCAAAAAGAAGATGAAGGAACAGCAAACAGGCATATGAAAAAATGCCCAACATCATTAGTCATTAGAAAAATACAAATTAAACCCACGATATACCACTACAAACTCATTAGAATGGCTAAAATTAAAAATCAACAATACCAAGTGTTGACAACGTCATGGAGCAAATGGAACTCACACACCACTGGTGGGAATTCAAAAGGTTACACCCACTTCAGGAAACAGTTTGGTAGCTTCTTACAAAGTTAAAAATACACATATCTTAAGACCTAGCAATCCCACTCCTAGATACTTTTCCTCAAAAGTATTAGCACAGATTTATAATAGACTATTCATAGCAACTTTTTAAAAAATAGCCACAAATGGGAAACAACCCAAACTTCCATATACTGTTAAATAGTTAAACAAACTGTTGTCTGTCCATACAATGAAATGCTACCCAGAAATAAAAAGGAATGAACTGCTGATACATCCAACACATGGACGAATCTCTAAAACATTATGCTAAGTGAAGGAAACCAGACACAGAAGACTGCAAATTATATGATTCCATTTAAACGAAGATTTAGAAAAGGCAAAACAGTATGGTTTTGCCTAGATCTGCAAAGCAGACTGGTGGCTATCGGGAGTTGGAGATGAAGATTAATTACAAAAGGTCACAAGGAAAGCTTCTGTGGCAGTTCGAGTACTATGATTGTGATGGTAGTCCACACTGAATACATGCAAAGCCATCAAACTGTAGACTTAAAATACATACAATTTTAAATATAATTATAAAAATAGAGCTAAAAAGAAGGCTATTACTTTCTTATTTCTGGTATAGGAAAGCCCTGTTGATATTAAAAAAACAGTCCACGTGGACTTCACTATTATACTATATTATATATACTAGTGACCCTCATTATAAAAAGCTTTTTAAAATAAACAAAACAAAAACCCTCAATTACAGAAACAAAATAAAAAAGTCCCTGCCGAAAGAAATGTAAAATATAAGATATGGTTCTTTTTTTTTAATTTTTGTAAGAGTTTTAGTTGATCCCAAACTGACAATAGTTACAAGGAAACCAGATCTCAAATGCTTCCCAAGATACTGTTCTTGACTTTAAGAAACAACAACAAAAGCACACACATACAAAAATAAAAACACGAGGTTGTAAAACAATGTATGGAAGTCCCCGATCTAGCTGACACAGAATTTTGTAAACTGCAGGAACTAACTGACACTTATAGAATGAAGGAACAAAAAGAAAAGAAAAATTAAGCTACTGCTTACTCTTCGTCTGGGCTGGGGGAAGCCATCTCTGTGTCGCCTTCTTGTTCGGGAACGTGCCTGGATTCCCTGTCCTTTATTCAATGGGTCAAAGGATTCTATAATAATCAGCAGAAAGCATAATGTGAGATAAATAACTCACTGACTTAAACTAAGACTGAGGAAGAAAATATCAGATAACAGTTACTTTATTCAGAATTTTGTTTGTGATAAGACTTTTAATACTTAAGAGAAATAAAGGCTGTTGCTATTAAGAGTTCATTATCAAGAAAAACTCCTTGACAATTACTGTGGGAAAGCTTTAAAAAGACAACAAATTAACTACTTATAAGAATAACATGATACAAATTAGCATGCTCAAAGGCAGTGACCATTTGTGCACACATTATAACTGCTTCATTATGACAACTGACAGTTGTACCAATATTCTAAAATAAAGGACTTTCAGTAGACATTGCCCAAACCTGATGGAAAATCTGCTTCCAGATCCTGTTCAGTTTCCCCTTTTGAGAACTGTTTTAATTCTGAATCAGCCTCTTGCACAGCATTTGACTTTAAAGCATAATGATTCAATTCTTCCTCCCAACTATGTGGAGTAGATACTGCCTCAGATTCAAGATCACCACTGTATGTACTTCCTTGGTCTGAAATGGTTAGAAAATACAGCCTCAAAATAAAATATACTCTTAACATAGTCAGAAACTTTCCTGAAACAGCTAAACACCAAAAACAGATATGGTTGCTGGACTATTACCTAAGTATATTTAAAAATAAAGAAACTTGGTTACCGGTCTCACAGAACTAGATTCATATTCTTGGTATACGCTTTAAAGCATTATCTCAATCTGTCAAATTAGTATTTGAGGTATCTTTTATTGTTCTCATTACAAATTAGCACACAAATCATAGACATCTGGTGCCCCTACAAATAGCTAAAACTGCATATATTTAATCCAAGGATGATAATACTTTATGGGTTTATATTACTAACAGGGGACAGTATATATTTCTAAGATCCAAAATATATTTTCAATTACAAACCTTTTTCAAATATCTTGGTGTCTAGAAAGAGTTCCTGTTCAGAAGTTTGGGATCCTAAAGAAAAAGAAAAGTACATAATAAAACAATTTACAAGTATACACAAAGCAAACCGCATCTCAAATAAAATGCACTATATATACATGATTCACATGAGGGAATTCTAACTAAACAGCCTTCATATGCAGAAAAGAATGTTTCATTAATAGCTCTGGCTGGGTAGCTCAATTGGTTAGAGCATCTTTGAAATAAACCAAGGTTGTGGGTTCAATTCCTGGTCAGGGTACATATAAGCAACAACCAATAAGTAAATGCATGAATGAGTAAAAGAACAAATCAATATTTCTCTCTCTCTCCCCTCCCCACTAAAAAATCAGTATTTAAAAAAGTCTCATTAATAAAAATAGGCATTAGCAATAAATGCAGCTAAACAAATTAAGACTTGTAATAGTGGTTACATTTCTAGGTAGTAGTATGAAAGAAGTCACGGCAAAAGATACCTTTCTTTTGGATTTTGCACTCATGAACTACCTGAAATTCATTTTTTCCTCATGATGCATACACATTCAAATTTATTCACAGATTGACACATCTGTTTTAAATTGCTTTCTGCCCTCTAAAATGTAATATGCTTTAGTACTGCGTTGGAAAGCTGATAGATTTAGAACATAAGTTACACGAGCAACCTACACATTGAACTAAAAAGAACACAGCTCTATCAATTACACACTGCTTTAAAAGTAAAAAGCTTAAGGATTCAAAGTATTAACCATTTTTTAAAAACCCAGAAAAACTGCTTCTTCACCTGAAATCAAAGATAAGTTAGCTATATCCCTTCAGTTGAAATTAATTTTTCCCTCCTTTACGTTTTTTAGAACATATTTTATTGATTATGCTATTAGTTGTCCCGTTTTCACCCTCATTATTCCCCTCCACCCTGCCCCCCCCCCATTCATCCCACTTAGTTCACGTCCATAGGTCGTACGCCTAAGTTCTTGGCTTCTCCATTTCCTATACTATTCTTCACCTCCCCCTATTTTCTAACTATTATTTATGCTACTTATTCCCTGGGCCTTCTCCCCCATCCCTCCCCGCTAATAACCCTCCATGTGATCTCCATTTCTGTGATTCTTTTCCTGTTCTAGTTGTTTGCTTAGTTTGTTTTTGTTTTGTTTTAGGTTCAGTTGTTGATAGTTGTAAGCTTGTTGTCATTTTACTGTTCATATTTTTGACCTTCCACTTTTTCTTAGGTTAAGTCCCTTTAACATTTCATATAATAAGGGCTTGGTGATGATGAGCTCCTTTAACTTGACCTTATCTGGGAAGCACTTTATCTGCCCTTCCATTCTAAATGATAGTTTTGCTGGATAGAGTAATCTTGGATGTAGGTCCTTGCCTTTCATGACTTTGAATACTTTTTTCCAGCCCCTTCTTGCCTGTAAGGTTTCTTTTGAGAAATCAGCCAATAGTCTGATGGGAACTCCTTTGTAGGTAACTGTCTCCTTTTCTCTTGCTGCTTTTAAGATTCTCTCTTTATCTTTAATCCTGGATAATGTAATTATGATGTGCCTTGGTGTGTCCTCTTCAGGGTCCAATTTATTCGGGACCTTCTGAGCTTCCTGGACCTCCTGGAAGTCTATTTCCTTTGCCAGACTGGTGAAGTTTTCCTTTATTATTTTTTCAAGTAAGTTTTCAATTTCTTGCTCTTCCTCTTCTCCTTGCACCCCTATGATTTGGATGTTAGAACGTTTCAAGTTGTCCAGGAGGTTCCTAAGCCTTTCCTCATTTTTTTTGAATTCTTGTGTTTTCATTCTGTTCTGGTTGAATGCTTATTTCTTCCTTCTGGTCCAAACCGTTGATCTGAGTTCCACTTTCCTTCCCTTCACTGTTGGTTCACTGTACACTTTCCTTTATTTCACTTTTCATAGCCTTCATTTTTTCCTGTTTTGCAACCATACTCAGCCCTTTCTGTGACCATCCTAATTAGCAGTGTTTTGAACTCTGCATCTGATACCTTGGCTATTTCTTCATTGCTTAGTTGTATTTTTTCTGGAGATTTGATCTGTTCTTTCATTTGGGCCATATTTTTTCCTCTGTGCAGCTGTCACATTGTGAAGGGTGGAGCCTTGGGTATTCACCAGGTTGGGGTAACCCAATTCACTGCATTGTTGTGGTGTATGTGAGGGAGGGGTCCAAGAGGGAACAATGCTGCTTGCTGGGTTCTCAGCCAGCTTTGTCACTTTCCACACTAGCCACTAGCAAATTGGGCCCTTCTGGTGCTGATTCCCAGATGGATGGGTTTGTGTACATTCTAGGACCTTGTAAATCTCTCCAATAAACTCTCCTGTGAGGCCAGGAGTTCCTCCTGCCACTTCAACCCCCACAGGTTTTTTCAGTCAGAGATTTTGAGGCTCTATTCTCCCGAGGTGGAACCCTGGGTTTCACAGTCTGTCTCGTTCCCCAGTTGTTCCCATTTTATCTGCATGCAAATGTGGGACCACTTGGTCCGCTAGCCACCACTTTGCCTGCCGTGTGTCCTCTCTGCCCTGTCTGCCTGTCTCTGCCCCTCCCAACAGGTATGGATGAATGTTTCTTCTTTAACTCCTTCGTTGTCAGACTTCCGTACAGGTCAATTTTCTGGCAGTTCTGGTTGTTTTTTGTTTTTAAGTTTGTTGTTGTCCTTCTTTTGGTTGTGCGAGGAGGCACAGTGTATCTACATATGCCTCCATCTTGGCTATAAGTTGCCTCCTTTATGTTTAAACTATTTGATTTTACACTATAGTGATTACAATTATACTGAAGCTTAGTTTTCAAAGTTTTTCTGTCTGATTCAATTGTTTGCTAAGGCAAAATAACAATATTTGTATTGAGGAAGTACTTGATAAATGTTAACTATAAATGTGAACACAGAAGCCAATTTAAGGAAAGGTTTATTGTCAGGAATTGCTTGAACTTCCAAAATACATATAGTATCAGCATGTTAGAAGATCAAGCATAGGGACAATATTTTAAAACTTTAAAATCCACATATAAATGGGCAAGAATTATGAGACTATATACTAAAGATCAAACTGAGACCAGAAACAATGGAGTAACAAACTTTTCATCCATCACTCAGAATATGTATGATTTAAAAACTTAGGCAACACAACAAAAAAATTGACAGTAGGTTTTCAAATGCTACAGTGTTCAAAAAAATCACCTAGCATTTATTATGCAAAATCAAACCTCAGTGGTTATCTTTGTAAAAATTGTGACTGGAAAAAAAAATGCCAGGAAAGAATATTTTCTTGGCTCATCAATGATATATGAAGTCATTGATATAGTTCAACTATGTTAAACACCATTTCATTTTCTTTCTCTTTTTATCATGATGTCTCTGCTTATATCCAAAAATCAAGGAGCTAATTAAAGCTAGAAACCTTTCAGGAATCTACATTACTGAGTTTTGGTTAATATCATGTATCATTTGCTTTCAAGTCAGACACACCTGGATTCAACTTGTTTACTTACTTCCTGATTGCATAGGAAGCAAAATACCCTGTTTACCAAGTGAGGAATCTGAAGTAAATGGTAACCCCCAATAGGGTTGTTGTGATGATTAAACTCAGCAATGTATATAGTGTATTTGAAACAAAGCCTAGAATATGTTTAGCACATAAATGTTAACTATTGTTATCATTATTCTACACTCATCGAATGGGATTTATCTATAGGTTACTTTGAGCCAAACAGTGTTCCATCCTTTTACCAACATGCTACTTATTACAAAACAGGAATTCTTATATGGGGATCATGTCTTTGAATGCAGGAATAAAATCAGAAAATGATTATGAAACTTGGATTTATAGGTTTTTCTGGAATTATTAACAATAAAACTGTATCAAATATCAGGACTTAGTTTCCTTCATTAAAAAGACAAGAGCCTTCAGAGATATCAACAAGTTTAACAAAACCACAGACTTGGTATTTAAGCATAAAAAAGCATTTAGAGACACCCTGACTGCCCAATACTTAAATTACTTGAGTTACCTGAAAATGTGTAGGGGTGTTTTTTTCTTTCTTTACTTTAAAATTATACCAACCTCCCTGGGATAGAGTTTTCTCCTTCTCTTCATCTTCTGCAATCATTTCTGCCATCTCAAGGAGATCAGCTTCAAATGGATGTGAAGGAAGCTTTTCCTTAATGTCTTCAATACTCTCAGTGGCTTTATCTTCATTATCCATTGAGGATGGAATAAGCATAGGGACAGGCATCTGAAAGATCAAGGATGGACTGAAGGGTTTCTTTGGCAATAGGCTCATCACCTAAAGTATTGTTTGTGAGATGATTTAAGTACTAAAATAATTAACAGATCTGAGATATTTTTAGTGCTGATAATGAAAATAGTCTTGCTAGTTTGTTTTTATAAGAATATAGCCATTTAAATAAAAAGTCAGCAAGAGCTTTCCTGCAAACTAAACAAAATGTCTCTGGATTCTCCAAAAGGATAATTATCTAATGCACCATTGTTTTGCTTAAGATTATATTTCCTGCTTAACATTTTAATATAACTATTAACCTTAAGAATTTAGTATTGAGGAAAAAATACATTTCCAATTAAAAAATCAATACATTTTTCTTTAATAAAAAGTCATGTAAATCACAGTACTCATCCTTCTCCCTTTTCTAGAATCTAATGTTCTAATACACATACACACACACACAGTTTCTGATCTTTTTCTTTGTGAGTCATCTTACTGTTATATGAAATGTTATAAAAAAGCAACCTAATAGCCTTCTTTTCAGAATGCAGGGTACAAATAGAAGAAGTCCTGTATATATTACATATTAAATCAAATACTAATACAATAATAGCCAACCAGAGTCAGGTATACTTATTCAACAAGTGAAATTTTTTATAAAGCTGTAAAATTTTAATTGAGGAAAATGTGTACTAAATCAATCTTAGTGTCTACGTGATTACTCACTGGAACTGGAATTCCAAATGGGACTGGTGCATACTGAGTATACAGGTGAAGAGGTATGGGCACAAACACTGGTACAGGAACTGGCACCACAATGATCTGGGGTGGGCTTAGAGTGTCTTCTAATAAAAAAAAATCACAAAAACAAAGAGGATGAGAAACATTTTAATGAAAAGACATTTTTAAAAAGCATACAGAGATTTATAGTTCAAAAGAACTTTAATCAGCCCTGGCTGGTGTGGCTCTGTGGGTTGAGCATCGGGCCTGCAAACTGAAAGGTTGCTGGTCTGATTCCCAGTCAGGGCACATGCCTGGTTTGCTGGCCATCCCCAACTGGCAGCGTGGAAGAGGTAACTGATCCATGTTTCTCTGGTAGGATGACGTTTCTCTCCCTCTCTTTTTCCCTCTCTTACCCTCGCTCTAAAAAGTAAAAATAAAATCTTAAAAAAAGAACCAACCTGTGACACTAAGAGTGCACACAAAAGAATGGATTGAGTACAGCAAACCATTCACAAAAAAGTGGGTAACACAATGATTATCAATGATAAGAGGATAAAATTAATGAAAGATAAAGTCTAGATGAATGAAGGGAAGGAATGAAGGGAAATCTTGGATGAGGGGTACGGAAAGCTGTTAATATGAATAAGTATGTTAAAGAGCAAACTGAATAGGTAGAAGGTCCATTTTTGTGAGGATAAATAATTTCTAGTAGATAGTGGGGAGCTTCTACAGATTCTTTAGCAGAGAATAATGTGATGAAAATAGCATTAAAAAAGATTGATTTGGCTGCCATCTTAGGACAGAATTAAAGTATATAGAGTGTAAAAGTAGGAGGCAATTACAATATGTTGGGCTAACATGGTAAAGGCTTAAGCTACGGGTGATTGTGATACCTACAAAAAAGAATATAGAACTTGGAAATTGATTGAAATATAAGTAGGAAAAAAGTGGGAAGGGTGGAGGATTCATTCAATTATTCAACAAGTATCTACAGAATCCTTTCTATGTACCAGAAAAATGCCAGAAAAATATGCCAGATAACCATAAAATCATTAATGTAAGAGAAAAATAATGCCAGTCACAAGAAGTGAAAAGCTAATAATTTGACTAGGTTAGAGGCAGGAAATAATATAGGATCTACTTTATTTTGGTGTAGTGGATGTAAAAAAGGTACCAGAAGAGAGATGTCTGATAGCCAACCTACATAATACAAAATAAGTCACTGCTGATACAATAAAAACATGGGACTAGGTCATTTATATAGCCTTGCTATCCACTGTTGTCCATGGACCAGTAGTACCAACATAACACTGGAGCTCGTGAGAAATGTAAAGCCTTAGGACCCACTGAATCAGATACATAGTAAAATCCCCAAGTAATCAATGTGCATATTAATGTTTAAGAAATACTGGCATACAGAATATAACCTTCTAGATCTAGGAATTTAGGATTCCTTTCTAGTTTAAATATTCTGGGGCTTTCATCTGGCAGCAGGAGGAGCTCCACAGACTGATTCCCTAGTGAAACAAGCAGAGCTGATAGAAACTGTCACAAACAGCCATTTAAATTATGTGGAAATTGTCCATAGGGCATACAGCAAATGGAGAAACATTTATTCAGAAAACCCACTAAAATACAGTTAAGAACACTGGGAGTCTGTGACAGCTGATCCACCACCTGCTTCATATCCCCAACTCAGCCAGTTCAATGGACAGAAGCTGCACTCTGGGTGGGTGTGGTCAGGAAGAACGTTTCTCTTCAGTCAGCTCCCAATCAAGGATTACTATACCTTACCAGGAAGAGCAGGACACCATCATTTCTTATCCTCTCCAAATATAAGTTTAAGAAGTTAATTTCCTGCTGAGTGCAGATGATAAACTAAGAGTTCCTTCACTCTACCCAGCTCCCACCCAAAGGATGGAGGCCCTACTATAGGAATGGCAAGCTAAGAATAGTAGAGTCCAAATCATCTTCGTCCCAGATCATTCATAAGGCAGACTTCATGCTGGGAGGGGCAAGCTGAGAAGATTAGAGACTAGCACCTTGCCCAGCATTCAGAGAATTGGCTCAGAGACTATGCATGGTCAGGGGTGTGGTGGGGTAGACAAGTGGGGAGAGGCAGTTCATAAGAAAAGAAACCCTAAAGATCTCTTCAAAGGAACTGATTTTATTTGAAACAGAATATGGAAGAGTTCAGACCTAAGGGTAAAACAATAGTTCCTCTTAATTAAGACCGTGTCTATATAACTCTGAAGTCTATACTTTCTCCATAATATTACGCTGTCATTAATAAGGAAATTAAATGAAGAGTTCATGGTATGGAGTGATCAATTAACTATCTTCTCTTTGTCATAACTTCTTAAGTCTCAGATGGTGAAAATACCTAACTCACAGGGATGTTTTGAGAACTAAATTGAAAAGTGTATATAAGCAATCAACCACATTGTCTAGGAGATAGTAGGCACCCAATTAATATAGGCAGATCCCACATTCCTTTCTCCTAAAACAAATTAAATGAACAAAGTGCCATAAATATACCTGTCTGGCATTCTTTGTTTTGAGTATGTGGTTTGCATGAGGTGGCTTTAGTCTGTGTGATGGGTTTGCATAATAAAGCTTTATTCTTCAAAAGTCTTGAAGGCTGGGAAGGTGGCAGTTTCAGGGCATCTGTCTGTGTACTTGCCTAGTTAAAAACAAAAATCAGAAGATAAATAATAAATCAAATAAACCAAAGGAGTTTTCAAAAGCTTATTATAATCTCAGAAAATACTATAATTTCTAAAGAAATTATACTGGAATTATATGGAAGACCTAGACATAAATATTCCAGTATTTAACAAATATAATATTTGTAAAATAGTAATATAGGAATATTTTTATAAAATACTGATTCTAAATATATCTAATTATCAGTTCTGTTTACCAAGAAAAATGCTATTTCTATTGTCAGCCACTGTGGATCAAGTACAAAGCTGGCCAAGTTTAAAATGAGAACTACAATATTTCTACTTGACTAAATTTTTTAAACCTTAGTTTCAAGATAACTAGAAATAACAGAATCACTTATGATCATCTCAGGACTTGAAAAAAAGATGATACGAATGTTATTCCAGAGTTCAGGAAACACTTTAGAAAACACTGTTTTATTCATAAGTTTCTCTCAATATTTATTCTTTTCTTATTTTAAGAGAAAAGAAACAAATATTAAGGAAAAAATGCTTATTTACAGCATAACCTGCAGCAGATAGAAAACAAACTACATTTTATAAATATTTTATCTATAATCTAACTATATTACAAATGCTCCCAAAACCTTTTATGCCTGAATTCTGCAGGTAAGAAAAAAAAAACCTTCAGTAACTACATAGATAGCAAGCTTTCAAAAAAAAATTAAAGTATATAAAAGACCTAATTAAATAACCAGAAAATCCTGAACCTAAACAAAGATTAAATGAGCTCATGAAATTTATTTTATATAATAAAGAATAAAAAAGGGCAAAGTAACTTAGATATATTCACATGACATGATGGAAAATAAATACAGTGGCAATACAAATTAAAAAAAAAAAACTTACATCCCCAATGATTTTCGCTGTTACTGTTGGAACTGCACCTGATACAAGTTAAAATATATACATTTAGGATCTTATACAATCAAACATTAGCATTAAAAGCTGATTATCAGATAATAAACACAAAGTCTCTCATAATAAAAACATGCATTATCTTAATTCAATTCAGGAAAAGAGTAGCATCTGAAGTATAATATGAGAAAAAAGGATCTGGAAATTATGAAAACACTAAAGCCCTAGCAGCCCACAGTGAGCTACCATTCCTAATATGAATGCATCAAACATATGATAATGATCACTGATAGTAAAAAGATAGAGAACCACTATATTCACCTCAAAAAGGCTACATAAATGCGTTCAAATCAAGCCATACCTTGTAAAACGCTGTTAGAATTCACTGTGGGCTGAGCAGCAGGAGCACTTGCTAATGAGACTACATTAGCTATAACTGGAGTTGAATCTTTTCTTAGAGAAGGGGGCCCAGCTGAAGCAGCTGACATCATGGAAATACTTGCTGATTAAAATAAACAAAAAATTTAAAATCTCATGTAATTTATATGTATACCTATAAAAACCAACATCTCAAGGAAGTTAAATAATGCTTTTAAGTTAAATTCTATTGAAGCAGAGTCACTTCAGGACTAACAAGGTTTTTTCTATTTTTTAATTAGTGAAACTAAAAGGTATCCCACGAACTTTATCTTGAGTAACTATGGAGATGATATTTTAAGAGGCCATGTGACTTACAGTGTATGTCCTTTTTATAGTCTCAAATACATTTTTAAAGAAGTCAAGGTGTATATGTCCAATAACAATGTATTAACTGCCATCCTTTCCCATAAAGTTCTTAAAGAAGTTGATTCAATACACTCAGAGAAAAGTAAAAAAACCTTACTTTTACTGGGCTTTAATCTCAGGTGTTAAATAAAAAGGGATCTAAATGTTAATGTCATATGAATAGAAGGAAATTTATGTTTCATGACATTATTGACAATTGTTTAATGTTCCCAATCTGTAGAAGTAGTTAGTCCCCTACACTAATCAAAGACTAAAGTTTAATTCTACCTGCATTGTTTTGTGAAGGTGGGTCACACATACTTTGCTGATTACAGAACATCAAGATACAAAGCAGGTTACAGAAATGTTTCATTTCTCCTCGCCATTTTAAAGACTCACTGAGTTTACCCTGGCGCTTACAACCATCACATTTGGCCATCTGAAAAAGAAACGGAAGACAGTAAAGGAGTAAGAAAAAAGTTATCCTCGGCCTTGACAGAGTAAAATCAGGATACATATAACAAATGAGAAAATTAAATTAGAATTTAGGTCACAAAAATGAAGGTTAACTATCCTAAAGTGGTAAAAATACTTATTTATCAATCAGTGATTTTATACTAAACATACAAGTCATATTATAGACAAGCCAATAAATAGTAATTAAAACACAAAGCAAAATGAAAGACATACCTTCCTCAAAGACTTCAGAAGACAAATTCATTTTAGTTAAATAACTAATGAATAAAATTATAATTTTAAATACTTTAATGTCATAAGACTGTCATGTCTTCTACAAGGAAATTAAAAACAAAAGAAATATAACTTCACTGACATTAAAGTCTTGTAAAATCTTATTTTAATGCTGAAGAACATAATACATTTAATTTTAAAAGTTTAAATGATTAAGTTGTCCTTCATACTTCATCAGAAAATAAAAGAAGGGAATAATGTATGCCCTAACTTGAAAAACCCACAAATGTGAGTTCTATTTACCTGATAGAACAGAACTGTGTACTTGGACATGCATTCTTCACAGCAGAACTCTTCCACCTTTCCCCCCAGATTATTCTGTACCAATTTGGGAGATGTCTGTAAACAATAACTGCACATTTTACAGTGATTTCCCCAGAGTTTTGCCAAGTCATGTTTATAAAGCAATTTGCAACCTAAAAAAATCAGGAAAGATAAAACTAACATTAGGCAGAAATATTAAGTATCTCCATCTTTAAGTTAAATGCCTTTAAAAACAACAAAGTTTCCACACTTGGATCCTCACCAATTAGATCAAGAGATCAACACTGAGGATCAACGCTATCATTGAAAAAGTATTATAGTGCATCACATATAGTAAAATTTATTTAGTAAATCTTTTGTTTTATTTGGGTATGTGATATCACAATGTAAAATGTACTTTTTTTGTGCGTCGTGGTCAAAATGTTTAAGATCCACTAGTCTAATAGGCTAATCTCATGTAGTTTTAGAATAAAACAAAACACTGTAAACATGTAGGATATTCATTTAAGTAAATTAGAAAGTCTACCTCATATTGATTTCTAAATTCAGTTCATTCATATTCAGAAACATATGGCTCCTTAAAACAATAGAAGTAGTATAATCTTAGGATGCTACCAAACTTAAGGAGTACTCTTTAGAATCGCTAAAACTAAAAGATCCCTGTCAACCTAATATCATTATGTTTCTCACATCATCACCATCTTTTGCAATATATTTTGAGAATCTTTTCCTTCATTTTAACATTTATATGATATGAAGGATTACATTAAAAAGTGGAACCAAGTATAACCAAAATAAAAAGTGTTTGGTATTATACAACAACAGAGCAGATAAAACAGATAAATTTACATAATAACAGCTTAAATTATGAACTACTTTTGAAACAACCAACATGTTTAGTAGGTGTGATAATCTCTTTACCTTCACTACAGAATGACTTGTCAGCACCTGAGAATCTTACAGTCTCCTTTACAATTTTCTCAATTTTACAATATTCACACATTGCCATTACATGATTTATTTTCTTATATTCATCAGAACAATTCTTGCCACAGAACTGAAACATTTTACCCTGCAATGAAATAATCATTGAGTATTAATTAAGCATTTGGTTTATCTTACTTTCAAAACAAATAGTGTAATTTTGAGAAATAAAAAGCCAGAAACAATTTTACAGACAGACCAATTTATACTCAAGCCCTTTATCACTTTACCTTATAGTCAAGAAGCTCTGGTTTTGTGCCAAACAGACGATTACAGTGCTGACACTTAAGTTTTACAACACTTCGTGCAAACCCAACATGTTGAGATTGGGCAGCAAGGCGCTGGAGACCAGCTGAAGCAGAGCTATTGATGGAGGTGGGAGAAACAGCAGAGGTGTTACCTCCTCCTGCTGACACTGTTGAACTTCTAGGGATGCTCACAATTACTTGGCCCTGAGACAAGGGCACTACTGAAGAATTCATTCCTGCTGGTTTGTTAAACAAATTCTGGGGGGGTAAAAAAATCAATCTCATCATTTGTTCAAACAAGGAAATACTAAGTATACCAAGCATACTTCTAGGCACCTAAGATACATTTGTGAACAGGCAAAAATCCCTGTTTGAGTGGCTTATACTCGAATGGGGTGAATATCATTTATAGCCACAAAAATAACAATAATTTAACTAATAATCTTCAAAAATAATATCCTCCCAATAGATAACCTAGGTCAGCGATTTTCAACCTTTTTCATCTCATGGCACACATAAACTAATTACTAAAATTCTGCAATACACCAAAAAACATATTTTTTGCTGATCTGACCAAAAAAAGGTATAATTTTGATTCATTCACCCTAGATGGCTATTGTTATATTGGCAGTTGTCATTTTTTTATTTGACAATCTATGGAAAAAGAGGTCAGTGCCCTTGACTAAATAGTCAGGTATTGCATGTTTTATTATTGTGACACACCAGTTGAAAATCGCTGATCTAGGTAATAGTACCATTTAATTTTACAGAGGGCAATTACATGACATACCTCCAAATACAGGATGAACCAAAGAATCCAAGTTTAATAGAACTGAGATAGAAATTTAAGTAATCCAGGCACTAGCAAACACCTAGTAAGTTCACATTACTACTGTGGGTGATTCTTTAACAGGGGAAAGATTCCTGAAGCCATACCTGGAAAGCTACCACACAACTGTAGCTGCAGAAGTTGCGTATACTTCCATCTGACATGGCTAGGTGATACTGAGGGATTGCTGAAGTTTTACAACTGTTACACTGAACTTGTACACCTTAGCAAATCAAAATAAAAACCAATGAGTAATATACACAAGGGTATACAAATGTATGAGAAGATAAGTAAGTATTATTATAAAAGATAGGAAAATTCACAGGTCAAGTTGCAGGAACTGAAACTAAACTTAATCACATTGCATACACACAGAAACTAACTTAACATCAAAACTATATTTTTTAAGTTGTCAGTCTACCCTGAAACTGTAAGATAAATAAGTCTTGAAATAAATCAGGTGTGGATAAAAAAAATACATTGAAGAAGCCATATGAAATTATTTTGGTAAGGACAAATACACTAGTAAGCAAGCAAGTAAACAAACATAAAATAAACAATCAGGTTATAGGTGATATTTTACAACACAGATCTGAAACATTTTAAATTTGCCTTAAAAGTCAACTAAATTTGGTAAAAAACCTGTACTATAAAGGCAAAGCAATAGCCCTGGCTGGTGTGGCTCAGTGGATTGAATGCCAGCCTGTGAACCAAAAGGTCACTGGTTCAATTCCCAGTCAGGGAACATGCCTGGGTTGTGAGCCAGTAGGGGGTGCTCAAGAGGCAACCTCACACTGATGCTTCCCTCCCTCTCTTTCTGTCTCCTTTCCCCTCTCTAAAACTAACTAAATAAAACCTTTTTAAAAAGATACTTAAAGAAAAGAAAAGCAAAGCCCATATTTTTTTCCCAATGATTATATTCACAGTGTTTACAAAACCAATATTACCTGCAGAAGTAACCATTTTAACTCGGTAGGCAGATAAGCAATTAACAGAACAGAAAAGCTCTGTCTTCCCCAAGCTATTGGTATTTTCAATCATTTCTGCTGAGGATCTCAATGACTTGCAAAGTGCGCATGGTGTAATTTTGGCTGATTTCTATTAAGAGAATAAAATAACATTCATTTTTAACTAAATTCTAAGTAAAAGAATAATTCAAGTGTTTGTACTTAACATTGTTGAAATATTTTAAATTAGCAACTTTCAAATTTTTATGACTGCATTCCTCAGATAAATTTTACAAAGAGACTCAGTACACACATATTTCTGATTTTGTGTTTGTGTTTTATACAATATGTCAGCTTGTAAACTAGATGCTCTCTCATTCTTACTTCATATAAAACTAAAAACATCCCAGTGACATAGGTAGTATAATACCCTTTTACAGACAAGAAAATGGACTCTAGGAGTTTAACTACTTTCCCCAAAGTAAAACTCTGTTTGAACAAAAAGTCTGGGAATCAAACTGTAATCTGCTTTACTTGTAAATCCAATCTGTGTCTATACTACAGCATATATTAATATGTGAGAAATTTAACAGGTATTGACTAAATTATAATAAAATAATTTAAAACTAAGATGTTTCTAACTGTTGCACCTTCTCTTATAGAATACTGAATCCAAGTAAGTTTTAGTACTTGATACAATCAGGGAAACATTTGAAAAAAAAGATAAAACATACAAAGATGCTGTTGGTTTTTTCCCCATGAGAGCAAAAACAAGAAGTTCCTAAAGGAAGCTAAGCCCTTTTAGTGTGTTTGTACGTTAATCAGAAATAAATGGAAACGATGTATGTTTAAAATTCCAGAACCACTGCAAAGTTTTAAGAATAATTTAAATAAAATTTCCCAATCAACATTATCAAATTCACAAATGTTGGTTGACTGTACAAAAATTCACTATTCTTAGGAAAGAATTATCAGCAAATGCACTCAAACAGGAAGCCATTGTAAAGTTTAAAATGTAAAAAGTTCTTGCTATTCCTTTGGGTTTATCAATTTCAAAATATAACTTCTGATCAAAATTTACTAATACAAATCAAGTACAAAACTGCAATAGACATTACTCATACAAGAGTTCATTCAATTCATCCTCTACAAACCTCAAATTCACAAAATAATATATAACCCATATTTATTTTTTCTTATTTCATGAAGGGAAAAAAAAACCTTTCAAACAATTAATGGTAAGATTTTTATTTTCTAAATTGCAATTTCCACCATATGCATTTGATTTCAAGAATACATATGCAATGGACTTAACCCTACAAAATAAAAAAAGTGTGTGTATATAAATGTAAACTAACATACATTTCAAAGATTAGAAGGCTAATAACACCAAAAGGATGGTATTTGGGTATCTCTGAGAGATGCATTATTTTTTGTCTTTGTGTGCTTGTATATTTTCAAAATATTGTTCAAAAATATGAATCGTCCTGGCTGGCGTAGCTCAATGGATTGAGCACGGGCTGGGAACCAAAGTGTCCCAGGTTCGATTCCCAGCCAGGGTACATTCCTGGGTTGCAGGCCATAACCCCCAGCAACCGCACACTGATGTTTCTCTCTCTCTCTCTCCCTCCCTTCCCTCCCTAAAAAATAAATAAAATCTTTAAAAAAAATATGAATCGTGTATGAAATAAAGTCATACCTAAACACAAATGCATGAATAGAAACATATGCTACTTATAAAACTCTTGTTATAAAGTTAAAAGGCATTCATTCAATAACTACTATTTGTATATAAAAATACTAATTAAGCTAATAGTAAGATTTTATATTTTTGTGATGTTTTCATAGATACCACCAAAAAATTTAGATGCCCTCAAAATGAACAATATCATAAGGATTAAATATGGCCATGTACCTGCTTATATGCTGTGACACATGTTGAACTACAAAACTTCTTCGACTGCCCCTCTATCTGAAGCATGTGGCATTGCCCAGAGCCACTGTAGCAGTAACCCCCACAGTTCTCACAACAGTTCATGGTTAGGTTGTTAGCAGAGCGAAACTTAGAGAAGCAGGCATCACTGCAAAGTTTATGTACCACATTTTGGTAATTAACTTCATGTCGAATCTAGGAATTAAAAAATAACAACACACAAACAAGCAGAAACCATCAAAAGCTGTTCTTTAAACACAAAACATTATACTCCTCCCCCCCAAAAAGTAAAAAGAATAACTTACAACAGCATTCTTCTGACACATGCTGCATTTGGTTGAAATGCTATTAGTATTTATGGTAACCACAGGTTTTCTTTTCAGTTCGTACGTTGACAAACATGACTGGCTGCAAAAATCTTTACTAATGGTGGTATTTTCAAACTGGGCACTGATCACATCCTTTGGATTTAAAATGTCTCTAAAAATGATAAAATAAGCCACAGTATAATTCACATTTTTTTTCCTTTTTGTAAGCTAAATAAAACAGGCAATTACACTACCGGAAAAGGTCACTGACATTTAACATCAGAAAACCCGGGTTTTCTTGGATAAACTGATAAATTGCTTTGACCCTTAAGTTCTGTTCTATAAAACAGACCTAATACAGACTTACTTCATAAAACTGTTGAGAAAATCAGTATACTGAGTTTACAGATTAAAAGGATATATATAACAATTATCAGTCATTATCTCTAGTAGGTGAAATTTAAAGAGATTTTTAATTTTTTTCTTTAGGCTCTTCTGTATTTTCAAAATATTCTGAAAATTCTGAGAACCACTATCTTTTAAAAGTAAAAACACATTTCAAACTACACTGTATATTCTGGCATAATTATATAACATTGAACATTTCCATATCTAAATAATTTACTTTGTAGGCATCAGTAGCAAAGGCAATAAAGATTAAAATCCTATTAAGGCTTGCTACCACTCCACCCTGTATCTCACCACAGACCAGTCTTCCTACATTGTAAGTTATCAGATAGTTTAAGTGTAAAGCATTTGTAAAACCAATTTTTAAAAATACCTTGATAAAATTTTCTAGATAATGTCTTTGCCCATGAGTACATATTCACATGACAGTAAATAGACTGTGTTCTACACTGACTGGTGTGGTTCAGTGGGTTAGACATTGTCCTTCAAAGTGAAAGGTTGTTTGTTAGATTCCCAGTCAGGGCACACACCTGGGTTGTGGGCCAGGTCCCCAGTTGGGGGATGAGCGAGAGGCAGCCAACTGATGACTCTCCCAAATCGATGTTTTTCTCCTTCTCTCTCCCTCCCTCCCTCCCTTCCCCTCTCTCTAAAACATAAATAAAATCTTTAAAAAATTGTGTTCTATTCAACCCTGAATCTTTAGAAAAGTATACTAATAAAGTACTTTTTAGAAAAGATTACAAATATCTCTGCTTCAATAAAAGATAATAGTAAACAAAATGGGAATCATCCCAAGAAATACCTGATACTGAACTGTGCTGCATTATACAACTTCATACCTTATCTTCTATACTTCCAGACTACGTTGTATATTTTTTTGCCTTTACATTTTAAATTAAGTTTTACTGTATTTCATTTACAGGGGTATTTATTGAGAAGTTGTACTGAATAGGCACTCACTAAACTGTAAAGATATGGTGCAAGCATGCACTCAAGGAGCTCTAGTATACTAGGACAAATAGGCAAATGATATATAAAATACCACTACAAAAGCATTCTTAAAATATAAAAGAGTAGTGTAAAAATTTTGAAAAAATATGTATAATGTACTAAGCAGAAATAGAAATAAAGAAACAGTTATTTCAGACAGTCAGTGTCATGAAAGGCTACCGAAAAGAAGATGACATTTGAGCTGGAGCTCAAGTAGAAATTTTCTAAAAGGTTAAGGAGGTAAGAAATGGGAAACAGTATGAATCAGGCAATGGAAGTATAAAACAAAACATAAAACAAAGTATATCTCAGTTGCTCTCCAGTACGCTTAGTGCCCAATTACATTACATCTTAATTTGTAGATTACATGCTATGCCAGAATGAGGAACAATCTCATTAGGATAGTAAGAATTCAGAAATGGTGTGGACAATCCCAATACAGTTATTTTCTTCAGTGCCATCATATCAAGAAATCTAGTCTTTCTAATAGTATCAGCCAAATTACCCTACAATTTACTACCTCTTTTGTGTAGGATTTGAGATACATTTTTAAAAAAGAAATCATCAGGTCCCTATGACAAAGGAAACCTAGAAATTAATGACTAGCCAAAATATATTCAGTTTAAGTTAAATCCAAGATGCTAAGATATATGGTTAATAAAAGATTAAGAAAAATAAAAATGTTATTTCAATGACTAAAAGTTTCTTTCAACCTAAGTGATGCTCCTATAAAAACAACAGTAACTATCAGGAAGAAAATCTTTTCTATCTCCAGCTATTCAAATTAAACTGAAATTATTCTTATAGAGATAGACTTACAAATTAAATCTATTTACCTATATGGATTATGGGGGGAGGATAGTACCTGTGCCAAAATTAACCAGCTATGTGACACTGAGCAATCTCTTAAATTCTTAGAATATAATTTCCTTATATTTAAAATACAATCCAATTCAACAATTTTATAATCAGATAACCAGATTATTCCAAACTATTGTTAATGACTGTGTAAATAAGAGTGGAAAAAAGGTAAAGTGGTGAACAGGAGAAGAAGGAGCAGTAGTAGCTCAGCAACTGAAATAACATACAAAGAAAAACAAGACTGATTAGTGTTTTGAGGACTGAGGCTTAGAAAAAAGTATAATGTAAAATAAGAAGGGGAAAAGTAAGAAAGAGAAATGAAGAAGAAAAGGCTGAGGTGATAGGCAGGTAAAGAATACCTACCTGAACAAAGAATTGAAAGGGGGAAATAAATAAGAATAAAGGATTAAAAAAAAAAGCAGCATAACAAAGTGAATGAAGAGAGAGAACGGTGAAGAGTCAAGGAATGACAGGATGAAAAACATGAAAAAATGTATGGATGAGATTAAACAACAAAAAAAGAAAAATGCAATCTTAAAGAATAATTAAATTACATAAGACCAAGACAGATATGACAGATAGGTAAAAATGACCTGTCTCCAGATAACACTAGGCAAACACTAAAGATCAAAGGGACATAATAAATTTAGATGCAATAACATAGAGGGTGGGGCAAAAGTAGGTTTACAGTTGTTTGTATGGAAAATAATAGAATGGATATACAAAATAATAATATAAGAAGAAACTGTTTCTCATACAACTGTAAACCTACTTTTGTCCCACTCTGTATGTAATCAAGAAATTAAAAAACAAACAAAAAAAGAGTATGCATTTTAAAATTTCTCTTGAGTTTTCTATGGTTATTTTGAAATTCACTCAGAAATCTTTGACAAAAGTATCTATGACTATTATTATGAAAAGAAAAATATCGCTAAAATTAAAAAAAATGCTGATCCATAAAGAATTAAAGAAACAAAAAAAGTTATTATGTGAAATTATTTCATTACAAAATAAGAAACAGAAAAAAACTATAAAAATTATAATTTTCAAGTTGATTTAATTTTAGCATCAGATGATTAATATACCAGAATATAGATATTAGATATGTGGTCTATTAAAGGGTCATTTTTAAAAGCATGTTTCATAATTCAAACAGTATAAAGAAGTTTTTTTTTGCTAATTAAACTTCAAACATAAAGAGATGTGCATATGACTAACTTTCAGAAAAACACCTAACCATATTCGAATTTCTTTTAAATGTCTTGTCTATGTTTTTTTCCAACTGAACCAGAAGAGGGAGCATTTTTTTTCCATTTCTAGACAGAGAAAAAGGGCTGTATCCTTATGAGGAACTACACACACAAATATCTAAATTAATAAATTATAGTTTGCATAGCTTAATAACAGAAGCCAAAGTGTTTCAGAACAAGAGCACTATACATCTTTTTCTGACTTAAAGTTTCTATCAATTACCTTACAAAATTAGCCAAAATTAGTTGATATTATTCCAATACATCAGGATGGTCTTATTAGGTCTAAGGTTGTACATACTTTTCTGTTGTTAAACACTGAAATGGAACCTCTGAGGTAGTTTAGAGACACTGAAAAGATAAATTTATATATATTTATATACTTGAATCCATTTGAAGAAGTGTGTGTATATGTATACTTGAATCCATTTAAAGTAGTATTAAATGAATTGCAATTATATAATAGGAAATATTTGTTGGGTTTAAGTATCTATTGCCTAAGTTAAAACCAAAATATTGTGGCCATATAATACCCCTGAAATGATATAGTTTTTGTTTTATAAAGCATCTTAACTAACAAGCATGAAAAGATTAGTTTCAAAAGCATATCTAATATATAAAAGGCACATAATTTTAAAGTTAAAAGAATGCAGAGTACCTGGCATGCAGAAAAAATGAAAGCAAGTATGTTACTTGTTGGTACTAAATAACGTGGTATTTCTCAAAAAAACATGGAAATGTAGAAAATTAAACAATACATAGATAAGAACAAAGTATTTTAAGGAATAACAGAAGATAATTTAGAATTCTGCTATACTTAGAGCAACTTGAACAAGTTTTCTTAGTGGGAGGAGGTGGTGGGCGGGCAGGTGGAACTGTATATCCAGTGAGGCACAATGTAGAGCAGAAAAGCTGTGTGGACCCTTTCCTCTGATAAGCAGTTTGCCCCTTCTGGAGGATTTTTTTACACCCAGAACAGGAAACTCGAACAGCTGTGGCTGGAACTGAAGGAAGCATTTTATTCATGCCAGATGACGCCAGAGGAGGCTGAAAGCCAGTAGTCAACTGTGGAGCTTAAAAATAGAAAAAAATTGCAAGAAAAATGTTTTACTTTTACCATGAATTTTAAGTAGTCATCTTTCTTTCTCTTCTTGAACTAGTCTTGAAACCCAATACGAATTATGCAATACACAATTAAAGCCATTCTAATATAGCAGAGAGAACTGCCTAGTGTACTAATATAAGCAGATACTTCTTCTCACCCATATTGGTCAGAATAAATAAGTATAATTCATTCAGTTCTGTTTCTTACCAAGAGGACTGCCACTGACTGAAAACACAGCACTAATTTTCAGTTCCCCCTCTTGAGTTTTTTGCGGCTGGCCATGACTAAACTCCTTAAAAAAAAAGAGAGAGAGAAAATAAATAAATATATTGAGGAAAGAATAAATACAATGTATCCAAAGAAATCCAGACATTGAAGACATTTTACTATAGCTATATAGGGGTGGAAAATGTTTATTTACTACATTACCAGTAATAAAAAATAACAGCAACAAAATATAATTGTAATAAGGGAATAAGTTAAAGGAGCTAATTAGCCTATAGTACTACCAGATATTTGCATATTATTTTTAAAAATTCTTAATGTTATTACAGTATTTTAAGTTGCTGGTTATCTATTATAAAAGTAATACACACTTACTATACAAAATTTAGACAAGTAGAAATAGGAAAAACATTCTAATTATATTTCTATAACCCCAAACAACCACTGTTATTCTTTTGGTATATTTCTTTCCAGTCTTTTCCCCTCCTGTATTCAGAGGTTTTATTTCTTTACATGGTTGTAATTATACTGGATATACCACTATTATAAAGATTTTTTGATCATTTGAAATCAACTGAGGATTTGCTTATTATTAAATATTACTCCAAAATAACTTCTAGTGGCTAAATATCAGTGTTTTTTAAATTGGGGTCCAAGAGTTCTTGAGGTCTATAGATATATACTGTAGGGAGTCTCAGAATTCTGAAAGAGTATTTTTTAAGACAGTGTCTTTATTTCAGTGACATGTTTAGTAAATGTAAATGTTTCAAATCATAACCACATACAGCTGAGTTACACTACAAGTTTTCAGTGCTGCTGTTTGCTTTTACACTTAATATTATTGCACTGTGAAACCCCAAAGTGGTAGATTAATTCACTGTTTATCACAACGAAATTTGCAAAACACTGCAAAATTTCCTGTTCTTGGAATTCTCAGGAAACTCCAACATATCCCCTTTCTTTGTGGTGAGGGTGTCTGCACATTACTCAAGTTCAAGAAATACTGATATATTGTAATAGACATAGATTACACAGGAAAGAGAATGGAGTGAAGTGAGTGAGGCACCTGCCTCAGGCATAAATTAAACATCAAAAATCTCAGTAATTAAGGTAAAAGAATATGTTAATGCAATATTTTTTAATCAAGAATGTAAAAATCCATGATGAACATAACACCAAAACTCCAAATAAGTAAGGACAGACTCAGTATTGCTGATTTTCCTTTGGACTCAGGCTCCATCCAATTTGATGGCCATGTACAGCATTGAGGTTATATAACCTCAACCTCATGTTGGTCCATTTGTTTCCACACATTTGGTTTTATCAGTAATTCCATGATACATATCTTTGCAAATACTCATATTCTTATTTTTAGAATTAACTCCTAAAGAAAGGATCCTTAGAGTGGAATTACTAGGTAAACAGGTACACAACAAATGTTCTAGATACACAATGACATATTGTTTAAAAATAAAAACTTAATTTTATTTATTCCAGTAATTTGTGGGGGAAAAGCCATTTAAACGTCTTTTGTCCACTGGTGTTTCAATTTGAAATTCTTTTTTACTATCCATTTACAAAAAAGTACTGTAATGTTACAGTATTAACCCTCTGTAGTATCTGTTACCAACATTTTCTATGTACTTTGAAGTTAAAATTTTATGGACTGAAATTTCTTTTTATGTCAAAAAGCTGACATTTTTACCTTTGTGATTCCTTCTATTTCTAGCAAAGTTCTACTTCCACAATAAAACAGTAGGAACATGGTTTCATTGTTTATAATATAGTCCTTTAATCCAGAGGCTAACAAACTTTACCTGCAAAAGGCCAGATACTAAATATTTTCAACTCTGCAGTGCCCTAATAGAGTAAAAGCATCCAGAGATAATATATAAATGAATGACTGTGGCAATGCTCCAATAAAACTTTATTTACGGAAACCGGGAAAAACAACAACAAAAAAACAAACACAGAGGGCAGGCTGGATCTGGCCCATTACTGACATTTTGCCAAATCCTGCTTTAAATCTGGGATTTATCTATTTTGATGTATAATAGATATTTTTTTATTTCTCTGAATACCTGGTAAATTTCTTCCATTTGCTATTAACATATCAAATTCCTTTAAAAATGTCTCTTTAGTGGCAATCTCTTCTGTATCATTATTAGCCTGACTGGCTTTATGAAACCACACTATTCTAATGAAAATAACTGTGAGATGTTTAACCAATCAATAGAATTTGCCACTATCAACCTTTCTATTTTTTAGAAGCTACGTGTAATGTGTGTGTACATGCTTATCTATTTTTTAATACAACACAACCCACTGATAATAAATTATATAAAAACTATACCTTAATGAGGAATAACTGATATCTTATTTTTAAAAAATGTCTTACCATTCATTCAAGTTGTCTTTTATCTGACATAATACATTTTAGTTGCTTTGCTGTAGGAAACAGTGTTATCTTCTCATATTATCTAACTGAGAAACTACTAATTTATAGAATATGGGTATCTTTTATTTAATTAATATTCAACTAGCTATTTCACTCAACTTTCGTGAATTCTACTAATTCTCTAATAAAGATCCTTACCAGCAAATGATGATAATTTTGTCTCCCCTTTTCCATTATTTCTTCTAATTTCTTTAACATGTTTTGGGTCGAAATCCAACAAGAGTTAAATAATAATGCAGAATCAGTAATTTTGTGTTCTTTTAGTAATTATAAACAGTAGATTTCCATCATTTTAGTTTTAAATTCAATGACTGTTATTGATCTGAAGTAGATATTTCCTTACCATGATCAAGAGAGTATCTATTATAAGAAATGCATAGTGAATTACATGAGATGTGTTCTGGCATCTATATGTTTATATATAGTATTACTTGACCTGTTGGTGAAGGTATATATTAAAAGATTTTTTAATATTAACCAATCCTGATATTCTTATGTTACATAGTATTATGCAAATTTAAAGTAAGAAAAATGTAATTTCAGGAAAAAATTGGCATACTTTAATGGTCTCCCATCAGCTCTCTTGCTTACTGTCAGTGACAATCATTCCAAACTTTTGACACATTCCATAAGCCTCAAGGATGTATTACTTATGTAATATAGTAAAATAAGTATATACCTTAAGTACTCTGTTTATACACTCCACAATGCCTTCAAGGTAAAATCATGTTTATTAAGAATCCCCTGACAATGACTAAGTTTACAAACATTAATAACAAATCAATGACTAATAACTTGAGAAGTAAAAATGTGATAACCTAAAAGCTTTCAGAAGCAGAATAACAGGTGTCAAAACAAAACAGAAAATTTCTTTACCAATATTTTTAACTTCCTTTGTTTACCAAAAAGAAGATCCATATCAGTATCTCAAGAAAGTATTTTAGAAATGAAGAACTCAGTTCTTATAGCCAAGTAAACTTGGTATGACTCAAAATAGCCCCAACATGTAATACTGCATTCTGATTCCCAAGACTATAGGGCTTACTACTGTGACAATTTGCTTTCCCATTCTAATCCATTTATTATATGAAAGATTATAGATTAGCTCTCCTTTTATTATGAGCAAAAATAAAAGATCATGATTTGCCCTGGCTGGCATAGCTCAGTGGATTGAGCACGGGCTGCGAACTAAAGTGTCGCAGGTTCGATTTCCAGTCAGGGTACATGCCTGGGTTGCAGGCTATGACCCCCCAGCAACCGCACATTGATGTTTCTCTTTCTCTTTCTCCCTCCCTTCCCTCTCTAAAAAATAAATAATAAATTTAAAAAATATTTTTTAAAATAAATAAAAAATAAAAGATCATGATTTTAATGTAACATTTACTGAATTTCCAGCTTTTAAGACCTATCGAAAAAGGGAAAAGGATAAAATAAGTTCTCTGGCTCTCAAAGTTTGTATTTTAAAACCTCCCCTAGGCCTTTTAAAAAAATTATTTACAGAAGGATTGGTAGACTAATAATAATAATAACTTGATTATGGTCCCAGATTGTCTCCTTGAGTAAAACTAACTTAATTTCTATGAACCTCAGTTTCATCATCTACAAATGGAGTTATTATCGTCTACTCAGGCCTTCTGAAATAAGAGGATGAAACAACACAGTACATGTAAAAGCATCTGTAACTATAAAAACACTACTGAAAATATCATGGTGGTATGCAATGGGATTTAAATGAAGAAATGAAACTAGGAAGCCAAATGATGTTATGCCAGTAACAGAGACAGGAAGATAACAACTAACAAACCCAGAAAATCATAACAGAATAATCAAGAGCAAATAAGTAGAAGTAGTGAAATTTATCCACACACATTTCAGTACTTAGTGATTTATGCAGGAAAGTAAAGAAATTAAAACTAAAATAAATCGTGTAAAAAAGAGAATTAGGGAGTGAGCTGAAAGGAAATCTGCAAGTTAAGCAAAGAGAAAAGCCAAGGGAAGTTTTGACACACTGCCATGAGCTAAAGCTATGATCTTATTAAATCATGAGAAAAGCTACTACTAGTAATTAATGGTCAAAACAAAAACAAATCTATCAGTATTTTATGAGCCTCAGGTTAATAGTACTGTTTTATTATAAGAAAATGATACATTGGAACTCCCTTTTCCAATCTATGGGAAATGAATGAGTGATAAAGCATTAGGCAGTACTGAAAAGCAAGGAATACAGATTTCCAATGGTCATGGGAAAGAAATACCTAAAAGAACAGGACAATGAAGAAGGAAAAGGAAAGAGGGAAGGGAAGGGGAGGAGGGAGGAATACAGAGAGGTAGGGAAATAGGACAGAAGAGGAGGAAAAAGAAAAGAAAGAATCATAGTTTAGCATGAGGTCTCCTGAGAGATTTCTGGAAGAATTATCAAAGATCTGCTCCTCCAGGATTGGTGTAGCTGATAAAGAGGACTTCTCAGAGAAAAGGAGCTTTACCCACCCACACGCTGGGATGCCTTATTGTAGGGTCACGATGAAGAATGCTTCTGGACCTTGTATCCAGGACCTATACACATTCCTGCTTGGTTTTCAAGAGTCCAATCAATCAGGTGGTGAAAGCCTTTGGGGAAATTCTTCCCCATAATCACAATGAAACCTCAAATTCAGTGTTTTATAACATAATATTACATTCTGAATAGAGTAAAAAAAAAAAGATGTTTCTTTGTCCTGACAGTTCCATCTTACAGTATTTACCAGCCGCTAGAACCTCTGATTACGTTCAGAACAGTAGTATAAATAATCCTTCCTGATGTCCTCTTCTCCAATATATTAGGTCTTTGCTATAACTGCCTTTTCATCCCAAGAAGAGTGTCACTGACTCAAGTACAGCAAGAATAGGATGCCTCTGGTACCCCACCATCATTATGATTTCTTATGGATTTCCCATGTCCACACAGGGGTATACAAAGAGACAGGAGATGTGTCCTGTACATGTATGTGGTTGTACTTTTCTGAGGTATACATTGCCACATGAAATTTTTCTAGATGCCAGGACATTTCCTTATCCCTAATTCAGGTATCCAAGGTCTCTATTTTGCCTGTTTTTATTAAATATGCTTTCCATCTACCTTCTATTCAAATATTTTAATGTTCCTTCTCTATCATCATCTTTGCAGCCCTTTACAATCATACCCATCCAACTCCTACAGTTTCATCATCATTAGTCTACACAGCTACCTTCCACTGGCCATCAAGAAATGCTTGCTTAAATGAATGACAATCTGACCCTACAAATCACCTACATCTATAAATCACCTATTCTTCTATCTCCTTACTCTAAAACAGTGGTTCTCATTAACAGATGATTTCCCACCCCCAGGGGACACTTGGTAACATCTGGAGACCTTTAGTGGGGGTGAGGCATCTAGGAGGTAGAGGCCAACTTTACTGCTAAATATCCTACAGTGCACAGGACAGCCCCTCACAATAAAGAATTATCTGGTCTAAAATGTAGTAGTGCTGAAGCTGAGAAACCCTGCTTAAAGACATCTGAATGAAAATAATCTCTTACACAGAAGTCTCACATTCTCAATGCCCCCTAGTATAATGGGATGATACGGAAGGATAAGCTGTCTTCATATAAACGGTCATTTCAGAGAAATAGCTAATTCATACTATCTTTACTTTCTCAGCCTCTGAATTAATTAGATCTGTATAAAACATAGGTCACCCTCAAATAATTGCTGCTACTGTATATTCATCCCTTGTTCCCCTTCCAACATTCCAAAATGATTACAGTACCTGATTTAATTTCTTTCTTCCATCCCCACTACTGTAACCTCATTAACTGCATGAATAACTTTGCCAACTTACAGGATCTCTGACTTTTACAACCAGAATTACACTAAAATAGCAGAGCTCTATCCTTACCCTTATCACTCAAAAGACCCCAAATTTGGTCTATCCCTTATTATCCATCAAAGCCTTCTTTACTTTCTAGTCACTGATCCAATGAACTGGTTCTTCAATCAATTAACCCTTCCAAAAATACCCTGTCCATTATTCCCTCCTGAAAAACATTTAAATCCATTCATAGCCTGTACTTCATTAACAGAAACTTCAAAGTTTTATTACATTATATAAACTCAAACCATAAACTCATAAACCTTTAGCCACATTCTCTGTACTAAGCTCTAATCCTTGAAGACTCACACTTTCCCTAATTCTGCACTGAAATTGTAAAAATCAGGGAACAGTGGTATTTAGGAACAAAGTAGAATAATAAATAGCCTTAATTACTACTCAGGAAACATTTACTATAACTCTTGTTGATTCCTTAGCATTATTCTCAAAAGAGAATTCAAACTGCCTCAACCTTCATTAAGAGTCTCCTCTCACTCTGTCAACAAACTACTTCACTTCTTAATCAACAACTTCCGCTCTCAAATGAATAATTCATGTGTGAAAGGAAAAGAAGGGGAGAAAAAAAAGGTGAAATGTTTACTTGAGCATTGTCAGGTTCATCTTTAATTTTGTCTAGTAGTCCCTGCTGTGGTGCCATTGCTTTGTCATACTCATCATCCAAAGGTTCTTCTTTAATTCTAATATTTGATGCAAAGGAATTCCCCAGTTCCGAACCAATGGATTCTTTATTGGCAAATGGATAGCTGGAATCCTAAAACACAATATAAAGGATTAATAAATATTCAGATTTTAGAATTATTCCTCTTCAGGTTCAACACCCAAAGAAAAACTCGCTGGAAATGAAGAATTCTACGGACAGTCATCAGAGTCCCTAAGCCTAAAAAAGTAAATGTGAAATGTCTAAATATCAAATACAAATAGAATCTAATAGCTAAGACTTCTTAGAACATCTCCAAAGATGCCCTTTCCAAAATAATAAAGCAAATAAAAAAGTCAGTACTCCACCTACTACATATAGTTACAGTTTAGAAAGTGACATTAAGAAAACTTTGACACTTGCCACAGTTACAGCATTCTACATACACACTGAAAACTTACCCTAAAGTTTGTTTCTGGGGTTTGTGGTAAATGAGTATGTAATGTTTCTTCAACTTGATTAGCTATTGAAAGAAAAACAAAACAAAACAAACACATGTATATGAATAATAAATCTTATCAAGAGTGACCTAAAAAGCTATCATTTGATAATCACCTCGCTTTTCCAACAAAGATGCTCATTAGCATGAGATGGGTCCCCCAAAAACACTCAACGGTAGTTTCATTCAAAGTAAACAATCTGGCCCCATCTAACTCTTAGCCTTACCTCACACCTTTCCTTGCTTAAACCTAAATAAAGTAACTTTATTCACTATGCTCTGAAAATTACTTGTGTTTGTTGTTCTCCATTTCTGCTTATATCACTGCAAATTCCCTCTATCTATCCTAATCTTTACACAGTCTTCCAGACACAGCTCAGTTCAAAATTCACCTCTCCTCTATAAAACCACTCCTGGCCAGTAAGTTAAAAATCATCTCTAAGAATACCTAAAACACTATTTCAGTTATCTGAAGGAAATTTTCATGTACTACCTTATGACAAACTCTTCCACCACTGTCTTTAATTATAAATTAAATCTTATGCTATTCAACTGTTGACTGACACTTCTAATACTTGACTTGTCCCTTCTAATACTAGACATTATGACCCTTGAGGATAAGTACCTTCATAATACTCAATATCCCTATAGGGAATACTAAAAATATATACTGAGTAATATAGTATACCCTTGCACAGCCTTCTACGTAATGGATACTTAAATTAATTGTTGTTTTTAACAATACTAATGTATTCTTTTTACTGTATTTTTGCTAGTACTGTCAGAAGAAATTTAAGGGTTGGTAAATTATACCTTACTTTCCTCCCTCACATCCACTGAACACTTATTGAAACATTACTATTTTCACTGTACCCAAGAATACAAAGATGAATCAGAGATACAATCTGACCTTCAATAAATTCCTAGACCAGTATGTAAGGCAGAAACAAATAAGAACTATAATACTGTGTGATATGAACTATAAAATAATGAGATATGAGCAAAATGCTATGAAAATACAAATAAGGAAAAATTCATTCTTGATGTAAAAATGTTAGGTATGACCACAGTGTAGAAGTTATATGAATTAAGGCATTGCTGGATAAAAAGTACTTTTACAGGCATATATACAAAGAGAGAAAAGGGCATGCAGGCAAATGGAACAGTAAGAGAAAAAGGAGGCATGAGGAAAATATACGATATATTCAAGAATGGAACTAGAGCTAATGTATAGGGTACACTGAGCAAAAAGGCTCAAGAAGAGTCTCAAGAAACATCTAAAACACAAAATAGAGATATTATCAAAAAGAAAAATCCTTCCTAATTTGGTGGGACAGCAGTTTGAATTAGTGCTTACAGCACAAAGAAGTTAAATCCAACTTCAGGTTCCAATGTTCAACCAAAGAAAATGAACAGGTGATTCGAGTATCTTGCCTTCTCATCAAAATATGGCAACCAGGGGAGGGAGAAATGAGGTTTAGAGCTATTTTTCAACCATTTATACCATTACCAAAAGTTACAGGGAGAAATTCACTCTGCGAAGAACAAGGATAAAAGAGAAATGACAAGCTTACAATGAATTGAACTGTTCCCACTTCCCTTAGC
Organism: Phyllostomus discolor; assembly: GCF_004126475.2. Classification (NCBI taxonomy): domain Eukaryota; kingdom Metazoa; phylum Chordata; class Mammalia; order Chiroptera; family Phyllostomidae; genus Phyllostomus; species Phyllostomus discolor. The sequence goes on along the minus strand of NC_040907.2, from coordinate 23,068,048 downwards.
ATCAGAAGTGTTAAAAGCTTTATTATTATAAGTATGTCATTATTTATTGTGTTTTATTGCTCTATTCCAACAATTATTACCTGCTTTATCAAAAAAACTGCTTTTCAACCTTGAATCCAACTCTTTATGGGGTTTGTCCAACTGTTTTTCACATTCATAAGTTAGGTCTCTATTTTTCTCCTTTCCAGAAAATGTCTCTTTGTTGTTTTCTCTTACTAGACTAAAATCTTTCGGTATTGATTTAAAGACAGAAACCTGATCAAACTGTTTGGGAAAGTCTTTTTTTAATTTATTTTGAATCTCTATTTCATTTTCATTGTCTGATTCATGCTGTGTGACTCTTCTCTCTACTTCCAAGCTATCATCAGTATGAACTGAAGAAACAAGATTGTCCTTTGAACTAAAATCCTGTTCATCCTCATTGTCACTACCAACGACTGGAATTCCTGCAAGATCCCCAGAGTTCAAAAAATAATCATCTTCATCCAGCAATGAATTTTCAGATCCTGTTTGATTCGGCATTCCATAAGACATGCTGTCAAGGGTAGGAGTTAAGTTGTGGTCTATATCTTCAGACATTTCTGTATCCATGATACCACCACCTTAAAAAGTAAAATACTGTTTAGACAAATGATAATGCTAAAGTTGACCACATTTATAAGGCCTGTCTGGTATTTAAACAAATATTTATATTTTTCTTTCCAAACAAAATATAGATATTACTGCAATATTCAATTAACAGTTTGAGACGGTGTGACATATTTGACTATCCCTATGTGACAGATACGGAAACAGGGACCTAAAACTTGAGAAACTATTTTTAGTTAGGAAGAAAGGCAATGCGATATAGAAAATAGTACCTACTTTAGAATCAGACATACCTGTGTTGAAATCACAGCATGATCACTGAAAATTTGTGACCCTGAGAAGTAAACTCTCAGGTTTTTTTTTCTATAAAGCAGTGTAATACTAACCTTGGAAATTAATCTATAATGAGGATTAATGGTAGTGTATATGAAGGACCTACTAACGGAGTGACTGATACATAGAAAAGAATAAGAAAGTGACAATTACAGCTACTACAATGATTATTCTGGGGACCTAATATTAGAAATCAGGTAGGTCCCCTGGTCTCAGAGTCCCAATTTCTCTGCATTAACTCTAATAAACACAGCAGTTGATGTTTACAATAATAATATTTAAACATTAAAATAAAATTTATTCAAGCTAAATAAATTTAAGAAACTGTTTACTAGTCAAAACTGTGTGCTCAAGTCTCTCTTATTCCAAAATAAAACCAAAAAACCCTTCAGGCCTTGTATTTCTCTTGCCCTCATTCACCTTTCCTTCACAGTCAAACTTCGAGGAAAAAAAAAAGTCTACATTGGTTTGTTTTTATTTCATCTTAATCCTTTGAACGAATTCAATTTGGTTCCCAATTTTGCATTTGAAATGCTCTCAAGAAAATCATCAATGATCTCCTAATGGTCAAATCCATTATGATTTGTGCAGCAAACCCATTACAGGGTGTATCGCTCCTGGATAAAATTCCTCTGGTTTCTTTGACACTGTATTTCTTTCTACCTTTCTAAACAGCCTATTAATTCATTTCATTCTCCTCTTCCTATATGCACTCAATATCAGCTTTGCTCCAAGATTCTAGTTTTATTCTCATTTTATACACTTGGACTATTTTATTTACCATCATAGCCTTGACTTTTGCTGCTGACCTCCTAAATACTTTAGCTTAGACCCAAGAGTCAGATTTCTATATTCTTACAGGTCCCCTCTAGGGACCTCCAACTTAGTACCTCTAAAACCAAACTCATCCTGTTTCCATTTCAAGCATATGCTTCTTGCATTTCCCACACCTGATTAACAGTATCACCAAACCAGAAGTTTGATCAACAGAAAAAGAGAACACTCCAATTTTCCCTCCCCCTGGACAAATTCTCTAACTCCATCACCTCCACTTAGCGCCATTCTAACACCCACATCTCTTCCTGCTGACAGTGTACTAAATCCAAATCCACACAGTTATTTAAGAAGCAACCATATTCTTACAAACCCTAACCCTGAGCTACATTTAATTGGTCCATGAGCAGCCAAACTGGAACTGATAGAAACACACAGTGAAACTAAACAGTAAAAGTATTAGTGGCACCAACACAGCCTTGCTTTTATTTGTCCCTGAAGCCCATATGAAACCTTCAATGTGGCTGGTTCTTCAATTCACTCCCTGGATTCTATGATCCAGGATAAATTCCTCTTTTTAAGTTGATCTGAGTTAGATTACTACTTATAATCAAGTCTTAACTGATACAGGGTCCAAATGAAAGCATTTGTCAAGTGGCCCTTCTCCATTAATTAAAAAAAAAACGAACAACAATTATCTTTCTAAACTTTCTAAATCATTCTATATTATACTTTCCTTTAAAACCTTTCAACAGCTCCCCAGTGCCTAAAGTGCTCATTCATTCAGCACATACAGGGTAGGGCAAAAGTAGGTTCACAGTTATTCACATGGAAAAAAAATACAGTAACTAATAAATGATGACAAGAATAAACTGTGTTTTGTATAGTCACAATCATAAACCTACTTTTTGCCCCACCTGTCTTTATTAGAAAACCACTATGTAGTAAGTACTGTGATGATAATCCCCCCTCACAGAATTAGAAAAACAGACAAATAGAGAAAATAATCACCATTTTTACTTAACAAATAATTGAAACAACAGATGTAAAATCTTAGAAATATCTACGACTTAATTTCACATGGTTATGCCACAAAGAGAGAAGCAGGGAGGGAAGGCATCACACAGTGTTCCATTCATTGTACTGTTCTTTTCACTGTTCTATTTATTTAAAAATCCACATAATACTATTGAAACAAGTGGCGGGAGCTACTGCAGAGCACTGTGGTTGCCATGTGTAGTGGTGTGCACTGAGGTGGTGGGCAGGCACTGTGGCTGTGGGCCTGGCCATGGCACAGCAGCTCTACTGGGAAAGGGATATCACCCTGTGTGGGAGCACCGATATCATAGCCAAGCTCTTCTCATTTGGCATCAACAGAATTTATCCCTCTGAAACCTTTACTCAAGTGCAGAAATAAGAACTCACCTCACTTGTAACTACTGACCCTGAGCTCATGAAATACCTAAATAATGTGGTGGAACAACTAAAAGATTGGTTAAACAAGTGTTCAGTTCAGAAACTGGTGGTATGCATCCCAAATACTGAAAGTGGTGAGGTCCTTGAAAAATAGCAGTTTGATAGTGAGAGTGGCAAGAATGCCAAAGATGACAGTATACCCAAAGTCTCAGAAAGCTCTCCAAGATGAAATTCGCTGATTGATCAGACAGAACTCAGCTACAGTGACATTTCTGCCACTGTTGGAAGTTTCTGGTTCATTTTATCTGCTCAACTATAGACAAAGATTTGGTTGTACCTGAAATGTAGGAAGAGTCTGGGACCACAGTTCATTACCACTTCAGAGCAAGTTCATCTGCATACCTTCACTACTAAAATCCAAAAAGTAACAGCATGGTGGCCTACAAAATCCCTGTCCAAGACTGAAGACAAACCTAGAACAATAATGTAATTCTCAAATGTGTGTTTCCTGAAACCAAGTCTACTATAGTCTGTGTTGTATTTCACGGATGAATTACTAGATGGGGAAAACTTAACATTACACTTTAACTAAACTGTACATAATTGCTCCATTTTCTGGTACCTGTTTGATTTTCCACAGAGTTGGTATAGTTTTTTATATACTGTTCAGAAGGGAACCAGAAGATTACATCAGCACTGTAATGTCAATTCTTTGAAGGTGGTAACTAGATGGAGAAACTTTTGCTCTAAAGCTAAATGCCTTTGCAAATCAGACCTTTTGGTCAAGTAGCTTGACTGAGAATATAGGTAAATATAAAACATAGCAAAAAAAGTCTGAATATTTAGAATCTTTGTTTAAGTCCTAAAGTAACTGATAACCCACAATAACAAAATATTGCTGGTAGGTCCTTTTGCCATTTATTTCATTTGTACAGTTTCTATATTGAAAAAATCTCCAATTATTTGACAATATATGTAACTTACACTTACAAAGCTATTGCTATTGTGTTTAAGTTTCAGTAATACAGAATTCTTAGAAGTGTCTTTTTGTATTTTATAAAATCATGTTTTAAATGACAATGATCAAGTTAAATGTGCATGTTTTTAAAAAATTCTCATAATAATAGGTTAGGGTGAAAATAAAAAAGAGGGCATTAACACACACACCCTATGTATAGTGTAATAAATCTATCAGGCTATAAGCAACTAAAGGTCAGAGTTAGAGGCTTCTCTATACAACAGGTTTATCCTTAATACCAGATCACATAACATGCTCAGTAACTGTTTAATGAATGGAAAGAATACGTTTTTCATGTGGTCAGCAGTTTAATCTACATTCCACAGCAAATGAGAAAATATTAAAAAATAATACTGCTAGCAACTTTCAAAATTTCTACATTTAAATTCAAAATCTGGTATTGGAGGAGCCAAGATGGTGGAGGAGTGAGTGGAAGTTACATTAACCGCCTCCCAGGACCAACCTGCAATTACAACTAAATTGTGGAGAAATCACCTGGAACAAACAACCTTATAACCTTTCTCTTAAGAGAGTAACCTTACAACCAAAGACAGACAGGACTCAGTTTCAGCACAACATGACTGGCAGGGAGCGTGGTGGAGATGCAAGAGGGCTGGCTGAGAGTCCGTGGCAGCAGCTGAAGTACTGGAGGGATATTTAAGCAGCCAGTTAGAACTCCCTGACAAGTGTGGGGACTAAGTTGGATTCCCAAGCCTAGAGCACCAGAGCCCAAAAAGTACACAGATAACATCCAGCTGCAAAAAGTGGCAGGGTTGCTCTCTGCCAGAGATGGACAGCTGGAGACACAAAGAGCTGTTTAAAGGGCCAACACACAAATTTTGATTTGCAGGCACTTACCCTGGGCTCCAGCAAAAGATGTGTGTGGGTGGGGGGAACAGAGTAGGCTAGAGATGATTGAGAGACTAGGGATGGAGGTTTTGGGGACAGAATTGAGAGAGTAGGGATCCCAGGGCTGAATCATGCTCTATACTGCAGTGGTCGTCTGGCTCAGGCAGACCACTCCCCTCCGAGTAGCAGCAGACTGACTGGAAACAATAGCCACACCCCCAGGAGGGATTCGGCCCAGCCTTGAGGTACTTAAGCCTGACTGCTGAGTGCAGGGTGACTAGATTAACTGAAGGAGTCAGCCACAGAGACTAGATTCCCGGGAGTCTAGATCAAACTGCCTAAGATCAGACTGAGTCACCATCTGACATCACCAAAGGTGGATCCAGAAAGAAAAAACAGTGGTAAATACTAGATGCTACCAAGAAGAAATCTACCATGGTCTTCTCCATGATTGGCGAATTTTTCTTTCCTGAATAGCTTTTTAACATTCATTTTTTTGTCCAAGTTTGTGCTCTTAAATCACTAGATTTTATATTATGGTTTATTTCAATTCCCGTATTTTGCCCTCCCTTCTCTTACCCTGTTTTACCTTCTTTCCTCTTATTTTTGTTTTAAATTGTTTTCTCTTGTTACAACTTGTTTCCATTTCATACTCTTACTTTCTCCCCCAGCCAGCCTTTCAAAACCAATTTTCTTGTCAATAGTTATCTCACATGCTTTCTCTCACTCTTAAATAACCCGTGTTCTCTCTACCCCTTTAGCCATCTCTGCTCACTAGTTGTGGATAGGGTATTTGTTTCATTTTTCCAATTTTATCTCTAGATTTTCACTAATTTTGTATTTCAAATCTCAAATCTCATTCCCCTTTCATACTCCTTTTTGTCTCAAATTTTAATTTTGCCCTGTCTTAGCCTGTTTTTTCTTTTCTTTTATCCTGCCCTTTTTTTTTCTTTTTTCATTTCAAATTTTAATTTTTCCCTTAGTTTGGTTTTCATTCCTTACTCTTACTGTTCCCTCTTCCTCTATCATCTCAAAATCACTTCCCTCTCCTCTAGACACCTCTTGAGCTTTTCTTTCTTTCTCCTTTCCCTCTTATTCCCTTCCTACCTATATTAATTTTAGCTCACTTGTTGATAGTGCTATGATAAATCTTCTCTCCAATTTGGTTCCTAGTTTTTTAATATTTACTTTTTTCCCCTTTTTTCTTTCACTCCCACTTTATTTTATATTATTTTCTTTTAATTTCTGCTTAAATCTAATACTATATGCTCCCTTTTACTTACTCCATTCCTCCTTCTTCATTCCCTTTTTTATTTATAATGTAAATTTTACTTTCTCTCTTTACACTGTTCCAGTTCCCTACTCTTATTACTGCTCTTCCCTCTAACCATCTCAAAATCATTTTTCTTTTATCAGGTCATCTCATATTTGCTCTGCTTTCTTGTAATAGTCTTAATTTATTTACACCCTTAATAAGACTGGTTCATTTGCTGTTAATAGTGGGATTGCAGGAGGAGTTCTTTTTGCGGCTGTGGATTTGTCTCCTGGGCTTTGTGATTTTGTTCCGGCAGCACCTGCACAGCAGCACACAAGACGTGGTGGAATGACACCTGGTCAACCAGCTGGAAGAAAGGACCCACCAAGAAACAACCGAACAATCAAAACCCAATTACAGCCCTGGCTGGTGTGGTTCAGTGGACTGAGTGCCAGCCTGCGAACCAGAATGTCGCTGGTTCAATTCCCAGTCAGGGCACATCCCTGGGTTGCAGGCTGGGGGTCCCCAGTTGGGGTTGGGTGTGTGAGAGGCAACTGATCAATGTATTTCCCACATGTTGGATATTTCTCTCCTTGTTGCATGTTTCTCTCTCTCATTTCCCCTCTCTCTAAACATAAATAAATAAAATCTTAAAAAAAAAGCAATCACATCCAGAGAGCCAACATAAACAGCATAAAGGGCATCCTAAGAATATCAAGTTCAAGGAGATCAAGGAGACTGCACACTGAATCACAAAGCTCTCCTACCACAGAAGTTCACACCACAAAGACAGGAAGTCAAAACAGATCAATTTAAGAAGAAGCAAACAAGAAGAGTCTCAAAAAACAAACAAAAAAACAGAAAACAAAAAAACCACCCGCAATCAAAAGGAAAGAAGGAATCCCCAGAAACAGTGCTAAATGAAATTGAGGCAAGTCAACTATCAGATACTGAGTTCAAAACAATGGTTAAAAGGAAGCTCAATGAGCTCAGTGAAAATTACCAAAAACTACAGGGAAGGTCCAAGGAACTTACTATAAACTATACCAACATGAAAAAGGACACAGAAACTATCAACAAGAGCCAGGAGGAAATGAAGAATACAATTTCTATATTGAAGAATGTACTAGAAGGAATCAAAAGCAGGCTAGTTGGCACAGAGGATCTTCAAAAAATTAAAAATAGAACTGCCTTTTGACCCAGCAATTCCACTGTTGGGAATACACCCTAAGAATCTCAAAAGACCAATTCAAAAGAACCTATACATCCCAATGTTCATTGCAGCATTATTTACAGTAGCCAAGTGCTGGAAGCAGCCTAAATGCCCATCAGTAAATGAGTAGATCAAAAAACTGTGGTGCATTTACACAATGGAATACTACGTAGCAGAAAGAAAGGAGCTCCTACCCTTTGCAACAACATGGATAGAACTAGAGATTATGCCAAGTGAAATAAGCCAGGAGGTGAAAGACAAATACCATATGATCTCACTTATAAGTGGAACTTAACCAACCAACCAAACAAATGGGCAAAATAAAACCAGGGACACGGAAATAAAGAACAAACTGACAGTGACCAGAGAGGAGAGGGAGGGGGATACCGAAGAAGAGAAGAAGGGTCAAGTCCAGGAACATGTATGTAATGAACAAGAACAACAGGGGCTGAGGGGAAGGACTGAAGTGGGAGAGCAATGGGGGAAAATTGGGACGACTGTAACTGAAAAATTAAAAAAATATTTTTAAATGCAAAATAACTTTTAAATATAATAAATTTTGATATCTATACATTGTACCTCAGATTTAATTAAATTTCACTTATAATAGTGTAAGAAACCTAAAATATATAGGGATAACAAAATATACACAAGACCTGTATTCTGAAAACTATATAACATTGCTAAGAAAAATGGAAGATCTAAATAAATCAAAAGACATTTCTTTTTTTTAATTTTTTAAATATTTTATTTATTTATTTTTAGAGAGGGAAGGGAGGGAGATAGAGATAGAGAGATAGAGATAGAGAGAGAGAGAGAGAGAGAGAGAGAGAAACATCAATGTGCGGTTGCTGGGGGTTATGGCCTGCAACCCAGGAATGTACCCTGGCTGGGAATCGAACCTGGGACACTTTGGTTCCCAGCCCGCGCTCAATCCACTGAAAAGACATTTCTAATAGTATACACAAATAAAATCAGTAATACTAATACAGAAATAAATATTAATATTTAGTATTAAGACATAAATACATATAAACATATAAACTAATAGAATGTAATAGAAATTCCAAAAAGAGATTCCAATGTATATACAGAACTTAAATGTATCCGAGTGGTACCAATTCAGTGATGAAAACATCTATATTCAGATGAAAAGATGAATTATTTAACATAGTAGCACAATCATCTAAAAAAAAACTTACAAGCCAATCTTATCCTAACTCCAAAAATATATTTCAAATTAAATAATACTTAAATGCTAAAATATAAAATAAAAAGCTTTAGAGTAGGTTATAAAATTTTATTAAGAGGCATTAAAGATTTAAATGAATGGAACACATATCAGGTTTATAGATAGGAAGACTCAATGGCATCAACATGCCATTTCTCTCTCTCTCTCTCTCTTTCTCTCTCTCTCGATTTACAGATTTAAGACAATTCCAATCAAATTCCCAACAAGATTTTGTTGTTACCTGATTTTGTTTTGTTAGGGACTTGGCGAGGTAGTTCTAAAATAAATAGTGGCAAGAACAGGCAAAACATTCCTGAAGAACAATTTACAGGGATGATAAACATCAGATTATCAAGATTCAGCACATAACTAAAATAACTAAAACAACATGGTACTGGCACAGGAATAAAAGTTAGTCCAATGAAACATCAACTGAGAACATGGGGAAAAAACCCACAGTTTAATTTTGTAGATCACTAGGAAAAGGAAGTAGTATTTATAAATGGTAGTAAAACAATGTCAGCATTATGAAAAGAAATAAAATTAGTTCCCTAACCCAAACCATAAAAAAGTTAAATCTAGGATAATTCAAGAGCTACATGTAAAATGTAAAATCAATCAACATTTTAGAAGTTAATATCAGAGGTCTTTCTGACCAACCTCAGCCTAGAAAAGATTTTACTAAATATAATGGGGGGAAAAAAAGCAAACCATAAAGGAAAAGGCTGATACATTTTTTAATCATTCAACTACACTAATTTCTGCTTATGCAAAGACTTTATAAAAGCAAGTCATAAATTAGAAGTTTACTCTTCACAATATTCAGAGAACTCCTATAATTAAGAAAAGACAAACTAATAGGAAGTGGGCAACGGATTTAACTGAAAAGCCATTTTGCAAAAGAATGTGAAATGGTTAATAAATATGAAAGTGTATTCAACTAAATTATTCATCGGGGAATAATTTTAAAAAAATGAATTCCATGTTCTACCCACCGTATTCACAAAGTTTAAAAGTCTAAATAACATCAAATATGAGCCAGATGCATACTGATCAAAACTCTAACCAATGATAAAAGTATGAATAAATAAAACTATTAGAAAAATAAGTTTGCATTTCTAGTAGAGTGTAGACCCCCTAGGCCTGAGCAATCACCTCCCCAAATATACCCAATATACCCTAGAGCAGTGATGGGTAAACTATGTCTGCATACCAAATCCCTATATAACTCATGTACAAAGAATGATTTTCACATTTTAAACGGTTTCAAATATATATATATATATATTTTTTTTTCCCCAGACAGGTGGAAATTTTGTTAAATTAAATTCCAAATTCAGTCTCCATAAAGTTTTACTGGAAAAAAAACGTTAACTCCTTTATGTATTGTCTATGCCTGTTTTCATGCTACAAAAGCAGAGTTGAGTTGTTTCAACAAGACAGTATGATTTATAATAAAGTACTTACTATTTGGCTAGAAAGAGACTGTCAATCCCTATCTTAAAGTAACAGACCTATTTTTTGACAAAGGTCAACCATAAGAAATAGATTTTATAATAAATTCCATTCATAGTACTTTCCTGTATGTATCAAAAAACATAAAAAAGAATGCTCATAGAGGGAAGATTTGTAGTAGGGAAACTAGAAACATTAGGAAGTATACAGACAGTAAAATAAATTTAAAAATTGTGATATATTTTAAAAATAAAACCTAAAACTAAATTCATAGAAGACATAGGGGAAAAGATTCATCACACCGATTTTGGCAACGATTTCTTGGATATGACTTCAAAAGCACAGGAGACAAAAACAAATGGGACTACATCACATTTTTAAGACTTCTGCACATCAAAAGAATTCATCAACATAAAGAAAAGCCAACATACAAAATGGGGAAAAAATGCTCTGACAAAGGTTAATATCCAAAATATACAGAGAACTCATAAAACTCAACACCAAACAATAAATCCAATTTAATATTGGCAGAGGACCTACAGACACCTCTCCCAAGACAACATACAAATGGCCAACACACACGAGAAGATGTTCAACCTCATTAGCTCTTGGGGTACGCAAATCAAAACTACATTGAGATACCACCTTATACCTGTTAGAATGGCTATTACCAACAAGACAAGTCATAATAAGTATTGGAGAAGTGGAGAAAAGGGAACCCTCATTCACTGCTGGGAAAGTAGACTGGTAGGGCCACTATGAAAAACAGTCTGATCCTGACTGGTGTAGCTCAGTGGACTGAGCATGGACCTGTGAACCAAAAGATCCCTGGTTCAATTCCCAGTCAGGGCACATGCCAGGGTTGCAGGCCAGGTCCCCAGCAGGGGGCACATGAGAGGCAACCATACATTGATGTTTCTATCCCTATCTCCCTTCTCCCTCTCTAAAAACAAATAAATAAGTCTGGCGGATCCTCGAAAAATTAAGAATAGAGTTACCATGTGACCTAGTAATCCCTCTCTTGGATATCTACACAAAAAACTTGAAAACTTGTACTCACAAAGATTTACGCACCACTATGTTCATCAGCAATACTCACAAGTGGCCAAGAGATGAAGATAACCAAAATGTCCTTCAATAGAGGATTGGATAAAGAAGATTTGATGTGTACACAAAATGGAATACTGCCATTTGTGACAATATGAATGGCCCTTGAGAACATTATGCTAAGTGAAATAAATCAGTCAGAAATAGCTAAGAACCATATGATTTCACTCATGTGGGATATAAAACTGAAACTCATGGACACAGGTATGTGGTGGTTGCCAGAGGGTTAGGTCTGGGGGATGAAGGGTGGAGGGCACCTAATATATGGTGGCAGAAGATGGTCTGACTTTAAGGTGGTGGGCACAAAGTGCAATATACAGATCTAATATGTAGAGATATACACTGGAAACTTATGTGATCCTACTGTCAATCCAATAAATTTAACAAAAATTATTTTTTAGAAAAAGAAGTTGTAGCCCTGGCTGGTGTGGCTCAGTGCCAGCCTGTGAACCAAAGGGTTGCCGGTTTGATTCTCAGTCTAGGGCACATGCCTGGGTTGTGAGGTCAGGTCTCCAGTAGGCGGCACATGAGAAGCAAACACACACTGATGTTTCTCTCCCTTCTTTTTCCCTCCCTTCCCCTCTCTAAAAATAAATAAATAAAACCTTTTTAAAAAAAGTTATAAACTTAAATAAATAAAGCGAGCAAGAAATTGTTTAGTTTCCAAGGAAGGGGAAAAATGGGAGAAAATACTTGCAAATCAACAACAAAAAACAAATAACCCAATTCAAAAAATGGGCAAAGGACTTGAATATACATTTTTCCAAAGAAGATGTACAAATGGTCCACAGACAAAAGATGCTTAACATCAGTAATCATTATAAAAATGCAAATCAAACCTACAATGAGATTATCACCTCACCCCCATTAGAATGGCTATTATCTAAAACACAGAAAGTAAAGTGTTACCAAGGACATAGAGAAACTGGAATCCTTGTGCCCTGCTGGTGTGATATAAAATGATGCAACCACTACTGAAACATTATGGCATTCTTCAAGTTCTTCAAAAAATGTAAAATAGAATTACTATATCATTTCTGGGTACATATCAAGGACAAATGAAATCTGAATCTTGAAGAGATATTTCCATGCTTACTGCAGCATTATAAACAGCCAAGATACAAAGACAATCTAAATGACCATCAAGGGATAAATGAATGAACAAAATGTGGCGTACTCTTACAATGGAATATTATTCAGCAATAAAAAGGAAGGAGATTCTGACATATGTTACAACATGAATGAAACTTGAGAGGAAAGTAAATTTTTGTCAAATGTGTATAGAAATTTCAATTTTGCAAGATGAAAACGTTCTAGAGATCTTTTGCACAACAATGTAAATATATTTAACACTCAACTGTATACTAAAACATGGTTAAGTGGTAAACTTTACAGTATGTGCTTTTACCACAATTTAAAATAAATAAAAATTGTAATGTTTGTATGAATTACTGTATTTCTGTGATAAGAGCCACATGCATCAATATAGTTAAATACCAAAAATGTATGTGACAAAGGAAAAGTGATGACACATATAGTATGATTCAAACAAATACAAAATTTGACCTGGCTGGTGTAGCTCAGTGGACTGAGTGTGGGCTGCGAACCAAAGGGTGGCTGGTTCAATTCCCAGTCAGGGCACATGCCTAGGTTGCGGGCCAGGTCCCCAACAGGGGCCACATGAAAGGCAACTACACACTTATGTTTCTCTCCCTTTCTTTCTCCCTCCCTTCCTCTCTCTCTAAAAATAAATAAATAAAATCTTTTAAAAAATTCATACACAAAATTTAAAAATATATTAATAATGTAAATGCAGTAAAAACTATATAAAGAAAGGCAAAGAAATAGGCAAAATTCAGTACAATGGCTATTTGGAGAGAGAAATAAAATTGGACTGAGGAACTGGCATCAAAGGCATGATGATAATGTATACTTCTTTTAACCTAGGTGGTGAAAGCAAGGGTTTTTATTGTTTTTTTTAAAATATCTCACTTTATAAATATTTCATGTTTATTTATGAAAACAGTTTTCTAAGTATTCCAAGAAAACTCTAGGATAGTTTATAATAAAAGTATAAAATAAACTTTTTCAAGAATGAAAGCCCTGATATTAAAATATCAAATGTTCAGGTTAAAAACATTTGGGAAAATATAACACAAAGAAAAGGAAACAAAGCAAAAAAAAAAATCTCTTCCACTATATTATCAATAGAACTTTAGGCCGTGGCTGGTGTGGCTCAGTGGATTGACTGCCAGCCTGCCAATCTAAAGGTTGCCAGTTCAATTCCCAGTCAGGGTGCATGCCTAGGTTGCGAGCCAGATCACTTGGTTGGGAATCCGTAATAAGCAAGCAATTGATGTATTACTTACATATGTTGATATTTCTCTTTCTCTTTCCCTCTCTCTACAAGTAAACAAATAAAATGTTAAAACAAACGAACAAGCCTTTAGGTGATGCCCTGACCAGTATGGCTCAGTAAGTTGGGTGGCATCCCCCAAAGCAAAAGGTCACCAGTTTCATCTCAGGTCAGGGCACATGCCTGGGTTGTGGGTTCGGTCCCTGGTTGGGGCACATACAAGATCGATGTTTCTCTCTCACATCTTGTGTGTCTCCCTCTCTTTACCCCTTCCTTCCCCTCTCTCTAAAAATAAATAAAAATCATTTTTTAAAAAAAGAACTTTAGGTGATGCATTCAAAAAGTTAAATTTTCTGAATGACTCTGAGTGATTGTCTATCTGTTTAAATGTATAACTGAATCTTCTTTCAGAATTGTCCTTTACTATGCTTACTGTGAATAACCTTAAGAATTCTTACTGCACTATAAAACAAGCCTATAACTTGGCATAAAAAATACTTTATGAAATAGGGAGAGGATATTTATTTAACAAATGTTTATAATTACACTGTACAGGAGCCAGTACGAACGTTAAACTTACTAACAAGCTACTTAAATTCAAATTCAATAGAAATTAACAAAATGCAAATTAAAGTTAACACTGATATTTCACATCCATCAGACTGCCAAACATAAAGAGCTACGATATACAGTAATGAGTATAGCTGTCCTTATGCGTTTCTGGTGGAAATGTGAGCATTGAAGATTTTTTGAAAAGCAGACTAGCAACACATTAAATTTACATGTATACTCTTTATTCCACAATCTCCACTTTTTGTAACCTATCCACAAATATAAAATTATTCAGCAATAAAAAAGGAGATTCTGACATATGTTACAACATGGATGAACCTTCTTGAGGAGAATATATAACTACATATATATATATTAGTTATATAACAACATGTAACTATATATATATAACAACACACATTAAGGATTTTTAACACATCATTGTTTATCATGGCAAAATAATGAAAACAATATGAATGCCTAAAAACAAGGCAAAAAATTACTTACTATACATCTCAACCATGGAATGTTACACAAGAGTTGGAGCTATCCCAGCTGAGGTAGAGGGATATCAAGTACTCTTAAATGAAAGGCGTAGAGAAATGTGTATATAATAATCCCATTTGTTAAACAAATGAAAACTAAAGACCCTCAAAATCACTACAGAGATGCTTGTGTATATAATGATTTTATGAACACTAAAGAAAAATATGGAAGGCTACCTACAAAGCTATTGACATGGGTTATGAGAGGGTCTAAATAGGACCAATGATATGGAAAGGAGAGGCAAGGCCAAAGGAGAAGTGAAAAAGTTACTCTTAAAAAAAATCACACACAATCAGATTCATGCAACTATGTTTATGTATTACAGGAAACAGTTAATGTTGTTAAAGATCCAAATACAGACCTATAGAATGGTTTTTTTTAAACCATCTTCTGGTTTAGAAAAAATGTCCTATGACAGGATTATATGCTGTGACAGCCGACTGCATTTCCAAATACGGCTGCATCAATACCTCCATCTACATGCTTTTCTACAATGTGACCTTGAACCTTCTCCTATAAAGAAGGGAGGTCTGTATTTTCTCCCCAATCTAAGTAGGCTTGGGACTTGCTTGTAGCCAAGAAAAGGTGGGGGAAGTTATGCTGTGTGCCTTCTGAGACTAGGTCAGAAAAGATGCATCTTCTACCTTATTTATAAAAAGAGTACTGAGGGGACTTCCAGCCAGGATATAGGTGTAGGTAGACACACTGTGCTTCCTCGCACAACCAAGATAGGGACAACAATAATTTAGAAACAGAACAACCAGAAGTGACAGAAAATTGAACTGTATGGAAGTCAGACAACCAAGGAGTTAAAATAGACACGTTCATCCAGACCAGCAGGTGAGGTGGAGTTGGGCAGCCAGGCGGAGAGGGGTTGAGGCACAAAGAGCAGTGGGACCGGGCGCATAAAGCATCCCCAACGAGCAAGACTGCACTGGGAGGACCCTGGGCAAGGAGGTGGTGGCTGACAGATCCCAGGCTCAGGGTGGCAACCAACACACCCAGTAAGGCAGCCAGTGTGAAGCAAGGCACTGCGTGCAACCCAGGGTCCCAACACCGGGAAATAGAGCCTCGGGGCACTGACTGAAAACAACTGTGAGGGTTGAGGTGCAGGGAAAGACTCCTAGCCTCATAGGAGAGTTTGTTGGAGAGACCCACAGGGCCCTAGAACATGCATAAGCCCACTCACATGGGAATTAGCACTAGAAAGGCCCAGTTTGCTTGGGGGAAGCAGTGGAAGGGACTGAAGTCTGATAGAGAGCAGAGAAAGAACCATTGTTCCCTCTCGGAGCCCACCCCCACATATAGCATCACAACCCAGGAACTGGGTTGCCCTGCCCTGGTGAACACCTCAGGCTCCGCCCCTCATAACAGACACAAAAAGACAAAAAAAAAAAAAAAAAAAAAAGCCCAAACGGAAGAACAGATCAAAGCTCCACAGCAAATACAACTAAGCGACCAAGAGATAGCCAACCTATCAGATGCACAGTACAAACCACTGGTGATCAGGATGCTCACAGAATTGGTTGCATTTGGTCACAAATTCGATGAAAAAATGAAGGCTACGCTAAGTGAAATGAAGGAAAATGCACAGGGAAGCACTGGTGATGGGAAGGAAACTGGGACTCAAATCAATGGAGTGAAACAGAAGGAAAAAAGAAACAACCAAACAGAAAAGAATGAAGAAACAAGAATTCAAAAAAATGAGGAGAGGCTTAAGAACCTCTAGAACATCTTTAAATGATCCAACATCTGAATTACAGGGGTACCAGAAGGGGAACAGGGAGAGCAACAAGTGGAAAAGTTATTTGAACAAATAATAAAGAAGAACTCCCCCAAGCTGGCAAAGGAAATAGACTTCCAGGAAGTCCAGGAAGCTCAGAGAGTCCCAACGAAGTTGGACCCAAGGAGGAACACACCAAGGCACATCATAATTATATTACCCAAGATTAAAATGAAGGAGAGAATCCTAGAAGCAGCAAGAGAAAAGGAGACAGTTACCTACAAAGTAGTTCCCATCAGCCTGTCAGCTGATTTCTCAAAAGCGACCTTGTAGGCAAGAAGTGGCTGGAAAGAAGTATTCCAAGTCATGAAAGGCAAGGGCCTACATCCAAGATTGCTCTATCCAGCAAAGCTTTCATTTAGAATGGAAGGGCAGATAAAGTGCTTCCCAGGTAAGGTCAAGTTAAAGGACTTCATCATCACCAAGCCCTTATTATGTGAAATGTTAAAGGAACTTATCTAAGAAAATGAAGATAAAAAACATGTACACTAAAATGACAGCAAACTCACAGTTATTAACCACCATACCTAAAAAAAAAAAAAAACTAAGCAAGCAACTAGAACAGGAATAGAACCAAAGAAATGGAGATCACATGGAGGATTAGCAAGAGGGGAGAGGGAGGAGAGAGTGGGAAAAGGTACAGAGAATAAGTAGCATAGATGATAGGTAGAAAATAGACAGGGGGAGGGCAAAAATAGTATGGGAAATTTAGAAGTTAAAGAACTTATGACACATGGACATGAATTACAGGGGGGAATGTGGGTGGGAGAGGGTGTGCAGGGTGGAGGGGAATGAAGGGGAGTAATGGGACAACTGTAATAGCATAATCAATAAAATATATTTAAAAAATATACATATCTTTTTTAAAAAGTAAAATAAAAAAGAGTACTGAATTACTCTTTTGCTTTTTGAGTCCTAAACCACCATAAATAAGCCTGACTACCTGAGTATGCCATGCTATAAGGAAGACAAGGCAATAGGGAGACCTTGTCTCCTAGGCCAGGCTAGACATAAGCGAATAAACCTTCAGGTTATTCCAACACCAAGCCACTGAACTTTTCAAATCTTCTCTACCAATATTCAAGACTTTGTGAGGCAAAAACAAAGCATCTCCAACACACCCTTTCTGAATACATAAGTCACAAAATGCATGAGCATAACAAAATTGTTGTTTTATACCACTAAGTTTGAGGTAGTTAGTTAAGCAGAATATACCAGTAATCAATCATAATGCAAATTCAAACTATGTTTTATCTTACACAATTTAGACAGTAGGCTCTAGAAAACTATGTTAACTGCCTTAAAACATAACAATAGTAGCCCTGGCCAGGTAGTTCACTTGGTTTGAGCATCATCCTAATATGCCACAGTTGCAGGTTCAATCTCTGGGCAGGGCACATACAAGACTCAACCAATGAATGCATAACTAAGTAAAACCACAAATCGATACATCTCTCTCTCTCTCTCTTTGATCAATAAATTTTTAAAAAATTTAAGCAACAATAGTGATTACAAAATCAAATTTCTAAAATATGCATGTTAGGTACTTAAAATTCTTCTGCAAAATAACTTAAGAAAAGCAGTCTTTTCTAATTAACTTAGAACATACTTTAACATAATTAGGTTAAATTAACAAATGATCAGTAGACACCTGACTCTCATCCCTGTATCTAAGAGAACATGTACTCTAGATGGTAAAAATTTTATTTTTTAGATCTTTTCATTGGAAAATGGGTGCACACCCTGTATTTGGAATTACCTTATATTCAAATATTTGCAACATACTTTCAACTCTTTATCAGATTCTCATACTACTAATCATCCTAAACTAAAATACACATACAACTTATATCTTCTTTTCAGTGTCAAAATTTCCCTGCAACCAATCAATTTTAATAATAATAATCTTAAAATATATATTGCTATAAATTGTTTGCATAACTACATAATATGCATTTTAGCAATACAAAGCAAAAATTAGTTGAGTCAATTTCATTCATTCAAAACATTATATAATCTGTTTAATCCAAAACAATTGTTTATTAAACTAGAAAATTATTGAGAAAGTTGAAGTATTGTTATTTAATGTCATATCAGTTTTGTACCCATTTTTATACTCCTAAAGAAGACTTTAGGCTTTGGTTTCAACATTTTCATAAAGATATTCCTTCAAAATGTTGGAAAGACCCAAATAACACTCATCAATAGACCATGTAAACAGAAATATTTAAGTAATTCTGGGGTCAAAAAAAAACAAAACCAATGTTCACCTTATCAGTTCTTTCAAAATTGAGCTGCACTGATATATGATAATTAAAACAAACTGCCATTGATACTGCATATGCAGACACAAAAACTTGCCATGGTTACTACTCAATAAAATATTTCTAAGTTACTTTACAAAGTATTCCTTTATTTCTTGCAAATAATTACTCTTAAAATTCCCATGATTCCAGTGAACTAAAGGGCAGCTCAGAAATAAGTAAAGAAGGATTAAAAAAGGAAGAGCTCTGGAATTAGGTAAACCTACATTAAAATTCTGATTGCACCACTTGAAAGCTGAAAGATTTCTCTACACCTTACTTTTCCTCCTTAGTAAAATAGAGATAGTTGTAATATCTTCATCTAGAGAGTTGTTATGGAAGAGACTGCATAACTAGTAATTATTCTCCCCCTTTTCCTTATTAAGAGATCCTTCATTTTATTATTGGTAACAAGGACTAGCTAAAGGACTACAATTTCCAGTTGTCTTTGAAGTCAGGGTAGCTAATAAGATGTAAAACCAAAGTACACAGGTAGAATTGATAGGTAAGTTTTTTAAGAGGCTGATTCTGTTAAGAAATGGTCCTTTTTGCCCTCCTGCCTACCCCACAACAGGCTGAAAACACAGTAGCCATCCTAAAACACCAGGGGATGGAAGTCACATGCTAGTGATGTGACACAGAAAGCCAGAAGACCCCTCGGTTCCTGATAGCCAGAGCCATCTCATCATTTGAGCTTCTTTTATATGAAAAATAAATTTCTATTATACATAGGTGAATCTAATCTACTAGTTAATACAATTATTGTTAGGCTTTTTAAAAGATAATAAAAGGGGGGGAACCTAAAAATTACTTATAAACAATTGTATATTTATTCTTGCATATTTAAATTTCAGTCACCTTCAAAGTACTCCCCATTTGATGCAATCTACCTATCAAGATGTTTTTTTCCACTGCTCAAAACAGTTTTTAAACTCATTGATTTTGATGCTTTTTCATACTTCCGCCTTTTTTTTTTTGTGGTGTCACCTCTTCCACATTGGCAAAACGTTTCCCTTTGAAGACTTTTTCATCCGGGGAAGCAAAACAAAAGTCATTCAGGGAAAGAGCGAATGAATAGGGAGGATGGTGCATGGGGGATCATGTCATTTTTGGTCAAAAACGGACGAACACTCAGCATGGTGTGGGCAAATACGCTCATAAGTCAGCCATCATGAAATGGGCAAATGTACCAAAAGAGTCTTCCAAATAAAATTCACTGAAGCCAAACATGGCTTCTCACAACAATGCCAGCTGTTACACCGATACAGGTGGGTTCCTAGAACACTCACCTAGCCGGGCAAGCATGTACTACAAGAGGCCCACCCTCCAGATAATTCTGCAGTTTTGGAATTCCTCCTCACACATGCAGTTTTCCACAAATAAACTCATACACTGCAAATAATCAAATGTAAATGATTTTTTAATTCAAATAACTGTACTTCAACGAATCAGCAATGCTATTATTTTCCTCTTGAAGTTGTCAAGTCTGTGATGTTCAATGAATTTATTCTATCAGTGAGAAAATTAACCACAGGTGAATGACTAGGGAGTTATTTAAGAGCCACTAAACAATGTCCTTGATATAAGGAAGCAACTATCTGAATGCATTTTAAAAAATTTTTCTGTTCTATCTGATTTTTGCTTTCAAACTTCATATTAACTGGCAACAGTTAAGGGAACACGAGTTAGGATAATCCACAGTAACAGCCACTTCCTCTACCACCATGTATCTTATAAAATCCACAGCATAAGTTCTCTTGAAAAATGATGAACCAGAAGTTGGACAACCCTATTTGAGTTGCATGAAATGTTGAAGCCTCTTTTCTTTAAAATCCCTTTCATTGGAAACAATACATCTTTGGAAGGTCAACTCAGCTTTTTCATGTTTAAACCAAATTTCTCATATTCCTCACTATGGGGTTAACCGTTATCTGCTTCTGTGTGCCAACAATTAGCTGATACTCTAGTAATTGTTTTAAAGGTTTTATTTATTTATTTTTAAAGAGGGGGAGGGAGGGAGAAAAAGAGGGAGAAAAACATCAATTTGTGATTCCCTCTTACGTGGCCCCCACTGGGGACCTGGCCTGCAACCCAGGCATGTGCCCTGACTGGGATCGAACCAGCAACCCTTTGGTTCACAACCTGTGCTCAATTCACTGAGCTACATCAGCCAGGGCAATATAGTATTTTATTCAAAGTTTCAGAAGGACTATATTGTAGGAGTGGCCTTGAGTTACGAATACATAGTAGGTCTAGAATTATACCAGATATTTTCACACATTATTTGAGTAAGAAATAGTGAATCTCCTTCTCGCTGCAGTAGTAGCCCACCTTCATTATCTCCTAAGTAAGTTATCTATGTTCCTGAATCCCTTTCATTGAGAGATGCCAGTTTCCCCTTCCAAGCTGCCTCTGGAACCTTCGATGGTCCTTTAATGATCTGCCTCCAGAGTCTTCACACAGCCCCTTAATGACAATCTACCAGAAACAGGGAGATACAGGGTAATCTTTACCACACTATTTGCATTCAACATTTGGTATAAAAATACCCTGCTTGTAAACTTTCAACTTAAAAACATTTATGGGGTTAGAGCAGAAAAGCACTAAGCACCAGAAATACAATCCCCAGATGTTCCAAGCTTGTATAGGGAACCAAGTACAAGCAGTTTGGTTGCTGCTTTAAGATTTCTGCTACCATACTACCAAAAGCAATTTACACATTCAATGCAATTCCTATTAAAGTACCAATGGCTTATTTCACAGACATAGAACAAACACTTCAAAAATTTATATGGAACCATAAACAACCCCGAATAGCTGCTGCAATTTTGAGAAAGAAGAGTAAAGTAGGAGGGATCACAATACCTGACACTAAACTATACTACAAGGCCACTGTAATCAAAACAGCCTGGTACTGGCATAAAAACAGGCACATGGACCAATGGAACAGAACAGAGAGCCCAGAAATAAACCCAAGTCTCTACGGCCAATTAATATTTGACAAAGGAGGCAGCAACATAAAATGGAGTAAAAATAGCCTCTTCAACAAATGGTGTTGGGAGAACTGGACAGCCACGTGCAAAAAAATGAAACTTGAGCACCAACTTACACCTTATACAAAAATAAATTCAAGGTGGATAAAAGACTTAAACATAAACCGTGACACCATTAAAGTCCTAGAAGAGAACGTAGGCAGGAAAATCTCAGATATTTCACAAAGAAACTTTTTTACTGACATGTCTCCTAGAGCAAGGGACATAAAGGAAAGAATAAACAAATGGGGCCTCATCAAAATAAAAAGCTTTTGCACAGCTAAAGAAAACAGTATCAAAATAAAAAGAGAACCAACTGTATGGGAAAACATATTTGCCAATGATACCTCAGACAAGGGTTTAATCTCCAAAATATATAAAGAACTTACATGACTCCACTCTAAGAAGACAAGCAACCCAATTAAAAAATGGGCAAAGTACTTGAACAGACACTTCTCCAAGGAGGACATACAGAAAATCCAAAGACACATGAAACGATGTTCAGTATCGCTAGCTATCAGAGAGATGCAAATTAAAACCACAATGAGATACCACTTCACACCAGTCAAAATGGCCATCATAAACAAAGCAACAAACAACATGTGTTGGAGAGGTTGTGGAGAAAAGGGGACCCTAGTGCACTGTTGGTGGGACTGCAGACTGATACAACCACTATGGAAAGCAGTATGGAACTTCCTCAGAAAACTAAAAATGGATCTGCCTTTTGACCCTGCAATTCCACTGCTGGGACTATATCCTAAGAACACTAAAACGATACAAAAGAACCTTTGAACCCCAATGTTCATAGCAGCACAATTTACAATAGCTAGGTTCTGGAAGAAACCTAGATGCCCATCAGTAAATGAATGGATCAAAAAACTATGGTACATTTACACATTGGAATTCTATGCAGCAGAAAGAAAGAAGGAGCTCCTACCCTTTGCAAACAGCATGGATGGAGCTGGAAAGCATTATGCTAAGTGAAACAAGCCAGGCAGTGAAAGACAAATACCATATGAACTCACCTTTAACAGGAACCTAAACAACAAAACAAAGAAACAAGCAAAATATAACCAAAGGCACTGAAATAGAGGATAAACTGACAGTGACCAGAGGGGAGAGAAGATGGAATTTCAGGAGAGAATGGGAAGGGTTTCCAGGAACAAATTTAAAGGACACATGGACAAAAACTAAGGGGATGGTGGTAATGGGAAGGAAGTGGGGAGGGTTGGGTGGGTGGGCTGGAATGGGAGTAAAAGGGAGAAAACGGTACTTGAACAATGATTAAAATAAAAAAAAAGATTCCTGCTACCACTTTAAGTTAGTTGTTATTCAACATTTTTAACAAAGCCTCAAATTAAAACCTTCATTAGAAAGCTATTTGATTAATTTCTATTACCAGTATACAGGCTTGAGCAAAGGCACATCCAGAAGAAGGTAGTCAAAGCTATTTGATAAACGTAAGTACTAGAGGCTGAGGATATTATGATATCCCCTAACAGCCATGTTTTACTTTCTAACCCTATTTTCCCTGACCACAAATGACTGATTGGTTCAAAGATAAACATCAGATCTAAACGGGCACAATCAAAAGCTTTTTCCTAGGAACTTGAAATTTAAAATGGATATATAGACCTGGCTGGTGTGGCTTAATGGATTGAGTGCCAGCCTGCAAAGCAAAGGGTCACCAATTCAATTCCCAGTCAGGACACATGCCTGGGTTGTGGGCCAGGTCCCCAGTGGGAGGTGTGCAAGAGGCAACCACACACTGATGTTTCTCTCCCTTTCTTTCTCCCTCCCTTCCTCTCTTAATAAAAGGATATACAGAAAGAGTAAATTACTGGAGTATAACTGCTGTCTGGCAGCACAGACAGAACAGATCAATGATCTCCTCTCACTGAGTTCACTGAGTTTACCTCCTCCTTAAATTCTGTGAAATACTCCAACATACTTCTGAAGTTTCTTCTGGATAAGCTAGCTGGAGCCTAATTTACTTTCTTGCACGCAAGGAAAAAAAAACTAAATTCACTAAAGGTCAGTAGTGCTCATTACCTCTCAATGTATAGTCTAAAAAACTGGTATCACTCAACAGTGATAACTAATTCCAAAGAGAAAGATGATACCCACATATCCTACTGGGGGAAGTAAACTTAAAAAAAAACAAAACAAAAGAAATGCACATTTCCCCTGACTTAGGAATCTCTGAGACAAAATTTACCCTTCAAGTATACAAATATCCTGTGATGATGATTCATTCATCAATTCTATTCTTAAAATTTATCCTACAGAAACACTTCAACAAGTAAACAAAGATGTGTATAGGAATACATAGTCAATATTGCTTGTAATAGTGAAAAATCAAAAATAATATACATATGTAAAGAGGAAATTGGTAAAATTATAATACAGTCATGCAACAAAATACTGAGTACCTGTTAGAAAAGATACAAATAGGTCCAAACCTAATGACATAGAAAGATAATGACATAGAAAGATGTCTAGGCAGTATAATGAAAAAAAGAACAGAATTCATATAATTCCCTACACATGTACATAAACCACACCTACATATATTCACAGAAAAAAAATTGGGAAATATATTAAACTTTTAAAACTGGATTGTCTTTGGAGAATGATAAAGACAAAGGCTTTTATTTTTAGTTTTATTCATTTTTGTATTATAAAACTGAATGTATTACTTTTATAATTATAAGAAACAGTTGCTGTTTAAGAAAATGACATACCATGGAAAAATATAAAGAGAAAATTAAAAGACCCTGTAAACAAAGTAGGAACCTTTATGAAGTGGTATAAAAACTTCTGTATACTTCACACATACACAAAGTGTGACTACATCTCAACCTTACTAACTGTGAGAATGAAATATTTACTTAAAAAAAGAGCAAGACTTACAATTCAGATTAACTTGCTGAAAATTACTTATGTGTCATGAGATCTAAACTAAATCAAATTGGATCATGACAATCAGCTGTTATAAATGCTCTATCTAGACTTATATATTATCTATCTAAATACATGATTGTTTTTTCTAAAATGGTACTTACAGTTCTCTACAATTTCATCAAAAACTGCACCAGTTTTCTGCTCAAACTGAAAAAGCAAAAGAGAAAAGAGAAAAATAGCATTATTATTATATTCTTCCAGCATATTTTCAGTATCCCTCCCAACTTCTCCAAGAGCTGTAATTTTCAACCCAAAGTATGCAAATATACAATAAAATAAACAATGCCAAATAGAGCAAAATAAAATACAAAATGAACAAAAGAAGTTCTCAGGCCAAAACTCACAAACTGAAAATGAAGAGATAAATATATGCCAACTATTTTTTAAAAAATGTTATTTCTAAAAAATCAATTTTCTATTATAAAATGCAGAGGATCATATATATTTATAATAATAATAATCATAGCCAGTAAGTATTCTCAATAAACAATTACTGAGAATTTACTAACATATCTTGAGAATTATGTAAAACTCATTTAAAACTGAACAGAACAATCACCATCAATAGCTTTTGGTCTTCAATTAAAGCTAGAAATCTGCTGCTCTTCAAATGAAAAGTGAGCCATGTTACAGGGATGGTTGCTATTTGGAATAGGTTTGAACCTAAGAGAGAAGTAAAGTCAAATGTGAAATGATTTCAGACCTTTGAAACAGACACAGAGGGAAAAAAAAGTAAAGCAGAGACAACTCCATCCAGGAGCTAAAGACACTAGCATGTTTCATTTCTGGTCTTTAAAGGTCTCTTCACTTCAGCAAGTGTGAGAATTCTACCTTCCAGCTTCCTTGCCTACTACTCATCCATGAAGCAAGAACACAAAAAAGGCTGCTTTTGATGAGTCTTGCTGAGCAAGCGGCATTGTTCCCTCTCTGACCCCTCCCCCACATACAGTGCCTTGGCGAATACCTAAGGCTCCCAGAGTGTCACCATTGAAGGGAGAAACATTTAAGGGAGAAAAAATAATCTAGCTACTTACACATCTGCAGAGGAAACACAATACCTAGCTATGGTAATCACTATTATCTGATATTCATAAGTGTTAAAAGACAACCAAGGACCCCAGGCTTCTGAAAGAAATTAACTATTGTGAAAGAGAAAGTACAAGATGAATAAAGAGAACCACTACTCCAGAAAAAAATTAATAATTTACAGAAAAGAAACTTCTAAAAAGTATTATTGGTGGTATCTTGAGATCCCTGAGGCACTATAGATGCAAATAAGTAAACATGGATGGCCATGAAAAGGAGACATGAGAAAATATTTGGGAACAAATAAGTAACAAAAATTTTATTGGACAGGCTACTTATAAAGTTCTCGATCAGTTTCAAAAAAAAAGTCAAAAAGTTGGAAAAGATATTTTATATGACATGGAAGACTGAACAAATAGCTCTAACAGCAATTTCAGAGGCATCCCCTAAGGAAAGGACAATTGAGAGGTAAAATAAAAGAAAATTTCCCTACACTAAAAATATGAATATTTGAGAATGGGCCTACCAAATATCAAAGAGGAAATGAAAAAACAAAAAAGGATATATCCTGATGAAATTTCAGAATTCCAGAAGAAAACAAAAGGAGGAACAAAGAAAACTGTAGTGCAGATAATTAATAAGACACATTAACCTAAGTGAATTCAACTATATAAACACTGAAAAGGAAAGGAAAGAAACAGTAAAAGCTACTCTACCTACCAAACCATTTAATGAGTTATGCTCCACAAAAAAAGGCAAATGGGAGATTAACTCTGCAAAGCAAATTAGGAAAGCACTTCCCTACACTAAGAGGGACCCAAGTGTATAAACATAATGTACTTTACAATACTGTCCCTAGACATTATACATGGTGCTCAACCAAGGAAACTAGTCTTATTCAATGTTACAGGGAAAAAATTAGTATTGATGACATTACTAAGGGTGGTATGTCTATAAGTGACTTAAAGGGATTTTCTCAGATACTTTGGACTATGTAACATTTCATTTTGTGAGCTGATTATAAAACCTAACTCCTCACTAAGATAATACTGTGTGCCATATAAGAAACAAGAACTAGACTGATATCACACTTCTCTGCAAGCTAGGAACACAAAAGATCACTGACTTACATGTTGTAAAAAGAAAAAAAAACTGATTTGGAATTTAAACCACACAAATTGTATTACAAAAAATATTTAAGAAAATAAACATGAGACTTCCAGCCAAGATGGAGGAGTAGGTAGATACACTTTACCTTCTCGCACAACCAAAAGAAGGACAACAAATTTAAAACGAAAAATAACCAGAACTGCCAGAAAATTTAACTGTATGAAGTCTGACAACCAAGGAGTTAAAGGAGAAACATTCATCCTGACCAGTAGGAGGGGCGGAGATGGGCAGCCAGAGTGGAGAGGACTCATGGCAAGGCAGTGGCTGAAGGACCCAGGGGGCAGGGCTGTGGCAGGTGGACCAGGAGGTCTCACATTTGCATGTGGATAAACCGGGAAAAACATCAGGGAGTGAGACTGATCAAGCAACCAAGGGTTCCGGCAAGGGGAAATAAAACCTCAAAACCTCTGGCTGTAAAAACCTGTGGGCAAAGTACAAGGCAGGAGAAACTCCCAGCCTCACAGGAGAGTTCGTTGGAGGGACCTACAGGGTTCTAGAATGTACACAAGCCCACACACCCATGAAGCAGCACGAGAAGGGCCCGATTTACTTGTGGGTAGTGGGGGAAGAGACTGAAAGCCGGCTGACAGCTGAGCAAGTGGCATTGTTCCCTCTCTGACCCCTCCCCCACATACAGTGTCACAACACTGTGATACGGGTTGTCCAGCCCTGGTGAATACCTAAGAATCTGCCCCTAAAAACCTAAGAGGCAAACAGAGACCCAGAAATATGGCCCAAATAAAAGAATAGATCAAAGCCCCAAAAACATAACTAAGTGATGAAGAGACAACCTATCAGATGCAGAGTCCAAAACACTGGTAATCAGGATGCTCACAGAAATGGTTGAGTATGAAAAAAGTGAAGGCTATGAAAAGTGAAATAAAGAAAAATATTCAGGGAACCAACAGTGAAGGGAAAGAAATCAGAACTCAAACCAACGATGTGGACCAGAAGGAAGAAATTTAAACCACGTTTATTCTGTTGAATAAACATTCAACCAGAACAGAATGAAGAAACAAGAATTCAAAAAATTTAAACCATATTTAAACCAGAACAGAATGAAGAAACAAGAATTCAAAAAATTAAGAAGAGCCTTAGGAACCTCCAGAACAACTTTAAATGTTCCAACATCCACATCATAGGGGTGCCAGAAGGAGAAGACAAAGAGCAAGAAATTGAAAACTTATTTGAACAAATATTGAAGGAGAACTTCCACAATCTGGCAAAGGACATAGACTTCCAGGAGGTCCAGGAAGCTCAGAAGGTCCCGAATAAGTTGGACCCTGAAGAGGACATACCAAGGCACATCATAATTACATTACCTAAGATTAAAATGAAGGAGAGAATCCTAGAAGCAGCAAGAGAAAAGGAGACAGTTACCTACAAAGTAGTTCCCATCAGACTGTCAGCTGATTTCTCAAAAGAGACCTTACAGGCAAGAAGTGGCTGGAAAAAAGTACTCCAAGTCATGAAAGGCAAGGACCTATATCCAAGATTGCTCTATCCAGCAAAGCTTTCATTTAGAATGGCAGGGCAGATAAAGTGTTTCCCGATCAGGTCAAGTTAAGGAGTTCATCATTACCAAGCCCTTATTATATGAAATATTAAAGGGAGTTATCTAAGAAAAAGAACATGTATAGTGAAATGACAGGAAATTCACAATTATTAACCACCACACCTAAAACAAAAACAAACTAAGCAAACAACTAGAACAGGAACAGAACCACAGAAATGGAAATAACATGGAGGGTTATCAGAAGGGAGGGAGAGGGGGAAGAATGTGGGGAAAAGGTCCAGGGAATAAGAAGCACAAACAGTAGGTACAAAATAGGAGGAGGTTAAGAATTGTATAGGAAATAGAGAAGTCAAAGAACTTACATGTACAACCCATGGACATGAACTAATAGGTGGGGTGCTGGTGGGAGGGGAGTGCAGGGCAGAAGGGAATAAAGGGGAGAGAAAATGAGACAACTGTAATAGCATAAAGTATACTTTAAAAAAAGAAAAAATAAAATGAAATACATTAAAATTATGAGTAAAACAAATACGTGCACCTGGTTATGACTCAGAAGAAATTAAGAAACCTAGATGAGAATATCAGGCACCACTATATACTTCAGTAGACACTCTTTTGAGTGGTAAAAATTCCAGGATGAAATTTCCTTCTTTGGTTTAAAACAAAACCCTGTTTTCCTACGTCACCCACCCTCCCTCTCAAATAGAAAACAAAATACTAAAGACTAAAACATTTCCTTTTGATGCCAAACCATTTATATGCTTGTTTACAAACAGACATAATATCATCCACCAAATCTCTTCTGCTGACCCTGGATACACATTTCAAAACCACAGGGACTAAACATATTAGTGGCTGCTGATTGCTAGGTGTGGGGGATAATGATTGCTAATGGGTACAGGATTTCTTTTTTTTGTGTAATAAAAACATTCTAAAATTGACTGTGGTTGTACAAATGTGAAAATACTAAAAATTATTGAATTATGCATTTTAAATAGGAAAACTGCATAGTATATGAATTATATCTCTACAACAGAGCTTTTTAAAAACACAGAAAAATACAGATGACCCTCAAGCAATGAGGATTTGAACTACAGGGGTCCACTTACACATGGATTTCTTTTTCAATGAATACTGTAAATGTTATTTTTCTTTCCTTATGATTTTGTTAGCAACATTTTCTTCTTTCTAGCTTACTTTAGTCTAAGAATACAATGTATAATTTGTATAACATTAAATGTGTGTTAATCAACTGTTTATGTTATCAGTAAAACCTTCACTCAATACTAGGCTATTAGTTATGTTTTGGGGGAGTCAAAGGTTATGCACAGCCCTGGCTGGTGTGGCTCAGTGGGTTGAGAAATGGGCTGTGAACCAAAAGGTCACCAGTTAGGTTCACAGTCAAAGCAAAAGCATGGGTTGTGGGACAGATCCCTGGCTGGGGGTGTGTGAGAGGCAACTGATTGATCTTTCTCTCCCTCTTTCCCTCCCTCTAAAAATAAATAACTTCCAGTCAAAATAGCAGCACAGGCAGACATGGCTCAAACCTTCACACGACCACATCAAAATTACATAAAAAATACATAACAACCATCACTTGGAACCATCAGAAATTGAGTTGAATGGAAGTCTGACAACTACAGAATTAAAGAAACCACATCCATTCAGACTGGTAGGCGGGGCATAGATGCAAAACATACTGGTCCCACGCTGACTGTGGTAGAAAAATTAGGGAGAGATATCTCGGGAGCAAAGAGTCCCAGCCCCACCCTAGGCCCCACAGTCCAGGGTTCCAGTGCCAGGAAAATAAGTCCCCACAACTTCTGGCTGCAAAAAGCAGTGGGGATTGATTTGGTGGAAGAAACTGCTGAAGCCCCAAGCAGTTCCTCTTAAAAAAACCCATGCACAGACTTACTCAGACTCACTCCCTCTGAACTCCAGCACCAGGGTAGCAGCTTGAAAGGCACCAGTGGTATACAAGGAGGAACTGAAGTATCTGGCATCAAGTCGAGAGCTGGGGGGACAGCTTTCTCCCAGAGTGAAAGGTGGGCAGAGACCACTGTCCCTTTTCTAAACCTTCCTCCTACAGACCCAGCAAGCTGATGTCATATCTGAGACTACATCAAACTGGCTAACACTGTTTGACCCACCCCAAACTGGGGATCCAATCTGATCTCATTGGAGATCTCCAGAGACTCCACCCTACCCAACTTATGGGCCCACCCAAGCTGCTTTTCCATATGAAGGGTTGATCTTGGCTCATACAACTTCCTGAATCCTACCAAACAAGCAGCGGCTGGGCTCACTGAGCCGCGGGCCCGAAACTAGCACCTTATATTCACAGCCTGGCTTTGCCTGGGAATCTCCAAGACCATAACAAGTAGCAGCCATCTCAGAAAGGCAGGGTGGCTCTGGGCAGAACACAAATGGGGGCTGACCTTAGCCTGTACCTCCTGGGAAACCCCAGGGCCAGTGAACCCAGCTAATAGCTACAGACCATGTCGGAGCACCACCACCCTGTCCTTGCACAGGTGATCCTCCACTGAGGGCTGAGGTTGGTGGTAAGAGGTCACAGACAGCCCTTGAAGGTGAGACTGACCTGGGTAAATCCCCCACATTGATCTGCCAACAGCAACCAAGGCTCAACTTCAAGAGGAGAGTGTACTCAGCCCACACAAAGGGCACTCTCGAGTATCCATCTTGGGTGATAGGGGAGGCTGTGCCACTGGACCCTACAAGATACCTACTTTACGACACCCTACCAAGACACAGAATCAACAAAGCAGCTCTATCTAATTCACAGAAACAAACACAGGGAGGCTGCCAAAACAAGGAGACAAAGATACATGGCCCATATGAAAGAACTGATCAGAACTCCAGAAAAAGAGCTAAGCAAAATGGAGATAAGCAATCCATCAGATGCAGAGTTCAGAACACTGGTTGTAAGGATGTTCAAGGAACTTAGTGAGGACCTCAACAGCATAAAAACGATCCAGTCAGAGATGAAGGATACACTAATTGAAATAAAGAAAAATTTACAGGGGAACAGTAGAGTGGATGAAGCCAAGAATCAAATCAATGATTTGGAATATAAGGAACCAAAAAACAACCAATCAGAACAACAAGAAGAAAAAAGAATCCAACAAAAACGAGGACAGTGTAAGCAGTCTCTGGGACTTAAAGAGGTCCAACATTTGCATCATAAGGGTTCCAGAAAAAAAGAGCAAAAAACTGGAAACCTATTTGAAAAAATAGTGAAAAAAAAAAAAAAAAACCTTCCTAATTTGGTGAAGGAAACATACACACAAGTTCAGGAGCACAGAGAGTCTCAAACAAGATGGATACAAACAGGCCCATTAGTCATGACTTTAAGTTTAGTCATCAAAACACAGGGGTTGTAGTTCTGGGAAAGAATGCCATCAATATTTTGATGGGGGTTACCCTGAATCTGTAGGTTGTTTTGATTAGTGTGGACATTTTAATGATGTTGAGTCTTCCTATCTTTCCATTTATTTGTACCTTCTTCAATTTATTCTTAGGAGGCAGCAGGAAGATTTGAATTCTGAAAACAATCACTCTGGCTATGGAGTAAAGTCATTTCTGACTCCTGCCTGAAGTTCTAACCATACCATTCTCAAACTGTTTTCTTCCTACTGGGAATGATGTCTACCTGATGAATTACCACTGCTTCTTCAAAGTGCAGCTCTTTAGTAAGGCCTTTGCTGATAACCTACTAGAATACATCACTCCTCTGTAGCACTTCATTTATATTTCACTTACAGTCATTAATAGCAATTAACTCACATATATGTCAGTATCACTTTCTAAATCAATTATTTTCATCCTGGGATAACCATAGGCTCCAGAATATTATATAGTAAGCTCTCACCTAACATCATCAGTAGATTCTACAACTTCACATGTAACAAAGTACAATGACACTAAGTTTACTATAGGCTAACTGACATAAACAAGTTAAGTTCTTTAAGGCATCCCATCGTTACAATGAAATTATCTTGAATGAAATGAAGTCATTCAAGGACCTGCTGTATTTAGTAATTTCTCAACCACTTTTTTATTAACTGAATGCTATATTTTACATTTTTCAGTACTTGTTATGCAAAATCTGCAAGATGTTCTAAGGAAAATTCTGTCATCAAGTTAATATAGGAAATATAAATCTTTTTTCAGTAATTAACAATGCTTGTTAATTTATTAAATATTAAGAAGTCCACAACTAAAGAAACCGGTACTGCTTAGTTTCACCCAGCATTTCCCAAACATATTTGGCCACAGAAACTCTTTGAAAGATAACATTTATTAACATACTACTGAAACTATGGGAAATGATGCTAAATGATGGTAGCCATTTTAGATTTCTTCACATTTTAACATAAGATCCTTGTTTTTACATTTTAAAGATTTTATTTATTTATTTTTACACAGAGTGGGGAAGAAATAATCACGCCATCTGACCATATGTGATTTTCACAAGTATTATGAAAATAATTAGCCAAATTAACAAGGAAATACTAAATTAAATCCTTTGTTCCTAACACTCACTTCCTAATAAGCCTTACCTTCCAGCACTAATCATCTGCTACTAATCAATCACAGCAATCTGTCCTACAAACTATGGATATGTTATCAGAATTATTCTCAATTTCAAGTTCAAGTATTAATTTATAATCAATTGAAGTTGACAGCCAAGATCAAATATTTACCATTAAGTGCTAACATTAGCACTATCCATAGAGAAAAGTGTATGTAAAATATAAAAAACACACCCTAACTGGTGTGGCTCAGTGGGTTGGGCATCATTCCCACAAACTGAAGTTTGCCATTTCAATTCCTGGTCTTAGCACATGCCTGGTAGTAACCTGATGCAGGCCAGGTCCCCAGCCAGGAGTGTGCAAGAGACAACAATCAATGTTTCTCTGACACACTGATATCTCTCTCCTCCTCTTTCTCCCTTCCCTTCTCCTCTAAAAATAAATTTAACAAAAATTGTAAACGTCAAAACAAAATTATTTTTTACAGATAATATGCTTGTCTACTTGAGAAGTCCAAGACAGTAAACTGAAATGTATTAGAAAATACACATTTCAGCCCTGGCTGGTATAGCTCAGTGAATTGAGCATAGTCCTGTGAACCAAAGGGTCGCTGGTTCATTTCCCAGTCAGGGCACGTGACTGGGTTGCAGGCCAGGTTCCCAGTAAGGGCCACATGAGAGGCAACCATACACTGATGTTTCTCTCACTCTCTTTCTCCCTCCCTTCCCTTCTCTCTAAAAATAAATAAATAAAACCTTAAAATATTTTTAAAAAGAAAAAGAAAATATACATTTCAATAGAACGATTCTTTATAAAATTTAACATTCAAGAAAGCAACAGCACTCCTATGAAACAGTACTAACTAGTAAAAATATAATGGGAAAAAATCCAATTCACAATTGGGTTTAGAACAAAGTTCTAAAGATAAATATAAGAAATATATAAAATCATTATGCAAACAACTACCAAACTTTTCAGAGTGCAAAACAGCTGATAATGATATACAAACAGAAAAAAAATCAATAGTATGAAGAACTCATTTCTTCACAAAATAGGGAAGATGAGGTTAGGGGAAACAAAACAGAACCATTAACAAGGACATCTGGATGAATAAAGGTAAAAAGAATATCCAACCCCTGGCTGGTGTGGCTCAGTGGATTGAGTGCCAGCCTGTGAACCAAAAGGTTGCTGGTTCAATCCCAGCCAGAGCACATGCCTGGGTTCAGACCAAGCCCCCCGTTGGGGGCTTACAAGAGGTAACCAGTAAATGTATCTCTCGCACATCTATGTTTCTCTCCCTCTTTCTCCCCTCCTTTCCCTTCTCTCTAAAAATAAATAAATTAAATGTTAAAAAAATCCAAGAAAAGGTTACTTCTCGTAGTAACAATAACAAAAATATGGCCTACCATATATTAAAGGTACAACTAAAATATATGATACTGGCATGGCAATTAATAGATTTATAAAATGAAATTTTAACTACAAAGTCCAAAGTATACTTAAGAATTAGAATATGACCAGTAATGATTTAAGGTGAAAAACTTCAATCACCATTTTACACTTGACACCAAAATAAATTTCAAAGAGAATAAAAACAAACAGCCCTGACCAGTATGACTCAGTTGATTGGAACACCATCCTATACTCCAAAAGGCTGGAGGTTCGACTCCTGGTCAGGGCACACACCTAAGTTGCAAGTTTGATCCCCGGCAATGAATCAATATTTGTCTCTCAATTAATGTTTCTGTCTTTCCTGCCCTTTCTTTCTCTCTCTACAATCAATAAACATATTTAAAAAAAATAAAAACAAAATGAAAAAATGAAGATACTAGAAGGTAGGAAAGTCTTTTAACCATAAACAGAAACAAATCCTCATGAAAAAGCTGAATTAAAATTTGTTTGACTGTCTTTAGGTAACCTAAAGACAATCTGAGAAAATAAGTCTGTGTGAATAATATCAATGATGAATACCTTACCTATACAGCAGTCTTAGAATCCACTTAAGAGTAGCACCTCAATAGAAAATTAACAAAAACCACAAACAACCATTAAATATTCAATCTCAGGTGAAGTTAAAATTAAAATGAAATACCATTTGCACTGGCCGGGTAGCTCAGTTGGTTAGAGCATTCTCCTGATATGCCAAGACTGCAGGTTCAATCCCTGGTCAAGACACATAAAAGTGTCAACCAATGAATGCATAAATAAGTAGAACAACAAATCGGTATTTCTCTCTCTCCCCCTCTGTCAAATCAATAAAATTTTATTAAAATGAGACATTATTTTCTCTTAGACTAGCAAAGACACAAATAAATGGATAGATATAAAAATTTTCTCTATTTTTAAACCTAATGTATCTAGGAAATGTCTCATTATACAATGATCTACTTCACTCTTTATAGTGACTGCAGAATCTTTTATTGTATTGTATTATATTAATGGAGACTTCACTACTTCTAGCTTTTTATCCAATTATAGTTATCCTTATACATGTAAGTTGGTTTATATGTCAGTATGTGTGAGTGTATGTGCATGATCATACATGTTTGATCAATTCCCAGTAGAATCATGAAATTAAAGAGCACAAGAACTCAAAATTTTTTATAGATACACCAGACTGCCCAGCAAAAGTATTCCTCCTATATATATATATGTATGTACATATATCTCAATATAGTGAATTCTTACTGTTTCTCAAGAACTTCTCTATCAACATGGTAGGAAGTTTTTTTTTCTCATCTTTCTCAATTTGATAAACCTTATTGTTACCTTATTGTTAAGTTTTTTTTCTCATCTTTCTCAATTTGATAAACCTTTGATACCTTATTGTTAAATTTCAAATGTTTCATTTTTTAAATTTTGAAGAATAATCTTTCCATATAGTTATTAACCATCTGTGATTCTTATTTCTATCAACTACCTCACTACTGAGCTTTTTAGGTGACCTAAAGCAATGGCTCCCAAACCATTATAATTAGTGATTAACACTTATCAAGAACCTTGCCCTCTGTCTAGCACTGTTTTCAACTTTTAAACAGATTGAATTCAATTTAGCCTCCCTGAAGTTTCATGAGATAAATATTGTTAACACCTCTACTTTATAAATGAAGAAATGAAGGTATTAAGAGGTTGAGGGGACACATACATGCACCTACACACAGCTCTGAAAAAGGCTTCCCAGAAAAAAGCCTGAATGTATGACTCTCCAAAATCTGGCCTATACTGCTTTGTTTCCTGCCTTCACGTTCCCATTACACCCCATCTCAAAAGCAAATGTTCTAGCTGCTATGAATGACCTGTAGTTCATCCAATCTCTCAGGCAGTTTCATGCCTCTGGACCATTGTGCACCGTGCTCAAGCATTTCCAATCTTAATTCAATAGTAAATGCCTACTCAGATTTTGTGACTGAGCTCAAGTTACAACTCTTTAATAATGCCATCTCACACAACCCGCACACCCAACTTCCTAAACAAGGGAGAATTTACAACTCTCTTTGCACTACTACAACAGGTATGTCCATAATAGCCACTATAGAAATTTTACTCCAAAGTTGAGGGTGATATAAGGCAGAAATTTTCCACCTTTCTCATCTCATGGCACATATAAACTAATTACTACAATTCTGTGGCACACCAAAAAATCTTTTTTGGCAACCTGACAAAAAAATAGGTATACTTTTCATTCATTCACACCAGACAGCTAATGTTGTTTTGGCTCTTGTCATTTTTCACTTGCCAAACTAAGGGAACAGAGGTCAGTGCCCCTGACTAAAATAGTCAAGTATTACATGTTTGAAAAATTCTTGTAGCACACCCGTTGAATATCTTTACAGAATCAAATACCCAAACACATTTCTGAAGTTGTACCATGAAATATCCCATTTTTCTGGTAGATCTATCTGCTAACAAATAACCATGGTTATGAAAACATTAATTTTTAACTCAATTTTGGAGACTATCTAAAAAAGGAATCAATTTATCAGTTTTTATGCAAAAATTATTCGAGTTATACAAAAATTAAAAACAATCTAGTTTCTCTCAACAGAATCCTAATTAAATGAAGATTCTCTAAAGGATTAGAAATATTTCTCAAAGCAGAAGACAGGTTAAAGTGTATCCAAGTCTCGAGAGATTTTTTTGTTTACTCCTTATTGCTGCAAGCCTATCTACAAAAATGCCCAACACTAACGGAAACTCAATAAATGTTTGCTAAATAAAAGAATTAGTATAATTAGTTAATAATTTAAAACGTATCTATATTAAAAACTTAATCATCCTATAGTGTGCTTTAAAATTTTCAACAATTTCACCCTAGCTGGGCAGCAGTTAGTTGCAGCATCGCCCATATACCAAAATGGTTGACAGTTCAATTCCCAGTCAGGAAGTACATAGGAGACAACCGATTGATATTTGTCTCTCCCATCGATGTTTCCCTCCCTCCCTCTCTCTCTCTCTCTCTCTCTGAAATCAATAAAAAAAATCCTTGGGTGAGGATTAAAAAAAATTTTGCAAAAATCTCAAAGATTAAGCAGAGGCTTCAAACAGTTTTAATGCCTGCAACAGACCACACTCCAAATTAAATATCCAATCACCTTCCTCACTCCCACAGTAATAAGCTAGTCTTTGCCTATTACTACTCCCATCCAAACATCCTCTACTTACACTTTGAAGTTTATTCATACTAATGATCTTTATCATCATTTTATCAAGTTGGAAAATATCCTAAGTTGTTATGGAAAACATATTATTTTACAAAGGCAACACTCACTTTGCACTATAGTGCAGGTTCATAAAAATAACCCTAAAGCTGAAACCAACAGAGAAAACAATCTTACCAAAGGGAAAAAATTGCAATTGTTTTGTGATCTTTAAGATTTTTATCAAAATATTTAAAAACTCTTTTACTATCAGCTATAAATATATAAGGAAATAAAAAATATTGCGTAATGTTTACTATTTTCTAATTTAAAATGTAAGAAACTTTGAGAATCAAAGTGTTTTATTTCTTTGTAAAATACCTTAAACATTAAGAGTACACAGTGCTTGCCACCTTCTTTTTCTCAGATAACTTATGATATGGAATTAAGTATCTTTTCCATGACTTTGCAAACTGTCATAACTCTTTCCAAGTCTGGTTCGGCTTCCAACACTTCACCCTTTGCCCTTCTGATCTATTTCCAAGAGTTCCTTTAACATTAAAATTTTTGCCAGGAGTTAATTCCTCTAAAACATCTTAAACCTCTTTGTCATAAACATTTTTCTCATTTATGTGGATAAATTCATCTTTACTAAGTTCCTCAGACTTCTTATCTATACTCTCCCTTTTGTGACTTCAGGATCCTATATCTTTCTATAAAAAAAATTTTTATTGAATTTATTGGGGTGACATTGGTTAATAAAATTGTATGCTTCAGGTGTACAATTCTACAATGCATCATCTATATAATGTATTATGCGTTCACCAAGGTCTCTGACACCATTTACCCCCCTTTACAGTCTACCTCCTTCTACCCCCCTTTCCCACTGATAATCACCATACTGTTGTCTATGTGTCTTTTGTATTGATTTTTTAGTTTTTTTAATCTATTTCTGCTCTGATATTTATTATTTCATTTCTTCTACTCATTTTGGGCTTATGTTTGTTGGTTTTTTTCCCTAGTTCTTATAAGTGTAAAGTTAGATTGTTTATTTGAGATTTTCTTTAGTTTCTTGAGATAGGACTAATGCTATGAATTTCCCTCTCAGGACTGCTTTCACTGTGTCTCATAGACTTTGGATGTTCTCATTTTAATTTGTATCAAGACATCTTTTGATAATATTCTTGATCTCATTCTTAAACTATTCATTGTTCAGTTACATGTTACTTAGCTTCCATGTCTTTGTGTTTTTAATTTTTTTTTCTTTGATTTCTAGTTTCACTCCATTATGGTCAGAGAAGATGCCTAATACGATTTCAATCTTATTAAACTTACTGAAACTCGTTTTCATGTCCCAACATGTTGTCTATCCTAGAAAATGTTCTATGTGCACTTGGGATAAAATGCTCTGAAGTTACCATTTACATCTATCTGATCTAGTGTGTCATTTAAGGTTACTATTTCCTTATTGGTTTTCTGTCTGGAAGATCTATCTACTGATGTCAATGGGGTTTTAAAATTCCCTACTATGACTATATTATATCTCTCCCTTTATGTTCACCAAGATTCAAGATTGACTTTCTATATTTGTTGGGTATATAAATGTTTACAAGGGTTATATCCTCTTATTAGATTGAACTCCTTAGCATTATGTAAAGTCCTTCTTTGTCTCATTATGGCTTTTTTGCAGTCTACTTTGTCTGATACAAGTATTGCTACCCCAGTTTTTCATTTCCATTTTCATGAAATATCTTTGGATCCCTTGACTATTAACCTGTATCTCTCATTCTGAAGTGTGTCTCTTAGTATATACACACACATGCATACATATACTAATATATATATATATATATATACACTAAGACATATATATACTGATATATATATCAGTACATACATATATATACATACATATATATGTATGTCTTTGCTTATCCCTTCTGCTACCCTATTTCAATGAGAGCATTTAAGACATTTACTTTTAGAATGATTATTGATAGGTACATATTCACTCCCACTTTACTCTTTATAACTATGTCCCTGTTTTATTTTCTTCTTCTTCTTCTTTTTCTTCAAGAACCTTTTACATTTTTTCTTATATTGGTTAGGTGGTATCAAACTCCTTTAGATTTTACTTTCCTGTGAAGCTCTTTATTGCTCT
The DNA here is from genome assembly GCF_004126475.2 of Phyllostomus discolor. Taxonomy (NCBI): domain Eukaryota; kingdom Metazoa; phylum Chordata; class Mammalia; order Chiroptera; family Phyllostomidae; genus Phyllostomus; species Phyllostomus discolor. The sequence goes on along the minus strand of NC_040907.2, from coordinate 23,028,210 downwards.
TTCAATTTTAAATGGTAGCCTTGTTAAGGAGAGTAGCCTGGATTGTGGGTCCTTGCTTTTCATCATTTGGAATATTTCATGCCAATCCTTTCTGGCCTGAATTTTTTCTGTTGAGAAATCAGCTGACAGTCCTATGGGTGCTCCCTTAGGTAACTAGCTGTCTCTTGCTTTAAAGGTCTCTCTCTGTCGATAACCTTTGCCATTTTAATTGTAATATGTTTTGGTTTAGGCCTATTTGAGTTCATACTGTTTAGACTCTCTGGGCTTCCAGAATTTACGTATATTTTTTTTTCACCAGAAGAGGGAAGTTTTCAGTCATTATTTCTTCAAATAGGTTCTCAATCCCTTGCTCTCTCTCTTCTCCTTCTTGTACCCCATGACAACGATGTTGTTACACTTCATTATGTCACAAAGGACCCTTAAAATAACTTCATTTTAAGAATTTTTTTCCCTGCTCTGGTTAGATGTTTACAGTTACCTTGTCTTTCAAACCACTGACTTGATCCTCTGCTTCATTCAACCTGCTGTTGATTCCTTGTACTGTATTCTTCATTTCAGGTATTGCACTCTTCATTTCTGACTCATCCTTTATGGTTTCTATGTCCTTTTTCAAGCTGTCGAGCATCTTTATAACCATTACTTTGAACTCTACATCTGATAAATTGCTGGCCTCCATTTCATTTAGTTCTTTTCCTGGAGAATTCCCCAGTTCTTTCATTGGAGGCCTATTCCTTTGTCTCCCCATTTCTGCTGCCTCTTTGTATTTGTTTCTTTATTATTAGGTAGATCTGCTAGGACTCCCAGTCTTAGCAGAGTGGTCTTATGTAGTAGGTGTCCTATGAGACCCAGTGCCGTAGTCTCCTTGATCACCTGAGCTGGGTGCTCCAGGAATGACCCTTGGGTAGGTTAGGTGGGCCCTTCTATTGTAACTGAGTCTTCACTATTACTGGCCCATTCATGTGTGAGGTGAACCCTCAGGCTGATTGACCATGACAGTGTACAAGCTGCTGTGCAGGTACTGACCTCACAAATCAAAATTAGCCTCGGCAGGGTCTGGTGCCTGCCAAAATCTCCCTTTGGACATGCCACTTGTGATACTGCTCTGATGTCATCTGAAGCTGGCCACTGGGTGTGTTGGATCTGGAACCTTTTGGGAGTGACTGTGGTGCAACCAATGTCAGATGCTGACTGTGACTGGCCCTGGGCAACCTGTTTTGAGCTACAAACAATTCAAAGTTTATGGCTGCCTCTGCTGGGCCTCAGTGTGCATGAGAAGGACCAAGCTGTGCACCAAGGCAGGCTTTTACCAGAACCAGACCCAGGGGAAGGTAAGCAGAAGTGCAAAGCACACCAAGATCTACCTGTGCCTGTCTCAACCTGCTGGGTGCCTGACAGGCTCAGTCACTGAAAAAGCTTCTGGTAGTAATCAAGTTGCATGAGGTAGGTTATCAGTGAGCCACAAGGTAGGGGCAAGTGCTATTCGCCAGATTGGTACAGGTTCAAATTCAGTGCTAGTGTTTGGTCTAAGGCCACTCAGCAAATGTCCCTGGGTATAATGAGTCTAGCTGCCACTGCCAGATGCCCACAGACCTTTGTGGTGGGGTGAGGTCTGAGGGAGTTGTCAGGGTAAGGACAGTAGAGTTTATCAGACTCAAATAGGCAAAGATTTGGCCCTGTGAAGGGAGGGCTCTTCAGTGATTTAGCATCCAACTGAAAACTGGCCCCCATCCTAGAGCTACACAACTCAAGACTGTCCTAGATTCTGCCAGAAGCCCAAGCTCAACAAAGTGAGGCAACAGTGATTCCACAGGGTAGGCCTATTGAATTCTCCCAGGCTGATGCCATAAGCAGACTAGTACTCCACTGAAGAAAATGATGTCAGTTCAGGGATGAAGGAGAGTGACTTAACATAGGGGTCCCAGTGGCTATCCCCTCAGCTCTCTCCCTAGAGCTGCAAATCCCAGTCTCTCCTCACATGACTCTAGTACATTCTACCCTCCCTCCACCAGAGCACAGGGTGAATGTCTGTGAATGAAATTTTGTGTGTTAGCCCTTTAAAACAGTGCCTATCTATGTGTTTAGCTAACTCCCTTCTCTCCCTGTCAGATAGAATCCCAACTGATTTTCACAGCCAGATGTTATGTGGGCACCTCTTCCAGCTCTGGTGCTCGAGGCCAGGAAGCCCAGCATGGGGTTGAGACTTCATACTCCTCAGGGGCAATCTTTGCAGCTAAGATATCCCTCTAGAGCCTATTGTGGGACAGGCCCAGCAGTTTTTGCTTCTCTGACCTTCCTACCAGTCTCAATGTGGCTTATTCTGTGAATCCTTGGTTATAAGATTTTTATTCAGCCAGTCTTCAGTTGACTATTCACAATGTTCTATATTTTAGTTGTAATTCCAGTTTGGTCATGGAAGGAGGTGAGTGTAACATCTACCTTATCCCCCATCATCTTGGGTCTCTCCAGGATCCTCTTTCATCACATAAGTTATGGATGGGATTGCCTTGCATTACATTAATTAGTTGATTATCATATAATTACTTGCTCAATTAATCTTTGAAATCTGGTGCAAGTTCACAATAGCATCCCTATCTGCTCTAACAGCTTAACTCATGTTGATTCTGGGGGAAAAAAAAAAAACAGCCTTTATTGGCAATAAAAAGTTCTTCAGTCTCCTTGTGATTAGTTTTTGTTTCAATGCAGCAAGTAAATTCAGTGCTTTGGCATGAATGCTAGTCAAACTGAGACCTATTCCTGAGACCAATTTACACTAAGTAATGTTGAGAAGATGTTTGTTTGTTTTTTAATAACAGTTCTTTATTACATGAATTCAGATACAGAGCAGATAATCATGTTCCCTGACATTTAACAATCACATTCAATAAGAGTTTGTTAGTGTATTCCTCAACACTCCAATTCTAAGGAGCTTCCTTCAAATTCCCTTTTCAAAGCCTTGCACAAGAAGAGGTTAAGTACCAGTATGAAAGACTGTTGTTAGCAGTTTTATTTCACCATCTTCATCTTCACATGTAGTTTCTTCCTTTTATGCACAAGACATTGTTAAATAGGTGCTACACTCTGCCTATGGTACAAAGTTTATAAATACAATACACCAATACAAAATTGAAGCCATTAAAAAGAGTGTAGTAACAACTAGGAGATAATTAAATCTGTAGTATTGATGGAATCCATGAAAGAGGTTCAGAAACAACACATAAATTCAAATACTAAATGTTTCACTTGGGAAGGCATGGAAGACCAACTTTTTATGTGCTGCTCAAGGGTTTTCTAAGTTGCTCCAAGTTTTCTTTCTTTCTGCTATCTTTAAATACTGCAAAGCATTGTAAGTAGCATCACTCTGTGCATTGCCACAGGAGATCCCAGAGCCATGACAGACTGTGATGAGACTAGCGGACAGTTTAGTGAAACACTGATACTGCCCATTGGCACTCAGTTTTATATCTAAATATGTTCTATTAAAACCTTGTTCCTTGGCGATTTCACTGAGCAGTTGGATATAATCTGTATTTGGAATACTAAGGTGGCTTTTTTTCAGTTGCTTGATCTTTTCACCAGGAGAATTCTTCAAGAAATGCCAAGTACATCCTGAAGAATATCCTACTATATATCTGTTAAAGAAATGTGTTTCTCTAGAGAAATATTACTGAATTTGGCAATAAATTTCTCGGAAGCATTTTTCTTGGCTTGTTTTTATGATGTTCCCTTTCCAGTTTCCATAAATGACTCTAGCCTGCAAATTGTGGTATATTCTCTCTTATGAGCAGACCTTCCCTCCTGGGAGAGGGTATATTCAGGAAGTCGCCAGCCATGATAAATAGCCAATTCCTATAATGAACCAACAGGACTAAGCTGGTTCTTTGGAAGGGTCAGGCATTAAGGGGTTAGAACTGCAAAGCAAATACTTGCATTGACTTTCAAAATGTTTATGGAAGCCTCTGCAGCTCTATGTTTAGCCAGCTTCTTACTTGTACCTTCACCTGTGCAGGTTATGTCACCAACGGTTACTCTGAAGGCGAAAGTGGGCATGTATATTTGCATATTGGATCTTTCACATCCATAAACAGGATGGTCTTGATCTTCATGCCATATTTGTGTAACACCTGAATCAGTGTTTTCCCTGGTTTAGCCGTAATCATCTTCCCCAAACTGAAGGTCCCGCTGTCCTCACGTTCTAGCAGCAGGGCTAACATTGCGATGCCAGTTCTGGGACATGGCAAGAAGAAGGGCTTGGCGGTGGAAGAGCTGTGCCGATCGACAGACATCCTTGCTCCTTAGGGTGGCCGTCCAGAGAGAAGCACTCCAGAGCCACCCACCTACTCTTCCCCAACTCTCCTCCCTTTCTCCAACCCCCAAGTTCTCTGCTCCCCTGTGTCCCTCTAGCAAAGGGTGCAGGCATGGGCCAACTTTTCTGGTTTTTTATATTCATCTGACACTTCAATACAATTCAAACCACACCTTCATGTAGGCAAGCCCAGCTCTTCTCCTATATTAATTTACCCTGTGGCTATTTTCAAATCTGTGACATTCCATTTTTCTGATCTAATGTTATCACTTTTCATTTCTTCGCCACACTTTCATCTTTGTTGGTCAACTCTCTCCTTTGATTATCCTGTTTTGCAAAATGTCACATGGATTTACCATTGGGAGACAAGGAGGTTAACAAAACTACACACTTTGCTGTTTATGCAAGAAATGCGTAACAGATGTACAGTGACCAATCTCCAAAACACTTTGAGAGAAGTAAGGTCATTGGTCACTGATCATGTTAAGCATCTGTTAATTACATGGTGAGTTGTAAAATGAAGAGCTAGTACTGATGTTTACGTAGTACACAATTACAGTTAACGTACCATGGTAAATGGCATGTGAGTTTTGTTGTTTGGGGACTGGCATGTTATTTAACTAAACGGTGGCAACTGAAATTCAAGTATATTAGAAGCCTACAAAGTGAGAACTTACTGTAAATAGAAACACATTATCTGGAAAATAGTTCCTATCAAATATGTAATAGGTCTCAAGAAAGACTGTTAACATCAATACTGTTCGGCTCCTAATTCACTAACAGACACGAAGGAAGAAACGTAACTCCTTCGTGGCTCAAATAAAGTTAATAAAGTTGGTTTATGAAATTCTAAAACTCCTCTCCAAATTCTTGAACTTCAAGATCACAGTTCACCTCCATCTATGCATAAAATTTCAAAATGGTTTAATCAAGACTGAAAACTTGATAAGGACAGTATAAAAGGAGATCGCATTCTCTCTCCATAGCTTTATTTCCTAACTAAATGACTTTTTAAGATATTAACAACTCTCCCTTTAAATGAAATCAAATCCATCATTTTTTCACAATTTTATTCATTTCAAAACTTATGTAAAGTTACTTAAAATAATTATTTCCACTGAAATTACCTTCACATGAAACTAAAAACAAGCTTGATCTTTCCATCAAAACAAGAATAAATATCCATCAACTTACTATAGGTAAACTTAGCATTTGTAATTCATATTTCATTTGTTGACATTGTACTTTATTAGTAGTACTTTTTAAATTCTACCTGGAATAAAAACCAAAGTTCTAACTAGGAGCAGTTAAGTCTGATTTTACAAATCTTTAATTCTATAAAATGAAACAACTTCATTAAGTTCAAAGTATACTGAACAAGGCCATTAGAAATGTATTAAAGACCCAAAGAATGTATCACTTCAGTGTTAAATTTACGTTACATACTTAATGGAAAAAAAACTTGAAATAGCTGCAAAAACCTAATAAAATTAAGTGTCAAAACTTATCACCACGTAGAGTACAGATGCTCAGTCACTGCTGAGAAAATAGCTTCAAACAAAAATCAGATTTAGCTGTGAAGCTATCAACCTAAAATGACTTCTTTTCATAACAGTTAAGAAAAGAATTACCATATTTTTTGGATTATAAGACTCCCCCCCAAAATTTGGGAGGAAAGGGTGGGGGGTGTCTTACAGTCTGAGTGTAGCTTACCTGGCTCGCTATGGAGGGGGGGCAGCCTATGTTATTTATGTCATTAAATGTCTTTAAATATCTTATGTCATTAAATCTTACCACATTTTTTTGCTTCAGAATTTTTTCCCCTATTTTCCTCTAAAACCTAGGTGCATCTTACAGTCCGAAAAATTCGGTAAGCTACCCAGACATAAAAATGAAAAAGTCATCTTTCGGGGGGTTTTTGGGAAGGTTTTTATTTCTTTTAGACAGAGGGGAAGGGAGGGAGAAAGGGAGAGAAACATCAATGTGTGGTTGCCTCTCACACGCCCCCTACTGGGGACCCGGCCTATAACTCAGGCATGTGCCCTGACTGGGAATTGAACTTGCAACCCTTTGGTTCAGAGGCTGGCACTCAACCCAGAGTCACACCAGCCCGGGGAAAAGAAATCACCTTTGAATACATGAATAATGTTGCCCTTTTAATCTGAATGTGTAGAATGCTGTATTTACCCTTAAACGTAAACTACGAGAAAGAAGGAAAATGTATGTTCCCATGATTCTTTATAATATGTTTCAAACTAATAAACTACACTTTTCTCACCCAGTCTTCCATTCCAAAATGATGTATAAATTTGGTTACTAGTATGGAAAACCAGGAATATTTGTAGTAAATCCATGATGTTCCTCAAGAAAAATATTCTCAGTTCTTCCTAAAATCTATAGCAAATATGAACTATAAATTATAAAACAAGTAAAAGACTTATTCAACTACTTAAGAGAGAAAAAAGAAAACTAGATGTATAATCAGGGCCGTGTATTCCCAGCCTTGAATGATTTCTAATTTTATCATGTGGCTAATGGAAAGCCACTGAAGAATTCAGAAGCAGAGGAGTGAGATGATTTAAAGATTTTAAAAGATTGCATGAAAAAGTAAGAAAAGACTAACAAACTGATTGATATATTAAAAAGGGAAGAAAAAAAACTAGGTTGAAGAAGATCCCATGGGCTGAATACAGGATAATTTGATCAAAATAAATAATAGCAACAATGAATAATATACTCATTTAAGAATCAGTAAGACCACTCTGATACTAAAAAATAAACACACACAGAAGTAAAATAGAAGACAAAGGCTTAAAACAGCATGAGGGAAGAAAGGAGATGAAAGAAATAATCTCCTGTCTGTCCAGAGGTCTTTCTAGAAAGTATCCAGCCATATACCAAAAGAGGCATTTATTGAAGAAGATACAAGGTACAAGAAACACTGTACATAGGGCAATGAAGTTTCGGTCCCTTTAAAGTAAGCACCTTGGGACCTCACACAGTTCTCCCAATCACATCAGCTGTCCTGAGATGTTTTCCTGAATCTCATCAATGACAGTGTGAAATCTCTTCCCTTTAAAGGTGATTTTAGTTTTGGGAAAAGCCAGAAGTCACAGGGTGCCAAATCTGGGCTGTAGTGGAGCAGAGGCCCTGGGTGATTTCATGTTTCACAAAAAAAAAAACTCTCCACAAGACAAGATGCATGAATGGGTGCACTGTTGTGATGAAGCTGCCAATCACCAGGTGCCCATAGCTACAGCCTTATGAATCATCCAAATAGTTTCTGTAGAGGAATGTTGAAGCTTCCCCCCCACCCCCGCCACCTCCCATGGACTAGTACAGTGAGGCCATCATTGTTCACACATGTGCATTCCAGTCCACTCTCTTTGGCTGCCAAGTTACATAGATGTCACACAATTGTTCCTGCTATATTAACAATGGTTGGACTTTTTTCCAGACAGATTTCATATATTGTTTCAAAGGATAACAAATGATACAATTATTAAAGGTGGTAACTTAAAAATTCATGTTGTAAATTCTAGGGCAACCTGGAGAAAATATGCCACACAAAGAAGTACATGTAAACACTCAAAATACAATAGTAAATCAGATGCAACTGAATTATAAGAGAGGAACAAAGAATACATGAGATAAATAAAAACACAAAAATGATTCCCAGCCAGGGAACATTCCTGGGTTGCAGGCCATAACCCCCAGCAACCGTACATTGATGTTTCTCTCCCTCTCTCTCTCTCTCTCTCTCTCTCTCTCTCTCTCTATCTCCATCTCCCTCCTTTCCCTCTCTAAAAAAATAAATAAATAAATAAATAAAATCTTTAAAAAATAAAAAAAATAAAAATAAAAATAAAATAAAATAAAATAAAAAACACAAAAATGCCACTTTCACAGCACATATACTAAAATTGGAGCAATACAAAGATTAACATGACCCCTATGTAAGGATGACCACCAACCCCCCAAAAAACAAATAACCCACCTGAAACTAATATAATATGGAATATCAACTGTCACTGAAAAAAATTTTTTTAAGCTTTTATTTATTTATTTTTAGAGAGGGAAGGGAGGGAGAAAGAGAGAGAGAAACATCAATGTGCAGTTGTTGGGGGCTGTGGCCTGCAACCCAGGCGTGTGCCCTGACTGGAAATCGAACCTGCGATGCTTTGGTTCGCAGCCTGCGCTCAATCCACTGAGCTACGCCAGCCAGGGCTGAAAATTTTTCTGTTTAATTTTTTTTAAGAAAGGCAAACTGAGGCATGCAGTGCCTTTTTCGGGTGTGTCTGGAGTCTTGGAAGACTGACTACCCTACATTCTCCTACAAATAGAACTTGAGAGCTTGTTTATAGGTTCTAGCAGGAAAATGCAATTACTCATATACCTTTGACAAAAGAAGAGCCCTCTCCTCTACTAGGGAAAGTCCTCTTCAAGACCAAGTATGAAGCTTCGGGAGGGAAACACAAAGTGGTGAGGGAGGAAGAGGACTTGCACCTCACCAGCCAGATCAGCCAAATCAACCCTGAGACAATTATATAACAAATGTCACAGCCCAGTATGGATGGACCTGGAGAACGTTATGCTAAGTGAAATAAGCCAGTCAGGGAAAGACAAATACCATATGTGGAAACTAATGAACAAACTGAACTAATAAGGAAATTGAAGACAGACTCATAGATGGAGAGCAAGATGACAGCTAGTGGGGGGAAGGTTAGGGGGCGGAGTGATTGAGCAAAAGGAAAAAGGATTCAGGAACGGGGACAACAATGTGGTGATTGCTGGGGGAAGGGAAGTATAAGGGGACTAAATGGTAAAAGGAAAAAAGATACAATAAAGATTAGAAAAATACAATAAAGATTAAAAAGATAAAATAAATAATAAATGTCACAGGCAAATTGCCCTTACATCCAATTAAAAAAAATTTAATGCCAGGATAGAAGACATAACCCCAACTACAGATGTAATTACATCAAATATAAATGGAAGAAACATAACAATTAAAAAGTATCAGACTAGGAAAAGAGGCAAGACCCAACTATATGGTATTATAACAAACACATTTTAAATATAGACACATTCCTTGAAAGTAAAATGGGAGAAGGAAACATATACCATTCACATACTAAGCAGAACAAACCTGATGTAACTATATTAATGTCAGAAAAAGAAGGTTCAAGGAGAAGAAATATTACAAGTCATTTAGTAATGATCATGAACAAGATGATTCTAAATATATGACAACTAATTAACACAACTTCAAAATATCTGAGGCAAAAAACAGAACTGAAGTGATAAACATTTTATCTCCAAATGTCACTGAGGATTTACAGCTCTGTCAACAGTTTTAGAACAAGGAGGCAAAACAAAAACTAAGGCACAGTAAATTTTAACAACACTATCAACAAACTTTACCTAAGTATTATTTCCAAAAAACCAAACAACTGTATAGTACATACTACCTTTTTTAAAGATTTTATTTATTTTTAGAGATAGGGTAAGGGAGGGAGAAAGAGAAAAACATCAATCTGTGACAGAAACATATATAGGTAGCCTCTCATACGCACCCAGCCCAGGAACTTGCCTGCAACCTAGGCATGTGCCTTAACTGGGGATCAAACTAGCGATCCTTTGTTTCACAGGCCAACATTCAATCCACTAAGTCACACCAGCCAGGGCAATGTTGTTGGTTTTTTTTAAGATTTTTTAAAATTTATTTTTTAGAGATAGAAGAGGGGAAAAGGAAGGGGGGAACAGTACATACTTCTTTTTAAGTGTACATAGAACAAGCACCAAGATATATGCCATGCTAAACCATAAAAACACATCAACAGAAATAAAATAACTGAAGTAAGTAGAGGAACTTTGACAAAATGGAGGCATAGGTAAACATAGCTCACCTCCTTGCACAACCACATCAAAATTACAAATAAACTACAGAAACACCATCATTCAAAACCATCAGAAATTGAGCTGAATGGAAGTCCTACAACCATGGAATTAAAGAAAAAACTACAATATGACTGGTAGTAGGGATGGATACACAGAATTGGCTGGTCCCACACCCATGAGTGGTGGAGAAAAATCAGAAGGACTATCTCAAGAGGGAAGGGCTCCAGCCCTACACCAGGCCACCCAAGCCCGGGGTTCTAGTGCCAAGAAGAGAAGCAGTCATTAACTTCTGGTTGTAAAAACCAGTGGAGACTGAGACTGTGGAAGACAGAAACTGCTGGACTCCTTAGCAGTTCCTCTTAAAGGATCTGCACACAGACTTACTCAGACTCTCTCTCTCTGAGCTCCAGCATGGGGGCAGCAGCTTAAAAGGCACCAGAGATATATGAGGAACAACTGAGTTTTCCAACATCAGGGCAAGAGCTGTGGGGCAGCTTTCCTTCCAGACAGAAGTACTCCTGGCTGATGTGGCTCAGTGGATTGAGCACCAGACTGTAAACCAAACGCCAGACAGGTCCCCAGTGAGGGCATGTGAAAGGCAACCACACCCTGATGTTTCTTTTTCTCTCCCTCGCTTTCTCCCTCCCTCCTCCTCTGTCTAAAAAGAAATAAAATTTTTTAAAAAGGAAGTCCTGGCACAGGTCACTGTTCCCTTTCTAAGTCCTCCTCCAACAGAGCCATCAATCTGGCTCACACTGTTTGCCCTACCCTAGTGATTCCCTGAGGTCCTTGCCCCACCCAAATTTCAGGCCCACCCAAGCTGTTTCCAGTGGCTTTTCCATATAAATGGCTTCTCTTGGCCCATGCTGATTCAGATTTTCCTAAACTCTATCAAACAATCAGCATCTGGCTTCAGCAAGCCCCATAACTGCCTCTAAGTTATAACTGGCCCCATGCCCAGCAGTAGCAGCAGCTGGCATTGGTTCACAGCTTGGCCTCATCTGGGCACCTCAAAGCCCAACACAAGTAGCAGCCATCTGCAGATCGCTTTGTAGCTTAAACTGTGTGACCTATAACAGAACACAGGCGTTGGATGACCTTGAGCACAACAGCAGCAATCAAGACACAACTATAGCAGCAGAACGTACACAGCCCACACAGTGAGTGCCACTCAAGTACCCAGCTCATATAATAGGGGAGACTGTGCCACTGGACCCTACAGGACAGCTACTACATTAGGCCACTCTACCAGGCCTGGGATGTTGTAGCTCTACCTAATACATAGTTATAAATACAAAGAGGCTGCCAAAATGAGGAGACAAAGAAACATGGCCCAAATGAAAGAACAGAACAAAACTCCAGAAAAAAAATTAAAATGGAGACAAGCAAGCTACTAGATGCAGAGTTCAAAACACTGGTTATAAGGATGCTTAAGGAACTTAGTCAGGACCTCAACAGCATAAAAAAGATCCAGCCAGAAACAAAGGATACAGTAATTAAAATAAAAAACAATTTATAGGGAATCAACACTAGAGTGGATGAAGCCAAGAATCAAATCAGCAATTTGGAATATAAGGAAGCAAAATCAACCAATCAAGACAGCAAGAAGAAAAAAGAATCCCACCCCCAAAATGAAGAAAGTGTGAGGAGCCTGTGGGACAACTTGAAGTGTACTGACATTCACATCATGGAGGTGCCAGAAAAAGAAGAGAGCAAGAAACTGGAAATCTATTTGAAAAAATAGTAACAGAAAATTTCCTTAATTTGATGAAGGAAATAGACATACAAATCCAGGAAACACAGTGCCCCAAACAAGATGAACCCAAAGAGGCCACCTCAAGACACATCATAATTAAAATGCCAAAGGTTAAAGACAAAGCAAGAATCTTAAAAGCCACATGAAAAAAAGCAGTTAGTTATCTACACGGGAGCCCCCATAAGACTGTCAGCTGATTTCTCAAAAGAAACTTTGCACACTAGGAGGGACTGGCAGAAATATTCAAAGTGATGAAAAGCAAGGACCAAGATTACTCTTCCCAGCATAGCTACCATTTAGAATTAAAAGATAAAGAGCTTTCCAGACAAGAAAAAGCTAAAGCAGAGTTCATCACCACTAAACCAGCATTATATGAAATGTTAAAGGGTCTTCTTTAAGAAGAACAAAAATATGAATAAAATGGCAACAAACAGATATCAAAAACTGAATGTAAAAAACAAACAGAACCAAACATAATCATAGACAGGGAGAGCATTTTAATGGTTGCCAGATGGGAGGCAGTGAGGGGGATGGGCAAAAGGGGTGAACGGATTCAGAAGTGCAAATTAGTAGTTACAGAATGGTCATGGTGATATAAAGTACAATATAGGAAAAAGAGTAACTGAAGAACATACATGCGTGACCCATGGACATAATCAACGGTGTAGGAATTGTCTGAGGGAGTGGGTGGGATGGGTGGAGGCAGACAAAGATGGAAAACTGGGACAACTGTAATAGTATAATCAATAAAATATTTAAAAAAGAAGTAAGTAGAGGATATATTTACTGACCTCAGCAGTACTAAACTAAATATAATAGAAAATCTGTACACTAAAGAAGCTCCTAAATAAACCATATATAAATTTTTTTTAAATCACAGATCCCAGACCAGGTAACTCAGTTGATTCAAGTATTACTGCAATACGCCTGGGTTGAAAGTTTGATCCCAGGAAACATACAAGAATCAACCAATGAATACATAAATAAGTGGAGCAACAAGTGGATGTTTCTCTCTCCCTCTTTCCCTTCCTGTCTCTCTAAAATCAATTTTTAATAAAGTTTTTTTTAATTTTATTTATTTTATTTTTAGAGAGGGACAGGAGGGGGGGGAGAGAGAGAGAGAGAGACAGACAGACAGACAGACAGACATCAATGTGCGGTTGCTGGGGGTTATGGCCTGCAACCCAGGAATGTACCCTGGCTGGGAATCGAACCTGGGACACTTTAGTTCCCAGCCCGCGCTCAATCCACTGAGCTATGCCAGCCAGGGCCAATTTTTAATAAAGTTTTAAAAAATCACAGAAAAAAAAATATTTTGAGTTAAATGATAGTGACAACAAAAGTTACCAAGAATTTTTGAAAAGTTGTCAAATCAAGAAGCTAGGAAAAGAGAACAAAGCAATCCCCCAAAAAAGTCAGAAGAAAATAATAAAGATATTTTAAAAATCAATTAAAACAATTAATGGAAAACAATAAAAAATTCAGCAAAAGCAAAAGTTGATTCTTTCAAAATATCAATATAATTAAAAGGCCTCTAGCTAGACGAATCAAAGAAAAAAATAAAGTCACAAATTGACAATATCAGGAATCAAAGAAGGGACACAAGTATATATCTACAGACATCAAAAGGATAAGAGAATATTATAAATAATTTGGATAATAAATTCAACTACTTAGGTTAAATGAATGAATGAATGCTCAGAAAACATAACCCACCAAAAATAAAACAAAAAATTAAAATTCCTGTATCTATTTTAAAACTCAAATAATTGACCTCTCACAAAGAAAATCCCAGGCATAGATGGGTTTACTGGCAAAAATATCAAACACTTAAGAAAGACATAATAGTAATCTTACCCAAACTTATTAAGAAATTAGTAGGAAGAAATATTTACAAACTCAATTCAGAAGGCCAGCATTACCCTGACACCAACACCAGAAAGAGACAGTAAAAGAAAACAAAGGTTCTAATCCATATTGTACATAAACATAGATATGAAAAAATTTTTTAAAGATTTTATTTATTTATTTTTAGAGAGGGAAGGGAAGGGGAGAGAGAGAGATCAATGTGCAGTTGCTGGGGGCCGTGGCCTGCAACCCAGGCATGTGCCCTGACTGGGAATCGAACCTGCGATGCTTTGGTTCACAGCCCACGCTCAATCCACTGAGCTACGCCAGCCAGGGCAAATATGAAAATTCTTATCGAAACATTATAACCTTAATCCAGGAATTTGAAAAGTATTACCCATCATAATCATATGGGACTTACTACAGGAATGGGTTTAATATTAAAAAAACAAATTTAAAAAAATGGGCAGAGAGCTTCAACAGTCATTTCTCCAAAGATATACAAATGGCCAATAAGCACATGAAAAGATGTTCAATATCATTATTTGGGAAACACGAATTAAAATGACAGTGGGACACCACCTCATACTCATTAGGATGGCTAATATCAAAAAAAAAAACAAAACCCAGAAAGGCTATGGAGAAATTTTAAAACCCTTAGGCACTGGTAGTGGGAATGTAAAAAAGAGAACAGTTGCTGTGGAGACCACATGGTGGTGCCTCAGAAAAATTAAAAATACAATTACCACTTGATCCAGTAATTCCACTTCTGAGTATATACTCAAACTAACTGAAAACAGGGTCTTGAAGAGATATCTATACACCAATGTTCATAGCAACATTTTTACAATGGCTAAAACGTGAAAGCAACCCCAGTGTCCACTGACAAATGAGTCAATAAGCAAAATATGGTATGTATGTACAATGGTATATTATTCAGCCTTTAACAGGAAACTAATTTTGACACATGGTACAACATGGATAAAACTTGAAGACATTACACTAACAGAAATAGAGAAAGTAAAATGGTACTTGGCAAAGACTGGGGATAGGGAGGAATGGGGAATTACTGTTTAATGTGTATAGAGTTTCAGTTTTACAAGATAAAAAAGAGAGCTATGCAGATGAATGATGGTGATGGTTGCACATTATAAATGTTTTTAATACCACTGAACTGTACACTTAAAAAAGGATAAGATGATAAATTTTATGTGTATTTTACTGTTATTCTTTTTTTATAGCAAAATAAAGGTTTTTTTCAGATATACAAAAGCTGGAAGAATTCAGCAGCAGCAGTAGCACACTAGCAGGACAAGAAGTACGAAAGGTAAGTCCTTGAGAAAGAAGTAAAATGACACTAAACAATAATCAGGGTTTACCCACAGGAATGAAGAGTACTAGAAATGTAAGTATCTGAGTACCAATTATAAATGTATTGCTTCTCAACTCTAAATCTACTCTTCTCTGCCTTGCTTTCTGATACTGGAGCTTGGCACCTATAAACATTTCTCCTTCACCAGCTGGCACAATGTTAACAACCTTTATCAGCAGATGGCACTGAAGAGGTAACCCAGAAGGAAGGGGGTTTTCTTCTCATTAAACTGTGCTCTAAACTGCTTGCTCCAGTGGAGGCTAGTGGCATGCATGACACCCAATGACCCTCTCCCCAGGGGCAAACTTCCCACAAATCTCCAATGACACACACACAACCCTATGACTGGTTTCCTAGAAAGTTTTGCCAGCACCCCAGAGGGTGTGAGTCTTCCCAGAGTGTTATGCCAGTGCCCCCAGCTGTCTTCTTAGCCAGGTTCAACAAGGGCCTTCCTAGCGACTTTTGCTGGCACCCCAAAAGGAAGGTTTCCTGCTCGCCAACATAAATCTGCAGCACTTCAAACCTGTCCATTATCCAGTGGAACACATTCTCTCCAACAAGATCTGAATCTCAGCCTTCAAGCTGAGAGATGAAGCATCTTTCATAATTGTTCCATTCCTGCTACTCTGCCCCAGCCCTAGAGTTAGTGGGTAATACTCTACCTGCTATTCTGTAAACTCTGAAGTTCTCTTTCCCTCTTAGAGTTAATTCTCTGTAACTGGTTAATAATTCTACATATTAAATTTTCCCTATTAAAATCACTGTGAGGTTTCTGACCTCTGAAGATTGGCTTGGTTGTGTTTTTGGGCTTAAGCATAGGGCTCAAGCAGAAAATAGGATGCTAATAATCCCTGGCATGCAGAGGCTTCAGAGTAACCAAGCTATAACCTGTAGCTGACTGTGATGAAGTGCCAACTGAAGCAAATGCCTTGGGAACCCAAATGGCTGTAGCATTTGACTGTTAAAGCAGTAATGATGACTACAAGGTCTCTTATGTGCGATGGATTCTCTAAGGGCTCTTGAGCAGTTACAGAAAAAAGTAAGTTCAGGTCCATTAACTCTCAAATCAAATCCCAGTCTGAGAAACAGAGCACTTTCATGACAGTATGTAAAAACAGTGTTTGCCCTGGCTAGGTGGCTCCGCTGGGTGGAGCACTGTCCTGTACACCAAAAGGTTGCAGGTTCCATTCCCAGTCAGGACAATTACCCAGGTTGCAAGTTCGATACCCAGTAAGGCTGTATACAAGAGGCAATCAATCAATGTTTCTGTCTCACACCACTGTTTCTCTTCCTCTCTCTCTCTCCCCCTCTTCTCTTCCCCTCCATCTCTCTCTCTAAAATCAATAAACATAACCTCAGGTGAGGATTTTTTAAAATATCTTAATTCTTGTAACCTAACCACAGATTATTGATTTAAAGCAATATAATATTTAATTGGATAAATAGCTGAATTACATCATTAGGTGAACACATAGTCTCACCAAGTTTCTCACATGAAAGTAAGAGCAATAACTGGGGGTGCGGGGGGATGGAATGAAACTCTGAAACTTAAGAATGGGAATATGTGGTTGAACCACAATGAAAGGGACAAGTTCAAACCTCCAATGGAAGTAACTTACCCTTCTGTATCTAAGGAGAATAGTCTTCCTTTGCTTGAAAATCCTGTGATATCCTATATGCAGCAAATGACTTGCAGGAGGATGTTCATTCTCTTGATGACCAACCACAACCAACCCTGTTGCTACTAGCACCATAAGTAGGTTCAAATCTCAGCCAGTTATACAGGGACAGGTACAAATATGACCCAAGAGAAAAATACCTTACGAACTAAAAAAAAAAAAAAAAAGCCAGGATTTTGCTAACACATAAAGGCAAAACCCTGGGGGATATGTGCACAATTAGATACTAAGAGTATTAGAACAAGGAGGTTGGAATTCACTGATATAGGTGAGCTTACTACAGATTCTGAATTTAATGTGTTAGCTTGTGCCATTGAAAAAAGCTCTAATGGCTTGCTTATTAATTAAAACTTACACTCAACAATAGCTGGTAATCATTAGGGAAACACAAATCAAAGCTGAATGAACAGCCCTGGCCAATGTAACTCAGCTGTTTGGAGCATCACCCCATAAACCGAAAGGTCACAGGTTCAATTCCTGGTTGGGGCACATGCCTAGGTTGCAGAGTTTGGCCCCCACTCTGGATGTATGGGAGACAACCAATTCATGTTTCTCTCTCACACTGATGTTTCTCTCCCTCTCTCTCTCCTTCCTTCCCCCCTCTCTAAAATCAATAAGCATGTCCTTGGGTGAGGATTAAAAAAAAATACACAATGAACATTTAATAAGGTTTGATAAAACTGAGACACTAGAGTTTCACTGGCACTATGAGGAAAATTCAAAGGTTTAGGGAGACAGGAATATTAGAGTGGATTTATCCTTTGCAACCTGTACACCAACTACACTCCCTGAGAAAGCCCAGGAGACACTATATTAGTCAGGGAAACTCTGCATACTTGAAAAGCTGTGGGGCTGTTCTCTTCTGTACATCAGCTATGACGACAGGGAATGTCACCATTAAGACGGTCTCTCTGATTTCACCGAGGATGATAGGATCCCAAAGTAGCAGAGGTCAAGTGACAGGAGTTAACCCCTAAGATGAGGGCAGCAGAGACATATGGGTAATCAGAATGCTTTGGCCCCACAGGGATCTTTGGCAGTGGCTAACTGATCATGATGTTCCTACGAATGAAAGAGATAAGCAGCTTAATCTGTGTAACATATAAATGACTATATCTGGTGGCCAAAACCAACTCAAATCATCACAGTGGAAGTCACATGCATTTGCCCAGTATCCAGACCTAGTCAATTCGCAGACCCATAGCCTCTTGACTGAGGAGAGGATGGGTTGTCCTGAAGGACTCCTCACCGTTACCACAAGTAACACCATAAATCTTCCCCCAAGCCTTCCTCAAAGGGACTGACAGTTATTTGGAAGAGCAGAGTTTCTCAATCATTTTCTAGATTTGGGGAGCCAAGTTGCACCTTTGCTCCCCAAATCTAGAAAATTTTGCAATGTTTAGAGGCATTTTGGGTTACCATAACTAGGGAGTTCTATTGAGAACTAGTAGGCAGAGGCCAGGGTAGAGGTCAACAAGGTACACAACAGACACAACAAAGAATTATCTTGACTTAAATGCCCCCATAGGATCTAGACAGTTATCTCCCTTAGCTCTTCTACTACTACTCACCACTTTCTTGCTCACTCACCTTCAGCTACCAGATCTTTGCTGTTCACAAAACATGCACAGCACTCTGCTACCTCACATTCCCTGCCATTGTTCCCTCTACCTGAATGTTCTTCCTCTTAGATGTCGACATAGCTTGCTTTCTCGTCTCCTTCAGATTTTTGCTTAAATGTCATTATTTAAAATTGCATTCCCATTCCACCACAGCATATTACATCTCCTTTTTCTGCTTTGTTTCTCTACAGAAATGTTCCATTTCATATCCTCTACATTATTTAATCAGCATTTACCTCTCCCATCACTAGAATGTAAACTCTGTTGAGAGTTGAGATTTTCTCTAATTTACTATTCATTACTGTATCCTCAGTACCAATGGTTCCTCATACAGACACTCAAACATTTGAATGAAAACACAAATGGTGACTGGATGTGGAGCACTAAGGAATTCTAAGATGGCTCTTGAAGCGGTTATCTGCTTTTATCTGCACAGTACCCCATTCTTCTAAAAACAATCACTTCCATTTGTCAGGTATTTGAAACAGCTTTTCCTTTTTAAAAATGTGATAACTGCCCTGACCAATATGGCTCAGTTTGTTGGGTGCCATCCTGCAAAGCAAACAGTTGCCAGTTTGATTCTTGGTCTGAGCACAGGCCTGGGTTATGGGTTCAGCCTCCAGCTGCGGGGCACATATGAGAAACAGGCAATCAATGTTTCTCTCCTTCTGTTTCTCCCTCCCTTCCCTTCTCCCTAAAACTAAATAAAATCTTTAAAAGTGTGACAATGTGCTTCAATGTAGTCAAATCCAATCCATCAAGCTTTTTAATTGTTTTTTTTTATTTGTTTTTCTGGTATGTGCTTAGACAGGCATTCCTCATATCAAGATGTTAATAGTTATCTACATCTTCTTAGGATACTTTAAGTTTCAATTTCTTTTTTTAAAATTGTTGTTCAATTATAGTTGTCCCCATTTCCCCCCCATTACTCTCCCCTGCCTACATCCACCCCTACCTCCCACATTCTAGTTTCATTTTCTTAAATTTATATCCCATCCTCCTAGAATTTGTTTTGGCATCTGGAGTAAGAAAACAATCTAACTTTATTTTTGCCCAAATAATTAGTAAACTGTCCAAACATCACTTAATGAATAATTAATAACTATATTCTTATATAAAGACATTAACTGGTTTCTTGTAATGATTTGAGTATTCCTGTATCGGTGTTATATTTGAGATTCTGTAGAACAAGGTACCTGCCCATTTCCCTACTCCTGCACTCCCCCATTATCCTTCTAATTTAAAACTGTTTGGGCTATCTTTCACATATTTATAATTGTTAGTGGACTTGATCACTGTTTTCTCAAATTCTACCTTCCTCACCATCAAAATGAAAGAAAAAAAACACTGCAATGCTGACTGAAATAATATTTTAATAGGACATATTTTTTTGTTCTCCCATCTAGGTACATGGATATCAGTCTATTCTTTTCAAGAATCATCAAAGCTCAGGGGTTATAGTTTCTCCTTTACAGCCTGAATGGGATCCCATCCCATTCCTCCTCATTCTAGCCAGCTAAATAACCTTGACAAAGCACTTTTCCTATTACCCTAAGGATTAACACTATATTACAGGGTACTTTTGGGGATTAATGGATTAAGACATATGCCTAAAACAAAGCTCAATAAAAATTAGTTGTCGTGATTATCGTTACTTTATTACCATGTCCTTAGGTAAAGTCATCATTTTAAGTCTCACATATGTCTTATTAGGTCTATCCCAAGGAATTTTAATTTTTTATTACTTTGTGAATCACTCTTTTAAAAACATGTTTTCCAACTACTCATAGTCATGTTACTGGGTTTTGTGAGATTTTTAAAAAATATTTTTATTTTGTAACTAGGCATTTTACTATTCCCTGTTATAATCCTAATATATTTTCTTCTTTTCCTCTGATTTGTTTTCATTTTTGCCTTTTGACTTCTTAGCCATAAAATATTTTCTATTGATATGGATGAGATTTACAGCTAAATAACTGTGTCATTGAAAATAATAATACTGTTCCCCAACTTTACACTTCTTATTTCCTTTCCTCATCTAACTATACTGCCTAAAACTTATAGAAACGTAATAGTAATTATGGTAATAGCAAGCATCCCTCTAAAATTTCCAGGGATGGTTGCTGGATTCTAACAAATATGAAGGAAATAACCCTCCATTCTTAGTTTTATACAACAAGACTTTATCAGAAATTAATACTAAACATACCAAGGTCTTTTTTGGCATCTTCATGTAAGAATTTTTCTATTTTAACAAATATTTTTTAAAACATGAAAGTAAATTTTTCCTCAAAGGTTTCAAAGAAAGATTAGAAACTTGAAGGGTTGTTCATTGACATTATTTACCATTTCTTAAACAGTTATTGGCCTATTCAGGATTTTTCCTTCTTGAATCATTTTTGTAACTTATTTTAGAAAATGTTACATTTCATCTAATGTGTATCTGTATCAGCACTGAGTTAATTATACATATAGTAGTTCAATACCTTATCCCAATCTATTTATGGTTAGAGCTTTTTCTTCTCCTTAGTATCATTTTCTGTTTTCTTTTTCCTCAATTAGACTTGTCAGAAACTTGCTAACTTTATTGGTCTCTTCACTCACACACACACACACACACACACACACACACACACCCCCCAGCTCTTATTTTTATCGGTCTATAGATTTTCTATTTCTTAATGCAGTTTTCTAACACATTATTTTCAACATTATTAATTTTTTCCTTGTGTTTTCCCATGTTCTAATATATAAAGTTGAATATTCAATTTATACTAAGCATTAAATGCTGATTTCTTTAGAGTATAACTCTATATATCCAAAGCTGTGATATGCATGGCACGCTCTGTTATTTTTTTTATTTCATTTATTTATTTTTAGAGAGAATGGCAGGGGGAGAGAGAAAGAGAGGGAGAGAAACATCAATGTGTGAGGGAAACATTGATCAGTTGTATGCACCCCAAAGAGGGACCAGCCCGCAACCCAGGCATGTGCCCTGACCAGGAAATGAACCCATGACTGTTATCTTTGTGGGTCAATGCTCAGCCCACTGAGCCACACCAGCCAGGGCTCTTTTTTTTTTTTTTTGTCTTAAATCAAAGTA
The DNA here is from genome assembly GCF_004126475.2 of Phyllostomus discolor. Lineage (NCBI taxonomy): Eukaryota > Metazoa > Chordata > Mammalia > Chiroptera > Phyllostomidae > Phyllostomus > Phyllostomus discolor. The sequence continues at coordinate 23,006,626 of NC_040907.2, read as the reverse complement.
TAAATGACATATAACTCACTGTTATATTACTAAGAGTTTATAATTAAAGCTAGTTTCAACTTCTTTAACCTAACGACTGCTTAGAAGTTCTAAAATTCCCAAATGGTTGGGTTGTTTTAATTGACAATTTACTCAATTCAGCTTTATTATATTATGGTCACAGAATGCAGTCTCCACATTTTAAGGTTGTAAAATGATGTGTAAATTATGATTAATTTCTGTACATGTTCCATGAGAGTGTAAGAAAAAGGTAATATTTTCCCCAGAATTGTACCAAACTCAATTAAACTTTGGTTCCTCCAGGGGTGTCCAACCTGTGGCCCTCAGGTCACACACAGCTCTGGATGGCTGAGAAAGCAGCCCAACACAAAATCGTAAATTTACTTAAAATATTATGAGATCTTTTTGTGATTACAAGCCTAAATGTATTTCATGTGTGGCCCAAGACAACTCTTCTTCTCCCAGTGTGGCCCGGAGATGCCAAAAGGGTAGACACCCTGATTTTGATTTATATACTTCAGTGCAAGGGGTATTTTTTGATACATAAACATTCACAGCAGTTACAACCTCAATGTTAATTATATTTTCACAAACAAAGTCAAATTTGTGGCAGTTAAACTTTGCCATGAATACTGTTTTAATATTAAAATTTTAATTTTTCCTATATTGGCTTATGCATACTTTTATTTTTAATTTTTATTAGTTTCCTTCCATTTTTTTAGCTTTTTACTGATTGATTTTTAGAAAGATGAAGAGAGAGAAAGAGAGCAATTTGTTTTCCACTTATTTATGCTTTTATTGGTTGATTCTTGTATGTGCCCTGACCAGGGATCGAACCCACAACCTTAGCATATCCAGACAATACTCTAACCAACTGAGCTATCCAGCCAGGCCTAGTTTCCCTTCGTTTTAGATTTCTCTTAAAACCCACAAAGTAAAGACTACACTCAATCTGAGAATATTTGTCACTTTACCTTTTCAAGCAGTCTTCAAATGAGTCCAATTATAAACATGCAAAATTCTTAGAACAAAGATTCCTACACTGGGTAGAAAAATCAAAGAACACTGCTAAATATAAATTTAAAGATCATATAACTTTAGCTCTGGCTGGTGTGGCTCAGTGGATTGAGCTCTAGCCTATGAACCAAAGGGTCACTGGTTCAATTCTCAGTCAGGGTACATGCCTGGGTTTCGGGCCAGGTCCCCAGCAGGGGGTGCTCGAGAGGCAACCGCACATTGTTTCTCTCTCTCTCCCTCTCTTTCTACCTTCCCATCTCTAAAAATAAATAAATAAATAAAACCTTTTTTAAAAATCATAAAACTTTAAAAAATGATCAAGTGTTATAGTCTCTAAATACCATTTCCCACTAAAAGGAACCAGGGTTCCTGATTTCAGGTGTGGAGTGGGGAATATATACATGAGCCTGATTCATCTTGAACCAGAAAGCAATTAAGTTATCAAAGATTACAGGAATCATAACAAAATGATTCAAGAGCTAACTTAAAGAGGCTCTTACTCATCAAAGATGGTACAATAGCCCTGGCTGGTGTAGCTCAGTGGATTGAGCATGGGCTGCGAACCAAAGTGTCACAGGTTCAATTCCCAGTTAGGGTACATGCCTGGGTTGCAGGCCACGGCCCCCAGCAACCGCACATTGATGTTTCTCTCTCTCTTTCTGCTTCTCCTCCCTCTCTAAAAATAAATAAATAAAATCTTAAAAAAAAAAGATGGTACAATAAACTGACAGAAAATAAATATTTATAAATCTACTTTTATATTGATTTATCATGATACCCCTCTCATTTGCTGCCTCCCCTGCCCCCCCAAAAAACCTTCATTAGACATTTGTGAAGGCTGCCAGGGCACTGACTCATTCTTTAAAATTACTTTTTTGTATTAACATATTTCAAGGTAATAGGGAAAACAAATAGTTGATAAGGGAAAATTCTTCTCTATAAAATATAATAATCATAACGAATAGGTACCAGAGAAGTAAAAGAATTAAGTGACCATAATTTTATAACCCCTAATGAAACAGTGAATTAAGAACTAATTCTCAATGAATGGTAACCATTAGGTCAAAAACTGAACAGGAACTTTCAATCTACAGACTGGGCTGACATCACCTCAATGGAATGAACATCACTAAAAAGTGGTGTGCTTCCACTACTGGTGTCATAGGAAGAACACAGAAGAATATGAAGAATTATTTCCAAAGAAAACAAAACTGAGCATGAATCTAATCACACTTCCAACAAACAGTTTATAGGAAATGTGAGGGATAGAGGAACATGTTTAATGTCACCAGAATATAATAAGCAAAACCCAGAATGTGGCAAATACTGCACAAAAAGCCATCCAGTACCTTCTAAAACTCAATGGCTTTTTTTTTTAATGGAAAGATTTACTAATTAAGAGGCTAATGAAGCACAGAAACTCATGATCCTTGTTGTAACAACACACAAACCTTGTTTTAGCTTTTTCAAACAAATAAGAAAGTTAGCCCTGGCTGGCATAGCTCAGTGGATTGAGCACGGGCTGTGAACCAAAGCATTGTAGGTTCGATTCCCAGTCAGGGCACATGCCTAGGTTGCAGGCCATGGCCCCCAGCAACTGCACATTGATGTTTCTCTCTCTCTCTCTCTCTCTTTCTCCCTCCCTTTCTTCTCTAAAAATAAATAAATAAAATCTTTAAAAAAAAACATGCAAACCTACATAAGTGGTTGCATTTCACTTTAAAAAAAAAAGAAAGTTAAACAGAGAGAGTATTGGATGATATTAATAAATTACTGCTGATTTTGTTCAGTGTGATAATGGTATTATGGGTTTTTTTTAAAGGTTATCTGTTAGACATACTTTATGTAAGTATTGATAGGTAAAATAAAACATGTCTAGAATTTGCTTTAAAATATTACAGGGAAAGAAATGTGGAACAGATAAAACAAGAGGCTAAAAAATAAATTATGAATATCTGAATGTTGGTTAAACTATTTATTCTACATTTGTTTTAAAATTTCTATAGCAAAGGTTTGTGTTTTTATTTTTAAGTAGTAATCAACTGGCACCTTGCCCACTGGCTCAGTTGGTTAGAGCGTCATAGCAATATACCAAGACTGCAGGTTTGATCCCCAGGCAGGAAACATTCAAGAAGCAACCGATGAATGCTTAAATAAGTGAAAAACCAAATCAATGTTTGTTTGCTTCTTTTTCTTTCTCTTCTTTTCTTTCTCTCTCTTCCCCCTCTTCTTCCCCTCACTCTCCAATCAATCAATCAATCAATATTTTTTAAAAAATATTAATCATGCCCTGGCTGGCGTAGCTCAGTGGATTGAGCTCGGGCTGCGAACCAAAGTGTCACAGGTTCAATTCCCAGTCAGGGTACATGCCTGGGTTGCAGGCCACGGCCCCCAGCAACCGCACATTGATGTTTCTTTCTCTCTTTCTCCCTCCCTTCCCTCTCTAAAAAATAAATAAATAAAATCTTTAAAAAAAAGTAGTAATCAACTGAGAAACCTCTTAAATGCAGAGTTATAGTCCTCACAATAAACAAGCAGCTTTTTTTCTGAATAAAACTTCTTAGGATAACTCTAAAATTAACTCAACTCTTTTGGGACCTTTCTGTATTCTTTTCTTCCAACAAATAACAAGTAAAAAAATAAAGCAAATTATGTTCCATATGTAAAATTGTATTAAGGAAACTACTTCTCTAATATATATGTTAAGCCATCAAACATGAGAAAAAGGACAGTAAATATGCATATTTTCTATAACTATCATTGGAGAAACATTTGAACTCTGACATAAATTCTATGAAAATATAAAGATCGCCCTGGCTGGTGTGGCTCAGTGGGTTGAGCTCCAGACTGTGAAGCAAAGGGTCGCCAGTTTGATTCCCAGTCAGGGCACATGCCTGGGTTGTGAGCCAAGTTCCCAGTAGGAGACGTGTGAGAGGCCACCACACACTGATGTTTCTTTCCCTCTCTTTCTTTCTCCCTTCCCCTCTCTCTAAAAAGAAATAAAATCTTTTAAAAAATAAATAAATAAAAAATAAAGATCATAGAAGGAAGTAAGTTACAATGATATATTGGAATTCAAGAACTTCTGAAAGCATCAGTCAATTTCAGGAAAACAAAATGGCTAAATGAAAGAATAAATTGAACAAACATTTGCTTCTTAAACAATTCAAGTATCACATAGAATATAAGGCAAAAAAATAGTAATGTTTACTCCGACTTCCTGGCAATGACTTCCAAGGCTTCCATGATACTATCCTTGGCTCCTACTCCCCCTTTGTTTCTAGAAATTCCACCTAATACACACTAGGCTTCATGTGCACTAACCTACTGAAACCTACAGAGAGTGTCTTCACTTCCACTTCATCGATAAGGAAACAGAAACCATGTTACTAGTAAGTACCAGGGCCAAAATTCTACTGACAGTGGTTCTCTGTAATCCTCCACCTTCTTTCTCCCCCACAGTCTATTTCAGAAGGTATAAATAGATTAAGGACTGGACATTTGTGTGTAAGGAGTAGGAAAGGGGATTCTGAAGCATATTGCCAATTAAAAACAGATACACCATAATGAGTTTTCCCGTGGGTCCTCTGATATTATCTATCTGCTGACTCCCACAAAATTAAATTTGTGTCTGTGTATGAAGGTATACTCATCAGCCTCAATCTCAATTTCTGCTCTTTGAAAAACACTCTTAAGAAAATGAAGATGAGCCACAGACTATGAGAAAATATATGCAAAACACTTATCTAATAAAGGATTTGTATCCAGAATACATAACACCCAAAATGAAATGTAAGAAAACATATATGACCCAGTAATCTCACTCAAAGGGAAGGAAAACATGTTTATGCAAAAACCTATAGGCAAGAATTCAGACTGCTTTTTTCTGTTAACAAGAAAATGTTACTGAAGACACTTCATTACATTACTCAGTGTCTCCCACTGAAGATTCAATTTGAAAATACTTTTAGAATCAGTGCTATAAAATGCTGTTTCTTCAAAGAAGCAGTAGCTTGCTCCATTTTTATGATGGGGCATACTTAACTAATCATATTCTCTAATTAATCACAACATTAAAATGATTATATATGTAATTTCCTTTACCACGGTCCTTATTTGTTGGCACCTTTTTAAATATATATGTTTTTGTAAACTGCCTCAAACTCATTCTAATAAGAGTTAAATTTGAACAAACATGTATAAAGAAATTATACCCAGTATAGTAAGCTTTTTCCTTTTAATTCTTTTTTGGGGATTAAAGCTTTTTTTTCTCTTTTGTATACTCTGCTTTAAATACTTTTTAAAATAGAGATTGTTAAAAGTAGTATGTTCTTGCTAAAATAAATATGATTTTTAAAAACCTTATAGGCAAATGTTTACAATGACTTTATTCATAATCACCAAAAACTAGAAACCATACAATTGTCTTTACACTGGCAAAAAAAAAACAGTGGTACATCCATAAAATGGAATATTAGCCATCAATAAATGAAACAACATGAATGATTTCAAACACACTACACCAAGTAAAAGAAGCAAATCTGAAAAGGCTGCAAACTTTGAGGTATCATTTATATGATTTCCTGAAAAGGCAAAATTATAGAACAGAAAAGAGATCAGGGAAAGGCTAGCTATAAATGGACACGAAGGAGTTTGGGAAACAATGGAACTGTTTTCTATCTTTACTATAGTGGTAGTTACCAAACTATATGCACTTATCAAAACTCTGAACAAGTCTTTAGGATATATGATTGAGTACCTACACCAGTGACACTCATCCAGAGCAATTCTGCCCCTACCCCAGCCCCCTTCCTCTGGGGAATCATTTGGCAATGTCTGAATAAAGTTTTAGTTGTCACAAATAGGGAGTCAGTGCTACTGGCATGTAGTTGGCAGATGGCAAATATGCTGCTAAACATCCACAATGCACAAGACAACTTACCCCATCCCCAACAAAGAATTTATCTGGTCCAAAATGTCAATAGTACCAAAGCTAAGAAACTCTGATCTAGACACTACACTAAAGTTGTTACATAACCATCAGTAAATTAGATCAGGAGGGTAACCTAAAGTCAGGAAATAATAGCTCCTTCATCTCCATCTCCATTTATGGTGCCACCAACTATCTAGTTATTTTTTTGTTTTGTTTTGTTTTTTTATATACTCACCTGAGGACATTTTTTCATTTCTTTTCAGGGAGAGAGGAAGGAAGAGAGTTAAGACAGAGAAACATCAATTCGAAAGAGAAGCACTGACTGGTAGCCTCCTCGATGTGGTGGGACCACTGGAGATCTAACTGCACCCTGGGTATGTAACCTGACTGGAAATCAAACTGGCAACCTTTCAGTTACAGGACAACACTCCAACCAACCAAGCCACATAGGCTAAAGCACTATCTAGCTTTTCAAAGTGAAAAACTAGGGGTCAACAGTGTTCTTACTCCCTATAGTTATCAACAAGTCTACGGACTCCCCCTCCAAACTATATCACAATCAATTCCCACCATCTTTACCCATCCAAACTATGATTATTTCACAGCTTCTTAAGTGACCCTGTTTCCCATCTTGCTCCCTGAAGTTTGTCTTGTACACAGAATCAAAAGGAATTTTTAAAATAAATCATATTTGAAAACCACATAATGGTTTCTCTGAGAAATATCTAACATTGTTTCTTCCCATTCCAATCACTACATTATCTCATGCTATATTATTTTCTTCACTGCCTGAAATTATTTTATCTGTTTCTTGTTTATTTTCTATCCTGCCCCCACCACTAACACAAACCTTTGTCTTTCTTATTCATTACTATTTCTCCAGCAGCTAAAACCATGCCTGCTACACATTCTAAATTACTTGCTGAATAAACAATCTCTCTTGTACTGAGGCTGGTCTGTTTGCTCTACTGGGGCCGAGTAACAAATAACACAACTCTGATGGAAGGAGATAATCTCCTGAAGTGAAATGATATCCAGTCAGCCAAAAGACAACAAACTATAGGTCAGGATAATAGGTCATTAGAAGAAAAGGCAAAAAATTAATTCTTTCCCCCAGATTTCAACCTGTTTCTTGGTTCCAAAGAAAAGATGTCCTCTGCTCACTAGAAGACAGGCTGAAGGTTCAGCAGGTTAATGTTGCCCATTTCTCCTTGATCAACCACATGTAAGAACCAATTACATGTATTTTATAATTCCTTCCTACTAAACTTTTAATAAAGTCTTGTTGAGGCTAGTGGATTGAGCGCAAGCCTGTGAACTGAAAAGCCACAGGCTGGTCTCAACTGTTCTGGAGGACATTAAGCAAAGATAAGAGTCTGTCTCTACATTTGGTCTGCAGGGCCAAAGTAGAACCCCCACCAAGGCTAACACAAGAGTGGCAGAGAAAATCAGAAAGAAACTCTCTCTGAAGGAAAAGTAAATTTCTAGGAGGAGAGTGAGTCTGTGAGGCAACATGCCTCTTGCCACAGGAAAAGGATACAAACAGTGCCTTATCTTGGGAAATTGCAATAGTATTTTTTTGTAATTAATGTAATTACTTTTCTACTGAAAAAATAGAAGATCTTAGAACAATCTAACTCCACTTATTCCCTTGTGACTTCTATGCAATTGTTTTAAATTTACATTTTTAAATTGACTATATGACAATAACTTTAAATTAAAACATGTCAACAATTTCATAGAAGTCATGAGGGGAATAAATGGAATTAAGGTGTTCTAAGATTTTTTTTAAATTTTGCTGTATTTTTCCATTACCATTTATACCTTCTATACCCTCTTCCACTTCCACTCACCCCAGTACCCCTCACAATCACCACTGTTGTCCCTTCCCAAGTGTTCTTTCTCTTTCCTCCCACCTTTTTTACCCCATCCCTCCACTCTCCCAACACCCCACCCTTGCCTGCCCCAAGCTGTCAGCCTGCTCTCTATGAGTTGCAATACTACTGTAATACTATTAAGGGAGCCAATCTGTTATCTTGTAGATGAACAGTTTCTCATTTTCAAATATAAAGCAGTCTCCAAGTGCATAAAATGAATGGGATAGACAAAACAATAGAGAAGGGCCAAGGGAAAAGAACTGTTAAGGCATGAAAATAAGAAGACAAAGTAAGCAAAATGAGTACCAGAACTAGGGTGGTGGCAGCAGAATTAAAGTTTTCAAAATTGTATCTGAAGTAATCTGCACAAGACTTAAAAATTAAAACTGAATAAGGGAAAGGGAAAAAGCAAGATGACTCATTCAGAAGTTTCTAACTTGGGTGACTAAAAGATAATAATTAAAAGACAGACTACAGAAAGAAAAACAGGAAGAGAAGGAATGGGACATTATTTGGAAGGGCAAGTACCTGCCAGATGATAAAGGGTTCAGTAAAAAAAAAAAGTTCCATTTTAGGCATACTTAATTAGCAATACTTATAAGACATCAAAATACAAATAAAGCACTACTACTGCAGAAGAGATTAATCCAAGAAAAATATAGGCCTCGGGAACAATACTTACTGAGCATGCAAAGCATCCAAGATGACCTAAAGGAAGCAATCCCAGAGAAGAACCATGAGAATGCCATCTTATAAACAAAGGGAGAAGTTTCAAGGAGGGAATGGGCAATAGAGTCAGATATCTAAGATCAAATAAGAAAGGTTCTTTCCTCGCTGAGGTGGCTCAGTTGGTTACAGCATGCTCCCAATATGCCAAGGTTGTGGGTTCCAACCCTGGTCAACGCACGTACAAAAATCAACCAATGAATACATAAATAAGTGGATCAACACATTTTTCTTTTTCTCTTCCTCTCTCTCTCAAAGGAGAGACAGACAGACAGACAGATGGAAAGGGAGAAAGAAAGAAAGGATGAAAGATCTGAAAAGCATCTATTAGACTTGGTGGTTTCTTAGGTCATTTAGGTCATTTAGGATTAGGTCATTCTTCAGAACTGGGAGAAATAAATTTCTATGGTTTAAATCACTAAGTTTACAGTACTTTGTTATTGAAGCCCAAGATGATTAATACAAAGGTCAACTGATTTTTGACGAGTGCTAAAATCATTCAATGAGGGAAAAAGACTTCAATACACAATGCTGAAAAAACTGGGTATCCACATACGAAAGAACAAAATTATACAATTACATTATGCCATAAACAAAAATTAAAATGGATTAAAGACCCAATTTAAGAGCCAAAGTATAAAACTCTTAGAACTAAACATATTGGAAAAACTACTGATCCTATATGTGGCAATGGTTTCTTAAATATGACAACAAAAGCACAAGCTACAAAAGGAAAACAGATAAATTGGACTTCCTCAAAACTGAAAACTTGGGGATCAAAGAGCACTATCAGGAGAGTAAAAAGACAACCCAGAGAATGGGAGAAAATATTTGCAAACCATGTTATCTAGTAAGAATTTAATATCCAGAATATTTAAGTAATCCCTAAAACAGAAAGACGAACGAACTACGCAATTTAAAAATGGGCAAGGGAGCCCTGACTGATGTGGCTTAGTGGGTTGGGTGTCATCCTCCAAGACCATCAGTTTGATTCCCTGACGGTCAGAGTATGTGCATGGGTTGCAGGCCATGTCCCTGGTCGAGATGTATATGGAAGACAATATATCAATTGTTTCTCTCTCACATCGCTGTCTCTCTCTCTCTCTCTGTCTCTCCTTTCCTCTCTAAAATCAATAAACTATCAGTGGGTGAAGATTTAAATAAATAAAAATAAAAATGGTCATAGAATTTGTTTTCTTTTAATTTTTTTAAAGATTTTATTTATTTTTTAGAGAAAGAGGTAGGCAGGGAGAGGCACAGAGAAAGAAACATCATTCTGCGAGAGAAACATCAATTGATTGCCTCTCACACTCCCCCAACTGGGGATCTGGCCCACAAGCCAGGCATGTGCCCTGACCCAAAATTGAACCTGTGACCTCTCAGTCCACATCACAGGCCAGTGCTTAATCCATTGAGCCACACCAGCCAGGGTAGGGCAAAAAATTTAAATAAACATTTCTCCAAGGATGATATACAAATGGCTTATACGTGTAAGAAAACATTATTATTAGTCATTTAAAAATATAAATCAAAACCAAGAGATACTACTTTCACACCCACTAGGATAGCTACTATCAAAAAGAGAAAGAAAGATGCCCTGGCTGGTGTGGCTCAGTGGACTGAGTGTCAGCCTGTGAACTCAAGGGTCACCAGCTCGATTCCCGGTCAGGACACATGCCTGGGTTGTGGGCCTGGGGTGTGTGAGAGGCAACCACACATTGATGTTTCTCTCCCTTTCTTTCTCCCTCCCCTCCCTCTAAAAATAAAATAAATAAAATCTTTTAAAAAAAGATAGAAAGAAAGAAAAAAAAAGGACAGTGCTGCAGAGATGTGGAGAAATCAGAACCCTCCTGCATTGTCAATGGGAATGGAGACTGGTGCAGCCTCTGTGGAAGTCTGGTGATTCCTCAAAAAGATAAACTTAGAACTCCCATATGACCCATCAAATGCACTTTCAGTTACATAGCCAAAAGAACCTAACAAAGAGACTCGAATAGCAAGTTGTATAGAAGTTTATAGAATTTTTTCACAAAAGCAAGAAGGTAGAAACAACCCAACTGTCCAACAACAGATGAATGAATAAACAAAATGTAGTATATACATACAATAGACTATTATTCAGCTATTAAAAAAAATGAAGTTCTAAAACATGCTACAACATGGATAAATCTTGAAAACATGCTAAGTGAAAAAGCCAGATGCCAATGGTAAAATATATGATTCCACTCACATGAAATATTTGAATAGACAAATTCATTATTGCAGAAAGTTGATTAAAGCACAGCAGGGGCTGGAGGGAAGGGCAATAAGGAGTTAGTTATTCCCTGATGTGTACAGAGTTTCTGTTTGGGATTATATAGATAGTGTGTGGTGATAGTTGCACAACACTGTTAATGTACTTAATGCCATTGAATTATACACTTTAAATGGTTAAAATGTTAAATTTTGTGTTATAGTTTGCACATAAAAAATGTAAGGTAATTGTTTAAAATAATAACAATTTTTAAAAAGGATTCAGGTGCTAACCTTAAAGACCCTGTTGTAGGCTGAATTGTGACCCCCAAAGGCTATGTCCACCTACAATCTTAGAATGTGACCTTTTCAGAATAAACTTCTTTCTAGCCCTGGCTAGTGTGGCTCAGTGGATTGAGCACCGGCCTATGAACCAAAAGGTTGCTGGTTCGATTTTCAGTCAGGGCACATGCCAGGTTTGCAGGCCAGGTCCCCAGTAGGGGGGTATGTGAGAGGCAATCGATCAATGTATCTCTCGTACACTAATGCTTCTCTCTCCCTCTCTTTCCTCCTCCCTTCCCCTCTCTCTAAAAGTAATAAAATCTTTTTTAAAAATAAAATAATTTAAAAAAAACAAACCTTTTTTTTCTTTCTAGGTGTAATTAATATAAGGATCTTGAGATGAGATCACCCCTGGATTTGAATGGACCCTAAATTCAAAGAAGACTGTCCTTAGAAGAAACAGAAAAGATACAGATAGAGAAAAGGCCATGTGAACTCAGGCAAAGACTGGAGTTACACTGCCACAGATCAAGGGACATCTGAGGCCACCAAAAGTTGGAAGAGACAAAAGATTCTCCCTTTAAGCCTTCAGAAACAGCATGGCCCTCCCCACATCTTAATTTTGGACTTCTAACCTCCAGAACTGTGAGCAAATAAACTTCTGTTGTCCTGAGCCACCAAGTTTATAGTGATTTATTATGGCAGCTCAAAATGTGACAATTTTAAATGTCAAAAAAATACTGACAATAAATTTAAATATAACAAATACATTAAAAATCCATAACTATATTATGATATCCCCTCCCAAACATTATCTTTGGGATTTGCTAAGCCATCAATTCATTCTTCTAAAAATGGGCAAATAATAGGGAAAACTAAACATCCACTCTGCTTTTGTTGTACAAATGATATTACAGGGTAAACAAATAATTGATGAGGGAATTCTTTATGGAAGAATTCCAGTGAATAAATATAGGAGAATATACAGAAAAATCACTCTTCTAATGAAGTAACAAATGTAGGCAATAATCATCAATGACTGATAAATACATTAGGTGAAAAGTTGAGAAACTGTAATATTTGGATCCTGCTGACACAATCTAAACTGATCATTTTATTATCACTGTAAGTGCCACAACCATTTATATGTCTCTTAGAATGATGCAACAAGAATTTACAGTAACCTCTAACAGGATAACTATATACCCTAATCCGTCCAGGACAGTCACAGTTTATAGCTATTGTCCCACTGTAATTATTAACTAGAATACCCTTTCATTCTTAAAATTGTCTGACTGGAAATAAATTATATAATCAATCTACTCATAAATTTTTCTTTCTAAAAAAACTGAACCTAAATCTCATCAAGCTCTACCAATTCAAGTCCTCAACCTTGGCTGCAGACTGTAATCACTTAGGAAAAAAATTTTTTTTAACTTTTGATGCTACAATCCACCTCATGGATTCTGATTTAATTGATTTGAAATGTGACCTGAAAATCAGGATATTTAAAAGATCTCTAAGTGCCCTGGCCTATAGGCTCAGTTTGTTGGTGTGTTATCCTGTGGACTGAAAGATGGTCGGTTTGATTCCTAGTCAAGGAACATACCTAGATTGCGGGTTCCAAGCCATGGTCAGGGTGCATACGGGAAGCAACCAATCGATGTATCTCTCTCACACTGATGTCTCTCTTAAAAAAAAACAAAAAACTACTTTACAAAAAAAGATGTTTTTTAAGTAAGAGCTCTCCAGGTAATTCTACTAAAGTTTCAGCCAAAGTTGAGAACTACTGCCCTATATATCTAACCACTAATTTGTGGGAAATAAAAAGGGTAATAGAATATATTTGACACCACAAGAATTCGATCAACCAAATCCAGAATGCGGAAAATTCTCCTAGACAAATGACCTACTTTTTCAACAAATAGCATGGGAAGAAGTGCAGGAGGTATAGGATAGGAAGTGAGGTGGTTAAAGGTGAGAGAAACTTAAGAGACATATAAGCCAAATGAAATGGTAAATCTTATTTGGATTGTGATTTAAACAAACCAAATGTAAAAAGATATTTAAAGAATCAGAGAAATCTGAAGAGACTGGATTAAACAACCCTCAATTTTGTTAGCTATAACACTATTGTGGCTGTACTTTTTTTTTTCATTCTTACCCCTTAGAAATACATACAGAAATATTTATAAATGATGTAATGCCTAAGATTATTTCAACAAAAAAATGAAAGAAAAAGGAAGATGAGACAAGAAAGTGGCAAAATATTGATTCACTGTTTAATTGTCAAAGCTGGACAACAGATACAGGGTTTCACTGTACCAGTCTATATTTTATATTCTATACTGATAGGGAATTATGAAACATAAGGTTTTTTTAAAATTTTGCCTATGAATGTGTATGTGAGTATACATATATAACATTTAAATTTATAAGACAACATACTAGGAGATGTAAAGAAAGATGAGCACATGAGATAGATCCCTGACCTCAAAGAGCTCACATTAGTAGATAGTCTATATAGTTGGATAGAAAATGTTTCTCAGGTACTATCTTTGGTCAAAGGCAAGAAGACAGCTAGTTCAAGCTCTTGAGAAGGCAGAAAAACAGTAAGAATTAAATTAAAATATTAACTATTCCTTAAATATAAGAAGGTATGTGGGAGCTTCCAGCCAAGATGGAGGTGTAGACAGATACACTTCGTTTCCTTGCACAACCAAAAGAAGGATAACAACTGACTTAAAAACAAGAAACAACCAGAACTGCCAGAAAATCGAATTATATAGAAGTCCAACAACCAAGGAGTTAAAGAAACATTCATCCAGACTGGTAGGAGGAGTGGAGATGGGGAGCCAGAGTGGGCAAGGAGGTGGCTGGCAGACTGGGATATCCCACATTTGCCTGCAGATAAGCCAGGAGGAACAACTGGGGAGCAAGACAGACCATACAAGCCAGGGTTCCAGCGCAGGAAACCAAAGCCTCAAAACCTCTGTAAAAACCTGTGGGGGTTGTAGCAGCAGGAAAAAGTCCTGCTCTCACTGGAGACTCTGTTGGAGGGGCCCACAGGATCCTAGAACATACACAAGCCCACCCACCCACCCACCCGGGAATTGGCACCTGAAAGGGCACAATCCACTTGTAGGAAGTGAATAGAAGCAGGGGGAGAGCCATATCAGAAGCACTGTTCCCTCTCAGACCCCTCCCCCACATACTGTGCCACAATGCAGTGAAGTGGGTTGCCCTGCCCTGGTGAATGCCTAAGGCTCCACCCCTTACAATGTAACAGGTACACCGAGAGGAAGAAACATGGCCCAAATGAAAGAACAGATCAGAACTCCAGAAAAGGAACTAAGCAACAATGAGATAGCCAATTTATCAGATGCAGAATTCAAAACACTGGTAATCAGGGTGCTCACTGAAATGCTTGAGTATGGCTGCAAAATAAAGGAAGTGAAGGCTATTCAAATTGAAATAAAGAAAAATATTCAGGGAACCAAGAATGAAGGGAAGGAAACTAGGACTCAAATCAACAGTTTGGAACAGTTAAGAAATAAATATTCAACTAGAACATAATAAAGAAACAAGAATTCAAAAAAAATGAGAGGCTTAGGAACCTCTGGGACAACCTTAAATGTTCCAACATTAGAATCATAGGAGTGCCAGAAAGAGAAGAGGAAGAGCAAGAAATTGAAAACGTATTTGAAAAAAATAATGAAGAACTTCCCCAATCTGGCGAAGGAACTAGACATGCAAGTCCAGCTCAGAGAATCCCAAAGGAGTTGGATCCAAGGGGAAACACACCAAGACACATCATAATTATATTACTCAAGATTAAAGATGAGAGAATCCTAAAAGCAGCAAGAGAAAAGAACATAGTTACCTACATAGGAGTTCCCATAAGACTGTCGCTGATTTCTCTAAAGAAATCTTAGTCAAGAAGGAGCTGGAAAGAAGTGTTTAAGATCATGAAAAGCTAGGACCTACAACCTAGATTACTCTATCTAGCAAAGCTATCATTTAGAATGGAAAGGCAGATAAAGTGCTTCCCAGATAAGGTAAAGTTAAGGAGTTCATCATCAACAAGCCCTTATTATATGAAATGTTAAAGGGACTTATCTAAGAAGAAAAAAAGATGATCAAAACTATGAACAGTAAAATGACAACAAACTCACAACTGTCAATAACTAAACCTAAAACAAAAAAAACAAACTAAGCCAACAACTAGAACAGGAAAAGATCACAGAAATGAAGATCGCATGGAGGGTTATGGGGGGTGGGTGGAGAATGAGGGAAAAAGGTACAAGGAATAAGAAGCATAATTGGTAAGCACAAAATACACATGGCTTCCCATCTAAGGTCAAGAATAGTATAGGAAATGAAGAAGCCAAAGAACTTATATGTACAACCCATGGACATGAACTAAGATGGGGGATGCTAGCAAGAGGGGATCCAGAGTGGAGAAGGATTAAGGGGAAAAAATGGGACAACTGTAATAGCAAAATCAATAAATATACTTAAGGAAGTACGCAGGGGTGCTGCTATCCCAATATTGCTAAATAACAAAAAATTGTACCATAATCTGACTTTGAAAAGCCCATGCCTGTCCTAACCTGTATGATTCAGTTAGCTGGGCAATGTCACACAGGGCAAAGGGTTGCTAGTTTGATTACTAGTGAGGGCACATGCCTGGGTTGCAGGTGCAGACCCCAGCAGGGGCTCATACGAGTGGCAATCAATCTACGATTCTCTCTCACATCAATGTTTCTCTCCCACACTTTCTCCCTCCTTTCCCCTCTCTCTAAAATGGAAGAAAGGGAGGGAGAGAGGCAGGAGCTCATGCCCTAACTTTTAGGTTGAGCCATACAAAAACACATTTTTATAGGTCAAATGGTCAAATATTAGTAATTTTGTATGGTTCAACCTAATACGATGCTATAATGTCTTCCTTTCTCTTCCCTTTGCTAAAATAATTATATACAGTAAACTCAGATAACCAGACTATTTAAAGGAAGTGTTAGTCTTCATTAAAGAGTGGTTGGTAGGGGACTAAATGACAATGGAAAAGAAATACAATAAAGATTAAATTTTTAAAAAGAGTGGTTGGTTCCCTAATATAGCATTCAAAAATATCTTCTACCTCATTAGGTAACTAACATACTTGAGATGGTATCAGCACTGCCAAGGTGCCCTGAGATAAAGTGTCTAAATGGCTTACAAATAAAATCAGGGCATTATGGAAAACTAGCAGAGTGTCTGTGTAGAAGTTAGAAACATCAAAACATTATTGAATATAAATGGTAGTGTGAATTCATTTACAATTATTTATACCCAATAAAATATGGAATTTAGGAACTTTTACATTAAAAAAATATCTTCTAGGACCTGACCAGATAGTTGAGCTAGAGTGTTGTCCAGATGGACCAAGGTTGTTAGTTCAATCTTTGGTCAAGGCACATACAAGAAGCAACAAATGAACGCATAATTAAGTGGGATAACAAATCAGTATTTCTCTTTCTCCCCTCCCTTCTCTAAAATTAATATTTTTTAAAAAAAATCTTCCAAATATCCATAAAAATTACAATTTTACATTTATCTAATATTTCTTTAGTAAGTAAGAAACTCATTCCACTTTCAAAGGCAGCACAAATGTTACCTTTAAAATCAATCACAGATTTAAAATATTTAGTGTGTATTTTCTTCTTTCTGTCTTTAAGTTAGTGGATTGAGTGCTAACCTACAAACCCAAGAGTTGCAGGTTTGATTCCCAACTAGTACGCATGCCTGGGTTCCAGGTCAGTCCCCAGTTGGGGACATGTGAAAGGCAACCAATCTATGTTTCTCTCATACATTGATGTTTCTCTCCCTCTCTTTCTCCCTTCCTTACCCTCTCTCTAAAAATAATCTCTAAAAAAAGTTTACATATTTATAATAATACAGATAATTTTATAGTCTATACTTTATTAAAACAAATAAAATTTTTGCAAAATTTTCCCCTTATTCTCCATTTCCTTTTTCATCCCACCCTGAAAGTGATCTATGGTAACACCCTGACATGTAGCCCCCACAACTTTCTCCAAATTCATACATACACAGGTATAGACACATATATGAAGAGGGGAGAAAGGATAGTTTGTTTTTACAAAAATGGAAACATACTACTTATAAATGCCTTTTCTTTCTTTTAAGCATACCAAATCAAATTTAATATACAGAGTAGTTCAAATACAAAAATGGACACAATTTCCTAGACCAGGTAATAACACATACACTTACAAATTGTTATTTTCTATGTAAACTTTGAAAAGACATACGGCCACCAGATTTAGTGAAATTCCATGCTTTATTAGTTTATTTTAATATCCAAGCATAAAATAATTTCAATACATAGAACAAGCCAATCTAATACATTTTAAAACTTATTTTAGAGCGCTGGCTGGGTAGCTCAGTTGATTAGAGCATCATCCCAATACACCAAGGTTGTCAGTTTGATCTACACCTGGGTACACAGAAGCAGCAACCAAGGAATGTATGGATAGGTGGAACAACAAAATCAATGTTTCTCTCTCTCTCCCTCCCCCCACAAAACTTCCTCTCTCTAAAACAAGTAATAATAAAAATCAATAAATAAATTTAACTTATTTTATAAAAGTTTACAAAATATTCATATCTCAAAAATATTCTGAATTAAAAGTAAGAGAGAGAGCATGCATGTTTGTCACTGGTCTTCAAGTGAATCTGGTTCTTTCTATAGCAGAGTTGATAGATATAGTATGATCCACTCATACTCTGCTTCTTCAGATTCACAAATTGAGAGACTGGAATTCAGATGTGGTCTGAGTACAGTCATATTAAACCTGTCTAATTAATACCTATTATTCTAATTGCCCATAAGCATAAAAAAAAAGATTTCAGGCAGGCCTACAAAGAACTTTGAGGTTATTAACCCAATGATCTTTTTTTTTAAATTACTTTTTAGAAACAGAGAGGAAGTGGGGGAGGAGGAACATCAACTTGTCATTCCACTTTATTTATGTGCTCTTTGGTTGATTTTTGTACGCCACCTTACTGGGGATCTCACCCCCAACCTTGGCATTATCAGAACGACAACTCTAAATCAACTGAGCTACCTAACCAGGGCAACCCAATGGTCTTAAAATACACTCTCCCAGCCCTAGCCGGGTTGCTCAATTGATTGGAGCATCGCTCTATACACCAAAATGCTGCAGGTCCAATCCCTGATCAGGGCATTTACCCGTATTGTGGGTTCAATCACTGGTCAGGGTGGGAACAGGAGGTAACCAATCCATGATTCTCTCTTACACTGATGATTTTCCTCTGTTTCTCTCCCTCTCTCTCCCCCATCCCTAAAATCAATAAACATATCCTAGGGTGAGGATTAAAAATAAAAAATAAAATAAAATACACTCTCCCACCTAAACATAACCCAGAAAAATCAGAAGATCCCTAAATTGGATCCACAGAAGAGAACTTTGGGAAATAGAGGGTAAGAAAAATTTACAGAAGTGCCAAAAAACACAAAGCAGATAACTTGGTACCCAAGCCATAGAACCTCTACTATAATAAGTATACTTTTCTTACCACAAATCAGTATCTCTTTTGAGTTTCTAATATGTGAAGATCGTAGGTGTTAGAAATGAAAAAAAAATCAAGTGAAATGGGCTATACTGTAAAGTAATTCACAATTTAGCAAGAGAGGTAGAATATATTATCCCAAAAGATCACAAACACCATAGCACATCGTCTAGCATATACCATTTTTGCTCAAAAAACTTTTTGCAACTTGCAATTATAAAGGTCAAAGGTTGTAAGCATCATAAATACAACACTATGTTACCGATGTAATTTCAGATTAAATTACAAAGAGTTATTATCTATGCCTATTTAGTTTGTTTAACTTACCTCAAGGCAAACAATCTAGTTATTTTAAAAGATATCATACTGCATAGTCCTCACTAAATCTCCTTGGAATATACAAATAAAATCCACGTGGAGTTGATCATGCACACTCACAATGGAATCCACATGGAGTTCATAGTGTGTGCGCGCACACACACACAAAGAAAAAAGCACTCATATCCCACATGTACCACTTGGAACCCTACTGAACATTCTAACCAAGTATCAAGAATGAAACGGGTTATGGAATCCAAAAGATACTGAATGTAACCTTCCACCTCAATGAAACTGGTAAAATAATGAAGAAACCCATCAGATTTCTCCCCAGTTAATCTTCCAGACTGTGATTTACTAAAGATGTACTAAAAAATCTGACACCTGCCTTCCCCGGCCCAAGTAACCAACCCCCAATGCTGAATAAATTTTTAAAAGCAATCAATAGCCCCCATCCCTCCCTCCCCCGCCCAGCAGAAAATCCTTGTTCTACTTGTATAAGAGCTGTGTATATTACATGTTGTTTAGAAAAAGTTGTTAAAAGTTTAGACAGCTACCAATGGGGTACCTTTTAAGTGTATCAGACGAGAAGAATGAATATATTTAAAATCTAGTTGAATTTTTTACCAAAGTGCACAGATGTTTTCTAGAACATTCTATCTTATGACAACAGCATTAGTAGGTGAATTCAGAGATCTTGAGTGACCATTACACATCTAAAGTAATTTCCCCTATATATTTTAATTGGTGACCATATGCCTTCACTCAAGCCTAATGAGGGAGTATCATTTAAAACACACCTTGAAGAAAAATTTAAAATTTCAAAATATGTGCATTTCACACTCAATATTTATATTAAATGAACTATTTGGACATACTATCATACAGCTTAACCTGTTCTACCTATGAATAATTATTGCATAAGAAGTATCTAAAGTTTTATAAACCTAAGACTATAAACATTA
This sequence comes from Phyllostomus discolor, assembly GCF_004126475.2. Classification (NCBI taxonomy): domain Eukaryota; kingdom Metazoa; phylum Chordata; class Mammalia; order Chiroptera; family Phyllostomidae; genus Phyllostomus; species Phyllostomus discolor. The sequence goes on along the minus strand of NC_040907.2, from coordinate 22,986,680 downwards.
AATTTTAATTGCTCAAAATACAATGAAATGCATTAACAACTGATGAGTGGATAAAGAGACAGTTATATAGACAAACGTGATAAAACAAGTATAGTAAAATGTTAATGGTAAATCTAGGTTGTGGATACAGAGATGTTCCCTGTAAACTTTTCAATTTTGCTGTGTAGCTGAAAATATTTCCCTAATAAGTTGTTTAAAAAATACCACTTGACACTTCTTTGATTATTTACAATTCAGGCTTTTAAGGAGAGAAACCTAGATTAAAGAATCTCCTATGTGGTGGCCAACACAAGCACTGTAGTTGCGACAAACCTGGATTCAAATCTCAACTAAATGTCTTTAGCTATCTAATCTTAATTACTTAATCCCGCTAAGCCTACATTTCCTCCTCTGAAAAATGGGTTTTACATAGAGTTAATGTTAAATTCTTCCTAGAAAGCAGAGTGCTAGGCACATAATAAGCACTCACTCAAAATGTTAGCTTAAGTATCATACATGAGATTGCTAATTTTGTGCTAAATTGAAAAGGCATTCTCAATAAAGTAGTAATTTTTTCCACAGATGGCTTAAAACTAATTTGATTATTTTGAAACCATTCCTAAAAGGAATATTCCTAATAGGAAACTCACTGTTTAACGTGCAATGGGGGGGAGAGGAAGTAAAAGTCTGAAAAATATTGCCCAGTTGATGGTACTGTATTGTTCCCCATCAAAAAAATCATTCAGAATTAAATTTAAAAAGTTTCCAAACTTTGAAAAGCATTCAACATCTATATAGAATTGGCTTCACCTCTGCTGGTTGGTTGGGTACATCCTTGTGATGACAAAACTTGTCATACTCTTCCACGTTCTTAATTGTTGGTAAAAAGGCTAGACTACAACATAACGTTTATAGTTGCCAAAATCTTTTTCCTAAATCAGGACATGCCAATGACCCTACTTCTTCACAGCTAAGAGCACCACCTCCACCTTGGTCTGTAACGGTTATAGGGGGAGGTGGTAAAGGAGGCAGGAAAATGAATTCGCAATGGTGTTACTTAAGAACCCTCTGGTTATCCCTCATGAGCCCCCCCCCCCCCCGACTTATTCCCGCCACCACAACCCCCCACCAGACCTCTTCCCAGTTAAACTTCCAGATTGTGATTTACTAAAGATGTACTTGAAAATCTGACACCTGCCTTCCCATACCCCAAATAACCGACCCCCCAATGCTGGGCAAATTTTTAAAAGCAAACAACAGCCCCCCGCCCCTCCCCCTCCCAACCAGCAGCAAATCTTTGTCCCACCTGCCCAAGAACCACTCTCCAGAACGTTTCGGACCCAAGGTTGCCTCAGTACTGACCGCAACCTTTCCCCAACCGGGACTCGATGACCCCTCCACAAGCCTGCGCTTGGCCATTCCCGGCCCTGGCCCCGAGACGCAGCTCCCGCCCCGCCCCCCGCTGCCCGAGTTCTGCCTCACCTCACCTACCCTCTTTCGGGGGCCGGACTCCACCTCTCTCTCCGCCATGTTGGGCCCCGCTTGGAACCGCTGCGGCTCCTGGCGCGGTGGCGGTGAAAGCTCCTGGGCCCCCGGCCCCCGCCCACACTGCAGGCAAGGCCACCTCCCAGCAGCTTCCCGGGACCTAGTGGAGACCGATGCTGAAAGTGGGGAGGGGGCGGATGCCGCGCGCTGGGTCGGAGATCTTGAGATCCCACGGGTGCGCGCGTGGGCGGTAGGACCTGCCCAGGCAAGGGGGGCTGGGACTCGGGGGGTTAATGGCCTCTAAGGGGCCCCGTGAGTAGGATTATTTTCTCTCAGAGAAATTCCTCCGCCTGCGGTTTCTTAAAGGGATCACTAAACCAGCCCCTTGCGCGCGCCCCTGGTGCGCAGGCGCACCTTAAGCCCCTCCTTCCTTTCCCACCAAGCCCCCGGTCCTGAGCCTGCGCGGTAAGTGGCCCAGTGTAGGCCAAATCCTGCAAGTCTCTCTGCTTCCAGCAGCTACTCCCACCACCCAACTATGGCTGCTGTCTTAAAGGGACCATGATGCAGTGACGAATGAGGAGTGAAAAATAGTGATAGGGCTATCTGGAGAATTGGGTGAAATGTTGTTGAGAGGTCTAGATCACCATCTTACACCTGACTGGAGAGATACCATTGTAAAGGGAAAAGGATGATGAACTGAAGTTCTCAATGGACCTCTGATGGTGAAGAATCCCAACCAATGAGGGAACAGTCAGTCATTTGAAGGAGACACAGCTTTTCTTCCTTTACACAGCCTGGTCTGAAGCACAGGGCATAGACCATTAAGGGTAAACTCTGATTGCCTAACCTCAAAATCAGATCCTTTGTTGATCCTTTGTAAAGACTGAACGAACAACTGGAGATAATTTCCTCGATAGTAGTTTGTCCTTAAACTATCTAAATCAAGAGGATTTTGGGAACCATCTACTCCAATGCTGCCAATGGTAAAATTGCAGCCCGGTCAAGGGAACTATTGTATTTGTCCCAAGGCACCTAGAAGCTGATGTGAAATTAGGCTCAAGATTTCAGTCACATTCATCCAGGCTTTTCGATGCAACAAGCTGTCTTGAAAGCAAGAGATAAATTTTTCCTCTAGAAGATTAAAGTTCCATGATACTTTAAGAAAATTGTAGTTCTTCTCTGAAGATGTGTGATGATTTGCAGATATTGTGTGCCTTCACTCACCATGGTGGAAGCAGCTTTGAGAATTTGACTTAAGGGATAAGCACCTTAGTCTGTAAGCAGAAAACTGAATGATAGATTTGGGTCTCTCTTGCCCTGAAACCAAAGCTGAGGATAACTGAAGAGAATGGGGGCTTGATTGATTCCTCGCTATCCATTTCTCCAGCTTCAGGTGGAGAAAATCTCCCTCATGGAATTCATGATGGTCGCTTAGGGATATCATGTAAGTAAGAAGCCCAAAGAAGTTGCCTCTGAAGATCATTTCCCATGATTAAAAACAAAAAAGCAACTTCCAAAGTCACAGGATAATGCGATGTAAACTTCTGTATGTCACTTTAATTTTTATGTGTCACTTGGTAGTTGTTTTGAAACCAAGAACTTTATTAATCCATCATATTTTGTTGAAACTATCTGTGAAATTGCTGGAGTTTCCATGCTGGTTCTTGCTTAGGCCTGTTCATCTTTAATTTCATTTTTGGGTAGGAAAGAGGAGAGAAGAACCAAAAGAAAAAAATGTATATTTCAACCAGAATTTTACAGACCTGTCAGACCCTTTAGTTCCATGTGCAGGACAAGAGCAAATAAAAAGAGGAGCCAAGAAAAGATAGTTCCAGGGAATGTGGGTACATGAAGAGTCTAGTAGTTTCCATCTGTTTTATTGGTCGTGGAATATTCCCTTCTAATAAAACCTGATGACTTAAAATGAAGTTTTGAGTTGAACATGAAAATAGGGAACCCATAAATCTACTCACCAGACCTCCTCCCCCTTGCCCTCTCTCTTCTCTTTCATGCCCTCTCCCACCATTAGAGAAATATTGCATTTTTTCAGAACACAGTTTAAAGCCTGGTTTCATCCAACTCCACATTTTAAAGAAGGAGACACAGAGGCACAGAAGGATGTGACTTGCTTGAGATCACCCAAAGGACTAGTAACAGTACCAGGGCTGAAATGGGCATCTTGGCCCTCAGTCCTAGACTGTCTCCTATATCAGACTGTTTCTAGAAGTACTAAGAATGTATTGACACTTGAACAATAGTCAGGATTTGTGCATTCCAGATAATATACAAGCACACCAGGAATGTTCAGTACAATCATCCATATAGGGAAAGAGAAAAGAGAAAACCAACATTAGTGAACACTGCAAGATTAATCATCCTAACTTTACAAAAGGTTTTATATACATTGACTAGTTCAAGGTCATTTAGCAGAGAAGCCAACCCAGAATGCAAAGCCTTTTTCTTCATGGCTTATTCAAATATATCATAAACTGGAGGTAGCAAATCAGTGGTCTTGCAAACAAATCTGTCCCACAGACGTATTTACTTTGCACTAAGCATAGCTACGTGATCTTGGTGAAATTACTTGCTCTGTACATCAATTCCCTCATCTGTAAAGTGGGTTGTCGAGAGGATCAATTGTTATCACTAAATCTCTTAGACCACTTTTGGTTGCTAGCACCATTAAGAGCAAATTATTTTATCTTTTTTTAATATTTATTTATTTATTTATTTATTTTTAGAGAGGGAAGGGAGGGAGAAAGAGAGAGAGAGAGAAAAACATCAATGTTCGGTTGCTGGGGGTCATGGCCTGCAACCCAGGCATGTGCCCTGACTGGAAATTGAACCTGCGACACTTTGGTTTGCAGCCCATGCTCAATCCACTGAGCTACGCCAGCCAGGGCATTATTTTATGGGCAAAATGTTTTAAATTATATGTCAACATTTAAAATGAGATATTTCAGCTCTGGGTGATGTGACTCAATGAATTGAGTGCCAGCCTGTGAACCAAAGGGTCATTGCCTGTCAGGGTGCATGCCTGGGTTGCAGGCTATGTTCCCAATAGAGGGCACTTGAGAGGCAAACACAGTGATGTTTCTTTCCCTTCCTCCCTTCCCCTGCCTGTAAAAATAAATAAATAAAATCTTTTTACAAGTAAAATAGAATGGGATGTTTCACACACAAATCCAATTTTCTGACTTCTCTTTAAAAAGTAGGATATAATGGCATAGTATTTTGCAAATACCAAACTGGATCGTTTTAATTTTCTTCTTTAAATCATGTTTCATTATAGACCTTTGCCTGAAGTATAGCTCTGAGACTTATTTCTTTATTCAACAAATAAATACCAGCACAGGATTCGTAGAGAGGAAAAGAATTTGCTCAGCTTTCTTAATGCCATTTAACCTATGAAGTTCCACACACAGTGAGAATCTCAGAGTCTGTACTCCAGAGGAGATGCTCTTTCTATCTGTCCTGATTCTAAGGGCAGATGTAAGAAGAAGGAAGAGATAAAAAAAAAAAAAAAAAGCAGCGATTGGAGACTCATGTCCCTATCTTCCTACTCCAACTCTTCAGAATAAAAAGCATCCCTGGCCAGGTAGACTGGTCAGTTAGAGCCTTGTCCCCACACACCAAGGTTGTAGGTTCAGTCCCTGGTCAGTGCACCTACAGGAGTCATCCAATAAGTGCATAAATAAGTAGAACAACAAATCAATGTTTCTCTCTCTCTCTTTCTAAAATCAATAATTTTTTTAATAAAGAGCATTTTTGCTTTGCTTCTGCTTGGAATTCCAAGTAGAGATGGCTTGCAGACTATACCCACAACAACAAGCAAACAGCCACATATCAGTAAAAGTGACACCCTGGTGTAGTTGAAAGGAAGGAAAAGGCCTGCATTTAGCAACTCAGAGTGTATTTTAGCACGCTCAGGGGGGTGAATCCAAGTCTGTGGGTCTCAAGGCTTATGTGATGGGGTGGGGAGGAAGTTTTAAAATACATAGGACGCAAAATTAGTTACAGGGTCTTGGAAAGAGCTCTGCAGGTGAGTGGCCCTTAGCTCAGTTGTGATATAAAATGTATTCAGAGGGCTGAAGGGAGAGAGTGAGGAGGGTGACAGAGTGGCCCTGAAGCAACCATGATGCAATTAGCACAGAGGCTTTGGGCACTGGCTCTCCTGGGCTCTGTCTGGGTGGCCCTGACCATGGGGACCCTGGACCTGGAGCTGCCTTCATTATGCCAGGATGTCTTGTGGCCACTACCCACCTGCTTGCTGGTGTGTCCTGACCGCTATGCCCTGGGCACTGTGGACTAATTAAGGCCACTTTTCATGAACTGCAGAGCCACATGCAGAAGGCCAGAGCTGATTTATCCTACGGGGGGATGTGCTTCTGACACCCTAACCCCATTCGTGCCAGGATAGCCCTTCCCTCCCATCCCCCATTAAAGAGTATGTTTGCTTTCAATAAATAAATAAATAAACAAACATGTATCCAGAAGTTCCCACATATCCTGTGGAGAAATAGGAGAGGTAGCCAAGAAAACTGACTGGCAAGTATAAGGGGAAATAGGTCTGTACAATAGATTTCACTGGGCAGGGAACAAAAAGTAGTAACAGCCAACCTCAGGAAGAGCTGTGGTTGGCTTTCAGGCTCTTAGCAAGCTTAGAAAGGCCCGGCTATAAGATACACCACTTGCTGACCAACCGGTTGCTGAGCACTCAGAGAAGTAAGAGAATACTACGAGGAGATCAAATGTATATTCAAGGTCTCAAGCTTCCTCTCAACACCATAACGCTTCCCACATGCAGACATCATCTTAGGCACATGCACACAGGGAGAGAGCAGCTATGTAAGAGTCTTGGCATTTCTTCCCCAAAGAGATTACTACTTAAAGGAATTCTATCCATTAGATTCAAATGTGTTTTAAACAAAATTGGACATATAAGTATATTAGAAAAATTCAGAGAATGTTAACAAGAAGAAAGTAACTCAAAGTACTGGGATAAAAAGTGATGGGAGTAGGGCAACTTTAAATATGGTAGCCAGAAAAGATATTTTCTGAGGAGGTGATATTTGATTTGATAGGTAAATAATGAGCAAGAGCGACTGTATGCAAATAAATGGAGAGGCAGAGCATTCCAGGAAGACTAATCAGCAAGTGTAAAGCCCCTCAACAGGAAAAGAGTTGAAATGTTCAGTAACAGCAAGGTGCCAATATTATTAGAACTGAGAGAGAGGGGCAAGCGGTGAAGTCAGAGAAGTAGAGCCATGGTAAGTGCTTTTAATTTAATTCTGCATAAGAGAGAAATACACTGAAGACATTAAAAAAAAGAGTGCTATGAACCCTCCAGATATCATGTGCAGAACGAGCCATAATGGAGCCAGAGTGGATATAAGAGGCTTTGCAGCAGTTCAGGTGAAAAATGCAATGGTTTGGCCTAGGGCATTTAGAGTGGAAATAGTGAAAAGTAGTTGAATTCAGGATACGTTTTGGAGGTTTAGCCAATGGGATTGCTGCTAATGAATTGGATGCTGGGCACGAGTGAAAAAGATGATGTAAGGATGACACTTAGCTTTTCAGCCTGAACAACTAGATTAGTGTGTTGGCCATTATTTGCAATTGAGAAGAGCAGAGCAGAAAGTTTGAGGGAGTGGGGCAAAGAAGGAAGTAAGAATAATGCCTTAGACATGAGATGTCTCTTACATGTCCCAGTGGAAATTTCAAATGAGCAGTTGGACATTTCAGTCTGAAGCTCAGGACAGATAACAGGGCTAGAGAAAGATGTAGGAATCATTACCATAAACCATAAGACTGAATAGAATTATTCAGAGAATATAAATTCAACTGAGCTTGGAGGAACTCTAACATTTATAACCCAGGAAGAGAAAGAAGATCAGCAAAGTAGCAGGAAAACCAGGAGAGAGTATGGTCTCAGAACATATTTCGGTTGCTTCCACTTTTCAACTATAAAGCTGAATAAAGCTTCTGTGAATATGGATGTAAAAATATCTCTTTGAGACTCTGTTTTCAACTCTTTTGGATATATACTCAGAACTCAGTATTTTCAACAGCTTTATGAAGATATCACTCACACATCATACATTCAAACTACAAAATTCAATGGTTTTTACTGTATTCACAGATGTAAGCAGCCATCATCATAGTCACTCTTAGAACATTTGCATTACCTCAGAAAGATACTCTTTAGCTGTCACTCCCTTTCCTGCCCCATCACTCCCTCACACAAGCCCTAAACAAACACTAATCTTGTCTCAACAGATTTTCCTATTCTGGACATTTCATATGAATGGACTCATATAACATATGGTCTTGTGTCTGGCTTCTTTCTTTAGCATATACCTTTCTCTTTTTTATTTTTATGTATTTATTTTTAAATTTTAGACAGAGGAGGAGGGAGAGAGAAACAGAGGGAGAGAAACATGGATGTATGGTTGCTTATAGTGCGCCCCCTACTGGACACCTGACCTGAAACCCAGGCATGTGCCCTAACTGGGAATCCAACCAGCGACTCTTTGGTTCTCAGGTCGGTGCTCAATCCACTGAGCCACACCAGCCAGGGCTCATTTGGCATACACTTTTCTTTTTTTTTTCTTTTTTTTAATTTTATTTTAATCATTGTTCAAGTACGGTTTTCTCCCTTTTACTCCCATTCCAGCCCACCCTCCCAACCTTCCCCACTTCCCTCCCATTACCACCCTCCCCCTAGTTTTTGTCCATGTGTCCTTTAAATTTGTTCCCGGGAACCCTTCCCATTCTCTCCTGAAATTCCGTCTTCTCTCCTCTCTGGTCACTGTCAGCCTGTCCTCTTTTTCAGTGTCTTTGGTTATATTTTGCTTGTTTCTTTGTTTTGTTGTTTAGGTTCCTGTTAAAGGTGAGATCATATGGTATTTGTCTTTCACTGCCTGGCTTGTTTCACTTAGCATAATGCTTTCCAGCTCCATCCAAGCTGTTGCAAGGGATAGAAGCTCCTTCTTTCTTTCTGCTGCATAGAATTCCATTGTGTAAATGTACCATAGTTTTGTTTTTTTTTTGAAATATATTTTATTGATTATGCTATTACAGTTGTCCCATTTCCCCCCTTCTCTCCCCTCCACCCTGTACCCCCCTCCCACCCACATTTCCCCCTTTAGTTCATGTCCATGTGTCATACTTATGAGTTCTTTAGTTTCTACATTTCCCGTACTATTCTTCCCCTCCCCCTATCTATTTTCAACCTACATTCTATGCTACTTATTCTCTATACCTTTTCCCCCTCTCTCCTCCTCCTACCCCCCTGCTGCTAGCCCTCCATGTGCCCTCCATTTCTGTGGTTCTGTTCCTGTTCTAGTTGTTTGCTTAGTTTCTTTTGGTTTTGCTTTAGGTGTGGTTGTTGATATTTGTGAGTTTGCTGTCCTTTTACTATACATGTCTTTTCTTTATCTTCTTTTCTTAGATAAGTCCCTTTAGCATTTCATAAAATAAGGGCTTGGTGACGATGAACTCCTTTAACTTGACCTTATCTGAGAAGCACTTTATCTGCCCTTCCATTCTAAATGAGAGCTTTGCTGGATAGAGCAATCTGGGATGTAGGTCCTTGTCTTTCATGACTTGGAATATTTCTTTCCAGCCCCTTCTTGCCTGTAAGGTCTCTTTGGAGAAATCAGCTGACAGTCTGATGGGAACTCCTTTGTAGGTGACTGTCCCCTTACCTCTTGCTGCTTCTAGGATTCTCTCCTTTGTTTTTACCTTGGCTAATGTAATTGTGATGTGCCTTGGTGTGTTTCTTCTTGGGTCCAACTTCTTTGGGGCTCTCTGAGCTTCTTGGATTTCTTGAAAGACTGTTCCCTTTACCAGATTGGGGAAGTTCTCCTTTATTATTTGTTCAAATACGTGCTCAATCTGTTGCTTTTCCCCTTCCGATTCTGGTACCCCTATAATTCGGATATTGGAACGTTTAAAGGTGTCTTGGATGCTCTTAATCTTTTCCTCAATTTTTTGAATTTTTATTTCATCATGCTTTCCTGCTTGGTTGATTCTATCTTCCTTCTGGTCCACTGTATTGTTTTGAGACTCAGATTCCTTCCTTTCACTATTGGCTCTCCTCCGCGTGTCTTCCTGCATCTGTTTTATGGTAATCTGCATTCTTTCATCTAAATTTCGTCCAAAATCCACCAGTTCCGTGAGCTTTCTGATCACCAGTGTTTTGAACTGCGCATCTGATAGATTGGCTAATTCTTGGTCGCTCAAAAGGATGAGTCCTGGGGGACTGATCTGCTCTGTTGAAAACATGGTTTCTTTTTTTTTTCCCCTGTCTCTCCTTTTTTTTTTTTTTCGGTCTGGTTGCTCTTGTTACGGTGGGGGGCGGAGCCTTAGGTGCTCACCGGGGCTGGGCACCCCGGTCGCTAGACTGTGACATTATATGTGGGGGCGGGGCGGGAGCGGGGCAGGAGAAAACAATGGCGGTAGTTCCGTTCCCCTGGACTCAGACCCTTGTCTGGGCTTCCGGGCTGCGAGTTCTGCCCTGGTCCACAATCGCTGCCCCTCTGGGTCTGCCAGCCGCAGCTTGCGTACTCAGGGATCACCGCTGCCTTCTTACACGCCCGATGGCTTTTGCGCCGATTTCTCGCCAAACCTTCCCCCAACCTCCGCACGCTGCCGACCTGAGCCAGCCCCGCGCCCGCCGGCTCGTCTTCTCCTACCAGTCCAGATGAACGCGTCTACTTCAACTTCTTGGCTGCCCGACTTCCATTCAGATAAATCCTCTGCCGGATCTGGGTGTTATTCTGATAGTAAATTATTGTTGTAAATTATTGGTTTTCTAATCTTAGTTGTACGAGGAGGTACGGTGCGTCCACCTATTCCTCCATCTTGCCGGAAGTCCCCAGTTTTTTGTTCCATTCATTTACTGATGGGCATCTAGGTTGCTTCCAGCATCTAGCTATTGTAAATTGTGCTGCTATGAACATTGGGATGCATAGGTTCTTTTGGATTGGTGTTTTAGTATTCTTAGGATAGAGTCACAGAAGTGGAATTAGCATACACTTTTCAAGACTCATCCATTTTATAACATATGAGGTCTGTCCAGGAAGTATCCCGTCAAGTAATATGAAAACTAGATACATTTATTGAAGAAGATACAAGAAACATTGTACATGGGACAATGACACCTCAGACCCCTTCAAAGTAGACATCTTAAAACCTCACCCAGTTATAATCACCATCAGCTGCCCTATTGTATTTTCCTGAATCTCATCAACGGTCTGAAATCTCTTCTTTTTCAAAGGAGGTTGTAGTTTTGGGAAAAGCCAGAAGTCACAGGGAGCCAAATCTGGGCTGTAGGGACACTGAGTCACCTGGGTGATTTGATGTTTCACAAAAAAAAACTCTGCATGAGATGTGATGCATGAGCAGGCATAATGTCATGATAAAGCTGTGGGTCACCAGTTGCCCATAGCTGCAACCTTCTGAATCAGCCAAATAGTTTCCATGGAGGGATGTTCAAGCTTAATACAAAATTTGATGCAGATTCATTGCTCTACTTGCTCAATCATTTTGAATGAGATGGCCACACAGTGCACATGCTCATTCAACGGCATCTACCGCCCCCACTGACTAGTACAGGAAGTTATCATTGTTCACACATGCACATTCTAGTCTACTTTCCTTGGCTGCCAGGTTAACTCAGTGTTGCGCAAACCATTCTCATCATATTAAAAATGGTTTTTCTGGAAAGACTTTTGTATATCAGTTATCACTGATACAGTATTCATTCTTTTTATATAAGAATAATGCTCCATTGTATGGATAGACCACAAAACTTCCAGATATTTGAGTGCTGTCTATTAAGTCAAATAGTTTTAAATTTTCCATGTATGTCAACAAGAAGCACCTGCAAAGACCCCAGGTTGCGACGTCTCCATAAGCTGCAAATAAATATCAGCTAACAACTATAAAGTGAAGGATAACAACAGCAATAAGGGAGGGCATACAGGCAAACTTTGGAGGGGGAAAAAAACATTGAAAACACAGAGAGGCACAGACCTGATAGGTCAACATAGTTCACTCTTTGTAGCCTCACCTGAATAGCAGGAGACACAGCAGGACCCAACTCTTGGGCTGAGAAAGAGGAAATCACATGGAAAGAACATTTATTTTCCCCTAGGCAGTGAATGTCAGTTTTCATCAGTTTCGATTGCTTTAATCTTGTGCATTTGCCTGTGAGATCAAACCTAGAATAGGCACTTCCTAGAGTGAGGCGAACAACCAGATATTATGCAGTTTGTGAAAACTGTGACTAAGGCAAATAGAACTTTTAGGCATGCTGGTTTCCACACAAGAAGTCCAGGTCACCTGCAAATACTCAACTGACCCAGAGAGCTGTCTTTTGTTTTCCCCCAGCCTCTCACCAAGTGCCCACAGCCAAGACTTACAAAACCGTAATGTGATGGTTAATGGTATGTCAACTTGACTAGGCCATGATGCCCAGATATTTGGTCAAACATTACTCTAGATATTTCTTTGAGAGTGTTTTTTTTTGGATGAGATTAACATTTAAACCAGTGGACTATGAGTAAGAAGATTGTCCTCCATAATTTGGGTGGGCTTCGTTCAACCAGTTGAAGGCCTTAATAGAACAACAACTGACATTCCCTCACCCTGCCCCAAGGAAGAAGAAATTTTGCCGATTGGCAGCCTTGAACTACAACATTGGCTTTTCCTTGGGTCTCCAGCCTGCTGACCCACCTGCAGATTTTGGACTTGCCAACCTCCATAATCCTTAAATTGTTTTTCTCACTATGTATATATATGTATTCTCTCTCTCTCTCTCTCTCTCTCTCTCTCTCTCTATACATATATATATATATATATATATATGTATATATTCTCTCTCTCGCTTCTTTTTTCTCTGGAGAACTCTAATATAGGTGATGAACAGCCAGTGATTACTTTTCCAAAGGAAGAAACAGGCACTATCATTTTTAAGCATTTTTATGTGCCAAACATTTTATTTTTTTCTAGTTGCCAATAACTTGCAGACAATAATGTATTCCTTAAAGAAAATTTAAAATGCAGACATGCAAAAAAGGAAGAAAATTAAAAGCCAGTATATCCCTCAAGTTGATGATCATTGACAAATTTTTGTTGCTTTTTTTATCTTTAATATTTATGTCTAACTTTTTTACTTAATATAGCATAAACATATTACCATACTGATAAACATTAACCTACAACATTTTTGATGGCTTCATATATTTCATTGTGGTGCTAGAGCACATATTTTTCTGGGTCCCCCTCCTTTCTTTCTTTTTTTCTTTTTTTTTTGGTTGCCAAATGATCTTTAATTGAAATATTTTCCTTTGTAGTTCTTAACTAGCTGGACATTCCACCACACTACTGTTGATTTCATCAGTAATGTCACAAGGATGGTGGCCATCAACATTACAGCCCACAGACTGGGCAGTCCCCAGGATCTCTTCAATGTTTGCAGAAAGTTCTCTAGCTAAAGATTGGTGCCTCATTTGTTGAGCAACGTTAACAATCTCATCAAAAGTGATATTTCCCATGTGCTTAAGGTTTTCTTGCTTCTTTGTGTCTTTTGTCTTGTGTCTCTGAGGGCTGTGATGATGAGGCAGAGGCAGAAGGTACTACCTCAACCTGGGCCTGACTGAATTGAATGGTCAGTTTCACTGTAATCCTCAGGGCCTTTCAATCACTGGTTGCTTTTGGCAATGCTGATATAGGGGGCCAGGGCAGATGTGGCCCTGACTTCCTCACTGGCACACCTCAGGTATGGGATTTGGATCTTCTTGGAGTTGAACTTTGGTGACATGGTGGAGGTGGCTGGTATCAGATGAACCTGATTCAAGGTAACCGAAAAAGTTGCACCTAGGTCTCCTCTAAGCAGAAAGCTGAAAAGCCTGGGTCCCCTTTCGTAGGACATTAAGGTGTTTTTCAACTTCTTGCTGTTAACACCATTATAATAACATTACAGTAAATGTCCTTTAACACACAGCTTTGCAAACCTCTTAAATATTTCCTTAGAATAAATGAGGAACATTATTCTTATATAAATGCTGAGTCAAAGGTTATGGCTTTTGATACATGCTGCCAGGTTGCCTTCCAGAAAGGTTTCAGTTACATGTGCACCAGCAGTGTCAGCTTACTACAAGCTCCCAACCTAGGCACTATATTTTTTAATCATTAAAATATAAGTTACACTCAGAAAAGTGTACAAATTATAAGTATATTGCTCAATGTTTTTAAAAAACTTGTAAAATACATATAATGTAAAATGACTATTTTACCATTTTTAAGTGTACAATTCATTGCTATCAAGTACATTTACATTGTTCTACAACCATCACAAGCATCCAATTCAGGAATTCTTTTCATCTTGTAAAACTATAACTCTGCACCAAGTAAATGAGAACTCCCCATTGTTTGTTGAATTTTTAAAACATAAAAACAGCTCCCAGATCAATAAATAAAATATTACCAACTCCCCTAAAGCTCCCTAAGTATCTCCTTGTAGTCACTAAACCCACACACAAGGGGATGAATTCCAGCTGAGTTCTGTTTATAGTAATGCAAATTTGCTAAAATAATTTTATCTTATTGTTAATTTATTTGAATTATTTCAGGAAGCTGAACACTGTAAAATATGACTTTGACCATTTGCATTTCTTTTTTAGGAATGTTAAGTATTATTTAACCCTCTAAAACCCAGTAAGAGAAAATCAACAAAACCAAGAGTTGGTTCTTTGAAAAGATCAATAAAATTGACAAAACTTTAGCTAGATTAACTTAGAAATAAAGAGAAGACTCAAGTAAAGTCAGAAATAAAAATGGGGCCATTTTTTCTACAAAAATAAAAAAGATCATAAATGATTACTATGAAAAATTATATGCCAACGAACTGGAGAACCATGATGAAATGGGCAAGTTCCTAAAAACACATAACCTACAAACACTAAATAATTAAGAAATAGAAAATCTGAGGAAACCTAACTAGTAAAGAGATTTAATCAATATTAAAAGCTTCCCCACAAAGAAAGGCCCAGGACCAGATATATTCACTGATGAGTTCTACTAAACATTTACAGAATTAACGTCAATCCTGCCCCAACTCTTCCAAAAATTGAAGAGTAGAGAATACTTCCTAACTCATTCTAAAAGAATATTACCTTTATATTACCTTTATATCGAAGCCAGACAAGTAAACAACAAGAAAATAAAACTGTAGTATCCCTTATGAATATTGAAGCAAAAATTCTCAACAAAATACTAGCAAACCAAATTTGGCAACATATGGAAAGGATTATTCATACAACCAAATGGAATTTATTTCTAAAATGCAAGGATGGTTCAACATATGAAAATCAGTCTATGTAATATACCATATTAATAGAATTAAGGGGAAAAACACCTATCATCGCAATTGAAGCAAAAAAAAAATTGACCAAATGTAACACCTTTTCATGATAAAAACAATGAACAAACTAGGAATAGGACACTGCCAACATAACTGAGGCCACATAAAACCCACAGCAAACCTCATCCTCAGTAGTGAAAGACTGAAAGCTTTTTCTTTAAGATCAGGAACAAGGCAGGAATGCCCACTTTTACCACTTATCTGCAATGTAGTAATGGAAATTCTAGACAGAGCAATTAGGCAAGAAAAAAACGCATCCAAATTAGAAAGTAGTAACATTTCTCCATTTAGAGATGATATGACTTTATTCATAGAAAGTCCTAAAAGTGTTAGAACCAGTAAAAGAATTCAGCAAAGAAGCAGGTACAGTGTCAACATGCAAAAATCAGTCATCGGTTGCATTTGTACACACTATGAACAAACTGAAAACTACAAAAATAATTCTATTTATAATAGCATAAAAAAGAATACAATAAATGCCCAGACATTAATTTAATCAAGAGGTGAAATACTTGTAAATGAAAGCTACAAAAATAGTCTGAAACATGGAAACACATTTCACATTAATGGTTTGGAAGACTTAATATAGTTAGATGTCAATACTGCCCAAAGCAATGTACAGATTCAGTGCAATCCCTATAAAAATACCTATGAGGTTGTTTGTAGAACTAGAGTAACCCATTCTAAAATTCATATAGAATCTCAAGGGAGCCTGAATAGCCAAAACTACTGAAAAAGAAGAGCAAAGACACCCTGGCCAGTGTGGCTCACTTGGTTGGATCACTGTCCCATAGTCAAACGCTCAAGTGTTTGATACTTGATCAGCGCATATGCCTATATTGCTGGTTCCATCCCCAGTTCAGAGTTATCCAATCCCTGGTTGCCTTAGGAGGCAACCAATTGGTGGTTCTCCCTCACACGGATATTTATCTCTCTCCCTCCCTCTCTCTAAGGAAAAAAAAGAGCAAAGCTGAAGGACTTACTTCCTCATTACAATAGTTATTACAGCCCTGGCTGGCGTAGCTCAGTGGATTGAGCTTGGGCTGTGAACCAAGGCATCGCAGGTTCAATTCCCAGTCAGGGCACATGCCTGTGTTGCAGGCCATGGCCCCCAGCAACTGCACATTGATGTTTCTCTCTTTCTCTCTTTCTCCCTCCCTTACCTCTCTATAAATAAATAAATAAAATATTTTAAAAAATAGTTATCACAAAGCTAAAGTAATCAAAACAGTGTGGTACTAACATAAAAACAAACATACATAAATAATAAAATAAATTTTAAAAAAGATAAACATATAGACCAATGGATTAGAACATAGTATACAGAAAAAAACCCTTGCATATATGGTTAGATGATTTTGACAAGACTGTGCCAAGGCCATTTAATGAGAAAAGGATAGTCTTTTCAACAAATGATGTTGGGAAAACCGGGTATCTACATGAAAAAAATGAAGTTGGCCCTGGCTGGGTGGCTCAGTTTGTTAGAGCATCATCCCATACACCAAAAGTTTGCAGGTTTAATCCTTGGTCAGGGCACATATCTAGGTTGTAGGTTCGATCTCCAGGTGGGATGTGTGTGGGAGGCAACAGATTGATGTTTCTCTATCACATTGATGTTTCTCTCTCTCTCTGTCTCTCTGCTTCTCTCCTCCCCCTTTCTCTCTCTCTAAAATCAATAAATATATCCTTGGGTGAGGATTAAAATTTTTTAAAAAATGAAGCTGGACTTTACATTATACCATATACAAAAATTAACTCAAAATTGTTTAAAGACCTAAATATAAGCTAAAACAATAAAACTCTTAGAAGAAAACATAAGGGAAAGTTTCATGACACTGAATTTGGCAACCATGTCTTGGATATGACATCAAAAGCATAGGCAAGAAATGAAAAAACAAAGTTGAACTTCATTAAAATTATTTTTTACACATCAAAGGATACTATCACAGAATAAAAAGAGAACCCACAGAAAGAGATAAAATATTAATGAATTATACATCTGATAAGGGATCAACATGCAGAACATATAAGGAACTTGTACAACTCAACAACAACAAAAACCAACCAATTACAAAATAATAATGCCTGGATGGTGTGGTTCAGCAGATTGAGTGCTGGCCTGCAACTGAAATGTTGCCAGTTTGATTGCTGGTCAGGGCACATGCCTTTGTTGCAGATCAGCTTGTAAGAGAGGTAACTGATCAGTGTATCTCTCGTGCATCAATGTTTCTCTCCCTCTCTTTCTGCCTCCCTTTTCCTCTCTCTAAAAATAAATAAATACTTTTAAAAATTAGCAAAGGGCCTAAATAGACATTTCTCCAAATGAAGACATACAAATGGCCAATAAGCATAAGAAAAGATGTTCAACATCACTAGTCGCTAGGAAAATGCAAATGAAAGCCAAGAGCAGATACCACTTCACACACATTAGGATGGCTATTATAAAAAACAAGCAAACAAACAGAAAATAACAAGTGTTGGTGAGAATGTGGACAAACTGGAAACTATGTGCCTTGCTGGTGGGAATGTAAATGATGCAACCACTGTGGAAAAGGATATGATAACTCTTCAAAATTTGAACATAGAATTACTATATGACTCAGCATATCTACTTCTGGATATACATCCAAAATCAGTGAAAGCAGAGACTTAAACAGATATTTGTATATGCATGTGGATGGCAACATTACTCATAATAAACAAAAGGTGGACATAATCCAAGTAACATAACCCAAGTATCAATCAACAGATGAATGGAAAAACAAAATGTGGTATATCCATACAATGGAATATTGTTCAACCTTTAAAAAGAAAAGAATTTTGACATGTGGTAGAGCATGGCTGAACCTTGAAGAATTATGATATGTGAACCCTGGCTGGCATAGCTCAGTGGATTGAGCACGGGCCTGCAAACCAAAAGGCTGCCGGTTCGATTCCCACTCTAGGGCACATGCCTGGGTTGCAGGCCAGGTCCCCAGTAAGGGGGCACATGAGAGGCAACCACACATTGATGTTTCTCTCCCTCTCTTTCTCCCTCCCTTCTCCTCCCTAAAATTAAATAAATAAAATCTTTAAAAAAAAGAATTATGCTCTGTGAAGTAAACCAGTCACAAAAAAAGACAAATATTGTATGATTCCACTTATATGATGTATCTAGAGTAGTCCAGTTCACACAAACAGGAAGCAGAAGCATAGTTGTCAGGGGCTGGGGGAAGAGAGGAATGGAGATTTAGTGTTTAATGAGCATGAAGTCTCAGTTGGTGAGGTGAAAAAGTTATGGAGATGGATGATAGTGATAGTTGCACAATGATAAATGTACTTAAAGCCATAGAACTGTACACTTAAAGTGGTTAAAATAGTAAATTTATGTTATGTGTATTTTTACCACAATAAAATAAAATGAGGTAAATAACTTTCCCATTTTTTAAAGATTTTATTTATTTATTTTTAGAGAGAGGGGAAGGGAGGGAGAAAGAGAGAGAGAGAGAAACATCAATGTGTGGTTGCCTCTCATGCACCCCCCACTGAGGACCTGGCCGGCAGCCCAGGCATGTGCCCTGACTGGGAGTAGAACCAGCGACACTTTGATTCACAGGCCGGTGTTTAATCCACTGATCCCCACCAGCCAGGGCACAACTTTCCCATTTTATTAGTAAAAAAAAATTAAGGTATCTAAAGATATGTGACTTTACACAGCTGGTAAGTAGAAATGATATATACAAGCAAAGCTTTTTATACCAACACTTATGTTCTTTCCCCTACATCAGTTTTTGTTTATTTATTTTGGGGGGGTAAAATTTAAATATAGTGAAATGCATGGATCTAAAGTATATAATTAATGAGTATTGATAAATTTGTATGCCCATGTAACCAGCACCCCAATCAAGATAAAGCACAAATTCACCCTGGCCGGGTAGCTCAGTTGGTTAGAATGTCACCCCAATACACCAAGGTTGTCGTTTTGATCCCAGGTCAGGGCATATACAAGAATCAACCAACAAATGCTTAATAAATGGAATAATAAATTGATATTTTCTCTCTCTCTCAAATCAAGAAATTAAAAAAATCAAGATTTTATTTATTTATTTTTAGAGAAAGGGGAAGGGAATGAGACAGGAAGGGAGAGAGACATCAATGTGTGGGTGCCTCTCACACACCCCTCACTGAGGACCTGGTCTGTAACCTAGACATGTGCCCTGACTGGGAATCAAACTAAACCCTTGGTTTACAGGCCGGAACTCAATCCACTGAGCTATACCAGCCAGGGCCAAATAAAAATTTTTTTAAAGATAAAGCACAGCCCTGACTGGTGTGGCTCAGTGAACTGAGCATTGGCCTGTGAACCGAAAGGTCACACATTCAATTCCAGTCAGGGCACATGCCTGGGTTGCGGGCCAGGTCCTTAGTTAGGGGCATGAGAGAGGCAACCAGCTGAAGTTTCTCTCACACATAGATGTTTCTCTCCCTCTCTTTCTCCCTCCCTTCCCATCTCTCTAAAAATAAATAAATAAAATATATTTTTTAAAAGATAAGGAACATATCCAGAATCCAGAAAGTACCCTCCTGTCCTCTTCTACTTAATCCCCATTACCCTTTAGGGAACTATTACCCTGGTTTCTATTACCATGGATTAGTTTTACCTGTTCTTCAACTTCATATAAATGAAATCATTTGACTGTACTCTTGTGTGTCTGACCTCTTTGGTTCAACATGTTTTTGATGGTCATTCACATTGTTGCTTGTATCAGTAGTCCATTCTTTTATTGCTGAGTAAAGTTTCATTTTGTGAGTATGCCACAACTTGTTTAATCTTTCTCTTATTGATGGATATTTGGGCTGTTTTCAGTTGTTGGGTCTTATGAGTGAAGCTACTATAAACATTTTTTCACAGGTCTTTTTATGGATATATTTTAATTTCCCTTCTTGCATGACTTGCTTCAGTCAATAGGACAGTAGCAAACTTGATGTAAGCATTTTAAAAAGTGCTTATGTGTTTTCTCTTCCTCTTGCTAATCTTGTCACTTACATAAGAATAAACACAGGCTAGCCTGATGGAAAATGAGAGACCATGTGGAGTGGAGCCAAGTCATCCCAGCTGAGGTAATTCTAGATGAGCCAATCCAACAAGTGTTTATGGATTCATGAACAAGTCCAAGTGAGATTAGCCTAGCTCAGCCCAGGCCAGCAGAACTGCCCAGGTAATCCACTGAGCTATGGCAAAGAATAAATAGCAGTTCCTTTAAGCCACTGAGTTTTGGAGTGATTTGTTTTATAGAATTATTATGGCAATAGATAATTTATACACATCTGTACCAGTTTTCTCTTGCCACATAACACATTGTTAGAAAGGTAGGGGATTAAAACAACTATGAGATTTATTGTCTCATAGTTTTTATGGGTCAGGTATCTGGGCATGGGTTATGGATTAGTTGGGATAGGGGTTAGTTGGGTCCTGTGCTCTGTTTTTATTAATCTGAAATCAAGATGTCAGCCAGGACTTTGATCTCATCTGAGGTTCAGGGGGTTCTCTTCCAAGTTCATTGATTGTTGGCTAAATTCAATTTCTTCCAGTCCTAGGACTGAGACACTCAGTTCCTAGAGGCTACCTACTATTTTACGCTTCATGGCTGTCTCTATGACATAGCAGATTAGTTTTCTTAGGGCCAACAGGTGAGCTTCTCTGGTGCTTCAGATTCCTGTGACTTCTTCCATCTCTGACCTCTAGACCCCATTTGAAAAAGCCTAGCTGCCATAAAAAGGAAGAAAATGTTACCCTTTGCAAGAGCATGGATGGACCTGGAGAACATTATGCTAAGTGGAATAAGCCAGTCAGAGAAAGACAAATACCATATGATTTCACTCATATGTGGAATCTAATGAACAAACTGAACTAACAGGGAAAATAGAGACCGGCTCATAGATAGAAAGCAGGATTATAGCTATGGGAGGTGGGTTGGGAGTGGAGGGATTAAACCAAAAGGAGGAGGACTAATGGACATGGACAACAGTGTGGTGATTGCAGTGGGGGAGAGGTTTATAAGGGGAATAAATGGTAATGGAAAAAAATGCAATAAAAAAAAAAAGCCCAGCTGATTAGGTCAGGCCCACCCAGGATGCTCTCTCTTTTGATTACCTTAAGGTCACCAAAGTAAGGACCTTATTACATATTCAAAATGCCCTCATTTTTTCCATATAAATAACCTAATCACAAAGTAAGATCTCTTCATATTTGCAAGTCCACTTGTACTTTAAGGGGAGGGGATTTTATAGTGTGTACACAAGAAGATGGAAGTCTTGAGAACCAACTTAGAATTCTTCCTACCACAGTGCCAATATATATAAACAATTTTTGAAAATTAAAAAAAAGTATTAAGCAATGAAAACAAATATTAAACCATAAAAACAGACTTATATAATATGTTATATAATGGCATAATTATAATATATACCATATCACACACATATAATATACCATATATAATACAGGATATAATTATGAATATATAATATTATGTGTTATGATTATATAATAGTATAATTATAATATATTCATAAATATGCCATGTGGTATATTAGATGGTAAACATTATATAATGTTATACAATATATAACATAATGAATACATGTTGTATAACCTATGTAACATATATCATGTAATATACCATATTAACCTTCAAATAAGCAGCTATTTGGAGGTTATTATCTTTTGTACATAACATATAGTTCAATTAGTTTTTAAAAAACTCATCAAAGGAAGAGATTTGTTTGTGAGAGGTGGTTGGTGAAGAAGGGGTGCGAGGAAGTTATCCTTTTGTTGACCATTTTCACCAATTTTTCAATCTTTTAGAGCCTAATGATTATCTACACTTAAATGTACTTAACAATAAATTTTTCCCCAGCCTGTGTGGCTCAGCTGGTTGGGTGCTGTCCCACAACCCAGAAGACTGCTGATTCAGTTCCTGGGCAGGGCACACACCTGGGTTTTTGTTGGGTCCTCAGTTGGGGCACTTACAGAAGGCACTCAATCAATATTTCTCACTTACACTGATGTTTCTCTCCATCTCTTCCTCCCTTCCCCCATCTCTAAAATACATACATACATACATACATACATTTTTAACACAGAAAAACACCTCTAGAGCAAAATAAAGGCTAAATATAAAAGTTCTTCAAAAAATGGAAATGACATATACACAAAACTGACTGAAGGGTTATGGAAGTCACTTCATTTTTCTCACTTGGCCTATATATACAAAACAAAACATGGGTATTCATCTAAATCTAGAGCACAGTTCAAATTTGTTCATATGATATTCTGACTAAATCTCTTTTATGCCAGGAAAAGTGATATGTCTTGCCTAAAACTACAGTATTGAAATATTACATTATAAAAATATAGCATTTTAAGTGTGTTTTTAAGTGAAAATGTAATGGGGAAAATGAGTCATTGACTGAAAAATGGAAACATTTTTCTTCTTCTTTTTTTAAAGATTGTATTTATTTACTTTTAGAGAGAGGGGAAGGGAAGGAGAAAGAGAGGGAGAGAAACATCAATGTGTGGTTGCCTCTCACACACCCTGTGCTGGGAATTGAACCGGCAACCCTTTGGTATGCTCAATCCACTGAGCTACACCAGCCAGGGCATGAAAAACGGAACAAATTTTCAAGAACCATCATGGCAAAAACTGAATGATATTATGTGAGGTAAATCTTACTCCTCCTACCTTAACCCCAGATCTGAAGTTCTTATTGTCAATTTACTGATCTGATGTGTCCTATGTATAATCAATATGACAGTTGAGCTGCCATATATTAAACAATGTGTCTGCAAAAGTCTTTAGATGTATCAGCTAATTTATTTTTTCAATTGATTTTTAGAAAGAGAGAAAAATCATTGATTTGTTAATCCACTTATTTATGTATTCATTAGTACATAATGAATGATTTGACTTTTTTATGTGCCCATACCAGGGATCAAACCTGCAACCTTGATGTATTGGGAAGACACTCTAACCAACTGAGCTACCCTGCTAGGGCCAGTATCGTCTAATTTAAATCTTACTACTAGATACTAAGGATGAAAGTAAGATTTAGGAATAAAAATTAGCTTGTTCAAGGTCACATAGCTAGAAATTAGCAGAGTTAGGATTTGAGAACAAGTTTGTTCAAGTCCAAAGACTGTTCTCTTAGCCTTTCCTTTTGCCAGTCTAAAGACAGTTTGGTATGGGGTGTGGGGGGAGATACTCTGTAAGTACAAAACTGGCTTTCTTTTGAGGAGGAGCTGTTCAGCTTTATGCAAGGTTTTAACCTCAATAAGGCTATTTTGTCACAAATAAAATGGGGGTAGTAATTCCTACCTTGTATGTTTATTTTGCTTGTCGTGTGTGTGTGTGTGTGTGTGTGTGTGTGTGTGTGTGAATTAAAGAGCCTATGTTGAATGTTAGCAGCATTTAGTGAATTACCGGTACATCGTCCACAAATGGTAGGAATATCTGGGCCTAAAACTCATGATGTCTCATTCCACTTCTAACCACCACTCATAAACCTGTTCCTCCTTTTGTGTTTCTTTCAGGGTTAGGCCATCAGCCACATCATCTGGAAAACTAAATCATCTTTAATTCCTATTTGTCTTTCCTATTAGCCCTATCACCACCCACACCTTCAAAAGCAAATCAGTTATCAAGACCAATCAATTCTACTTTGGCAATGTCTATCGTCTGTCTGTAGCTGCCCATTTCACTGAATCAACCTTAGATAAGACCTTCACCAACTGTTGCGGGAACTCTTTTCTTTTTCTTAATTATGTAAGTAAAAATTTTGAATATGATAGATATACGTGTTATGAAATTTTTAAAAGATATAAAGGGTTGTACAGTAAAAAATATGTCTCCCTTCCATTACCATCTTGCAGCCATTTACTTCTCCACCTCAGAGGCAGGCACTGTTAATTCTTGTATATCTGTCCAGAGGTTGCATACTACAGCACACACACTCTCACATATTTTCCAGAGAGGATGGTGCCTATAGCTATTGTTCTCACCCTGATGTTCTCACTAACAATGTTTTTTGGAGATAATTCTATATTAATCCCACAAAATTGACTCATTCTTTTCAAAGCCTTCATTCTATGCCATTGTACAAATAGCTTAACTTGTTTAACCATTCTCTATAAACATTTAGAGTCCATTTAAAAAATATGTATGCATTTTTGCTACCATGTAATTCTGAACAAATGCTGATACATCTGTAGTATAAATTCCTAAAAGTCAAATTTCTGGATCAACACACATGTACATTTTAAATATTTTGTAAAGATCTGTTTATCCACCAGTTATGTATGGAAGTTGCTGTTTCTCTGCACCTTCACCAGCTAAATCTATTACCAGGTTTCTTGAACATCTCCATTCAGATTAAAAATGGCATTTTTTTTGTAATTTTGAGTAAAGTTTCTGCTGCTTTGAAACCTTTTCCTTGTACATTTGCTCTTTTTTGCATCTAGATTATAGACTGTTTATTACAGCCATTATATTTTAATAGTTTCCTCATTGGTCACCCTACCTCCAACTTTTCACTTTTCAGGCTTTCCATATACCATCTTCAGCATGATAGTCTTTTTAAAAAAGATTTTATTTATTTGTTTTTAGAGAGAGGGGAAAGGAGGAAGAAAGATAGGAAGAGAAACATTGATGTGAGACAGAAACATCAAGTGACTGCCTTTACTGGGCGCCCAGGCCTGGGACAACACCCACAACACAGGCATATGCCTTGAGTGGGAATCTAACCTGTGATCCTTCACTTTGAGGGATGATACCCAACCAACTAAGCCACACTGGTCAGGGCAGCATTATATTCACAAAAACAACTCTAATCAAGTTGCTTTCAGCCTCCAAATCACCAGTTCCCCAGCTCTTTGTATCAGGACCCCTTTACACTCTTAAAAATTATTGACCTTCATATATAAATATAATTATATACATAAATAATTAAAGTTTTAAAATATTTATCAGTTTACTTAAATTATAACAATGACCCCATTGTATTAATAAAAATAATGTATTTTATTAAAAGTAACTATATTTTCCACCCTGGCTTGTATGGCTCAGTGGATTGAGTGCCAGCCTGTAAACCAAACCATTGCTGGTTCAATTCCCAGTCAAGGCACATGCCTGGGTTGTGGGCCAGGTTCCCGGTGGTAAGTACACAAGAGGCAACCACACAGTGATGTTTCTCTTCCTCTATTTTTCCCTCCCTTCCCCTCTGTCTAAAGCTTTTTAAAAAATATATGCACTTTTCTCTTTTTAAAAAAGATTTTATCTATTTATTTTTAGAGAGGGAAAGGAGGGAGAAAGAGAGAGAAAGAAACATCAATGTGTGGTTGCTGGGGGCCGTGGCCTGCAGCCCAGGCATGTGCCCTGACTGGGAATCGAACCTACGACACTTTGTTTCGCAGCCCGCACTCAATCCACTGAGCCACGCCAACCAGGGCTTAAATAAAATATTTTTTAAAGTATATTTTCCAAAACAAAAAAATTACTAAGGAAAGTGAAATGTTTTACATTTTGCAAACTTCTTTTTTTGTCTGGCTTAATAGAAAACAGCTGGATTCCCACATTTTCTGCAGTCAGTCTACTGCAATATGCTGTCTTGGTTGAAACCTATGAAGAAAATCTGGCCTCACACAGATCATATAATTGGAAGAAAGAAGTATTTTAAAATATATTTTTTCTTTGATATTACACCAATAATCAACGTATAGTAGTTTATAAAAGGTTAGTTTCAGTGAGTCAGAAACCATATTAATGAGTTCTGTATTCTGTTACATTAAAATATATTTGTCTATCTTCTACCTTGAATGGATGTTTATGTATGATTAATATTATAGCACTATGCATTGATCATTTGGAAAGTATTGGTTCCACTATATTATGCTGATCTTCCAAATGCTGGCACGTTTCTTTATAAAATATGAACAATCTCCTTCATTAATGTTACCTCCAAACTTATAAAAGTCTTCAGGTACAGTAGTCCTCCCCTTATTGTGGTTTCAGTTTCCCTGTCTTCATTACCCAAGATCAACTGCAGTTTGAAAATATTGAATGGAAAATTCCAGAAATAAATACTTCACAAGTTTTAAAGTATGTGCTATTTTGAGTATTGTGATGAAACCTCATGCCATCCTACTCCATCCTACCTGGGATGTGAATCATCTTTGCCCAGCTCACTTCATCTCATCATGGAGGCATCATATTATCTCATATTACCACAGGAAGAAGAAGGGTGAGTACAGCACAGTAAGATATTTTGAGAGAGAGAGGCCACATTCACGTACCTTTTATTACAGTAGAGTGTTACAGTTGTTCTTACAATTAGTTATTGTTAATCTCTTACTGCGTCAAATTTATAAATTAAACTTTATCCTAGGTGTGTATGTATAGGAAACAACATAATACTGTACATGCATATACAGGGTTTGGGACTATCTGAGGTTTCAGGCGTCCACTGGGGGTCTCAGAACATATTCCCCACAAATGAGTGGAATCTACTGCATTGGCAGATAGGGGGTTTCCAAAATTCTAATTTCACATAAAGCTTGCATTTTATTATTGGCAACAAATACTGTCAATTATTTTTCTTTGAAGTAATAGTCTCATTTCATTCCATTTTGAGAAAATGTCTGCCAAATACCCATGTCTGTATAACCATAGTTCATCCGTCAATCATTCTTCAAAGTAAAACTGGTCTTCCATGAAAAGGGCAGCTAGACCTGTTCTCAACGCAAACAGTTCCACAAGTGCTTTTCCTTGAAATGAACTTCATGGTTTGAGATATGCAGCTTAATTGCAATATGTCTTTATCACATTTCATCACACAGAATATTGCAAAGATATGTACTTGAGAGTCAAGATTTAATAAAATTAAAATTAATGATTTTTACTGCTTCATCAAGAACATTTGTTTTACTGTAACTGTATGGCAGTAAAAAAATGCAGATTCAGCTTGGGGCCACTGGCTATGTGACAGGAAATTAACCCACCACCGATCTGCAATGTCAATTGAAATGTAAATGCAGTTTAAAAAAAGCAAATAACAGAATGTAAAATGGTGCAGCCAGTATGGAAACCAGTATAATGGCTCTTCAAAAAATTAAAAATACAATTGCCATATGCTATGTCAACCCCAATTCTAGTTATATATCCAGAAGAATTGAAAGTAGAATCTTAAAGAGATATTTGCATACCCATGTTCATAGCAGCATTATTCACAATAGCTAAAAGGTGGAAGCCACCCAAATGTCCATCAATGTATGAATGTATAAACAAAATGTGGTATCTTTATACAATGGAATACTATTTAGTCTTAAGAAGAGAGGAAATTCTGACACATGCTATAACATGGATGAACCTTCAAGAATTACGCTAAGTAAAATAGGCCCCAACAAAAATATAAATATGGTACTGTATAATTCCACCTATAAGAGGTGTCTAAAGAAATCCAATTTATAGAAACAGGAAGTAGAATGGTGGTTTTCAGGGGGCTAATAGAAGGGGGAAATGGGGAATTACTGGTTAATGGGTACAGAGTTTCTGTTTTGCAAGATGAAGTCGTTGTGGAGGTGGATGGTTGCACACCAATGGGAACGTACTTAGCACTACTGAACTGTAAACTTAAAAGTGGTTACCATGGAAGACCTTACGTGATTTTTCCCACAAATTTGTAAAGGTCAATAACTCATTATTAGTGTTGTTATTATTATTAAAAAAACAGTTTTGACCTCATAGGCCCTCTGAAGAGGTCTCAGGGACTCTCTCTCTCATGGACCACACCTTGAGAGCTGTTGCATTCAACACCGTTGACTCGCAGTTGCCTTTGGAATCCAGACCCCGTTCCTCAGCATGGCCTTCAAGACCATCTGTGATCCGGCTTCATTCCCCTTCTCTGCCTCTAACATCTCCATGCTCCAATCACACAGACAGTTGCTGTTCCCCAAACGCAACATGCATTTTTGTACTTCTGTGGCTTAGCTCAAGTACCACTCTAAAGACTCCTTCTTACTCTATTTGAAATCCTACTCATGTTTTAGAGCCCAGCCCAAACACTTGCCCTGCCAAGTCAGGACAAAATCCCCCTTCCTATGTGCTCTCTGGATATTTTGCTTGTACCTTTATCTTCCCATTTATTTCCATTAGTTTATATTATGGTCATTTGTGTGTCTGTGTTGCCATTAGATTGCAATACTTCCAGAATGAGAAACTCTTTCCCTCATAGCACATTTGGCACAGTGCCTTCTTAGGTCAACCTGGGCAAGTTAGCTGCCTCCTAACTTTGATTTCCACTTCTGTAAAACAGGAATAATGACACCCATCTTGAAAGTTCCTGGGAAGATTCAAAAAGGTCATGTCTGTGGGTAGCTAGCCTAGTGCCAAGCACACTGTACTTCTTAATAAGAGGGAAGACCCTTTCTTCCTTTAGTGGGTGTTGAATTAACATAAATCGAAAGATTGGAAGAGGGAAGTATTATAAAATTTATAACCAAGGAACTTAGAGAAATATTTGGGATCTCAGTAATAGTTATTAATAAATAATACTAGGGTTATGAAGTCCTAACAGTTGTTGTTAGTTCTAACCACAGGTGTTCCCTGGAGCAAATCCTTTGTTCCCAGAGAAATCTAGTCTTCTTCCATGGCACTCTGACTTTCCTCATGCCAGGTGTGGGCTCATAAATCTCTTTAGGCTTTGTCAGAGAACCCTGGCCACTCAAAAATTGATAGGATGATCTTTTACAGTATAGCTTCAAATCAGACAAAATCTATGAGATATTTAAAATTAAGTGAGGTATCGTCTTTTTAAAAGATTTTGTTTACTTCTAGAGAGAGAGGAAGGGAGGGTGAAAGAGAGAGAAATATCGATGTGCGAGAGATACTTCAAATGGCTGCCTCTCACACACTCCCAACCAGGGGCCTGGCTGGCAACCCAAGCATGTGCCCCGACTGGGAATCAAACTGGTGACCTTTCAGTTATCAGGCCAATGCTCAGTCCACTGAGCCGCACCAGCCAGGGTGAGATAGCATTTTAAATATTCATAAGAATTAATTGTCTCACTCTAGGAATATGTAAGAATGCAGGATTCTTTTTTAAATATGTTTATTTATTGATTGGAAAGAGAGAGGTCCGGAGAGAGAGAGAAACAGAAACATCAGCACTGGTCCACCCATCCACACATCCATTGGTTGATTTCTGCATGTGCCCGCACTGGGGATCAACCCTCAACCTGGGTATATGGGGACAACACTCTAACCAATTGAGCTACCCAGCCAGGACAAGAAGGCAAGATTCTAAGACTTCTTCAAGTTCTTAAGTCTTTAACTCAAACATTTAAATGGAAGACATTAACATATTCTAGGATCCTATCAAATGCAATGGTTTTCAGAACTAAGAGGAAATGACATAGACATATCTCAAGAACCGAGAAATACAAAGTTCTATCAATTGATTAACGTAGGTAGGCCGTGAGAAGAAGGAAAATTTAGGGAATGTGTATATTTAACATGGGCTGTGTTATAGTCCACTTGAAGTTAATGTCATTGATATAATTTTAAATGGGGTTCAATATTCTGTGGTCATTCATAATCCCAGCAAATGTTTGTCTTCCCAGTCTGCATCTTGTAACTCTGGGAAGTTTCATAATTTAATAGAGAAAAGTTTAAGAAAATTAAATGACATTATTAATGTTTTTGTGTTAAGAAGTAATCCATACACAATTGATATTTACAGTTCACAATAAATGAAAAGAGGCTCACCCAAAGGCACAGTCTCTTAAAATTTCAAACTATAAACTATAAAAAGAAATTCCTGGAAGTTTCCAGTGGGGAAAAAACAGATGACATCCTGAAATTGGAATGTAACACTGGAAACTAGAAGACAACAGAGCCTTTCCAAATTCTGAGAGAAAAAAGTGGATTATCAACCTCATTTACTTCACCCACCCATAATACTGAGCCTCAGAATAAAGATATTTCCAATCTAGAAGGATTCAGATTTACCTTACATGTCTCCTCAATAGAGAGACAACTGGAGGCTGTGCTCCAGTAAAATGAGGGAGCAAATCTGGAAAGAGGATGAAGTACGACAGGGGAAACAGAAGACACAACACAGGAAAATGGTGAAAAGAGGTCATATAGTAATAGCTTGTCACAAATCTAGAAATCCAGCTTTTACTCTGGAACAGAGCAACAGAAGGCTCTGGAATGGAGATGTCTGGGGGAAAAATGAAACTGATTGAATATCTGATATATTTGACCAGCTGAAAATAATATTGTAAGACATATAGTAGATCTCATGAAACAAAGAAAGTTAACTTTGTGAATATTGAAAACTAAGCAAATGTAAAAGTGAAGCAATTGCAGAAAAACAACAATAAAAGGACAAACACTAAAGTGTAATCATAGTAGGCGCCATGTAACAGGTAAATAATGCTTATGAAATCATAATAATGTAAATACTGATTACCAAGCCCTGGCTGGCATAGCTCAGTGGATTGAGCGTGGGCTGCAAACCAAAGTGTTGCAGGTTCGATTCCCAGTCAAGGTACATGCCTGAGTTGCAGGCCATGACCCCCAGCGACCACACATTGATATCTCTCTCTCTCTCTCTTTCTCCCTCCATTCCCTCTCTGAAAATAAATAAATAAAATATTTTTTTTAAAAAAGAGTTCATTGATAAAAGAGGGTTCTGCAACTTTAAAAAAATACTGATTACTGATTTAACATACAATGGTGATACTGGGAGAATGAAGACAGAGAGTGGGAGCAGTGAGTATAAGGAGCTAAATCCTCACTTACCATAACAGGAAATCAGTGAATAATGTCTAAACTTGAAAAATCAAGAAATAGCAGTATGAGCATATGATTAAGAGACATGAGAGTAGAGGCACACCTCAGAGATACCGTGAGTTCAATCCCAGACCACCACAATAAAGCAGGTATCGCAAGAAAGTGAGTCATAATCCTTTTGCTGGTGGAAGGTGTTGCGTTCAATTTGGAAAAAAATGCAACATCTGTGAAGAGCAATAGAGCAAAGCACAATAAAATAAAGTATGCTTGTAGATATCAGAAAAAAATAGAAGTAAAAAAGTGGACAGTCTAGAGAGTGGAACGAGTGAGTGGGGACTGGTAGGAAAAGGATCACTAGGTTTCGTGATAAGCCTGCTATACTGATATTTTAATTACCTGTATGTATAAAAGTTTTATGTTAATTATGCTGCAATAAATATGTGTTTGTAAATACATACCTGTATGTATTTATATGTATATATAATACAAACCTATATCTATATATCTTTGCACTCACTTCTGAAAATGTCCTTACAGTAAATTCCAAGAAGTAGAATTTCAAGGTCAGAAGTATACATATCTTTAAAGGCTTTTGATATTGGCTGGCAAATAACTCTCCAGCAGGACTAGGCTGATTTTCACTTTTCTGAGCAGAGAGCTAGCCTGGCCCATCACCTCACCACCAGGTTGCCACAGCTCCAGATCCAATTTAACAGGAGGTTATTGTTTGCCTCCTGAGTTCTTCCTCTGCTATCTATTAGAAGCTGAGATTTTGAGCTGGGAAGGTTGTTTGATCAAAGAGAAGCCTAAACCAGAAGCTCAACTTTGGCTGTGTTACCCGCTTGCCCATGTGATCTTGAACAGGTCTCTTTCTCTGGCCTCAGTTTTAGTATCTATAAAGTAAGGAGCTTGGACAGAACAATACTTCTTAACACTTTTACTGCTAAGGCCCCTCCCTTGGATACCAGTTTTATCTAGTAAACAAATTGCATTTACTAAGAAATTGTTTATTTTCTTTCTCAATGTGTATTACCTATACAAGGTGACAGTCAGTGAGAATTTCTGAATAGCGGGGAACAGATACCTCTGATAAGTGAATTAATAAATTCAAGCTGAAAGAATTTTGTTATCCAAGCCCTGGCTGGTGCAGCTCAGTGAATTGAGTGCCAGCCTGTGAACCGAAGGGTTGCTGGTTTGATTCCTAGTCAGGGCACATGCCTGGGTTGTGGGCCAAGTCCCAGGTCAGGAGGGCACACAGGGGCAACCACACATTGATGTTTCTCTCCCTCTCTTTCTCCCTCCCTTTTCCTCTGTCTAAAAATAAATAAATAAAATCTTAAAAAAAAAAGAATTTTATTATCCAGCTTGCACTGCCAGGCTGAAGCAAATACAGAGCTATGTTGAAATCCTCCCAGGCCCTTTGCTGTTTCCACATTCCCCAGGGTAAGTGGGGTGGGATAACTCTCTCAGGTCCAAAAATCCATTTTCTCTCCCTGTACACCACCATCATCAGAGTTTATTCTGTCAGGATTATTTCCCAGCTAAATGAGTTTAACAACTGACCTTATGTGTATTTACTGGAGCTAGGTTACAACAAAGGCAACTGGAGCAAAGATTAGCACTTTGCTCTATGAGGAAAGAAGGAAGGAAGGATTTATTATGAAGCTTGTGTTTCAGGGCCCCTTACAGGGACCCCTGTGAAAGGTGGGAATTACTGGGAATTGCAGTCTGGGAGCTGAGGACAGGAAGCAGTTTACAATCAAGAAGCATTTCTGTGTAAGCATTTCTGGATAACTGCCTCAAGATATCAGAAAAAAAGAAATCTGAATCTCTGAGTCTTCAATAATTTGTCTTGATTTATTTTCTCATTCCAAACACATATTCACATTCATACTTAATATTGTCCTCATAATTCTGTTTTTTCTTTCTTGGAGAGGGCCTCCAGAATTGTAAAAGCTAAGGTCCTACAAAACCTGGATCAGCTGCTTATGTAGGCAGAGCTCCCCAGCATGACAAAAGCTAGTGATCTGGCTTCTCCACCGGAAGCCTAGGAGAAACGGTTCTCACACTTCTCCATCTTAGACCAGCGTATCTGGACAGGCAGGTTCCAGTCCTGTAACTTGGGAGCACAAGCACACAGTTACTTAGCAACTCCTGTGTAGACCCAGATTATTGCAGGTACTTCTCTGGATACACTGAGAATCCATGTGAGTGATGGACCAAATACTTTCTTTTTTTTTTTTTTTTTTTTAAAGATTTTATTTACTTTATTTTTAGAGTTGGAAGAGGGAGACAGAGAGAGACATCAATGTGTGGTTGCTGGGGGTTATGGCCTGCAACCCAGGCATGTGCCCTGACTGGGAATCGAACCTGCGATGACTGGTTCGCAGCCCGCGCTCAATCCACTGAGCTACGCCAGCCAGGGCCCAAATACTTTCTTAATTTCTCCTTGAACACTGCTTGCAAATGTCCCTCCCCCAGTTTTTTGTTCTCCCTTCTAATACATTTCAGAAGCAATGTGTTTGCTTTTCTATGCCTGGCACATTTGAAAGCATGCAATTAATAATTGTTAAATGAATAATTTAGAAGAGTGAATCCTAGCATTTCTGTTTCCCAGCTTCTGACAAGAGTGCTAATAAGCTATAAAATGACAAAAATATGGGCAATCATAGTAAGGATGACAGCTCTTTCTTTTCTGTTTATTCATTAAACCAGTGATTTACCAACCTAGTATGCTTTGGAGAGCCTTATTTAAAATGCAGATTCCAGGGCTGTGCCCATGGAGGTTTGCAGTCAGCAGTTTGGTAAGTAATTCAGGAGGCTACATTTTGGTTAAGGCTGCTGGTGATTCTGATGTAGGCCACTTCTTGAGAAATAACATAAAAGGGACTGCATCTGTCTGGGTATAGAATTTACCCATCTCTTGCAATCACTGTGTTGCCAATGCACATCTAAGATCTGTCTAGGGGGCATTTCAGAGGAGATTTGTCTCCTTGAGATTAAGACAATCCTTACATTTCTTTTCTTCAGGCAAATACAGCTGCTATTGTGCAGTACAGATTTGGTAAGTCAGATCTGTATTCAAATTGTTACATCTCTTTGATCCTCAGTTTATCTACAAAATAGGGATTATAATGCCACTTATAATAGTGTTAGAGTTAATACAAGGTCTGTCCAGAAAAAATTCCAACCATTGTTAATATAACAAAGACAGTTTGCATGGCATTGATGTAAGGAGAGTGGACTGGAATGCGCATGCGTGAACAATGATGCTTTCACTTTGCTAGTCAATGGGGGCAGTAGATGCTGCTGAGTGAGCATGTGCACTGTGTGGCTGCCACATTCAAAATGACTGAGCAAATAGAGCAACAGATCTACATCGAATTTTGCATGAAATTTGAACACTCCTCTGCCCAAACTACTGGGATGATTCAGAAGGCTGCAGCTATGGGCCATTGGTGATTGGCAGCTTCATCACAACAACTCGCCTGCTCACACATCTCATCTCATGCAGAATTTTTCAGCAAAACATCAAATCACCCAGGTGACTCAGCCCTGCTACAGCCAAGACTTGGCACCCTGCAACTTCTGGCTTTCCCCACAACTAAAGTCACCTTTGAAAGGGAAGAGATTTCAGACCATTGATGAGATTCAGGAAAATATGACAGGGCAGCTGATGGTGACTGGGAGAACTATGTGAGGTCCTGAGGTGTCTATTTTGAAGGGGACTGAGGCATCATTGTCTTATGTACAATTTTTCTTGTATCTTGTACCTTCTTCAATAAAAGTCTCTATTTTTCATAGTACATGGCTGGGTACTTTCTGGACAGACCTGATACACTGACTTGTGTGAAAGAATTGTATGCAATACATGGAAGATGAAGAGTTTCTCCTGAGAAAGATGAGATATGTGAAATTCTCCCATTTAGACATTCATCTCTTAGGCTTCGACCTTTAGTCTCTGTTAAAATGTAAGTGGAGTAACTATGTGCCCCACTGTTGTTTATGCCTTGGTCAAATGCAGATCATAAAGCGTTCAGAGAAAGCAAAGGCAGGAAGATAGCTTGGGAGTGCCATGAAGGGAAAAAAAAAGAAGAGGAGAGGCTAAGGAAAAAGGGAAGAGTGTAGGGAAAAATCAAAGGCATCTAAAAACAAACTTTTCCAATGTTACAGTCCTACACGGGGGCCAGGGAGCCTGATGTAAACAATGGTTTTCCGTTTATAGTCCTGATCCCCATGTGAAGAAATAAACGTTCAAGGAATGCCAGGCACACGAAAAATTTACCTCCTCTGTTAGGGAAAGTTGTTCTTGGTGTAAAAGTTGCTGAAAATGTTAACGATTTTTCTAAGGGACGGTCTGTCTTTGGGACAATATCTTGTTAATCCTTCTGAAGTGGAAGGTAAAACTTAGGGGGCATGACTGTGGCTGATAAACCATTTCAAGTGAGTTGAGGAGTTTGGTTTTGCTCCCGAGAGGGACGGGAAAGGGGAATGGGATGGGACAGCGGATGGTGGGAATGGCATGAGGTCAGGGACTCTGTAGAGGGAAAGTGGTTGGTGTAAACTGCTCAGCAGTGGGGTAGCCAAATAACATTAGGGAAAAACAAAGAAAGTCTGTCTAGCGTTCACATGGAAATTTTGATGGTAATATAATAAAGGTAATGATTAATAGTCATTAAGCATTGGGTTTTCTTTCTCTTTTTTCTGTGCCCCTCCCCTAGATTTTCCATATGCACCTTTCACCCTAAGGATACTTACATTCCAGCTTTGGCAGACATTGCTGATTGTCTCCCTCAAATCCTGACTCCCCTACTTTAATTGTTATAGAAGTTTTTAGCTGAGCTCAGAGCTGCCTACATTTCCCAGTCTTCCTTACAGCTAGATGTGACCTTGTGACTAGTTTCTGGCAATGGAATATGAGCAGAATGAATGAAATGTGCAACTTCCAGGTATATCCTTAAAAGCAAAAAGTAGGTGGCAGGCAGAAAACTTGGAAAAAAAAAAGAGCTGTGATCCATCCCTTCCACCAAGAATGTACTTTCTTCTAAGGAACCGCAGTTGTGTGGATGCAGGTGTGCCAAGACAAAAAAAAAAAAATGGTCCAAAAAGAAGAACAGATCAAAGCTCAGAACAAATACAACTAAGAGACCAAGAGATAGCCAACCTATCAGATGCACAGTTCAAAGCACTGGTGATCAGGATGCTCACAGAATTGGTTGAATTTGGCCACAAATTAGATGAAAAAAAATGAAGGCTACACTAAGCAAAATGAAGGAAAATGCACAGGGATCCAACAGTGATGGGAAGGAAACTGGAACTCAGATCAACGGTGTGGACCAGAAGGAAGAAAGGAACATCCAACAAGAAAATAATGAAGAAACAAGAGTTCAAAAAATTAAGGAGAGGCTTAGGAACCTCCAGGACATCTTTAAATGTTCCAACATCTGAATCATAGGGGTACCAGGAGGAGAAGAGGAAGAGCCAGAAATTGAAACAAATAATGAAGGAGAACTTCCCCAATCTGGCAAAGGAAAGAGACTTCCAGGAAGTCCAGGAAGTTCAGAGAGTCCCAAAGAAGTTGGACCCAAGGAGGAACACACCAAGGCACATCATAATTACATTAGCCAAGGTAAAAATGAAGGAGAAAATCCTAGAAGCAGCAAGAGATAAAGAGACCGTTACCTACAAAGGAGTTCCCATAAGACTGTCAGCTGATTTCTCCAAAGAGACCTTACAGGCAAGAAAGGGCTGGAAAGAAGTATTCCAAGTCATGAAAGGCAATTACCTACATCCAAGACTGCTCTATCCAGCAAAGCTTTCATTTAGAATGGCAGGGCAGATAAAGTGCTTCTCAGATAAGGTCAAGTTAAAGGAGTTCATCATCACCAAGCCCTTATTATATGAAATGTTAAAGGGATTTATCTAAGAAAAAAAGGATAAAAAATATGAACAGTAAAATGACAAGAAACTCACAGTTATTAACAACCACACCCAAAACAAAAACAAACTAAGCAAACAACTAGAACAGGAACAGAACCACAGAAATGGAGATCACATGGAGGGTTATCAGCAGGGGAGTGGGAGGGGGAGAGAGGGGGAAAATGATTAAGTAGCATAAATGGTAGGTAGAAAATAGACAGGGGGAGGTTAAGGATAGTATAGGAAATGTAGAAGCCAAAGAACCTGTATGACCCATGGACATGAACTAAAGTGGGGGCGGGGGGGGGAATGTGAGTGGGAGGGGCTGTGCAGGGCAGAAGGGAGTAAAGGGGGGAATGGGACCATTGTTTTTTTGTTTTTTTTTTTAATACATTTTATTGATTATGCTATTACAGTTGTCCCATTTCCCCCCTTCTCTCCCCTCCATCATGTACCCCCTCTCCCACCCACGTTCCCCCCTTTAGTTCATGTCCATGTGTCATACTTATGAGTTCTTTAGCTTCTACATTTCCCATACTATTCTTGCCCTCCCCCTATCTATTTTCAACCTACATTCTATGCTTTTCTACTTTAACTTGACCTTATCTGAGAAGCACTTTATCTTCCCTTCCATTCTAAATGAGAGCTTTGCTGGATAGAGCAATCTGGGATGTAGGTCCTTGTCTTTCATGACTTGGAATATTTCTTTCCAGCCCCTTCTTGCCTGTAAGGCCTCTTTGGAGAAATCAGCTGACAGTCTTATGGGAACTCCTTTGTAGGTTACTGTCCCCTTACCTCTTGCTGCTTCTAGGATTCTCTCCTTCGTTTTTACCTTGGCTAATGTAATTATGATGTGCCTTGGTGTGTTTCTTCTTGGGTCCAACTTCTTTGGGGCTCTCTGAGCTTCTTGGATTTCTTGGAAGACTGTTCCCTTTGCCAGATTGGGGAAGTTCTCCTTTATTATTTGTTCAAATACGTGCTCAATTTGTTGCTTTTCCCTTTCCCATTCTGGTACCCCTATAATTTGGATGTTGGAACGTTTAAAGGTGTCCTGGATGCTCATAAGCTTTTCCTCATTTTTTTGAATTCTTATTTCATCATGCTTTTCTACTTGGTTGATTCTATCTCCCTTCTGGTCTACTGTATTGTTTTGAGACTCAGATTCCTTCCTTTCACTATTGGCTCTCCTCCGTATATCTTCCTGCATCTCTTTTATGGTAACCTGAATCCTTTCATCTAATTTGTGCCTAAAGTCAACCAATTCCATGAACTTTCTGATCACCAGTGTTTTGAACTGTGCATCTGATAGATTGGCTATTTCTTTTTTCTTTTTTTTTTTTAAAGATTTTATTTATTTATTTATTTTTAGAGAGGGAAGGGAGGGAGAAAGAGAGAGAGAAACATCAATGTGCGGTTGCTGGGGACCATGGCCTGCAACCCAGGTATGTGCCCTGACTGGGAATCAAACCTGCGACACTTTGGTTCGCAGCCCGAGCTCAACCCACTGAGCTATTCCAGCCAGGGCAGATTGGCTATTTCTTAGTCGCTCAAAAGGATGAGTTCTGGGGGACTGATCTGTTCTGTTGGAAACATATCTTATGTCTTTCCCTATCTCTCCTCCCCCCCCCCCCCGGGTCTGGTCGCTCTTGTTACAGTGGGGGGGCGGAGCCTTAGGTGTTCACCGTGGCTGGGCACCCCAGTCGCTAGATTGTGACGTTATATGTGGGGGCAGGGGCGGGAGCAGGGACGGGAGGGAACAATGGCGGTAGTTCTGTTCTCCTGGGCTCAGACCCTTCTCTGGGATCCTGGGCTTCGAGCTCTGCCCTGGTCCACAATCACTGCCTCACTGTGTCCGCCAGCCACAGCTTGTGTACTCAGGGATCACCGCTGCGTTCTTGCGCCCCAGATGGCTGTTGCGCCGATTTCGCGCCATATTTTCCCCGACCTCCGCGCGCCACCGATCTGCGCCAGCCCCGCGCCCGCCCGGCTCGTCGTCTCCTACCAGTCTGGATGTACGGGTCTACTTCAACTTCTTGGCTGTCCGACTTCCATTCAGATAAATCCTCTATCAGTTCTGAGTGTTATTCTATCCGTAAATTATTGTTGTTCTAATCTTGGTTGTGCGAGGAGGTATGGTGCATCCACCTATTCCTCCATCTTGCCGGAAGTCCTATCGGAATGGGACAATTATAATAGCATAATCAATAAAATATATTATTAAAAAAAGTAAAAAGTACATTGTCCCTTTCCCACTGGAAGGAGAGGTGATGGCAGGTTCTGGAACGCTCTTCTTAGCTGTGCAACCATGGAAGCTTCCGTTGTAGACAAAAAGCTACTTGTTAAGGAAGACAGACACATAAGACAGAAGGGTCTTTCACCAACTTTGTGAAGCACGTTTCCCTACTAGCTCTGGACTGCTTTGTCTAGGCCTTTTTGAGAGAAAGGAATGAACTTCTATCGTGTTTTAATATCTTTGTTTCTTTTTGGTATAGCAACCAAAATTGTGTCTTAAACTAACATGTAAGAAATGGCGCCCCAGCTGGTGTGGCTCAGTGGATTGAGTGCCGGCTTTCAAACCAAAGGGTTGCTGGTTGGATTCACAGCTGGGGCACATGCCTGGGTTGCAAGCCAAACCCCCAGTGGGGGCCATGTGAGAGGCAACCACATATTGATGTTTCTCTCCCTCTCTTTCTCCCTCCCCTCCCCTCTGTCTAGAATAAATAGGTGAACTCTTAAAAAACAAGTCATCACATATGTTCTTAGGCAGAACTTTAAAAAAACGCATTTAGTTTTTCACTATAAAAATAACATACCAACGACTGATATAAGTACCCTTGATATGATGTGATGACAATTGTAGTTTACTTGGGTAGTCTTCCTCCCAAAAACCTGTAACTCCCATCCAATCCTGAGAAAAACATCAGACAAATCCCCAATGAGGGGCATCCTACAAAATATGTAACCGGTGTTCCCCCAAACTATCAATACCATCAAACACAAGGAGTCTGAGAAACTCACACAACCAAGAGGAGCCTAAGGAGACATAATGACTAAACGTATGTGGTGTCCTGGATGGGATCCTGAAACAGAAAAAAGACATTAGGCAAAAACTAAAGAAATCTGCACTGGTGAGTAACTCCATTGGTTAGAGAATTGTCCCAACATGCTAAGGTTGGGGGTTTGATCCCCAGTCAGGGCACATGTAAGAATCAACCAATGAGTGCATAATAAGTGGGAAAACAATCTATGTTTCTGTCTCTTTCTCTCTCTCTCTCTGTTTCTTCCCCCTCTAAAATCAGTAAATAAAAAAATTTTAATAACATTCTTCTCTCTTTTTTATTTCTTTATTTTTCAGAGAGAGGGAAAAGGTGCGAGATTGAGAGGGAGAGAAACATCAATATGCAGGAGGTACATTGATTGGTTGCCTCTGGCATGCCCCCAATCTGGGAACCTGGCCCAAAACCCAGGCATGTAACCTGACAGGGAATTGTACCAATGACCTTTTGGTTTACAAGCCAGCACTCAATGCACTGGGCCACGTCAGCCAGGGCAATGAATTTTAAAATTTTTAAAATATTTTTTAAAATTAAGGAACTCTGTATATAGTATGGACTTTCACTCATAATGATATATTAATATTGGCCCATTAATTGTGACAAAAGATATTAATAAAAAGGAAACTGAGTGTGGGGTATAAGAGAACTATATTTGTTAATCGACTGTAACAAAAGATGTTAATAATGAGGTAAACAGTGTGGGGAATAAGAGGACTCTCTGTTCCATGTTCACAACTTTTTTGTAACTAAATCTACTCTAAAATAAAAAGGTTATTAAAAAAGTAATAAAAAATAGGCCCTAGCTGGCGTAGCTCAGTGGATTGAGCACGGGCTGTGAACCAAAGTGTCGCAGGTTTGATTCCCAGTCAGGGCACATGCCTGGGTTGCAGGCCATGGCCCTCAGCAACCGCACATTGATGTTTCTCTCTCTCTCTCTCTCCCCACCTTCCCTCTCTAAAAATAAATAAATAAAATCTTTAAAAAAAGTAATAAAAATAACATGCCTAATTGCAGAAAATTTAGAATACAAATTGAAATTTTTAAAAAACCCACCACAAATGCCATAATTAAGAAGTTTGCTGAATATGTGTGCATATGTGTTTGTGTTTAATAAAAACTACCATACTATACAAAGGGAGGACCCCCCAAAACAAAATTATCTTCTGGAGGGGGGACCCTTGTAATACAGGCCCCCCCTCCTGTGAGTGTTCTAGGAACCTATCTGTATCGGTGTACCAGCTGGCATGGTTGTGAGAGGCTGCGTTTGGCTTCAGTGAATTTTTCTTGAATACTCTTTCAACGCATTTGGCCATTTCATAGTGGGTGCTTTACAAGCACATCTGCCCCACACCACAGCTGAGTGTTCAGCAGTCTTTGACCAGAAGCATGCCCCACCTTTCCTATTCACCCGATCTTGCCCCAAGTGACTTTTCTTTTGTTTCCTTATATGAAAAAAGTTCTCAGAGGGAAATGTTTTGCCAGTGTGGAAGAGGTGAAACAAAAAATAGCAGAAGCACTAAAAGGCATCAAAATCAATGAGTTCAAAAACTGTTTTGAGTGGTGGAAAAAAAGTCTTCACAGGTGTATTGCATCAAATACAGAGTACTTTGAAGGTGACTGAAGTTTAAACATATAAGAATAAATACAAAATTTTTCACAAATAAATTCCAGCGCTGGTGTGGCTCAGTGGACTGAGTTCTGGGCTGAGAACCAAAGAGTTGCTGGTTTGATTCTCAGTTAGGGCATATGCCTGAGTTGGAGGCCAGGTCCCCAGTGGGGGGTGTACGAGAGGCAATCACACATTGATGTTTCTCTCCCTCTCTTTCTCCCCCACTTTACCTAAAAATAAATAAATAAAATCTTTAAATAAATAAATTTCAGGGGTTTTTGATCTCCCTTATATACATATATTTCTGTCTGAAATATTTTACTTAACATTTATCATGAAGCATTTTTACACACATTCATTTTCTAGCCCTTCAAGAGTACCTAAAAGCAATGACACTACAATAACACTAAATATATTTGGTTTCTGCAGGAAACCAGGGCCCCTTAGAGACATGACTGATTACAGAGCTGGGACAGAATGAGACTGTAAGTAAATATGTTTTTGTACCAGAATGTAAGTAGTGCTCAAAGAGTGATGGGACATGTCAAAAGCACACATGAGCCTGCCCGAAGGGACTCCCACTGGTCAAATCTGGAAAAATCTGAGAGTCATCATTAGAGCAATGAAAAATAACCCACTGAATAAAATAAGAAAATGGTTTTAGCCATGGCTAGGTAGCTCAATTGGTTAGAGTGTCGCCTCAAAATGCCAAGGTTGCAGGTTTGATCTCCAGTCAGGGCACACACAAGAATCAACCAGTGAATGCATAAATATATGGAACAACAAATCGATGTTTCTCTTTCCCCTCCTCTCTCTCTCTAAAATCAATAAATAAAAATTTAAAAGGAAAAAAAGAAAGTGGTTGTACTGGTTTACTCTCTTTCCCCATACCCTTGTTATTACTGGATATTAGCAATATTTTACTTTCTGCCAATCTAAAAGGTAACAAATAGTAGCTCACTATTGTCATAGTTTTAGTAATCATTACTTAGTGATGAGATATTTATTAACCATTTGTGTTTGTTTCTTCAATGAATTTTTATTCATATTCTTTGCCAATATTTTAACTGGATTATCTGTATGTTTCTTATTGATATGTAGAATCAGATTGCATTAGTTCAATTCCAGACTCTACCACTTAATAGCTGTTTGCTCTTGAGCAAAGTATTTAACCTTGTTGTGCCACAGTTTCCTTATCTGTAAAAAGGCGATGATAATAACAGTGCCTGCATCATAATGATTATTAGGATGCTTGAATGATTTAACACATGTACAATGCTGCCCTGGCTGGTGTGGCTCAGTGGATTGAGTGCTGGCCTGTGAACCAAAAGGTTACTGGTTCAATTCCCAGTCAGGGTATATGCCTGGGTTGTAGGCCAGGTCCCCAGTTGGAGGCATGTGAAAGGTACCCAATTATTTCTGTCTCACATCGATGTTCCTCTCCTGCTCTTTCTCCCTCCCTTCCCCTCTCTGAAAATAGAAATAACATCTTTTTTTAAAAAAAGACATGTAAAATGCTCAGAACAGAAACTGGCACATATAAAATGACAAATAATTGCTGTTTATTATTATTCCTTAGGCGGAAGGTTTTATTTTTTATGTAGTCAGATCTACTTTTTTTTCTTCATGGGTTTTTTTTTATATTTTCTCTTACTTTCAAGAAGGTTTTACAGGCCCCGAAAATATAAAAATAATGTTTTCTAGTATCTCCCCCTAGTATTTTTACAGCTTGTTTTCTATGTTATAATCTATAGTGGTATGCCAGGCATTGTGTTGGTTGCTGGGATAAAAGGATAGGCAAGACCGAGGGTCTGCCCGTTCCTTGCTCTCCTGGAGCTTACAATGTGGTGGGGTAACAGACAACAACCAAACAACCAACTAATAAAATAATAAATTAGGTAAGTGCCATGCAAGCAACAAAAACATTATTAACTTTTCTACATAGCTATAATTTATTACCTCCTTCCAAGAACAGTGTCTCCTCATTGTGATGTAGTTTATACTTAGCATGAGGGAAGCATACAGAAAAGAAAAGGGGGGCGAAAGTAATGCCTGTCCCTGTAGATTTTGGTATGGTTGTGTCCATTTCCCTCTGTATTTTCTAGCCGATGTATCTCTCCACTGTTTTTTTTTCTGTTTTTACTTTTTGAGAGATAGGGAGAAAGAGAGAGATTTGTTGTTCCACTTATTTATGCATTCATTGTATGTGCCCTGACCAGGGATTGAACCTACAACCTTGGCATAGCAGGATGAAGCTCTAACCAACAGAGTTACCTGGCCAGGGCCTCCACTGTTCTCTTGCTAAGTGGAGGCTCCTTGTAGCCTTTTGACCATACCCTTGCCACTGTCTTCTGAACATACTTTTTCAGAGCTTGAAGCCTTTGGTGTAGAGCCTAGGAGAAATTATGAAGTTTCAAGTAGGGTGAGTGCTGAAGAAATGCCTGGACTGGCTCAAAGGGTGTCCACATTAGCGACCTTTCAAAGTACGTCTGCATTTGTGCACCTGTGACAGGAGCTAAATTTTAAGGCATTAAAACTTGTCTTACCCTGTCTATGATTATGGACTCCACTAACATTTCTAACTCGCAGGTCAGTCCTGGATGTCCTTTTTAAGGACTTCTCTTCCTCCTTTCAACTCTGTAAACACTCTCATTTCCATGAGTTGAAATCTCTTCCAATCTACAAATTGAGCCACTAATGTTTCACCAAAGCAGACTTTATGACTAAATGGGTTCATTTCTCTTTCTTAAGGATGAAATTTACTTTATTCTTGTATGAACAAGCATTCAAATGGCCACATGGGAGAAAGGTATAAGGTTGGAATGCAGTTTGAATGGACTGGGCATGGTGGCTTCTCAGAGTGCACCAGGGTGGCTG
Organism: Phyllostomus discolor; assembly: GCF_004126475.2. Classification (NCBI taxonomy): domain Eukaryota; kingdom Metazoa; phylum Chordata; class Mammalia; order Chiroptera; family Phyllostomidae; genus Phyllostomus; species Phyllostomus discolor. The sequence goes on along the minus strand of NC_040907.2, from coordinate 22,942,493 downwards.
AGCTATTAAAGGACCTGAGACACAAGTTCCACTTGCATATAGAATTGTACAGCTGAAACCTATATGGTTTTATTAACCAATGTCACCCCAATAAGTTCAATAATAAAAAAGTAAACTCAGATACCATCAGAAGATAAATACACAATTACAAATATAAGAATTTTTTTATATCCTAGGGAAAAGGTTTTCATATCCTAGGGAAAACAAACTTGGTTTAGGTTTTTTCTTTTCTGTTAAGGCAAAATAGATCTTTAGATAATCAATTGTTACAAACCTGAGTTGCTTGTTTCTTCAAACTCAAAGATGAAATAAATTATATTTAATTTAAAAAATTCCAGTTGCAATCCCTATATTAGAGCTCAAGTCTATATTCTAGTAAAATAAAAGCATATGTTTTATAGACTGTTTCATGTACTAGGTGCTGTTCTATGTGCTTTAAATACTCATTTAATTCTCCTAATGCTAAAAGTAAGTACTATTATTATCATCCTCGTATTATAAATGAAGAAACCTCTCTCAAAGGCCAGAGAGGATAAGGGACTCGGGCAAAGCTATATAGTTATGTATAGTAAATGGCTAACTCAGTATTCAAACCCAGACATTCTGGTTCTAGATTCTATGCCCTTCCCCCAAACTATACTTAACTGCCTCTCCTCCTGGGAGTGGGTTTATCTGTATTTCTTGAAACATTTTTGGTTTTGTTGTTGCTGCTTTTCCTTCATAAAAAAGAAACTGACTTAAGACACGTGGGGCTAGATAGATAATACCTTGAAATCATGAGGGGATGAGAAACACAGCATAGGGCAATTTTTCACATGGAGTTGGATAAGACAACCCAAGAAAAGATGCTGGAGGTGCTAATGTTTTAGAATCGAGGGTTTTGAGCTTTTTCAAAATCATGGTTGAAGCCTTGTGAGGCAGAGGTAATTTTCTGAAAATTTTTCTTAACTCAGGGAAGACAGAGGGGGCAGAAGAGGCCGGTCTTCACCTAGTGGGCCACAGTTGGAAGGCAGGAGGAAAGGGAAGGGAGGCAGTGGACAGCGGTGGATGAATCCTGAAATAAGTCAAACAAATAGCTGCGGGCGGGTGATGGATTTGATCCAGTTTGTGAACATGCTGTTCGAAATTTTAGGCCATTGACTCCTACAGTCATCTCTTGTGTGATTGCAGCTTTTCCTCCCAAATAATTGGGGCCAACTGTAGAACACTTAAGGGGCAGGCCGCCTGACTTTCAGCGGTGGATCCCTCCCGCTGCTTCAGAAGCATCAGATTTTCATTCCCAGGAGGGCTCAGAAGAGGCAGCAAGCACGTGGTTCGGTCTAAATTCAGCAAGCAGTGAAAAGGCAGTGGGGGAGGGTTGGAGGTGGGTAATCAGAATTTGGAGGAGGAGCATTGGTAAGAGAATCTCTGCAACCACGCAACCACGGAATCTGGCTTACAGGAGCATTGGTAAGAGAATCTCTGCATTTACCCCTTTGGTTTACCTCCCCTTCTCATTATCTTTCTTCCTCTGTCCAATCGGATTTGTTTTTATTTAAAATCCAGCCCCCTCCGTCAGACTCACATCCTGCTGTCAGCCATCCACCAGGCCTGATGTATCCCGAGTCCTGATTTTAGCCTTGGTCTGGTTAGGGTGATTTACAAAGAAGCCCCAGGGGAGAAGGAGGATGCACTTAGCAGGATTTAGTAGTGTCTGTGAAGAGGGCTGGGAAGACATGTGCTGCCTGAGGTGGGGGAGAGGCGCCTGGCCTCCCTGATGACCCCTGCCCCCGATTTTCCCTCCTGTGAATAGCGTTCCTTGAATTAACCTCAAGGAGAATGTATTATTCTTCCAGTACTATAGATGATCAAAGAAGACTTAATTAAGCTCAGTAATAACACATTAGACTTTTCCTTCAGCTTACACAGCCATTGCTTAGCCAAAGACATCATAGTACTTTACATTTATCTCATGCATTCTTATTCCATGAGAATTTTACAGATGAAGGAAACTCAGTTCAAGAGATTTGAATCACTAGTATAAATTTCTTGAGGGTGAAGGGAACTCATTTACTGAGCTCCAAATCGGCCAGGTCCAGGAGCTACACCCTTTCCTACACTATCCTATTTAATCCTCATACATATTAGGAGGGAGTTACTTTCATCCCTGTTTTCAGTGAAGTAACTTACTAGGGACACACAGCTTCAATGCTGAGGTTGGGAGTCAAATCCAGGTCTATAAAGATTCCAAAACGCCTACTTTTTTCAATGTACTTTAAGCACCTGAGATATGAATTCACAGACAAAGGAGTGGTGTCTGTTTTCAAAGATCTCACAGCCTTATGGAGGAAACATGAAAGTCAGCAGACAGTAGAAATGTAATATATTGTGATAAGTACAAAGGCAAGCCAAGAACAGGGAATTAGGATCCCAAAGGGGCAAGTGACCAGCCCTGCCTAAGAAAGTCCAGGGAAGAAGACCTTTAATCACCCAACGCTTACTGCATTCAAGGTCATGTGAAGCGTGGAGGGACAGAAGAATAACAGCCAATATTTTGTGGTGGGCAATGTAGTAAATGTGCATTATCTGATTTAAACTTTAGAATCTGGATCCAGAGTTGAACTTGGAAAGAGGACAAAGGGATTTCAAGGTATGCTGCCTCCCACATTGTGCCTCATTCCTGTGGTAGTATGTTCATGAGCCTCTAGACACGTTATGTGATAATAATGAGAGCCCTTGGAGCTTAGGCCCCATTCTGGGTCTGTTGGAGGCGAGGCAGATGAGACAAAAGCTCTTTTGCTGCTCTTGCTGCTCTTGCTGCAGCCTCAGTGATTATTAGAAGAAGACAGCGAGCACCCGAATAGTCTTTCACTGCCATTTTGGGTGTGCAGGAAGCCTGCAAATCCACAAAGGGGATACCTTGTGGTCTGAAGGATATTAAAATTCACTCCGGTTTGGCCCAGATGCTCCCCCTGTAGGACCTAGCATGCCTGCCAAAAACCAACCAACTTCGATGATCTTGCCTGCTTTGCCCTGCCAGTCCCGATTGTCCCTTATGTCCTCTCGGGCAGTGTCACTCAAACTGTGCTTCCATTGTGTCTTTCCTTGCTCAAGCCAGTGAGGTTATTTTCAAATCTTACCCCATCCAACCAGATTCACTACATAAGAGCTCCAGTTGGGGTCCCAGAAATTGGATGTCACAATGATAATAATAACTAACTTTAATTGACAGTTTACTAGAAGCCAGACTATTTTAGGTGCTCAGTGTGACCCATTTCACTTAATCCTCAAGGCAACACTACGAGGTGTTATTATTTTATTATTTTACAAATTAGGAGAGTGAAGCTTAGGGAAGTTCAGAAACTTGCCAAGAGACAAATGGCCTGAGATGGAGCTGGGCTGGCAACCTGAATCTCTTCATTTCTTAGCTGACCTAAGCTGCTTCCAGCGTCTGAGAATGAAACTAGGAAATGTCAACACATGATGGATGAGACATCTGTAGCTAAACTTCAATATGATCTGTGAATCTATAGCCCAGGAGACTTGGGAACACTTAGACTCATTAAAGAGAATTTAATTCATTTGTACCAGCATAGTATGATTCAGACTGGTGATACTTGAATATACCAGGATCCTATTTATGGAGATAATTTAAGTTTTGTTCTTCTGTAGTATATGATAAAAAAAAGTGACTTTTAAAGTTGATTTATTTTAGATTAACATAATTAAAGGTAGCATTATACAGCTGTTTCTATAAATCTTTAATAACATAAAATATACATAATTTTTTATTTCCTCATTTTAAATAGTAATGCATATTGTTTAATCCATATTAATCATGTAAGAAAAACATTATTTGTCCACTAACGCATTTAAAATAGATATCTTTATTGTGTGTACTTAATATACATTGAAATTTAAACAGAAATATAACCATATATCAGAGACATTTATAATTTGATGTTTAGAATTCTTAGTTTTCTTATTATTTTATAAATTTTTGCATCTTATTTTTTTAAAAAATCAACTATCTATATTTTTAATTTGTTTTGTTTCTAATTAGTGAACTTAAAAGAAAAGATTTTACTGTGTTTCTAAGAAAGAAATAGAAATATTTTGGGGCTTTTGTGTGTAAGCACTTTTTTGAATAACATTCATGAGCTTAGGTAATCTTTGTTCCCCATAAATGAATAACAAGCCCAGTTGGATATAATCATGCTGATGGGTAGGCTACCTTAGTGTTTAAAGGCCTGGAGGTAGACTGCCTGAGTATAAATCTTGGTTCCATCACTTAATAACTGTGTGACTCTAGGTAAGTAACTTAATCTCTCAGTACTTCAATTTCCTTATCTTTAAAAAGCAGTGAAATAAAACCCTGGCAGACTAACTCAGTTGGTTGGAGTGTTGATGAGATGTGCCGGGGTTGCAGGTTCCATCCCAGGTCAGGGCACGTGCAAGAATCAACCAGTGAATGCATAAATGGGTGATCAGCAAATCACTGTTTCTCTCTCTTCCTCTCTCTCTAAAATCAATAACTTAAAAAAACCCAGTGAAACAAGAAAAAAGAAATAATTATAGGTTGTGAAAATGAAATGAGTTAATCCCCGCAAATCCTACATGCCTATAAAGTCTATTTTAGAAAATTTGGAAATTATGAAAATATTGAGACAAAACCAGAAATCACCAACCTCAGTAACACCATGGGCAGTGGTTAATATCAATGATGCTTTTGTACAAATTAGAAAAGCTGGCCCTTACTCAAGACACTTGACTGCCATCAGCCAGAAAGTTGTCATAATAGGGGGCACCATTTGATAATTACTTACACTAGGACATCAGGCATAAACCAAGATTGTCTTAAGCAAAATAGGACGTTTGGTCACATTGTCTATGGGTGACAAGTCAGGAGGTTTTCAATTTGAGGCTATTACTGATTATGTTGAGATGAACAAATTTGTACATAAAGTTTTTTTCTGTACTTAGAATTTAGGCTAGATTCCAGCACCTAGCTGGCCCACAGAGGGTATTTGTTGAATGAAAATGAAGAGAGAGAGAGAGAGAGGGAAGGAGAGAGAGACAATGCATTTACTAAAGGATATGCTAAATTACTTTCTAAAAGGTTTATATCAGTAGTGGCTGTTTTAATTTGTGTTAACTTAGATGAAAAATGATTATCTCATTTTACTTTGCGTTTCTGAAATTACCAGTGAAGACAATATTTTCCACATTTTCTTCATTTCTTTTGGCTGTTTACTGGGATCTTAGTGATTTTTCTTATAAAATTGTATAAATTATTTATATATTAAAGGTATTAACCATTTGGGATTTTTCTTTGTAATTATTTTTTTCAGCTTGACTTTTAATTTTTGTTATTGTCTTGTGTTTTCACATGGTGATTTCTAATCTTCATGCAGGGAATTTTATTGATATCTTGTTTTATAATTTCTTATATTAAATCTTAGAAATTTCTCTTTCTGACAAAGATCTGATATTCCCTTCTATTTTTTCTCATTCTTTCAGGATTTGGTTTTTAAATATATTTACCTTTTTAATCCTTTAAATCTGGAATTACTTTGATAATTTTTTAGTAAACTATTTATTCTAATACCATTTGTTGACTATTTCTTTTCCATCTCACTGACTTCTGATGTCCCCTTTATGGTAAAGATTCTTATATATGGAATCTGTCTTTGTGCTTACTCCATTTGGTGATTCTTTAGGTTCTAAGTCTTTTTGACCTTTAAAATCAGTTCAAGTGGTTAATTTAGCTACAAACAGTGATAAATGACTTTAAGACACAGTATGTGTGTAGAGAAAGGTGGTCAAAATCAGGTAGAACATCATAACACTTCCCCTCCCCTATACATAAATAGATAAAGACATAATTAAATAAATAAATGTACTGCAAACACAGCATGCTATCTCTAAACAAAGGAAAGCAATAACAGAGTGAGAGACTATGGTTAATCCAATGTTTCTGTTATTGAGAGAGGCAATATAGATACTGATTAGATCTGCTGGAAATTTTGAAATTAACCCTTCGGAAAGGTTATTTGCTTGGAGGCTCAAAACAATGGAGTAATGGAGTGTGTGGAGCTAGCTGTTTTTCAAGCAGATGGAGGAAGTGGCATGGCCACTGAGACACCTGGTGGTATGGATATTTACTGCACCCTTAGAGTTTGCCAGTTGGGTGGGTCTAGGAACTACTTATTACAGGGGAGTGTGCATTTTGGAAGCTTAGACACCTTCTTTTCTGCTCCCAAACAAAATACTTTGAGGTATTTATTGTGTATGTGAAACTATAGAGACAAACCTCTGCCAGTGTGGAACTATGAAGCTAAATTAACACAAATTAAATGAACCAACCTGGTTTCTCAGGCCCTGGGATACAGTTGAAGACGTAAATTTAGTCAATGCAATTACTATTCATTGAGGATTAGCAATGTATTTCATCAAGCATATTATCTCCATCCTTTACCCTTCTGGGCCTCATAAAAAGTCAAACCAGAGGGTAATTATACTTTTTATTTATTGTAATTGTAGTTTTGAGTCATAAGTTCATCCACATTCAGAATATTCAAGGTAAAGATTGTTCTACATACCATCCAGCATAATTTACCATACATTTGAACTGTGGAGTTCTTTAATATCTGAAATTAGTCATTCATGACTAGGGATATTCTTTAATGGTTCAGAAAATGAAAGATAATGGATTCATTCATTCATTCAAATATGTATATATTAAGTATCCCAGCACCAAGCCCTGGGGATCTGATGGTTAAAAGAGAATCTCAGTCATTGTCCTCATGATCTTCCAGGGTAGAGGGCACAATTTAGAAAGTCCCTATGGTAAAGTGGGATGAGTATCATGAGAGTGAAAGTACAGGGTGCCAATCAAATGAAGCAACTTGATCGTTGGGGTCACAGAAGGCCTTCTGAGAATGGCAGGTATAAGTCAAGTCCTGAACGATGGCTAGGAGCTCACCAAAAAATGGAAAGAGGGTGGCCAGAGAGATTATTTCAGGAGAGAGTAAAATAAATTAAAAGAACTAAAAGGCAGTCAGTGTGATTGCAGCAAAGATTGCAAGAAGGAGAAATGACTGGAGAGGAAAGTGATGGCCAGCAAATGGAGGACATCTTTGTATTTTTCTCCTAAGGGCATTGTGAAGACATGAAGGGGTTTTAAAGAAGAGATGAGAGGCATCAGGTTTGCTTTTTAAAAAGATAATTTTTGTTACTGCCTGGAAAATAGAAAGTAGGAGGGCAATTGTGACACCATTTGGGAAGCTTTTGCAAAGGTCTAGGTGACAAATCATGTTGGCTTGTTAGGCTGAATCACAGTGGTGGCTCTTCTTTAATCTGTAAAATGGAGACAAAAACAATTCCTCAGTGTCTAGCATATAGTAAGTGATCAATTAACTTTGGATTTTTTTTATGATATTGGCTATTATTTGAGACAGCTATCAACTATATTAAAGGATTTTCCTGCCCTGGCTGGTTTGGCTCTTTGGTTGAGCCTTGTCCCAAAAGGCCAAAGGTTGCCAGATTGATTCCCTGTCAGGGCACATGCGTGGAATGTGGGCCTGGTCCCTGGTTGGGCTGTGTGTGAGAGGCAACCGATGGATGTTTCTCTCCCTCTCTTTTTCTCTACCTTCCTCTCTCTCTAAAGCGAATAAATAAAGTCTTTTAAAAATAAAAGGGTTTTCATTTTGGTACACACATCAAACTTTTAGTAGGGTGGGAGTAAATGAGGGTTGGATTTAGCTCTACGAATATATTCGTTATCTGAATCTTTTACAGTTAACATGTATGTAGTGTACTACTTACGTAAATTTTTTCTTTTTTAAAGATTTTATTTATTTTTAGAGAGAGGGGAAGTGAGGGAGAAGGAGAGGGAGAGAAACACCAATGTGTGAGAGAAACATCAACCACTTGTCTCTCACATGCCCCCTGGTTTGGGACCTGGCCTGCAACCCAAGCATGTGCCCTGAGTGGGAATCAAACTAGCGACCTTTTGGTTCATAGGCTGGCACTCAATCCACTGAGCCACACCAGCCAGGGCTACTAAAGTAATTTTTAAAAATGTATAACAGCCTATAACTGGACCTAAGCATCAACATCTAGAATGAAACAAGAGAAAGTATTGCAGAATGGTTAAAAGCTTGAAATTTAAAGTCAGAGAGATTTGGATTCAAACCCCAGCTCTATCATTCATTACCTATGTAACACTACACAAGTTCATTAGCTTCTGTAGGCCCATTTCCACATCTGTAAAATGGGAATAATCATAGTATCTAGTTCATAGCATTGTTGTAAAGATCGATTGAGGTAATCGAGTGTCTGGTACAAAGTACTAAATGGTCACCTAGTGGCAGCTATTTCCATTATACAGAATGGAGGAAATCAGCAATTTCCATTTCCAGACACAATTGGTATAATCTGAACACTTTTTCACCCCCAAAAATAATGAAGATTTTTTAGAAGAATTATCCTCCTGTTCCCAAATTTAAATTTTTTTTAACCCAACAAATGTTGAATTTTTTTTCAAATGCCTTTTGAGCTTCCATGTTTTTTCTTATTTATTTTTCCCTTCTTCGATTTTTTTATTTATTGAGAGGGAAAGAAAGAGAAAGAGAGAGACACAGATATCAACTTGTTCTTCTACTGATTTATGCATTCATTGGTTGATTCCTGTGTGAGCCATGACCAGGACTGAACCTGCGACATTGGTGTACCAGGGAAAACACTAACCAACTGAGCTATCTGGTAGGATCCCCTTCTTTGATTTATTGATGGAATGTATTGGCTTAATACTTTTCTTCTAATATCATAATAACTTTCCTACTATTATAGACTTCCTAGTATTCCCAAGAAAAAACCCACTTAGTTGTAGTGGATTATTCTTTTAAGCTACTGTTAAATTCAAGGATAGACTTTCTTCTAAAATACATTAAATTTCCTTGCCTCTTCAAGAAGAACACACTAACCACATTTTTTTTACTTAACTCCATTTATCTTCTGGGCTCTACCACTCAAATGCCTTTAGAGGTCTCTGATTTTTTCATAATGGTAAGTAGTATTTACTGAGCACTCAGTACTAACCACTTCACATATCATGACTTCCCTAAGGTATATGTACCCCTTGGTAGTATGTCAGAAAAGTGAAGGACCTTGGCACAAGGCCCTGGAGATGGAACTAAAGGCTGCTCTTTATTGTTACACTTCCATTCATTCATTTATTCATTCAACACATATTTATTAAGCATCTCAGGGCTAGTCTCTGTGTTATGTACCAGTGGTACCACCTTAAATAAGAGCTCAGATAGAATCCCAGTCTAACAGAGGAGACAGACAATAAACAAGTGAAGAAATAAACAAGATCAATGTAAATTGTAAAGACAGCTATCATATACCTTACATCACATACAAGATGGTGTGACAGAGAAGGGAGGCTTACTTTAAATGTGCTAATTGAAAGGGAAGGCTTTTTTGAGGTGATGTTCAAACTGAGACAGAAAAATAAAGAAGCCATAACTGCAGAACGTTGGGGGAAGAGCACTTCAAGCTGAGTAAGCAGCAAGTCCAAGTACACTGAGGCAAGAAGCATGCAAAATAACTTGATAAATCCTAAGAACAGAGAGGGGCTTCCTGTGGATAGAGATAGGGAACTTGAGGGAAAAGGTGTTGAAGCAGATGGAAGTCAGATTGTATCACATCTTGTAGATCTCATTAAGGTAGTTTGGGTTTTATTCTAAGTGGAAGCCACTTTAAACATGGGAGGGAAATGACTTCTGAATTACTTTTTCTTAAAAGATCACTGTAGCTGCCATATGAAAAATGGATTCAAGAGGAGCCAGAAAGAGAGCAAGGAGAAAAGTTAAAATACTGCTTGCAGTAATTTAGGTGAAAGATGGAGGTAAAAAAAGAGTAGGTTGCAGTGACAAGAGATAGAGAGAAGGAAATGGATTTGAGATATACTTTGGAGGTAGAACCAATTTTTTGGATTTTATGAAGAGGATGAATCCTTGTTGTTTTAACAATGAGATGATGATATTTATTGTGCTGGGGAAAATTAGGGGAAGGAACAGATTAGGTTGATACAATGGAGAACTCTAGTTTGGACATATTAAATTGATATGCCAGCTAATACTCCAAGTGGAGATGTCTAATAAGTTAGATACATGAGTTGGATCTCAAATAAGAGATCTACCCTACCATGAAAATATAAATATGAAGATTATTAATATTTAGGTGATATCTGAAGTCTTAAGGATGGCCTGGAAATGAGTCCTGAAAGATCCCAACAGTTAGAGGTCTACAAGGGAGGAGCCAGAGAAGACCACAGATCACTGGGGCAGGCAGAAGGTTGTGAGAATGTGTTTTCACAGAGTCCAGTGAGAAAAGTGTTTCATGAAAGATAGAGTGCCATCTATGTTAAATGTTGCTAACAGGTAGAAAGAGTATAGAGATTTTATTGGTTTTGGCAACATGTAGATCATTGGTATCCTTGGCAAGTTTAAGAACAGGTTGAACAGATTGGGGTGGGAATGGAGACCTCTCATTGGAGACATCTTGTGTTAGTTTTGTTGCAAAGAGGAGTGAGGAAATAGATAATAGGATAAAGGGAAGGTTTTGTTTATTTTTAAGATGGTAATAACCCAGTAGAAGTAATTGATGATGCAAGGAAAAGTCCTAGAAAAGGCAGGAGGGGATGGGATCCATTGAACAGGAGTGCCTTTTGAGAGGGGCAAAAAGACATCTTTCATGGTATCTGAAAGATGGAAAGGAAGATGGGTATTGAGGAGGACCAACGTTGTGCCACCCCAAAGTGTGACTTTTGGAATATTGATTTTAAATTGATTATTGAGAAACAAAAGATTCAGAAAAAACCTTTGCTCTTCCCCTTTTCTGCCTAAAGGAATTCAGATAGAAAAACCTGCTTACAGGTAGTAAGCATCATCATAGCATCATAACATAAACTAAATTTGGCAGACAGGGAAAAATCTAGCAAAGCCCTTTTGTTGAACTTCCTTTTGTGTCCCATTGTTCCTGGGTGGCCCAGCAAGAATTCTACGTTTGATCTTTCTATCAATCTGTGAATAGCTTACTTCTTCTAAATCCCAGACCCTTGCCCACTTCTCTATTGTCCAAAATAGCATACGAACCTCAACTGCCCCATGTGTCTTCAGGTCTCATATCTTATGGCACCCCAAAATGTACATCTATAATAAATGTTGGACATTTTCTCCTGTTAATCAGTCTTATATTAATTGGATTAGCCCAGCTAGAAGAATTTAGAGCATAGGAGGAAAATTAATTTTTGTGCCTCACAGTACAAATCAAGTAGGCTTGTGACTTTTCAGTTGGATGAGAATGATCCTCTCCAGTGATTTTTATTTTCTCAAGTATGAGAAGTCACTAGTTATGGTGAAGGGAGAGAAGAATGTGTAGGAGTTTGAACAGAGAAGGTGTGAAATGCACTATCTCTGGAAGTGGGAGAATGAACTTACTAGGAAAATTCAGTAAGAGTGCCAGGAAAAGTCTGTCTTTTTGAGGGTTGTGGTCAAGAATTTAAAGTGAAAGCCTCAGCCCTTGTTAAAGAAGGTAAATTGTTAGGTCCAACTAGAATGGGGTTTTACCAGGTGAGTATAATGGAGAAGGAGGAAAACAAGAATTGTATGTGTTTGTAGGCAAACTTAACTTCTAAACTGTGTGACACAAGTTGTAAGAATGAGTGACATTGAAAAAGTAGTATTTAATGGTTTGGAGGTTTTGATGAAGTCAAAGAATCAGTTACTGTGATCAGACAGTTGGGATTCTTGAAACAGATTTTAGAGATGGGATACTTACTGGCAATAACAAACACAGGGATGAGTTGTGGGGCAAACATGGGGATGGAGCAGGTGATTTAAGATAGAAGGAAAGATTGCTGGAGGTGAGGTGGTAAAAAATCGACAGAGTATTGGGTGGTCATCCACATAGATGTTGGATGATGAACAGAAGTAGAGGTAGAAAGGAAGACAATAAGCCAGGAGCTAATATTTTCATTTTTTAAAAGGTTTTTAAAATTAATTTTCAAAGAGAGGGGGAGCAAGGAGAAAGAGAGGGAGAGAAACATCAGTTGGGTTGCTTCTCTCAGAACACCCGCAAGGAGACCTGGCTCCCTATATGGGTAAGCGCCCTGACTGGAGTTTTGGTTCGCATGCCAGCACTGAGCCACACCAACCAGGGAGCCATGAACTAAAATTAATTGAGGGAGGAATGATTCGCCAAAAGGTCCATAAATGACAGTAACTAGGATGAGTATTAAGGAACATGGCTAGTGCACTTTACAGAAGTTGGAAATTTAGAAGAGGATACTGCCTATTGGTTGATTCCACATAGATATTTTAATATTGCAATTTTAAAGTATCTTAATCTGTTCATAAAGTGTTGATGACAGTGGAATTAAGAAAAACGTTATAGTCCCCGTGTGTTGCGTTTATAAATTATTTGTTCTATACACACGCAAAATCAAGGACTTTTTAAAAAATAAAGAATGCACTCACTAAAGAACGCATGTCAGTGAAGTTTATACTCATAGACAAATCTGTACGCCAATGAGGTTCCAAAATGAAATCAGTAACATCGTGTGTGAAAGACTGTTTCTCTAATTTCACTGGCCCTGCACGAGGTGGAGTAGGTATCAGGCACTTAATCTGTGAATGTCAACCACAGAACGTTATGTTCTTTCTGGGCAAGGATAACAGCAGACTGCTCCAGGAACAATCAAGAAAAAGGGCCCTTTGATTTGTCTCCCTTTGAGCTGATAGAGCCCTTGCAACTTGCTTTCCTGAGAAAATTGGTTTAGCGAACCCATTCAAATTTCTCCCAGCAAATCACAGCGGCCTACAGCTAACTCCTTTTCCACTCATTGGCTAACTGGAAACTTCAGCCACTCATTCCTCCCGCCTCTTACCCAGGAGCCAATAGAAAAGATTAGCGCTTCGTAACTTAGTGTCATCAAGTACGGCACTTGCAACTGGCTATTGGAACTACCCATCAAGAAGTAGGCGGGCCAGGTCAGCAGGCCTATATAAGAAAAGGACAAAGGCGGCGCACAGCCTGTGTCATCCGCCATTTTGTGCGAAGCAAGGTGGCCTCCACGTTCCCTAAGCGTCTTCTCCGCTTCTGTCTTGACCGCCCCTTGATTACGGACATGTCTCGGGATCGGTTCCGGAGCCGCGGTGGTGGCGGTTTCCATCGGCGCGGAGGAGGCGGTGGTCGCGGCGGCCTCCACGACTTTCGCTCTCCGCCGCCCGGCATGGGCCTCAATCAGAACCGCGGACCCATGGGTCCCGGCCCGGGCCAGGGTGGTCCCAAACCCCCGATCCCGCCACCGCCTCCACACCAACAGCAGCAGCAGCCACCACCGCAGCAGCAGCCTCCACCGCAGCAGCCGCCGCCGCCGCTTCAGCCACCGCATCAGCAGCCGCCACCGCATCAACAGCCGCCACCGCATCAGCAGCCGCCACCGCCACAGGACTCGTCCAAGCCCGTCGTTCCTCAGGGACCCGGCCCGGCTCCTGGAGTAAGCAGCACTCCGCCGGCCTCCGGCCCGGCTCCTCCCGCCACTCCCCCGACCTCTGGGGCCACCACTGGGCCAGGCCCTATCCCGACCCCGCCGCCCGCTGTCACCACGGCGCCCCCCGGGGCGCCCCCGCCTACGCCGCCGAGCAGCGGAGTCCCCACCACCCCACCTCAGGCTGGGGGTCCGCCGCCTCCACCCGCAGGGGGCCCTCTCCCGGGGCCTAAGCAGGGCCCAGGACCCGGCGGTCCCAAAGGTGGCAAAATGCCAGGCGGGCCGAAGCCCGGCGGTGGCCCGGGCCTAGGCGCTCCTGGTGGCCATCCCAAGCCGCCGCATCGAGGAGGCGGGGAGCCTCGCGGAGGCCGGCAGCACCACCCCCCCTATCACCAGCAGCACCACCAGGGTCCCCCGCCCGGTGGGCCCGGCGGCCGCAGCGAGGAAAAGATCTCCGACTCGGAGGTGAGTGTCTCTGGGCGCTACGCGTCGGTCTCTCTAAGATGGCCGCGGCCCCTCCTCGTCCCCCTCCCCCCCTCGCTGGCCTCCATTTTGTCGGAGGCCGGAAGGGCGCTTGCGCACTGGCGGCGAAGGGCGGGGCTGCCCGCCTGAGCCTGGGACTGACAGCGTGGGTCCGCCCTCCCGCCCGGGGTTTGGCCTCGCTGCAGTCAGAGTCGAGGCGGGGTGGCCTGAGGAAAGGGGCGGTGAGAAGCTATGATGGGCCCTGTTGAAGCCAGAGGAACCCAAGTAGGGTTGGGGATATCGGGGGAGTTCCGGCCTGAAAAGTGAAGGCCCAAGTCATGTCGGTGGCAACGGGATTTGGGACTTTTTTATTCTTAATACTTGACCGCCGTTTTAACTATGCTGTGATTTAAATTAGTCGGATGCTCAGCATATAGGGATGACGAGATTGCTGGTACAGAGACTTATCTGTAGAGAGTTCTGAGTGTCAATTCTCGAGTATTTTGAGTGATTTGGGCAGTTTGATGTTAGGATACTGATTACGTTGGAAATCCCACAAATATAGTGGGACCTTGCTTTGAGTTTAAACGAAACAGAAGAGCAACCCAATTGGTAACAGTTTGGGCAAAGGCAAAATTAGTGGGTTTCCCTGTTTGTAGAGGTCCCTGGTGTTTGAAAATTCCCTTCCTTTTTCATTAGGGGTTTAAAGCCAACTTGTCTCTGTTGAGGAGACCTGGAGAGAAAACTTACACTCAACGTTGTCGGTTGTTTGTTGGGAATCTACCTGCTGATATTACGGAGGACGAATTCAAAAGACTGTTTGCTAAATATGGAGAACCAGGAGAAGTTTTTATCAACAAAGGCAAAGGATTTGGATTTATTAAACTTGTGAGTTTGTCGGATTTTTATGTATAATTAAAGGGTCCTCTCTGTTTTCTTATTACAAACGTACTGGTTTTTAAACGAACAAGAGTAAATTGTTCTTTAAATTTTCATCATTCTTGCAGAAAAGATGCAACTGTTGTATAGTGTATAACTTGGAATCTAAGGCAAGGGGAGTGTGTGGGTAAGGCATTTTATTATGAAAGGTGTCAGGGAGGCTGCTTGAAGATAATTTGAGCTGGAGGAAGAATAGGAATGGGAATTAGGCGTACAACTTTCAGAGTGGGCGTTAAACAGTTTTTGAGGTCATTAACATGAGTATGTCTGATAACTTTCAGGAATCTAGAGCATTGGCTGAAATTGCCAAAGCTGAACTTGATGATACACCCATGAGAGGTAGACAGCTTCGGGTTCGCTTTGCCACACATGCTGCTGCCCTTTCCGTTCGAAACCTTTCACCTTATGTTTCCAATGAACTGTTGGAGGAAGCCTTTAGCCAGTTTGGTCCTATTGAAAGGGCTGTGGTAATTGTGGATGATCGTGGAAGATCTACAGGGAAAGGCATTGTTGAATTTGCTTCCAAACCAGCAGCAAGAAAAGCATTTGAAAGATGCAGCGAAGGTGTTTTCTTACTGACAACGTAAGTTCTTGTGCTTATTTTAATAATTTCTGTTGCCTTGTATGAGGAAGTGGCAGTAAAACCGGAAAATAAGATGGAACCTTTTTTATTATTAGAACTCCGCGTCCAGTCATTGTGGAACCCCTTGAACAATTAGATGATGAAGATGGTCTTCCTGAAAAACTTGCGCAGAAGAATCCGATGTATCAAAAGTAAGATGGATTAAACTTTTGGGCAGTTTTTAAGTGTGAGAATTTGTAGTAAATTTTCAGTTTTGTTTGAAATGGGCAAAATTATTCCAAGTGGGTATGCTTAATGAAAACATCAGGCTCAGGGAGTTGGAGGTTTTGAAGCAATTATTCAGATACCTAGTTTTTATTTCTGAGATGATAGGTATGTTTCACATACAGTTTTGTCTTGCTTTTAAAGCAATTGCATGATGTATATGTATCCTCATTTTTAAGGATGGGAAAAGTTTCCTTAAATAGGAAATTTGGCTAAGGGAAACAATTAAGAAATAAGGAAGATAGGATTTATCAGTGCCCATGTTCTCTGTTACTGTATCATTCTGGGACACACTGCTACTTTGTTTTTGCTGTGAAGATATTCTATATGAACCAAAGTGGTCTTTGCTTCCTGTTTTTTCTTACAAGTGAAAGGCCAGGGGGAAAGACCAATAATTTTAGGGGAGTCGGGAAGTATTTCTTGTGTACATTCCCAAATTGATTCATATTGTTTAAATATTGTCAGGGAGAGAGAAACTCCTCCTCGTTTTGCCCAGCATGGTACGTTTGAATATGAATATTCTCAGAGATGGAAGTCCTTGGATGAAATGGAGAAACAGCAGAGGGAACAAGTTGAAAAAAACATGAAAGATGCAAAAGACAAATTGGAAAGTGAAATGGAAGATGCCTATCATGAACATCAGGCAAATCTTCTGCGTCAAGGTAAATCGCCTTCTGAATTTTGCCAATAGGGTAATTGCTTTTTGAACTTAACAGAATCTCATTAAAATAAATCCAAAACAAAATTTTCCAATGTTCAGATCTGATGCGACGCCAGGAAGAATTAAGGCGAATGGAAGAACTTCACAATCAAGAAATGCAGAAACGAAAAGAAATGCAATTAAGGTAAAGTTTTGTTAACCTAAGCCTTTTTTCTTCATTAATACTTAGGCAAAAGATGAACCTAAATTTTGCAGGTGAGTCAGATGAAGTACAGAGTCAGTGTTGGTATAATACTTAAATTGGAATTATGTGTAAGATTTTCATAAGTAAATGCTTATTTTTCTTTGCCAGATTGCCTCTAGGGCTATTCTACACTCAACTTTCCCTGGCTCTTCCTTTCTTTTCTTTCTTTCGATTGAATTTAGAGACAGGGAGACACTGATTTGGTGTTCCACCTATTTATGCACTCAATGCTGCTGCTTGTATGTGCCCATACTGGGGATTGAACCCTCAACCTTTGGTGTTTTGCTCTAACCAACTGAGCCATCTAGCCAGGGTTTTCCTGACCTTTTTATGTGTTTGCACTAACCTAGTCTTTGTAAAGCTATTAGGCAAACTATTAGCTTTATTTTTTAATTGAATTTGAAAAGATGTGGATAACACTTTGGTTTATATGTTTGATGAACATTTCCAGGCAAGAAGAGGAACGACGTAGAAGGGAAGAAGAGATGATGATTCGTCAGCGTGAGATGGAAGAACAAATGAGACGCCAAAGAGAGGAAAGTTATAGCCGAATGGGCTACATGGATCCAGTAAGTAAAGTCCTATTACAATCTAATTGGAGTTGTCTGCAAAACTTGTACGTGCCTAGAATGAAATTTTACTCAGTTAAATATAACATTGCACATTATAACCACTTTTTTTTTTTTTTTTGAACAAGTATATTTTGACTGATACGCCTTAGAGTTTTAGAGTTACCTTTTTGGTCTGGCCAACAGTTCATTGGCTAGGAAGAAGTTTTTAGGTCTTTGGAAATAACTGGTTTCAGAAACATTTTTTTTTTTAAGTTTTTATTTATTTATAGAGAGAAGGGAAGCAAGGGAGAAAGAGAAGGGAGGAAACATCAGTGTGTGGTTATCTCTCATGCATCACCTACTGGGGACATGGCCTGCAACCCAGACATGTACCCTGACTGGGAATCAAACCCGTGACCCTTTGATTCACAGGCCCACCCTCAGTCCACTGAACTACACCAGTCAGGGCAGAAACTGATTTTTAAGATTGCTTTAATGAAGGTTTTTTTTTTTATGTTAAAAACAAATTAAGTGGGGTTTTTGTGTTTTGTTTTTTGTTTGTTTGGTTGGTTTTTTTGGTGGGGGTTTTTTTTTTGGTCACCATATGGGTATAGTACAGACATACGATTTTTTTTTTTTTTCCTCTGCAGAGAGAAAGAGACATGAGAATGGGTGGTGGAGGAGCAATGAACATGGGAGGTAAGCATGAAAATTAAATAAGCAATACCATTAGGGAGCAATGTTCTGATTGAGTTGTAACTGGTATTTTTGTTTCCTAGATCCCTATGGTTCAGGAGGCCAGAAATTTCCACCTTTAGGTGGTGGTGGTGGAATAGGTTATGAAGCTAACCCTGGAGTTCCACCAGCAACCATGAGTGGTTCCATGATGGGAAGCGACATGGTAATGTATCCTGCGGGACGTAGTACAAAGGAAGTTCTCGCTTTCACAACTTATGTGTGTTTTTTTGTTTGTTTGTTTTTCTGTTTTTTAAGTAGGTGACCGGACTTGTTTTAGTTCCCCTATCGTGTAAATCGTAATATTGAGGAATACTTTGGCAACATAGAAGAACTCAGTGTGTGGTAACCTAAACAGATATGGTTGCCAATGGGAAATCAGTGGTGTTAGTAATATGTCGGAGTTGTTTGGCAATAAGTAGACTTAGGTGCTTTCCAATATATTGCTTTTGTACTTTTGTACTCTTGTACTCCAGCGCATGGCAAATCCAAATTCTAAACGTTAGATAACGTACACGATTATTCTACATCCAAGTGAGAGTAATCTAATGGCAAACTGTTGTTCATTGAACTGGTATTTGCCATAAGTATGAATTAGACTAGTAGTTTGCAGCTTCTAGGCATGTTTTAGTGATGTGTAGGACTTATACCTATATTTGGTGTGGCTTCTAGCCAATAAAAGGGAATTGTTAATGTTTTGACTCGTCGTTTCCCACCTGTTGGGGCTGTCTATAGGTACACCTTCTAAAATTAAACTGACATCCTCTTTTGCTACAGAACAGCAAAAAAAAAAATAAGTAATTTTGAGCATACTAGTTGTGTGCATTTGAGCTAAACCTTCTTGATGCTGTCATGTTTTAGCTGTGCAGCTAGCCTATCTGGATGCTTTAGTACAACCAAGTGAGTTGGTCTGAGTGGCTGTATTTAGGGCTTTATAAATTTTTAGAACTGAATGTTGACTTTAGAAGTGGGATTAGGGAAGAGTGCATTTTCAAAACGGAATTGAATCTGATAAGTTCACTACAGGGTTTTGGCAAGGGAAGGAAGCTGCAGCATGTAACTCACTAGATACATTTTACAAATAGGAACATAAGGATTTAGTATGGGACTTCACCTATTTAAAACCACTAATGGCTTTTTGGGGATTAGAACTGTAAATACCTGGTGGATTAAATGTAATGCTATTAGCTTCCTTCAAATTGAATTTAAAAAATAATGTGGGTAACATTTTTGCTTATGTGCTTCCTTAAGGCAGATTGTGTAGGTATATAAGCAGATTTGTTAAAATCTAACTTTACATGATGTTCCCACAGTTAAGTTTCTATACTCCATGTGATGGGTAGCTCCTTCAGGTTCTAAGATGTTGTAATAACATAATTGTGAAACCCCCAAATTTTCCTTTTTAGCTTCTTGAAATATATAGTACAGTGTACTAGAACCCTAAAATTTTTAGGATTTAAAAAAATAGTTTAAAGGATTGAGATACTTAGTCTTTTCAAATAGCCCTATAGTATTTTGTGAGAAACATTGAAATTATGTATAGGAATAATTAAACCCTGATGCCATTTTTGTTTTTGTTTGCCTTGTTTTTGGAGGTAATACTTAGTTAACCGATAGATTTTAAATGGAATTTGAAAGCTAGTTCAGGCTGTTGTGCTTGCATATCTGTAGGGTTTTTCTGTTTGGGTACATAGCTTTCTAAGACTTAGAAAGTACCTAAAAGTAGGTGGAATAATGAACTCCTGTTTTATTGCAGTCACTTAAGCTTGGTATTAGGCTTGGGTTTGGGAGATAACCCAAACATGGAATTGTAGTTAAGTGCCAGTGGACTTTCAAGACCTAAAGGAAGAGTTGGGCTGTTAACGGGGGTGGGCTGTACATTTAGTCAATTTGCAACAATACAGACTAGCACTGTGAACATAATTGTCTCTGGTTATATATAGTGATGGCTCTGAAGGTGGTATATCTGTGAGAACATGGCAACATGTTTTTTAAATCAAGTTACTGTGCCGGTTAAGTGACTAAATCTATTAGTCTTTTATGCTTTTTTGTAGTTTGGTAGCATTTTATTAAAACTTTGAACCTTTTAAGGTTTCTGCAACTTAGCAGATGTGTCTTAAGATCTTGAAAAGCTCAAGGTTTCTTATGCAGCACATGCCACTAACTGGTGAGTAGGTCTTTGTCACTTCATTGAGTGAATTGAATCTGTCTGGTTGGGCTTGTTAGGCTTACTTGGAAATTAAATTCCTGTTCAGACCTTGAAAGTGAGAAGTTCGCAAGCTTTTCAAAGGGTTATTCTGATGTGAAATTTCTTAAACTCATTTTGGAATGGGTTTTCACATCTACACTAATTCTTAAATTTTTTAGCACTACAGGGAAGACCTATTCTTTGAAACAGGTGTATGAGAATGGCTCAAGTGGGAACATACCACAAGGCATGTATTATCGTAAACTAATTTTCAAATTACCCTTTTTTCCTTTCTATGTTCCCGGTACCTGTGGATCGACTCATTGGTGATTGTATCGACGAACGTTGACTACGGAACCTTCTAAAATATTTACTTAACACACATGGACATCAACTACATATAATGAACTGTTAATTACTGTTCCAATAGCGTACTGAGCGCTTTGGGCAGGGAGGTGCGGGACCTGTGGGTGGACAGGGTCCTAGAGGAATGGGGCCTGGAACTCCAGCAGGATATGGTAGAGGGAGAGAAGAGTATGAAGGCCCAAACAAAAAACCCCGATTTTAGATGTGACATCTAGGCTTTCATTCCAGTTTGTTTTTGTCTTTTCTTGTTTAGATACTTTATCTTTTAAATTCTTGCATTTTAGTAAGAAAGCTACCTTTTTATGGATGTTAGCAGTTTATTGACCTAATATTTGTAAATGGTCTGTTTGGGCAGGTAAAATTATGTAATGCAGTGTTTTGAAACGGAATTTTTTTTCCTTTTTATTTCCTTTTTTTTAAAAACTGTATAATGTCCCTCAAGTTATGGCAGTGTACCTTGTGCCACTGAATTTCCAAAGTGTACCATTTTTTTTTACTGTGCTTCAAATAAATAGATAAAATAGTTATAATATTGATCTTCAACTTTGCCATTCATGCTTTTGTGCACATTAGGCTAGGTATTCCACTTTGAAGCATGAGAAATCTCTAGACCTTCAAATGGCATATGCCATTTCTGGGAAGTGTATCTGTAGGCTAAGTATTCCTTTCTATAAATAAGTACTCCCTCGTTTTAAAAAGAAGAAATGCATATTGGAGCAGTTTCATGATTTGATTTGTTTGGCATTATAGGAAGCAAGTGGTGCTAAGTACTTTTAAATGGTTATATAAGCAAAGCTGAACTGTAAATCTTCATTCAGGAATGTGTATTAAGATAATGGAATGGGTGTAAGATTACTGGTAGGGGTAGAAGGTGTGAATGACTAAATGGATCTTTTATGGCCCTATGATCTATCCTTTCCTTGAAAGTTTCTGAAGAAAAAGTGGAAAGATCATTTTATTGCATTCCTCCATTCTTGTTTTTAAAAGAATGAGTCCCAAGCCCTGCAAAATGGCTTGTATTGAACTTTCACGTTTGAATTAAAGATTGTTAAACATGAAATCTTTTCATGTATTACTTTAAGCAATATATAAAGATTGGGGTTTATAAAGTCTGAAAAATTCAACCTGAAAGTAAGAACTATAGTAACCATAAACTAGGTGTAGTTATATATATACATTTGTACTCTGAAACTTACATCTTGTTAGGCCTCTTCGTTGGGCAAAATGATCAGTAGGACTACAGAAAACTACTTGCTCTCTTTTCTAAGAGTGGTGACTGTTAACAAATAGGGTTGCAGATAGCCATTCTTAATTATAAAATACTTGTTAATCTGTTTTTCCATAGTTCCATTTGATGTGGCACTAAATCTAGAGAGGGTTGTTCATGCTACACAGTATAAATATAAACACCCTCCCACCGTAAAGCTTTGGAGTGTTTCAGTGGTGTTGTCAATTTATTGTCAACTTCATTGAATCTCATTAGAGTACGATATTTTGACTAAATGCTAGAGTACATTGTTACTGTTGTCTGATAGTGCAACAGTGGAGACCTGCTTTCCCAGTGTATACACATTAGCATTAGCAGAGGGAACAGCTTCCTAAAGTAGGCAAAGTAATTGAATGGTTTGGCTTTGTTCTAGAACTCTCACTATGGAATGTGTCTTCCTTTTCACCTCAGTTCTTGGTGCTAATTGGCAAAAGTAAAATTCTAAATCAAATCTTTGTTAAAATGCTGAAGTTTAGAATTGTGCCTGTGTACAAAGGGAGCTCTATTGTTGAAACAATTGAGCACTTTATGCTTGGGAAACTGGACAATATTAAAAGTAAAACACTAGTGGAGAATAAGGGCATGTCACACAATTCTGTTTGTGTGACTGACAGGTACATGGTGTGCTAATTAAGGGAATTTCATTAGAAAATATTGATTATTTCTCTTCACCAAGACACCTGGACATGGGTAGTAGTTCTCCCATAATTTCATCAATGAGGAAGTTTTGTCCCTGGTCAAGTTATGAATTGGTGATATGTATGAGATTTTTCTGTATGGAAACAAAGGTCTTGATTTGAGAGGAGTCCATTACAATTTGATTTGAATTGTGTGGAAGGGACTCCACTAATGATAAAATAAGGGGTGTTCAT
Source organism: Phyllostomus discolor (assembly GCF_004126475.2). Classification (NCBI taxonomy): domain Eukaryota; kingdom Metazoa; phylum Chordata; class Mammalia; order Chiroptera; family Phyllostomidae; genus Phyllostomus; species Phyllostomus discolor. The sequence continues at coordinate 22,919,821 of NC_040907.2, read as the reverse complement.
GGGACACCCATGGAGGGTGAACTTGTATGTGTGTGGGTGGGGGCTGGTGGGGAAATGGGAAAATCTGCCTATAAAATTAATGTTTCAGTTTATTTTTCAGATTACATGCCTTTCTTTATAAGGGATGCTGGCACAGACCCCTAAAATAAGCTTTTGGTAGTACTGTACCTTTGAAGAGTGGTGAAGGATGCTAATGGATAATCTGCTGAAAGTTGTGGTTTTGATGGCCTTACTGTGGGCTGTAGAATTGCTAAACGTTGTTTAGCAAGTAATGTTGCTTAGTTTCAACTAAGTTTTTTACTTTTATCACTGAAATAGCAGTGTATACCAAGGGTTGTAAGCTGCTCAAATAGACTTTCTGTAAGTCTTGCAATGTATATGATAGTTTTTAGCCTAACGTGATTTTAAGTAATCTTAAAAAGTAGTTGCCTAAAAGCTGATGAAACTTGGGGTGGGAAAGGGAAGGTAGTGGTTTCGAAGTAGCCATTTTTCTCATTTAAAGAAATCACCTGCCCCCATTTTCCTCTTCTCTACTTTCTCTCATAATTTTGTTTTAAGAGGAACACTGGTCATTTTTAAACTTACTACTCCTAATCTTTAAAAACTGCATTCTCTGAGAGACCTCAGTGTATGTAATAGGTATCTTATAAGCCTAACCCATTGGCTGTCTACTATTTAGTGAAATCACAATCCTCTTTTCTTAGAACACTAATTAAATTCCTTAAGTACTGCAAACCCCACCACTCTTTACAGATGTATTATATCACTAATACAAACAATATAATTTGGGAAATTGTAATGTTACGCTTGTGCAATTTTTATAAGTGGCATATTACGGCAGATAAAAATTTAGACACTTGGCTTTTCTTGGGCAAGCCACTAAGTTTTGGCGGAATATTTTCTGGTGTTCTTGGACTGCAATTATGCACTATTAAAGTAGTGGCCTGCTACATAACTGCATTTAGCCAGCATTTCTGCAGTGCGTAACTGTGAGGAACGTAGTACCGCAAATGGCAATGGACATTAGGACCCGGATGTAGTATTCCTGCTTGCTCCAAGATTCTCATTGCCGACTGCATACAGGTAGGTAACAAGCAATATAATCTAACTTGGTGACTTGCTATGTACTTTTATTCCGTGGGCATTCTGACATCACACTTCTGACAATGAAATAACAGTGCAGCACCCAACACTTGTACGGTAAAGCTAGCTTATCAAAACTGCGTGGGTTTGGGGTTAGAGCTGTAATTTGTCAGGCAGACTTCAATGCTGTTGCAGTTCTCAGATAAAAAGTGCAAACTTGATTGTTTGGTATATATCTGATTCAGTTGTGTGGTTTTCTTTAGTTGCATTGTAACTGAAGATAACATGGAACACATCAGTGGTGTGGGGGAAAAGGGAACCAAACCATACTTGGGAGGCAGACTGCTTTTAGCATCTTGACCATGGACTGTATAGCATATGATAATTAGTCTCTGTTGTAGCAAACTGACCTTGCCTTGTAGGTCAGCAATATCAATAATTTCAGACTGCAATTTTAGAGGTAATTATTCTGCAGGTAGAGTGAATTAACAAAAAAAAAATAGTGGGTTTTTTGTAATGTGATATACAATATTTTTTAAAAACGAGCTCTATGGAAATACCTTTTTACTAACTTGGGCTTAGATGGGAATCTAATGTGAATAGTTCAGGTTACGTGATTTTACTAAATACGTTTATACTCTAAACCTGGGGGAAGTTGGTGTGGCACATTGACTTGCCTACAGTTCAGTACATGTTGGGAATCATTTCCCAATCATAAGACCTCGTCGTATTATGTAGAATAACTGCACGTGTTCAGAGTAGCTTTTTGAATTTGGTTCCCTTAGCTTTAGGGATGTGATGTTACAATCCAAAATGTTTAATTACAAAGAATCTTCAAAAATACCTTCTTTTGTTGCTTAGGACGTACGCTTTGCATCGACTTTTGTTCCAGACCTCAACTCAACTTAAACTTTGGTCTCTGAACTGGTTTTTAGCTAGTGTGCATGGGAAACAGCTTTCATGTATAATGCTTTCTGCTCTGTAACTGGAAAGTTTGGTTTACTTTGCCATAAATGTGTGAAATCGATTCATGACTCTGAGAATTTTCTTCCATTGCATCAAGAAAAATGGCTTGCTCTTCAGCAAGCAAGTCATAAGGTGGGGACAGATTTGTACTTTTATATGTAGTCCATTCAAGCAAATAACTTTTGACTCTCCTGCTAGATGAAAGAGCAAATGGTGATTAGTTTAGCTCGCTTATGAATGTAATACAAAGCAAACACAATGGTAGGTGTTAGTGACAAGACTGTCACTAAATTGGCATACATCCCTGTGATGGGGTTTTCCTCTGGCATGATCCATTAAATCGGTGGCCAACACTTGCTGCCGTGATTTAGGGATTGAATGTTTAGAAATTAAAGCTCAGGTTTATTTCTTAACAGTTGATAACAATTTTGTGAGAATGTACTTGTAATATGGACTTCAGGAACATTATTGGGGTGGGGGGTTAATTTTGCTTCATCCTGCTTATTTTCAGATGAATAGACTTTTGCACTTTCAAATGAGAGACCTGTGACTTAGGTCGATTCTTACTAGTTTTGATTTTGATTTGTACGTAGCTATAATTTGTGAATTTTAGTGTAGAGGGTCTTTAAAAACCACTTAGTCAAAAAGCTGGGAGTAAATGGGTTTCAGTAATAATACTACTGAGGTGCTTGCATTGTATTTCATATTCTTTTTCTTGCTACAAATGAAAAACTATTCTTTTTAATGAGAATGGGCTGATGTTCAGAGGTGTGATGCCAGAATGCATTTTCGTACTGTTAGGCCCTTGGAACAGATACAGGTGCTTTCTGAAAGATAAAAGAAATGCAACGGGTGCTCTTCATACAAGGTTGCAAAACCTACGAAGAATACATAACAGTCTCACTCTCCCCCAATAGAGATAGCTGCGTGTGACTAGTTTTGGACTTTAATCTTAATGGGGGTTGCATGTCTTCTATTGTTAATCATTGTCAGCTGCAGTGACACGATCCACAGTCCTGCATTTACTGTTTTTCCCTTAATGATTTTGGATAGGTTTTAGAGAGCCGGGATGTTTGTTCTGGGCCTTTATTTGGTTTTGGCTTTAGCTGATAATGTTCAGTGCTCTTGTCAGCTAGTGCAGTTCTCAAATGGCTGCCTATTAGGAAAAGAACAGAGGATTTGACTGCTCCTAATCATCTGTCATTGCTGCTAGATAATGATTGGCAATTTTTAAAGACTCAACTGTGAAAATCTCACAGTTGTTGGTAAATCATCAACCATAAAAATGTTGCTTTTGAACACCAGTGCTGAAAAGATTTTATTCAGAAGGTGAAAAGTGGGGGGCTGAATGCAGAATAGGATAATCTGGAGAATGGGAAGAATGCAAAACGATATAGTATCCCTTATGGATGGTACATGTGCAACAGGGAACTCTATTTCATATACCTCTGGCAGTGATAATCAGGGAGGAAGAAAAACCTGGAACTTGAATTAAGGCTGATCTTTCTGGTTTTTGTGCAGTGGCCCCGCAGGCATATATAATGAAGGTGAATGTCTTCTCCCTCAGAAAAAAACTCAGGTTCCTTGCTGTCCCTATAAGACATAGCTTCCCTGCCCTAACTTAAATCAGTGAGGACTTGGAAAGGATGAAGCAAATATATAGGATTACAGGATAACAACTGCATTGTTGTGTACTGTGGAATGGGGAGGGTACTCTTGGAGGACTCCTGCTGAAGGTGGTCAGTCCACCTGAGAATGGAAGACTTACTTGAATGGGGCGCAGGGTACGTGCTTTATGAAAAGAGAGCTGATGTTAAAACTCATTTGGTGTAAGGTAAACGTTGTCACATACCTTCACATAAGGGATAGTATATTTTGGATTGCAGTCAAACTTTATTGTACTCAGACTGGTGAAAATAGCAGTTAGGCTTTTGTCTTTTAAAAGAAGGTATAGTTTTCATTCTAATTCAGGTGTCTGCTTTTACTTTATGTAAGAATAATTTTAGATTCCCCCCCTCCATGAAGTTTCTTCCTACTTTTTTAATGCTGTTACTTGCCCCCAATCTTGGTCTCTGGAATTTTACTCTTTAAATTTTGAAGTTAACTAGCATTTTCAAACCTTATACCCTTGTCTCTTGTGATAACTTTTTCTTATTATTCTTTAGGTACGAGTGGTTGATGTTGGCTGATACTGGAGTGCACATTCATTTGAAGTAAGTGTTCTTAGAAATCTTAACCTTAGAAGTAGAGGACTTTTGGATTTGGTGTTTTATTTAATGATTAAATAATTTGATTTACCTAAGTAGGGTAAAGCATGTTTGATTTTGTTCAGTATTTAACTTAGTGATTTTTACAGAGAATGAGACATCAGTTTGTTCCACTTATTTATGAATTCTTTGGTTGATTCTTTTTAAAAAGATTTTATTTTTAGAGAAAGGGGAAGGGAGAAAGAGGGAGAGAAACATAAACGTGTGAGAGAAGCATAAACATCAGTTGGTGTTTGGAGGCCAAACACCACGTGCCTGCACCTGGAGGCCTGGCCTCCAGCAACCAGGAATCAAACCAGCAGCCTTTCAGTTTTCAGGCCAATGATCAATCCGCAGGGCCATTTGTTGATTCTTGTATGTGCCCTGACTAGAGATCAGACCCACACAACTTAGTGTGTTGGAATAATGCTCTAATTGACTGAGCTACCTGGACAGGGCAATGTGTTTGATTTTTAAGATGTTTATCTTACCTAGGATAATATTCCTATATTTCTGTTTTCAAAAAGAGAAGTATACATGTCTGTGAGTTGGAAAGAGAAGATGGGGGGAATATTACAAAATGTTAAACAGTAAAATTCAAAGAAAAGTGCATGGGTATGTAGAGAAAACATTACAGAAGAGCAGAAAAGCAAGCTTGAGCCCTGGCTGGTGTGGCTCAGTGGATTGAGTGCCAGCCTGTGAACCAAAGGGTCACTGGTTTGATCCTCAGTCAGGCGGATACCTGGGTTACTGGCCAGGTCCCCAGTAGGGGGCACACCAGAGGCATCCACACGTTGTTGTCTCTCCCTCCTTTCCCCTCTCTGTAAAAAATATATTAAAATCCCTTTTTAAAAAAGGACGTTGGAATTAGTGGAGAAATGCTGTATTTTCAGTGTTTTAAATTCACCTTAGGACCCTTTCAAATTTTCCTTAAGATTCTTTTTTCCTTGTCCAGTAAATAGTAGAGGAACAACTGTTTAGTCATTGGTAGGAGGGAAAATTTCATGCATACAAGTGAAAAAGTTTAGAGTTTAACCTTGGTATAGCAGTAACATAGTCAAATAAATACAACCACTAATTGGAACCCAAACATAAAGTATACACTTTAAACATTAGTAAGAATGTAATATGCTGAAGGTGTTATTTTAATAAAAGTACATTTTTGAAAATAGGTGGATAATTGTTCTCAAGACATCACACAGCATGAGCCAACCAAGAAGGAAAGCCAAAACCTGCTAGACTGCAGAAGTGTTGAGGTAAGTTAAGTGACTCTTATTTGGTAAAAATCCTACGGAAAAAATGACACTTGGGTGATACAAAAATAATTCCCATATTTTGCTGTGTATAATATAATGTGCATCCACATTTTTGGCCCAAACTTTCAGGGGAAAATTTCTTACCTGAAATATTTTTAATTTTTAATTCAATTTTTAATTTATATTTAAATACTTGTTTTCTGTATTATAAAGGAATTTTAGTATCTATTTTTGAACATTATGGTACAAGTAGTTTTATGTAATAAATAATTACAAAACACAAGAACCGATACAAGATATTTCGGGTACTACCCATGTATAATGTACATCCTTATTTTTTCCTAAAAATTTCAGGTAAAATGCACAGTATTCATGGCAAATATGGTACTTGTGTGTGAATATCTCATTTTAATTTCTTCTTCGTTAAAACTTTCTTGAAGGAAATAGTTCTTACGTACTTAATAGTTTTAACAGCCTTCCGAGGTTGTAGGCTTTGTCAGTTGCTTTGACTCAAGCCTCTGAAAAACAGGGATTTCAGTTAATAAAATGTATGTGTGTGTGTGTATTTACCTCCGTCCATAGCACCACGCAGAGGAGGGTTTGGAGATTTTGAAGTTCCCTATTTTGTTTTTCATGATTATAGTTACATAGTGGGGTCATCTATACTTGAAAATAGATGGCAAACAAAATAACTATAAGTGATCCATTAGAATGGTTGGCAATTTCAAGGGGCAACTTAACTTTGCTGTGATAGCTGGAAAGAAAAGACAATATATAAACAATGGACATGGCTCTGTCCAATAAAACTTTTATTAAAAGGTCACTGTGGAGCTTAGCTTACTATCTCCTCTAATGAATTGCATGCATAGACAGGTATCACTCAGATTTAAAAGGCCCTCATAAGTTTAAAATTTAAACAATTTACATCTAAAGAAACCCTTAGACCGACTATTAAATACCACTGATACCACATTCCTTGATTACTATTTCTTTGGTGTTAGGAAGTTAACTTGGTTGGTGCTAACAAACTTGATAACTCTGATTTTTACATCTTTTGGGAGTAATTGTTTCCTTTGATTGGCAGGATCAGGTGAACTGTGTCCAGGAAACCAGTGAGGAAGAGGGCAAAGAGGAATGAACAACCTAATTGTTGTTAATAAAAGACATTTAAAAATCAGATTGTCCTTTTATTCTGTTTTTAAGTAGTACTCTTTCATTTTCTAGAGTTTTCCTATGTCATCAACTTGTTATTCTAGGTGATTTTAAAAAGGATGTTCCATATTCTAGACATAGAACAGGTTATTCGGGACTCTATATTTCTTGAGGCTTTTTTGTCAGAGCTACTTCAGCCTCTTAGTTACTAATCAATTAGATGGTCTTTCTGTCCTAACTAAACTGATTTAGGCATCAAATTTTAATATTGCCTTTATTTTTTATAGGTTTTATATCTAAAGTGCTAATTTATGAGCTTGCTGTGATTAAGGAGAAGAAAGTTGGAATTCAGAAGAGTTTGAGATTAGCTGAAATAGCCACAAAGAAAGAGTTGAAAGTCACAGCAGTCACTGGTTCTATGGAATTTGCTTTGAAAAACTCTTGTAGTCAGTACCAGGGATGAGACCAAGATACTTCTCTTTTTGGCCATAGTCATTTTGCTTATCGGTGGTTGCTGTTTTTGTTTTTTTTGTTTTTTTTAAGCAGGGAGGCCAGCTATCCCAAATCAAGAATCTTCTCAGTCCATGTCTTGGTTCAATTTTCTCTTCCTCCTCTGATTGCCAACTGATCTGAAGCTTTATGGACCTCAAGGCAAGAACAATACGCAGTATAATTAATAAAGTAGGGAGGAGTATAACAGGATCTTAAAGTACTAGAGTACAAGTATTTTGCAATTTGTCCAGCTGCATTATCTGGCAAGTTGCAGTTTGCTTACTGGTAAAATAAATACTATCTTCTTAGTTGGGTCCCTGAATAAAAGATGGTGCACAAAAAGCATTTAGCACATTTTCTGGCACAAAAGGGGGGAGTACAAGGAATTTTTAAATGCGGTCAGTCAGGGTTCACAGCAAGTTGAGGACTCTTTCCCTAGACCATGTCCTTAGAAGATCTGATACAGTTTTAATATTTGATAGAGTACAGAAATATGTAATTTTGGTAAGCTTTTACACCATGGATTCTTTAGGGGGAAATTAGTAATAAAGCCTTAGTACCGGAGGAATTGGAGGCCCTGGTAGAGACCATTTAGCTATAACAAGTTAGTAAATCTCAAATATTAAATAAGATTAAATAATTCCTGCCTAGCAAGGTTGTGTGTTGATTAGTAGTTAGTATTTTAATTACTTGGCATGATGCCTCACATAGAGATGTCATTGAGTGTGAAGACAAGGTAGAGGGAAAGCAAGCCTAACAAGCTCAGAACTTAGAACATGGTAAAGTTCAGAAGATTTTAACAACATGATATTTGGGGCATGTAATGTTTTGCACCAAAAAAAGGTTGAGTTGCAAACATGCCTGAGGCCAAAAGGAGGAGCTTGGAAGACTTGGAAGGAATTCTGAAGATCCAAATGGGAAAATATGTTTGTGGGTTGAAAGAACTGTTAACATGGCAGTATTCTCCAAACTGATTTACAGATTTGACATGATTCTGGCTGATTCTAAGATTCCTGTAGCCCCCTACCTCACATCGTGTATGAAAATTAACTGAAAGTGGTTCAGATACTGAATATGGCAATGAAAACTATGAAACTTGGGAGAAAATGGGTAAATCTTAATGACCTTGAGTTTGGCAAAGGATTCTTAGATAAGACACCAAAAACATAAGCAAAAACAAAAAAAACAAGTTGGACTTAACCAGTTAAGTTAAAAACTGTTTCAGTGACACCATCTAGCAACTGTAAAGACCACCTAAAAAAGGGGAGAGAATATGTAAATAACACATTTGGGGCTGGGGGGAAGGTGAAGGACAAGGGGCCTTTGCTAAGTAGCTCAGTGTTGTCCTGGTACACCACAGTGGTGTGGGTTAGATCCCCAGTCCAGGCCGTACAAGAAGCAACCAGTGAATGCATAAAAATAAGTGGAATAACAAATCAACCTCCCTGCCCTTCATTCTAAAACCTATAAAGCTCTTAAAAATAGGCCCAGGGGCCCTGGCTATTGTGGCTCAGTGGTTACAGTGCCAGTCTTTGAACCAAAGAGTCACTGGTTCAGTTCCCGGTCAGGACACATGCCTGGGTTGCAGGCCAGGTCCCCAGTGGGGATGCATGCAAGTCAGCCACAGGTTGATGTTTCTCTCCCTCCCCTCCCTTCTCTAAAAAAATCTTTAAAGATGAAAATAGGTCCAGGGTTTGAATAGAAATGGCCAGTAGCACATAAAAAGATGCTTCAAATTGATTATTAGGGAATTGGAAATAAAAAATGAGCTAGCACTTAAAAACAGCTATAAAATGAAAGGCCTAAGGACCTAACAACATGACTATAGTTAATGCATTGTAGAATTGAAATTTGCTTAGAACTCGAAAAAGAAATGTGAGATGATGGATGTTTTCACAGTGCAGTCATGTACCACCTAATGTTTCATCCAACAGTGGGCTGCATGTACAGTGGCCTGGGACCACCTGTTCATGGTGATGCTGGTGTAAGCAAACTTGTGCTGCCATTTGTATGATAGTTATAGAACATAAAATTATGTACATTGCATACTACTTCATAATAAGTGACTGGTTTATGTACTGAACTCTCTGTTACAATTTTATTTTTTATTTTATTATTTTTAAAGATTTTATTTATTTTTAGAGGGAGAAAGAGGGAGAGAAACATCAATGTGTGTTTGCCTCTCACATGCCCCAAACTGGGGACCTGGCCCGCAACCCAGGCATGCGCCCTGACTGGGAATCGAACCAGAGACCCTTTGGTTTCGCAGGCCCATGCTTAATTCACCAAGCTACACCAGCCAGAGCAATTTATTGTTATTTTAGTGTCTACTTTTTCTACTTACAAAAAACATTTACTGTAAAGCAATTTGCCATGTTAAATCAGCAGCAGCCTTATCTTATGTTTATGGTGTCTTGGATGCATCCTTTTTCTTGCGTTTGATTTAAATCACGTTTTGTACAGTAACATGCTGTACAAGCTTGTTGCTTAGGTGTATAATAGACTATACCGTCTAGGCTTGTGTCCAGTACACTGATGTTCCTACAACCATGGAATCACCTAATGGTGCGCTTCTCACAACATGTCCCTGTCATTAAGTGGCATATGACTATATCAAATCATAATGTAGACTTTAAATATCTTAACAGTTTTATCAGTTAAATCTCAATCAAGCTGGGGGCAGGGGGAAGACATCCCTCCACACCCACTAGAATGTCTACAGTCAGTCAAGTTTTGGCAAGGGTATGGAGAAATGGGAATCATATATTACTGGTGGGATTTAAAATAGTGCAGCCACCTTGAAAAATGGTATATAGTATTTGCTCAAACTAACCCATATCCTATGACTCAGCAATTCTAATACCTGAGAGAAAAATGTTTGTACAAAAGGGAAATGAACAGTATCATTCATAATAGTGAAAACATGAATGGATAAACAAATGGTGTTTACAATGGAGTATAAGTCAGCTATAAAAAGGGATGAAATAGTCATGTATGCTACAACATAGATGAACTTTGAAAACACTAAGTGAAGCTAGCCATAAAATATCACTTAAATGATTCTATTGGGTTGACCAAAAAGACCTAGGACACCCCACAGCAAAAACATCAGTGTGTAAGAGAATCATCAGTTTACTCTTATTCACCAACTGGGTACCTCCCCTGTAACCCAGGCAAGCACCCCCAACAGGGAATCAAAACCTGCAACCTCCATTCACAGGCTGGCACTCAATCCACTGAGCCTGCCAGGGCTGACTTGTTGTTGTTTAAATGCACACATACGACAGCTGTCACCATATAATGTAACAAAATAGTTTTGAATGAAGTTAGTGAAAACTACGTACTGTTGGAGCCATCATATGGAAAAAACGTAATGTACATTTTGGCCAACCCAATATTTATATGAAATGGTCACAACAGGGAAGTCTATATTAGTAGATTATTGGTTGTTTCCAGACTGGTGGGCTGGATTGAGAAAGGGGAGAGTAATGAATAGAGGTGTGATTGCTGAAGGACACAGGATTTCTTTATGAGATAATGAAAATATTCTAAAATTAGTAGTGACGGATATACGTCTCTGATTATACTAAAAAACCATTAAATTGTGTTCTTTGGAAGAAATGTGTTGTGTGAATTTAATTTAAGTTTTTATTAAAGACTATGGGAGTTGGATGATAAGAGGCCAGAACAGAGGTCAGATCATGGAAGGTCTACCAGGCTGTCCAGCCTTCTGGTGTCTCTGAGCCACACTGGAAGAAGAGTTATCTTGGGCCCAGGCCACACATTAAATAAACACTAATGAAAACTGATGAGAAAAAGATTATAAGTAAATTTACAATTTTGTATTGGGCCATTATTCATAGCCATCCTGGGCTGCGTGCAGCCTGTGGGCTGCAGGTTGGACACACCTGCTAGGCCATGTTAAGGACTTTGATCCTTATTCTAAGAGCGTCCCCTTGTTCTCATCAACCACTTGAACAAGAGGCACTGAAATCGCGTAGATTAAAATGGACTCCTAACTTGGCTTATTCCTTACCCACATGATCCATTTTCAGTAATGGATCATGTTAGCACAGTAACAATGTGTTAACTAATGCTTGGTGGCTCAGGACAACAAAGTAATGGTTGGGTTCAGCTAGGCAGATGGAGGCTGGAGCTGGAAACTTCTAGACTGTTGGGGTCAATAATCTATTGTCTAAGATGGCTATTTCACTCAAATAGCTGATGGCCTAAGCTGAAATGGTTGGAACACTTAATACTGTTTCATAAAATGATTAGGTGTGTCTCAATTTCTAAAAGGAAAAGGGACTGATGACTTAAAAAAAAAAAAAGATTTTTAGAGAGAAGGGAGGGGAGGGAGGAAGGGAGAGAAACATCAATGTGTGGTTGCCTCTTGCACAGGGGACCTGGTTCATAACCCAGGCATGTGCCCAACTGGGAATTGAACCAGAGACATTTTGGTTTGCAGGCCAGTACTCAATCCACTGAGCCACCAGCTAGGATGGACTGGTGACTCTTGAGGCCAGTGAGAAAGGCTTTGGAGGTCTCAGCTTGCGGTATGGAGGTAAAAAGACACCCAAATGACCGGTGCTGGAGTAGTAATCCCAACAGGTTGAAAAGCAGTCCTACATTGAAAAGAACAAGCGGAGCCAGTGTGTGTCTAAGAAAAGGGTTTTGAGCCCTGGCTGGTTTGGCTCCTTTGGGTACCCTGCAAACAGAAAGGGTTCACTTCAGTGTTGGTTGTGGGTTTGGGCCCCAGATGGGGTCCGTACAAGAGACAGAAAACTGATACTTCTCTTTTCCCTCATCTCTCTAAAATCAATAGGCATGTCCTCAAGTGAGGATTAAAAACCAGAGGAGTTTTGGACTAAACAGTAGAAAAACACTTTGCCCTTAGCAATAATAAGCCCAAAGAGAAATAATTTTTGTATTTAATAATTTATCATTATTTTACTTTGTGCCTCATGGAGACCAGCTTTCAATTTACCTATTTGTTTGGAACCAGAGACTTATCATATATTAGGAGAAAAGTCAAGTCTTTGGATTGTGAATTTAACAAAGTGGTAGTAGTACCACAAGGACTGCCATATTGTTTTCAGCATTTTCCACTGTTTTGGATTTGAGGATTTATTTTACATACAGGTATCAGGTTTTTAGTTTTTTGTTTTTTTTTTAAGATTTTATTTTGGAGAGAGGGAGAGAAACATCAATGTGATTGCTTCTCATGCGCCGTCCCTACTGGGGATCTGGCCTGCAACCCAAGCATGTGCCCTAGACTGGGAATTGAACCAGCGACCCTTTGGTTTGCAGGCCAGAGCTTATTCCACTGAGCCACACCAGCCAGGGCTACATATATTTTTTAAATTAAATATATTGGGGTGACTAATGTTGGTTAAGAAAATTGTTTCAGGTGTATAATTCTATAATACATCATCTGTATATTGTAGTGTTCACCACCCCAAGTTTTCTTCCATCACCATTTAACCCCCCTATACCCTCTTCTACCTCCCCCTACCCACCTTTGCCTCTGGTAATCCTTATACTGTGTGTCTGAGATGGTTTTTTGTTGATCCCTTTACCCATTTCACCCAGCTCTGTAATACCTGCCCCTCTGACAGCTGTCACTCTGTTTTCTCTCTGAGTCTGTTTCTATTTTATCCTGCTCATTAGATTCCACATACAAGGGAAATCATATGGTCTATACTTGTCATTCTCTGACTTATTTCACTTAGCATAACACTCTCCATGCTGTTGGTAAGAATCCTCCTTTTTTACAGCCAAGTAGTATTTCATAGGTCTTTTGAAAACATTTTCATCCTTTGTGTTGTTTCTTTAGGGATCAATTGTTTATGTGAGTTCCTTCTAGTTTCCAAAGTGATTTTTATTCCTTTTAATTTCTAACACTTCCATGAATTGTCACTTTTCAGATCTTTATCTACTTATCTGCTTCCTAATTCTGATTTATTAACAGTTTTATAGCTTTCATTATTGAAATGTGTAAGGATTCACTGTTCTATATTCTAATTTTGTATTATAGTTCACAATTCTTTTCTGTTGCTATGTGAAATCCATTTTCCTTTCAGGAGGGAAAGGAACTGGCTAACTTTTCTAGCCTCAAGGCTCGTGAAATCCTTTTTGTTTTTAAAAACAAAAGATTAAAAAATATTTTACTTATTTTAGAGATGGGAGAGGGAAACATCAACTGCCTCTTGTACAACCACATCCTATTACTTTTGCTGAGATCTTTTGCTTCTCTTCCCTCACTTCAATCTGCAGTCTTTCCTTTGCCCCTGTTCACAATTTGGTCTCTATAGTCAGCAACTACTCCTTAAATGGATTTTGTTTTGGCATGAAGCTTAGGCCTGCTGGTCTCAAGAGTTTGTAAGGACCTAGCCTACTCAACCACCTTCAGAATTTAGCAGTCCCCTTAAATTTACTTGCAAATTGGCATCTTCAGGGGCCTTTCTTGTTTTGGCTCTTTTCAAACTGCTCTGCATGCTTCCCAGGAGGAACCTATTGGTTTTGGAGATCTATTCTGAAGGCCATCAGGCATCTCGTTGCTTTCCCTCCATGACCTATACAGATAACCAATGTCATTCAGGTCTTGTACCTGCTTTTGAGTTTGTCACTACCTAATCTTATTTTGGGACCACTGGTTACTTTGTCACCAAAATTTGTTGTAAATGCTGAGCCTGGGGTTTAGTGTTTGAAAAACTACACTTTTACTTCTGCCATATTGATTCTTTAATGCACTAATGGTAGTGCATCTAATGGTAGTTAATCTCATAATTAGGAAGATCTGTGGTTAAGTCTGTATAAAAGGTAGGAGAGCAGAGTGACTGAGAGAATGGGCTTTGGGATTACTGCCTGCATATACAGATCCTATCTTCACCATTACAAATTGTGATCTGTAATATCTGTCTTTGTTTCCTCTATAAAGTAATAGGTGGTTGTGAGAAGTAAATGAAATACCATTACACACAGAGAAAAGTACTAGCCTACATAGGAGGTAGGGCTGTTTTATTTTTGTTTCCTTTTTCAGGTCTAGGTCTTGCATTACCGGCTTATTGACTATAAAAATTGTTTTTGAAAAAATTTTTTAAAACCTAGCTTCTTGAAATTAACTCTTGCTTCCATGACAAGGTAGAAACTACAACTGCAAATAGCTAGAATGATGAAAATGGAAAATACATGGTAGACAAAGACTTCAGAGAAAAGTTCTGTGTTAAGTATTCATAATGCTACAGAAAATAATGAAAATATATGCAGTAAGCATTCAAAAGTAGAGAGAATTGCTTTTTAAAAAACTTATTAGAGGAAGGAAGAGAGAAACATCAACTTGTTCCACTTATTTATGCATTCATTGGTTGTTTTGTTCACGTCTTGACTGGGGGTGGAACCCTCAACTTAGCATATCAGGACAGCACTCTAACCAATTGAGCTACTTGGCCAGGGAAGGTTAACTGTTTTCTACATGGTTTAAAAAAAAAAAAAAAAAAAGTTGAAGTCAATGAATTTTTTAGAAAGAGTAAAATGACACTGCTAGATGATGGCGAGGATATGGAATAAGACACTCTGCTATTATTGGTGGGAATGAAAAAATGTCTAATTAAAGTGGAAGGTATGTACAGACTCAACTCATCAAGTCCTCTTTTAGTGAAACACCCTAGAGCAGATCTTCTGAGCTAGTGTGCCAGGGATGGGTGGCTGGGTAAGGCCTTAAATGGCCACAGCTCCCAAAGTCTCATCTTTTATCCTAGCCTAGTACAGCATACAAGTATTATCTTCTGTATTATCATCTATCTACATGAAAATAATTAGTAAACAACCTCTTGTAGTATCTGTCTTAGATTTCTATATTAAAAAGCTAAGTTTCATTGGAGTCAGGTTCTCATTTTATTCCTTGCTGGAACTCCAGCACCTTGAATAATGTGTGGTATATAGTGTCTCAGTAGATATTTGTTGAATGTACAAGTGCATACCACATATAAAAATGATCTTTGGAGTATTATAATGAAAGTGGTAAACCATACAATATTATCCATTTAAATAAAGGATGAACTTGTATACTCATAATGGCTTATTCTTCAGTTAAAATAAATGAAAAAATCCATGTAAGTCTTAAAAAACATTTTGAGTGAAAAAAGCAAACTGCAGAAAGATATGTGCAATGTAACTTATGCAGTTTTATGTAAAATTTATAAACAAGGCTGTATGCTAAGTATAAAACTATGCATCCATGGAATGATGAACACCAAATAATTATTGTCACTAGAGAAAAAGGAAATGTTATCAGGAAAAGATTTTTAAGGGAGCTTTAATTTGATCTATAATATTTCAGGAATAAAATCTGGGAGCATGGAAAAATGTTAGGGTTCAATAGGATTAAATGTTACCTGTGTTCTTCATATTTGTATGTTAAAATCAACCATAATTTAAAAAATAAAGTAGAAATGATAAATCTAAGAATGCATGAAAAATCACTAGTCTATGTAATCAAGAAAGCAAATATGTAGAGAAAGATTAATAAAGAGTGTTAGCATATAGAAGAAATTGAGAATACTTTCTACAACTCTAAGCAAATACATTTGAAAGGAAATCCTCCATGAAATGGATGCTCTTTTTAGAAAAATTATAGATTATAAAAACTGATGAAAGAAACAGCAAGAGAAAAGTGCCAGAGAAATATTTCCCCCAAAAGGAAAGAGATACCTGGCACAGCTATATTTACCACTAAATTCTTTCAGATCTTTAAGGAACAGATTTCCTTTGTTAACTTTTACAAAGTATAAAGGTAGATAAAGAGTCCTTTTGGAGTTACCTGAAAAAGTTATACTTTCATAAAGTAGGTTTAGAATTCCTATTGTGTCATCCAGCTATTATTTCACACAAAAAAACAGCAATATTTGGTTTTAATATTTAAATGTTATAATTCACAGTAAAGAGTTACACATGGCTCAAGCAGACACCCAACCTCGTCCTTAAGTGAAAGTGCAAAATTCCACTGAGATTTAATCTTCACAGAGATTAAAATACTATTATCTGACTAACAGATCAGTAAAGATAAAAATACTTGACTCTCACATATTGTTGGTGGGACTGTAAATTGGCACAATCCTGGTAGAAAGCAGCATGCCCATCAAAAATGTACAAATCTTTAGACCTGGTAATTCTAACTTAAAATTTTATCTTACTAATGTGCTATCTGACTTACGTGCAAAGTTATTAAATGCAGCATTATTTATAGTAGCAAAAAAGAATTTAAATGTCTGTTTGGTAGAGACTATTCCCATATATTATGGTACATCCATACAGTTAAATCTTATGCAATTGTACAAAAAAAAAAGAATCAAGAAACTCTTCATGTACTGACATGGGACAATCTCAAAAATACCATGTAAAGTGAAAAAGGCAAGTTGAAGATAAAAATGCTAAGAGACAAAAATCTGAAATAAAAGCTGTTCAATTCCAACAGAAATAAAAAATTCTTTCTGGTAAATTCAAATTAGCAAGTACTATATTTCTTTTATCTGACATACAAACTTTTCCACGATTCCATTGAGTCTTTCAGGCTCCAGCAGTTTATTTACCAATTCCTGCTCAACAGCCATTAGGGCCAAGCCACTAAGCTTCTCTTGTCCCATGGTATGACATAAATATGTTTTAAGACGAGGCAGTATAGAATATGAGTTTTCAACACTTGCTGAGGTAACCGGCCAAGACAAAGCAATATATAATAGCTTTGATATGCAAGGAATATTATTATGAAGACCATGCTGAATAAACAAATGGCCAAGATTGATGAAGCTGATATGATCATTATCTACGACAAAGTTGAGCTTTGCGTATTGCCGATAAAATCTAAGTTCTGGGATGATGTCTGCATCAAATTTATAAAATTCTTGGACATGTCTGGCTGTTGCTTCATTTAATGGTTCATTCCACTTAAGTAACAATTCTGAAATTTGCTTTACTTTGCAATAGTCAAATTCTGAAAAACATAGTTTTAAATTCTGTAATATAGTATCTAATCCTTGGTAATAAATATTAATTTTATATTGTTCTTCTGTTGAGGTGGGAAAAAACACACTGTCTGAATTGCCAAGATCTATTGTTTTCTGAATTTTTCTTCTTTTATGAAAAGAAGGTCTTTCAACTTCAAAACCTTTACAGGTTATTTTTTGACATATTTCTTCTGCTCCATCCCAGATAGTTTTGAAACAGACATCATTTCTTTCAGATGATAAACATTCCAAAATTGCTTCTATTTTTGAAGACAAAGAAAAAATGTTTATGGTTTCACTTTGAAGCTCTTTGGAAATAATTCCTATAACACTTAATACTCGATAAAGAAACTTCAAACAAAAGATAAATTCAAATTTGGAAACCAGTGTCAACAAATCACTCAATTCATCAGCCAAACTTGTGTTGGAAGAATGGCTTGATACAACTTCCAATGTTTCGATAATCTCTGGAAGACCCTCAATCACAGATAATAATGTATGATCATGGACTGTCCAACATGATTGTGATATATGTTTCTTGCAAGGTTTGTTTTGACTTAGTTTATAAATCTTTTGAAAATTTGCAGACATTTCCCCAGACATATGAATAGTGTTGAACAAAGAACCAAGAGTATTTAGAGCACTTCGGAGTTCTTTTACTTCTTTACAAAACCTAATTACTGCTAAATCCAAAAAATGGGCATAACAATGTACATATAAAGCTCTTGGTTCTTCCTTCTTGAATTCCGATGCACTTTCATTGAATATTATTCTCAAATTACTGGCACTATCATAGGCCTGGCCTTGTATTTTATTCAAATCAAGTCCAATTTGCTGCAGGTAAGTTGTGATAGACTTGTGTAAACTGGTACCAGTCCTCTCTTCAACATCTATGAAACCCAAGAATCTCTCCTTAATTAAGATAGCCTTTGGTGTTTTTTGTGGGTATCTTATACAAATTGAAAGCTGTTCTTTAGTGGCACTGTAAGTTGCCTCATCACATATTAATGAAAAAGCTGAGGAGACATTGATCTCATTCACAATATCATGCAACATTTCAGTCTTTATTATTTCAATAATATCATTTTGTATTTGCGTACTATTATAGAAGTCAACTTGTGAACTCATAAGTCTAAATATTTCTTCTCCTTTATCTTTTGCTCTGATTTCTAACAGTTCTAAAAAATGGCCTTTATTCGCAGATGAAATAGACTGGTCATTTCCTCTTAAGGGTAAACATTGCTTTCCAAGAAATAAAATATTTTCAATTATAAGCTTTAGGTACTTTTTATTTCCTTCCATCTGTTTTGAATGAATGGGTGAATTGTCATCAACAGTGTCATTACAAAACTGGTATTCCCTCCAAAACTGCAATGACTTCAAATGCATTTTACTTTTTTCATGCTTTCTGAAATTTTTCAGAGTTTTTTTCCAATTAGAAATTCCTTGGGTTGCAAATGACTGTCCTCCACAGCTATGTTTTTTTTGGCAGAACAACTGGCATGAGTAACAGAATGTCACATCCTTTTTAACACTGGTTTCTATCTTCTGAAAATTTGAACACTGAAATTTTTTAATACTTTTTGATTTACCTTTAGCTTTCTGTACTTTAGATGTAAATTTTGGGTGATATAGTCTATCACGTATTTTCATAGATTTCTTATTGCGTGTAGCATCTTGGTTTGACAGTTGGTCTTTTTGTACTTCTATACTGGAGCCAATTGTATGCTGACTGAGTACTGATGAAGATGGCAAAAGGCTTGGGTGTTCCACACTACTATTAGCAACACCACTACTTGACTCGCTGGGTAAACTCTTAGAAACCTTTAGTAGAAAGTGAGAAAATCATATTTGTTTTAACAGTTTCCAAACAATTAAAATATCAAACGCACCTATTCTAATAACACAATAAAGTCACTTGGTGAGTTATAGTATGAGCACCACTAGGGGGAAACATTAACAATTTATAATTTATCTATTTGCGATCTAGATTCAACATTAACTGCTTAAGGGTCTTTTGGTATGTAATTTTAATAAAAATACTAAAATACTTTTTATTGCTCAGGAGTAGAATTGCTTAATATTGAGAAAAATAAGAACTCAAAGGAAAAAACTATAAATAGCAATACTTCTGTTTAAATATTCTTATTAACAACAATGTCAAACTTGATATTTGGGAAACTGAATATAAATACCAAAAGGTGTTTACTGCTCTATTTTTTTGAGGTCTAGGATCAAAATAGGAATAATGTGTTCAGATACACACGTTTACAAAGGAAAAGCTTAAGAAAGAGCAAAAAAAATCTTACATCTGATAGGACATTTCCTCTTTCTGAAGAAACTGTACCTGTTAAAGCATAAATTCAAGATCTTATAATCTATAAAACAGCATCATAAACTATAATTGCTTCTTTCATATCAGGCAACACAAAGAACATTTAGAATACAGATTGATCAATTATGACAAACAGTATATATGTCAAATGTCACATCAATTTTTACCTTGTAAGACATCAGAGTTCATGATGGGCGGGTCAGCAGGAGTATCTGCCAATGACACTATATTGCTAATAACTGGAGTTGTATCTTTCTTTGGAGAAAACTGCTTCTCTGGAGAAAGGAGCTCCATTGAAGTATCATGCACCATGGAAATGTTTACTAATAAAGATAAAAAGATTTCTTATAAACCAGACAGAATCAATCAGAAAATACTATTTAATAACAAGTGTTTTCAATGAACAATGCAAATTATCTAATAACTTTAGGTATTGCTGGGTACTGGAATGATTTTTTTAGGGCTTAGGTAAAGCCAGGTTCTTGAGGATAACATCAGTAACAAGATTAAACCAGTAATTTACGTTTCCTATCATTTTGTATTTTACCTTTGCATACAATTTCTCAGCCTTTATACTAATTGCCTGAAATTTCAAGCAAATATCTGTGAAATTACCATGAAGAACAGAAGAGACTCCTATAGAATCTCCTAGCAGGCATCACTTCTAATTCTTTCAAGAATCACAAACCTCAACGCAAATGGAACTAGGTTGTTGTCTAAGCTAGTTTCGTAGAGATTTCTGTAATAAGCCAGTTTGCAGATGTATAAGTCTCAAGGGCATCATTCACTGCACTGTGTGTGTAAATAGCATCACTGGTCCTATATGTGGATCTTTGAGAGAATGTATTGTTGTCCCTGGATTATCTGTGCTTTTCTATTAGTGAACTTCAAATTATTTCCAACTGGCTTTACTTTATGTGAAAATTGTAAAGCCTTGTTTTTTAACAAAGCAGGGCTAAGTACCAGATCCTATTCTAATACAACAATCTTTACAAACATTAAACGTCTGGTGGTGAAGTAGCCTTCCTTTTATACAAAAATACTGGACACCATTTTTTTTGCAACAAGTTTTTAATTGTTTTGACTTTTAAATCTAAGTTGGAAATAAATCAAGGTTATGCATTAAAGGAGGCAGTAATATTCTTCAGGAGTTACCAAACCTCTGATTACTAAGCAAGTAATTACCTGTAGAAGATTCCATCTTAGCTTTACTGTAAGCAGAGAAACAATTAACAGAGCAGAAAAGCTCTGTTTTCCCCAAGTCATTGGTGATCTCAATCATTTCATCTGAGGGCTTCAATGATTTGCAAAGACCAGATGTAAGCGTTCTGGCTGGTTTCTGCTAGAGATTAAAATAATATATTACAGGTATATGACAAATTATTAACATACTATCATAAAAATATATCCAATACTATTGCTCTACAACTAATGACAGGGAAGCCACACTTTTACTTTCTTAAAAACCAGAAAAGGTGCCACCATGAGTTACAAAGATTAAAATGCAGGCAACTGACCACTCCATTAGGTAACTATATTATTTGTTGGATATATAATAGCAATTATAACACACATGCAAGCAATGAAGAAAGTGGTCATAAAATACATTCACCATCCCAGACAATCAAAGCCAATTTACAAATAAAGAACATATTTATCACTGTAGGCTGTTCCTCAATGCCTACTTGGACATCAACTCAGGAAAGCTTTCTGTTGGTGCTGAGGAGGAGCTAGAAAAGGGTTTAACATACTTTACAAGATGAGGGAGTCACTTTTTCTAGGCCAGCTTACATGGTAAAAACTGCAGGCACACTGAGAGGAAGCATTCAAGCAGCAAGAGGTACAGACTACAGTGTGTTCAATAAGCAGTAATTGCACAAAAGAAAAGGACAGAAACTGTGAGGTTCATCGCCTAGTCTTTCTAGTGAAACAGGAACCATCATTTCTGGACTTACAAAGTTAACCATGATGGCTTTTGGGGGCATAATGTACAAAGACAAATGAACAGACTTTATACAAATTTTCTTTTTCTATGAAAGAACAGGGTATTAGAAGAAACAAGGAAACAAAAAGCAGAGCATAATTTAAAAATTTTGTATTTTTATCCTTTATTAGTATGAATTTTTACAAAAAGATTTTATTTATTTATTTTTAGAGAGGGAAGAGAGGAAGGAAGAAAGGGAGAGAAAGATCAATGTGTGGCTGCCTCTCACGTGGCCCCCACTGGGGACCTGGCTCACAACCGGCATGTGCCCTGACTGGGAGTCGAACTGGTGACCCTTTGGTTTGCAGCCTGTGCTCAATCCACTGAGCCACACCAGCCAGGGATATTAGTATAAATTTTTATATTTTGAGAAATCACTAACAGTTTACCAATATCTAACATTAACCAACAATAGGGGTATAGTTTAAAATTATGTAGTCACATGGGAAAGCTAATATTTAATATACTCTATAAGAAGATGTAGCCAAGATCATTACATTTCTACCAAACAACTGCTTTTTAAAAAGCCACCTCATTTTTAGTTTCATAGAATTGAACATTGTCTAATTCTTGATCATAGTTCACTAACAATTTGGGTTTTCTCCATTTTCACTATTACACAATATCTTAAATACTGTGCATAGTATTAGGTGGTACTTTTTAAAAAATAACTTTTGAAAATTTTTATTGATTTTAGAGAGAGAAACATCAATTTGTTGTTCCACTTATTGATGCATTCATTAGTTGATTCTTTTATGTGACTTGACCAGGGATCTTATCCACGACCTTGGCATATTGGATGATGCTGTAAGCAAATGAGCTAACATTCCAGAGCCTAGGAGTTGTTTTTTGTTTTTAAAAAATTCTCACTAGAGTACAGTATATGTTTAATGACTTATTTTCAGAGAGAGAAACACCGATTGGATGTCTCCCGCAACATTTTGGTGAACAGGGTGATGCTCCAATGAACTGAGCCCCCTGGCCAGGGCTACCTAAGTGGTGCTTTTTAACATAGCTACCCCAATCAGCCCTGCCCCATTTCACAGGCTGAATAAGCACTCAATACAAGATCTTAAAAACAGGACAAGACCTATTTAATGAATGTGAGGAATAAAGAAGGAAAATCAGGAATGACATTTCTTGCCTTTGGAAGAAGGCTTCCATGCCCTTCATTCTCCCATTTCTGGTCCCAAGACATGATACTCTCTGGTGTGGCCAGTTGCCGTAAAAAATATGTGGTTCACAAATGACTTATGTGAACTGTGTGTGGTTTTTTAAGAATCCCATCTTCAGTTGCTTGTTTTTTAGAAAGAACTTACAGGGATAGAGTTGCATCTCAAAGTATCATCTAAACTAGCAAGATATTGGGACAGTCCCACCTCTTAAAAGGGGCTCAGACCACTGAGTTCATCTCAGTCTTCCAAAGCAGGCCACCTTCTCTGCTCAGGATCATCCACCCAAGGTCGTCCTGTCAACACTAGCAGATTATTTCTCACTGGTTTATTTCCTCTCTATGACTGATTCAGAAAAAACGTGTCATTCTTGATTTACCTTAACCTTACTTAGGTTTAAAGTGATAAATGGAATTAAAAACAAAAACACTTTTGTGGCTCAGTTTCACCAGTAGACTCCTGTTACTTTTGCTACCTTTATTTGTAGCTTATAAATAAGTTTCCATCTGCTTGCCTTTATTCAAGGTAAAATGCTCACCCTGAGATTCTTGAGGAAAATCTCCATATAGCACCTATCATGAATTTACTAGAAGGAACTATCAGGAGTCTTTTATTTCATTTTCATCTTACCAACTAAAACTGTTCCCAATAGTATTAAAATCTATATCCGAACATTTTCCTAAAGTGAAACCATTCACAAATCAACTAATGGAAGGAACTCAATCTTCAATTTTTCATTTGAGTCCTATGCAGTCAATTTCAAATGGAGTGGTCCTCAGTTTAGGTGACATTTCTTTCTTCTTACCTGCTTACATGCCAAAATACTCTTTGAACTATTTAAGTAATGGAACTGTCCCTCCATCTGAAGTATATGGAACAGGTCAGAGCTAGTATAACAGTAAGTCCCACAGTTCTCACAACAGTTCATGATGAGGTTGTTAACGGAGTGAAATTTCGAGAAGCAGGCATTACTGCAAAGAGTCTGTTTCACATTCTGATATTTTATTTCATACTGAATCTAGGATAAAAAAAATAAAAAAGATTCAGTGAAAATTCTGGTATTTAAGCAGATCAGAGTCCCTACAGGTTAACAAAATGCAACTTACGAGAGTAGTCTTCTGACACATGCTGCATTTAGTCGAAACGCTGTCAGTATATAGCATAACAGAGAGTTTTCTTAGACAAGACTGGCTGCAAAAATTTTTGCTAGAGGCAGTATCTTCCAGCTGGACACTGATCACATCCTTTAGGTTTAAAATGTCTCTTAAAAATAAATAACAAGGGCACCATGAAACAGTTTTACCATAATTATAGTTTCTCTTCATAAGCTAAAAATCACCCCCTCCAACAACCCTCTCCCCTATTGTTTCTTTCACCCAAAGAACTGTGAAACAGTAATGACAATATTAGCCTCGAAATTAGAAAGCCTGAATTTGGTATCCAGTTCTTTTACTTATGTCATTTATACTCCCTAAATGTTAATTTACTAGTCTGTGAAGTAGGAATTATAAAACACATCTGATAGTGCAGCTCTAAGGTTAATTACCTAACCTGCATTAGTTGGTGCTAGAGATAATAAAATGATGACAACTCACATATTCATACCTGACCAACTTTGAAATCTACGGGACAGAAGATTTCAAAGTGTGGTCTGCAAATCCCTGGGATCCCCCAGATACTTTCAGGGAATCCACAAGATCAAAACTATTTCACATTAAGGTATTTTTTACTTTTTCCTGTACATTTTACCTCATGATCCAAAAGCAATAGTGGGCCCCTGTGATTCCATGCCTAGGTTTATATCCCCAAGAATTGAAAATAAGTACCTAAAAAAGTATATGTACATGCATGTTTGTAACAGCGCTATTCACTATAGTTAGCCCACATGTTCATCAATAATGAAAAGATGAACAAACTGTAGTGTATTCACACAGTGGAATATTATTTAGCTATAAAAATGAACAAAGTACTGATATACATGCTACAACACAGATGAACCTGAAAAACATGTTAAGGGAAAGAATCCAGGCTCTTAAAAGATCACATGCAGGATTCCAAATATCCAGAACAGATAAACCCATATATAGAATGCAGGTTGGTGGTTGCCAGGGGCTGAGGGGAAAGAAGAGGGAAATGGGGAGAAACTACTTAATGCATAAGGCATTTTACTTTGGTTGACAAACATTTTGTAACTAGAGGTGGTAGTTGTACAACACTGTCATGTACTAAATCCTACCGAAATGGTCTTTTGTCATGTGAATTTCACCTCAGTAAGTTGGGAGGAAATAAAAAAAAAAAAGCAGAGGTGGGTAAAGCTGCCAGAGCCTTAGCACAAATCAAGGCACTGGCACAAATGTGCCAGTACCAGTGTTATAATTGCCAAGCTCTTGCTGTAAAAATTATTTGCTTTATGAAACTTGATCCTTGAATACATCACATCTTTTAAATATTCTGTGTGATGAAATAGGACATAGGGTTATCCCTGTGCACCCAAGGATGATGGCTGTCTCAAGGAAAACCACACATGGTAATGTTAAGAGTTACAACCTAAGATAGCTACTTTTTCCATGAAACCCATTTTTACTTGAAAGAACAATTAGACAAACTATTAAGAAGTTTATACCTGGCAGATATTTTCTCAACAATGAATAAAGTAAAACTGTTACTTCAAAACAACAACAACAAAAAACTGGCAGTATTCACTGCCAATGATAAAATTTGAGCTTTCACTGAAAATAAGAATTTTGGAAAATTATCTGCCACCTCCAGCTTACTTGTTCCCTTATCACTTAAGACTTTCCTGATGAGATTAGTGATTCTAGAACCCCCAGAATATCTTTTAAAAAATGATTTTAAAAAATATTGCATAATGAAATACATCAACATTAGGAAGATCTGCATAATTCAGTGACCCAATATTTTCTGATGATATAGCAAAAATCATTTATGGGTAAAAAAAACAAAGTACAAATACAGGGTCCAGCAGAAATAAGGCCTGTTTGAGTGTGGTTGGTGGGGTAATAATATGAGTGCAATAATTTATAGTTTTAATTTGAACATTTCACCTAAAAATGCCATATGGTGTGATTGAGTGTGATATTGTTGTTACAGAATTACATGCTTATGGTTTTATGATAAAAGATTTTGTAATTGAAGGGTGGTGTTAGTTGTGCCGGACCCTGTAGACCAATAAATTTTATTTTAACAGTACAAAAACTTCATTGCTATGGTTTCAGATTACACATTACAACTAGCACTTGTTTTCTGATGTTGTATCAAAAGAGCATTCACAATTATCTGAAAGCCTAGTAGAGTGGACCTCCCTTTTCCAGTTACAGTTTAAGGTCAGATTCTCTTTTGACTTCAGCCAAAATGGTATTTTACAACACACTGCATACAGAAGTAGATATGAAAACTCAGCCAATTTTGTAAAACTGATAAAAACATGGTCACTGAATTATTCTTAGAATTTCTTTTCTCAATAAATTTTTAAAAATATGGCTAATTTTTCATAAAAATATGTCAATATGCACTGAGTTTATTTTAAAGAAGTTAACTAAACAGTTTTAAAATTTCTAGGTTTTAATTTCTAACACAGTATATACTGGTAGATACAACCTATCTAAAACTAAAACGCTTTGGGTCTTCCTAATTTTCAAGTGTGTAAAGGGATCTAGAGACCAGAAAATCTGGGAACTGCCACTAGAGAAAATACCAACATACCTCGCCAGCTAGAACCCCAGAATATCAGTATTTCAGGACAATAATTTTTCAGATGAAAACGCCCCTAAAACGAACACCATTTTCACACTTCAACACTTACAAAGTTTTAGTGTACTATGCATGATTTTCTACCTTCCTAAACAGATGGTACCAAAAATAACAGGTTCATTTCATTAACACATCATCAATCATTTTAC
Organism: Phyllostomus discolor; assembly: GCF_004126475.2. Classification (NCBI taxonomy): domain Eukaryota; kingdom Metazoa; phylum Chordata; class Mammalia; order Chiroptera; family Phyllostomidae; genus Phyllostomus; species Phyllostomus discolor. The sequence continues at coordinate 22,893,211 of NC_040907.2, read as the reverse complement.
TGGTTTAAAATATAGCTCTAAATGCAGTTGGAGTTGTGCTATCCTTGTACTTCATGACAGAAAATTCTAGGATTCACTGTGTGCCAAGCAGTGTTTAGCTCTTGGGGATATAAAGATTACTATAATCCAGTTCCTAATGTTAAAGAAGTTCATCTTCTAAACTGGATAGTGTAGGGGGTACAAGGGGACTAAATGGTAATAGAAAAAAATTTTTTTTAATTTTAAATAAATAAAGTAATTGTTGCTAGGGGAAAAATAAACTGGGTAGTGTCAATTTTTAGACGAATGCTTTGGAAGTTATGAACACTATGAAAACAGCACAGAACAATTAATCTGGATGGGTGTAGGGAAGTAAAAGAGGAAGGAATGATGTGAGAATAGACAAGAGGTAAAGATATTTGAGGCAGGCTTTTAAGACACAAAATTAACCTGATTGGAAAGGAGGCAGAAGAAACTGCATTGATAGAGGTATGGAACTCTGGAAATGCTTACTGGTTTATGCTGCTATTAGTACACTAGATTGCTGGCTTTGATCTAAAGCCTTATAAATAAAAACTCGAAAAGTAAATTTTGGCCCTGGCCAGTGTGGCTCAGTTGGTTGGAGTATCATCCCATAGACTGAAGGGCTGTGGGCTCGATTCCTGGCCAGGGCACATATACTGACTGCGAGTTCAATGCCTGGCCAGGATGCATACTAGAAGGCAATTGTTTCTCTCTCACACCGATATTTCTCTCTCCTCTCTTTCTCCCTCTCCCCTTACTCCCTCCCCTCCTCTCTCTCTCCCCGAAAGCAATGAAAAACAAAATGTCTTTAGGTGGGGATTAAAAAAAAGTGATTTTTGTTACAAGTGACTAAAATTAGCTTAAACAAACCGAGCATAGGTCCGAACAACTTTCCTACAAATAAATGCTATCAGCATTAGCGCATGGGGTTATTTCAAACTCTATTGATTGCTCTCAAGATCTCTAACTGGTTCCAACTGGGACATGAAAGGGCAGAAATGATACTTCTTACATACACGGCTCTCAAAAAAAACCTTATCTTTCTAACATGATTTAAAATATCATTTTCAAAGCTATTTTTCATCTCGTTCATGAAATGTAAGAATTTTATAAACTCAATGTAGATTTTAAATCATTGCTACAAAACCTCAACAGTAACAATAATTAGCTAAAATCTTGAGAACTATAGTTCTCAAGAGGTTAATGAATATGGAATAAAAAAAAGGTTTTGAAAGTGGCACGGGTTCCCCCGAACAATGGATGGCCTCTCCTAGCCTAGGCACTACTACCACCAATAAAATAGTATTTTATATAAAAAAAAATTTATTCCAAAGAAAGCAAAACTTGTTTCATATTTTTGCTCATACTCAACTCCTCTGCCTTAGAAAACAACTTATACACTAAAATCCTTCTTGCTTCAGCCTTTTCAATTTTTTTGGGAAATCCGCTAAACATGTATAATGGGTAAACTGCAAACATAGCAACATGATACCTTGACTTCTCAGGGCCTCTATTTCCTCAAAATCAAAAGAAAATGTCTGGACTGGTTGATCTCCAAGGTCCCTTCCAGTTTTATGATTCTGCAGAGGAAAGCAGGCTAAAAAGAGTGCCATACAGCCCATAGCAAAAAAGAAAAAAGACAAAGTATAGGATTAAAGGGTTGAAAAAGGACAAGAGAAAGGTAAGTTAAGTTCCAGGGAGTAAGACTTCAAGTAATAGATAAGACCTGAAGCAGTAGCCAAATGAGGAACTGAAGCAACCATTAAAGAGTTTGTGAGTTTGTTAAGATAAAAATAGTGATAGCTAACATTTATGAGTTCTTACAACATGCCAGTACTGTGCTGATCACAAAGTATATTATTTAATATTCATAATTCTTATATACATTTAACAAAACAGATGGGACTATTAACAAAGAAGTTCTTGATACTTTTCAAACTTCAGCATTACAGCAGTCCCCCCTCCCTGCTTATGCAAGGTTTCACTTCCCACGGTTTCATTACCCAGGGTCACTGCATCATCACAAGGATGAGTACAGTGCAGTAAGATATTTTGAGACACTTTTCATGAATTCATTATGAAATTACTACTAGTTTCTTTCTCTGTATCTAAAATGACTTACACATGTAAAAAAAAAAAAAAAAAGAAAGAAAGAAAAGAAACAACTAAGACCACAACAATAGCTCACAGAAATCCTGAGAGAATTATATCCATCTATATATACCCATGACTATTCAATTTCTCAAAATAATTAAATAACTTCATTTACCATTGCAAAAGCAACAATTTATACCCTGGAAGATCCAAAATAATTGTTGTATGATTTTTTAAGTAGGTCGCTCCATACACAGTTAAATGATAAAATGGGCATACAATAATCCCACTGCTGGAGAATTTCAAATGAAAAACAAAAAACAAAAAACAGGAAAATAAGCTTTGGAGGTCACACTGTTTACAGAAGAGAAATACAACTTATATTTTAAATTCTGCAAATCTCTCAATGAACAACAAACTATTTCTAAAGAATTAGAGGAACTGAAAGCAGCAGCAACTTCTTTTCCCTGAACCAAGGTGATACTTCTTCAGAGTAAGATGAAAATGTAGAAAACTACAGCCAAGACTCTGATCAAGATATAGGTAGGAAAGTATGGAAGGAGGCATAATTTAGAATTATATACTTTGAGCAGTTTGCACAAGTTCTCTTGGGAAGAGCTGGTGTACTGGCAGATGAAATGTATTCAGTGATGCACAGTGTGGAGCAGAAAAGCTGAGTGGACCCTTTTCTTTGATAAGCAGTCTGCCCCTTCTGGAGAACTTTCTTACAACCAGAACAGGAAACCTGAACAGCTGTGGTTGAAACTGAAGGAAGCATTTTGTTCATGCCAGATGATGCCAGAGAAGGCTGAGTGTCTGTAGTCGACTGTGAAGCTATAAACACAATACAAGAAGGAAAAGAATCAGTATTTACATAAAATTAAGCATGCATTCTTTCATTTTACTTTAGAGGTTACTTCTGGACTTAAAACTCAATACAATGTACTATTGAAAGGCATTCTAAAAAAGTAGAATAATTGTCTATCAATTGGTCAGAATAAACATGATCAACTTAAATAATTCTATTACCACTGTCTGAAAATGTAGTGTTTATTTTCTGTTCATTCTCCTTAGTTTGAGACTGTTGGGCTTGACAATACTCCTAAAAAAAAAAAATGAAAATAATGAATACAATGTGTTTTAAACAACTATTTGATTGAAAATGATAAATTATGCTTAAATCTATTCAGTGAATTGCATAACAATTGAACCATAGTACATAGGTAAGCAGTCCCCTTTTGGTGACATTTGGCTAATAATACCAATCAATTACCTCATTGTTTTCTGCGTATCTAAGTGTGACTTCGGTTACTTGTCTTTATAAAGGCCTTGAACACAAAAATTGTTAGATTGGGCAGAATGAGTTTTACAAGGGAGGATTTTTTTTCACAGCAGCAGGCAATCTATCTAAACTTGATCTATGTTTTTGAATGTATGGATTGAAAATGCAACAGATACTTCCTAGATAGACAACATTCCACACTGTTACAACTCAATGGGAGGTTAGAGCCTTGCTGGATACTGATTTCTTTAGGGTATTTCTAAGCAGAATAGTAGAAATAAATTAAAACTGAATTTATTTTTTGATTCATTAGAAATTTCAGCTAAATTTAATATGCAAATATTCCACAGAAATTTGGCCCTACTTAAAGAATACTCATACCTTGAATCAATTAATCCTTTATAGTTTTAGCATGCAATATCTAAGCTTAAAAATAAAAACATAAAACTAATTTGTATTAAAAAATTATAAAGGAAATAATTCTAAAATTAAAAACTTATTTATTCTACAACTTAATAGAGGCAGTAGCATAAAAACATAATTAGTGCCCTGGCTGGTGTGGCTCAGTGGATTGAGCACCAGCCTGAAACCAAAAAGTTGCTGGTTCAGGGCACATGCCTGGGTTATAGGCCAGGTTCCCAGCTGGGGGCGTGTGAGGGGCAACCAATCGATGTTTCTCTTGCTCTGTCTCCCTCCCTTCCCCTCTCTCTTAAAAATAAATAAAATCTGGCCCTGGCTGGTGTGGCTTAGTGGTTGAGTGCTGGCCTGCGAATCAAGGGGTTGCCAGTTCAATTCCCAGTCTAGGGCACATGCCTGGGTTGCAGGTCAGGTCCCTGGTGGGGGTGCACAGGAGGCAACCACACATTGATGTTTCTCTCCCTCTGTTTCCCCCTCCCTTCCCCTCTCTAAAAAATAAAATCTTTAATAAATAAAATACAATAAAAAACATAATTAGTTATTGGTAGTATTGGAGAAGAGGAAGAAAGAAATGAAGGAAGAAAAACATTGATTTGTTGTTCCACTTATTTATGTATTCACTGGTTGATTCTTGTATAGGTCCTGACTGGGGATCAAACTTATAGCCTTGGTGTAACGGGATGATGTTCTAATGGAGCTACCCAGCCAGGGTCAAGGAGAAATTTTAAAAGCAGCAAGAGAAAAGTAGTTAGTTACCTACAAGGAAGCTCCCATAAGACTATCAGCTGATTTCTCAACAGAAACTTTGTAGGCCAGAAAGGATTGGCAAGAAATATTCAAAGTGATGAAAAGCAAGGACCTAGACACTTAGAATCAAAGCTATCACTTAGAATCAAAAGTCAGATTAAGAGTTTCCCAAATAAGAAAAAGTGAAAGGAGTTTATCACCACCAAACCAGTACTATAAGACATGTTAAAGAGTCTTCTTTAAGAAAAAGACAAAAACCATAAACAATAAAAATGACAATAAATACGTATCTAACAATAATTGAATCTAAAAAACAAAATAAACAAGTAGAACAGAAACAGATTCATAGATACAGAGAACATTTTGACAGTTGCCAGATGGAAGGGGGACTGGGGTGATGGGTGAAAAATGTGAAGGGATTAAGAAGTACAATTGGTAACGAACAAAATAAACTAATGAGCAAAATAGAATAAGAGGCATACAGACCAACAGTTGTGGGGGGGGGGAGCCCAGAGGGGGGTACATAATGAAAGAAGGTGAAGGGATTAGCCAAAGAATATACATACATGACGCACTGACATGGCAACATGGGCCTGAGGGAGTGGGGACTGGGTGGACAAGGGCAAAGGTGGAAAAAAGTGGGAAAACTGTAATAGTGTAAACAAAATATAATTAAAAAGAAGAATAAGAAGTACAATTCAAAGAAGTTGTTCAGAATAGTCATGGGGATGTAAAGTACACCATAGGGGATACAGTCAATAATATTCTAATAACTATGTGTCGTGTCAGAGGGGTGCAAGATTTACCGAGATGATCACTTAGTTATGTAATGTCTAATCACTGGGCTATATACCTGAAAGCAATATAATAATACATGTCAACTGTAATTAAAAAATTAAAATGATTAAAAAAATGTTTTAACCTTAGGCCCATGACATCCTAAGCAATCCTTTTATCCATACAAATACCCAATTCCAAACAGCTTACTCTTCTCTCAAATCACATTCTTGCATATACTTGGTTTTGCACTGAACACCACTGTACCTTGTATTATTTGATCAACTGCTTTGGTATTTAAATTTTTAACAGCATTAAAAACTTTCAATCAATAAACCACTATCTAAATACCAGTAATTAAAATTTATAATTCAATGATGCTGTAGAAAAAGGACAAAGTACCTGAACATTGTCAGGTTCTGTCTTAATTTTGTCAGGCGGCAGCAACTGTGGTGCTGCTGCCTTGTCACATTCAACCTCTGTTGGTGATTCTTTCATTTGAGTACTTGATGTAAAGGACTCCTCCAGTTCCAAACTAATGGTTTTCTTCTTGAGGAACAGTTTTCAGATACCTAAAATAAAATATAAATTGAAGACAAGTGCTGATTTTAAAATTAGTTCTTTTAAATACAGTAATTTTCTGTAAGTATAGTAGGCAGTTAGATAGGCATGAGCAGAGCAGGAAGGATGGCCAGGTACAGAGGGTCTTCAGGGGTGGAAAAGGACCCCAGGGTGGCTAGAACTCCTAGCAATGGGCAAAACTACAAGCCCTGCACGAGCACTCCCTTAAACATTAAGCCCAGGAGATGACATCTGGGACTCAGCTGCATTTCAGCTCCAGTCCCAGAAAAGCAGAAAAAGCAGCAAAACCAGGCAGAGTGACACCATGCCTGACATCAGGACCAGCTGCAATGACTACTGACCCACTACCTTAGTGCTGATAAATCAGTGGGCCACGACCCTGAGGAGACAGACATACCAGGAAAGCCGATGGATATTGTATTGAGATCCTCCCAGGAGACCTCAGATAAAGCCTTCAGGACGGAGGACCCAGCAATAGGCTCCACTGAGCACACCAGAGACTTTCTCCACCCACTTCTTTTCCCAGGGGTTGGCAGCTGACTCTCTCTCAAATCAGTAAATATTTTCTTTTTGAAAAAAGGTTTTTTTTGCCTTGGCTGATGTGGCTCAGTGGACTGAGTGCCAGCCTGCAAACCAAAAAGTTGTCAGTTGGGTTCCCAGTCTCAGGGCACATGCCTGGGTTGTGGGGCCAGGTCCCCACTTGGGGGCACTCGAGAGACAACCACACATTGATGTTTCTCTCCCTCTTTTCCTTCTTCCCTTCCCCTCTAAAATTAAAATTTTTTTGAAAATTTAAAAAAAAGAGGAAAGTAATTATGGAAAGTAATTTCACACAGTGATCTGATCATAAATTCCTAACTGGGCGGGTCATAGTGGGTAGTCACACCCCAACCTGTAAGTGTTTATCTTTGTCTTAAGAAAGCCCTGCTCATTGTCTATGTGCATCTAGTTTAACACACATTTGAAATGCTACTATTTACTTACAAATTAATTTTTTTAGAGAGAGGGGAAGGGAGGAAGAAAGTGGGGGAGAGAAAGATTGGCAGGCTGTTGCCTCTTACATCCCCCAAACAGGGGGCCTGGCCCACAACCCAGGGATGTGCCCTGACTGGGAATCAGGCGGTGACCTTTTGGTTTGCGGGTTGACACCTAACCCAAGCTGCACTAGTCAGGGCCGAAATGCCCCCTCTTAGACTCCTCTTCCTAAAATGTAACCACCCTCAAGACAGCTAATAATCTTAACTATCCTTTTATTCAACCCCAGCCTTGCTTTCTCTGACCTTTATGTAATTTCATTCCCTCCTTGATTTCAAATGTATAAAAAGAAACTTCAAAATGGTTACTCTCTAAAGCATTTTTTTTTTTTTGTATCCTCACCCAAGAACACGCTCACTGATTTTAGAGGGAAGAGAAGGGAGAAAGAGAGAGGAGAGAAACATGGTTGCCTCCTTCAGGCACCCTGACTGGGACCAAACCCAGAACCCAGGCATGTGCCCTAACCAGGAATTGAACCTGCAACCTTTCAGTTCACAGACAGTGCTCCAAACAACTGAGCCACATCAGCCAGGGTTCTCCAGAGCACGTGAGATCTTGCGCCTCAGCACGTGCCATTGGTTTGGCTCATATAATCCTTTATAAAAATTCTCTGAAGGTTTGGACACTTCTTGATACCCAGGGCTCTTCTCACTTGCTCTATGGGTACAACCTTGAATTCAACTAACACCTGTAGGCTAGTTTCCCCATACATCCCTGAACTCCAGCCTATATACCTAACCGCCTATTAAATACCTCCATTACATTTTTCACAGGTTCATCAAATTCAAGAAATTAAAAATCATACTTTTATATTATCCCCATTGACCTGCTTCACAGATGGCCCCTTTCTTGGTAAATGTACTATCATATACACCTAATTTCCCAAACCAGAAATCTAGGGGTAAGCCTAAATTCCCAGTCTCCACATTAATCACCAAACTGGATCAAATATACCTTCTAAATATGTCTTAAATCTATTTTCCCATCACACCTCATGCCTGTGAAACAACCCTCCTAGATCAATGAATTCCTATTTGGTAAATAGTTAAAATCCAAACTCACATTCAGGGGTTGAAAATAATTCCATTTTGTAATACTTTAGGAACTTCAAGAGAAACTTTTGATTGCCCAGCCCCACACTTCTGTTTCAAGGACAGAACGGTTCCTTGTATTCTTTTTTCTTAATTGAGATCTACTTTCCACTTTTCTGGTAGCTGCTAACTTTGTAAATCCTTTAGAACTCTTGCCCTTCCTTCTACCCTTACTTGGCTGCAGAGTACAAGTCTGGATTCCCCTTCCTTGATCACCCCCCCACCAAGACAAACATACTCTTTTCTGAACAGGCTTTACAATTCATGATGATGGAGGGCAGAAGCTAACTAAAATAGATATGGATAGTTCTTACAGGAGTAATTCCAGGTCTGTGGTTTTATTCTGAGTTAGTACAAAAAAAAACCCAAGGAATTTTTCCATTGTCTTTTATTTTTGAGGTTGGGACTCATCCACTTACCCTGTTTCTACTCAAAGCTCCTAGCCCAAGGTAGAAAATTAAAATAAGATCTGACTATGAGGTGCAATAAAAGCTCCTATGGCCACTGCCTAGCCCATTTTGCTTTATATAAAGCAAAATAGCTTGGAAATTAATTACTAGGTTGTCATTAAGTAGATTCTATTCACCTAAAAGTAAATATGCTATGCAAGTCTAAGCATCAATTAAAAAGAAAGTATCAATTAGTTTTGGCAACTTGGAATCACTTCAAATATGGCAGTCATCTCACAAACAGATAAATAATGGAGAGTACCCAAAAATGTAATTAATGAATATAAAATATATTCCCGAGGCACGGTAAAGTGTTACAAAACATTTCTTTAGCTATTAGAAAAACAAAGCAAAAAACATGTATGAAAAACAAATCCATGACTTCATGTTCCAGATGCACTTTAAAGTCCTAGAGATCTTTAAACAAAAGAGGGATAAGTCTGTCTGTCTGTCTCTCTCTCTCTCTCACACACACACACACACACACACACACAGAGGATATGTCATGGAGAAGAAAACAAAATTCACATTAATTTTTAAAGTTAAACATGAGGCCTCAAAGAAATTACAAGCTATTAGGAGTTACTTCCAGACACAAACAGACGTCCAGAGGGAATGTACACACTCCTGGAAAATTAGCACAGTATTGTTTATGTTAACCTGATGCTTCAAACCACTTTACCTTAATCTTTTAATTCCTCCCCACTACACTTGTGCTCACACTGTTCTCCAACCTACAAGTCACTTTTGCCTATTCAAATTCTACTCAGTGGTTAAACCAACTCAGCTCCAGATTTTATCAGATTGATAAAACTGATAAATTTAGGCTTAACAGAGTAGCCTGGCATGCTAAACCTTCTCACTAAAAATAGTTATGTAATAGGCTTTACCCTTGAGGACACTTTTCAGGACAGAGTAGAGGAAAAAGCCCAAACTGAAAACAACAGTATAATGAGCTAAGGAGACAGGAGTTCTGGGTTGCCAAAGCAGTTGGAACTCCAGAGGCACAATCTGGGAGGTGAGGGAACCAGAGGAAGCCTACAAGTTTGCATACAAATATCCTCCTCCTCCACTAATTAGCTGACTCCTAAACTGCATTCCTACTAATCCCAAAGACCTAGCAGAAAATAGCAGCTGGGAGGCTAAAGAGCTGAGAAGAGATTATAGTAGCTTTGCAGAGCTAAAAACAGTTGAATTAAGCCTAGTAAAGGAACCTTGGTAGAGACCTGGCCTTTCAGTTGAGACACCAGGGGGCCATACCCTAAGGAATGCCTTTTCCCCCAATAACAAATAGAATTAAAACAAAACAAAACAAAAAAAGCTACTAGAATTTAGCAGGATCATGTTAATACAAGGTCAATGTTTAAAAATTTTATTTCTCTTCACCATTGTACTAGAGGTTCTATACAGGTCAATAATGCAAGGAAAAAAATTAAAAGATATAAATCTTGAAAAGGAATAAATAGCCTTGGCTGGTGTGGCTCAGTGGATTGAATGCCAGCCTGCAAACCAAAGGATCTCTGGTTTGATTCCCAGTCAGGGCACATGCCTGGGTTGTGGGTTGGATCCCCAGCTGGGGGAGTGTGAGAGGCAACCACACACTGATGTTTCTGTCCCTCTTTCTCCCTCGCTTCCCCCTCTCTAAAAATAAATAAAATCTTTTAAAAAATAACTATTTTCTATAGCACCATAAAATAATACAGGAATAAATCTAATGAAATGCAGTAATAAACCAAATTAAATATGTCAAGACCTCTACACTGAAATCAAAATAATGCTGAAATTAAGGAAGATCTAAATGACTGGAGAGTGACAGCATGCTCATTGACTGACTTAATCTTATTAGTCAGTTTTCCCTAAATTGAACTATACATCCAAATACTAGCAGGAGTTTTTGTGGAACTTTCAAGATTCTAATGTGTACAGAATGTATACAGAACTTGGAGTTGCCAAGACAACCTCAAAAAAGAAAAAAGTTGAGTACTTACTATAAAGCTACAATAATGAAGGTGGTGTCCTCTATGGATACAAGCAAAAATAAAATGACTGAGACTAAATGGTCTTCAGATTATACTAAAACGTCCATGCTTAGTTTTGTAGGCAACAAGAGTCGCTATGAAGTGCCTTGGTACTGGGGTTAGGATGTCTCTACACTCATAATGCCCTGGCTAGCACAGTATAAAAATTGCAATAGTGTAAATGCTATGCATATAAATCAGAAACGAGGAAAGAGAAGATGCTCAAAGTCTTCTAGAAGGTGAATTTCAGCTAGGTTTTAAAGCAGGTTTCTGCGAAGCAATAATGGGGGTTATTCCAGGTTTAGGGGCAGCATGTGCAAAAGCACAAGTATATGGGAACTATAAGGAGTGGAGTTACTGTTGGAGATAAAATGCAAAAGTGGTAGTGGAAGGAAATGAAGTTGGAGAAGCAGACAGGGTTTGTATCAGGAAGGACTCTGGACAACAAAAACTTTAAAATTAATCTCGCAAATAGCTTTTAAGGTTCAGCAAATATTTCATTTATAATTCATTTTTAAATAAAAATTACTTTAACAAAACTAATAAAATCATGATATACTTAATATGTTATATACCAAATGTTAAGTATTTTTGAAGATATCCAAAGAAATAATTTGCATTAGATTAACAGACCTTCGGGAAATAGCTTTTCCTGCCATATTGGGTAAATATAGTTCAATTTCCTGTAGCTATGTCATTTGATGAGGAAGGCTACAGCTTTGCACCTATCCCTTTGCACACACAGAGAAAACCCTAGAAGCAAATTCACTATTGAGCAAGAACATCTACTCCTTTAATGCTCTTGCCTCAACCTAGGAGTTAAGTGGGCAAAGTGTTGTAATTTAATTCTTGTTACCAATTTTAAGGGCTTCTTGTCTTATAAATTTGTGATGAGGAATACAAGTAATTGTCAGATGTTATTGGTGATCCACCTCTTAAGAGCAAATTTTCCACTTATCTACTTTCCAGCTTTTAATTGAAAAGTATGCCACTACTGACTCCTGGGAAAGCTGAAAAAGTTTTCGTTTGCAAACACTGGTCCACTCCAAACCAAGATACTCTCAATCCTGTACACTAAAGCAAGATAATGAAATAAAGTGATAAAGATTGCACCTATATCTAGTTCCATTTCAAGTCCGAATTCATCAAGAGTCAAACTTTCAAGTAATTACTTGTTTTTTTTAGTTGAGGTCCCATGTATAATTTAATTGGCAAAAGGAGTCCCAGGTTTTGAAGATTGAATAAAATCATTACTTAATGAAGCCACAAGTGTTACCACATTAACATTTAAGAAACGGGAACCGCGGACACTCAAGACTGAAAGCCCAGTTAGGACGCACAAGCCCCAGGAGGCGAGAAACGCTGGGAGTAGGGGGCAAGGAGGCCCCGACTCGATTAGGATAAAGGCGACCACAAACACAAGCCGTGCCCCGACCTCCGAATTTCCGACCTCCCTAACGGCTGTACCCGCACGCGCGGCAGCGCCTCTAGAAACCCTGCCCTACGTGCTGCCCTCCCCTCCCTTCCACAGGCGGAACTCTCCGCCCATCCCTGGGACAGAAATAAAGACCGAAACCAGAGCCAGGACTGAGGCTTACTAACTACACTCCGGCATGCTTACCACGCGAGGTTTCTCACAGGAACTTCGACGGGACGGGAAGGCCGCGCAGGCCCAGCCCCTTTCCCGCAGTGCTCTGCGGCCGAGCATGCGCAGCGCAGCCGGCCGCGGGGGCTCCTATCCCTACGTTAGGAAGGGCGACGTTGGGAAAGGAACTGAGGCGGGTGAGGGGCGGGGAGTTAGGGCCTGGGGGGGTTGGGGATCTTAACCGTTGAAGCCTTACTTAGGTGGCAACCAAATTTGGGCGTTGATTCAGTCCCCAGGCTGGGCAGTTAGATTTCCTGGGTTCGAGAGTGGGCTCTGTTGGCAACTTCTGTAAATCCCCATCTCTTCTTCCCTGAAACTGGGATAATTCCAGTGCCTGCTCATAGGCTCGGGAAGTGAAGTGTCAGGTACACAATAAAGCCCCAGTAAAAGGAATTATTCGCAGAGATAGGGGGTTCAGGCTTCTTCCATTTTGGGGAGCTCTTAGTATTTTAAATTAAAATAATCCCAAACTGTGTGGTAAAAATTATTGTAGATTTTAAATGATATTTAAGTGTAGGGTCAAATAAATGTACTGTTGAGCCATAATAGACTGTAAGGTGTACCAAGTTGAATGATGAACTGATTGCAATCCTGTCTTTGACCATACTACTAGAAATACTATGGAAAGTCTAAATATGAGGCCCATGTCAACGCCATGTCCACGCCAAAAGACCTCCTGATCCTTACTGCTATGGTCCCTAAATAGCCTCTGCAGTTAATTGACCATTTCAGACGCTTTGGTGATGTTGAATATACTTAGTCCTCAGTTATCACCGATAGGTTGTGCAACGTTCCACGAAGTGAAGTAGGATGAAGTCAACTTTACCTTAGGTTAATTGATACAAACAAGTGTTAGGTTGCTAAGGCATGTCATCAACTTTATAATGAAACATTATTTAAGGACCTGTTGTACTGGACTGGAAACCGAAGCTAACTTCTCCAACAGTTATCCTTGCCTTCATAATATGGTACACAGACATTAGGTATACCATTTTATTATCTGTTCTCTATTCCCTTTGTTCCCTTTTCATGTCTTCTTTTGGCTAATTTGAACACATTTTAGTATTCCATTTTAATTTATCTATTGCATTTCTGACCATATCTCTTTGTATATTATTTTTAGTGGTTGCTCTAGGGATCACGATAAATATAAGTAACTTTTCATAGTCCACCTAGAATCGATATTTGACCATTTCAAGTCAAATTTTTATTCCCATGTAAGTGCATATATCTTCTCCCTACGTTTTTAATTTTTATTTTATTTATTTATTTTTATTTAATTGTTCAAATACAGTTCTCTGTCTTTTACTCCCATCCCAGCCCACCCCCCTCTTCTCCCTATGTTTTATGTTATACTTGTCATATGTATTCAAGTTGTAAACCCCATCAAACAGTGTTACAATTTTTGTTGTCAACTATTAAATATTTTAAAAAGAACTCAAGAGGAGAAGAATAGTCTATATGTTTACCCAGATATGTTTACCATTTCCATCCTTGAAACTCCAGGTTTCCTTCAGATATCATTTGCCATCTATCTGATGAACTTCCTTTAGCAATTCTTTTAGAGCAAGTCTGTTGGCAAGAAATTATTTTCATTTTCCTCCTCTAACAATGTTTTTATTTTACTTCCATTCCTGAAGGATATTTTCACTGGATATAGAAGTCTATTTCCTGGTGATTTGGGGGTGGGGGGAAATCTTGACAAGGTGCTAACTCCATCAAATGACCATCACTGATCATTGACCTAATCACAATACCTGGGAGATGGAGTACTCAGATTCTGTTTGTATACGACAGTTTTGACACCTCCCCTCCTTGATCCAGCCATTTGTGATGTCCAACTTTTGAACTTCCAAATTATGTGAGCCAATAGATTCTCTAGTTTTTAGCCTACTTTGACTTTGTTTTCTGTCATTTTCAGCCAATAGTCCTGTCTAGCAAAGGTAGTGCCTCACAAAAAGATACATTTTCATTTATAGGTTAATAAAATTTGTCTCACTAATCAAGATAAAGCAGGTCAGCCTATGAAATGTGCAGGCTCCTGCTTCTAATAAATGAGTGGTCTTACAAGTAAAAAATATCAATGAGAGACAGACCCTAGCTTTTGTGTAACAACTTTAGGAGAACCAGAGTGGTGGGTCCACCTGATTGCTTCTGATAACAGGACTGGGGGTGGGGTGGGGCAGGGAACACCATAAAAAAAGATTAAATCCTGGTCCCAGTTATCTAGTTTTGGGTATATTAATTTTTATGGTTTGCTATGTACTTTTCCCACCTTGCATCCTTGAATCAGGGCTTTGGGTAGGAACAAAATCTTGGAAGTCAAGAGCTGGTCTAATGTTCTGTAAAAATCAATCTGATTGAAAAAATTATGCAAATATTCAAGGAGAGAGTGTATATTCGTGGGTGTATGTGCGGTTTGAGGAGACAGGGAGGTACCTTAGAGAAGACCAAGGAAGAAAAGATTTCAGAAACTTAGGAAGATGTAGACGATCTATTTACAGTTGTGTGACTTGCAGGGACCTGCACCGTATGTTCTTCGGCAGCACTGGTAGGAAAAAGCTTGATCCTGAGCATAAGAAGTTGTGTCCTTGATTTCTGAGCTTCCAGGCACTTGCCCGCCCTCTCGCCACATCCCGGGTGCCTGCCCCTCCCGCCTTGCGCCTCTCCTCTCCAGGCTGAAGAGCAAGAAGCCGGGACCCTGTTCTGACGCAAGCTGACAGCTCTCCACTACCTGCCGCTTTCAACTGCAAAGTATTCACAGATGTTAACTGTCCTTTCAGGATCCAAGATGGACAAGACGCAATTGACTGGCTTCTTGGTTTAGCTGTTAGACTTGAATATGGAGATAACGCTGAAAAAATACAAGGACTCATACTATGATAATAAAAAATGCTGACAATGCAGCTGAAAATGCAGAGCCGCTGATCAATTTGGATGTAAATCCTGATTTTTAAGGCTGGTGTAATGGCTTTGGCTAACCTTCAGATACAGCATCATGATGATTACCTGGTAACGTGCATTTGGTCTAGGAATGCCTGACACAGGATGCAATTGTAAAGCAAATCAAACAAAAGAGGGACTGCCTGTTACTTTAGACAAGCATATTCTTGATTTTGACACAGGAGATGCAGTTCTTAATTGAAGCTGCTCAAATTCTGCAATAGCTACATATAGTAGAGCTCAGGGAGCTACAGACAAAAATTAATGAAGCCATAGTAGCTGTTCAGCCAATTACTGCCAATCCAAAGACAGACCACAAACTGGGGAAAGTTGGAAGATGAACATTTTAGAATTTCAGCCTCTCACCTACTTAAACCATGTATGCTTTGATGTGTGTTTTGCAATCACACATCACATTTTCAAGGGAAGAATCCCAGAAAATTGACCATGTTGTAGAGATCTGCCATCATTGCTTTTTCTTTAATAAAGTTCGGGAAAGTGAAAAAATAAAAATAAAAATAAAAAAGAAGTTGTATCCTTTCCCTGGCCAGGTTCGATCCCCAGGTCAGGCAGGGCACATACAAGAATCAACCAATGAATGCATAAATAACTGGAACAACAAACGGATGTTTGTCTCTCTCTTTAAAAATAAATTTTAAAAAATTCAAAACAAAAAAAGAAGTTGTATCCTTGCTGAAGATGCTCATGCCCCAAGGTCCCAGTGATAACATGCAGACTGGGCAATGGCCATCTCTGAGGTAACCAGATGACTATTGAGCCAATAGCTGCAGAGCCTCCATGATGCATTGGTGGCAGGTGAGACCCACCCTGGGCCCCATACCTACCTCTGGTGTCAATCTTCTTGGGAATGCTAACAGTGGCAGATTAAATTTTCTGCCAATGTAGAAGCATGAGGTCTCAGATTTGGATGTAAATTGGCCATGAAAAAGTTTCCTCCATACCTGAATAAGCCCTAAAATTTATACCTGTTAATTTATTTTAGGTTTTAGAAGTCTACTTGAGAATTAATGTAGGGCAAAACTGTTGAAACAGGGTACAGAGCATGTTCTCTCACAGCTCATGGTCGGAGAGAAGGGGAGAAGCAGATGATACTTTTCATAACAATGGCCTGTAGATAGCGGCATCTTCCCTGAAGGGAAACTGTGCTACCGCCCTGGGACAAAAGGTGCAAAAGGTGCAAAAGGCATGCACTTGACTTTAAGGGTGTATCCTGACTTGTCAGGTAGCCAGGGAAGGTGGAGGCCCCTGGATCACTCAGTCATGTTTGCCCTGAGTGGGGATGGCAGCCAAATCACTATATGCACAATACAGGAGAATTGGCAAATATAGCTCATTGTGAGAGGAGTTGGTGATGAGGTCATGCAAGAAGCTTTGAGTATTTAAGACTAAGTATTTAAAACTAAGGGTGGGCAGCCATGCGGTTTGAAAGGGTGTAAAAGGGCCACCTGCAGCCCACCATGAGGTCTGATCCACAAGGAGGTGCCATGTGGTTTTGGATTAAGAGCAGGAGAAAGAAAGAGAACCGCTGAGAACCCTGCCTGGGGAACAGGGCAATATGGATGATGGTTCTGGGAATTGCAGGACTTGCCCAGCCAAGCATGGACTAATGGAAGATGCCTGGGATACTGAACTATGACTGGGAGTGCTGAACTACAGACTTCTGTTTTCCTAAAAGATGGTGCCACTGACTGGCATATTCTGAAACTGGCCTGATTTGGCAAAGGGAGGCAGGACTGTGTGTGTGTGTGTGTGAGTGCATGTGTGTGTTTTAAAGGGAATGGGACTTAATGGCAGAATTCTGCCATTATTCTAAATCTGGATAACTTTTAAATAAACAATTCCTTGCCCTAGCTGGTGTGGCTCAGTGGATTGAGCGCGGGCCTGCGAATCAAAGGGCTGTCAGTTCCATCCCTAGTCAGGGCACATGCCTGGGTTGCAGGCCAGGTCCCCAGTTGGGGGCGCACAAGAGGCAACCACACATTGATGTTTCTCTCTCTCTTTCTCTCTCCCTTCCCCTCTCCCTAAAATAAGTAAATAAAAATCTTAAAAAAATATTCCTTTCCTCTTCACCAAACTCTGGCATTGGGAGTCATGCTTCTTGGTGGTGTACAATCAGACCTCACAGCTGTTCCAGAACAGCATAGGCTGGGGGTTCTCCATTACCATTAGGTATCTTTTAGTATTGGGTTGGCCAAAAAGCCTGTATGGGTTTTTCCATAAAATAAGACATATCTTTCATTTTCACCAATAACTTTATTGATTTGGATATTCTGAGTATGTTACAGGAGAAACTCAGTTCTTCTTGCCTGGCTGAGGCAGTAAAGAATTACAGGTCAGCAAGTCTAGTAGCATGTAAGCAAGGTTTGTTGGTGATACATTCTCTTGGAAGAGCGCTAGCCTTGCTGAGGTCAGAGTTAAAAGGCATAGCTTCGGGGCAGGTCAAGGTAAGGGCAGCAAAAGGCAAGAGTGGCAAGGGTATCAGGTCCTTTGTCTTGAGGACTTACATAGTTGGTGGGATGGGGGTGAAGAAATTATTTATTGACTGACGAGTAAAGGTGGTGCCAGCTTCCCTGGGGGAATGCGACTACCCAAACATAGGTATGTGTGGGGGTCTGTTAGCCTGAATTCTTATCTTGCTCCAGACTAGGTTTGAATATCTTGTTGTAAAACAGATACATGACAAGAAGAAGTTGATTAAAGTTGAGGCAATTACCTAAAGTTATTTATGGGCTCTTTCTGTAAGCACTAGGGACTCCTTGGTAAAACAGTTAGTGACCAGAGGTAGGCAATTGACCAAAGGTGTTTTATGGGCTTTTCCTCTGGGCACCGTGGACCCTCTCCTTTTCCCTCTCCTAGACCTAGGGATGAATACATAGTTTCAAAGGCTTTCTTTCCCAGATAGTGGAAACAATACATAGAATTTCAAGGTGTTAACATGGTGTTTCTTGTGATGTTGCAACACCTGGCAATACTACTAGGCCAGGCTCAGGACTGCTGAGTTAGTGGGTGAGACTTGTCTCCTTCCACTTCCCTACCTTGATTTACTATCTACCCTACCTAACAAGTATGTCAGCTATCTTCCGCATGGTATAATGTTTATTGTTCTCAAATGATGTCTCCATTTGATTGGTACCAACTTCAACTGGCCTACCCAACTGTGGAACATTGTCTGGCAAGAAATCTCCAGCTCGAATCTTTGCAAACCACTTTTGACATGTTCAATCAGTCATAGCACCTTCTCCATACATTGCAGAAATATTTTTTTGTGTTTCAGTTGCATTTTTACCTTTCTTGAAATAATAAAGCATAATATGCTGAAAATCTTGTGCATTCCATCTTTAGTATTAACATGGCTACACAAAAATTCACCAATTTTAATTTTTTTAAATGCATGCTGATATGATAGCTTTCACAATACAATCTAACAAAATTGGTGCAAATGAAGTTAAAGACAACCAAGTGCTACTAGAGCCATTTTATGGAAAAAACCCAACCAACTTTCTGGCTAACCCAATAGCGGCAAACCTAGAAAAAATATTTTAAGGTCATGACCTTGTTGGGCTGTTTTCTATTTTAACATGTTATGTTACTGAATCATACTTTTCCTAGACTATATGGTTCTACCACTAACATTTTCCCATACATTGACAAATACTATTTTGTTCTGTGAATTACTTGCTTTTCTGAGAGTGAGGGAGGCCCTTAGGACTGACTCAGAGAGGGCTACTGCCCTTATTAGAAATGTCTAGAAATGTCTGGATTTTTAGTTCTTGCATCCAAATCATAAACTATTAAAGCTAAGAAAAGCCCTTAAAGACTTTATTTAACCCATGCAGATTACAGATAGACTGGACACTCGTCATTTTTTGGCAACCAAGTTTCCCCAGTTTCTAAGCGCCCTGATCCCCCTTTGAGGGAAATTCTTCCTTGTGAGGGCATTCCTGTGCCTCCTACTGCCTCCTACTGCCTCCTCTCACCATGGAAGTAAAGAAGGATAGATTCTTCCTGTATTTTCTTTCTCATATGGCCAGTAGGTTAGCATGCAACCTACACTTGGCCATCAGATGACCATTCTCAGAACTTTACATCTTGTTCGAGTGATGTTGTGACAGACAGTCAAATGTTCACTAAAGCCCATTTTCTTATTTTCCAGGGCATATAGATGGACTACATTTTCCTTCTAGTTAGGTGCAGCCATGCGACTTGGGTTCTGGACAATGCACTGTCAATACAAATGAAGCCTAACATCTAGGCCTGATTTGTACAAACCTCTCACGTATGATCTTTTCCCTCTCTTGTCCCACCACTAGCTGAATGGGAGAGGACTCCACGGACATAGAAGAGGACAGAGACACAAGATGTAAGGAGTCTGGGTCCCTGAATCACTGGGTCCTGAAGGAGAGCTGCCCAGGAAGGGCACAAGACCAGGAGCACCCATGATGGACAGAAATAAACTTTCATTGTGTACCTCTGTAATTTGGAAGGTTATTTTGGCACTTAGCTAATGCAGACAGAAAGACAGAATGTTGGCACAGGTTTATTTCAGCCACAGCAGTGATGTGGATCAAGCTATTCTGGCTGACAGATCTTGGGAGGTTTCTGGTTCTGCTCATTATGAAAACCTTTTCTTTTAATTCTCATCATTCTGTAAGTCACCAATATCTTTACCACATATTTTCCCTTTTTTGGCTTAAAATAGCCAGACCTGGTTTCTGTTGCTTATAATCAAGAACCTAGACTCCTTCATCAGTTAAGAAATTGAGGCTTTAAGTGGTAAGTGATTTACTCTAGGGCACAACTCATAAGTGGCAGATAGGATTACAACCTCGACTTGTATGTCCTGATTCTAGCATTCCTTCCACTAAATTATTGGGGGTTGAAAGGGACTCCAATAATTAGCACTCTTCTTCCCCACTAACTTATAAACCAGTTGAGAAATAAGACTCAAGAAATAGTAAATAAGCATATGTCACCTTCATTGGAAAAGGCCAGGTTGGAGGCTATAACCTTCCCTCATGGCAAGGCCTGCTGCTGTGAGACTTAAAGTAGAGAAGAACCAAAACCAAAAAAACAAAACAACCCCCCCCCCCCCATAAAACCTGAACTAATGTTCCCTGGTGACAACTTGCTTCCAAGTAGAAACAAAAGAGAAGGAGGCTTAGACTGCACTTGTTTCTCCTTCCTAACTCTCCATTGGGAGAAGCCACTACCTGGACTGAGAAGAATGAGAGAGTGGACAGAAGTCAGTACTACAATGCTAATGCCAGACCCTTTCCATAAAAAATGGGAAATAGCATGTATGTATTTTATCTATACATACACTTAGTTATTGCATCTGAATCATAAATTATTAAGGCTGGAAAAGCCTTTGGAGATTCTTTCTTGTCTAATCCATACAAATTACAGATATACTGGGCATTTGTCATTTTGACTGCTAGTAATATTTTATTTCTGATAATATATTGTTATGTAAAATACTGAAACAAAGTCCTCTAATAATCTACCAATCAAAGATAAGTTTTGTTAATATAGTGTGTAACTTTCCTTAAGGACAAGGCTGAAGTTGAGAGCTGTGGTATTAAAAAATGAATTTCAGCCTTGGCTGGTGTAGCTCAGTGGACTGAGTGCCAGCCTGCACACTGAAGGGTCGCCGGTTCCATTCCTGGTCAGGGCACATGCCTGGGTTGTGGGCCAGGTCCTCAGTGGGGAGCATGTGAGAGGCAACCACACACTGATGTTTGTCTCCTTCCCTTTCTCTTTCCCTTCCCCTCTGTATAAAAATAAATAAAAATAAAATCTTTAAAAAAATAAAATAAATGAATTTGAAGCACTCAACACTATTTTAGAGCCTGGCACAGTAGAAACTCATTTGCTTCATTCCTTTTTTCCTCCTCAGTGCCCTAGAACCTTGTCTAGTTTGAGAATCGATGACCAGTGTTGAGCTGGGCTGATGTGACCATGGAGTGCTGACAGATGTGTGTGTGTGCTTGGAATGTCAAGGAGCGTTAATTAGAAGCCCAAGTCCATAATAGTGGTCCATGAGGCAAGAGCTGTTCAGCCAGATCAGGCCCATTGCCTTTCCTTTTTTCCTCCACGGCCTTTCCTACTCTGGGCCAGGGGTCTGGACCCCCCGCTAGAGCCAGAGGTTAGGGCTGCCTCCTGGGCTAGCACACTGTCTTGTAAGCTCTATTTGTGAGCTAGGACAAGGATTTCCAGCATCAGGGCCTGTCCCCTCCTCTGGGACTCTCCCACAGGGGAGTCAAGCATAGATCTGGGCCCCATGGGGCAGTTGGCTGACTGCTGGGTTTCTGTGGTGGTACTTTCAGCTCTGCCGGTACCTCTGCCTGACCCTGCCCTGGCCTTAGGGATTTCTAAGCCTATTTTCTCTTCTCTGGACTTCTGGGCTTAGCAGAAGAGAAAAGCCCAGAGCTAAGGACACAGCAAGAGAGCATGTTGGGAGAGGATGCAGCACTGACTACAGAGTTCCCTCTGCTTGACTTTGCCCTCTGATTTAACTCAGGTGTCTTCCTACCTCCATGAATCCTTACCTGAAAGCCACCTCCCTTCTCCAGGCCAAGTTAATCACTCTCTCTTCTATTCTGATTGATAATTTTTCCATGTCTGCCTTCCCTCCAAGTCATGAACTTTAAAAGCCAAAATTTACCTCATCCATCTATGTGTCTCTAGTGCCCAGTACTGGCTCTGGCTAAACAGTATTTGATAACTTTAATACAATGACTGATAAAACCCCAGAGCTGAATTACATAAGTGAGGGTGAAGGCAGAAGAGGGGAAGAAGAGGAATACCTTTCTGTGGCTTGGCTTGTGATCAGAACCTTCCTGAAGGCAGAATTGCCCACTGTGAAAGGAGCTGCCAGTGAACTGCCAATTCCTTGTCTTTTTGTTTTTTTGCATACAAAATTTATTTTTACATATTAGATATGAAGCTGATTAAATAAGCACTTACAAAAATGTATGACCCATTCTCAATTATTTTTCCTTAGATCACATTTGAATTTAACATGTTATAGATGCATTGCATTACTAACCAAATTCTAGAAGGCTGAAAATGTCTTCAGAAAAGATTTTCATTTATTGCTGATAAACATTTGTTAGGAAATGTATCTGCCTTGAAATGAAACAGCATTGCTGAAATAGTCTGATTTTTCTCCAGCCTGTAGTTTTGGAGGTATCTTGTATTTTTAAATTTTTTTTTTATCTATTGATTTTTAGAGAGGGAGAGAGAAACATCAATTTGTTGTTCCACTTATTTATGCATTCATTGGTTCTTTTTTAAATCCTCACCTGAGGATATGTTTATTGATTTTAGAGAGAAAGAAAGGGTGGCAGGGAGAGAGAGAGACAGACAGACAGACAGGCAGACATTGGTAGGCTGCCTATGTACCCTGACCAGAGATAGAACCTGCAACCTAGGTATGTGCCCTGACTGGTGATTGAACTTGCAGCCTTGGCGTATTGGGACGGCATTCTAACCAACTGAGCTACCTGGCCAGGGCAACTCCTTGTCTTGAAAGGTGCATAAAGAGGGACTGGAGACTTCTTCCAGAATGTTGCACCAGGGACTCAAGCACTTCACAAGCCTCAGATCATGTAATCATCAAAGTGCCTTCCAACTCTAAAGTCTAAGATTGTGGGAGGGCATGAGGCTGGTCCCAGAGAGACACAGCATGCAGAAAGCTGCCTATCTGTCTTGTCATGGTCAAGGTTGCCTGAAACTACTGAGGATAATGTCACAGCCTAATTAATATTCAACTCCTTATATCCTTCCTTGTACATGCACACCCATATTCACAGTAATTTAAATCACAGACAACTTACAAAAATGCCTGCCTATATATGCATGTTGCTATGAATGTTTATTTTCATATATTCTTTGCAGATAAACATATTCAAACCTAAATGCATCATTAAATAAAACTCACTGGCCCACATTTATATACACTGCTTCTCCCTAATTAAAACTTCTTCCATTGCCCCCAGGCCCAGGTAAGCTATGGACTTCCTTGCTCTAGGGACTGGCCAGGCAGTCCTGAGAGGTGGAGAGGTAAAGAAGGCCTGGCCTGCTTTTGATGGACAGGTTAATCTACCGATCTGGAAAAATAAAATAATTAAATTCATAACCACTCCCCAAGTCAGGCAGTCCAATAGAGCCAAGGTAGGGAGGGGACTCTGACGCCCAGACCAATAATCTAGAGGTAGGGGTGGTGGTGCTTGGTCAGGGAAGCACAGAGCCCCCTCTAGACCACGGAGGAACACTGATAGGTAGGCAGGCAGGCAGGTAAACAGACAAACAGACAGACATGCCTTTCCAGTACTACAGATGTTCTCTTTCCAAATAAAATTGGAACAGCTTTGGAAAGAAAGCCACCCCCTATCCACTAACACAGGGTGAGAAGAGGATCTGGGGTCCTCCCACCCTCCCCTCTGTTCCCCCATGGAGTGTCTTGGGAGCATATGTGGGTGGTAAACAGGACTCACGAACTGCTTACATCCTTGGCTTTCTCCAGCCATAGGATGAACCTTGGCCTCCTGGAATCCCCACCACTTCCCACTCATGACAGGCTCATTTCCTGGCATGGGGCAGAATGGCAGGAGATGAGCCCTTCAGACATGTTCTCCTGCTTCCCTCAAAAAGCAAAACAGTGAAAAATATTTGGGAGTAGAATTGACAGGACTAAATTGTGATTAAAAATATGGACATGTGGTGATTGCTGTGGGGAGGGGGCATAAGGAGACTAAATGGTAATGGAAAAAAATACAATAAAGGTTTAAAAAATATGTCTTTTTCTTAAACTGGCATTAGAGGAATGAAAAAAGGATACATACAAAGGGCAAAAAGAATGGGAAAGGAAATAATAAAGAATGGAAGGGTTTAGAAGCTTATGGAGGGGTGGTAACTTATATAGGGAGGAAACTATCTTATACATGCAGGGGTGGGCTCTCCCTAGAATGAAGTCCATCCCCTCCACAGGACTCCAAAAGGGCTCAGAGTGCAGAAGCACCAGGCATCTCGGGTGGTGTGTGGTGGCTTAAGAATTGGTACAGACTCTTAACTTAGAACAGTGAGATCTCCCAGAGCTCTCCCCAGCATATACTGCAGCAAGCCACCTACTCACATGTTCCCCTGCTCCTCCCCTTCCTAATATACCTGATGATACAGAGACATAATGACTCCAACGGACATTCCTGTTCAAAAGGAGAAAGAACGGACAGCACTGACCCATAGTAATTCACCACCTGGGCACCTGTTGTCAGATTCTCAAACTCTACAGACAGGGATGTTCTTTGTTTTCTTCTCTGGGAATGATTTCATAATCTCCCCACTCCTTTTTTTGGGGGAGCTTTCACTTCTCCCCTCTGGGCTCATGACTTTGTCTCCCCTGAGAAACTTTTCTTTTCCATAAGAAACGGTTCATATTTGCAATTGAGTAGCTCTTCCAGCTTCTCTCTGGCCATAGAAAGTTGGGAACCCAGAGATCATTTTAATTTCAAGCTGTTACTACTCCTTATGGTTTAAAATTTTGATTTTGCCAAAATATTTCCCTGAAAAGCTTTGTAGGTACTTTATGAATCTTACTGGGATTCACTCCATGCCCCCTCAAATCACACATACTTCTGAGACACAGCTCTCTCCACTGTGGGTGTCAGATTGCTATGGGACAAGTCCCTTATGTTTCTTAGAAGCCCCTTTGTATAGATTAGAAGGTCTATGAGGCATTGTTTAAATCCTAACGTGGTCTTACATCTGCACTCAAGTTGATCTTAACTTCAAGGCCAATGCCCTAGATTTAACCTTTCTTCTGAAGCCATTTCTTTCTTATTAATTTTAGAGAGAGGAGAAGAGAGGGAGAAAGAGAGGGAAAGAAACATTGATGTGAAAGAGAAATATTGTTCAGTTGTCCCTCACATGCACCCTGACCTGTGATACCCAACCAACTGAGCCATATGGATCAGGGTCCATTTCTTATTTTTGGTGATATTTTGCTAGTAGGAGAGATTTTCCTGGACCCTTTATATTTTGTCTACCTTCTTCTTGAAAATGAAACAGTTCCTTCTTTAGCTTATTTCTTTTTTGCAGCACCTTACCATAGGTGTGTAAAATAGATCAATAGGCACTTTGAATATTCTTCCTGGAAACCTCCCAAGCCAGACCCACGAGTTCATCAAGTACATTTTCTCTCTTCCAAGTTCGTATAGGTGGCAGCGCTGGCACACATTTTGCCACCCCACAACACTGGCTGTCCAGCCTCCAACAACAATTCCCCACTGTTCTTCCAGTCTCTACCAACAGTCTCCTTGCTGGCTTTCCAGACTCTGCCTGCTGCCTAGCCTCAAAGGTAATGTCACATTTTTAAAGTTTTAGTTATGGCAGTACTCCACTTCTAGGTATCAATTCTATAACTTATCTATTGCAAAGTAACAAAGCACCCCAAAATTACTGGCTTAAAACAAGAACCATGTGTTAATTTATTAATTTTTCTACAATTTGGGCTTAGTCAGGCAGTTGCGCTGATCTTGCGTGGGCTTGCTCATGAGGCTGCCGTCATCTAACGACCTGGTGGATCTAAGGGTGCTCCACTTGCGTGTATGGGGCCTTGGCTGGTGCTGGCCATGGGGCTGCTCTCTGCCTGTGATTTTACATCACTCAGCCGTTTAACCCATCTAACCATGACATGGTGGTGGGAACGTTTCAAGCAAATAAAAGCAGAACCTGCAAGGACTATTGAAGACCATGATTGGGAATTCAGTGATACCACATCTGCCATATCATATTAGTCAAAATAATTCAAAGGCCAACCCAAAAACAATGAGTGGGAAATAGAATCTCCCTCTTCATGGGTGGTGTTGCAAACAATTTATCATATGTAATCCCCCACAGGTAATTGCAAAAATTCTAAAGCAAATACAGGGGTGGGAAAACAGGTTTACAGTTGTGAGTACCCAAAACAGAGTTTATTCTTATATTATTATTTACTTATTATTGTATTATTATTATTAGTCTACTTTTGCCCACCCCTGTATAAAAATGATTTTATGTTGAAAGCAATATAGCATAAAGAAGACACAGATACCCAACATCACCATTTCAATTTAACCCATGACTAGAGGTTTAAGGTAATGTAATAGATTAAAAAAGTGAAATAAAAGTTACATGCTTGAGAAGAAAGAAAGAAATTTGTCATTATTCTCTATATAGTTGGAAACTTAGAAAATTTTAAAATACAGGATCTGGCACAAATAACTCCCCTTTTAATTACAAAATCTTTTATTACCATAAGCATGTAATTCTGTAATATAACAATATCACACTCAAGCACACGATGTGACATTTTAGGTGAAATGTTCAAGTTAAAACTATAAATCATTATACCCATATTATTACCCAACAAACCAAATTCAAGTGGGCCTTACTTCTGCTGGACCCTGTATATGGATAAAAGTATACATATATATGGATGAACTATTAGTATTAATAAGTGAACTTAGCAAGAGTGCCGGCTTCAAGACCAATATACAAAGGTTAATTGTAATTCTATATTTATACTGAAAATTATTTAAAATATTAAGTCTTACCATGTAAATGACCATAAAATATCAAAGATCTAGAATAAACATAAAAAAGATGTGAGATCCCTACACTTAAAAAACTATAAAAACATTAAGAGGAATTACAGACACCTAAATAAAGGGATATACCATTTCATGGGCTGAAAGATTCAATCATATATAATGCTATCTTAGTTTCCTAGACCTGCTATAACAAAGTGTTACAAACAGAAATTTATTGTCTCACAGTTCTGGAGGCTAGAAGTACAAAATCAAGGTGTCAGTGGAGCCTTGGTCTCTCTGAAACCTGTACGGGAGAATCCTTCCTTGCTTTTTTTAGCTTCTGATGTTTATCACCAATTCTTGGAATTCCTTGGCTTGCAATTTCAACCTCTGACTCAGTTGTCTCCTGGTTTTCTCCCACTAAGTGTTTCTATGTCTTCACTTTTTACAACGGCTAGTCATTTTGGATTAAGGGCCAACCTATATGACCTCACCCTAATTAATTGTATCTGCAACAACACTACTTACAAATAAGGTCACATTCACATTCTGAGAATTAGGACTTCAACATATGTTTTTCATGTGAGGACACAATTCAACACAATGAATAACAAATGCCAATTCTCCAAAACACGTCTACAGCTTTAGTGCATTACTAAACAAAATCCTAGCTGTTTCTAAAGTTTATAAGGAAAATTTTGTTGCATTTGGCAAGCTGACTCTAAAATTTATATGAATATGCAAAGCACCAAGAAAAGTCAAGACAAACTTGAAGCACATATTGGGATTTATTATAAAGCTGGTATAGAAATTAAGACAGTGTGGTATTTCCACAAAGAGGGACAAAAGTATTACACAGTCGTGAAACAAACCCACACCTTTATAGGCAACTTATATATATGCAAAGGTGACAACACAGAGCATTAAGAAAAGGACAGACTTTTCAACAACAGAGTTTAGCCCTAGCTGGAGTGGCTCAGTGGATTGAGTGCGGGCCTGGGAGCCAAATGGCTGCCGGTTTGATTCCCAGTCAGGGCACGTACCTGGGTTGTGGGCCAGGACCCCAGGGGGGAGGTATGTGAGAGGCAAACACACATTGATGTTTCTCTCCCTCCCTTCCCCTCTCTCTGAAAATAAATAAATAAAATCTTTTAAAAAATAGCATTTAATCAGTTTAATTCACATGACAAAAATGAAATTTGACTTACCTCACACCATACACAAAACCCAACTTTAGGTGGATTGTAGATCTAAATAAGACAAATAACAGTTCCAGAAACTGATAAAGACCTTTGGTAGGAAGACATTTCTTAACAGAATACAAGAACCACTGAGCATAAAGGTCTTTTATGTTCATCAAAAGGCACTAATAATACAGTGGAAAGGCTGCCCACTGAATGGGAGAAGATAATTGTAATACATATGTATATTCAACAAAGGACTCATATCCAGAATACATATCTGTAAGAAAATGGTTGATAATCCTATACAAAAATGGGTAAGAGACTTGAACAGGTACTTCCTAAAAGAGGATATCCAGAGACTCAAAAATATGAAAATGGACTCGACTATTTGTAACCTGGGAAACCCAAATTAAGACCACAATGAAATACCACTATACCCACATCAGAATGGTTAAAATTGAAGATATGTACGGTAGTAATTATCTTTAATTTTAGGATATGTGGCAACCGGAACTCTCATATATGGCTGGTGGATGCGAACTGAAACCACTACTCTCTAAAACTGTTTGATATTATTCAGTTAAGTTTTACAAATATAGAACAAGAAACTTCACTGCTAGGAATAAACAGCATATATGCATGTGTGCTACAAAAAACAGGAATACTCACAGCAGCAGTATTCTAAAAATTGGAAACAAGTCGAACATCCATCCATAGCAGCTGGTTAAATTGTAGCATATTTCTAAAATGGAATACTACACAGGAGTCAAAAATGAATCGACAGCCTCACAAATCATAGCTGTATTTCCAAAACAACATTGAATGAAAAAATACCAAATCTTGACTTTAAACAATTTGATTAATCTCTTCACTTACGTCTCCCAGATAAAAATTTGTACCTCTTGGGGCTTTGGTGAGGACTAAGCGGTATGATGCATGTCAAGTGCTTAGCAAGCTTTAGGCTTAATAAATATTAGCTATTATTTATTATTATGTTCTTTCTGGAGATGAGCATTAAAGAATGTTGCAGAGCACTTACTGCACCATCTAATGCCCTTAATATTCTCCCCCAAATCCCTTCCTCTACCTTTTCACAATTGGGTCTTGGTGTCTTTAAGAAGTCAACCATAACTAAGGAAAGAGGAATGCTGGGAAGAACCTCTCAGCTCAGGACTGGAGCATGACGGGAAAGAGGGCGAAGCCTAAGGCAGCGCACGCGCAGTTGTTTGGGTATTGCGTGTGATGGATCACGCGGGAGAATCCCGGTAAGAGGAGATAATTCTCTTTTTAAGAACTGGGAGCGGGTTCTTGGGTCCTGTACTTCTTTTCCAGCGGGTGATGCGCGGCAGTACGGAGGCTAGCAGAAGGTAAGCGCGTCTGGTGCGGGAGGTGCTGTGCGGGGCGGAGTCACACTACGTGACGGGGCGGGAACCGGTTGGGGGCGGTGCTGGACGCACCGAGCGGCTGAGGCGGTGCGGATTTCGCTGCAGGCTGTGACTGGCGTCTGTGGGTTTCCTCTTCTCCAACCGCTGCGAAGTTGCACTGTTTGTACTCGGTGACGCGCGTGGGAATTATTGGTGGGGCCGAGAGTTTCCGAGCGAATGCGACACTCGAAGGAGAGATGATCGCTCATACATTGTTATTATTGTGGCAGGTGGATCGAAGTTCCCATTTCGTATTCCTCTCAGGCTTTTAAACCAATTGCCCATTCCAAGTCTGGCTTGCCTTCCTCAAAACAACTTAGTGGAGCTACCCTTTTGCGTCAGGTTTCCTACGTCCCGTCTAGTGTGTTTACTATTATAGGAAGGAAAGTCTGCTGAATGGCACATAGAATTTCTTGTTTACAGGAAGGCGAAGGTGAATCAGAGCTCAGAGGGTCTCATCCCTGGGCATGGCTCCCATGGAGACCGTGGAAAGTGCAGGTGGTCCCCCTTATGGAAGGAGTACCTGTTGTTCACCTGTGATGGCATCTTAGACTAAGAAATTGGGCTGTTATATGGAGGCGTCCAGTAAAGGCTAAATTAGAGGTGGGGTGCGGAGCGCAATGTGCCCCACTTCGAGAAATAAAAATCTGAGGTGGGTCTCCAAGTACTAATTTTCATGGAGTCAAAAACCATTTCTGAGTCATTTCCCCTAAGGGCTGCTAACTTCCTCCCGTGCCTTGGTCTGCGGGTCTCATTCCCTCTGTGACTTTCAAAATGTGAAAGACCAGAGTGCTTGTCTATAAAGATATTAGGGAAGTGGGAGCTAATGCCAGAAACAGTTTTCTTATGTGAAGGTAGCTGCTAAAGGAGCGGAAGGCAGGAAGAAAGAATAGAGTTAGTCATGGCCCCCCAAAAGCTTTTTTCCCAAATACGCAACCTTAAAGCCTCGTGCTCAACACAAATTTTTTAATATAGATAAACACGAAAAAAGGAAGAATAAACACGAGTACCAATCCTTTATGTTGTGTTTTAGGAGCCCAGCTATCCATTACCAAGAAGAAATCTATTAGTTTAGACTGGGGACTTCCTTTACTAAAAAGTTAGAATGAAAGAACCTTTGGATGGTGAATGTGGCCAAGCAATGGCACCGCAGCAGGGCCTTCTGGAGAAAATTAAAGAAGAACCTGACAATGCTCAAGTAAGAATTTCATTTTACTTAAAATGTTTTATTCCTTCTTTTGTATCAGGTGAACTGAAATGTTTAGTTAGATAATTTCTAGCTTTTAAGTTAAAACAACCCAAACTGATTATTTTTTCTTATTAGATTAGTAAGTTATTTTTCTGCTCTTTGAATGAAAAAAGATCTTGGTAACTATATGATATTTCATTTTGTAAAAAGAAAGTATGTGTTATCATCGTCCCATGCTTGGTACCTTTTTTTTTTAATTCTCTTATATCTGCCCTTTGTTTTCTTAAGTATTGTGTCGGGGGGATCCAGGAAGTGACCAAAGTCACCTTGGTCCCTTCTCTCATAGAGCATACAGGTTAGTAGGGGAGATAGACATTACACAAGTAATTGATCAAATAACAGATAATTATAAAGTATGACAAGTGCTCTGGAAGCACAGTACAAAATGGGGAATCTGACCTAGCTTTGGTTGGGGACAGAGGCTGACTAGGGAAGGCTTCCCCGAGGGGCGGATTTGTGAGCTGAGTTATGAAGAATGACTAGACTAGGCAAAGGCAGGGGAAGTGTTACAGATGGCGGTCTGCGCGTAGGAAAGCCCTGAGTGGAAAGGTGCATGGCTCTTTTGAAGAAATACAAGACCAGTGGGCCTGGAACAGAAAGGTGTGAAGTGAGGATGATGATGGTGATGACGATTACAACAACAGTGCTAATAGATAGCATTAATATATCAATATGTTATACATATTTTAATGACATATTAACTTATTAATACTTATATGTGCTTAGGTTGTATCAGCCACCATTCTCCCAACCATGCCATTCCCATTTTACAGATGAAGAAACCAAAGCACAAAGCAGTCAAGCAGTTTAATTACAGATCACAGGTCATAAATGGCAAAGACTGGATTCAAATTCAGGTAGTCAGACTTCAGAGCATGTGCTATCTTGCTTCTAGAATGAGGCTCTGCAAGTAATTGGAGGCCAGATTACACGGGATCTTACGGATCTTGTTCTGAATTTCAGTCTTTTTTCTGAGAGTGATGGGAAGGCATTGTAGGGTTTTAAGTGGGAGAGTAAGTTAAATATGTTTGGGAGGAGTACTGGGCTACCCTGTAGGGGACCCAGATGAAAATTTATGGAGGTCAATGTGGAGAGACTAGTTAGTTAGTTGTTTCAGCAAGAAAATGACTTATTTTTTCTTTTTGGACCATTGTTTTAGTTTGTACTCTGTAGTTACTAATTTTATTTCATAAACAAGGCCATATTACAAATATAAATAATATAAATAATAATAAATAATAATTTTATTTTTCATTCCATCTCAAAGCCAGTATTTTTCCAAGACAGGAATACAAATTAGATTTTGTCTCACTCTTCAACCTCACACCTTCCTAGAGTGCTGTGCGAGAAGAGGTCTGAGGAGCGTCTGCAGGAATGTGGGGTGGGAATGATGGCATCTATGACACTTATTTTTCCTCCATATGGTAGATTCTTCCTCCTCTTCTGCCACAGTAATCATTTGTCCGGTTTTGTGGATTCTACTTTTAAAATATTTTTGACTTTGTCTCTTTTTCTTCCTATTTCATTTTTTTCATTTGGACTTTTATAACAATTTGCTACTTTATCCTTTTTCATTCAGTCACAGTCCTCATCAAAACCTGTATAGTGATGACATTGTTATCTATAGCTCTGATGACATAGTCCCGTTAAAGTCCTGTCTCCTCATGTATGATAAAGCATAAACTTTTTTCAAAATATTTTATTTATTTATTTGTTTACAGAGGGGAAGGGAGGGAGAAAGAGAGGGAGAGAAACATCAGTGTGTGGTTGCTTCTCGTGCACCCGCTACTGGGGACCTGGCCCGCAACCCAGGCATGTGTCCTGACAGAATTGAACGGGCAACCCTTTGGTTCACAGACCAGCACTCAATCCACTGAACCACACTAGCCAGGCTGATAAAGCATACAGTTTTTTTTTTTTTAAAGATTTTATTCATCCATTTTTTAGGAAGGGAAGGGAGGGGGGAAGAGAGAGAGAGAGAGAGAGAGAGGGAGGGAAACATCAATGTGTGGTTGCTGGGGGCTATGGCCTGCAACCCAGGAATGTACCCTGGCTGGGAATCGAACCTGGGACACTTTAGTTCCCAGCCCGCGCTCAATCCACTGAGCTACGCCAGCCAGGGCAAGCATACAGTTTTTAGTGCGACATCCAAACTATCCATGTTTAGGCCTTTGTTTCCCTCTTCATTATCATCACTCATCCTTCCCACTTTTCTAATCTATGCTCCTTCAGACTATTAGCATTTTACTCTAAAATATATTTTGTTGAGTTTTGTTTCCTTGCCTTTGCACTTGCTGTTTCTTCTGCCTGTGGTATCCTGAACTAGATAGCCTGGCAAAAATTTTCTCCTCTTTTAGGATAGAGTTTCAGTGTCACTCAGAGGTGAAATTAATTATTCTTTTATTCTTTTTTTTTTCTATTGCATAGTGGGTTATATAATACCTATTTTATAGATAAGGAAATTGAAACTAAGAAAGATTAAATAACTTGTTGAACCAAGATCACATCTATTTCTGTCTGCTGTCAGAACCCATAGTATTCTGTTGTGTTACATTTGCTGTGCTGGTCCTTGAGTGTATAGATGTGGAAAAACAATTATGGTCCCTACCCTACCTGTGGTAGACGTGGTCCTTCCAGTCTAGTGTGTGTGTGCAGGGAAAAGGAAGGGTGTTAGATGTTAAACAGATTATCGCCCAAATTGATATGAAATGATATACTATCACAGGTGCTGTGAGTAAAAGGGAAATGTGAGAGACTTCAACAGAGGAACTTAATTTAAATTGGGGGTCAGGGTTTGAATTTATTACAGTAAATATGCTTTGTTGTATTGGTACATCTATGGGGGGATAACATGGGTTTTGGAACAGAGATAGTTGAGTTTGGTAGTAAGTGCATCTGTACACTTACTGTCTTTCTGACCTTGACCAACTTTGGGACCTGCTGTATCAGTCATTTATTTCTGCTTTGTTTAGGTAGATTAAAAAATATAACTACCAGCCCTGGCCAGGTAGCTCAGTTGGTTAGAGTGTCCTACAGTACGCCAGGGTTGCTGATTCCATCCCACGTACAAGAGACAACCATTGGATGCATAGATGCATGGAACAACGAATTGATGTTCTCCCCTCCCTCCTCCCTTCCCTCCCTCTTCCCGTTCCTCTCTCTTCAAAATCAATAAAATAAAAATTTAAAAAATACAACTATGATATATTATCACCATTATTTCAGAAAAGTCATACTTTTAAAAAGCTTTTTATTTTGAAAACTTTTTATTTTGAAATACATAAGGCTATTTTGACATCCCCCCTCCCAAATAATTAGGATGGTTGTTGTGATCTCAGAATAAAGACAGTTTTTTACAAGATAGGTATATGTATTTTAAAAATTTCATTTCATATATTTTATTTTAAAGAATATGTTAAAGGTAAATCTGATTTGGGCTGTGATGAGTTTATGTGTAATGAGCAGATTGCATTGAAACTCTTATGTTTTTCCTGCTGTTAACAGATATGACAGCTGTAAGTCTCTTGGCTAAAATGACTGATTTTACAAACTATAAATTATTCAGATTGAATTTAATTTTATGTTCCCTTATAAACACAGCCTTAAAAAGGGTAGTGTTCAGCATCGAAAAGCTGTGTTTTACTCATATAGGAAGATTACATTTGCCAAGTAGATATAACCATAATAAAAGATTTTCTGATTCTGAAAGATCCTTTTTGTAAAGATTAAATCTAATAACTTGTAAAATTTTGACTTGAGGTAGTTGTGAAGGTGATTACAATTAGAATGTAGAAGAGATGAATGTGACAATTACTTTTTGCCTGAATTTCTAGTTTA
This sequence comes from Phyllostomus discolor, assembly GCF_004126475.2. NCBI lineage: Eukaryota > Metazoa > Chordata > Mammalia > Chiroptera > Phyllostomidae > Phyllostomus > Phyllostomus discolor. Next base: position 22,858,843 of record NC_040907.2, on the reverse strand, counting down.
CTCAGATACTAATACTGTATTCATTTCTCTCTCTTTTTTTTTCCATTCAAGGAGTATGGACATTCCCCAAAGCCAAAAACTCAAGAAAGTGAACTGAAAATTAGTGCTGTGTTCTCAGTCAGTGACAGTCCTCTTGGTAAGAAATAGAACTGCAAAAGTTAATTATGATTAGTATTTGTTACATTCTGACTAGTTGAATTTAGGGAACGTACCTCTTTGTATAAATTTTTTCTTCCTTTAGATAAAGCAGCACTTTTCAGACTGGGTACTAGTCTTGACTAGCATTTTTTTTTAAAGAGTTTATTTATTTATTTTTAGAGAGGGAAGGGAGGGAGATAGAGAGAGAGAAACATCAGTGTGCGGTTGCTGGGGGTTATGGCCTGCAACCCAGGCATGTACCCTGGCTGGGAATCGAACCTGGGACACTTTGGTTCCCAGCCCGCACTCAATCCACTGAGCTACGCCAGCCAGGGCTTGACTAGCATTTTAAAAGTAGAACAAAATAAGGTTATATCAGTGTGATGTGTGTAATAAGGAAACATTATTTCATCAAACTTCTGTTTTAGGTATTAAACTATATTCACACATGCATACACTATGTATGTATATGTGTCCTGGGTTATAATATGAAACGTAGTTTTTACTATGGGTCTTGGTTTAAAAAGTTTGAAATCCCCTGGAGTGCTTATTGCCTCATTCATGTTGGATTTTAAGACTGATGGAATTGTCCTAAAAATAGAGAATGTGTATGTGTTTGTGTTGATACTAAAACTTTTTTTTTTAATAGCCCAACAGTTGACCCCAGGTTTCCAGTTTCCTCTTGCATCACCTGGACCAAGTAGATTGCTTTCTTCAGTTCCAGCCATCGCTGTGCAGATTGTTTGTTTTGGTTGTAAGACAATGCTTTATAAGGGGCAAACTGCGTATCATAAGACAGGATCTACTCAGCTCTTTTGCTCCCTGCAGTGCATCACCAGATATTCTTCACCTGTCGGCCTACCATCATCTGCTCCGAAGAAAACCTGCATAAACTGCTCAAAGTATAAAATTCTTAATTACATCCCCTTTTTACTTTTTTAGTGTGTATATAGTTCATTCAGTTCAAACGTGCTATTGCTACTTTAAATCTCTTTAACACATTTCTATGGGAATAGCTTTTTAGCAAATTGAGAAATTTGCAGATTCTAAAGTTTGTAATATTAAATAAATGACTTGGTGTTAAAAGTATTGCTTAAACCGGTTTTCCTTATCTTTTTCAGTTTAAATTTTAAAGGGGAAAGAAATAACATGATTTGTGGAAATTGTAGGACTACTTATACATGTATTCTTAAAATCTGAGGAAGTAAATACTATCTGCCAATGAAGAAACGGAGGCTTAGAAAAAATAAAGTATCTAGCACAAGTTATACAGCTAATAAGTAATAAAGCCATGGTCTAAAACCAAGCTCTTAACTTTTCTTGCTCTGAATTAGTGACTACTGACAACACACCGTATTCCTAGAATTACATTTCCACAGGAATAGGCAAAACATGCCAAATTCTGCAAAGGTACTAGTGTAGAAAAGGAAGTATAGCATAGACAACAACCATTCAAAATTATTTATCTTTGATGTTACTGAAATATAGAATAAAATAATGCCATTCATAATATATAGTATGTAAAAATTGTTTAATTCTTAGAAGGTAAAAACTAAATGGCTATAAATATAATGTGCGTATTTCTAAAAAATCCTTGTGAGCTTTTGTTGGGAATCGTTGCTTTAAGTAATGCATAGATTCAGAAAGAGAAAGAAATAGCAGCAAAGTCACGTAAAATTCCTTTTCTACGCTAGTACCTTTGCAGAAGTTGGCATGTTTTGCCTATTCCTGTGGAAGTGTAATTCTAGGAATACGGTGTGTTGTCAGTAGTCACTAATTCAGAGCAAGAAAAGTTAAGAGCTTGGTTTTAGATCATGGCTCTATTACTTATTAACTGTATAACCTTGTGCTAGATACTTTATTTTTCTAAGCCTCAGTTTCTTCATTGGCAGATAGTATCTGCTTCCTCAGATTTTAATGAGACAGTGTTAGTACGGGACCTAGCACACAGGAAATGGTTAGTAAGTGGGATCTTAACTATTTTTATTAATAAAGTTAATATTATTATGTATACTTACCATAATGTATAACCCCCTATTTTGTCTTTGGAGATAAAGAAAAGTTTCTTTATCTGCTTGGTGTAATGGCCTTACTTATATAAAAGTAGGTCCTGTAAAAATGGAAATCTCCAACTGAAAATAAAGAGGAATTTTAAAATATTTTACTTAGCTGTTAAAATTTTGTTTTGTTCCAAAATGCCATTTTAAAACCTTAGTTTAACTCTCTTATGTCATTCTCATGAAGCTGACTTCAAAGAGTAAATTTAGCTTTCTGTTTTTAGATATTCTCTTTCAACATGTCAAATATCAAATGAAACCAATTAAAATTTGGAGGACATAACACAGTTTATACATCCAAATGCATATATCTTTCTTAACAATGTCATTTGTGTCAGGGACATTTTACCTGCTGTTATTCAAAAACCTTTTAAATCTCTTGATTGGGCATTACCTTCAGAGCCTATGAAATGTTCCTTTAGACTAAGTTATATGACACATTTGTGTTTTTAGTATCGGTTTGATTTTTTCAAAATTTCCAAAGTTATTTGATGCCTTATTAGCTGACTGTCATAGTTAAACTGAATCATGCTGTTAAACATGCTGTCTAGCTATAAAATTAAGAAGTTTTTAGAACTCTTATAAATTGAAACCAGAAAAAAGTTTGAGCCATGTTGTTGGAAGATGTATGATTTTTCTTAGATAAATATTAAGGCATAACATTCATTTGGATGCATAAGTTTAGAATGCATTTATATTTATGTGCATAGATTTTCATTAAAGACATTCTCATTGGTTTACTTTTACATACATTATGACACTGACAGATTCTCATCAGTAAATAAAATTCTTTATTGCTCTGTTTTAGAGAAAAATCACTTTTCAAAGTTAGTAAATGTATTATAAGCATATCCACTTGGTTTCTAAGATTCACTGTTGCATTTTTAAGGGTAGGTGAGTTTTAGAAAATTAAAGTACGTTATTATTGTTGCTGTTCTTTCATAGTTCACCATGGTGTAGTTCTGTATATTAAAGGTACAGGATGTGAGGCAGAATAGTGAAATGATTAATTCCATAGACTGTAGAATCTGACTACTGGGATTTCTGTACTGACTTCACTGTTTACCAGCTATGTGACTTTGACCTTTCTGATTTGGTTTCCTCATCTATAAAATGGCAATTATAATAATACTTCATAGAGTTCTTCTGACAATTAAAGTGGATAATTTGAGTAAAGGGAACAATGTCTGGCACATAGTAATTAGTACAGATTGTTGTAATATATAATAATATTACCATTAATTTTTTTTTTTTACTTTGTGGCCTTCACCAATATTTCTAATTATTGACTATTTACTTCAGTTTTTATGCTTGTTAGAAGAATGGTAATACTTAGCTTCTGTTTTTACTGTGGGTGCCGATTGCATCGATGAACTCAACTCCAGGTTTCTCACAAAACAACTCAGTTATTTGTGTTCTTTTGTCTTATTCTTGATTCTGTCCTCTGATACCATCCATGCCTTAGTAGTCCTTTTGTCTGTTTCTTTGCTGCCTTCAGTTATAGCTTAATTTTGTATATCATGTTAATATTTTTTATATTACTCTTTGGTGGTTTACTGTTTCCCAAATCCTGCATTTCAACTTATTTTTTTTTTAAATTTATTTCTTGTATCATCCATATTTTTACTCCTGGCAGCCAGTGGCTAGTAGGAGGACAAGTACTTCATGGTCTGGTGTTGGGGGACGGCCGCTCATTCCGTCGGCTTCGTGACTGAAACCTGGTTGGAGCTTTAAGCTTCACTGTTGTTGTCATGGGATTCTAGCTGGATATATTTTTTAAATAATTTTTTTATACATCTATAAACTGGGTATTATAAACTCCATTTTATACATGAGGAAACTGAGATAGTAATTGCCTCTCTCATTGCCACTCAGCTGACAAGTAACAGAACTTAATCATTAAACCCAGGTCTCCAGATGCCCGGTGCGGGGTCATCCATTTTCTGCTACACAATAGCTGTCCTCAGTAAATGTAGTTATTTTAGCTCACAGAGAGGAAGAGATTATAGTTATGAGGAACACATTTCATTTTGCCTTTGTTATTTATTTTTAGAGACATTTTAAATCCAAAGAATGTGATCGCAACCGGATCTGAAAATTCCTCTCCTAGCAAAGATTTCTGCAGCCAGTCATGCCTTTCCTCTTATGAGCTAAAGAAAAAACCTGTCGTCACCATATATACCAATAGCATTTTGACGAAGTGCAGTGTGTGTCAGAAGAATGCTGATGTAAGTCACATTTTACTTTTACTGGGATTCTGCTCAAAGACCAGAGATTTTTAACTGGCTCTGCTTATTTTGTATGTGTATATGTTTTCATTTCCTAGATTCGATTTGAAGTGAAGCATCAAAATGCAGTACATTGTCTTTGTAGTGATGCCTGTTTTTCAAAATTTCATTCTGCCAACAACCTCACCATGAACTGTTGTGAGAATTGTGGGAGCTACTGCTATAGCAGCTCTGGCCCATGCCAGTCCCAGAAGGTTTTTACCTCAACAAGCGTCACAGCATACAAGCAGGTATGAGGGTCAGCCTGTTGCATATGGTCAGGCCCACACCTTCGGAGGTGGTTGTGCAGGGTGTAATGCACAAAGAAAAAGAGTGAGCTCTTCCCTTCAGTTGGCGCTGTACGAGTTGATTGTGGCAGTGAGATGATATATGTGAACGAGGTCATTTTTAGGGTTTCTTTCATGGCTGGGAATTCACACGTGTAATTTCATGATTTGCCGTGTATGAGTCTGAAATCTGTGTGATAGATAATAAAGAAAACCCTCATATTGTCCTGGCTGGCATAGCTCAGTGGATTGAGCGTGGGCTGTGAACCAAAGGGTTACAGGTTCGATTCCCAGTCAGGGCACATGCCTGGGTTGTGGGCCAGGTCCTCAGTGGAGTCTGCGTGAGAGGCAACCACGCAGTGATGTTTCTCTCCCTCTCTGTCTTCCTCCCTTCCCCTCTTTAAATAAATAGCATCTTAAAAAAAATAATGGATTCATTTTATTACTAAATATATCAATTTGTGTCGATTTAATTATTGTTAAATAGTTTGGTATCTTTAAAAAGTATGTATTTAAAAAAGATGTAAGTTATAATTAAAATTTTTTTTAGTTAGCAAGTATTTTGATTTATATTTAATTCCTCTGAGCAGTTGGTGATAGACATTCATCTTTGAAAAGTATTACTTTTCTAAGAGTTATGACTTTTGGCAATCTGGTTCCTACTGTCACAGAATCCATTTTTATATTGTGATCCAAAAATCATTCCTAATTTCCTTATTGACATTGTACTCTATCAACTGTACTCTGTAAATGATGTTGTTCTCTTACCAGGAAAATTATGTAATGAAACCTCACCATTTACTTCCCCATGTAATTTCTTACTGAGAGGCCTTATACTGTGTCATTGACAGTTTTACTGTAGTGGTTGGGAGCCTGGACTTTGGAGTCAGACGAAATAAGTGTAATCTCTTACTTTTCTGTTTATTTGTTAGTCTAATCTAATTAAAGATAATTTAAACTTTTTGTTAATTTTTTAAAGTATCTTTACTGTGTTTAAAGAATTCTATGATACAGTGCATATAAGTTGCTTAACATGGGTCCTGGCTCATGGGAAGCACTCAGTAAATAAGTAATAATATTGGTAATCTATATGAATAGTAGCCATTATTATTATTGTTTCTTAAAACACAAATGAACTTATGAGCAATCTTTATTTTGAAACTCAGCTTGTAAACAAGCAGTTCTGTAAGATGACCTAATATACATTAAACATGATTTCTGTCTCCTCCTCCTAGAGGGTCTTACTAGTTAAGTAACCTGAAAGGTGGTAGACTCTCTCCTAGATGGATGTCCAAGTCTGCACTGAGATGGCCCTTTGGTTCATGGATTACCTGGTCTTCTGTGATTATTTGCAATGAGAAAAGTATGACTATTTAATTCATTACTTTTAATGTGTTTTGTTGTCGCTAGTACATCTGAGTAGTTACTGATTTTCTTCTATTTACATTTTATTATTGTATGAAAAAACCTACTTTACCCACATTCCAACTTTCAGAAAAGTCTATACTTGATGTGGCCTCACTGTCATGCTCAAATATTTCAACCAAAGGCAGTGGTTGTAGGTAGCTATTCTTGTTTCTTTTCTTAAACAATATGTATGTATGTACTGTATGCTTAGGCATGTGAATGTTATTTTATTTTCTTAACAGAATTCAGCCCAAATGCCTCCGTATGCCTTGGGAAAATCATTGAGGCCCTCAGCTGAAATGATTGAGACTACGAATGACTCAGGCAAAACTGAACTTTTCTGCTCTATTAATTGCTTATCTGCTTACAGAGTTAAGACAGTTATTTCTTCAGGTAATGTTTAAATTTGAGACATTTATAGATTTAATAACTGTGGTAGAATGTAATGGGTTTTCTTTCATTTTGTTGTAAAATAATCTATATGGTTAAATAAAGACACAAGATTGTTTTACTTTCAGAGAACTGATTTTAATTGAAAATAGTTTTTCACAGATTTCCTTAGTTGAGATTTTTTTTTTAAGTTTCATATATGAAAAGAAAAAAAACCACATAAGTTTCAAGTTAGTTTTTGTGTAAATGGGACTTAATTGAGGATGTTGTTAACTTTACAAGATATTATAAAGTTCCTTGATTTTTGTTTTGTATATTATTATTTGTGTTTTTATTCTAACACATTTTTGGATTATTTGTCCATCTGTGTAATTTACTCATTGGTTTCTGTTTTTGGTTACCAAGGTGTCCAGGTTTCGTGTCATAGTTGTAAAACCTCAGCAGTCCCTCAGTATCATTTAGCTATGTCCAGTGGAACTATATACAGCTTCTGCAGCTCCAGTTGTGTTGTGGCTTTCCAGGTATGGCCTAAGGTATTTTACTCCTGCAGTTCTCTTAGGCATTGGTCTGTGGCAAAAATGTTCACTACCGAAGGTCCATACTTAAAAAAGATTAAGTTAGAAAAAAATTCTGTTCAACTGTGGAAGCTAGGATATGGTTTGGATACATGGTATGGTGATGTGTTTATATGTGCCTTCCTCTCATCCTGAGCCAGACACATAATGACTCCTGGAACGGAGTTGTAAGCCTACACTTGTCACATTTTGTCCTCACTCTCAGAGAAAGTGGAGTTTAGTGATCCTCCAGGGTGGGATGATGTCCAATGCAGTGCCCTGCTAGTAGGGAGAAAGACACTGCTGGTGGTCACTGTACTTTTCATAGCCATTAGAGACTGGTTGTGATGGGAGTGTAGGTGGAGGAGGATCTTGGGGGAAAGGGGAGACCTGGTTTAATTTATTAGGGTCATATGTACTAGAGGTCTTTGTCTGGAAAACCTACATTTCTCAGTCCTTCTATTCTGGAAGTATGCCATTTAAACTCTATCTATGTACCATTTCATACATTTTAAAGAAATGTTGCATGGGAGTTAACTTATTAAAAATGAGAATCACCAAGTTTCATTATTTCTCAATTGTTAAAAATCTTTGCCTCATTTGTGTCCATTTAGAATATATTTAACAAGCCAAAAGGAACAAACTCTTCAGCAGCGCCGCTGTCTCAGGGCCAAGTAAGCCCACCATCCCAGTCAACAGCATCAGCAGGAGGAGGTAACATCTCTGGAGTTTCCCCCAGCCCCATCACTGGCTCTGCTGCAGCCGGTCTTCAGCCTCTTGCTGCACACTCCCAGCAAGTTGCTTCAACCCATGCAGTTGTTAAACTCAAGTGTCAGCATTGTAACCATCTGTTTGCCACAAAACCAGAGCTGCTTTTCTATAAGGTAAAGAGAGATCATGAAAGGGATTGAATAAAATCTTACCCAATAAAAGCATTTTTGTCTCTTCATCTTTGATAGTCACTTAATTTGTTTTGAAATGAGAAGGAAAAGGATTTCTTAAAGATAAAGCAACTGTTTAATTAGGTCTTAATGATTATTCTTTCTCTACAGGGTAAAATGTTTCTGTTTTGTGGCAAGACTTGCTCTGATGACTACAAAAAGAAAAATAAAGTTATAGCAATGTGTGACTACTGTAAACTACAGAAAATTATAAAGGAGACTGTACGATTCTCAGGGGTTGATAAGCCATTCTGTAGTGAAGGTAAAGAAAAAAGTTCAGTTTTATCCACAGGGCATGTGATTGTTATGAAATAGTCCTTACGAGGTGGGCTATTAATCCACAATTAATTTTCAAGAAATTTTTGTTTTATGAAGTGTAATTTGAAGCTTTTGAGTTACATTTAACTCACTTTAAAGTTTATCTTTTTTTTAAATGTTACAATAATCTCAGTAAAGAAAAACTTTTGAAACATTAGATCGATGATATTAGTATAGAGCAGGGGTCCCCAACCCCTGGGATCCATGGCTCTTAGGAACTGGCCCACACAACATGAGGTAAGATTTTATGTAATGTGATTGAATCATTCTGAAACCATCCTCCTCACCCCCATCTGTGGAAAAACTCTCTTCCATGAAACCTGTCTGTGGTGCCAAAAAGTTTGGGAACCCCTGGTATAAGATACAAAAAATCTAAGCCCTGGCTGGCGTAGCTCAGTGGATTGAGCACGGGCTGGGAACCAAAGTGTCCCAGGTTCGATTCCCAGCCAGGGTACATTCCTGGGTTGCAGGCCAGAACCCCCAGCAACCGCACATTGATGTTTCTCTCTCTCTCTCTCTCTCTCTCTCTTTCTCTCTCCCTCCCTTCCCTCTCTAAAAATAAATAAATAAAATCTTTAAAAAAAAAAAAAAAAAAAGATACAAAAAAATCTCTTTATAAGTAGAGCTATGACTTCAGAAATCTTTTTCTTCTTCCACATATTTGTGAAGAAAGTACTTAAGCAGTTATGGCTTCTTGACTTAAGAAACTTGCATACCACGTGTGTTTTGAATATAGATATGTAAAAGGTGATAATGAGTTTGTTTTGTGAGTATAGAGACTGTCCTTTAACCTAGAGGCAAATAATTGTGTCCAGTGTTTAGGAATTAACTTAAAGTTGGCATCTAAGACTGTAGAGTCTCACTTTACCTCCTTCAAGTTAATGTAAATTTGATGTTTCTTCCTTTCATCCTTTCTGGTTCTCAGTTTGCAAATACCTTTCTGCTCGTGACTTTGGAGAACTGTGGGGAAACTACTGTAGGATGTGCAGCTATTGTTCACAGACATCCTCTAATTTGGTAGAAAATCGGTTGGAGGGCAAGTTAGAAGAGTTTTGTTGTGAAGATTGCATGTCCAAATACACAGTTCTGTTTTACCAGGTAAATATAATACAACTTTCGGTATTCTGAAGTTTGTAAAAGTTATTTTCTGTTTAAAGTGTGTTCAGATTATGTGAATAAAATTTTGTGTTTAGAACTGGGTAAAATAAACTATGGGTTCCTGAAGCAAGATTCAATTGATTATAAACTTGAACTCTTTGGGCTAAAGAATATAGAATTTGTGGAGTCTTTGTTGTTATTCAAGGGTATGTTCCTTTTAAATTTTGCTTTCTTACAAGGAGTTTTTTCAAGTTAGAACTTTATATAGTTAAGTTGCCTTAAGGCTGTCATACAGAAGGTTACTCTGAGGAATTTGAAGTCAGACCTTGTTCTTATTTCATAGGTCAAATGACTATGACTGACCTACTTTTTAAAAAAAAATTACTTTTTTGAAAGGCTAACAATGAAAGCTATGGTTAATTGAACCACTAAAACCTATCCAGTGCTTCGTAAGTATTTAATCCCCACCAGAATCCCAAGAGGTAGGAATATGATTGCCAGCTTATAAATAAAGGAAAAGAGTAACATGTCCTTAAAGAAGCTGGCAGATGAAGCTAGACAGCACCTATAACACTCCAGTGAAGTCATCTGTTTACTTGTCTCCCTAACCCCGAAGATAAAATCTTCTTGAGGAGAGGTATGTCATTTTCATAGTTAGATTGATATGACCACAACCTATCCTAGTGCTCAAGATACCTCATTAGATATTTGTAGAATGAATCCAAGTCTTTATGACTCCAAAGCCCATATTATTCCTACTGCAACATGCTGCCTCTTAATCTTTTAAAGACAGAACCTATTTTTAGATTTCTTCATTGGTAATTTTAGAAAACAGGAGATCAACTTTTATATTTTTTTTCAGTTGAGGGTATCTATATGAAACAATGAAGAATACATATATTTTTTAAAGGTATAATTAATTGATTATGTTATTAAAATTGTCCCATTTTTCTCCCTTTGCCCTCCTCTGCCTGTTTCCCCTCTTCCCTCTAGCGATCCCCCCTTCCCTCCCACGATCCCCCCTTAGTTCATATCCATGGGTTGTGCATGCAAGTTCTTTGGCTTCTCTTTTGCCTTATACTGTTTTTAACCTGCCTCTGTATATTTTGTACCTACCCCATTATGCTTCTTATTCCTTGTACCTTTTCCCCCTTTCTCCTCCCAGCTGCTAACCCTCCAAGTGATTTCCATATCTATGATTCTATTCCTTTTCTAGTTGTTTGTTTTTGTTTTTTAGATTTATTTGTTGATGGTTGTGAGTTTGTTGTCATTTTAATGTTTGTAGTTTTTTTTTAAAGATTTTATTTATTTATTTTTAGAGAACAGGGACGGGAGGGAGAAAGAGAGGGAGAGAAACATTAATGTGTCCCTGGCTGGCGTAGCTCAGTGGATTGAGCGCCCGCTGCGAACCAAAGTGTCGCAGGTTCAATTCCCAGTCAGGGTACATGCCCGGGATGCAGGCCATGACCCCCAGCAACTGCACATTGATGTTTCTCTCGCTCTATCTCCCTCCTTTCCCTCTCTAAAAATAAATAAATAAAATCTTTAAAAAAACCCCACATTAATGTGTGGTTGCCTCTTGCACATCCCCAACTGGGAACATGGCTCAAAACCCAGGCATGTGCCCTGACTGGAAATCAAACCAGTGACCCTTTGGTTCGCAGACTGGCACTCAATCCATTGAGCCACACCAGCCAGGGCTAATGTTCATAGTTTTGATCTTCTTTTTCCTAAGTAAGTGCCTTTAACATTTCATATAATAAGGGTTTGGTGATGATGAACTCTTTTAAGCTTTACTTTGTGTGGGAAGCACTTTATCTGCTCATCAATTCTAAATAATAACTTTGCTGAATAGAGTAATCTTGGTTGTAGGTCCTTCCTTTTCATCACTTTGTCTAGTTCTTGCCATTTCCTTCTTGCCTGCAAAATTTCTTTTGAGAAATCAGCTGATAGTCTTATGGCAACTCCTTTGTAGGTAACTGTCTGCCTTTCTCTTGCTGCTTTTAAGATTCTCTCTTTATCTTTAACCTTTGACATTTTAATTATGATGTGTCTTGTTGAAGATTTCTTTGGGTCCAACTTGTTTGGGATTCTCTGTGCTTCTTGGACCTGTATGTCTATTTCCTTTGGCAAATTAGGGAAGTTTTCTCTCACTGTTTATTCAGGTAAGTTTTAAATTTTTTGTTCTTCCTCCTCTCCTGGCATCCCTATGATTCGGATAGTGACCCTTTTGGAGATGTCCCAGAGTCATCTTAAAGTCATCACATTTTTAAAATTCTTGTTTCTTCATTTTGTTCTGGTTGAATGTTCATTTCTTCCTTATGTTCCAAATCAGTGATTTGAATCTTGGCTGCTTTCCCTTCATTATTGGTTTCCTGTGGATTTTTCTTGATTTCCCTTAATAAAGCCTTCATTTCTTCCCTTATGCTTTTGCTGTTTTCAGTGGGATCTTAGAGCATTCTGACCACTAGTAGTGTTTTGAACTCAGCATCTGATAGGTTGTCTATCTCCTCTAGCTTAGTTCTTTTTCTGGGGCTCTGTTCTCTTCCTTCATTTGGGCTACATTTCTTTGACTCCTGATTTTTGCAGCCTCCCTTTGTCTGTGTACTAGGTAGAGCTGCTTTGATTCCCTTTCAGTGCACCTGTTAACTTATATGGGGTGGAGCCTTGGCTATTTGCCAATGCGGGGCAACCATGTGTGTGTGGGAGGGGTCAAAGAGGGGACAGTGCTGCTGCTGGCTAACTTCTGGGGACTTGTCTGGCCCTCACCCCCATGTCCAGTCACTTCATCCACTTCCCATATACAATTGGTGCCCCTTCAGTTGCTGTCCTGGTTGTGGTTCCCAGGGTGGATGGGTTTGTGTATGTACCAGCAGTTTTTTCTGCCTCACTAACTCCCACTGGGTTTATAGCCAGAAGTTATGCATCTTTATTTTCCCCAGTGCTGGAGCCTTGGGCTGCTCAGTCTGGCCTGGGGTGGGGCTTGCTGCCCACAAGGTGTCCCCCTGATTTTTATCTACCACATGTGAATGTGGGGCTGCCTGTCCTGCCAGCCAGTGCCTCGCTGCCTCACTGCCTCTGTGCCCCTCTGCCTGCTGCCACACTGAGTCCTAACTGCTCAACTCCCCGTCTCTGCCCCTCCTACCCGTCTGGATGAATATAGCTTCTTTAAATCCTTGGTTGTCTGACTTCTGTACAGTTTTGGGTGATTTTCTGGCAGTTCTGGGTGTTTTTTGTTTCTGAGTTAGTTGTATTCCTTCTTATAGTTGTGTAATGAGGCGAGGTGTGTCTACCTATGCCTTCATTGTGACTGGGACCAAGAATATATATTTTTAACCATAGTATATATTTTTTATATTTCAATTGCAGTTTACATTTAATACTATTTTGTATCAGTTTCAGATATGTGGCATAATCATTAGACAATCATATATTTTATAAAGTGTTCTCCTGATATTTCAAGTACCTACCTGGCACTATACAGAGTTATTACAGTATTATTAACTATATTCCCTATGCTGTACACTACATCTCTGTGACTATTTTGTACTTCTTAATTATTTTGCCTTTTTCACCCAGTCCCCCAACATCCCTCCCCTCTAGCTATCATCAGTCTGTTCTCTCTATATATGTGTTTGTTTCAATTTTGTTCATTTATTCTGTTTTTTAGATTCCATATATGAGTGAAATCATATGATAGTCATCTTTCTCTGACTTATTTCACTTAGCATAATACTCTCTAGATTCATCCATGCTGTCACAAATGGAACAATTTCATTCTTTTTATGGCTGAGTAATATTCCATTGTATATATCTTCCACAGTTTTTTTTATCCACTCATCTGTTGATGGGTTTTGGGATTGCTTCCATAGCTTGGCTATTGTAAATAATGCCATAATGAACATAGGGGTGCATATATTCTTTCAAATTAGTATTTTGTGTTTCTTTGGATAAATGCCCAGAAGTGGAATCACTGTATCATAAGGCACTTCCATTTGTAATTTTCTGAGGAACTCCTATACTGTTTTCCATTTGTATTCCCACCAATAGTGCACACGAGTTCCCTTTTCTTTATATCGTCACCAACACTTGAATGTTGTTTTGTTGATGATAACCATTCCAGCAGGGGTGAGGTGATATCTTACTGATGTTAGACATATGAAAAGATGAATTGAGCATCTGTATGTCCTCCTTGGAGAAGTGTCTACTCAGGTTCTTTGTCCATTTTTAAATTGGATTGTTTGCTTTTCTGGTGTTGAGTTCTTTATAAATTTTGGATATTAACTCCTTATGGATGTATCATTGGTAGAAGTCTTATATTATGTGATCTCAACCGACTCATGATGTTATCTTTTTATTATTTTATTGTTTTAAGCCTATCCTCTCTTACATTTCTTTTTCAGATGGCCAAGTGTGATGCTTGTAAACGACAGGGTAAGCTAAATGAGTCCATAAAATGGCAAGGAAACATCAAATATTTTTGTAATCTATTTTGTGTCTTGGAGTTTTGTCATCAGCAAACTACAAATGGCCCTGATTCACAAAGTAAAGGTAAAATTAAATTTGGCTAATGGGATCTTTATGTAAGTGCTAGGATATAATATCAGCATACACAGTTGTAAATAATGTAATAAAAACAAAATTTCACTGGATTCAGATAGCCTGAATAATTCCTTTAAATCTTCCTGTAAGAATCCTTAAAGATTGCCCTTGAGGGAAAATTAATCCTGATGCTTTTTGCTGTCATAATCAAACACCAAGAATAATAAATGTAGAAGCACTAATTTTATAGGAAAATTAGATTTGATTGCTTTTGATTGACTTTATCCATATATAAATAACCACACTAGGGATAGATGCTATTCAGTTAATAAACTAAAAATAAAAATAGAAAATTAGGGCAGGCAAAGGGAGAGGATGTAAGTATGTTAATATAGTTTCTGTGACTGGTAAGATTTGATCCAGAGCTTGTTTGTAGCCAAGGAAGAAAGAACAACACATTAATTATATCAGAAAATAAAGTAGACCATTTCTTCATGGGTAGCAATGTTTTTCTTGGCTAAGAATAAAATAATTTTGCAAGTAGGACAGCTAATGTGGTCAAAATATCCATATGAATAGATAGATAGATGGCATGTTTTTAAAGTAGTTCCCTGAAGTAGGACTTCTCTGAGTTAGATTAAAAACATTTGACATTATGTTTTCTGATCAAAGCCTGGAGTGCTGCTCAATTGACAGATTCCATGTGCTTTGGCTCCTTATAGTCTGGCTCTTCTTCGCCTTTGCAATCTTATTAATCATCATCCAGATATGCCTTCTAGCTAATCTTGTTTGTTACCATCCATTCCCTGAGATTACTCAGGCAGGTGGTAGAATTTTCATTCTGTAATGTAGGTTAACAAAACTGGCATTCCTATGTGGACGGACCAAAGCTTATTTACACCTATGTCATCAACTTATTTATAAAAATTGTCATTAAATTTTTAGTGAAGCAACATAGGTGTAGAAGTTTTAATATTCATGAATGGAAAAGCCCAGCTAACCCTGAAGGCAGTGCATTATATTTTTACCTGTTAAATATCATTTGAAGTTTATAATGTTAGAGAACCAGCCTCTCTTTAAGTTCTAACGAACACTAATCTGACCAGTATCACCCAGCACAAATTATACAGAGTTAGATATTTGCAGTGCCTCTTGAAAATTTAGTTGTTACATGGTTTTTCTGTGTGTGTGTGTGACCCTTTTGTTTATACTAGGTCTTACCCTTTTATTTTAAGCAGTGAGTATTTCTAAGGCACCAACTGCTTCAATGGAGCTCCCTTCTGTCACGACAAATACAACACCAGTTATAACCTGTGTGGTGTCATTAGCAGAAGTATCTCCTGCCCAGTCCACAGGGAACACTAACAGTGGTTTAAAAGGTATGACTTGGCATAAAGGCATTTGTTTAGACTGTGGAAATGAGGGTTGTCTAGTGTGTGTAGCTGTTATTGTAGCTGTTAGTGTTCACTGTTATTTACACGTATATGAGGAAACATGCTTCTTTGTCCTGGAGGGAAGTGGGTAGCAAGCTGGCTGGAATGGATCGGGAAGGAAGTGGCATGTATGGTTTATTTTTTTAAGAACCCAAATAATTTTAATACAGCTGCCTTTACCACCAGAGATCCTAATATAGTAGGAGGGGATTGTAGCTCAGGAATCCTTACCTTTACCAAGAACTCCAGATGAGACTGAGGCTGAGTAATTTTGGGCCATATTTGAGAAGTTTTGGGCTGGGCTCTAGATCACCTTAGTGAGAAGAAGGTAACTTCTTGCTTTCGGTGTTTACTTTTGTATATTCTATGGATAATAACATTATGTTTTAATTTTTAACAGATGCAGTTTTTACAGACGCAGCAAAGATCATCAAAGATGTAAGTTTTTTTAATATTTGCCTGATAATGCCACTTTATTTTCATTTTGTATATAACCTTCTAATATCTATCTGAGTACATTTCTATTTACAGCTTAGTCTTTAAAAAAAGTGGAGTAAATATTATACATTAATTTTTGTTTTCAAATCTTAAAATTACATTATTAATAGGAATGCATTCTTGATTTATTATTTATGTCTAGTGTCTTAATTTCTTTAAATACTTAATTCCATCTGGTTACTTATTTTCTCTTTTGCTACTTTCAAGTATCTTTATTTTAGACTAGAAAGTCTCTTGAAGAAGTTCAGTATAGTGTCATTGTATGTGTCTTTGAATTATGCCAGGCTG
This sequence comes from Phyllostomus discolor, assembly GCF_004126475.2. Classification (NCBI taxonomy): domain Eukaryota; kingdom Metazoa; phylum Chordata; class Mammalia; order Chiroptera; family Phyllostomidae; genus Phyllostomus; species Phyllostomus discolor. The sequence goes on along the minus strand of NC_040907.2, from coordinate 22,842,625 downwards.
AACATAGTGCAAAGTAAAAAGATTTAAATCCCCACTTTATGTCTCAAATTTGAAATATTATAAAGCTTCCCAAAATTAAAAAAATTTGAGGAAATGCATAATTTCAAATCTGGCAGGCTAAAAGGACTACAAACTATGTCATTATTGTCTTATGTCAGCATCACTTAGCAGGAAAACAAAATTCTCATTCTTTATCAATATCACATGAACCTAATGTTAGGTTAATGTGTTTTGGTGACTGTGGGCTGCTCTCTTAACATTTGCTCTTGATACAATTCAAAATCATTTTTTATATCAAATAACTGTCATTCAGATTCATTAAATGGTGGTGCTAGTGCTAAAAAGTGTGCCCAGAATTTAATAAATTTGGAACAGAAATTAAATGTGATAAAACTCTGTGAAGATTGATTGCCAGACTACTGCTGTGATATCTCATCCTGTTAATTTAGGAGAGTGCATCCTGAAGAATATTAAAGATAATGTTCCTAAAAACCAAAGCATCAGTAAAGCAGGTACACCCTTTAGTTCACAAAATGATCTTATAACAAGGCAAGGATAATGGAATAAATGGATAAAATCCTAGCAACACGGCTATAAGGTCAGTGTTGACATACTGCATTCCTAAGGTCAAGCTATCATCTATGGTAAGGCATGAAGTAGTTTTAAAAAGATACTATTTATTTATTTTTAGAGAGGGGGGGAGGGAGGGAGAGAAACATCATTGTGCAAGAGAAGCATCAATCGGTTGCCTCTTGCACACCCCTTTTTGGCGACCTGGCCAGCAACCCAGGCATGTGTCCCAACTAGATCAAACTGGTGACCTTTACGTTTTCAGGATGACGCCCAATCTACTAAGCCACCCAGTCAGGGCATGAAGTATTTCTGATGATTTGAAAGGAGCTGGCAAATGAAACGAAAAGGTTTACTACAAGTCATAGCTGGTTTTCTAATTTTATTTTATTAAAAAATATTTTATTGTTTATGCTATTACAGTTGTCCCAATTTTTCCCTCTTTGCCCCTCTCCACCCAGCCTGCCCCGGTTTTCCAATTTTAAAGCCCACCAAGGTATTAAGGATATAAACATGAGCAGGCAAGCCATACCTGCTAACTCCAAAGCTATCAAAACATTTCAACTTTGCCATAATTTAAAGAGGCTTTAACTTGGAAGACAGCATAAGCCCTGCTAATAAAGAATGTGAAGGTGGTAAAGCAAGTGGTAAGTTTGTACAAGGTTGTTGAAATGGATGTTGAAATTTTGCTTGGTTTGATACCCATGAATTAATAAAGGGAGCCTTGCTAGAATTAGAATAATAAAGGTCCCATGGAGTCAGATCTCTGATGGTGGCTGCAGGATCGGGGTGGTTGGGGAGAAGGCAGTCAGGACTGTGGTGGCAAAGGGATGGAAAAGGTGGCCCTCCTGGCAGGGCTGTGGGAGCAAGAAGGGCCACATACTGCATTGCGCTGTGGGCCTTTGCATTCCGGGCCCCCGGGTTGCATGCCTGCCCAAGGGCTGCGGCTCTGGCAGCCAGGTGTAGACCTTAAAGCACTTGGAGTCTTTTGAAGTGCTTTGATGTCTCTGAAGTAGTGCTGTGTAAACTGAAGTGTTTGGTAATCACAGAAACACACTGTAGGCTTGGAAACCTAACCGAAGCCCTTAGTAAATCTTGCAGCATTTTGACATTTCCAAAGTGTTTTGGCATCTCTGAAATCTAGAGAACTGTGATGGGCAGTGGAAAGAAGGGGGAAAGGTGCCAATTGCATGGGAGCTGCCCAAGGTCAAGTACCTTTGGAGCAGCACCTCAGAAGGGTATTCCTGCAAGTGCAATGGTTGGGCCCCCTCTAGATGGCCAGCCCATAGCTCTGTGTTGAGTTCTGGAGTGGCAAGCAGCCTCAAGCACCTGAAAACCTGGAAGGAGGATGATATGGCCTGCACAGCAAGGTTTGTCCTGGGACTCATCCTGCTGCAAAAATTCTTCCTCCTCATCTTCTTCGCATTCCTCTGGCACAGGTGTGGACGGGGCTGTTCCCAGTGGCTGCCTGATTCAGAGCACGTGGTAGTTTCTTTTGTCGGGGTGATCCCCTTTGCGCCATGCCAACTGCTCTCTAGAAGAAATGGCGTTTGTAGAAGAGAAAACCTGCAGCCTTAAGGTTAATTCCAAAGATAGTCCTTGTAATTCCATGAATTCTTGAGCTCAAAGTGATAAAATTGAAGAACCAAGCAAGGTTCATAAAAGGAAGAAGGGAAGTCTTTGAGACCAAGGTTCTATGATGATCTAGCTGAAGGCTATCCAGGGCATTCTGGGAAATTCCATGCCAAAAAGGAAGGGAGATACTGCCCCTAGGACAAAACCAAACACAGGAGAACGTTCCACCTTCAGGGAAGGGCCAGCCAAAAGTATCACTGTGTCTGCCCCTCAGAAAGAGAAAGAGTCAGCCCCAGAGATCAGAGTGAAAGGGAAAAAAAGGCTGTGCTGGAGAGGAGCAGCTTCTGTGACAGGACAGTGGTGATGCACCCTTCGGAGAAACCCAGCGAGAAGCCACTTGGTGATGGAAGGACAGTTACTGATGCACACTCTCCACCCCTAGAGTTTTTGGATGACTCTGACTCTCATTTAGAAAGCCAAAAGCCTGGAGAAAGGGAGGTAGTGACAGAGTACACCTCTTTAGGAAGTGACCGGCCCAACATGGATGAGGTTTCCACAGCCACTTTCTCCCAGGAGGAACCCATCTCACTGAAACTTTCTTTTGTTTTTTTTAAAATTATATTTTATTAAAAAATAAATAAAATTATATTTTATTGATGATGTTATTACAGTTGTCCTAATTTTCCCCACTTAGTCCCCCTCCACCCAGCACTCCTCTTTCCTTCATGCAATCCCCACACCATTGTTCATGTCCATGGGTCATGCCTATAAGTTCTTTGGCTACTCCGTTTCCTATACTGTACTTCACATCCTCATGGCTATTCTATAACTACCTATTTGTACTTCTTAATCCCCTTACCTCTTCACCCATTTCCCCACACCCTGCTGTCATCTGGCGACCATCAGACTCTCTCCGTATCAATGATTTGGTCTCTGTTCTTTTTGTTTTCTTAGTTTGCTTTTAGATTCATTTGTTGATAGGTATGTATTTATTGCCATTTTATTGTTCATACTTTTGATCTTCTTTTTCTTGAATAAATCCCTTTAACATTTCATATAATAATGGCTTGGTGATGATGAACTCCTTTAGTTTTTCACCTTGTCAGGAAAGCTGTTCATCTGCCCTTTGATTCTAAATGATAGCTTTGCTGGATAGAGCAGTCATGGCTGTAGGTTCCTGCTTTTCATGACTTTGTGTGTTTCTTGCCAATCCCTTTTGGCCTGCTAAGTTTCTTTTGAGAAATCAGCTGACAGTCTCACGGGAGCTCCCCTGTAGGTAACTAACTTACTTTCTTGCTGTTCTTAAGATTCTCTTTAACCTTTGGTTAAAATTTTAATTATGGTGCATCTTGGAGTGGGCATCCATTTTGTATCCATCCACTTTGCATCCATTTTGCTTGGGACACTCTGTGCTTCCTGGACTTGTATATCTATTTCTTTCAGCAAATTAGGGAAGTTTTCTTTCTTTGTTTTTTTCAGGTAGATTTCCAATTTCTTGCTCTTTCTCTTCTTCTAGCACCCCTATCATGCAAATGTTGGAATGCTCAAAGTTGTCCCAGAGGTTGTTTATACTATCCTCATTTTTTTTGGATTCTTTTTTCTTCTTATTGTTCTGATTGGTTGTTTTTTGTTTCCTTATATTTGGAATCACTGATTTGATTCTTGGCTTCATCCAATCTACTGTTGTTTCCCTTTAAGTTGTTCTTTATTTCAATTGGTGTATCCGTCATTTCTGACTGGACCTTTTTTATGCTGTTGAGGTCCTCCCTAAGTTCCTTGAGCATTCGTATAATCAGTGTTTGGAACTCTGCATCTGATAGATTGCTTATCTCCATTTCATTGGTTCTTTTTCTGGAGTTTTGATCTCTTCTTTCATTTGGGCTATATGATTCCTTGTCTCCTCGTTTTGGCAGCCTCCCTGTGTTTGTTTCTATGATGTTCCCTGTCTTGGTAGCATGGCCTAATGTGGTAGGTGTCCTGTAGGGTCTGGTGGCACAGGTGCACCCTTTTTGTGGGCCTGTGTACCCCCTGCTCTTGTAGTTGAGCCTTGATTGCTGTTGGCAGGTCAATGTGAGGGATTTACCCAGGCCAGTCAGCTACAAGGACTGGCTGTGACCACTTACCACCAACCATAGCCCTCCATGGGGAATCAGCCATGCAGGGAAAGAGTGGTGGTGCTCTGATGTGGTGTGTAGCTGTACACTGTATGTGGACAGGCTCTGGCATTTCTCCAGAGGTGCAGGCCAAGGTCAGCCCCCACCTGTGTTCTGCCTCGGGTCACCCTCCATGAGCAGTAAAGCAGTCTGAGATGGCTGCTACTTGTGCTGGGCTTGGAGATTCCTAGGCAAAGGCAAACTGTGAATGTAAGCTCACTGCTGCTAGTGCCAGGCCTGGGGCCACTTAGCAAGAGGTACAGGGGCCAGGGGGGCTCACTGAGGCCAGCTGTTTCTTATTTGAAAGGATTTAGGAAGTTGTGATGTATGAGCCAAGACCAGCCATTCATATGGAAAAGTCACTGTTAACAGTTTGGTGGGCCTGTTAAGTTGGGTGGGATGCAGTCTCAGGCATCTCTAAGGTAGGGCAAAATGGTGTTAGCCAAGTTAATGGAGTCTCAGATATGGCACCTTCCTGCCAGCTCTGTGGCTTGTTGGGGGAGGGTTCAGAAAAGGGACAGTGGCCTCTGCCCACCTTTCTGGTTGCGAGAAAGCTGTCCCCCAACTCGCACCTTGATGCTAGATACTTCAGTACCTCCTTGTATACTACTGGTACCTTTCAAGCTGCTACCCCAGTGTTGGAGCTCAGAGAGAATGAGTTTGAGTAAGTCCGTGTTCTTTAAGAGGAACTGCTCAGGACTCGATAAGTTTCTTCCACTGATTTAATCCCCACTGGTTTTTGCAGCCAGAAGTTATGGGAACTTATCTTCCAGGCACTGGAATCCTGGGCTGAGGGGCCTGGACTCCTTGCTCCCAAGGTATTCCTCCCAAATTTATATTCACTACACCTGGATTGGGACCAGCCCATTCTGTGTCTCTTTTCCTCTTATCAGTCTGGATGGATGCGTTTCTTTAATTCTATAGTTCTCAGACTTCCATTCAACTTGATTTTTGACAGTTCTTAGGGTAGTGGTTCTATATTTTAATTGTAATTTTGGCGTGGTTGTATGAGGAGGCCAGCCATGTCTGCCAATGCCGCCATCTTGACTGGAAGTCCCACTTAAACTTTCAGCAGTTCCAGAGCCTTCTGCCTTCCTCATTGACTATGTCGTGTACCTAGATATTTGAACAGTAGTCCTTGGTGTGACTACACCAGCTATTGGACCAACAGTCCCAGCCTTCTAGCTACACCTCCATGGGCAGCAGCAGCAATGATATGCCAGCTGGGAGGAGCAGGCTGGGTCTCCTGAGCAAGCATTTTCTCAACTCTACAGTGAGCTCCCAAAACACCTCCAGAGATATGGAGGTGACAGAGGAAAGCAGAGCCTAGAATTCTTGTTTTTTTCTCTAGGAGCTTAGAATAAGAGCAAATAAAGGAGAAAAGAACATTCCAGAGGGAACACCACCCCATTCTTGTGAAGGACATGCATCTACCACCCTGCCAAAGAACTGTTGAAGCCAAACCTAGAGGAGGGTTTCATCAGTCCTCATTGGCACTTGGACATGCTCTATTCCAAGTTGTCTTTCAAAGGGACCTTTAGCTAGTTAAGAAAAATTTATAGCAGCTCCTTCCCTAAGGGATTTCAGGGCTGCATTTTTTTTTTAATATATTTTATTGATTATGCTATTACAGTTGTCCCATTTCCCCCCTTCTCTCCCCTCCACCCTGTACCCCCTCTCCCACCCACGTTCCCCCCCTTTAGTTCATGTCCATGTGCCATACTTATGAGTTCTTTAGTTTCTACATTTCCCGTACTATTCTTGCCCTCCCCCTATCTATTTTCAACCTATATTCTATGCTACTTATTCTCTATACCTTTTCTCCCTCTCTCCTCCTCCCACCCCCTTGCTGCTAACCCTCCATGTGCCCTCCATTTCTGTGGTTCTGTTCCTGTTCTAATTGTTTAGTTTCTTTTGGTTTTGCTTTAGGTGTGGTTGTTAATATTTGTGAGTTTGCTGACCTTTTACTATACATGTCTTTTCTTTATCTTCTTTTCTTAGATAAGTCCCTTTAGCATTTCATAAAATAAGGGCTTGGTGATGATGAACTCCTTTAACTTGACCTTATCTGAGAAGCACTTTATCTGCCCTTCCATTCTAAATGAGAGCTTTGCTGGATAGAGCAATCTGGGATGTAGGTCCTTGTCTTTCATGACTTGGAATATTTCTTTCCAGCCCCTTCTTGCCTGTAAGGTCTCTTTGGAGAAATCAGCTGACAGTCTGATGGGAACTCCTTTGTAGGTTACTGTCCCCTTACCTCTTGCTGCTTCTAGGATTCTCTCCTTCGTTTTTACCTTGGCTAATGTAATTATGATGTGCCTTGGTGTGTTTCTTCTTGGGTCCAACTTCTTTGGGGCTCTCTGAGCTTCTTGGATTTCTTGGAAGACTGTTCCCTTTGCCAGATTGGGGAAGTTCTCCTTTATTATTTGTTCAAATAACTTTTCCACTTGTTGGTCCTCCCCTTCTGGTACCCCTATAATTCGGATGTTGGAACGTTTAAAGGTGTCCTCGATGGTCTTAAGCTTTTCTTCGATTTTTTGAATTCTTATTTCATCATGCTTTCCTGCTTGGTTGATTCTATCTTCCTTCTGGTCCACTGTGTTGTTTTGAGACTCAGATTCCTTCCTTTCACTATTGGCTCTCCTCCGTGTATCTTCCTGCATCCCTTTTATGGTAATCTGCATTTTTTCATGTAATTTGGATCCAAAATCAACCAGTTCCGTGAGCTTCCTGATTACCAGTGTTTTGAACTGTGCATCTGATAGATTGGCTATTTCTTGGTCACTCAAAAGGATGAGTCCTGGGGGACTGATCTGTTCTGCTGGAAACATGTCTTATGTCTTTCCCTGTCTCTCCTATTATTTTATTTATTTATTTATTTTTTCTCCGGTCTGGTCGCTCTTGTTATGGTAGGGGGCGGAGCCTTAGGTGTTCACCGGGGCTGGGCGCCCTAGTCGCTAGATTGTGACGTTATATGTGGGGGCAGGGGTGGGAGCGGGGATAGGAGGGATCAATGGTGACCGTTCGTACTCCTGGAGCCAGACACTTCCCTGGGCTTCTGGGCCAAGAGCTCTGCCCTGGTCCACGATCGCTGCCCCACTGATTCCCCCAGCCGCTGCTTGCGTACTCAGGGATCACCGCTGCACCGCTGTGCTCCTGCTCCCCGGATTGCTGTCGCGCCAATTTTGCGCCAAATTTCCCCCGACCTACGCATGCCTGCGACCGCGCCAGCCCCACGCCCGCTCGGCTCGTCATCCCCTACCAGTCTGGATGTACGGGTCTACTTCAACTTCTTGGCTGTCCGACTTCCATTTAGATAAATCCTCTGACAGTTCTGATATTATGACTGCAAATCATTGTTGTAAATTATTGTTGTTCTGTTCTTGGTTGTGCGAGGAGGTACGGTGCGTCCACCTATTCCTCCATCTTGCCGGAAGTCGGATTCTCTTAAGTTCTTAATTTATTAATCCTCTCATGAAAAATCTGCACAATCACTACAGATAAACTAACTGAAGAATCTTTTCTCCTCTTGTCCAATTCCCAGCTCACTTTTTGCCAGCATCAACATTGGCTTTTGCAGCCCCCCTCACTTTTTTCATTTTGTTCTTGTGTTCCTCTTTCTGTTTCCTTGAAGTTTTCTACTTATATAGGACAAGTCTTGCAAATCTGTGTTTGGGTTCATTTTTCTTGGTGTGATCAAAGAATCACACAGCACGCCAAAGCCTATTGTCTTGCCACCACCAAGACAGGTTTTGAATACAAACACAAAGATGACGGCTAGTGTGGTCTCGCACATTTTAGGTAGTTTTTCGTACATTTCTGTCTTAGGTACTGTTGCTTTGCCAAGATGAAGGACATCAATGACCATTTGTTTCTGCTGAAGTAGTCTATTGGTCACGAACTTTTTGGTCCATATATTTACTGTGTTTTTTGTGATGGTAGCCCATTTACTTACAGTTTTAATTATTCTTTTACTTGTTGAAATCTAACAATAGGATTTCTCCACTTTTGGAACTAAAGAATTTAGAATTCCTAAAAATTTAATTGTTCTCACTCAGACCATCTAGATGTCATTTGTGAAATTTGCCACAAGCTATTACAGCTTTAATATATACCGGGAAGGGGGAGTGATAGGGGCATTGTGACTTCTTATGGCTAATGATGTGTCCCCAAACATTTGTTTTCCATCTTGGAAGCAACAAAAGAAAGAAAGAGAAGGAAAGAAAAAGAAAAATGTAACAGGAAGAGGGCCCTAACAATTAGCCTGGGCCTTCAGTACATCAACCAACAGTGAAGTAACTGACATAGGCTTTTGACCTTACTTCAACAACAGTGCTATTTTTGAAGGAGATGATCTAGATGTGGATTGCTATTCCATGGTGGCAAGGCAAAAGATGGACAGTGTGTTTGCATATCAAGAAGTCCACAATGAGCCATCTGGGTAGCTCAGTTGGTTAGAATGTTGTCTCAATATGCCAAGGGTGCAGATTCAGTCCCTTGTCAGGACCCATACAAGAATCAACCAATGAATGCATAAATAAATGAAACAACAAATCAGTGTTTCTCTTTCTCTCCTTTTCCCCTCTCTCTAAAATCAATAAATTAAAATTTTTAAAATCCATAATAAAGGTGGGGTAGGGGATGTAGAAAAGGGTAAAGGGGAGATAAATGGTGATAGAACAAGACTTGGGGTGGTGAACACACAATACAATATACAGATGATATATTATAGAATTTTATACTGAAACATACATAATTTTATTAACCAGTGTCACCCCAATAAATTCAATAAAAAGTAAAAGAGAAAAATCCACAATGAGAGAAAATACAAACCATATTAGATTCATTCTTTAGCAGAAGTCTTTCAGAGAATCAGACCACCCTTCATTATAATGTGGAAAGATAGCTTGTCTTAATTTGATTCCACCTAACTCTCCCATTATTTGTGTTATTGGAGGATGATAATATCTTCTATTTAATTTCAGGCAGTATACTACATTAGAACTGTCATTAGGTTAACGTTGTAGTCATTTGTGTAGTATATACTATACATCAAATTATATTTTAAAATCACATTAAATTGTATTTTACTAAATCACTGGTATAGAATTAATAATTTTGTTATTAACCACATCATATAATTAAAGTATTATGTTTTATATTGATAAGTATTATGTATAATGAAAATATTCTATATTGATTAAAGACTTATTTACTCTTCCATCCTCTATATGTATGGAGCAATTAGTCTTGTTAGTTTTAAATTATTCAGAGTTTTCAGGAACATATGTCTCATTTAAATGTGACTGCCTTATCTTTGTATGTTGGCAAAAGTAGGTTTACAGTTGTTCATATAGAAAATAACGTAATAATTAAAAAATGATAATACAAGAATAAACTCTGTGCTTCACATACTCACAACTATAAACCTACTTTGCCCCACCCTGTATATGTCTTCCTGTGTGGAGTCCTTCTGTAATTCAATTTAACCAGTCATTTAAACTATGTTACAGAATAGCTCTGACTGAAATTTTCAGTTTGGTCTAAAAAAGTGTAATAATAACAAATAGTGTAGTACTCTGTAATTTAAAAAAATTGACAGTTTTAGAGTTTTTTCTTTGTTTCTCTGGGACTTCAGTGTGAATGTCCTTCGAGTTATTTAAATGGTCTTAAATTTGGGGGAATGGTAAGATATAGGAATGTACAAAGAAGAAAATCTGCAAAGGTCAGCAATTTTTTATATAAAGGTCTAGATAGTAAATATTTTGAGCTTTTCAGGCCACACAGTCTCTGTTGCAACCCTTTACCTCTGCCATTGCAGTGCAGTAAGTGGTTGTGTTCCAATAAAACTTTATTTACAAAAACAGGTGGTGGGCTGGACTTGGCCCAGAGCCATGTGCTTTGCCATCTCCTGCCCTTCTGTGTTCCCATCATCCAGAATCAACCATTGACAGATTTGGCCTATTTGCTTAGTGTTTTTTCCTCCTATCTTTTCATGTTCTTCTTAAAAGAATCACTTTTCATATTCTTAGATGTAATTGCTATTAGGAGTTTGGTGTGTGTCCTTTCAGACCATTTTTAATCTTTTGCATTCATATATACAAGTCCATGGAAAATATTTAATACTATTTTTAAAAATATCCATGTGTACCGAATAGATTTGGTACATTCCTATTGACTGCTCTATAGTATTATATTGTATGTAGGTACCACATTTTATTTGCCCATTGCCCAATTAACAAGCATTATGTTGCTTCCAGTTTTTCACTATTAAAAATCTCTGCTACAATGAATATCCTTGTAGCTTTCTCCTTGAGCAGGTGTATTGTCTAGTGTAGGTATGGAAGGGAGGAATTTTTGGGTCAAACCAGATTTTCATTTTTAGTGTTTAAATTGCCCTGCAGAGAGGCCATTCCTGTTTTTATTACCATCAGCAGTTTATGATTGCACTTCTTTCTCACAGCCTCACTATCGTTAAATGTGTCAAATTTAAATATTTTCTGCCAATCTGTTGAGTAGTATCTCACTGTTTTATTTTGCATGTCACTGTTTATTAGTGAGTTTGCTTTTATTTCAGTTTTGAACATTTGAATTTTTAAATTTTGTATTTTTAATTTTCCCCATTTTTTGTGTTGAATTGTCTTTCTGAATGATTTATAGGATTTCTTTATATATGCTGGATCTACCCCCCCCTTCATACTCATCATTTTAATCAGCACAAAAACATGCAGTAATGCTTCTTGAAAAAAAAAATCTTTTTTTAACAACATAGCCCTCTAGCCAATGTCCCATTTCTCTGCTCTCATTTTGGAAAAGCTCCTCTGATGGTGGCCTCTACTTCTGCCTCCATTTTCTTACATTGTCTTTCCTTAGCTCCCTCTAGTCAGGCTTTTGTCTGCATCACTTCACTGGAACTGCTCATCAAGGTCACTGTCAGTTTCTATTCTTACCACATTCAGTGGTCAATTTTCACTTTTCATTCTGCTCATTTTTTCAGTAACATTTGATACCGTCGATCTTTCCTTCCTTCTTGAAATACATTCTTCAACTTCCAGGTCATCATACTTGTCCCTTTTCTCAGTCTGCACACTTCCTACAGGACTCATATACATTCTTGTAGTTTTAAACACCACCTGTGTGGTGGCTGATTCCCAGTTTTATTTCTTTTGCCTTGACCTCAGAGTTTCAGATTCATGTGTCTAACTGCCTGTGACTAATAGCTCTATCAAGCGATACGTCTACACCAGGACCCTTTTATTCCTCCCAGACTTCCTCTCTGGTGTTCCTTCCTTACTACCTCCTTAGTTTGAGCCACCAGCATTTTTCTTCTGGATTATTGTGATGAGCTACCTGTCTTCTGGTTAACATTCTTGCCCTTTGCAGTTTTTTTCTTCATTCTGTTGCCAGAATGATCTTAAAACCAATCGGATTGTGTGACTCCACTGCTTAGACATCTTCAGTGAAACTCTGAAAAAGCAGAATAAAGAAGAGGAATAGGTAGTTTCCAAAATGATAGGAAAACTACAAATTTTATCAAGTTGCATAGTTAAAAAAACATACTGAAGCTGTGAGTAGGTAGACAAACTCAGTAGAAAGGAAATTCAGAAATAGATCTAAATACATATGGGAATTTAGGAATAATAAAAGGGGCATTTTTAGATCAGTAGAAGAAATCTAGATTACTCAGTAGTGTTGTGACAACTGAGTAGTCTTACGGGGAAAAAACACGGTTGGATTTATTTCTACCTCACAAGTTAAACCTAAATGAACACCAGATGGAGAAAAGACTTAAGTGTAAAAAACTACTAAAAGTACTAGGAAAATGTAGGAAAGAATTTTAATACAGAAGTGGGGAAACTCTAGTCCACAAAACCCAGAAGCCATAAAACACGTATTAGGGAACTTCAACTACATTTCAAAGTCAAAAAACAAATGAAAACACGAAAAGGTTGCAATCCATGTAATTAAAGGCTAGTTTTTTATTTTTATATGTAAAGAATTTTTTATGAATCACTAAAGACCTATTTTCCATGGGGAGAATGAGAAGAAGTATGATTATAGACTAGGAAATAATAGTTTTTAGGCATTCACAGAGATAATCATCTTCAAAATTATAGAAATGCCAGTTAGAACTACAGTTGTCTCAGATTGGCAAAGAAAAATATGATCGATAACACTGTTAAGGCATTTTTACATATTGCTAATAGCAGTTGGTAAAACTGCTACAGAGGACAATTTAGTTAAAACCTGTTAAAATTTAAAGTGTAACTATTATTTTACTCAGAAACTCAATTTTTAGGAATTTATTTTTCATATATATTTCACACATTTGTGAAATGGATTATGTGCACAGATAATAATGGCAGCATTGTTCATAGCAGAAACTTGAAAACAACCTAACTATTTTATCAGTGATCACGGCCACTGTGAGTTCATCCTGAGTTATTGTACAATACTATTTAGAAAAAAATAGCCCTACATGGGTAGAGCCTAAAATCTACCCCTCTCCAACTCATACTTAGTCACACATCACATGGCCTGGCAAGTACAGTCCCCTGCACAAGCTTGCACTGTGACTCTGTTGGGGCTGTAGTTAAACGTTATATCCATACAGTGGGATACTATGTGCTTAAAAAGGATGAGGCAGCTATATGTGTACAGACATAGAGCAGTGGGTAAGCAAAAACCCACAAAACTATAGCATACGGCCATTTCTATTTTAAAAACAAAACACATGCCTGTACATATATATAAAATACTTCCGGAAGGCAGGCGATGATAAATAGATCATAGTGGTGCCTCTGTGGAGAAAATAAACTCAACTGAGGGAGAGTTAAGAGGGAGATTTATTTTTCATTGTTTACAATTTGAATCTTTTAATTTTATGTCACAAGTTACCCATTGAAAAAATATGCATAGAATTTTTTAAAGGATAAAGGAAAATAGGGCAAATGATATGAATAGACAGTTCACAAAAGAGGAAATACAAATAATGCTTAACCATGAAAAATACCTATTAAACGACACAACTATTCAAATTTTTAAAAAATCCTCACTTAATGATATGTTTATTGATTTTAGAGAGAGAGGAAGGGAGAGAGAAACATTGATATGAGAAACACTGACCAAGTTGCCTCTTGCACACACCCCGACCAGGGACAACACCCACAACCCAGGCACATGCCCTGACCTGGAATCCAACCCACAACCTTCTGGTGTATGGGACGACATTCCAACCAACTGAGCCATTTGGCCAGGTCGTGATGACACCACTAGTAGATAATTTTTCACTTATTGAGAAATAGCAAAAAGTCTGATAACACTGTGTTGACTAGAGTGCCGGGAAACTGGCTCACGTACATTGCTGAAGGTCATTTAATTTGATGATTTCTATGGAAAGCAATTTGGCAGTACCATCATAATTAGAATGTGTAATGTACAGATTTGTACTTCTGCTCCATCGAGCAGTACTTATAAGACTTTATTATATAGATATAATAGCACATGTAGAATTTGTGTGTAAGGATATTTATTGCAGAATTGTTTATACCAGCAAAAGATTTGTACCATTTAATTGTTCAGCTGCAGAGACACTTCAAATTACCTGAATTACATTTAGTGTATAAAGCCTTTAGGGGGCAGCTTTATACAAAGTTATGTGGTATACCTCCAAGATAGCTTGGTAAGTGAGAATGCAAGGTGCAGCACCTTGCTAATAATGATACCATTTGCAGCCAGAAGCAACTTATTTCATAGATCAGTGATTTTCACCCTTTTTTCCCTCATGGCACACGTAAACTGATCACTGAAATTTTGCAGCACACCAAAAAATACATACTTTTTGCAGCTCTGACCAAAAAAAATCAGTGTAATTTTGATTCATTCTCACTGGTTGGCTGGTGTCATTTTTTAATTTTTATTTGACAGTCTAAGGGAGAAGTCTGCACCTGGCTGAATAGTCAGGTATAGCATGTTTTAAAAATTCTTGCAGCACACTTACTGAAAATCACTGACAGAGGTCATCTCTGGAAGAATGTATAAGAAACTGGGTTGTGTTCAAGATAGAGTCTGGTTTGATGGCAGACAGGCATAGAAAACTTACATACATACTTTCATGCCTTTGAATTACATAATTCAAAACTATTGCATATATTATCTGTTTTAAACATAGCCTCTAGTGGCTTTTCATCACACTTAAAATACAGTCCTAATATTTTTTTAAACTCCGATCCTCCAGATCCTATACAATGTGGCTTCTACCTACCTCTCCAGATGTATCATTCCAGCCTCTGCTTACTTTATCTCAGCCTTGTTCTTGCTCATATTCCTAAAGCCAGTCAAGCTCTTTTCCATTCCAGGGCTTTTGCACCTACAGTCCTCTGCCTGGAATCCTCTGACCTCAGGCCTTTGCTTGGTCTGCTCTTTTGAATATTCAGAAGGTCTCTGCTCAAATATTTACTCCAAAATTACCCTTCCTCCACACCATCATTCTCCATTCCCTTGCCTTACTTTATTTCTTGCATGGCACTTATCACTACCTAAAATTGCACATTACATATTTGTTTTACTTGTTTATATTCTGTGCCTCCCTCTAGAATGTAAAGCTCAGGAGAGCAGGACTTTGTCTTGTGTTCTGCTGTATCCCCAGGGCTTAGAATAGTGCCTGGCTTATAGTAAACATTCAGTAAATAGTAACTAAATGAACAAAAAAACATGTTTTAAATACATTCTCCTACTGTTGCTTATCCTTCAACTTTGTGTTATCAAGACCTCTATTCACAAAAATAATTTAACGTAGTCAAATGTGTCTTACCTTTTTCTGCTTTGTTTTTAACTCTTGTGTTTTATTTAAGAATAATTCCTTCTTGTTCTGGTCATTTGAAAGTTCTCCATTGACTTAAAGTTAGTATTTTTCATGTTGAGGGCATTACTTGATATGAAATATATTTTTGCATTTGTCTGAGGTTGGATCTAATTTTTCTGAATAGTCAGTTTTCTTAATGAGCAAAGATTATTTTCATTGTTTTGATTGTACTTAATATACGCAGAGTAATTTTAAAAGTCAGTCAATGGGACAAATACTGATTAGAAGAATTAGGAATTAGTGCATATTTTCCATAGTCACTTTTTGTTACTGGATTCATACTTTCAGAGGCATTATATTTCTCTTGATATATGCTACCTTTCAATTGATAGCAATTATTGTCAATGATTAAGATACTAAAAAAAAAAACACCTCTCTTTCTTTTCTGAATTTGTTTTTCACTAGGGAAGTACACAGACAAATGCCATGAAACTTCATTCTTCCCAGCCCTCCAGGCTTTTAAAGAACAAAGCTTTACTGTGCAAACCTGTCACACAGACCAAGGCCATCTCTTGCAAACCGCACACCCAACACAAGGAATGTCAGACAGGTATGTGCTCTTGCACTTTCCACATGAAGAGTTTCTTTTCTGTGTTTTTTTTTTAAGAAAGGAAAAGAAAGTTGTCAACAATTCCTTAAATGTGAAGACATTCATTAATTCTTAAATCACATACTTTGAACATCTAATTTATTCCTATTATAATAATTTTCATTTATACGTAACTAAATTGAATCCATGTTCACACAAAGCATTATGTGTAGAGTGGACAGACATCACCTACATGTGTGTGCTGCTGTTTTTCAAATGTATAGATAAACTATTATAATGACCAAGATGCAATTTTTTTTAAAAAGCATTAAGTGATTTACCCTTAGTTCTTTTTTCTTTCTGTTTTGTTTTTTTTTTAATACTGTGTTGTCAGTTACTAAAGGTGTACTATATGTCTGAGGAATTGGTGATTGGGAAAGTTATTTGAATTCATACTTGAAAAGGCTGTAAACTGTTGGCCAATCCATGTTACAGCCTTTAATCCCACTACCTTTATGTTTTCAATTACTTTCATAGCTCTACCCAAAGCACTTTTTGATTTTTGTTTTTAATGATAGTTTTACTTCACTTAATATACTGTATTTGAAAACTTAGTCTTTCAAAAAGAAATCATGAGCTTTTATGAAGGGTCCCTTTCTTTTATTTCTTCAAAGCATGTTTTTTAATTTAAAGTTTATTTATTTTTAGAGGAAGGGGAAGGGAGGGAGAAAGAGGGAGAGAAACATTGATTTGATGTTTCTCCTACTACACGCCCCCAACCGGGGACCCTAGCCCACAACCCAGGCATGTGCCCTGACTAGGAATCGAACTGGCAGTTGGCTGGCGTTCAGTCCACTGAGCCATACCAGACCAGGCCAAATTTGTGTTGCAGAATTGCTGTCCTGAAAAGTTACATCAGTTTATCCTCTAACAGTGTTTTGAGTGTTTTGAGAGCATCCATTTCTCTGCACCCTCACTAATACTGGGCATTAAAACTAATAAGTAATCTTTTTTGCTCCAGCTTTAATTGAAAACATTTAAAAATTCAGAAATATTGAAAATGTAGCACAGTGAACACCAATACACCCTTGATTTAGATTCGCCAAATGTTAACTTTTTGCAACATTTGTTTTCTCTTTTCCTAAACTTTTTATTTTTATTTTATTTTATTTAAAGATTTTGTTTATTTATTTTTAGAGAGGGAAGGGAGGGAGATAGAGAGAGAGAGAGAAACATCAATGTGCAGTTGCTGGGGGTCGTGGCCTGCAACCCAGGCATGTACCCTGACTGGGAATCGAACCTGCGACACTTTGGTTTGCAGCCCACACTCAATCCACTGAGCTATGCCAGCCAGGGCCTAAACTTTTTAAAAGTGAAGTAATTTATTCTTTTTTTAAAATCCTCACCTGAGCATATGTTTATTGATTTTAGAGAGAGAGGAAGGGAAAGAAAAAGAGAGAAACATTGATTGGGACCCCTACGCACCCCTTAACCCCTGGGAATCAAACCTACAACCTAGTTATGTGTCTTGATGGGGAATTGAACCTGCAACCTTTTGGTGTTTGGGATGACGCTCCAAGCAACTGAGCCACTTGGCCAGGGGAATCATCCCTAATTCCAGCAATCTATTGAATATATTATGTTGCTAGATCATATACCACATCTTACAGTTTTACTTCAGTCAATGACCAAGCTTAGGCCAAAGGAGAAATTGTGTTCATTGGCATCATGAAAGTATTATGTTTGTGTTTAAACTTTCATGTATTACTTTAATAAATAGTAAAACATAAATTTTAAATGTGTGGGGAAAGACATAAATAACATAGTTTATTCTTGAAAGTAATGGAGATTAAAATTATTTCATTCAGATTTACCTGTGCCTAATGGGAAAAGTGATGTGGAACTTGATTCTCCACCTGCAAAAAAAAGAAAAATAGGTTTTTTACAGACTTACGATGCAGAATACTTAAAGGTTGGTTTCCTTATCTATCCGGGATCAAAAGCAAGTCCACCAAGGTCACAATGTGTTATTTGTGGAGAAATCTTATCTGCTGAAAACATGAAGCCAGCAAATCTTTCTCATCATTTAAAGACAAAACATTCAGAATTAGAAAACAAACCAGTAGACTTTTTTGAACAAAAATCTCTTGAGATGGATTGTCAAAACAGTTCTTTTAAAAAATGTTTACTAGTTGAAAAGTCACTTGTGAAAGCTTCTTATTTAATTGCTTTCCAAATTGCTGCCAGCAAGAAGCCATTCTCTACTGCCGAAGAGTTAATTAAACCATATTTAGTAGAAATGTGTTCAGAAGTTGTGAGTTCAAGTGCTGGAGACAAAATGAAAACCATTCCTCTCTCTAATAACACAATTGGACACAGGATTGATGAACTGTCTGCAGATATTGAAGATCAGCTGATTCAGAAAGTCAGAGAGTCAAAGTGGTTTGCCCTTCAGATAGATGAGTCTTCAGAAATCTCAAATATCACCCTTCTTCTGTGCTATGTTCGTTTCATTGATAATGATTGTAGTGATATAAAAGAAGAATTATTATGTTGTATTGAAATGCCTTCTCAAGTAACTGGTATTGAAATATTTGAACTAATAAATAAATATATTGATAGTAAATCTCTGAATTGGAAACACTGTGTTGGTCTCTGTACAGATGGGGCTGCAAGCATGACTGGCAGATATTCTGGTTTAAGGGCAAAAATTCAAGAAGTTGCTATGAATACAGTGGCATTTACACATTGTTTTATTCACCGTGAACATTTAGCAGCAGAAATGTTGTCTCCATGCTTACATGAAATTCTTCTACAGTCAGCACAGATTTTAAGTTTTATAAAGACCAATGCATTGAATTCACGTATGTTAACAATTTTGTGTGAAGAAATGGAGTCTGAGCGTGTAAATTTACCACTTCCTGCTGAAGTACGATGGATATCGAGAGGGAGAGTTTTAACAAGATTATTTGAATTACGACATGAAATTGAAATTTTTTTAAATCAAAAGCATTCAGATTTGGCCAGTTACTTTCTTGATGAGGAATGGGTTGCCAGGCTGGCCTATTTATCAGATATTTTTTCACTTATAAATGAACTAAATTTAAGTCTCCAAGGAACTATGACCACAGTCTTCAGTTTGTATAATAAAATGGATATATTTAAGGAAAAGTTAAAGATGTGGTTGAAGCGCACACAAGAGAATGATTATGATATGTTCCCTTCATTTTCTGAATTCTCAAACTCATCAAGCTTAAATATGAGAAGCATTGCAGGCATTGTTTTTGATCACCTGGAAGGACTTTCTCGAATGTTCAATGACTGTTATCCACCAGAAGAAGACTTGCGTTCAGGAAATTTGTGGATAGTTAATCCTTTTATGAATCACCAGGATAGTAATCTCAAGGATTTTGAAGAAGAAAAACTAGCAAAGTTATCTTCAGATTTAGGATTACAATCAGTATTTAAATCAATGTCTGTAACTCAGTTTTGGATAAAAGCAAAGACAAGTTACCCAGAACTCCATGAAAGAGCAATGACATTTTTATTGCCTTTTTCAACTGTTTATTTATGTGATGCTACATTTTCAGCTTTGACTGAGTCAAAACAAAGAAATCTGTTGGTCTCTGGCCCTGCTCTAAGACTTGCGGTCACATCTTTAATTCCAAGGATAGAAAAATTAGTAAAGGAGAAAGAATAGTGAATGTATATTGCTTATCAGATTCTATAATTGTGTTAAATTTTGTATAAGTATCCTAAAATATAATTTCTTAATGTGGATATGTGTTTTCAGTGATTAAATACTTTAATAATTTTTCTCTTTTTGTTGAGGAATTTAATCATTGTGCATTTATACATAATAGTTTATAATTTTAAGAGTCCACCGTAGAGAATTTAGCTGTTTCATTGAGTGATTGAATAATTTGGATTAGTGACCAAGATGTAGTTAATGAAAGGCCTAATTTATAATGTAACAGATAGCACACCTGGATGTTGAAACTGCTTAGCCTTTAGAAGCACCTGGGACATGTTAGTCTGCAGCCAGCCTGCCTCCTTCTGCAACAGGTTGAGGGTAGGTAGAAAAAAAAAAGATTTAAGCAGCTTGGCTAACAGGAAATGCAAACAGCCTGAGAGTTTGAGACTCCAGTAGGGGGCCTCTCTGGCTCACTAGACCAGCATATTGCAACCTTTTTTGGAAAGGGCCAGATAGCGAATATTTTAGGCTTTGCAGGCCATGGGTGGTAACTACGGTACCCAGTTCTGAGGTTGCAGCACAAAAGCAACTGTAGACAATACACAGACAAATGAGTGTGGCTGTGTTTCAATAAAACTGTTTATTTGTGAACATTGAAATATGAATTAATGTAATTTTCCTGTGTCCTGAAAGCTGCCTTTAAAATTTTTATCATTAAAAAAATGTAGACAAACATTGTTAGCTATGGGAGGGAGAGGGAGTAAAAAAATTCATAGTTGACCCAGTCTGGCCCAGTTTGTCCATCCAGGTCTAGACAGATTTCCAGGTAAGATCAGATGGGCCAGGAGTGGCCAGTAGGGATTTTCTGTGAAAGCCTGTCTTCCCATAGCTGCAAGTGTTAACGGGGAACAGCACCAGATGCTAGACCTTGGTCCTTCAATTTGTCTAAGAAGAGAATTCAGAGGCAAGGAACTCAAAGACATGCCAAAGTTTATTTAAAGTCACATGGTAGAAGAAGTGAGCCAGCTAGGCAGTGTGGACTCAGGAAGCAAGATACAGAGGCAGAAAAAGGGCTCTTGGAGC
This sequence comes from Phyllostomus discolor, assembly GCF_004126475.2. Classification (NCBI taxonomy): domain Eukaryota; kingdom Metazoa; phylum Chordata; class Mammalia; order Chiroptera; family Phyllostomidae; genus Phyllostomus; species Phyllostomus discolor. The sequence continues at coordinate 22,822,157 of NC_040907.2, read as the reverse complement.
TTAGGACAAAGAAAGGCAAAGAAAATGTGCCTGGGGGAAAGGTGAGATTGTGAGAGGGAGAGGGAGAGACAGGGAGAGGGAGAGACAGGGAGAGGGAGAGAGAGGGAGAGGGAGGAGGGCGGGAAGGGAGAAGAGAGAGCACACTTGCTGGGTTCTTTGTCTTAAGGGCTTTTATCTGCAGGTCTCGGGAGCATCTTGACAATGTATTCATCAGCTTTCCAAGTGTGTCTCCACTGATGGGTCCACCAAGGCAGGGGATCATTAGTCGCTGTCAACCATGGTGTTGCCCTACCTGACCTTGCTGCTCTTCTGGGCCTAGTGCAGAAACATAACTAAGGCCTAGATGTTATCTGTAGTTTGACCAAAACTCTGCCACTGTGGTCAGCAGACCTGAGACTGTTGCTAAGCTTATCTGATGAGGGTCAAAACCTCATTGTCCTGAGGGCTTACTTAAGGGAGTGGTAGTACAAGGGAGTCTGATGAGGCTGTTGTCCTGACCCCTGTTGTTCCTCTAAGGGAGTCTGCTGCAGAATTGACTATATGCCAGGGGAGGAAAGGTTAGGGGAGAATCCAAACTTCAGGACCAGCCATATGAAAGGTCAGGGAGGCTAAATCACATGACCAGCGATATGCAAGGGGAGGTACTGTCACTCTGGGGGCAAAGTCCCACCCTACAGTTCTGTTCCCAGTTTTGACTGTTGCTAGGCACCTGGAGCCCCAGCCCTGGACCACTGGCCATGGTAACTTATCTACTCTGCTCATGCCTAACTGCCTACTATAGCACAAATATCTGAATTTTCAATTTTTATAGTCTAATTTCAGATGTGAGAAATTAGAGGGAAAATAGGTTTCAGGCAAAGTAAAAGGCAACTTACGACTAGTTATTTATTACTAATAATTTCATAAATTAATCTAATTTGCAAATAACTTTTTGAGCTCATACGTGTTCCAGGCATTGTGCCAGGCCTGTCACAGACTTAGGAGGACTGATGCAGCATTAACCTCACTTACAGAAGCAAGTAGCAGTCTCACTGAGGTTAGGTGACAGCTCAGATCTCAAAGCTAGGGTGGGACAGGCAGGGATGAAGCTCTGGTCTTTTGATCCTAAGGGAGAGCTTCTACAAGCCACGTCCAGATACCTATGTTTGACTCCGCCCTGTCTGTATTGACTGGGAGATTTTGCCGTAATTTATTGGGACTCATTTGGTCAGTTAAGAGCCAAGAGGGTCCCAGGTTCCCGTCTGCGGCAAACGCCCCTTCTATTCCCCCCCCCCCCCATGGGTGCTGGGACGAAAGAGAGGGTGGTAACATTCACGATAGACGAGGAAAGGGAGGCTCTAGCTAGCGTCCTCTGGGAGCCTGGAGACGGGAGGAAGTGAACCGGGGCAGGGGCGGGTTTTCGGCGGGCCTGACCCCGGCGAGTGAGCCCGCCCTCCCGGAGGGCCAGCGTGGCCATGGCGCTCCTGCTTGCTGCTCTGCGCGTCCTGCTGGGAGGCTTCTTCGCGCTCACGGGGGTGGCCAAGCTCTCGGAGCAGATCGCAGCTCCCGTGTCGCAGCAGATGGTGAGCGGCGTGGCGTGGGTAGCAGGCGGATGGTCCCTAGCGGTTACCCCGCCGTTACCCGGGTACCCGGCGCCCCGCCCCCCGTCTGCCTGCACCTGTGCCCCGCTGACCCTCCTGCCTTTGGGTGAGATGGCGCTAGAGCTAGGGGAAAAGCACCGGACCTTGACGTCGATGTTGACGCCTGCCTGGGCTGTTTCTCTGAGTTCTGTGGATCTTCCGTAGACAGAAGGGACTGGGCACGTCTCCTTCCAGCTGAGCATTGGCGGCCTAGGCAAAGCCAGAGCCGCAGGAGGAATGCTTCGGGACCCAGGGGGAGAATGGAAAAAGGGACACAGTTCCTTCCCTGCTCCTTTCCTCTCCTTCCTTTGCTTGAGTTCTCCGGAGCCCCATGAGGCAGGGCTTTATTAATCCCCGCTTGCCAGGGCAGATAACCTGCCCTGAGAGTGGAGAGGTTACACAGCAGGACAGGAAGTAGCACCCAAATTGGACACTCCTAATTTATAATCCTGAGAGGGACCTTTTCCATGAGCTACCTTTTCCTGAGGATGGGGCGTGAGGGGGAGGCCTAGAAGTTGCCCTTAGGCCGTCTGTCTAGTTCTAGACTCTAGGGAAATGTTTAGTGGCCATGTTCTTATGCCCACTAAACAAGCTTCCCAAGCCAGACTTGGCGACCCCTGCCAGCTCCCTCTCCCAGGCCTGGATTCTCCCATTCTGTCCTGGCATAAGGTTGTGGGTTTGGGCAACTTCATCCCCAGAGTCAGACAGCTTAGAGCTTCCTGACATTGCTGAGCAGGGGAGGTAGCGCTGAGGTGGGGGAGCAGGCAAAGGTAGCCACCCATAGGGATGGGGTGAAGTTGTGTCCCAGGATGGAGCCTGACTCAGCATGATGAGTCGCTCTGAGTGAGCCCCCTTAACTCCCCTTGTGTCTACTACAGTAGAATCCGGGTATCAGCGTATACTGTAGAAGGTGGAATCTGTTTAATGAGCCTTTTCATCCCCTCTTCCATCCCTAAATATTCCCTGCATAGTACCTGAAGAGAAATGGGGCCAGGCAGAAAGGAAAGCTGTGGATTCCCAAGGTCTAGGCTCTAGATGTGAATGCCCAAGCCTCCTTGCTTCCTCTTCTTGAAATCTGGGACTCATTAGAGTCCAATGAGAAAAACAGTCCATCTCTGCATCACCATCCAGCCCTTCTCCTTGGAGCATGAAGCCTGGTAACTGATTCCAAAGCTCAGCCCCACAGGGAGGGTCTCTCCTTTCCAGGCTGACCTCAGCCAAGAGTACTAGCTCTTTGTTGAGGAAGTTGATGTCAGCACCAAACGTCCCTGTGGAGCACCTGGGCAGTGAGTGGATCCTTGGTGAGTGGCTGACAGGTGTTCCCTGCCACCCCTAGAAAGCCCTGTTCGTGCAGTTTGCTGAGGTGTTCCCGTTGAAGGTGTTCGGCTATCAGCCAGATCCCATGAGCTACCAAGTGGCTGTGGGCTGGCTGGAACTGCTGGCCGGGTTGCTGCTGGCCCTGGGCCCACCGAAGCTGCAAGAGATCAGTAACTTTCTTTTGATCGTGCTCATGATGGGTAAGGGGGGTCCATCTGGGCAGGGGGAAGGGGAACTCCTCGGGGAGGATGATGGGAAGACCTGGCTGTTCCTCTGTTCCCCTTTGCTGTTGCCTTCCTCCCTGTTCCTCTGGAACCAGAAGCACATCCTGCCGTGGTGCTGTTTCCATGGTCTTCAGACTAGGACAGGTGCTTTTCAAACCTCATCTACTATAACACAATTTCATGCCAAATATACCTTCTACCTCATCAATTCTATTGGCTGCATGGTATTCCATTATAAGGATGTATTGCAGCCTAAAAGCTCCTACTGTTCTCCCCCATCCCACCCCTGAGATGACAGGATAGAGTAGCAGCTGCTGTTTGACCTATGTGTCTGGCAGTTGGGAACAAGAAGCTGAGCCCCCTGAATAGAAAGGCAGAGAATTTACCTGAGGCAAGAAGTCCTGAGGGTCCCCCCTCACAGCAGCTCTGCCCCCAGGTATTGCTGATGTACAAAGACAGCTGCTTCTTCAAAGGCCAGACGTGTGGGCTCTTCTGTACCTCTGGCCTCACGTCACCATTGCTGCCTCCACTGCCACCCCTCCCCTGCCTTGATTTCCATCTCTGGAGCTTCTCTCATTTTCAGGTCTTTCTTTCACTTCCACCATCAACCCCTGGTCTTCTTGCCCTCCAGTAGGATTGAGAAAGGTGTTGGGGCAGGGAGAATTTTTTCCCAATGCCTGTCTTGCCATCTCCCTGCCCTATTTGGTTGTATTGTTCCTGTTTTTTTTGTTGACCCCTAAGAGGGGTTACATTAGTTCAAAAAGCTTCTGATCTCTGGGAGGCCAGGGAGACAAGGGCAGCTAGTTTGGGTGGTGCTTAATGGGAGGACTTGAGCTGGAGTGGGTCAGCCTAGGCTGGAGAGCCCTGAGCTCCTGCCATCTCCTGGGTGCCCACAGGGAACCTCTGAGACCTGCCTTTCCATTCCAGGGGCTATCTTCACTTTGCTGTCTCTGAAAGAATCACTGATCACCTGCATCCCGGCTGTCGTCTGCCTGGTGCTCCTGCTGGTGCTGGATATCTGCCAGGTTGTAGTCAAAACTCAGAAGGTGGTGATCACACCCACTGGGAAGAAGACTCCACGTACAGTTACGAGAGTAGAGTGACTGCAGGGTGAGAGTAGAGTGTCTCTTGCTTCTCTGTGCCATGTCACTTTCACAGCAAGAACATAGAAGGACACAGAATCTACCACCTTGTAACCAATGTCATATATCCAGGTCAAATTATGGCCAGGGTTGAAACAGATATCTTGTCTACCTGGCCCTGCTTTCTCTCTTGACATCTACTGGCCTTCTTTGACGTTTACTAGCATTCCTCTTTTCAATTCCTTTGTATAATGGTACCTTTAAATTTTTTCTATGCCTTTACATGGGTTTTTGAAAATGAAATTATTTTATTTACATTTTTAAATAAATTTTATTATCTGGTTTTTAAAGCTAATGTACTGTATGGCATTCCTTGTGTGTTTTACATTGTTGATGTTGATGGCTGTGTAGTACTCCATTGCAGGGAGGTACTGTAATGTATTGACTGAAGCCCCCACTGAGGAACATTTGGATTGTTCCCATTTTTTTTTACTGTTGCAAACCTCACAGTAAATCACCTTTGCATACTTACTTTCCTTTCCTAGAAGTGACAGCACGGATTTAAAAGGCATGCATGTTTTTAAGGTTTTATTACTTACTCATTGAGTGTGGCAGAGTATAAGTGCCTGCTTCTGCCTGTGCCCTTCCGAACCGAGCCACACGAAGCATTCCTTCCTATTTCTTTTTATCTTGGGCCTTTTACATTTGCAAAGCTAACAAAGATGGGCATTGAGTCATCATTTTACAGGACTTGAAACTGCCAGCCTCTGGTGGTAAGGCGGGGCACGCTGGGTAGTGCTCCTTGGACCCCTACAGGGAAGCAGGAGGCGGACAACTCCGAGGGATGCCGCCTGTTAGAGCAGCGCTGGAAGCCAGGGATGAGTCCCGGAGGTCCTGGGGAGTCAGAAGGATGTGTGCGTGGCAATTCTCAATGGAACGTGACTATCACATTACCATCCTTCACCTCACATACACACACACACATATCTACATCTAATAGTACGTATATATGTAGTAGTGCACACATACTACATATAAAGAGCGTCAAAACAATAAGGAAGCTTTCACTTACATAAGAGGTCCAGAGATAACATAGTTTTAGTCTCAGTGTTGGGTAATCTGGCTGCCTTGTGATGACATCACGGACTGATTTTTTTTCAACTTTGCTCTCAGTCTATTGGCTGCTGACCTCAGGGTCACCCAACACCCAAGGTGCAAAGAAAGAGAAAGTTCTCCTAGAAGACCCCAGATTTCCCCTCACATCCCACTGGTCAGGGTTATGTCACATTTCCATTCCTAGACCAATCACTAGCAAGGAGAATGGACTTCTCAGGATGGATTTAAACTAGCTAAGATTTACCCACACTGGTCAGGGAGGGAGGGGGGTAGAAAATGGTTCCTGCCATTTGCTAGCTTATGTGAAGAATTTGTTTAATAATGGTAAATACTTCTTTTGAGTTGCTGTGAGGATTTAGTGAGTTAAAGTGCTTACAGTGTTGCCTGGCAGATAGTAAGTGTTCAGTAAATGCTATTATTAAATACTGATCTGTTCTACAGATGAGAAAATGGATTCAGGAAGCTTAAATGCCTTTGTGTCAGACATGAGACTAGAATTAAGGCCTGATTGACTCCAGAATGCACACTTTCCACTCCATCAGCTGCCAAAGTCAGAAGTGGGCAGGCAGGGCACCCCTGCTCTCCTCACGTTGATGGTACATAGGATGATCTGTCCAATGTGATTCAGTCTGCCTTGCTTTCCAGAATCGCCCCTCTGCATGAAAATTTTGAAGCCCATGAAAGCAGAGCCTGGATCCCCTAGCATCCCAGCCTCTTATTACCCCTTCTAGGATGCCACTGCCAGTCTGTCTCCCGCCAGGACTTTGAGTGAAACCCCTCACAGCTGGCATTAGATTGAGGGTTTTTGTTTACTAAGGCTTGGCCTGTAAGCTGGTTATTTGCTACAGGACTCCTCACCCCCTAAGCTTGGCTGGAGGGCCCACCCAGCAGCTGTGGGAAAGAGGGTGCTAGGGGAGTGGGCTGGCCAGCTGGTGTGGAGGAGCAGTTGGGATTGACAGCAGCAAGAGTATCTTGAGCTCCAGCAGTGGCTCCTCAGCCCAAGGAGAAGCCAGGCACCAGGAAATGTGCTCCCCAAACTGCAGCCAAAACCTGCCTCAGGTGAGCCCAATGACATTCTGTTGCCAGAGCTTCCTTATACTTTTCTATCTCCCTCCCCCTGCCCTCTTGCTCTGCAGTGACACTCCCACCCCTCGGGGTCCTGGCTGCACACCACAAACCCAGCTCACAGCTGCCACGGGTGGGCCCCAGCCCCTTCAGCTGTTGGGCCCGACCTTCATGTCATGTCCTGGGATTAATCTGTTGATGGGAGGGCGTGGAATGTGTGGGTGGAAGTGGATTCTGTTTCGTCTCAGCTCCTTAAAGCCAGGTCCCAGGGCTCCAGAGAGAGCTGCAGCAGCCAGAACAGCAAGAGGTAAGAGAGGACTGATCAGGTGGGATGCAGATTCAGGGTGGACAGCCAGGGACTAGAGCCATGGTGGACAGGCCTGAGAGGGAGGGCAAGAAAGGAATGCCCTCCCTGAGGTTTCCACAAAGGTTTGGAACCTGAGAGGTTCCAAGGCAAAAGTATTGCAATACGAATTTTGGTGTTGGAGGAACCGAGTTTGGGGGCACCCTAGGAGTTTGCTTATGTGTCCAAAATAGGAACAGGACACTGGCTGGTGCACTTACCTGCCTTGGGGAGAGAAGAGGAATAGGCCCAGATGCCTCTGTGTTGTTTTGTTTGCTCAGGGTGCCTGTGTCTCTGACGCTGCGTGTGTGCCTGTGTGGGTGTACACAGTTATCTGTGCGCTGCCTAGAGGGGAAGGGAGCTAATGGTTATGAAGTACCTCCCCACTGTCAGCCACAGTGCGCAGAGTTTTACTTATGTTTCCTCATAATCCTCCCAGCAACACCGAGGTAGGTATTTTAATCGCCATTTTACAGCAGGGAAGACAGGTTCAGTGAAGCCGAGTAATTTGCCCAAGGTCACATGGCAAGGAAATGTGTGTATCTAGAATCTGCTTGATTCCAGGGCCTGTGCTCTTTTTTGTTCGTTTGTTTTTAATTTCCAGCTTTATTTATTTATTTTTCCAGTTTTGTTGAATTTATTGGGGTGGCACTGGTTAACAAAATTATACCGGTTTCTCGTGCACAGTTCTACAGCACGTCATCTGTGCACAGGGCCTGTGCTCTTTTTGCTTTGCTGTCCCGTGTTTTGAGTCAGATACAGGACTTCTTTGTGGTCAAAAGGCAAGAGGGTAGGAAACAGTCTGGAAGGCCTGAGAGTTGTGAAACCTTTTCAGCTCCGCCCAAGGTACTCCAGGAAAGCCCCAGGGCAAGACCTTTACCAAGACAAGTCCAAGATCACTGTACATGGGCCTGTCCTCTGGATCAGTGCATCATAAGACGGCTCCTCCAGGGAGCCACCCTGCTGGCTCCCCCACTGATCTGGATGGTTTGGGTTCTTTTTGGGGAGGGCTCTCTGTGGGACTTCCAGGTGGTGCAGCCTTGCTCAGGCTGACTGCACATGCCTGTGCCTCCACATGTCTGAACCACACTCCCTCTGCGAGGGGCATCTCCACCCTCCCAGGCACCAGGTTGGAAATTTCCAAGCTATCTGGGACTCTGCCTTTTCCTCACTTCCCACAGCTTGTCAACAATCCCACTCAACTTCAAATAACTCTGGAGTCCTTCCCTTCCTTTCCATCCTTCTTGGGTGCTGGGTGAGCTCAGTCCTCACCCCCTTCACTGCCCAGCAAGGACTGAGGAGGAGGGGTCAGGGGTTGGGGGGAGGTGGTAAGCCTCTGCAGTGACCTTCTTTCCTTAGTCCAAGGTCCGAGATGAATAGTACTGGGGACCTGGGTGGTGGCAGCTGCAGCCACTGGGATGACATTGCCCACTTCATCGTGGTGGCTATGGCTACACATTGGCGCTGGGCCCCGGGGCTGCCCACCAGCATGGCCACCCTGGCAGTGTTCATCTGTGGCTGCAGGAGCCTGGGCCAGGCCCTGCATCTCTACCTGCTCAACCTGGCCCTGGCCGACGTGCTCTTCACACTCACATGGCCACTCTGGCTCACCTAATACCTGGAAGTAGCCAACTGGCCCTTCCCCAAGGCTGCCTGCCGTGTGCCTAGGGTTTCCTACTACCTGTCCACCTACGCGGCAATGGCTTTCTCCGTAATCATCAGCGCTTGAGGCTGCAGCTGGGCCGGTGCCCTGACTTCGGGCCCAGGTGGCTGCCAGCCTCACACTGCGGGGCTGGGGCCCTACCCATGCCGCTTGCGTTGCTGCCTGGCTGGCCTGCCTGCCCGCTTTGTGCCTTGCTCTCGCTGTACACGAACAGGGGCTGCACAGTGTGGTCCACTGTTTCCTGCATGGCTGGGCGTGCCAGCTTGTCCTATGCTACAGTGGCCTTTGCGGTTCCCTTCCTGCTGGTGCTCATGGCCTGCACAATCCTGGTGCAGACTCTCATGGAGTTACCAGGCCTGACCAGGCCCGGCCGCAATGGTGTGTAGCCAGGAACATGGTGCTGGGACTGCTGCTGATCTTTGCCCTCTACCATCTGCTGCTGGTGCCTTGGGTAGCCAGACAGGAGGGTGTCACGGGCGGTAGTTCCATGCCGCCTGCACACTCTACGTTCTGCATACCCTCAGCCTGGCACTGCTGAGCCTCAGGACCCACTGATCTATTGCTTTTCCACACACTGCTTCCTCCAGGACTGCTGGGCACTAAGCTGCTGCCCCAGGGCTGGGGACACCTGGGGGAGAGCCCAAACGGCCTCCTTGGCCTCCTCCTAGAGAGGCCCAGCCCCCCTGGCTGCTTCATCCCCCGCCACCCTCCCAGTGGCATCTATGGATGGAGAAAACTCCTTGGAAGAGCCTATATTCCAATTCTTTTTTAAAAAAATTATTGATTATGCTATTACAGTTGTCCCAATTTTCCCCCCTTTGCCCTGCTCTGCCTGGTACCCCCATTCCCTCCGACAATCCCCTCCTCACCTTAGTTCATGTCCATGGGTAACGCACCTTAAGTCCTTAGGCTATTCCGTTCCCTATACTGTTCTTAACATCCCCCTGTCTATTTTGTACCTACCAATTTATGCTTCAAAATTCCTCTACCTTTTCACCCATTCTTCCCTTCCCCCTCCCAGTTGATAACCCTCCAAATGGTCTCTGTATCTATGATTCTGTTCCTGTTCCGCTTGTTTGCTTAGTTTGTTTGTTCTTTTTTTAGATTCGGTTGCTGATAGTTGTGAATTTGTTGCCATTTTCATGTTTATAGTTCTGATTTTCTTTTTCTTATATAGTTCCCTTTAACATTTCATATAATAATGGCTTAATGATGATGAACTCCTTTAGTTTTACATTGTCTGGGAAGCACTTTATCTGCCCTTCAATTCTAAATGATAGCTTTGATGGATAGAGTAATCTTGGATGTAGGTCCTTGCTTTTTCATCAGTTTGAATACTTCTTGCCAGTCCCTTCTTGCCTGCAAAATTTCTTTTGAGAAATCAGCTGACAGTCTTATGGGAACTCCTTTGTAGGTAACTACCTGCTTTTCTCTTGCTGCTTTTAAGAGTCTCTCTTTATCTTTAATCTTTGACATTTCATTATGTTGTATCTTAGAGCTGGCCTCTTCCCATCCAACTTGTTTGGGACTCTCTGTGCTTTCTGGACTTGTATGTGTATTTTCTTCATCAAATTAGGGAAGTTTTCTTTCATTATTTTTTCAAATGAGTTTTCAATTTCTTGCTCTTCCTCTTCTCCTTCTGGCACCCCTATGATTCAGCTGTTGGTACATTTGGAGATGTCCCTGAGGTTCCTTATTCTATCCTCACTCTTTTGAATTCTTTTTTCTTCTTGCTCTTCTGACTGAATGTTTTTTTATTTCTTATGTTCCAAATTGTTGATTTGATTCTCGGCTTCATCCCCTCCACTGTTGGTTCCCTGTAGATTTTTCTTTATTTCACTTAATGCAAACTTCATTTCTGCTTGGGTATTTTTTATGCTGTTGCAGTACCCAGTGAATTCTTTGAGCATCCTGATAACCAGTGTTTGGAACCCTGCATCTAATAGATTGCCTATCTCCATTTCATTTAGCTCTTTCTCTGGAGTTTTGTTCTGTTCTTTCATTTGGGCCATATTTCTTTGTCTCCTCAGTTTTGCAACCTCTCTATGTTTGTTTCTATGTATTAGGTAGAGCTGCTTTGACTCCCTGCCTTAGTAGTGTGACCTATTGTAGAAAAAGATACCTGTAAATTGTGTAGGGCAGAGCCTTAGGTAATCACCAGGGCAGGGCAACACATTTCACCATTTGTGGCTCTGTCGGGGTTGGGGGAGGGCTCAGAGAGGGGACAATGCCATTGCCTGGCCTCTGGAGATTTGCCTCGGAGGAAGCTATTTCCTGCCACTCACCTGTTACCAGTCATGTCACTTTCTCCCTGTATGCCACTTGTGCCCTTCCAGCTGTTGCCCTGGTGCTGAAATCCAGAGGAAATGAGTCTGCATTAGTCCTGAGACCTTTGTGGGCCCTTTAAGAGGAGTCTCCTGAGAATCCTGCAGTTTCTTCTACCACCTCAACTCTGACTGGTTTTACAGACGGAAGTTATGGGGATTTATCATCCTGGAACTGGAACCCTGGACTGGGTAGTCTGGTCTGGGGCTGGGGTTGCTCTCTCCTGAGGTATCCCTCCCAGTTTTTATCCACCACATGTGAATGTGGGACCATCCATTGGACCACCTTTCCATGCCACACCACATCTCTGCCTCTCCTATCTGTCTGGATGAATATGGCTTCTTTAAATCCTTGGTTGTTGGACTTCCATACAGTTTGATTTTATGATGTATCTGGGTGATATTTGTTTTGTAGTCTAGTTGTAATTTTTGCTGTAGTTGTATGATGATGTGGAGTGTTTTTACCTATGCCTCCATTTTGACCAGAAGTTCAATATGTTTTTTCCCCCCACCCCCCAAATCCTAAAAGTAGCTATTTGTATGTGGTCCACTTGGAAAAGTCAGTAGACAATACTTCAGCAATGCTGGTTTAGAACTTCATGAAAATTCCCAAAATAAAAGTTGCATTCTCTGTGGTCTAATAACATATCCTTATAATTAATTTTTACCTTCAACTCATGGCATTATATAGACATGTGTCCTATTTTCTTTATATTGCTAAAGATAAAAATAAGCTGAAAATTGCCTTATTCATAGCTCCTTGGTTCTAGCAATGTTGTTTACTGTTTTTCACAGGGAAGCAGAGTAGAGTAGCACAAAGCCAGATGTCTGGCTCTCCTCTCATAGTCACCTGGTACTGTTTGCATTTGATCTGCAATTCGGCAGCTCTAGAAACAAGCTTTCCCTCGTCTCTTAAATGACAATAAGGCCAAGTCTTCTCATTTCCATTCTTCTTCTCCTTCTCTTTCTCATTCTCTCCCTCTTCTCCCTCCCCTTCTCCACCCCCTCCCCTCTCCCTTCTTGTCCTCCTCTCCTCCTTCTTCTTCTCTGTAATGGAGAAGACTATAGCAGGCTGGATGGGGAGACAGCAAAATCTTACTGAGATGATGAGGTTGTGATTTGGGGACAGAAGAAAGAGGGATTGAGCTCTTATGGAGACCCGAGATTCCAATCCTTATTTTTATTTTTTAATCTCTAGGACATGCCTATTGATTTTAGAGAGAGGGGCAGGGAGGGAGAGAGAAGGGGAGAAAAATATACACCAATTGGCCCTCAGATGTGCCCCAGTGGGGAACCATAGCAGCAACCTAGACATGCGCCTAACTGGGAATCTAACAGAGCTTTTGGTTTATGGGAGGATGCTCCAACCAACTGAGCCACACTGGCCAGGGCTAGATTCTGAATCTGATGCAACTAGCCCCTTAGCTGTAGAACATCAGTCTCGCCTATAAAAGGGGATATAAATTCTTTGTAACAAGAAAGTTCCCTAGACTTTGCCAGCTTTTGGATACAAAAAGAATATGCCATTGTTTTTTAATTTTTATTATTTTTTTAAAGATTGTTTTTTAGATCTCTTGGGATAAAACCCAAGTTCTCAAAATGACCTGCAAAGTTCTGGCTCCTTCTTCCCACCCAGCCTCAACCTCTTCCACTTCTGCCTCTCTCCATGGATTCAGTCATCTTCTCAGTTCCTGGAACAGACCAGTTTCCTGACCTCCAAGGCTTCTGTACCTGGCTGCCAGGAATGATGTCCCTCACTTTTCTTCACTATGTTTATTCCTCTTCATCCTTACTTCCTGAAAAGTAACTCTTTATAGCTTTTCTTGACCAGAAAACACATACACACACACATGACTAGATTAGATCTGATTGCTCCTTCATAGTTATTTTCACAATTGTAATCTACCAATTAATTGGGTAATTCATCGATTTTTTTCTTTCTCTCTTGCTGGAATGTATTTATGTTGATCCAGTTCAACTTAATAAATTCCATGCTTACCTTATTCATGGCTGTATCCCCTGTGCTCACTACTCTACTTAGTAAGACCTCAGCATATCAGATGAATGAATGAAACCTGAATATCGTTAGATTAAAATGCTGAAGGACTTACTCAGACATTCCAGTTTCTGGTAGATTTTTCTGAAGTGTTCTTGGATTCTCTAAGCTTGTGTTATCTGGGTGCCTTCCTGACCCAGTCCTGCTAATTGCTTCCTTCTGCTGTTGTGGGACACCACAACTCTGTCATCACCTCTACTGTGCCAAGACTGCTGTAGCAAGACTTGGTGGTAACCAGTTTGGAGATCTACCCTGCTATTAGCTGGGACTGGGATCCCCCAGACTTGCTGCCCTTTCCTTTGGCTGAGCAGCACTTTATCACTAGGTGCAAATCCCACCAGTGGTTCTGGCCACTAGTGCTTTCCCTCTTAATGTGTTGATGACTCTGGAGTTGGTTTCAAGAGGGAAAGGGAACCAGTTTTCTCCTTAGTCATGTTATTGGGGGCCCCACAGCAAGACTACATGGGTCTCAAGGAGTGAGAGCTTGATGGATGAGAGCAGCGTGTTCATGATGCCAAGTTGGCTGAAGGGTCCGCCAATCAGCCACCATGTCTTATTGACTGTCAGGCCCCATTGCTGAGTTTGCTTTCTAATGATTGATTAACTTGACAAATTCTCTCTTTTCTTCTTTTTGATAAATTACCTTTCATTTGTCTCTTATTCTTACTTTAACTTTTTCCCTTTACATTTAAAAAGTAATACATGTTCATGAAAATAAATTTAAAGCAGTAGAGAAAAATGTAAAATAGAAAATAAAGTTCCCCCAGCAGTAGCCACTGTTCACAGTTTCTTGTTATATGTACCTTCCAGATGCTTTCTATTTCAGTGCAAATGTATGTACAGTCAATTTTCTTCAAAAGTTCACAAATGAACTTTGTGTTCAAGTATTAGAAGGCTTTTTTGCATGGTTTTCATTGACTATATCTCATACATATTTTTATATCAGCACATATAGATATCTATGTCATTCTTTTTAATAGGTGCAGAATATTTATTTTACTGTATTGGTTCTCTATTGATAGCATTTGTTTCTATTCTTTCACTGTGGTAAACAATGATGCAATGAATGTTCGTGTCCACAAATCTGTGCTTACTTGAAAACCCGTAGAATAAAGTCCTGGCAATGAAATTGCTGTGTCAAGGAGTGTGTGTGCACACTTAAATTGTTTAATTGCATCACCAAATTTCCTCCCCAAATGCTGCATCAATTATACACCCATCAACAACATGTAACGGTTTCTGTTTTATACCTCCTCACCAGGACTGGGTATTGTCACCTGACTCCTTTTTGAATCTAGACTCCTATTAGCATTCCAACTGTGAGCATGGTTAATTTTTTTTTTGAGGGCTTCTCAGCCTTCTTCATATCTATTTGAAACCTGGTGGGGGCAGGAATGGGAAAAGAAAGGGTGTCACCTAAGACCTCACACCAACCAACTCTTAGCCTATCTTGCTTGTTGGAGGAATTAAACAAAAGCCCACATACACACTGGTAGGTCCATAGTAACTGTTAGTTTTCTCTCTGTTCCTGGGAATTAGGCTGGCTCATTCCATGCAACGCTGACCAACATCTCAGTCCCAGCAAGGCCAGGAGGCAGCCAGGGCCCACAACATGAATTCACTTGCTCTGTCGTTGGGATGAATTGCTCAGCCCCAGGGACCATGCAAGGCTGGGTCTCTGAGAAATGATCTGGTGTCCACACTAGAGCCAGCTGAATCTCCTGAGGCTGAATTTGATTCTGTCCAGATAAAACATGATTCCCTGTGGCCTCATCCATCCCTGCGGTCTTGTAGTATCTTGCTTTTGATGTGACTTTTCCCTTAGTAAAGTAGTCAGTTTCCTTTGGGAAATGTGTAACTTAGCCTTCTGTGTCTGACCTGGAGACAAAAGAACTTGAGAGCTGATTGCCTCTGGGAGATCAGACCCTGCAGAAGGAAAGCCTCTGTCTAGAGTTACAATGTTTGAGAACCACCCGTCCTCCCTCCCCATCACTCAGGAGAACAGGGGTGAGGACCCAGAGGCAAAGACCCTGAGGGATGAGAGAGGGCAGGAAGCATTTCCTGTCAATCCTCTTGGATTCTTGGTCCCCTTATTCCAAACCTTCAATAATTTGACATAAAACCCTGCCTAATCCACAATGGAGAAAAGGGAGCCCAAGTTGGTCCTTGATTAAAAGTAAGGCACCCCTTATTTTCAGGATCCAGGGAAAACTCATCTGCCAACTGTTCTCAGCAATCAGTTAATATGCCTAGACTCCCTCTCCTCATTCAGGGCCAGGAATGCCCAATCCCTGGTCCAGCCATCTAGGCCACCCCCTATAGCAACTGGGTCGAAATGTGGTGCAGGCAAGCTGCTTCTGACACAGGAAGAACACAGCTCTCCTTCTGGACTGCACTCTGCTTTTTCTTCAGCTCAATCACAGTCCAGGTCTCTGAACCCAGCCCAACCCTGTTCCTGCCCTTGGGCAGGACTGGTCCAGGTCCTTGGCTCTGCAGAATACTGCCTGGGGTTCCTCATTCTTTGTTTTCCTGTCTGCTCCTGCCGAGTCCTCACCTTGCTCCCACGGCCTCAACTGAGGAGTCTGTCAGACTTCAGTTTGATTCTCTTTCCATCTTCAGGCCTCTTTCTATGCAGCTGATTATTTGCCTTGACGCCTTTTCCCTCTCTTCCAGCCCTAGAAGGAGAATCGTGTTTCCACCTGTTGCTGCAGCTATCCTGCACTGACCCTGAAACCACTTGCTTGGACTACATTCCAGCTACAGGGACTGTGACCCAGAAAAATCACTTTGAGGAGTCCCCCAGGCCTGTCCTTTTCACTCATGCCATCCCCCAGCCCTCATAGAGAGTTCTGCCATTAAATCATCCTTCCTCACCCCTAATTCTCAGTGAGCACCAGTCTAGTTTGGAAATACACTTGTGGTTGGGGTGTCTGGGTGCCGGCTGGCCTCTAGCATTTGTGGGATCCTGGGCAAGAGTACATATGGAGGCCTACACACTATGTATCTAAATATTTAAATGTTTTAAATCAAGCAAACACATAGTTAAATAAAATATATTCCAT
The DNA here is from genome assembly GCF_004126475.2 of Phyllostomus discolor. Taxonomy (NCBI): domain Eukaryota; kingdom Metazoa; phylum Chordata; class Mammalia; order Chiroptera; family Phyllostomidae; genus Phyllostomus; species Phyllostomus discolor. The sequence goes on along the minus strand of NC_040907.2, from coordinate 22,806,286 downwards.
CCTCCTACCCTGACAAATACACCTTAATAATGGCAGAATAGAAACACATGTATAAAGTTGTGGTTTTCAGGACTGACAGTCAGCAAATTATCAAAGATGACTGAATTTAACATTACATACTATGTTTATACATTGCATTTGGGTCCTGTATAATAAATTATTATCACAAAAATATAAAACATTTTTGTTTAACCACACAAATCACCATCATTCATAATGTGATTTTTTTTTTACCATTTTTGTTCAACATATTTCTATATTCGTATAGAATTTCATGAGTTGTTTTTTCAAAATTTTCAGTGATGGACTATTATTTTAAAAAACAGAAAATGACAACTTGTTGCTAAATTTGTTCACATGTCTCTTCAATTAAAAGTATATCTCAATGACATCAAAGTTATGACTAAACTATAGAACAGTCACCATTGAGAACTGCCTGGAATCTGGCTGAATAGAAATCCTCTAACCAGGGAATTAAAGAACAATCCACAGTGAGACTGGTAGGAGGGGCAAAGAAGTGGAATGGGCTGGTCCCACATCCACGTGTGGCAGATACAAATTGGAAGGAATATCTTGGCTTCAGATGTTCCCTGTGAGGAGCGAGGGATCCCAGCCCCACACCAGGCCCCCAGCCTAGGCTTCCAGTGCCAGGAAGTGAAGTCCTGTGACTTTTGGCTGTGAAAACCAGTGGAGATTAAGGCTGAGGAAGAAAGAGGGCATGCAGGGACTTTCTGAGACTCACTCTTTCTGAGCTATAGCACTGGAGCACCAGCTTAAAAGGCACCAGAAACATATGGGGAGGAGCTGTATTGTCTGGCATCAGGATGAGAGCTAGGAGGGGAGGGGACAGCTTTCTTCCAGACAGAAGTGCTGGCAGAGGCCATTGTTCTTTTGATGAGCCCTCCCCGCAAAGAGCTGGCAGCTCTTAGACTATCAACCTTAGACTATTAAGGCTCATGTTGTTTGCCCACTCAGGTGATTCCCTGAAGCCCTGCTTCACCTAATTTTTAGGCCTATCCAAGCTGTTTCCTTGGCTTTTTCAGATGAATGGCTTGTCTTGGCTCACACTTCAGATTTTCCTAAAATCTCTCAAACAAGCAGCCTCTGTACTTCTGTCCAAAGCCCTGTACTTCTTGCTAAGTGGCACCAGGCCTAGCACTAGAAGCAGCCCGCCCTGGTTTACAGTGTGGCCTTGCCTGGGCACCTCCAAGCCCATCACAAGTAGCAGCCATTCACAGGTTGCATTGTAGCTCATGTCAGTTGACCCAGGGAAGAATATAGGCAGTGGATGACCTTTACCTGCACCTCCTGGGAGGCCCCAGAACCAGTGTACTCAATGGACAGCTTTGGACTATGTTGAAGCATCACCACCCAACCACCTCCACAAGTGACACACTCAAATGGTAGACTCTGCTGGTACCAGAACCCCACGGAAGTAAGTCCTGATCTGTGGGGTGACCCTCTACACAGCTGATCCTCCATGATGGTTGGACGTGAGTGGTCACAGCCAGTCCTTGTAGCTCATAGGCCTACGGGTAAATCCCTTCCATTGACATGTCAAGAGCAATCAAGGCTCAGCTATAAGAGGAAGGTGTACACAGTGCACATAGGGTTTGCAGTTCAAGCATACAGGTTTGGTGATCAGGGAGGCTGTGCCACTGGACCCTATAGGACACCTACTGCATAAAGCTGCTCTACCAAGCTCAGGAGAGCAGCTCTACCTAATACACACAAACAAATACAGGGAGGCTGCCAAAACGAGGAGACAAAAAACATTTCCCAAATGAAAGAACAGAACAGAACTCTAGAATAAGAACTAAGCAAAATGGAGACAAGCAATCTACTAGATGCACTATAACCAGTTTAAAACACTGGTTATAGGATGCTTGATGAACTTAGTGAGTACTTTAAAGCATAATAAAAGGACCAGTCAGAAGTGAAGAATACACAAACTGAAATAAAGAATAATTTATGGGAATCAGCAGTAGAGTAGGTGAAGTCAAGAATCAGATCAGTGATTTGGAATATAAGGAAGCAAAAAACATTCAATCAGAACAGCAAAAGGAAAAAAGAATCCACAAAATGAGGATAGTATAAGGAGCCTCTGGGACAACTTTGAGTTACCAACATTCATATCATGGGGGTGTTGGAAGGAAAAGAGAGACAGAAAGAAATTGAAAACCTATCTGAAAAATGACTGAAAACTTCCCTAACTTAGTAAAGGTAAGAGATATACAAGTTCAGGAAGCACAGAGAATCCCAAACAAGATGAACTCAAAGAAGCCCATACCAAAACACATCATAATTAAATTGCAAAATGGTAAAGACAAAAACAGAATCCTAAAAGCAGCAAGAGAAAAGCAGTTAGTTACCTATAAGGGAGCTCCCATAAGATTGTCAGCTAATACCTCAACAGAAATTTTGTGGACCAGAAGGAATTGGCAAGAAATATTCCAAGTGATGAAAAGCAAGGACTTCTAACCATGATTACTTCATTAAAATGTTTAGGACACAAAGTCCAGCTAGAGAAGTGCAGCCTGATGCAAAAACACAGCTGCTATTTCCCTCAATAAATTTTCCAGATCTTGAAGCTGGATGTGTATAAAGAGGAGGCAGTAAAATAGGTTAAAATGTCAATTGCAGAACCTACAGAGGGTGGGACTGAATCTCCTGCAGATCTTTCAAGACCAGCCAGAAAACAGGAATGAATGAGAGGAAGACTGAATCAAACTAACACTACAGTCCAGCTTTGTCTCACTTAACCCCTGTTTCGACTGAGGTGACTAGTCCCTACCCTATCTGCCTAACAGAAGAAAGGTAGAACTTTCTCTGGTAGGAGAGATCATACAGAGCCTCCAAATGTCCTTTATATACAATGCCTGGCATACATCAGAAAGTCACTACACATGCAAAAAGGCAAGAAAATGTGACTGATCAGTAAGAGAATAAACAGACAATAGAGATGGACTTATAAATGACCCAGATGTTGGAGCAATAAGACAAAGACTACACCTACTTTTAATGAATTAAAATGATTCCAGAAAATAGAGGAAAATATGAACAAAATGATTAAAAACATTCTATTTTCAAGATAGAATTCACAAAAAGAAATGAAATGATTGATTTGAGAATTATAGAGAAGGCAACCCTGACAAGACTTGGGATGCTTGTATAGCAGAATAAGCCAATAAGTAGCATTTACACATATAATTCCCCCTTGTCAAACACCTATATATAAAAGTAAAACAAATTAATTGACCTCTTGCTAGAAGCAAAACTATCAATAAACATGAGTAATTAATGCCACAGGGTAAATTTTTACCATGGTAATTTTTCTGGGAAGAGAGAATCATTAGCATTTCAATACTAATGGAAACAAAATAAGAAAAGTCTGTTATCAAATAGTTTATTGGCCTCAGGCACTCAGGAGGATGAGTGGTCAAATAACCTTCTCAGTGGCAGCCTGCCAGGCTTCTGTCCTGAGGCATTAGAGGGGAACAGAGGTGGGGGTGGTTACACTTGCAAATTCAAAGAACAGCAGCAGTTTTCATAGAGAAGGAAATAAGCCAGAGGAGCAAACTATTTTTGTAAAAATGTCAGCTGAGAAAAAACTTTATACCACTATGTTTTGACTGAAAATGCACAGTTTAATAATCAAATTGTTCAAATTCTTTTGCTTGGATTGTTAAATTCTGCTTGGAAATTAAGGCATGACAGAAACTTGGGATACAGAAGGGAAAACACTTGGAGTCTGGAGCGAGAGATATCTAGGATGAAATCCCATTTTCACCAAGTTCCAGATACAGGACCTTGACAGAGTACGGCCCTCCACGTACTCAGTTTTACCCAGCTGTAAAGGAACAACTGTTTTTACAGTGGCTGTTTCTAGCACTTTCCCCCGCCTTTGTGTAAATTCATGTTTCCATCTAGTATCCTTTTTCTTGTTCCTTAAAAATTCCTTTATCTCTTCAAGTGTAGGTCTGGTGATTATGAATTGCCTTAGGTTTTTTTTTTTTTTGGTTGTTCTGAAAAATCTTTAGTTTCTTTTTATTTTCATAACAGATTTATTGAAGTATAATTTACCTACCATAAAATTCAGCCATTTGCCTTAATTTTTAAAGAATATTTTTCAAGCCCTGGCTGGCATAGCTCAGTGGATTGAGCATGGGCTGGGAACCAAAGTGTCCCAGGTTCGATTCCCAGCCAGGGTACATGCCTGGGTTGCAGGCCATAACCCCCAGCAACCGCACATTGATGTTTCTCTCTCTCTCTCTCTCCCCCTCCCTTCCCTCTCTAAAAATAAATAAATAAATAAAATCTAAAAAAAAAAAGAATATTTTTCCTGCATGTAATATTCTAGGTTGACAGGGTATTTTTTTTCCTTTTAGAACTTTCAAGATGTTTTACCATTATATTCTGACTTGCATGGTTTCTGACAATAAATTTGCTTCCCTTTTAATTTTTGCTTCTCTGATTGTACTGTGTCTTTCATTTGCTGCTTTTAACATTTTCCTTATATTGTTGTTTTCAGAAATTTGTGTTTAATGTGCCACTGTGTGCTTTTCTTGTTTTTTTTTTTCTTTTCTCCTGCTGGGAGTTCTTTCAGCCTTTTGGTTCAATGACTTTATAGTTGTCATCAAGTTTTGGTCATTGTTTCTTAAAATAGCTTTGTATTCTCCTATTTTTCTGAGATTCCAATTACAGGCATATTCAAGTACTTGAAATTGTTCCATTGAGTCTGTTCATTTTCTGTTTCTTTTCCCCCTCTGTGTTCTTCACTTTATATCATTTTTATTGTGTTTCCAACTTCACTGATTATTTTCTAGTGTCTAATTTGCTATTAATCCCATCCAGTGACTTTCATGCTGAATTTTTCATGTCTAGAAATTCCACTTAGTTATTTTTACATCTTCTATTTCTCTTATGTTTATATTTTCCTTCAAAATCTTGAGTGTATTCAACATATCCTAATTTCATCATTTTCTCATTCTTGATTTTTGTTTCTATTTACTAATTTTTCTTTTCACTGTGTGCCACACCTTTCTCCTTTTTTCATGTCAATTATTTTTGGATTGGATGTTGGGCATTATAAAAGTTATGTTATTGAGTTTTGGTGTCTTCCTCTTTGAACTTTGGACTTTGTCCTATGAGGCAGCTAAGTTACTTTCAGCTTATATTTAACCTTTTGTGAACTGGTTTTAAGTTTTATTGGGGCTGGTGGGGGTAATTTAGCCCTACTGCTAATGCACGATCCTCCTGAGATCTCCAGAAAATGTCATGGGTGTTCGTGAGTACTCTTCACTCTGGCTGGCCAAAGCTCAAACGTCTCCCATCTTGTATGAGGTCTGATAATTTTTCAGTTTACAACTCCTTACATGTTTTTATTGCCCTGTCTTGTGGTATCCACCATTTTTATATGTGGCTTAGATGTCAGAATGCACTAATGTTGTTTTTGATGTTTTTATTTTCTACGAAGCTCTTCTTATCTGTAACTTTGCCCTGCTACTTGAAGCTACCTCAGGCTCATTGACCCCGACTTCTTTTCTCCTCAACTAAACAAGACTTCCTACTCTACTTGGGATCTTCCAGTCTGCACAATGGCCCATACTATATCTATATCTCCAGGCAGATAGCTGAGTAATTCATAGGGCTCACTATGTTTGTTTTCCTTCTCTCAGGTTCATAGTTCTGCACTATCTGCCTACTGTATGAAAATACTTTTTTTCATGTTTTGTTAAATTTCCTAGTTATTTTGGTGGAAAGTTAAGCATTGGCCTAGTACACCATTATTTCCAGAGGCAGAAGTCAAGACAGATACCGCTTTAAGATGGTATATAATTGGTCCAAGAATAGACAAACAGACCAATAGAACAAAATAGAGGAGAAGAAACAGGTCCACACATGCACAGTTTTCTGACTTACAACTTAAGTTGTACTGAAATTCAGTGGGGGTAAAGGAAGATCTTTGAAATATTTGATATAGAAGAAAATTAACCTTGGCCCCTACCTCACACTGTACCTAAAAATTATTTGGAGATGGAGCATAGACCTATATGTGAAAGGTAAAATGATAAAGCTCCTAGAAGAAACCAAGGGTGAAAATATCATCATAATTTTCAGGTAGGCAAAAATTTCTTAAACAAGACATAAGAAAAAAAAACTATGAAAGAAAGGCTGGTGATTTTTCATGAAAATCATAACAAATGATAAAATTAAGAGAGTGTAAAGGTGAACCACAGATTTATAGATGACGTTTACCATACATATTTATAAAAATAGCTCGCAACTGGAATATGCAATGAATCTCTTGAAATCAACAATAAAAAAGAGATCTACAACCCAAGTCTTAAAAAGATAAAAATATCGAATAGGTTATTTACAAAAGAAGATATCCAAATGGCTAATACCCATTTGTAAAAGAGTTCAATTGTCACTATCTTTCAGGTAAAGTCAAATTAAGACCAGAAAGAATGAGATACCACCTGATACACATCTAATTTTAGAATGGCTAAAACTTTAAAAAGTAACAAGTTCAAGAGTTAGTGAAGAGATAGAGAAACTAAAAGCCTTGTACATTGCTTATGGGAGTATACATTTATACAAATATTTAGAAAACAACTTTTCAGCATATGCTAAAGCTAAACAAACATATGCTGTATGACTGGGCAACTTAGCTCCTAGGATATGCCCAAGAGAAACAAATGCATGTGTCCAGTAAGAGACATGCATGAGCATTCTATAACAGTTCCACATTGGAGGCAAACCAAACGTTAATCAACAGTAGAATGGATAACAAATGATAGTATGGTCATATCTGGAATACTAAACAAAAGTTAAAAATAATTTACTGCGTGCAATAACATGGGTGAATCTATAGTTATGAAATTGAGCAAAAGACCCAGACACAAAACATTACACTATGTATGATTGTGTTTTCATATAAAGTGCAGGCAAAACTACTCTATGGTGATAGACTTCAGAATATCTCTCGGGAGGTATTAAGTGGAATGGTGCATCAGGGAGCCTTTATGGGGTATTGTAAATGTCTATGTCTTCATCTCGATGGCAATTACACATGTAACAATCCATGGATCTATACACTTTAGATTTGTGCAATTTACTGTATATAAATTATATTCAAACGAAAAAGGAAATCTTGTCCTTATAACAACATGTCTAAAACTAATGATGTGATAATTATTTTTGACTTCCATATTAGGAAGGTGGCAGAGGAGAAAGCACCAGGAATCAGTCTCCCCACCTAGACAATTACACTGGCAGAATCTGTCCACTGCAACTGTTTTGGAACTCTGGGGTCTATTGAAAGTTCACAACTTCCAGGGAAAACTTGGACAGTAAGTTGCTGTTAATTTTGGTGTATTTCAGCTCTTAGCACAATAGCAGTGACCTAATTCCCACCTCCCACCATGTGGCAGACAGCTGTGCATGTGCCCCTGGAGCAGCTTATACACTGAGTGTGGGAGGCACGGTGGGCAACAGTGATCCTGTCCTCCAAATATAGGGGGTCTTGATATGGCTGCTGCTTCCGATCACAGAGGTGCAGACAAAAAGACAAGGATACATTGTCATTGCACCACCTCAGTTGTTGAAAGATGTACCCCTTCTTGCTGAAGTGACTTGCAGGGGATTTAAGGGCCAGCACCATTTCCTCCCTTCATTTGCATGCTTTTCCCCATTGGGGAACCAAATATTAAAAACTAGGACACTTCAAAACAACTGTATATATGAAGAAAATTAAAAACTGGCCATCATTGCCCCGGGAAAGGCTCAGAAAACACCTAAGAAGACACTAAATTTACACTTCACTCTGATCCTTGTCACAAATACAGCCTGAAACAAATAAACAAAACACTCCCACGATAAACAAAACAATAACAAAAGTGAGCAAACCCTGGGGAATAGGAATAATATGATTTCCACAGTAATTACATTATTAGATTTAAATGTCTATTGTTTAACAAAACATTCCAAAGCATAGAAAGAAACAGGAAAGGTGTGTTCCAGTCAAAGGAAAAAAAATAAGCCACCAGAAACTGCCCCTGAAAAAGACCTAATGACAGACATATTAGACAAAGACTTTAAAACAACTGTCTTAACTATGCTCAAAGAACTAAAGAAATATGTGGGGGAAATCATGAAAAGAATGTATGAACAAATTGAAAACATCAATAAAGATGTAGAAAACCTAAAATAAACTAAAAATATATTCTGGAGATAAAAAGTACAATACCTGAAGTTAAAAATTCACTAGAGAAATTTGAAGGCAGATGTGAGCAAGTAGAAGAATCATCAAACTTGAAGATAGGACAATGGAAAATATTGCAGTTGAGGAATAGAAAAAAGATGAAAGAAATGTGAACAGGGTCTCAGAGATTTGTGGGACCCCATCAAGTGAACCAACATATGCATTATAGGGGACCGTTCTGTGTGGTGTAGTGAATGTAGCCCAGCCCCTGATTCAGAAAACCTACAGGGAGCGAGGTCAGCACACAGGAGCCAAACTCACAGATCTGTTTTCCTGTGGGGAATTAGACCTGAATTGTACCTAGGATGCTTTAAGGTTTGCTTTTTGCTAAAACTCCCTCACCCTGTATTGAGGCAGCAAATGGTTACAGCATATCTTTAAAATGGCTTCCTAAAGTCTATGCTAAACCTCCCAAGTATGCAGTGTAACCAGTTCAACCACTTTTCCCCTTGATCTCCAACATCCTTCTCTTTGAAGTAACATTGAATTGGCAACATTCTTTCCTTTGTTATCTGTAAAAGGTAATCACCTGCAGTGCACCTGTGCATAGTAAATGAGGACCATCCTTGATGTAATGTACCCAGAAAAATAATAAAAGCCTGTCCAGGCAGGGGTCGGGGCCCTCTCTCTCACTTAGAGATCAGCCATGCTGTCCCTTTTTCTCCACAGGACTTCTGTAGTCCATATGAATTTGTTTGTTGAAGCCACAACACACGAACCCTGTGAGCCAGGGTCCATATCAAGCATTATGGGAGCCCCAGAAGGAGCAGAGAGAGAAAGGAACAGAGAGAATATAGAAAGAAATGCTAGCTTAAAACTTTCCAAATTTTATGAAAGAAAAAACCAAACATCCAAGAACCTCAACAAATCTGAATAAGATGAACTTAAAGAGACCCACACTGAGAAACATTATGATCATTCAAAAAAACAAAGACAGTATCTTGAAAGCAGCAAGAGAGAAGCACATCATTACATACACGGATTGTCAATAAGATTATCAACAGATTTCTCATCAGAAGATTTGGAGGCCAGAAGAGGGTAGTCAATACATTCCAAGGGCTATAAGAAAATACTGTCAACCAAGAATTCTATATTGACAAAATTGTCTGCAAAAGTAAAGAAAAGGTTAAGACATTCTCAGATAAACAAAAGCTAAGGGTGTTGGTAACCACTAGACCTGCCCTACAAGAAATGCTTTAGGGAGTGCTACAAAGAGAAATGAAAGAGCAGTAAACAGAAACTTGAAGTTGAATGGAGAACTAAAGATACCAGTAAAGGTAGATACATGGACAATGATAAGAGCCAGTATTATGGTGACAGTGGTTTGTAACTGGACTTTTTGTTTATTTTCTATATAATTTAAGAGACTAATGCATTTAAAGATAAAAAAACAATTATCAGTGTAAATGCTGGGATTACTGTACCTTTGGTTTGTGATTCCAAATCCTATTTTCTACATAATTTAGAACAAAAATGCACTTATTATTTTATGTTTTTGTACACACAGTTTATAAAAATGTAGTTTTATGACATCAACGACTAAAAGGGGTGGGGAAAAAGCTGTAATGGAGCAGACTTTTTTGTGTTATTGAAGTTCTGTTGATATAAATACAAATTAGCATGTTATAACTTTAGGATGTTAAATGTAAACCCCATGGTAACAACAAAAAATAGCTCCGGAATACACAGAAAAGGAAATGAAAAAGGAATCTAAACATTTGCTTAAAAAATCAACTAAATACAAAAGAAGAAAAGTCCCTTGTTATCAGTAATTGTTTAAAATGTAAATAGATTAAACTCACCAATCACAACACAAATAGATAAAAATACATGCCCAACTTTGTGCTGTGTAGAAGAGACTCACCTGAGATCCCAAGACACTAACAGGGAGGAAGTGAAAGGACGGAAAAGATTTTCCATGCAAGGGCAACCACAGGAGCAGGAGTGGCTCTATGAATATCAGACAAAACAGACTTTAAATAAAAAAGTTAGCAGGAGACAAAGAAGGACATTATATATTAATACATGGTTTAAAGATTTTATGTATTAATACATGCTTTAATATAACAGTAAGATATACCATTATATATTTTTATGTACCTAATAACAATCAAGCTACATGAAGCAAAAACTGATAGAGTTGAAGGGAGAAATAGTTCCACACTAGTATCTAAAGATTTCAATACCCCTCTCTCAATAATGGATAGAACAACCAGATAAAAAATAATTAAGGAAATAGAAGACGACACAATAAACCAATAAACCACCTAGAATAAAAGGCATATACAGAACACTACCCAACAACAACATACATATTCTTCTCAAGTGAACACGGGACATTTTCCAGGATAGACCATATATTAGGCCACAAATTAAGTCTCAGTAGATTTAAATGACTAGATAGCAACAAAGTATCTCTGACCCCAACTGAATAAGGTTGGAAAGGTAAAAGTGGAAAATTAACAAAATTGTGAAAATTAAACAACACACTTTTAAACAACCAATGGATCAAAGAAATCACAAGAGAAATTAGAAAATATTTAGAGATGAGTGAAAATAAAACATACCAAAACTTATGAGACTTAGTAAAAGCTGTATAAAGGGGGAAATTTATAGCTATAAATGCTTACATTAAAAAAACCAAAAAAGATCTCAAAGCAGCAACCTAACTTTACAACTTAAGGAACTAAGAAAAGAAGGACAAATTAAACCCAAAACAAAAATAAGGAAGAAAATAATAAAGATTAGGGAAGAGATGGATGAAATAGAGAATAGAAAACAGTAGAGAAAAATCAACAAAACTAAAAATTCTTCAAAAAAATGAACAAAATTGACAATCTGTAGCTACATACATTAAGAGAAAAGGAGAGAAATTCAAATTACTAGAATCAGAAATGATGCTCATCATCACTAATCATTAGGAAAACACAAATCAAAACTACAATGAGATACCACCTCACACCTATTAGGATGGCTACTATTAAAAAAAAAGAAAAAATGTTGACAAGGATATGGTGAAATTGGAATCTTTGTATGTCACACCTCGGTACTCATCAGCTTCAGAATTCGTCAAACCCTGTACTGGTCACATTCTGATGATAAAAAATGTTTGAGCACTGGGTGCTTGCTTGGGACTCATTGGTTTTGGCACTTATCATGAGTTCTGGAATGAATTAATGATGAATACTGAGGTACCACAATACACTGTCGGTGGGAAAGTAAAATGGTACAGCTGCTGTGAAAAACAGTATGGTTGTTCTTCAAAAAATTAAAAATGGAAGTTCCATATTATTCAGCAATTCATCTGCTGTGTATGTACTCAGACAAATTGACAGCAGAGTCTTGAAAAGATATCCATACACTTGTGTTCATAGCAGTATTATTCATTATCACCAAAACATGGAAGTAACTTATGTGTCCATTTACCAATGAATAGCTAAGCAAAATGCGGTATATACATATAACAGAATATTATTCACCCTTTTAAAGAAGGAAATTCTGCAAAGTATTACAATACGAATTAAACTTGAGGATATTTTGCTAAGTGAAGTAAGTCAGTCACAAAAAGGCAATGCTGTTCTACTTGAATGAGGTACTTAGAGCAGTCGAAATGACAGAGACAAAAGTGTAGTGGTGGCTGCCAGGGCTCTGGGCGAGGGGAAATGAGGAGTTACTGTTTAGTAGGTGTAGAGTTTAAGCTTTACAAGATGAAAGGAGTTATGGGGACAGAAGGTGGTTGCACAGTAAGGTGAATATATTTAATACCACTGAAGTGTACACTTAAAAGTGGTTAAGATGGTAAATTTTATGTTATGTGTATTTTACTGCAATAAAATAGGGAAATAAAAGCGTTTTATTCAAAATGATTCTTGTTCCTGAATGGAGTAATATTTACTTTTTGAAATTTTATCAATATATATAATTTCTTCTGTTACTATATTGCCCATTAAATTACTAGTCTTATTTTAAACTCTCCATCTCAGACAGTGATTACTTATTTTATCATTATTTTAAAATCCATCTTACACATTGGCCCATTCTATCATCAAGTTTCAAAATAAGTTCTACAGAAAATACTTATTCCTTTCTGGAAATATTGTGGTTTTATTGGTTAAATATCAAAAGATAATATTCTTTTAAGAATATTATGCCAATGTTCTATATCAAACTTTCCATTTATTTAGTACTATCAATGGTACTATTGTTTTCTAGTCCTTTTTAAAAAAGATTTTATTTATTTATTGTTAGAGAGATGGGAAGGGAGGGAGAAAGGGAGAGAAACATAAATATGTGGTTGCCTCTCATGTGGCCCCCACTGGGGACCTGGCCCACAACCCAGGCATGTGACCTGACTGGGAATTGAACCAGCAACTCTTTGGTTTGCAGGCCGGCACTCAATCCACTGAGCCACACAAGCCAGGAAACTAAAAATGCCTTTTAGAAGCTGTTTTCAAATGCCATAAATGGTGGGTACAAACTAGGGCTCAAGTATTTCTGAGAGAAATTGGGCAAATCCTCCTCCACTGATATCTACTGATACATTTACATTTACTGATTTACTTAAGGTTTGAGGAAGCTCTGAAGAGAAGCCCTGGATTTTTCCTGACATATACAAATACAGCCAATGGACAGGGGTGACTACAACAGAAGCCCAGTGATAGGTAAGTAGACCAGAAGCCATTGAGAAAGAACCCCCTATAATTGGACACGTTTTTGAGTATATGAACCAGCTGTAGCAATAGATCCTAAGTAATGGAGAAGAGCATTGGTTCCAGGTACAAACCAGTGGCTGATGGTAGAGGAAATTTCAACCCCGCCCCCTGGTGGCAGGTGTGCACCCTGGGAGAAATGGGTTATTAATGAGAATTGGGAGAGGCGGAAATGACTGATCTCTAAAACACCGTGGAGCTGTCTCACTTCCGCTAAACGTTCTTCAGGAGAGTCTCTTTCTTACTTCCAAGAGTTGAAGACATGGACTTTCTGCCTCGAGTGCAATGCAGTGTCCCACTTTCGTGGCCTTCAGTTTACAGCTGAATTTCAGCTCCACCAGAAGTGGCATGGCTGAGCCCTGCTTCACTGGTTCCTAGGGGTGGTGGTAGTGATAACATCAATAGGGATGGAGTCTCAGCAGGAGTATGACACTTGTGGAGTCATGAGGGCCTGAGGTTATGGAGCCCCTGCCTGGATGTCCATGGTAATGAGAAAAAGAATGATATAACCAACAGTTCAAGCAATTTCACTCCAGGACCTCTCCAACTGAGCATAACATAGAAAAAGCATTCTCTCTATTTCACAAGAGATAACTTTAATCTCAAGCATCAAGCCAAAGCAGCAGCATTTCAATTTCACTAACAATGGCACATGGCAGTGATGGGAATCAGCTGCCAGTGTGGAGTGGCGCTTCCTCGAGCCGTTGGGTCCTGTGCATGCGGATTCCTGGCTTGGCTGGCCATGGCCTGCAGCCTCCACATTTTGCTTGCTTGCAAAAATTCTGGGTTTTAAACTACCAAGATGTAGTTGTGCATGGTAATAGATGACATGTGTATGCACCTGCTGGCAAAGTTTGAGATTTCTGATGATCTTTCTGAGATCGTGTGTGTGTGTGTAATCTAGTTTATATCCATCCTGTTGTCAGAGTGCTGTTTCTCAAAACAAATCTGATCATGTCATGCTTAAACTGAAACTCTTTTCTGACTCCACATTGCTCAGGGGTCCACCTCCTCATTCAGGCTCACCAGACCCTCTGTCATTGATGTCATCTCCTGCCCCTCTCCCCACCGTCTAATTATCCTGAAATGGGACTTGGATTCTCACTTTCACTGAGTGTCTCTTATTTCAACATGTCTACAGCTATTTGGATGTCTTATGCTCTATCTTTATTCCTTTATTGACTACTCTAGAAATTTTAACATATATACTTAACTTACCAAAGTTTGAAGTTAATCATTTATCCTCCTTCCCCTCTCCCCAATACAAGGATCTTAGACAGTTTAATTCTGTTCTTTCCTTTCCTTTCCAGAGATATATGCTACTGTTGTCATGTTTTAATTCTATCTTTGAAAAGCCCAGCAGACCTTACTATTGTTTTATTCAGTTAAGATTTGTTTGTAAGTACCCACATACTTAGCATTTTCTTTGTTCTTCATTACTTCTTGCATGCCCGACCTTCCACCTAAGATCACTTCTTATATGAGATCCTGTTTTGTTCAAAGAACTTCCTTTATAATTTAATTTAGTGATGGTCTGCTAATGGCCATCCTTCCATTTTTTTCCTTTCTGAAATGCCTTGATTTCATCATGACCCTTGAAAAGTCTGTTGTAACTGGGCATAGATTTCTAGGTTGGCCGTTTTGTTTCCTCAGCACACTGAGCAGGCCACCCCGCTGTCCCCTGGGTGTCTGTGGTTGCTCTGTGTAGGCAATTGTCAGTGTATCTCTTGCTCTTTGATGGCAACCTGCCTTTCCTCTGGCTGCTGGCTCCTTTAAAATTTTTTTTTATCTTTGATTTTGCAGTTTTAATATGATGTTGTAGGTGAGAATTTCTTTCTACTTCTTCCACTTAAAGTTTGTTGGTTATCTGTAGCTTGACATCTTTACCAGGAAGATATCTTTACCAGTGGAAAATCATTAGCCACTATCTCTCCACATACTGCCTCTGCCCCATTTTCTCTTTTTTGGTGGGGCTTCTGATTAGATGTGTGTTAGGCTATCCCATGTCACCCTTCATGCTTCTTATCCTCTCAGAGCTTTAGCTCTCTGTGATGCTTTTTGCATATATTTTTTCGGCTGTATCTTTCTGTTCACTGAAGCTATTAGTACCTGCACCCATTTGATTCTTAAACCCATTTTCTGAGTTTCTAATTATAGTTACTATATTTTTCATTTCTAGAAGTTATATTTAGTTCCTTTCCTTATTGGCTTGGTCATTCTTTAAAATTCCTTAGTCTTTGCTCATACTTCAAAATTGTCTTTTATTTTTTAATGAATCTGAGATAGAACTGGATGAATCATAATCCTTGCTTCATGGTCACTGTCATCAGGGGACTAGACCTCTTATTTGTGTATGAACATATGTATGTATGTATGTATGTATGTATGTATTTATAAAAGAATCTTCCCTGGCTGGTGTGGCTCAGTGGATTGAGTGCTGGCCTGTGAACCAAAGGGTCACCAGATTGATTCCCAGTCAGGGCACATGCCTGGGTTGTGGGCCAGGTCCCCAGCAGGGGGCACATGAGAGGCAACAACACACTGATGTTCCTCTCCCTCTCGTTCTCCCTCCCTTTCCCTCTCTAAAAAAGAAATAAAATCTTAAAAAAAATAAAAAAAGAATCTAATGAACACCTATAATCCCACCACCTAACCCAAGAGCTAGAAGAGCTGTGTGCCCCTCCCACTCTGCTTCTCCTTGCCAGATTTGTAAGTATCATTCCCTCTCTTTTTTTATAGTTTTATCAAATATATATGTGACCTAAATATAATGTTCAGTTTTAGTTATTTTTGAACTTTCTGAAAAGAGTTTTATGGTATATATAATCTCCTGTGACTTAAGAACTCTGACTTCCTGTTAATAAAGATTTAGACACATTTTGCATGCTCTATACAATATTCCATTGTGTGGCTATTCCATATTTATTCATCCATTCTTCCGTTAATGGGCATTTTGGTTATTTCTAGTTTTTTCTCTCCAACTGCAGTCTTCCTATTCATATTCTTGTATGAATATGTCTCTTGATAAACAAGAGCAGATGTGTCCATTGGATACACAACTAGGGGTGAACTGCTGGGTTGGAGGGTATGTAGGGTCAGCCAGTACACACCAGTAGAGCTCCTGGCATCTAGTCTGGTTGGCCAGGCATCCGATTGGTCAGTACCCATGTGGTATTGGTTGTTATTACTTTGAATATTAACCTTCAGAGTCTACGAATAACAAACTTTGTAAACTAATGCCAACTTTGCAAACTTATCAAAAGTGGTTGTTCTAATTTATACCTGTGCCAGAAATATATGAGATCTTGTTGATACACATTCTCTACAACATTGGGAATTGTCAGATATCTTAATTTTTGCTAATCAAATGAGTATTAAATTTACGTCTCATTCTGGTCTTGATTTGTAGTTTCAGTTTGCTAATGAGTTGGAGCAATCTCTTTAAGTGTGTTATTTCTTCTGGGTATGTCTGTGAAGGGTATTTCTGGATCAGATTAACATTTGAGTAAAGCAAATTACCCCTAATGTGAGTGGGCATCATCAAATCCGTTGAGGCCTAAATAATGAAAAGGTTGAGTAAGAAAAAATTCGCTCTCTCTTTGCCTAACAGTCCTTTGAGCTGGGACATGAGTCTTCTGCCTTTGGACTCGGGACTCTGACTGGAACTTATGCCATGTGCTCTCCTGGTTCTCAAGCCTTTGGACTTGGACTACAACTATATATCATTGGTTCTCTTGGGGTCTTCAGTTTGCCTACTGGCAGACCTTGGACTTCTCAGCTTCCATAATCACATGAGGACAATTCCTTATAGTAAAACCATACATATATTAATAATTATATAAAGTATATTATATTATTATAATTATATATTCTCACAGTTATATTACATTTATTAAAATATATAATTCGTTAATCATAAAAATTTACTATATTTATATTTAAACTATATATTCACATATTTTTAAAAGAGTTTTAAAAAAGATTTTATTTACTTATTTTAAGACATAGGGGAAGGGAGGGGGGGAAAGAGCAGGAGGAGAGTCATCAATGTGTGGTTGCCTCTCCCACACCCCCTACAGGACCTGACCTGACTCACAACTCAGGCATGTGTCCCTGACTGGGAATCAAGCCAGTGACCCTTTTGGTTTTCAGGCCAGCACTCAATCCACTGGGCCACACCAGCCAGGGCAATAGTCACATATTTAAATATATGTATTTATGTATATTTAATAAATAAAAGTTGCATAAAATAAATGTGGTATACATAGATATAGATATATATTTACACACATACATATATTTCCTGTTGGTTCTGTTTCTCTGAAGAGCCCTAACACAACTTCTATGAAGAGTTTTGACTTAGACATTTAAGTTTTAAACCTAATTAGAGTTGAGTTTTGTGCATTATGTGAACTAGGCATCCAATTAATAATTTTTATAAATAAATAATTTCCCCTCCTTTTCTACTTATCTTCCATGCCACCTGTGTTATATGTCTAGTTCCATGTGTAACTGTTTTTGAGCTTTTGAGTCTAGTGTACTGATCACTTTGCCCTCCGAATCAGCATCACATGGTCTTGATGCTATCTATAACCTCCTTAATAACTCCTGATATCTGAGAGGGCAAATCACAACTCTCTATCTTCTTCAGAAGTATTGAAGGTAATTAATGAGATCTCTTAGTACCTAGCTTGGAACTTTTACCATTTCAAATTAAATGGTCCCTGGAATCCTTGGGAAAATGACTGTTTTTCAGATTTGGACAGAAAATGTACAAAATGAGTTGAAACATTTCTTCTGATTCTGTAGTCAGACGCATTATCCATTGGGCCACTTGGCCCGTACCTTTGAAACAGTTTCTTATATTAGAAAGTGAGGAAATTACTGATATTTCCAGGGTTGCAAAAGATCCAGCAGATGATTAATGGGTTCCCTTTGGTCAAAGATGGGAAAAATATAGCATAAATAGAATAAAACATCAATAAATTAAAAATACATAAAATATGTGAATCCATGAGTTTGTACTTATATTAACCACCCCCAAAAACTCCTCTGGTTGCCTTTGGGGGTACACTAGTAAACAAAATCATTGCATTTGATCATCTTAATTTTGTATTGCATTAAAAAGGCATAATGAAGTGCATCTTAAGTGTATAGATATTAATATGTACAATCTGAAGTATAATCTTAAATGTACAGATTGATGAAAATATATACTTGTATACATGTAACTATTGATCAAAATGCTATACAGAATAGTGCTTCTCAAATGTTAATATGCATATGCATCAACTGGTAAATTTGTTAAAATTCAGATTCTGATTCAGTCAGGCTGTTGCGGGACCTCAGATCCTGCATTTTTTTTTTAAATTTTCTTTATTTCACTTAGTGTAACCTTTATTTCTGCTAGGGTCTTTTTTTTTTTAAAAGGTTTATTATTTGATTTTTAAGAGGGAAGGGAGGGAAGGGGGAGAGAGGAGAGAGAGAGAGAGAGAGAGAGAGGAGAGAACTTCAATGTGCGGGTTGCTGGGTGTTATGGCCTGCACCATGAATGTACCCTGCTGGGAATCGAACCTGGAACACTTTGGTTCCCAGCCTGTGCTCAATCCACTGAGCTACCCAGCCAGGGCAGTTTGTTCTTTCTTTACTGATGCATGATTGCATTGTATTAATATTCCAACATTTATTCAATTATTTTATAAATGATGAAACATTTTTGTTGTTTCCATTTTGGGGTTATCATGAATTAGTTGCTATGAACATTCTTGCATGTGTTTTTGGGTGGCAGTGTACAGTCATTTGGGAGGAGTGTGTATCTATGTTGGGAACTGCCATGCCTGATTTCAGAAACTGTAACCCCCCATGGCTAAGGCTGAGTGAGAGCCTTGGGACTATAAGCCACTAAGGAGACAAAGCTTATTTCCCTGGCAGAGGTGCCGCCTGTGTCCCCTTTTACTTCACCCTGCTTGGCCCAGAGGGGATGACTGGTTAGCCAATGATGGGTAAGATTCCTCAAGGGAGGGATGACCTAAGACAGGAATGGTCAAGAAGGGGCCCTCAGGGAAGGACTTCAGGGGGCTATAGAGAAAGGGGATGATGGACCCTCGCCCCTCGGCTTTGACATAGCCTGAGGTCCTCATTCTGTCTGCAAGAAGTCTCCTAATCTCTTGGCTGCCTTACTCCCCTGCCTGACTTAAGCCTAAAACAATGACAGAGGGCAGTGTATCCCTGTGCTGGAAAGGGTGGGTTCCCCTGGGGCTATTAGTCCTAAGAAAGAATATAAAAAATCCTGTGAAACTGCTTTTTGCTAAGAATGTCCTCAGATTTCTGATAAGGGTCCAAGCATGAAATGAATTTGTTTCCAAAGTTTATAGCCCTTTAGCTAACTGACCCTAACTCAGAATAAGTCCCTCAAAGTTCTTTGTATGTTATCTATTGTTTGATCCTTACTGCCTGATAATGATTGATGAGCTTTACCTGTATTCCTGTGCAAAATGAGCCCAGCAAAAGCCCACTGAGGAACAGGCTCCTGGCCCTTCTCCTTTGAGAGATCGGCCACCTTTCCTCCCTAAGCAGATCATGTCTTGGTAGATTTACTCTCATCCATGGCAGATGGGGGGGGGGGGTCTCTGTGGGCAGAGCTCCCTCCACATATCTAGTAGTAGAATTGTTGGGTAATTAGGGTAGGTATATATTTAGCTTTAGGAGATACTGTCAAACAGCTTATCAAACTGGTTGTGCCATTACACTCTCACCAGCATTGTATCAGAATTCTAGTTGCTCCACGTTTCCTCAATGCTTGGTATTGTTCTTTTTAAAATATAGCCATTCTGTTGGTGTGTGCGGTTTCAATGGAGGTTTTTTGGCCACTAGGAGATCCTCTTTGGAGAAATGATCACTGAAGTTTTTTCTTGGCTTTTTTTTGCTTCACATTGGTTTGTAGGGATTCCTCATATATTCTGAAGATGAATTCTTAACTGTAAACATGTATTGCAAATATTTTCCCCCAGACTGTTGATTTTCATTTTTACTCTCTTAATAGTGTCTTTTGATGAACATAAGTTTTACTGCTAACAAAATTCAATTTGTCAGTAGTTTTCTTCATGTTAAAAATTACGTTAAAATACACCTTACATAAAATTTCAATTTTAAATGTATAATTCAGTGGTGTTAAACACACTCTTATTCTTGTATAACCATCATTACCATCCATATCCAGAACTCTTTTTTTCTTGCAAAACTAAAACTCTATACCCATTTAAAAATTACCTCCCATTCCTTTCCTCCCCACAGTCACTGGCTATCACCATTCTACTTTTTGTTTTTACGATTTTGACTGCTCTAAGGTCCTCATATAAGCGGAATCATACAGTATTTGGATTCTTATGGCTGGTTTTCCACTTATCATAATTTTCCCCTCATCTCTAGCAATGTTTTTCAATCTAAAATTTATTTTGTCTGAAATTACGCACTGGCCAATGTGGCTCAGTGGATTGGGTGCCAGTCTGTGAAGCGCAAGTTCACAGGTTGATTCCCACTCAGGGCATGTGCCTGTTTTGCAGGCCAGATCCTCAGCTGGGGGTGTGCCAGAGGCAGCCAATTGATGCCTCTCTCACACATCGATGTTTCCCTTCCTCTCTTTCTCCCTCCCTTCCCATCTCTCTAAAAATAAATAAATATAATCTTTAAAAAATAAAAAATAAAATGTATTTTTTTCTGATGTCAGTATAACCACTTTTGCTCTTGCACTGCTGTCTTCTCTTGTGTTTGGTTGTTTTTTTTTGTGTGAAGCATTTAAATTCTTTTCTCATTTCCTTTTGTGTATATTCTAGAGATATTTTTTGTGGTTACCATGGGGATTTAATTTAAAATCCTAAATTTATAGCACTCTGTTTTGAATTTATACCAGCTTAACTTCAATAACATAAGAAAACCTCTGTCCCTACCCCTTTTTGTTATTGATATCACAAAATTACATCTTTATCCACAGTGTGTCCTAAAACATAAACTAATAATTCTTTTAAATGCCTCAGTATCCTCAATTATGTAGAAAACAATATCTGGAGTTACAACCAAAATTATAGTAAGACTAGCTTTTACATGAATTGTTTTTTTTTCTTTAAATGTGTTAAGTCTGTTAAATCATGCAGAAAACAAAAACACAGCTACAAGCCATTGTTATAATAATACTAGCTTTTGTAACTGCTCTTGTATTTG
This sequence comes from Phyllostomus discolor, assembly GCF_004126475.2. Classification (NCBI taxonomy): domain Eukaryota; kingdom Metazoa; phylum Chordata; class Mammalia; order Chiroptera; family Phyllostomidae; genus Phyllostomus; species Phyllostomus discolor. Next base: position 22,785,094 of record NC_040907.2, on the reverse strand, counting down.
TCTGATTTGATAACTTTATTTCTCCGTACAGCTTTGAGTTACTGTCCAGTGTCCTTTTATTTCAGCCTGTAGGGTTCCCTTGAGTATTTCTTGCAGGGCAGATCTGATGGTATAGGATTTTTTGGTTGAGAGTTTTTCTTTTCTTCTAACATTTTAAATATTTATATTGGCCAATCTTTTGGCCTCTAAAGTTTCTGATAAGAAATGTGCTTATGATCTTATTGATGATTCCTTGTATATGACAATATCTAGCTGCTTTCAAAATTCTTTCTTTGTTTTTGAAAGTTTGATTAGAATGTGTCTTAGTGTGGGTCTTCTTGAGTTCATCCTATTTGGAGTTTGTTGAGCTTCTCAGATGTTTACATTCTTGTCTATTATCAAATTTGGGACAATTCCAGCCAGTATTCTGGGATTCCCACAAATCATTGGATCCCTTGGTAACTTTCTGTGAGATGTACATAAAATAGCCATCAAGAATAATTTATATTAAAAAAGAAGAAAAGTTAAAAATTAAAAAAACTAAGTTTCCATTGTAAGCAGTAAGTTAAAGAATGAGTAAACCCAAAGAAATGAAAAGAAAATAGATAATCAAAATAAGAGCAAAAATCAAGAGATTAGATAAGTTACTATAGGGAATTACATCAAAGCTAAGAAATTGATTCTTAAAATGATTAAAATATGGGCAAATTTCTGGTAGTGAGATCAAGAAAAAGAAAGCACAAATAAATATTGCAAAGAAGGGCACAATTACAAAGGAAGCAAAGATGAAAATGATAATAGGAACATTTTATCAACAACTCTATGGCAATACCTTTGAAAGCTTAGAAAAAGTAAACATATTCTTAGAAAAATATAATTTATTAGAACTGACTCAAAAAGAAATCAAAAGCCTAAAATAGTCCTGTTAAAGAAACAAAAACAGTGGTAAAACAAAACAAAAACTTCCCATAAGGAAAACACCAGTTCCAGATGGCATTACAGATGTTTACTAAGCTTACAAGTATCAAAGTATTCCAATCTTATACCAACTTTTACAGAGAAAGGAAAATGATAATACTTACCCAACTTATTCTATGAAGTAGAATAACTTAGATGCCAAATCCAGGAAAATACCAGGCTTGCTTTATTTATCAATATAGATGAAAAATCTAAAACAAAATATTAGCAGATTAAATCCAATGGTATCTGTAAAATAAATCATAAATCTCCTTGAGTGAGTTGGATTTATCTCAGGAAAGTAAAATTTTAACAAGAAACTCTCTCAATGTAATTGATCAAAACAGATTAAAAGAGAAAATCATATGATCATGTCAAAAGATGCACAAAAAGTCATTGATAAAATTCAACACACATTTGATTAAAACTTCTAGTTAGTGAGATATAAAATATAACTCTCTACAGCTGATCAAAACAGAGGTCTACAGAAATCTTGTAAGTATCATCCTAGAGAGGGAATGTCAGAGCATTAAAGTTATGAACAAGACAAACGTATCCATCCTCACCACTTCTATCTAACGTTCTTTTCTTGGACCTGGCCAGAGACCAGGATAATAAGCCAAAGGCAAAAGGATTATTTTATTTCTCTAACTGTGTGTGTGTGTGTGTGTGTGTGTGTGTTGTGTATATATACACACAGTTATATTATAGTACCTCATAATTCTAACAGTTGAATTCTTGCAGGTGTGTTTCTGCTATTTGTTGTTTTTGCCATTTTTTTCCTTGGTGCTATGTTTCCTTGTGCACTTGATGATATTTGACTATGTGTTGTTCATTATCTTTGGAACTTTATCTGTGGAAATTATTTGAGGCCTGAGATGAAAGTGAATTGTTCTAACAAAGATTTACATTTCCTTCTGCCAGGCATGTGGGGCACTATTAGCCTGGGACCACTTTATACTAAATTCTTGATTTGAGTTTTTTCATATCAGATAGAGTGAATTTGATTGCCTGTGGTGTGAAGTCTACCTTGTAGTTATGGATTCTCAGGGGGGAGTTGCTTCCTCCCTACACTCATTGCTATTGTCGAGGTTTAAAACAGGTAACTTTCTTTTTTTAAAAAAAATTTATTTTAATCATTGTTCAAATACAGTTTTCTCCTTTTTACTCCCAATCCCGCCCCCCTCCCAACCCTCCCCACTTCCCTCCCATTACCACCCTCCCCTTAGTTTTTGACCATGTGTCCTTTAAGTTTGTTCCCATGAACCCTTCCCAATGTCCCCTGAAATTCCCTCTACTCTCCCCTATGGGCACTGTCAGCCTGTCCTCTATTTCAGTGCCTTTGGTTATATTTTGCTTGTTTCTTTGTTTTGTTGTTTAGGTTCCTGTTAAAGGTGAGATCATATGGTATTTGTCTTTCACTGCCTGGCTTGTTTTGCTTAACATAATGTTTTCCAGCTCCATCCATGCTGTTGCAAAGGGTAGGAGCTCCTTCTTTCTTTCTGCTGCATAGAATTCCATTGTGTAAATGTACCATAGTTTTTTGATCCATTCATTTACTGATGGGCATCTTGGTTGCTTCCAGGATCTAGCTATTGTAAATTGTACTGCTATGAACATTGGGATGCATAGGTTCTTTTGGATTGGTGTTTTAGTATTCTTAGGATAGAGTCCCAGCAGTGGAATTGCTGGGTCAAAAGGCAGATCCATTTTTAGTTTTCTGAGGAAGTTCCATACTGCTTTCCATAGTGGTTGTACCAGTCTGCAGTCCCACCAACAGTGCACTAGGGTCCCCTTTTCTCCACAACCTCGCCAACACTTGTTGTTTGTTGCTTTGTTCATGATGGCCATTCTGACTGGTGTGAAGTGGTATCTCATTGTGGTTTTAATCTGCATCTCTCTGATAGCTAGCTATATTGAGCATCTTTTTATGTGTTTCTGGATCCTCTGTATTCCCCTCTTGGAGAAGTGTCTGTCCAAGTCCTTTGCCCATTTTTTAATTGGGTTGCTTGTCTTCTTAGAGTGGAGTCATGTAAGTTCTTTACATATTTTGGAGATTAAACCCTTGTCTGAGGTATCATTGGCAAATATGTTTTCTCATACAGTTGGTTCTCTTTTAATTTTGATACTGTTTTCTTTAGCTGTGCAGAAGCTTTTAATTTTGATGAGGTCCCATTTGTTTATTCTTTCCTTTATGTCCCTTGCTCTAGGGGACAAGTCAGTAAAAAAGTTTCTTCGTGAAATATCTGAGATTTTCCTGCCTACGTTCTCCTCTAGGACTTTAATGGTGTCACGTTTTATATTTAAGTCTTTCATCCACCTTGAATTTATTTTTGTATATGGTGTAAGTTGGTGCTCAAGTTTCATTTTTTTGCATATGGCTGTCCAGTTCTCCCAACACCATTTGTTGAAGAGGCTATTTTTACTCCATTTTATGTTGCTGCCTCCTTTGTCAAATATTAATTGACCATAGAGACTTGGGTTTATTTCTGGGCTCTCTGTTCTGTTCCATTGGTCTATGTGCCTGTTTTTATGCCAGTAACAGGCTGTTTTGATTACAGTGGTCTTGTAGTATAGTTTAGTGTCGGGTATTGTGATCCCTCCTACTTTACTCTTCTTTCTCAAAATTGCAGCAGTATTTGGGGTCGTTTGTGATTCCATATAAATTTTTGAAGTGTTTGTTCTATGTCTGTGAAATATGCCATTGGTACTTTAATAGGAATTGCATTGAATGTGTAAATTGCTTTGGGTAGTATGGACATTTTGATGATATTAATTCTTCCAATCCATGAACACGGTATATGTTTCCATTTGTTTGTGTCTTCCTTGATTTCTTTCCTGAGTGTTATGTAGTTTTCTAAATACAGGCCTTTTACCTCTTTGGTTAGGTTTATTCCTAGATATTTTATTTTTCTTTTTGCTATTTCAAATGGGATTTTTTTCCTTGATCTCTGCTTCTGCTGTTTATTGTTGGTGTACAGAAATGCCTTTGATTTCTGGATATTGACTTTGTATCCCGCTGTTTTGCCAAATTCATTTATTAGGTCAAGCAGTTTTTTGGTGGAGTCTATAGGATTTTCTATGTATACTATCATATCATCTGCAAACAGTGACAGTTTTGTTTCCTCCTTTCCGATTTGGATGCCTTTTATTTCTTTTTCTTGTCTAATTGCTGTGGCTAAAACTTCCAGTACTATATTGAATAGAAGTGGTGAAAGTGGACAGCCTTGTCTTGTTCCTGATCTTAGTGGAAAAGATTTTAATTTTTGCCCATTGAGTATGATGTTGGCTGTAAGTCTCTCATATATGGCCTTTATTATGTTGAGGAATGCTCCCTCTATTCCCACTTTGCTGAGTGTTTTTATCATGAATGGGTCCTGTGCCTTATCAAATGCTTTTTCTGCATCAATTGATATGATCATGTGGTTTTTGTCTTTGCTTTTGCTTATGTGATGTATTACATTTACTGATTTGCGAATATTGAACCATCCTTGCATCCCTGGAATGAATGCCACTTGGTCATGGTGTATGATCTTTTTAATGTATTGTTGGATGTGGTTTGCCAGTATTTTGTTGAGGATTTTAGCATCAATGTTCATCAGTGATATTGGCCTGAAGTTTTCTTTCTTTGTTGTGTCTTTATTTGGTTTTGGAATTAGGATGATTTTGGCCTCATAAAAAGAGTTTGGGAGACTCCCATCTTTTTTGGATTTTTTGGAATAGTCTGTGGAGGATAGGGGTTAGCTCTTCCTTAAATGCTTTGTAGAATTCTCCTGTGAAACCATCTGGTCCAGGGCTTTTGTGTGTTGGGAGTTTTTTGATTACTGCTTCAATTTCTTTTGTTGTTATTGGTCTGTTCAGGCTTCTGCTTCTTTTTTCATTGAGTTTGGAAGATTATGTTTTTCTAGAATTTGTCCATTTCACCTAGGTTTTCAAATTTCTTGGCATACAGTTCTTTGTAGTAATTTCTTACAATCCTTTGTATTTCTGTGGTATCTGTTGTAATCTCTCCTCTTTCATTTCTGATTGTGTTTATTTGGGTCTTCTCTCTTTTTTTCTTGATGAGTCTGCTTAAAGGCTTGTCGATTTTGTTTATCTTTTCAAAGAACCAGCTCTTGGATTCATTGATCCTTAGAATTGTGCTTTTAGTCTCTATGTCATTTAATTCTGCTCCGATCTTGGTTATTTCCTTCCTTCTGCTTGCTCTGGGCTGTCTTTATTGTTGTACCTCGAGTTCTTGTAGACATAGGGTTAGGTTGTTTGTTTGGAATGTTTCTAACTTTTTTAGGTGGGCCAAAACAGGTAATTTTCCTTGCAACTTTCTAGGTATGGGGATGGATGAGTTTTGTTTTTTTTTTTTTTTTGGTTTACCTGTACATTAGAGTACAGAGATCCTATTAGGCTTCTCAATTTTTGCAGGGAGTATTTTCTCAACTTGTGCAGACCCAGTGCTTTATCTTCTTTTCCACATGCCCTGAGAGATCATGAAAACCAAAGTTCAATTTCATCTGTTAGCAAATATACTTGTATCATTTACTTACATTGTGACACGACACACCATTCAAAAATTCAGTAGTTTAAGTTAATAAGCATTTATTATTGCTCAAGAGTCCTCAAATTTGCTGGATGGTTCTCATTCAGCTGGTCTTACTTAGGTGTCTATAGTCAGCCATGGTCAGGTAGACAAGGTCTGTCCAGAAAAAGTCCAATCATTGTTAATATAAGAGACTGGTTTGCGTGATTTAGATGCTTCCTGGCAGCCAAGGAGAGTGGACTGGAATGCGCATGTGTGAACAATGATGACTTCACTGTACCAGTCAGTGGGGGCAGTAGACACCATCGAATGAGCATGTATACTGTGTGGCTGTCTCATTAAAATGACTAAGTGAATAGAGTGACAAATCTGCATGAAATTTTGTGTTAAGCTTGAGCATTCCTCTATGGACACTATTTGGATGATTCAGAAGGCTGCAGCTATGGGCAACTGGTGATTGGCAGCTTCATCACAACAACTTGCCTGCTCATGTATCACATCCTGTGTTGTTTTTTGGTGAAATATCAAATCACCCAGGTGACTCAGTGCCCCTACAGCCCAGATTTGGTGCCCTCTGACTTCTGGCTTTTCCCAAAACTAAAATCTCCTTTGAAAGGGAAGAGATTTCAGATCGTTGATGAGATTCAGGAAAATATGACAGGGCAGCTGATGGCAATTGGGAGAACTGTGTGAGGTCCCAAGGTGCCCACTTTGAAGGGGACTGAGGTGTCATTATCCTATGTACAATGTTTCTTATATATTGTATCTTTAATAAATGTCTCTATTTTTCATATTACATAGCTGGATACCTACTGGACAGACCTGCTATATCTCTGTTGCTCTTGGCTGGGCTCTATTACATGTTTGGGGGTCAGATATAGGATGGTCTAAGATGGTCTTGGGAATAGCATGACTCTCTTGCACCTTGTCTCTCATCCTCTAGCAAGCTATTCCAGGCTTGTTCCCACAGTGGAAGTGGAAGACCAAGAGAAGGAATGGAAGTATACAAGCCTCTTACAGTTTAGGCTTAGGACTGGCACACCATGACTTCTTCCATATTCTATTGGCCAAAGCAAGTCACAGTTCATTCAGATTCAAGCGGAGGAGGATATAGAGTCTACCTTTTGATAAAAGGAGTCGCACAGCCCGGGCTGGTGTACCTCAGTGTATTGAGCGTGGGCCTGCGAACCAAAGCATCACCAGTTCATTTCCCAATCAGGGCACATATCTGGGTTGTGGGCCAGGTCCTGAGTAGGGGGGCATGAGAGGCAACCACACATTGATGTTTCATTCCCTCTCTTTCTCCTTCCCTCCCCCCCTCTCTAAAAACAAATAAAACCTTTAAATAAATAAATAAGTAAATAAATAAAAGACTATTAAAAAAGGAGTTGCAAAGTCATGTGATAAAGGACATGGGTTCAAGGAGAAGTCAATTGGTGCCATTTTTGCAATCAATGTACCACGGCCCCCAGGCTACATACAGTTGGTTTCAGTGCTCTGCTTACCTCTCTAGTTCTGCCTTCACTTAAATTTTGGCTGGAATAATTTTTTTCCAGCTCATTGATGCATTTAAGAAGATTTTAAAATATATTTTATCATTTAAAAATTATTTATCGTGTTTTCAGTGAGAGGATCAACCAAGCACCTAGTCTGCTATACTGCTTGATTGACATTTTGATGAGTTTCTGTATCTGCACATGTATGGCTCTCCACTCTTAATTCTCTCTCCAATCTTTGAGGCTCTAGTCAAATGTCTCTTTAATGCTTCTTTACCTCTTTGATTTCCCCTCTTCATCTAGACAGAGCTGTTGTTGACTGTAGACTCTAAAAGTATTTTGTGCTCATCTCTATTAAGTCATAGAATTCCTAATATAGCTATCATAGTTTGTGGAGAGTAGGGATCTTTGCTAAAAAAATTATTAGGAACTTCAAGACAGTGACAGCAGAGCGTTAAACTGAGAGTGAGGACCTTTTCAAGTGTGGGCTCTGTGTGACTGCACAGCACACACTCCCATGAAGCCAGCTCTGATAGTGATTATTGTTTTGCGTCTCCATCTCCCTTATACATCCCTAGGTGGGTGTGAGACAACACTTTCCGAGGTAAACCTGTCTGTTGAATGGTTATGCCCCAACACACTAGCAGAGTGCCAGGTACAATCAGTGAATGACTGTTGAATGAACAAATAAAAACTACACTATGATCTCAAACACATCAACTCTTTGATAACAGCTTTATGAAAAAAGTAGGAAATCATATTAAATGTCCCTCTCCAGTTTAAGATGCTTCCCAATTTCAGTTAACAAAATTTACATCTTAGAACAGAGAAAGCATGGGGGTGACTTTAGCACCCTTTATGATAGCTGTTCTTATGCTTCGTGGAAGTGAGATGCTTCTTTCAGCTCTCAAGTGGGGTCCTGGGACCAACTTTTTGTCTTATTTTCTCCTATTTCTGCTCTTGGCTGATCCCTGGGTTGGGAATTATCTGTGACCTTAGCTCATGATCGAAAAGTCTTGGTTGAACTGGTCTGGTAGGCAGCGAGATAGGTGGATGACCAGTTTGCCAGACTCGCACCAGACTGCTAGGTTTCCTTGGGTAAGGGCTCTGCAAACTCCATTATGTCATTTATGGCATGTGTGATCTTTAAACATCTCCCGGGGGGGAAAGAAGAGAGGGCTTGGCACCCAGTTTTAACTCTTTTGGGCCTGCAACTTCTACTTTCTGTGCCTCGATCTCCCCCTTTAATACCAGGAGGAGAGCCAGTGACCACAAAGTGGTACACGGAGAAAGGAACTGCTGGGTGAATGTTAAATCAGAACTACTTCAAGGTCTGTTTCTGGAGAGGAAGACAGTCTCCCAAACCCACACTTCACCACCCCAAAGCTTTCAAGATCAGAAAAGGTGAAGGAAAGGAGAGAGGAACCGGGCTTCAAGGACGCACGCTATTCTCCACCCCAACTTTGGGTGCATGAGGTAGTGTTCCCTCACACCCACCGTGGGAAATCAGAATCCGGAACCAAACCCTTCCTCACATCTTCAGCCCCTCCCCCTGCGGCTTCCCCAGTGCGGCCCCCTCCCCCCCATTACAGCATCGCTCTGGGCGCCAAGACGGATTCCAGCCAGGGACTGCTGCAGTCAGCTTTCCTCCTCCTCTCCTGGCTCCCGCAGCCTGTGTCCAGGCTCTGCAGCCTCCGCCTGTGCTTCGGACAGTCCCCTTTCCCTCGTCCACCCCGCCCCCGCCTTGACACAACCCCTGGCTCAGGGCCTAGAGGTGGGTGGACACCGTGGGCACAGGTGGGGGCCCCAGCAAACTCGGCAGGTATAGCGGGTTCTCCCTCCACACCCGGGATGCCTCGGCGGTGCGGGCTGTGGGTGGGGGGACGCCCATCCGCGGCGCGGAGGCCAGGCACAGCGCCCCACACTGGCAGGGGCTGGGGCAGAGGAAGGGGCTCCTTGAACCGAGGCCAGCAACTGGAGTCGGGCGGCTGACCGGGAAACGCTGAGGGAGAGACTCCTAGGGGATGTGCGTGGGGGGCTGTGCGTGACATTCAGGGTGTGACTGCCTCCATGGGGCGCGAGACCGTGTCTGTGAGACTGGGCGACCGTCTCCTCGGCAGCCCTGCCACTGGGCTTCAGTCCCTGAGCCTAGGTCGACGGTGCATGGCCGTGGCACTGTGCACCTGGTCCTGGGCCCCCGGCAGACACAAACCCGGCGGCGCCCCGGCTGGGCCTCCCAGTGCTGTCGCTGAGCGAGGCGTGCACTCCGCGGAGACCTCGGCGGCCACCGGCTGCGACCTCGTCCCTCCTGGGTCCGGTGCGGGGGCGGGGAGCTCGGTACCCCTCCTTCTCCCGGCTCCGGGCTCCGGGCTCCGCTGCCCTGCGTGGGGGCGGGGCGGGGGCGGAGGCGCGCGGGCGGATCCCCCCGCCTCCCCTTCCTGGTCCCCGGGAAATCCAGCCTCCGTGGCTTTGGCCGCCTCCCGCTCCCGCGCCCGCTGCCGCTCGGCGCTCGCTCGGGGCTCCGCAGTGCCGGGCCCCGTCCCTGACCGCCTGCCCACCGCCGCAGCGCCCCCAGCCCGGGCCGCCGGCACCATGTAACCCGGCCGGAGCCCGAGCCGGGCCAGGTAAGCCGCGGGGAGGGGTGGGGACCGGCCGCGCTCGCCGCGCCCTCTGCAGCGCCCCCCATCCTTGGCCTGGCTGCCGCCCCGGCACCGCCCACGCCCCGGGCTCCGTCGGCCTCAGTTCGCAGCCCAGAGAGGGGCGCGGGCTGGGCCTCCTCCGCTGCCCCTGTCCCCGCCCTCGCCACGGCCTGTCGACCCGCGGGCCTGACCCGAGGGTCGGGCGGAGGGACCACGCGGAGCGAGGACCGGCTCTCCCAGGTAGCGCCGCGGGGTTGGCCAGACCCGGCGCGGCCCGGCCGGGCGAGAGGCTTGGGTCTGGGAGCAAGTAGCCAGCTGGGTTGTAGGGGGAAGTGGTGGTGTTGGGGAGATCCGGAGAGAAGTTTCCTCTGCAGGTGTGTGAGTGTGAGTGCGTGTCACTATGTGTCTGTGGTGAGTGTGTGTGTCACCGTGTGGGGCTGTGGGTGCTTGTGTGTGCCAGTGAGTGCATGCAGTGAGTGTGTGTGTCATCGTGGGCGAGTGTGTGTGCATGCCAGTGGGTGTATGCAATGTGAGTGTGGAGGGTGTTACTGTGTATGTATCGTGGACATGTGTGTGAGTGTGTGAATGTGTGTATGTATGTGTGTGCCGGTGTGACTGTGTCTCTGAGTGGATACAGGTATCTGTGGCCTGCATGAGTGTGTGTGTGTGTGCGTGTGTGTGTGTGTGTGTGTGTGTGTTGGGTGTACGAGAATATATCTGAGCAGGGTTCACTCTGAGTCACCCACATCTGGCCTTCATTCCCTCCCCACTCCCCCAGGGGATTCGTGGTGGTTGGGGCACATGGGACAGGGAGATCAGACTTTTCAGAGGTCAGATCATCCCCTCTCACCAAGGACTCTCCCCCTCCCCACTGCCCCCTCCCCCCTCCCCCCTCAGGCAAGAGCGGCATTGCACTCCCCACCTTGGTCCCCACCTTCACCTACCTCAGGGGGTACTTTCTGCGAAGCTCTGGTGGTGTCCTTGCTGCATGCTGGGGCCCCTGGTGGTGGCGAGGCTTCAGGTGAGCTATAGAGCGTGTGCTTCTTGGGGCCTGGGAACTTGTGTCACCTCAGTAATGTTTCACCGAGGACCTTCAGAACCAGGAACTGAGGAGACCAGGTGGAAGCTTCTGCCCTGTTCTTAGTCACCAGAGCAGGTGGATGTCCCCCAGACTTTCAAGCCCTAAATTTCCAAGTTCTGGGTCATTGGTTCAGCCTACTGGCTTTAGGCGGGTCTGTACTGAAGCTTTTTGAAATAATAATAATAATAATAACACTGCCTTTTTAGCAGTCCAAGGCTTTTGAAAAATGCCCCCCTTTCAACTCTTTCTTCTTATTTCCCAACAGCTCTGGGAAGCAGGCAGGCCAGGTTAAGCCATATGAAATTGCCAATATTCAACTGTTTCTGTTTTTTTTTTTTTTACCTACAAAAACAGCAATTTCATGTGGTTCAGCCTATTATAATGCCAATGTATAGATGAGGATGTAGAGGCTCAGAGTTGAATTGCATTTGCCATAATCCCACACTGCTAGTCAGTAGTACAGAAGAGGTCCAGCTGAGGTCTTTTGGTGACTCAAGGAGCTGTTTTGGGCCATGGTTAGAGGTTGGTACTCCCTGCTGTGCTCTCTCCCACCCTGGGGGCATTGCCCTCCACCTCTGCCCAGCATTCCCTGAGTGCTGGGGCTACTTCTGCACCCAGCTACCGAGGCCTAAAAGGAAGAGAGGGGGAGAAGAGAGGAGGGAGGGGAGAGAGAGGCTTCGTGAGTTGGCAGTGAATCAGGGTCTAAAAAGGGAGCTGGGAGGGCTAGGGTGGCAGGTGTTTCTAAAAGGAACATGAACATAGGATGAACATCCTCAGATACCCTCCCCACAAGCCTGGCACCTATGGCCCCACTGATCTGACAGGCAGTGCCCACTGCATTTTATGCCAGGGGGCTCATGTCCAAGAAGTGAGCTTGTATGTGGTTGTAAAATGATTGTTAGGGGAGGAACCTTAGAATTAACTTGGTCCAACCTCTTAATTATAAAGCGAAGACACTGAAGCCCAGAGAAGGGTGGGGACTTGCCCAAGGTCACAGAGCAAGTTTGTGGGTTCCTGGTTAGTCCCAGCCCAGGAACTTTACAAACCGCCATGTTGCTTTCTATTCCTGGAAACCCGTCCCCCCTCCCTATGCCCATCAGAAGTGAGCAGAGATTTGGGGAGAAAAGTTAAAGACTCAATAAACACAAGACTATAGATCCGTCAAGTTGGGACCCCTTTCCAAAGGGAGGGAGCTACAGATGTTTCTGGAGGTAGGGAGTCCTAGCCATGTCCACCACCAATGTAGGCCATGGGCTTGTCTTGATTCCTGCTGGCGAGGGGCTGGAGCTGCTGCAAGCAAGACTCCCAGACTTTCTTCCGTGACAGCGTCTGCTTTCTGCTGCTTTCAGCTCTCCAGCTGATGTTGGGGCTTGAGCTGGCTGAGTTCCATTTTCTTTCATCCCACCAGTTTCTGATACATTTTGCCTCTAGTTGGGCTGACAATTCCTTACTTTATGGGTTCTTGTTGGGTAAAGAAACTTCTGGGGCTTGTCTTATTTTGGAAAGGTCTATAGTTACCTTTAAACCCTTTCTAATTAAACCTTCCAGGAGTCTAGAATGAGTGATAATGATAATCATTCCCACTTTACAGATGGGAAGACTGAAATTTAGAGAGGGGCCTCTTGTTCGGTTGGTTTTCTCTTAATCTACTAAGATCAGTTAGGAGAGGTTCTTGGAGTGAGGGGACAAAGGGAGCAAGTGACAGCAGAAGCTTTAGAGGAACTTGTGCAGACCCCTTCTAGCTTCTTTCCATCTCCATGATCAGGAAACCTTTCCAGAGTCTGACTTCATTCCCACCTGGTGGGTTCAAAGCTTTGTTTTTCAGTGGGGGTTGGAAGAACAGCTGTGTACCCTCCACTACACAAGCATTTGTCTTGATTCCCTCTTTACTCACCCTCCTTCCAGTCTGAAGGCTGCTGGCTCAGCGGGCCTCCTGCTGTCTGGGGAGTCTGGGTTTGAGCTGGGGTGAGGCAGTGGCACCATCGTTATGGTAACGGGTTGCCAGCTCATTGTTGCTAATAACTTGTCAAGTCCCTGGGCTCAAATGCTGCATGCCTTCCCACCAGCCCTTCTCCCCATGTCACAGAAAGAAAAAGTGAGGCTGTGCTGGAGGGGCTTTTGAATAAGGGAGTCTGGGGAGATGGGTGGCCTTACCCTTGGGGTCATAGCTGCAGATCTAAGGAAAATCACTTGGGGGCTGGTTTACACATTTGATTACATAATTTGCGTATGATTGTCTGGGCTGTTCCATGTCAATACACTCAGAACATGCTTGATTAAACCCGTACATGATAGATGACACCTGCATGTGCTTTTACACAGCAGCCCACATGCACACGTGCTTTCAAGCATCAGAACATGCTTGTGTATGAACATTGCCTCTACCATCTGCACATAAGGCACTCAAGAAATCTGGGTTTGTGGGGGTGTCCAGGTATGTGGGTTGGGATCTGATCTTTTTCTGATGCAGCTTCAAAGTGTCTTGTTAACAAAGGGACAGAATAGTCCCAGGGTTCCTTCTTCCTTCCTTCCAGTCAAGAGCTCATAATGGGAGTGTGCTGGGGATGGTGTGGGGTCCCCAAGCTCCCAGATCCCAAAGGCCCCAGCCTTTATGCCCTTTGAACTCAGGTATCCTCTGCCCCCCCTCACTTTATTCTTTCTCATCCTCTCCTCTTCCTGTGTGTAAATATTAAAGAGCTGAGCCTGCAGGGCTGATGTAGGCATGGGAAGAGAATGAAATTAAAAAGGATTCCCTCACCCCCATCCCAACACCCCCACCCTTCGGTCCCCTGCTTCTGCCTCCTTCCCTCTCCTTTCTCCCCTCCCCATCACTCAGTGCTTCCACATGTCTCTCCCCCACCACCCCAGTTCAGATGGGAGCTGGTTCCTTCAGAAAAGGGGCTCGCAACAGGGTGTGGGGAGCCACCTCTCTCTGCCTCCCCTCACTACATCTGCCTACAGGGCTGGGAGCCCCCACGTGAGTATTTCTTTTATTTTGGGGCTGGTGGTTAGGAAGGCAAGTGGTGTTTAGAACCAGCTGTGAGTGGCGTTGAGAGGCTTAGGGCTGAAAGGAGGTGGGTGGGGTCCTGTCTCTAGGCTCCCTCCGGGAAGCCTCCTGTCTGGGTTTCTTTTCTCTCTTCGGGCAGAGACTAAAGGGAGGGGTACCAGATGCCTCCGGTGGATGGGAACGAGTATGGGAGGAGCAGGGGAGAGGGGCTTCTGTCATAAAAAGGGCTGTGGTAGGGTAAGCCTGCTCCTTTCTGGCGGTCTTCTGGGTTTCTGGCAACGCAGCCCGCAATCCCTGGGAGCTGTCCCGAGTGCTGAAAGGGACTCAGAGCGGATTTGGTCCTTTGGAACTGTCCTGGGTCCTGAACGGGACTGCCTTGGGGCCGATGATGGAAAGGTAGTTGGACAGTGCTGAGGGCTCGCTAGAAAAATTCTCCCAGATAACCCACTTTCCAAGGACAGAATCCCTGGATGGAAACATAGATTTGGGGGTCCTCCCTCTGGCTTTAGGCCTCACAGTTATTCATGGTATTTGAAAAAGGACTTCTCTCTCCCTGTTTTAGTTCCCCCTCCCCTTTTGAAAACCATCTTTTGTATGAAGGGTGATGTTGTGACTGTGAGCTCTCTTCTCACATAGTCTTTAGTACAATGAGCTTGGGGGCACTAGCACCAGCCTTTCTCCTACTGGGTTCTGGAAGTTCAGGCTTCAGGCAGTTCTGGATTTGGAGAGCTTAGGTTTTGCTGGTTAGGCCTCGATGGTTAGAGTTTGAAAGTTCAAGGTAATTTCATTGACTGTGTGCATTCCCCTACCTACCATACTTTGGAATTTTGGACAGGATACAGTGAAATAGCCTGCAAACCTGTCTTATGCTCTGCCCACCCCAAGCACAGTTCAGAGCAACATTTGGGAGAGGCTTTTATTGGGAAGGAAGATTTCCAAGCAAAGGATGTGAGGAGTGGGTGGGGTTGTTCACTGCCATAGAGCAGAGAAGGAGGAGGCTACTGGAGATGGGGCAATGGGAAAAGATGAAGAGCTGGTAGAGGAAAAAATTAAAATCGGGGGATAGGGTCTGGGCTTTGATTCTCAGTTCCCTCGGCAATATTTTCCCCACCAACCTAGGGTCAGGGTCATCTCATTTTTCTGAGTTTATACTGTTTTTTGTAACTCTGAAGGGAATAGAGCAAGGCGTTATTTCTCTAGGCCCCTTCCCTTGTCATCCCAGGGGGACAAGAGCCAAATGTCAGGACATGCAGATGAGACTGGGGGGGGAACAACAGGCAGGAGGGGTTGATGGCAGCTTTGCCTCCCATCCTCAAGAGCACAATCAAATATTCAAATGGGATCCTTCTTTAGGGGAGAGAAAGGAGAGGGTTTCTAGATGATCCTGGGCAAAATCAGGTGTGGTAGGAAGTTCAGGAACAGAGAGTGGGTATCTAGGGACCCCAAACTGTACCAGTTCATGCCTTCCCAGATGTGACTCCTAGTTAATAAGGAACCCCTCACCCATCATGTTTTTGATGTAACTCAAGTTGATTCCTCCCATTCCCTAGCAGCTTGGGAGGAGCTGAGTTTTCCTGTGCTGTGGGTGCTGGGTGTGGGTGTAGGTGCCTGTTTGGGGAGGGGAGGTGTTTGTGCTCCACTCAGCTCCCTTGGTTACATAACAGCTTTGATAAGACTTTACTTTGGAGCTACTGCCACTGCCTGAAGCAGTCACCCCTCCACCCCCATGTGCAATGCTGGGTGTCCACCCCCTTCTCCCTGGCCTCTTGGAGAGCCCTGCTATTCATGATCCAGTGTTCCAGCGGCAGCTTTCCTGCTGGGAGGTGTCTTCAGTTTGTCTCTGCTCTCTACCCAGCTGCTGTATTTTAAATACTTGCTTCTTTTATTGTATTGAGCCCGGGTCACCCCCTTTACATTTTTAAGCCTCCAGATCTACCGTCTCCTTGTCAGGGCCTTTGGACTGGAATAGGAGGGGTTCACTGAACATCATGAAGCTGCTCTCTAGGGAAGAAAAAAATCATCTTAGGAGGTTTTGGGGTCTAGAGATAATTTTCTTATTGTTTCTTCCTTTGCTCCAATAACTGTTTTGGAGCCTGAGAACAATGGACAATACCCAGAGGTATTGTGAGAAAGAACTCCGGTCTTGATATTTTCTCTTTGTTTTCCCTTTTAGAATTAAAGAGTTGTATATATAGGGGGTGGGGACTGCCTCTTTGTCATATTGTATTGATATTAGAAAGAACTTTCTAAATGGAGAAGTAGGAGACTGGGAAGCGTAGAGAGCAAATGCGAACTTGTGATGCCCCTTGGAGAGAATATGGACTTCTGACTTTGTGCACAGGATAGAAGCCAGAGGTGGGGCTGGATATCTCTGCTATTGCAGTGCATGTGCATGTGTATTTCTGTCTGTGTGTAAGGATGCTCTGTGAATATGTGCAGACATATTTATGTGTTTGTGTATAACTGTGGGCTCATACACATCTACATATGTATGCATCCATGTATATATGTGACTGTGAAGGCAATTAGTTAAACATATGTGTGTGTATGTGTGTGGTGCCCACCCAGTGATGCATATGTGTGAGTGTAAGTGTGCATGTGAACATATATGTAGGAGCACATATATGGGAGTACCAATACTCATAATAGCGTATGAATATCTATACATAACTTTTGTCTTGCATATGAATAAATGTGGCAGAGACACAGAATGAAAGAGTGATTGATTCTGACTAAACATTGAGGTTGTCCAAAAGTTGTTTCCCCACAAGCTTAAACTTGCTCCACTCTGATGCCTGTGGTTCTTCAGAAAGCAGGTTCCTTAAGTTCTCTCAGATTCTCATGTCATGGAGACCCAATTGTTCCCTGCCACCATTCCTATGAAGGGAGTTTGCTGAGGAGGAACTTACTGCCTTGGGGACAGTTGGTTAAGGGAGCCAAGACTAAGGCTGATTAGATGCTATGGAGCTCAGGGGTGTATGTAGGGAAAGAATTTGAGAGCTTGAGCAGTCACATTACTACAGAGTCAAGACCCAAGCAGAACTAGTTGGGCTTAGTGGATGAAAGGGGCAGGGGTAGTAGGTAGGCCCAAGTGTATGCATAATCCTCACATGTATGGGGCATTGGCAATATGTGTGTAGATGTATATGTGTATATTACTTTTCTATGCCTTAATATGCAAATCTTAAGATAAATGCACTTTCTAACATGCACAGACATGAAAAATCTATGGGAATGATATCAACATAGGGATTTGCCAACATGAACATACATGCTAATGCATATATATTTTACATATATGAACAGAGTATGCAGAAATATGTGGGCATATGCTAACACTGGCCTGATCGCAACCCATGACTGCATCCAGGAGCATCTCACTCACCTGGGTTACTCCTGTTTCCATCACATGTGGCTCACCCAGTGCATCCATTCAGTCAACCAATGTTTACTTTATGCCTGTGATGTGCCACATTCTGTGCTGGACACTGGGGATGGTTCTTGACCTCAGGTAGCTTACAATCTAGAGAAGGTAAAAACCTGGAACCAAGTAGCGAAAGTGTTAAGGAAGGTGGAAGAACACAGGTGTTCATTAGGGGGAGTGGGGACCCAAGAGGAGTTGGTCAGTTCTGGAGTAAGGAAGGGATGGGTTTGGCAAAGGATCTAGAGGAGAGGAAGCCTTCAAACCAAGGCTTGATTGAACAGTCCTTGTGTTAAACAGGTGAGCATCTGGAGGAAAAGGTATTTCAGTGACAGGAAATATCCCAACTGGTATCCCTACTTCTACCCTTGCCAGCCCCTTTTCCAGAGATTCTACCCCAAAAAGCAGCCACAGAAAGATGAGTCCGTGCCTTTCCAGTGGGTTTCCATCTCACTCAGAGTGAAATGCAAAGTGCCTTGTGGGGCCTGAATGGCTTAAGTGCTGCGTGTAAAAGCCCCCAGTGACCTCCCTGGTCTCAGGCACCATCCTTACACAGGTTTCCTTTTGGTTCCACAAAGATGCTGAGCACAGTCCCACCTTGAGGCCCTTGTACTGTCTTTCCCCTCAGCCTGAAATGCTCTTCCCCCAGATACCCACGTGACTTGCTCCCTTACCTCATTCAAATTTTTGCTCAAAAGTCACTTTTTTGGAGAGGCCAAAATCTATCTTAAATAGTCCCTTGCCATTCTATTCCCTCACCCCACTTTTTTTTTAGTTTTAGCACCTACCACCTCCATTATTTCACATATACATTTATCATCTCTCTTTTTCCACCAGAACATAAACTTGATGAGAATGGAAGCTTCATTTGTTTTGCGTACTGCTGTATCCACTGTGTCCAGAGGAGTTCTTGTCTTAGAGTAGGTACTTGGCACATAATTGTTAAATAAATACTTTTTAGGTGGATCACACTGGTAGCCAGTGAGGAGACTGGATGGAGCTGGACCAAGATGTGAATCAGGGGGACCAGTTAGGGACCTGTTGTAGTAGCTTTGATAAGACCTTAGGACAAGAGTGGCCTGCTGTAAAACACTGGCAGTGGAGGTGGACAGAAGCAGATGCAGTGGACAAAAGCAGATGCAACGTACAAGCACACACACATGCACACACGTACACACCGCCGGATCTGTCTTAGTCAGTAGGGGAAGGGTTAGGAAGAAAGCAGAAGTGTCTTTATGCGTATATGTGGTATATATATCACGTATGACACCCTCCAGCTAGCCCTGGCTGCGGTCCTTCCTTTCTTTTAGATCTTGTCACCACCACCCCACATATACTTCCCCCTGTCAGCCAGGTTCAGAAGGCTGCCATAGACAGGTCCTCCTGGTTCTATTCAGTTAACAACACAGGTTTCCCACTTAGGGAACAGGGAAAGGTAGGAAGCAGGGTCCTGAACAGTGGGAAAGGTCATGGGAATTCAGAGCCACAGAGGCTTACAGATACGCGGAGAGAGGCATGCGGACCCTGAGAAGAGTGCTCAGAGTCAAGGGAGCTCAGGCCTGGCCCAGGCTTCCTGCGGCCAGATGGGGTGGGAGGCAGGACAGCATCCTCAGACAGCATCTGCAGTGGAGCCCGCAACTCCTCCCCTCCTCTCTTCCTCTCCTGCTCCTCTCTCCTCATGGGGTGGGTGCCTTGACTAAGTATGGGCTTAGTAGGGAGTGAGTGTTCCCCCAGTCTGTGATGTGATTTCAAGTATGGGCGACACTCAGGGAAAGGGGACCCAATTTCTAGAGGACAGGCTGGGGCGGCAGGAAGCTCTCTAAGTCTCAACTTTGGCTGTTTTCCTCTCTCTCAAGAGAGCTTGGAGAATTAAGCTTCTGTTTCAGAAACGAGGAACTGAGTTTAGAATCAGCTGCTAGCGTGAAGGGACTGAGACTTAGAACAGGGGGGAAGCTGGGAGGAAGGTTGATAAGATATGAACGTAGAAAGGGGAGTTGAGGCTCAGCCCCTCCCCTCTGTTCGCTGACCTCTGGGAGGAAAGAGGGGTGTTGAAACGTAAGATCCTTTTTGAGAGTTCCTTTCCCAGACTTCCAGCACCTGGGTTGTCTCATTCCCAAGAGGATGGTGCTAGAGCCCCTTGCAGATTCTGGGGTGAATGGGGGTCTTGTGCCAATCTCCTCTCTCATCTAGACTAGGGGCGGGGGCGCTGCAGCCGCTCCCCTCCCACCTGGGCTGTGAGCGTGGGGGTTGGGACTAAACAGCTGCCAGAGCCGCCCACCTGCCCGCAGTGTCATGGCAACGACTCTGCTCACGTGGACGATGAGGAAAGGGAGGAGAAGAGAGGAGAGAAGACATCACGACAGACGTGAGGATGGGAGGGGGCTCCTCAGGGTCCTGCGTGCTGGAGCCCCCACCCCTCCAGCTTGGCCTGGCCCTAGCTGCTTTTACTCCAGGCCCCCCAACGCATGGTGGGGCTTGTGCTCCAGTCCTAGCCTCCGAGTGTGCATGTCCTTGGGTGTCCTGAGTGTGATGACCTTGGCCTCCTGTGCCGGTGGCCCGCAGGGTTCTGGGGGAGATGGGGCTTTGGCATGTGAAGAACTCTCTCCTTCTCTCCCCGCCCTGCAAGTCCGGGACGGTGCCTGGGGCTGAGGGGATGAGAGCCCGACCTACTTCTCCATTTTCTCACTATTTTCAAAAGGAAAATGACCCACTTTTCAGCCAATCGGACTGGAGCCTGTTCCCAGGCTGATTGCCTTAGCCCCCCTGCCCAGGCCTCTACCCCATCCTCAGCCTATAAGCCACGTGCTGGACGCACTTCCTGAGGGAAGCAGGTGCACTTGTGTGGAGGGGTCCTTTTCTGCCATCTGCACCAGGCTGGGGAGGGGTCCGTTCTCACTGGGATGGGGTGGGCCAGGACCTGACTGATCCAACCTTCAGCTCCACTTTGGGCAGACCCTTTGATGGCCACAGTCCTGGGCACTTTGAGTATCATGTCCACCATCTCCATACTCCCCCAGGACTGACCTTGTGGAGGGGCAGGTTGGGCTCTGGGTGGGGTAGGAGGACGGTACCCCTCCTCTCACTCTGTATTAGTGGATAGTGGTGGGCTGTCATCTCAAGCTGCTCCATTGCCACGTGGAAAAGCAGAGCCTGGGGCATTGAAGACCCATGTCTGTCTGTCTGTGCCAAAGAACCTCCTAGAGGTTTCGGTCTGTGTCTTTCTTTCCAAGCCCCTCCCCCGTCTCTAGGATATTGGTATGGGCCTCAGAGCCCCCTCCCTCCCTCGGCTATATTGGCCTGGCTGGCTTGGGGGGTGATTAGGGATTTAATTATTTAGTTTCTCCAGCTCAGTAGATTAATTCCATCCATCACAGGCAGGCTGAGTCTTCTACCCCTCTCAGGGCTGCCTGGCCAATCCCAGAGGGAGGGAGAATCATTGCTCACCTGGGCCTAGTATTGGATCGGGGAACAATGGATAAAGTTCTTGTTGGGGGAGGGTTTGGTGTATGCTTGAGATGTGAGTGCCTGAGTGATGTGAAGTGAAAATGTCTACCTGTTGTATGAGTGGACATGCATGTAAAGTTCTATGCATGTGGACATGCATGTAAGGTTCTGTGTATGTGCAGCTTCTGTGTACACAAGTATCAGTGTCCGTTGGATAAAAATGCACATGCATGTGAACCCTGTAGGAACATCTGTGCACAATACATGACGATGACTGTGTATGTGGGAACAAATGCCCTGTGAGTCATGTTGGATGACTCTACATGGCTGTGTGATCTGCCTCTGGATGAACATGTATGTTCAATTGTGAATAAGAAGTCTTGGGAATACGTATGCCCAAGGGTGAGGAAGGGGTGGCAGGGGAGGAGGTTCCCGGAGGCTGAGTGATGAGTCAAGGCTCACTGGGGGGCCACCTGGCCTCATCACACCAGTTTGGTCAGAGAGATACACTACTTTAGACGTGCCAGCACTTGGTCTCTTAGTGGTCGGGAGTGTCAGGTCTGGACTGAGACCGACATTAAAATCTCTCTTGGGAAATTTTCTTTACATTTCTAAGCCTCAATTTTCTCATCTATAAAGTGGGGTATCTAATGATAGTTGCAAGGACTACAGGAAAGAAGTATATCTAAAGCATTGAACATAATGTCTGCTCAGTTGTAGCCATTCTGAGCCTTAGATGTCAGAGGCTGTTTGGTCCAAAATGTGTTCAGTGCCTGAGTCCATCCTTTACCAGCTTCCAAACTGGCCCTCCCACCTTTGCTTTCATGCCTCCCTGGGCAGGACGCTTCCCCTCCTCAGGAAACCCACATCACCCTGGACCAGCTCTGCCTGCTGAGTCCTGGTTCAGCTGCAGCAAGTCATTTCCCTCCTGCCTTCCCCTGTTTCTCCCCTTCTCCCTGTGCCCCAGCTGGGGGTGCTGCTTCTTCATGGCTCAATCCTGATCCAGGATCCATGACTGATCCTGAACTTACTGAGCACCTACTGTATGCCAGGTCTTATCCATACAGAGATAGATCAGATGAAAACTACGTTCAAAGAGCTCACAGCCTGCCAATATTTACCCTACTGTGTTGAAGTATGGGCCCCCAGATGAGGTAGCAATGGCTGTGCCCTGGGGTTGATGGGGAGGGCACTCTTAGGGAAGCTTTCTTAGAACACAGGCTCCCTGAACTGCATCAGAAGGCAAAGTTGGGAAGACAGGCCTATCATATGGAAGGATCTCTCAGTTTGTGCTGCCTCTTCTCCCCATGCTCTCTCCCACTGTGGTCCTGACTACTGCTAAGCCCAGAGTCCAGAGATGAGAGCAGGGACTAAGATACCTTGGAGACTGGGGCAGGATCAGGCAGAGTCGAGGGGTAGAAGGTGCCACCACGTGAACCTGGCAGTCAGCTAACTAACTAGGTGTGAGGGGCTCAGTCCTGTGCTTATCTCCTCTATGAGAGAGGCCCAGAGGAGGAGACAGGCCCTGGTGTAGGCAGCCCCTGTTCCTGCTCACAGAGAGAGGGCTTATAGGACAGTGTGGTAACCCCGGAGGCAATCCCTAAGCTCTGGACTCCATAGGGAAACCAGACACTTGGGCCAGAAGCTAGGAAAGGCCAGGGGCCTAGTCTACATGAGAAGCTGCTGCCCAGTGGACCTTGACATTGGCTCAGGATCCCACCTGTTACTTCCTGATGGCCCTGGCTGGCTCAAGTCTGGCAGCATTTTGGAAGCCAGGGCAGCGCCCACCCAAATCTCATCAAATACCGTACACACAAATAAAAAGCACTAGGGCACTCAAGTCAGGAGAAGCAAATATGTGGAGATACGTGTGCCAGTGACCTTGGGTAGATCAGTTTCTTTACCCATTGCCACAACTTTAGGAGGTAGGTGTTGTTGTCTCTATTTTACAGATATGAAAATTGAGGTTAGGACAGGTTACACCTCATGTTCGTGGTCATGCAGGTAAGCTGCAATATGGAGGCAGATGATTGTCTTCCCAACACCCAGCAGTAAGGTTGCTGAGCCTTGCGTTCCAGATTTCTGGAGTTGCAAGAGGGACCCTCAGCCCTGGCTGAAGGGGTCTACAAATCAAGGGCCTCTCATTCTCTCAGATGCCACTGTCTTTGGCCACCAGGGCTGCTGGGCTGTCTCCGGCATGCTTGATGTGTGTGTGTGTGTGTGTGTGTGTGTGTGTGTGTGTGTGGTGGGGGGTCTTCCACAGAAGTCCAGGCAAGCAGAAATCCAGGTTGGATTTCTAATACTGAATCCTCCAGGGACTCCCTGAAGCCTCTGGAGGAGAAGGAGTGGAGGCCCCTTTCTATGGGCTGTTGGGCACAGGGTTAGAGTGGCTGAGGACAGCAAGCGAAGACTTTCCTTCAGGCAATAGATATTTTTTGAGCATCTGTTAGTGCCAGGCATTGCTTTAGATACCGAGAACACGGCAGCACACGAGGCAGACATAGTGCCTCCCCTCCTGGGGCTTATATTCTGCTATAGGGAGACGTACTATAAACATGTGATAGATCATGAAAATACTTGCAAAGAGCAGAAAGAGTTACGAAGGCAATGAAACAGGTGAGGTAGAGCATATGTGGAGGATAGGGCTCGACTTCAGTGAGTGGTCAGGGAAGGCCTCTCTGAGCCGAGACCCAGAAGATGAGACAGACAAAGCCATGGGAGTATCTGGGGCAGAGCGTTCCAGCAGAGAGAACATCAAGTGCAAAGCCCCCTGAAGTGGGATTTTCAAAGAGATTACCGGCACAGTGGGTTAGTCACAGGCTGAGCACTGTCCAGTGGGTTCAGGAGATGGATTTACATTGGGGTCTGCCTAAATGTCTTGAGTGTTTGGTTGCAGTAAGTCGATTTTCTGTGAAATTCTTACCTTAACCCCCAGGAAGAATTGATCAAATAAGGTAATAAAGGTGTATGAAAAAGACTCTCAGCCTCCCTCCTCCTATTTTGTTTCTCCTTCCTTCTCCATTTTCTGGGGCAGTGAGAGTAGGAGAAGGAGGTTTCCCCCCAGGTCCTAAGGGCTGGGTTTGGGTGCAAGGCATATTGAGTCTTCAACAACAGGGCTGGGTAGGTGGGTTGAGAGAGGCCAGGGTCAAGGTCACTAGCCCAGTGACAGAGATCCTGCAAAAGGCAGCTGGGCAAAGCCAGTGTTGAAATGGTCAAGGGGGCTCAGGCAAAGCCAGATGCAGGAGGAAGTGGGGGGCTAGGGGCGGAGTACTTCCCCATGGGCTCGGGAGTGTGGGCTACAGGTCAGAGGCTCTGTGTTAAGGCCCCCCAGTGCTACCCCTTTCACAGTGGGCACACAGTCCCAGCCACCCAAATTGCTGTCAGGACAGGGGTGGGGGGGGGGGGGGGAGGGCTGGACAGAGAAACTGAGGCAGAATCCTGACCATTTTGATTAAGTCAACACAGGAAAAGGGGATGTCTAGGCAAAACCTGAAACTTGGGGGTCCCAAGGGCATACACGGTACATCCACAGGTATGGAAGAGCCCAGGTCTACAGCAGCCAAGTGAGTTCCAGGCCTCACCCGCTGTAAGTTCTGCTGTGTTGGAACTGGTATGGGGATGACCTCATAGGCTCCAGTGTGGAGGGACTAGATGGGCTGATCCCCAGCAAGGGAGCAACTGTACCCCTTTGCTGCCATCTGGACCATCATGTCCAGCTTACAGCTCTCTCTTCCCAGACAGTTTTGTGAGGAAGGAGTGAATCGGTTACTACTGGATGTTTGAAATCTTTATCTGTGCCCAAGGCATTGCTTTGTGTTAGCCTCTGGAACACTGTCAAACACTCCTGGATCCCTGGCACCTGGGTGTGGATAATCTTGAGGAAGAACTATTTTTTCTCAGCAGAGTACCTTTGGTCTCAGATGGCTGCCCCACAGAGATTAAGTGACCTACCCAAGGACACGCTATAAACCAATGAAAGTCATGAGAATGAAAGTACATGTAATGAGCCCTACCTTTATTGCGTATTCAGCCTGATACAGGACTAAGGGATTTATGTGCTTTACCTCGTTAAGCATCATATCATTAGTACCTTTCTGATGGCTCTATTATCATCCCCATTTTACAGATGAGAAAATAAGCTAAGGGAGTGAATCACCTGCCCAAGTACACCGAGCTAGTAAGTGAGGGGAAAGGGACGTGAACCCAGAGAGTCTTTACCGATAACTGCTTTGATCCAGGGAGTTTGAGAGCCGCCTAGGTCGCAAGAAAGGAAAGTCAACCGATCTGGCTGGACAGGGCCCTGGGGGAGAGGAAAACGCCCGGACTCCTTCCTTGCAGTCCTTTCTTTCCCTATTTTCCATTCTTTTTCTGGAAGGTAATTGCTTGGGGCAGTGACAACCTCCTGGTGAATTACACAGCTGGTTTCCCAGTGAGATTTGTAACAACAACCCCGCCAGCCTGGCAGCCCCCAGCAAGTTCCGGTTTAAGAAACTAATTGCTGGATTGTGTAGCTGGTGCTAAATTGGGTAATTTCTTGGTGACGGCATGTGTGCCACTGCTTCCATTTCCAGATAGATTTGAGCTGCATCAGAGAATTCGTCACACACACCACTCTCCCAGACTCCTTCACTCCCCCCTTGCCAGCCAGCCACAGGCAATTACAAAAGTGACCACTTCCCTGGGTCCAGAGGTTCACCATGTGGGCAGCTCTCTGTGTCCTGGGATTGCAGAAAGATGACTTGGAGCAGGAAAATGGAGAACGTAACACCAGCACCCAGAGTTGTCACAGGGCTGCAGGGAGCTTCCTTTATTCTCTACTAGTCTGACCTTGGACTTGCAACAAACTCGGTACTCAGCACACAGGGGAAAAGGCTAAACCGCACTCTAGTTAGCCATAGAGTATGTGGTATGTGTGAGGCTGCTTTATTTGTTTCCTCTTTTAAAAATTTCATTTTCATTACTGTGTTTACTTCAGAATGGCGTTGAATAAGTTTGGCTTCTCCGGACTGGCTTCACAGGTAGGAGGACGGCTAAGGCATCGGAGTGAGGCCACGCTGGGTTTGACTCCTGGCTCTGCCACCAACTCTGTGACCTTAGGCAGGTCAGTTAGCCTCTTCAAGCCTTAGTTTCCTCTTCTGTGCATTGGGAAGGGGGATAATATCTATCCTTTGGAATAGTTGTGGGGATTAAATAAAATGTCATCAGTGAAAGGATCTTGTTCTTTGTAGGCTCACATTCACTCAGCAAACACCTGTCATTTGCCAAGCATTGTTCCGAAGGTTGGGGATAATGCAGCGGGTAAGATGGATGAAATTCCTGCACTTACATGGAGTTTACATTCTAGTGGGAGAGACAGCCAGTCTCTGAGTCACTCGAATTGAGAATGGTAATGATTTAAGAGCTATCCAGGTTCACAGTGCCTTGAGAGCAAACAGCAGGGGGATCTGACCTAGTCAGGGAGGCCAGAGAAAGCTTCCCCCAGCAAGCAACAACTGGGCTGAGATCTGAAGGGTGTGTAGGAGTTAGCAAGGCAGGGGTGGGCAGGCAAAGCTTTCTGGACAGGGGCATTAGGCCCCGTGATGGGAGGGATCCTGGGACTGCAAAAAGACTGGCCTGGCTGGAGCAGAGGAAGTAAGGGGAGCATGTTGTGAGAGGAGGTAGGAAAACTGGGAAGGGCCAGACCCTGCAGGCCTTGTTGGACAGGTTAAAGTGTTTTATCTTAAGAACATCAGTAAGCCAATGAAGAGTTTTAAGCAGACAAGCGACATCATCAGATTTATGTTTTCAAATGACCATTTGGATTGCATTAGGGTAAGAACAGAAGCAGGGAGAGCCGTTTGGAGCTTTTGCAGATGTCTAGGCAGGAGGTGATGTTTTTGAGGTAGTTGGATTAGTTAACAGTGCTTTCTGCTGCAAATACAGAAAATCTGGCCAACAGTGATTTAAATACAGAGTCTATTTCTTACCACATTTAGGCCTGGAGGAAGGCAACTGCTTGTGCTAGTTCCATGGCTCACTGGCTCCAGGATGAGCATTTCTGCAATTCTCCAGGCTTTTCTCTCATGGTGGCAAGACAGCTGCCCTAGCTCCAGCATCGTGGTTGCATTCAAGCCGAGAAGAAAGGTGGGGGTGGGGGTGGGGAGAAGGATGGTATTAGCAAGCCTAACTCCTTTTTATCACAAAGATACAATCTTCCCTAAGAACCCTTACCCAATTTTTATGTATGTATCATTAGCCAAAAGTGCATGATGTGTCCTCTAGTACCAAGGGAGGCTGGGAAGGGGGAAAGGAGGATGACAATGAGTTTCAGCCAGTCAGCTAACAATGATTTGGTGGATATGGAAATAAGTGGGCAGATCTGTTGTTAGGAAGCAAAATCCAGAGGGCTTGGTGATGAACCAAATTGTTAGTCTCCTCTTGTTTTTCCTTCTTATTAATTATGTTTAGTACTAAGATGGCATCAGGAGGAATGTGATCATAAAACATAATACAAAGGAGAAAGCCTACATAATTACATCAATATCAATTAAATCTTTTCTTTAGTAAATCCGTAAATTGGGTATCTTCTTCCTCCAGTAATTGGGATTTGATTGTCTTGCTTACTATTTGGACATTGGAAATTTTGGAAATCCAAAATAAAGGCTTTTATATAGGGATTACACTGTATAATCCTTTAGAGTTTATAAAGAGGTTTCACATACCTAATATAATTTGCGATTAAAAATGCTGGGAGCTAGGTAAGCGGTAGCATTAGGCTTAAGAGGGTAGGTCACTTGGCTAGTGTCACACATCTGGTCTCAGAGCTTGTGACTTTTCCACTAGACAGTGCTGCCCTATCAGACATGAATAAGGGAGTTGGGGCTGGATTTTCTGGAGAGGAGAAATTATAGGGACCCATCTGCCCTGAGGCTAGAGCTGGGAGAATGTGGATTGATGCTAAAGAGGCTGACCTTTGATAAGATGTTGATGAGGGTTCAGTGACTGGACAGCAGCACCTGTGAGGGGTAGGAGTGAGGTGAGGGGGGTTCTGGGAATGTCCACCACTGGGAAGCTCAGCATGAGGCTTCAGCTGGATGTGACTACAAGCAAAGCAAATAAGATAACCTTGGTGTTTGCCAAAGTGGCCTTTCCTGCTGTGAGTCTCAGACATGGGTCCTGCCTGGGGCAGGAAGGGGAGGACCATGCCATGGATGAAGGACCAGGCTCTCCAAGCTTCTTTCTAATGCAGAGAGATGCTGCCAGGTGCTTTCTGGATACTGGCTTGCAAGACTGTCTTGGTCTAAAGTCACCTCTGCTTTCCCAGAGATGAGCAATGGAGGAGAATTGTCACCTAGAGTCAGGCAGTTGATATCTTCGAGGTCACCCAGTTTCCCTCCAGGCAAGAAAAACAATGGCTTCTCCAGCCCAGGCCACAGGGTGGACTGGGGGTTGAGTGTGCTCACCCTCTCCTTCATGGAAGTTTCCCAGGAGACTCCACAATCTTCTTCACTGTCTCATCCCTTGGGGCCAGGAAGTTCTTCCTGATGTCTGACTGCGTCTTTTCCACTACTATTAATCATGCCTGTGAAGCTAGCTCTTCTTCCTGATATTCCCGTGTCTAATAATGGCATCATTAGTCTTCCAGTCACGGCTGTTGCAAATGTTAGAGTCGTCTTCCTTTCTGACTCTCTCTCTCCCACGTCTTGACAGCATTTGCCAAACCCTAAATGTCCGCTGGGACTCTCCTACCCCACCCCTCAGAATTCCTTCTTTGCTCACCTTTCCTGCCTTTGTGCCTCCTGTCTCCACCACTGGGAATTCTGTCTCCCCTACCTCCTTTGTCCGCGGAACACACAGCCATCTTGTGCCCATCTCAAACATACTCTTGTTTGGGAAGACTTCCTCAGTTTCCCTCTGTTGCATCTGGTCTTGCTCTCATCTGCACTAGCCTAATGTCTTGGTACCTCTTTCCAACATAGTCACTTAATCATCTGCTTAGTGAACATTTGTAAAGGAGCTGCTCTGGGAAAATCCCTGAGTTAGGTGCTGGAGGTCCAGAGATAAATAGGATTTGGTTCCTACCCTGCAGAAGACCACATTCTAGTTGGGGAGACAGAAACTGAAGCAGACAATTTCAATGCAGTATGATAGCTACTTTCATGGGGAACCCAGGGTGTTATAAAAGCCCAATAGAGAGGCATAACCCAGAATAAGAGTACAGAAAGTCTTTGAGGGAAGGTGGGGCTCAATATGAGCAAGTGGGAAAGGGAAAGGGTTGGGGGAGGGAGGTGGATGAAAGGAGATTCTAGGAGGAGGGACCAGTTTGTGTAAAAATACAGGGACCTAAAATAACCCTGTTATGTAAGAGGTTGTTCCCTGTTAGACTATAAGCCCCTCAATGACGGGGATCACACTTATAGCACCTCTATACACTTCTCACACAGAGTCTTGTTTATGGTAGCTGCTGAACAAATTTTTGTGGAATGGAATCATATTTGAGGGCAATGAAAATACAGTGGCTCAGCACCATGGGCAGATCTCTAAGACACCTGCAGTTGGAGGTAGTCCAACCTGTAAGCTCATTTCCATGTATTTGCATAATGAAGCCCAACCTCATTTCCCTGGGGGTCCAAAGGCTCTGCATCATGGGGGATACAATCAATCCTGGTTTAGGGGGTTGGGAAGGGAACTGGTCAAGGCCAGGGGCCTGTTCTCTGAGGACCCTGGGAGGACCTTTCCCCTTTGCTCTCTTCACCATCCTTTTCTCTTTTCCATCAGGAGCCAGTGGTCCTGAGCCTTCTGAAGTTAGGATTCTGCCTGGTGGTGGCGATCCTGATACCAAGGATGGGACGCCCAGGATGGTGAGTGATAGGAGAGTCTGGGAAATGGGATTAGATTGAGGTTCTGAAATCAGAGTAATTTGGGTTTGAATCTTGATTTAAAGTGACTCATCCACTTATTGGCTTTGTGACTGTGCCTTCTGAGCTCATTTTTCTCATGGGTAAGTGGGAATAATATCGACACACAGGATTTCAGTGGGATTAGTTATGCACAGTACCTGGTACGCATAGCAAGTGCTCAAGAAATAGGAGATGGGCTGTGAGTAGGATTTGGAGGAAGCCTGAAACGTGGTGGGCATTAGGAGGTGGTGGTGGGGAGCAAGGCAGGATGAGTCTTGGAGGGGCTGTTGTCTGGAGTCTTTGAGGCTGTTATCCCCTCCTAGTCAGCAGATGGCCCAGGAGCCTGGTCTGGGATGAGGGAGGGCGCCGTCTGCCAGCATCTCAGTCCCTGTTCCTCCTGCTGTCACCCCCTCCTGCCACAGCTCCTGTCCTGGCAGCGCTGGAGTCCTGATTGGAGGCAGTTCTTGCTGAGAGCTGACCTCTCTGTCCTGTAGCCTTGGCAAGCCTGGGATGGGGGCCAGGGACACTGCTTCCAACGTTTTCTCTCCATCACCTCTCTGCCCTGCGAACCCACTGCTCCTGGGAGGGGGGACTCCTGGGTTCCAGTCCCAGTTTAGGATTCAGATACTGCCTTGTACATTCCTCCCGTTTGTGATTTCTCCTCCCTTCATGATTCCCCTCTAGTGGAATGGGGGTGGCAGGCGGGGGCGAAAGGCAAAAGGGGACATTTCATTGGAGAATAATTGAAACCCGGAAGAGGAAAGGAATCATCTCAGGTTATTGCTTCCTATCTCAGTCCTGGTGGGGAGAGAGAATGAACCTGCAGCCGGATGGAAGGAACAGGGTGTGGAAGGAAGGGGAGGGGTTTTTCTGCATAATCAAGTTGGATATATAGACTTGGGTCAGTGTTCCTTTTGGTTATTGCCGCTGGGAGCTGTGACCCTGAGGCCTGGCTCTTCACCGCAGTGCCAGAGGGTAGGGATGGGTCAGACGTGTGGCTCTGGATCAATTTGCCTAAAGTCAGCTTGTTAAAAGCCAGTTCACCTAATGACTGGTTTCTCTGAATATGTTGTCCATCAGTTTGTGTATGCATTTATTTTTGACAACCCCGGGATTTAAAAAAACTCATTTGGCTGAGGGCATTTCCTCTTGTGAATAAGCATCAAATTTGCAGCACTTGATGAATGATGGTATTATTTTGTGCCCTTGTGAGTGTCTTTGTCTAGTATGACTCTTTTAAGGACTTTAAGCCCATTGGTGGAAAGACAGTACAATTAATCACCATAAATTGATAGGCGTTACCTGAAAGGATACCAGAATACCTAATAAAAGGTAGTTTTAGGTAAAGTGGCCTATTGTTCAAATCTGAATCCCTTTTCTCCCTGTTTCCCCAGGAGGTTCCTGGGGCCTGGCCCCCAACACTATGAAGAGCCCTTGCTGAGGCCATGAGGGGTTACCATGGCGACCGAGGCAGCCATCCCCGCCCAGCCCGCTTTGCTGACCAGCAGCATATGGACGTGGGCCCAGCTGCCAGGGCCCCGTACCTGCTGGGCTCCGGGGAGGCCTTCTCCACCGAGCCCCGCTTCTGTGCCCCGAGAGGTGGCCTGGGACACCTTTCTCCTGAAGGGCCCCTGAGCCTGAGTGAGGGGCCATCGGTAGGCCCCGAGGGAGGGCCAGGGGGGACTGGAGTTGGCGGGGGTAGCAGCACCTTCCCCAGGATGTACCCCGGCCAGGGCCCCTTCGACACCTGTGAAGACTGCGTGGGCCACCCACAGGGCAAGGGTGCCCCCCGCCTGCCTCCCACACTCCTGGACCAGTTTGAAAAGCAGTTGCCGGTTCAGCAGGATGGCTTCCACACGCTACCATACCAGCGAGGTCCGGCAGGCGCTGGGCCTGGGCCCGGGCCCGGGCCGGGGTCGGGCTCTGCCCCTGAGGCCCGCAGCGAGAGCCCCAGCCGCATCCGGCATCTGGTTCACTCCGTGCAGAAGCTCTTTGCCAAGTCCCACTCTCTGGAGGCCCCGGGAAAGCGGGACTATAATGGGCCCAAGGCTGACGGAAGAGGTGGCTCTGGGGGAGACAGCTACTCTGGCCCAGGCTCTGGAGGCCCCCACACCTCCCACCACCACCATCACCATCACCACCACCACCACCACCAGTCCCGGCATGGCAAGAGGAGCAAGAGCAAGGACCGCAAGGGGGATGGGCGGCACCCGGCCAAGGCCGCGGGCTGGTGGAGCTCGGATGACAACTTGGACAGTGATAGTGGCTTTCTGGCGGGTGGGCGGCCTCCTGGGGAGCCAGGTGGCCCCTTCTGCTTGGAGGCTCCAGATGGGTCCTACCGGGACTTGAGCTTCAAGGGGCGCTCGGGTGGGTCAGAAGGCCGCTGTCTTGCCTGCACTGGCATGTCCATGTCTCTGGATGGACAATCGGTCAAGCGAAGTGCCTGGCATACCATGATGGTCGGCCAGGGCCGGGATGGATACCCAGGGGCCGGGCCAGGCAAGGGGCTCCTGGGTCCAGAGGCCAAGGCCAAAACCAGGACTTATCACTATCTGCAGGTGAGGCTTCGGTGGGGGTGGGGAACAGGGTCATCCGCCCTCATGGTGTGGTCGCCCGGTAAGCAATGGTAAGCAAAGGGTCAGATGGGAGCCAGCTGCATGATAGAGGGTGTGGATGCAGGGAGGTTCTGCCCTGCTTTACTCTGTAAGACCTTGAGCCCCCTGTGGGACCTCACTTGTGCGATGAAAGGGCCCTCCCATTCTGATGCTGGGTTTCAGTGCCACGGAGACTTCCCCTTGACTGGCGGTTTTGGACATGCTGTGCTGGCCTCTGTCTTGTGAGGGTGGAGGCAGAATGGGGCTGAGGGTGGGCTGTGGACAGGACAGCGTGGTACTCTCTAGCTGTAGCTTCCCTTGAGACTGGGGGGCAGCAGTTAGAAAGCAGCTCTCCTGCCCTTCACGCCTCCCCCCCCCCCCCCCCGCAACCTTCTCCAGGCCTCTCTTCTCAAATCTGGGTGATCCAGCTGTTGTTTGAATATGAAGGTCAGGGCAGAGTGTGCCTCTGCTGAGGTTTGTCATTCTGGGTGCTTGTGGTAGGACGTCCATGAGGCTGTGGAAGAGCCCTGGAGCCTGTCCCCTGGGTTTTCCTAGGCTGGGGGTCACACTGAAGTCTGAGCAAGGCCTCCTGGGATTGGATGGTGCTGCGGAGAGCTGGCATGCTGTCCCCATGCTGTCTCACATTGTCCGTGGTCTCTGGAAAAGAGGCTAGAATCTCTGACTCCTTCTTTGGGAGCCTTTCTTCACTCATCCTACCTGTCCACTCTCCACCTTTTTACTGAGATGGGCTCAGGGGCTCACCTCACCTTTAGCCTTCCTCTTCTCTGTCTCAGGCACCCCTCCCATACTGCCTGAGATGTTGTTTTCTTGAGCCCTCGCATAGTTTTAGGAGGACAACTCAATACAAACTCTAGCAGTCCGGCAGACTTAGGGTTATCCCCCCAACCCAAAGTCCACAGAGTTAATCCACAGTTGTTCACTCAGTGAGTGTTTCCTGGGTGTTGTAGATACAAAGATGCAGACACAGATGCTGCTTGTGAGGAGCTCAGTTTAGAGGTGGGACAAGTGAGGAAGCAGGTAGAATTCAGCGTGATAAGGCTGGGATAGGAGAGAGTGGTGGGCACCATGGGCGCAGACAGGAGGCATCTCACCTACCCTGGAGTGATGGTGGCCAGAGTAGCTTCTGGGAAGAATGTCCCCTGAACTAAATCTCAGTGCAGATGTGGATTCAGGAATAAGAGCACCAGGAAGTGGATTAAGGATTAGAGCACCAGGAAGGAGCCACAGCGTGTTCAAATGGGTGGGAATCGAGCTTGCATGTGTCTTTTGGGTGTCAGTGGTTTTACTGGTAAGTCGTTCACACGTGAGGGCTCTCCTGGTGGGGAGCTCATGAAAGCTCAAGGGAACAGGTGGGTCACAGTGGCAGCAGGAAGGGGTGGGAGGCGGAAGGGGAGGTTGGAGACTGCTAGGATTCAGGATGTCTGGGTTGGCCTTGGATTGCCCCTCCCTGGATACAGAGGTTGTCTAAGCTGGCAATTGAAGGGTCTAACAAAAAGGGCTGAGGCGGGAGTACTGACCCTTCTCCCATAACCGAGCCCTTGTCATTTCTGGAGCCTCACTGCCACTCCACTGCTTCCCGCTGCTACTCCAGGGCTGCCCTGACCTCCCTGGGGGCTTCCTTGTTAATATGCACCTCACAGTGTCCTGCAGAGGAGCCAGGAGCTCCGCAGTGGCTACGGAGTGGGAAGCCTGCAGTGTGGTGGAGCGTGCCCTGGCTGTCCCGTCTGCTAGCCTGCCTCTCTCCACCTGCCTGTGGCTCCTCTCTGTGCAGTACGGGAAAGGGGAATGATCCGTCAGAGTCTGGGGCTCTAGGGCATCTTAAGCCCGGGAGGTCTGAACCCATTTGGGGGAGAACAAAGGGCTGCAGGGACCTTCCAGACAGCCTCATGTCCCTCTGGCACAAAAGCAGGGGAGGCTGACCCCTTCAGACGAGGTGTCATCGTTGGTCCCCAAACCTTTTATGGAGACTGCTCCTCTCACTGGACCCCAACTCCCCCTCAGCCCTGTCCCTCCCTGTGGGTTCCTTCAGGGCACCCCATCCCATCCCTGGGTCCCTGTGTGCACACTCATCTCTGTCCCCTCACCCAGTCTCATCCCCAGAGTCTCTTGCCCTCTCCCGACCCCTGACCCCTCTCAGACCTCCAGTCTGACCCCCCAATTTAACTTGTTTTTTTTAATAACAGGTGTTTTAAATCTTCCCTCCCTACCCCAGCCCCCTCTCCTGCACCTTCATTTATAGTGTTAGCTAACCATCCTGGGCTCCCTCACTTTTCTGTCAGCCCACCAATAGACTCATGTAGAGCCCCGGCCACCCTCATCCCCCTCCTTCTTGGCTCAGGAGATGCCGGGACCACCAGCCCCAGGCTGATGCCTCTAGCAGGGCTTCAGCCCACCTCTGCAGGGTCCTCTCTGCCCATGAACGGCCTGCACTCCTCCCTCCCATCTGAAGACTATTTTTACTGGCTCTCTTCCTCATCCTGAAAACATGCCCAAGTCTCTCATCCTGAAAAAAAAAAACCTTGCCTCAAACCCATTCCCCCTTCCATCTCCTATCTTCCCTTCATAACCAAATTCTTAGACCAGAGACCCCAATTCTTCCCTTCCTTTCACTCCCCCCTTTGCTACAGCCTGACTTCCACACCCCATCCTCTGACATGCCCTGGCAGTGGTATCTTGAGAGCCTGCCTTCAAAGGTACCCTTCAAAGTCAATACTAATAATAGTTAGCATTTATTGAGCACTTACTATGTGCTGGCACTCTATATTGGCACATTTATCCTTCCCACCAACTCTGGAATGTAGGCATAATTATCATTACTGATTCACAGATGAGGAAACTGAGGCTTGGAGATCAATTAATCTATTTTGCTCTAGTTTACCTTATCAGCAAGTGATGGGGCCAGAATTTGAACTTAGATCTGCCTAACTCCTGAGCTTGAATTACTAAACTCTGGATGCACTTGACATTTGACTTTATCAACTCCTTTTATTCTTGAAATGTCTCCTGTTTCCATGACATGTCATTCTCCCGACTTCCCTCCTACCCCTCGGCCCACTCCTTCTCAGGTGACCTCATAGGCTCCTCTTCCTTTCTTTGCAGTCCCTTTTTAAATGTCAGTAGATCCTTCCCCATCTCTTTCTTCCCCCCACCCCCCCGGGCTCTTTCATTCAGTCCTATGGATTCAGCTGCCGCCCATGACTCCCACGTGTCTGCCTCCAGCCCAGATCTCTCCACTGAACTGCAGAACCAGGCATCTAACCACCTGCTCGGCAGTCCTCTGCCAAACTGAAGATGCTCAACCCTGAGCCCACCACCTTCCCCCAAACCTGTTTCCCTGGAATCCTGTAGCTCAGTGAGCGACAGCACCATCCCCCAGGTCCTCAGCCAGCAGCCTCCCAGTCATCCTCCACTCTCCCCGCCCCCTCACCCCCCACATCTAATCAGGCTCACTGATGCTCCTTAACACCTCTCATTTCCATCTTCTCTTCCTCCTCATTGTCATTGTCTTAATTTAGGCCTCATCATCTCTTGCCTGGATAACAGCATCTGCCTCCTAATTGGTTTCTCTCCTGCCACTTGAGCCTTGCCCTCCTCCTGGTCCTCCACAATCCATCCAGTGTTTGGACTGTTGGGACGCTCTTTCTGAGACACATACCTGCTTAAAACCCTCTATGGCTCCTCACAGCAGAAAGGCAGGAGAGATGGAGGTTTGGGGGTAGAAGCAGGTTATGAGGATGTAGGACAAGGAAAAGTGACAGGTGACTGAGGTTGGGTGATACTGCTGGGGGTGGGTTGACAGGTCACTTTGGCCTCTGATCTTCAACCTTTTGGCACCTAGCATGTCACTGCCCACCCAGACTCTCTAGGTGGCCCTGAATTGAGTGGCAGAAGGTTCCTGCAGGATGGTGAGGCATCTCACATAAGGGAGGGGATGGCCCGAGATGTGTCTCCTGCTCTGAGTCTGTAGGCTTCTGAGTGTGGCCAGCCCAGGTTGGGGGGCGGAGCACTTCTCACTGGCAGTGGGGGAAGAGGGTCCTGGCCTGCAGATGCAGCAGGGCTGTGTCTGAGAGACAGAGGCCCCTGTCCCTGCAGGTGCCGCAAGATGACTGGGGGGGTTACCCAACCGGGGGCAAGGATGGGGAGATCCCCTGTCGCAGGATGCGGAGCGGCAGCTACATCAAAGCCATGGGGGATGAGGAGAGTGGAGACTCAGATGGCAGCCCCAAGACATCTCCCAAAGCGGTGGCTCGGCGCTTCGCTTCCCGCCGCTCCTCCAGTGTGGACCAGGCCCGGATCAAGTAAGGACTGGGAGGGCCTGGTGGGGTGGGGGTGCAGAGGGAGTGGGCAGCAGATACTGGGTCCCTGCAGAAGACGTGTGTAGAGTGAGTACCGGTCTGTTCCCTGCCTGTTTAACTGGGGAGTTGGGATAGCTTCTGAGTGCCTCTTTGGGAGAGTCCCTTTACCCAGGAGTCTTCTGTGGCATCTCTGGGGGTTCCTGAGGGATGGGACCTGCCCAGGGGCCCTGGTGCTCTCCTTCCCCTCCCCTGCCTCCTCACTGACCCCCATGCTGAATCTGAAATTTTGACCTTTCGCAGCTGCTGCGTGCCACCCCGGATCCATCCCCGGAGCTCCATCCCTGGCTACAGCCGGTCCCTCACCACCGGACAGGTAGGGAGAGCCCCAGCATGCCTGAAGGAGAGGGCGGGAAGGGGATTCAGTCTTGTGCTCGGCCTAGGCCTTAAAATCAAAGGTCTGGCCAGGCAGAGAGCATAGGTCTGATTCTGGGGAGCTGGAAAGCCTGCCTTGGGACTCCTGGGCCTGATTTGGATTGGGGATCTCGGAGTCGTGTCCTTAAAAACCAAGTGTCCTCGAAGTGATGAGTGTGTAAGGGCAGCCTTAGTTCTCTCAGGTTCCCCAGCCTGTCCTGGCCTGGTTGCTCTGGGCCCTCCAGATGCAAATGGCAGGATTGGTTGCACAGACGGGGCAGGCAGAGCTTCAGTCTCAGATGATCTGCACCTGAGTTCTTTCCCCACCACCTGCACCTGTGGGGCCACCAGCAAGACATCTCTCAATGCCTCTGTTTTCCCATCTTTAAAATGACAGTGGTAGTGGTATTTATCTCACGGGGGTTTTGTGATCGTTCAGTGAGAAATGTACCAACACAAGGTACCTGGCCCCAAATGCGTACTTGACCATTGTGAGTTCCATATCGAAGTGCAGACTTTCCCTTAACCAAAAGGAAGCAGGCAGTTTGGTAATTAAATGCATGAGATGGGTTTGAATTCCAGCTCAGCTCCTTACCAGCTGAGTGACCAGGGGCGAGTTACTTGACTTTTTGAGCCCCACTTTTCCTATGTAAAAATAGGCTTCATAATAGTGTTCTTGGTACATAGCCAGCAGTCCATAAAGGTTGGCTATTTTTACTGTTTGCTGGGGGCGGGGGGGGGGGAAGCAATGCGAAAACCAATGCAAAAGGCTGTCTGCATTGGCTCCTACTGTTTGCTGCCGCAGTCTCTCAGCATTTCTCTGTTACATTTCCTGAGTCAGGGAATCTGATCGGCAGAGCTATCTTTCACGTCAGATAAGCCTACTAGTTAATACGCAGTCCTTGTTTTACCTGACCCGTCGGCAACACCTCACACAGGTGGTGAAACTTTCTTTCCTGAAACACCTTGCTCAGTTGGCTTTGAGGACACCATCCCTTTTAGGTTCTTCCAGATTCTGTCTCTGGCTCTTGACTCTCAGTCCGTGCCTGCAACACTGACGTTTTTCAGGGCTTAGTTCCCTGGACTCCTGTCCACCCTTACTTCTTTGGTGAGCTCATCTCATCCAGGCTCGTGACTTTGACAGTTCTGAGAACCCGATGAGTCCTGAATATATATATTTCTGGCCCAAGCCCCCCCATAAATGCCAGGCATACTTATCTAATGGCAAATATCACTTAGATGTTTAGTAGACACCTCGAACTTAAGATGTCTAAAACTAAACTGCTGGTACCCTTTGCCCCCAAATTCCCTGCTCCATCAATGTCTTCTCCATATCAGGTAGCAGTGACTTTATCCTTCAGAGAGCTCTGGTCTGAAAGCCTGTGTCAGCCTTGGCTTCCTTGTCTCTCCTCATCCCACATCCGGTGCTTCAGCAAATCCTGTTCAGTCTCCTGCACTCATTCTCTCTGTATAGTCAGAGTGACCATTTACAAATAGAATTACATTAGCTCAAAACCCTCCACTTACTTAGAAGAAAAGTCAAGGGCTTTACTGTGACACATAAGACCCTGCATAGTGTGGCTCTTGCTGCCCCGAGTTCCTCTCCTCACACTGTTCCCTCCCATCACCCACTCCAGCCACGCTGGCCCCCTTGCTGCCCCAGGGACCCCACAGCTGTGCTCCAGTCTTGGGCCTTTGCGTTTGTTGCTCCCTCCACCTGGACTACTCCTTCCCAGACACTCCCATGGATCACTCCTTCAGTTCTTTTGAGTCTTTCCCCAAATATTGTAAAATGTGAATTTTAGTCCTCCCCCATCCCAACATTCCCTATTCCTCTTTTCTGTTTTCTTCTTTTCCTTCTTCTTAGCACTTTGTGAACACATTACCTATTTCTCCTCAGGGGTGTAGCTTATCATCTTTGCTTTACAGAAGGGGAAGCAGCTTTAACACACTTGAGATGTCATTCTGTTGTCCACAGTAATGTTTTGTGTGCCTAAGTCTATGCTCTGGTTTAGTATTTCCCCAGAACATCTTTTTCCATCTTTCAAAAGAATTTTGTCTCCTTATGTTTTATGTATATCTTTTGTAAATAGTTTATAGGTAGATTTTTAAATATGCATTCCAACAGTTGTTTGAGAGTTTAGTACATTTATAGTCATTGTGATTTACTGATATGCTTAGATTTCTTTCTGTCATCTTGCCTTGTGCCTTTTATATGTCCTGCTTCTTGGGTGATGCTTCTTTACTTCTTTGCTGCCTTCTTTTGGGTCAGTCGAGGTTTCTTCCTTTTTTTCTCCCCACCAAATATCATGCTGGCTTGGCAGTTAGTATTCTGTTTTCATTCTTTATGGTTACTTTTATAATTTTAATGTGCATATTTGAGTTAACAAAGTCTAAAGTTGACAATTTCTTCTACCCATCTCCTGAACAATGGAAGAACCTTATTATGCTTTAATTTTGATCTCCTCAAAATTCCCTTACGCTGCTTGCTGCCCAGTGTTTTAGTTCCATCTTATTGTTACCACTCCAAATTAGCCTTTATTGTCATTGTTATACTAGCCGCTTGACTGTGTATACTTACATCTTTACCTCCCACCACTATATCTTCTTACACTTCACTCCTTCCTTTATAATTGGTCAGTGAATATTAAGTAGCAAACTAAACATAATCTAGTTTGTTATATTCTAGATCTACATTCATTTTTCTCTCAGTGCTTTGATGACATTCTTTTGTCAGCTGTCTTCCGTTGTTACTGTTGAGAAGTCTGTTATTCATAACATTGCCTTCGTAGGTGATTTTTATTTCTCTCTGATTGCTGTTGAAGTCTTGTCTTTGATTTTGGCATTCTGAAGTTTCCTTATGTGTGTATGTATGTTCACTGAGTCTGAGGATTCACGTCTTTCATCAAATCTGGAAAATTCTCTCATGGTTACTGTTTGCTGGTACATCTTTCTCCATCCTTTTATTTGCAACCTACTTGCTGTTATATTCAGTCTCACAGTCACTGCCTTTTAAATAGGCATATCTTGTCCATTCACATTTAATGTGCTTATGGATGGAACTGAATTGTGTGGTGTAATTGCTGTTTGTCTGTTCTTCTTTTACTATATTCTTTGGCATTAAATAAAAATACTTTTAGTGTAACACTTTAATTTCTTTCTTGTGAATTCCTTTTACAATATTATTCAGATTGTTAAGTGGTTGTGCTGGGAATTACAATGTGTATCTTGACTTATTAATATCTAATTTTTCTGGTAAAATACAGAAACACTGTTCCAATATATCTTCTTCTCTCCTCTCTTTGTGTTGTTATTATTATATACATTATTTTATATATGTTTACTTGCAATTATTGTAAACAAATATTGTAAACCAATGATGACATGGTAAATTGCCTTCTACAATCTTATTTCTTTTAAAGAAGTGAGAAAAATATATTTATGGAGCCTTTTATATTTATTTACATATATACAATTTCTGGTGCTCTTCATTTC
Source organism: Phyllostomus discolor (assembly GCF_004126475.2). Lineage (NCBI taxonomy): Eukaryota > Metazoa > Chordata > Mammalia > Chiroptera > Phyllostomidae > Phyllostomus > Phyllostomus discolor. Next base: position 22,744,841 of record NC_040907.2, on the reverse strand, counting down.
TTCCTGTGATTTTGAGTTGCCCTTTGGGTGTTGCTTCTGTTTAGTCTGAAGAACTTCCACTGGCATTTCTTATAAGATAGGTCTGCTGCCAATAAATTCTTCAGTCTATATTTATTTGAAAATGTGTTTTTACTTAACTTTTTAATTATTTAAACAAGTTTTAAAGATTTTATTTGTTTTTTTTAGAGAGAAGGGAAGAGATGGAGAAAGAGGGAGAGAAACATCAATTAGTTGCCTCTCACATGTTCCCAACTGGGGACCTGGTCCACAACCTAGACATGTGCCCTGACTGGGAATTGAACCCATGACCTTTTAGTTCACAGGCCTGTGCTCAATTCACTGAGCCACACCAGCCAAGGCTATTGTTATTTCATTTTTGAAAGAAAAATGGTCTGCTGGGTATAGAATTTCTGTTTGACACTTTTTTCGCTCAGCATTTTGTATGATTCTAGTGCCTTTAGAGGTCATTGTTTCTGATAAAAAGCCAGTTGTTAATCGTATTGTTGTTTTTCTGTATGTGATAGATTGTTTATTCTCTTCTTGCTATTCTCTTGCTTCAACTTGAGACATTTTGAATGTAATGTGTGTGGATATAGATCTCTTTATTTTTAATCAACTTGGGTTCGTTGAGCCTCTTTATCTGTAGATTAATGTTTTTCATCAAATTTGGAAAGTTTTGGGCCATTATTTCTTCAAATATCTTTCCTTCCCCTTCCTTTCCTTCTGAAATTCCCATTACATGTACACCGGTATACTTGATATTGTCCCATAGGTCTCTGAGGCTCTGTTCATTTCTAGTCTTTTTTCCTTCCATTCTTCAGATTGGATAATTTGTACTGATCTAACTTCAAGTTTACTGGTCATTTCTTATTCTGAGCCCTTCTAGTGAATTGTTTTATTTCAGTTACTGTACTCTTCAGTATCTGAATTTTCATTTGTTTCTTTTTTAAAAATATAATCTATATCTTTTTGTTATGATTTTCTATTAAGTCATTGTTGCAATGCTTTTCTTTAAATTTTCAAACATGATTTCCTTTACTTTTTTTAAACATATTTATAATAACTGCTTTGTAGCCTTTGGTAAATCAGACATTTGGGAATATTTGCATTTTCTTATTTATTTGACTGTATCATACTTTTTTGTTAAATACTGAACATTTTTAGCTAATATATTGTAGCAACTTCGGATTCTTACTTTACCTCTTGAAAGTTGCTATTGTTTTGTTTATTTGTTACTCTCAGGGCTGTATCTGTAAAATCCAACTTTCCTGCCAAATGCAAATTCTTGCTTTTATTTTTAAGCCTGGTTTTCTAGGGGTTGCTGTTATGTCTGCATAGCTTACTGTTCAGCCAAAGATTGGTGAGAGAGAGGTTGTGCTCAAAATCCACAAGTCAGTAAGACTTTTTCCTCTCTGTTTCTGCTTCTGTATGTGGGCTAGGGAGTACAGCCTTCAGGGTGTTTTCAGGCCTGCCCTGGCTTTTACTTTTCACCAGGCTTCCTCTTCTATACATGTGCACAGACTTCATTGGCTCAGGGCCTCTCTGGCTTCTCTCGTGCATGCACCCAGACTCTAGTTAACTTGGGATATGTGGAGAGCTTATAAAACTGCTTATGGCTGTCTCACTCCCCTGTACCTCCCCATTCAATCCTTGCTTAGTCTGCCAGTCCATAGCTTTTCCCAAACAGTGCCAAAACCTCAGCCCCTCAGTGCTGCTGGCTCTTCCTGTTCTTGACACTGTAACTGATGATACTCTAAACTAAGTGAGCCCCCCCACTTTTTAAAGATTATATTTATTTATTTTTAGATAGAGGGGGAGGGAGGGAGAAAGAGAAGGAGAGAAACATCACTGTGTAGTTACCTACTGGATCCAGTAGGAGGTATGTGAGAGGTAATTACACAGTTACTACATGTGAGAGGTAACTACACAATCTACTGGCCTACAATCCAGGCATGTGCCCTGACTAGGAATCGAACCTGTGACCTTTTGGTTTGCAGGCCAGCACTCAGTCCACTGAGTCACACCAGCCAGGTCATAACTGAGGACCCCCTACTATTGGCAGTGAAGCAGCTGTTTTTCACAGCCTGCCTCACCCTTTTTGAACTATTGGGAGCTCAGGTAATGAGAGTAGCCCCAGGCAAAAATACCACAGACTCATGTAGTTCTTACCCAAAGTCCAGTAGTTTTCATTAATAAATGTTTTGATCGATTTTCAGAGTGATGATGTGGTTGCTTTTGACAGTTTTGTCCAGCTGTATAGTTGTCTTGGTGAATTAGGATTTCGTGTCCTCCTTTCTTTGTGATGCCCGAAGCTGAAAGTACAGGAATTTCTCAGCCACCCTCATTATGTTTTCAAGTATTGCCCCTTCCACATTCTATCTAGTCTCCACTCTGAAGCTCCTATTAGTTGTATGTAGGACCTTCTTATTCTTTTGTACATGTGTCTTAACCTCTCCTTCGTGCTTTCCATCTCTTTGTCTCACTGCTCCCTTCTGGTTAGTTTCTCAGACGTATCTACTGGTTCACCTATTTTTTCTTCAACTGTGTCTCATCTACAATGTAACTGATTGTGTTTTTAACTTTATTGGCTTTTTTTATTTCTAGAAATCTGATTTTGTGCCTTTTCAAATCTTTGTAGTCTTTTTCAAAACCTTTATTCTCTTCTTATATTTTCAGTTTTATCTGTTAAATTTTAGAAACTTTAAACACAGTAGTTTGAAAGCTAATCTGTTTTAGCTAAGGTAACATTAGCTGCTGTTACAGGTGAAACTTAAATTCTCAATGGCTCAACTCCATAACAGTTTAGGTCTGGTTTATGTCATAGTTTGTATTGGTTATATATTGCTACAGAATAAATTACCCCAAACATAGTGTCTTAGAACGACAAATGGTTATTGTCTCACAGTTTCTGTGGGTCAGAAATCTGAGCATAACATAGCTGGGTGCCACCTGGACCAGTGTCTTACAAGACTTCAGTCAAGGTGTCAGCCAGGGCTGCAGTCCTCTCCAGGCTGAACTGGAGGGAACTCTGCTTCCCTGCTCACTCACAGGGCAGCCCACAGGCCTCAGATCCTTGCTGGCTGTTGGCCAGAGGCATCAGTTTCTTGACATGTGGGACTTTCCATAGGGCTCCTCAAACATAACAGCCTAGTTCCCCCAGAGCAAAGGCTCTGAGAGAGAGAGAGTAAGAGTAGATATCCAACATGAAAGCCACAGCCTTTTGGTAATCAGATATCAAAAGTGATAGTCCATTGTATCCGTCATATTCCATTAATTAGAAGTGGACTGGTAAGTCTAGTCCACACTCAGTGGGAGCGGACTGCACAAAGGTGGGAATGCCACTTCGAAATCATTAGGGGCCATGTCAGAGATTGTCTGTCTGTCAGTTTAAAATGAGCTGATCTTCGATGGAGCTTTATCTGTGAGAATTCTGGGCAGCCAGGGTTAGGAGTAGGTTTGCAGAAAACATTTCGCAATCACTTCTATTAGACTATTCTTGGTCTGGGACCATTTTATGTTAATTTTTAATTTCAGTGGTTCTGGCCCATGCAGGCCCATGCAGACACAGAATCCTGTGTTTGTGTGAAGATTAGCTTGTGGGTACAAATTCCTAGAAGACTTGTTCCCTTTTTATTTCCCACAGTGCCTAGACTATAGGATAGCTTCCTTATCATCAGCTTGTCTACTAATATTTTTTCCTAGTCTCCACGTTTTCACCAAAGGTTTCCCTTTTCCTGCTTTTATGCAGGTTCTCATTCCAATACCATGCTTCTTGTGGGCACAAAACCTTATGGCTGCCCCCAAGTGAGTGTTAAAACCTAAGCCCTTTGGTTACTGAGACCAGCCACCCCTCCCCTCCCCTTGTACCTCCACTGGGCTGTTCGAAGCATCTGCTCACACAGTTAATATTCTGATTTCCCAGCTCCTCTTTGCTTTTGTCCTCTGGGGACTTATCTTGCTTTCTTGTGAGCTCAGCTATGCATATAAAATAACGTTTGTTATATTTCATCCAGTGTTTTAGAGCGTTCTGAAATGGGAAGGTTTTTTAAGGATATCTAAACTGAATGACATACATAAGGTATATGGCCTGATGCCTGGCCCCCATCTGGACCCACCAACTCTACCATGGACAATTTCCAATTAGTCCCAAACAAAGTATTTTTTTCTAGATATCCCATACCCTAGGAAATATTATGGATTCTGAGTCTGGTTTGGAAAAAGGCTAAGGTTTTTATTTCCCAAGAGGATTCTTTTGACTTTGCCTCTCTTGAAGGTGGGAGCTGGGGGAGCAGGGTGGAAGGCAATCCAGGATTGATAGAAGAATCCTCAGTATACTGTTACTGTGTCATAATCATAATCCAGTAAAAATCAACTCCAGTGCAATGTTCCTCCGAGAGACTCTATGATTCTGTATTTCCCTTGGGTCCTGGTCTCTTGTTGGAACTCCAGAACCTTCTCTTGGCCTATAGAGATGGGAGGTGTGTGGCCCCAGGGAACTTCTCACCCACCTTCACCTCACCCCCACCTCATATGGAGTTAACTGTGGGAATAGCATGTGGTTGGGACTTCAAGAGCTTCAGAACCCCTGAGAGGGAGAGGTCTCTCGGAGGCATTTTCACTGTGACTTAAGAACCTCCTGCTACTAATAATAGTAGCTGATGTTCACTTAGCGCATCTGCTACATGCCAGATAGTCTGCCTCATGCTTTACACACAGAAGAGGGCTGGAGGTATGGAGATAAGCTGCAGAGTGAGAGTCCTTCCATCCCTGGTATCCTATCTCGAGACCAGAATGCTGCTGCTAGGGTTAGGTCAGCTCTTCTGGGTCTCACAAGGGACCCTCTGGGTCAGACTGGTTCCAGTGGAGGAGTACCCTAAGCCCAGGCTAGAAGTAGTAGGAGTTAGAGCAGCTCCTGAGCTTTAGCAAATACCCTGCCGCTGCTGGTCCTTGGTGCCCCAGAGGTCCACAGATAGGAAACTGAGAGGGAGACTCGCAAGAGCCATGGTGGAGCTGCAGCTGCCGTAGGAATGTGGCTTATGCCAGTCAAATGCGGGCAAACTTAACTTCCACAGGATCTTGGATTGATTTTTCCATGGCCTATGACTTCTGCACACCTATAATAAAGTTCCTTTAGAAAAAGCTGCCAAGAGAAATCCAGACAGTCCTTTTTTAAATTACTGGCTCCATATTGGAACCACTGAGTCTGATTCTCCAGCAAATTTGGCTCTGAGCTTCAAAGGAGCCAAAGCAAAGGCAGGCATATAGTTAAATAGCCCTGGGTTCAGATCCTCGAGGTGGGGCTTTAGTTAATGTTGTTTGAACAAGCTCCCTGGGAGATTCTGATGGTCAGTCAGCCTGGCATGAGAGCCAGGAAACCTGCATTTAACTGGTTTACCACTTACAAGCTGGGCATCCTTAGGTAATTCATCTGCCCTCTCTGGGCCTTAGTTTGCCCACTGGTAGAATGGGTTGGAGGTTCCTTTTCATATTGATGTAGAATCTCATGATACCATATTATGCTTTGGGGGGGCTCAGGTATGGAGACATTGAATTGCATTTCACCCACAAATCAAGCTGCTCCTTTGGGCCTCTGTGGGCTGCACATAAATATGATGCCATGAGTCTCTCCTGGGAGATGACACAGGATGCAGCCATGGCAGACTTGCTGTCATACCATGTGGATGCTACTGTGGCTCTTGTCCATGACTTCATTCCGTGGCTGCTGTAAATCACTCATGGGAGAGTTTCTCCTGGGCTCAGTGACGGGAGTGCTGGCCTGTGTTTCCCAGGTGGACCCCGGGACCCTCAGATGACACTGACTGAGCACTCACTATGTGCCAGCATCTGTACCAAGTGTCTCACGGGGTTCTTTTTTTTTTTGAGTCCTTCAAATAGACCATGAAGAGGGCACCATTATCATTCCCATTTGACAGGTGATTAAACTGAGACCCCCAAACTTTAAGTAACTTTCTCAGGTCCCTCTCCAAGGAAGTAGCAGAGCCAGCGCTTGAGTTTAGGTCAGTCTCATTTCATAACCATGCAGGCAACCCAGAGGCTGTACTCCTGGATGCTTTGGCTGCTCTGAGTCTCAGGGTCAAATGTGCATCCATCTTGTGCTCTGGGTGTAGAGCTTACCACTGGACCACCTTCTTTTCCTACCTTAATATTTTTCTTTGCACAGTTTTCTCATACAACACAAATATACAACACAAAAAGGAGCTGCAGCTTCTGTGGTATATTTAGTCTCAGGGCAGTGTTGTGTGACATGGTTCTGTGAATAAAATTTCTGTTTTTTTCTGAGTTGCTTTAATTTAAAAAATATATATAATGGATTCTGCACCACAAAATATCAGAAACAAAAATGAGAAGCTCATCCAACAATGGCTGGGCTTTCCTTAGAGGTGGAGGGCAGGGAAGGAACCAGTGTGGGCAGAAGGTGGGGGTGGGGGCGGTGGCTGAAACACTTGAAGGTTAATAATTTTTGCTCCATCACTTGCCTGTTTATGTCTGCCCTGTTGTGTGTGTGTGTGTGTGTGTGTGTGTGTGTGTGTGTTGCCTTCAATCAGCAATGTAGTGGATCATGAATAATAAAAGGTAGCCTTCCCTGCAGCCCCCCACTGCCATATGGGGCAGGAGGGTGGTTCTTGGGTCCCTGGCCCTGTCTCTCAGGATCAGGTTAGAGAAATGGGGGGTGGGGCTGGGACTAGGGGGAGAGGAAGATGGGGTGGTCTGGAGGCTAAGGTACAGCCACACATCTAGGCGAGGCATAGATGGAGTGAAAGGAGGAGTATTTACAGGAAAGATTGGACCCCTAAGTCTGGCTTCAAGGCATTTTGGGGAGCAGCACAGGGCAAAGGTACCTCCATCTTTCTTTGCAGAGTGAGGGTTTCTTATAGTCCAAAGGCAAAAGAGTCCACCCAGAGACAGCGTCTGCAGATCTAGACTACTCTTGTGGTAGAGTGCCTCAGAGACATCCTCCACCCCATCCTAGCTCCCCAATAACTATCCTCTTGGCCCCTGTCCCCCAGCTCAGCGAGGAGCTGAACCAGCAACTGGAGGCTGTGTGCGGGTCTGTGTTTGGGGAGCTTGAATCCCAAGCCGTGGACGCCCTGGACCTGCCCGGCTGTTTCCGCATGCGGAGCCACAGCTACCTCCGGGCCATCCAGGCTGGCTGCTCTCAAGACGACGACTGCCTGCCCCTCCTTGCTGCCCCTGCCTCTGTCTCAGGGAGGCCCGGCTCCTGTGAGTAGGCCGAGTTTGCCCTCAGGCAGGCCCAAGGTTGGAGAGGGCCTTGGGTTCTGGTTCGGGCCCCTGCCACAGCTGTGCTGTGTGACCTTGGGCAGATCGCTTGCCCCTCTGGAGTGGATGATGGGGAGGGCAACCCTCCGCTCTGTACGTGGCAGCACGTGGAGACCTGGGCACGGGGTTGGTGTGGGGGGCGGTGGTCGGACCCAGACACTGGCCAGGAAGCGTTTCTCATCCTCTGCATCTCTGCGTTCCGGCTGCAGCCTTCAACTTCAGAAAGGCCCCGCCCCCCATCCCACCGGGAAGCCAGGCCCCGCCCCGCATCTCCATCACAGCCCAGAGCAGCACCGACTCCGCCCACGAGAGCTTCACCGCGGCCGAGGGCCCCGCCCGGCGCTGCAGCTCCGCCGACGGGCTGGATGGCCCCGCCATGGGTGCGCGCACTCTGGAGTTGGCGCCGGTGCCACCTCGGGCCAGCCCCAAGCCCCCCACGCTTATCATCAAGACCATTCCTGGCAGGGAGGAGCTGCGGAGCCTGGCGCGGCAGCGGAAGTGGCGGCCGTCCATTGGGGTGCAGGTGCGGCAGGAGGCGGGTGGACGAAAACTCGGGCCCTGGCCTGTTGGGGACCCGTCGAGTGGGTCATTGGGGCCCTCTGGGTACATAGGCCTTCTTCTTCTGAGCTGCAGGTAGCCCCTGTGCCTGGTCAAAATCAAGGCTGCTTCAAGTAGCCCTAGCCCTCTCCCAGGCACTGTCATCCCTCCTGGCGAGTGGTAGTGCCCAGAGGTTGCCACCTGGATGCCACTAACTTCCTGGGTCGCTCATCTTGTTCAGGCCGCTTGTCTTGACAGAATCTGCTAGCTGGCTTGGGGCTCAAACATTGCTGGCCTTTCTCCTTGGGAAGGGCTCAAATCCCTGGTCTAGCCCCCACCACTGACTCCCCAAACTTGCCACCAGGTGGAGACTATCTCAGACTCAGACACGGAGAACAGGAGTCGAAGAGAGTTCCATTCCATAGGCGTACAGGTGGAAGAGGACAAGAGGTAGGTCTGAGGGGGGCCATGTCAAGTTCCTTGGGGGAGAAGAAGAAAGAGGGCTGCATATCGACTTCGGTGGCCTGGTCTCCCTGGGCACCCTCTCCTCCTGGATGAGACCAAGCCCTTTTAATTTGGAGGAGTCAGAGCAGCCACAGGAGTTATCCACAGAGATGGGCAGGCACCAAATCTGAAGTGAGTTCTTGTACCCCTGCCTGTCCCAGGTGCTCTGAGGTGGACCAGAGATACACAGTGGTTGAGGGAAGGGAGGGGTAACAGGTAGGTGTTGAGTAGGCCTCCAGCAATCTGCTTTGTCCTTTAAAGCAGATGACAGGATTTTGCTGTTGTCTTGTTACTGTGGTGTACAAAGTATGTGGGCTCAAAGAGAAATAAACAAAAATGAAGACTGCCTCTCAGGGGCCCCTGGCAGATATTAACCTCCTCCTCACTTGGCTCACAGTGTTTAACCAGTTGGGGGTATTATATGCTTGAGTCTGTGGTGTGCCCATGATGGTCGAATTACCAGCAGCCAGCATTCGGGCATTAGGTGGCCTCAGAAACTTTGCTTCCTTACTTTCCAATGGAAGCATTAGCCTTGTGAGCTCTGGAGGTCAGACTGGGAAAAGTCCCTGTGTTGTTGAGTTCCCATGGGAAGATCTTCCCTGATGACCATGTGGCAGTGCTGCTGTGGCCCATCTGCCCTCTGGGCTGTAGTGCCACCAGGCCAGTGGCCCTAAGTGTGGTGTCTGGGAACCTGCCTAGGGCTGGTTGTAGGACCTACATGGTAATCTGCATCGCCCAGGCCAAACCCCCTGGAGGAATAGAACCAGAGTCCCAGTAGCAGTCCCTTGCAGCTCTGTTCCCAGTTGCCATTTTTCAGCCTCCTCTAAAGTTCCCCCAACTATTCCTGGGAACCCCTAGGGTGTCTTGTATGTGTGTGCCTGATCAAATCTTCTTGGGGTTCCTGTGGGAGTCACCATTTTCTCCGGCCTTACTCCAGCTCTGTGCAGCTCTGCGTACTCCTGAGCTTGTAAGTGCCCCCATCAAGGGTGGCAAAAGTTTGCTCTTGTTGCTTCTACCACTCTTGAGAGCTACTGTCTTGCAAACTCTTATTATTCCATAAAGATCCCAGCAAAGCAGCACTTTATGACCAACCCAATTCCTCCAGTCCATGACTTGAGTTTCTTGAGAGGTGGGTTAAGAGTTATGGGTGGATGTAGCTCTGCGTTCAGAACCTGCAGCCCTCCCCACCCCCCAACACATACATATTCTAATGCTGCCCCGTAGATCATAAACTAAGCCCATGTGCTCCCACTCACTCGCTCCCACACGAGGCCTTGTGGTCCCTCATCCAGATACACTTCTGGCATCCCTCTATGCCTGCTAACAAGCCTGAGTCCTGGGAAGAGTGCAGTACGCATTCAACTGAGACTTCTGCTAAATCAGCAAACTCTGTCCTTCATTCACTGAGTCATTCATTCATAAAATAGTTATTAAGCATCTTTTGTATGACAGTTCCTGTTAAATGCTCAGAGAAACATCAAAGACATGACTCTTGCCCTCATAGAAGTTATGGTCTAGAGGTGAATCATGGCAATGAATAAATCATCCATGAATAAAAATGTGATTACTCATTATAGTATATCATATAATGGGATATTATTACATATTATAGTGGGAATATGAAAGGAAAAAGCAGGAGCTAAGAGAGAAGGGACCTTATTTAGGTTAAGCAGGTGACATTTAAGCTGAGACTTGAGGATTGACTAGAAACACTCAGGTGATGATTGCCGTGGGGGGTGGGGGGTGTAATCTTTCCAGGAAAAGGAAAGAGCATATGGAAGGTGCTGGGGCAGGAAAAAGTTTGACCTGCATGGGGAACTGAAGGAAGGTCCTGCGTCTGGTGTGGATTGGGATGGGGTGGTGGCAGGGGCCAGGTCATGCTGAGCATGGGTGTGATGAAGGAGAATTTATAACTAATGAGTAGTCATTAAAAGGTTAAGGCAGTGTGACATGATCCAATTCACTTTTACAAAAGATCACTAGCTGCTGAGTGGAGAATGAATTTGAGGGAAATGAGAGTGGATATGGGGAAGAAAGGTGATGGTCTTTTGCATTTTGGAAGATCTTGTGTGGGGGATCCTTTTTGTCCATTGTATTTTATAATTGGGCACTGCTGGTGTATGGGGACACTCAAGTTTTATGTATTGCTTTTATATTCAGCAACTTTGCTGCTCTCTCTTATTAGGGCTCCTAGTTTATCTGAAAATCATAATGGGCATTCTATTTAGTCAGTTACTTTTTTCTACAAATGAGGATATTTTCTTTAAATCTGTTTTCTTATAATTTTTCTTTTTTTTTTTTTGTAACAATGCATTGAATAGGACTTCGAGTTTGCTGTTGAGTGTACCATGCTTGTCCCAGTGCTGATATTAGTGGGTGTCTTCTGACTTCCCACTCATAAGTATGATGATGCTTGCTACAGATTTTGATGAATACTATTTATCAGGTTGAGGAAATTCCCTTTTATTTCTAGTTGGCTAAGAATTCTTATTTTAATTTTCCAAAACAGAAAATCAGAGTGGAGTTTTACTGAACTTTTTTCAGAATCTACTTGGATGACGATAGATTTTTCCCCTTTCATTTGTAATGTGGTGAATTATACAATATTAATGGATTTTCTACATTCACCCATTCTTTCATTCCTGGGATAAACCATGATTGATACTGTTATCAATTGGGATTAAGTTTGACTGTGAGTAGTAGGGCCTCAATAGTGTCTTACTGTTTTTCTCTCTCATTAAAAATCAAAATTAAAAAAAAAGCCTGGTTATAGAAATGAAGTGTCAGGAACTGAGGCTCCTTCTGTCTTGCTGCATTTCCACCCTGTGTGTGTCATTTTATATCCAAGGAGCTGAAGGTCAAGCTACAGGCGTCCTGTGCATTCTCAGCAGTAGAAGGGAAGAAGAGAGAAGGAGAGATGCAGCCTTTCCTTTGAAAAAAGATTTTCACCTACATCACATTGGCTGAAACCTCCTCACGTGGTGGTATCTAGCTGCAAGGGAGGCTGTGGAATAGACAAAGAAAAGAATGGACATATTGAACTCTAGCAGTTTTAGTCGCCAACTTGCTGTATAATTTTTATATGCCTTGCTGGATTTTTGAACAGCTGTTACTTTATTTAAGATTTTTATATTTATGTTCCTAGGTGATATTGGCTTACTATTTTGTTTTTATTGTTGTTATTCAGTTCAGATGTTAAGGTTATACAATACTCCTAAGATGAGTTTGATAACATTCTCTGTGTTTTGTTCTCTGGAACAATTTGTATAAAGTAGGAATTATCTATTTCTTAAAGGTTTGGTAAAGGTTGCCTATAAAACTATCTCAGCCTGATGCCTTTTGGGGATAGGAGAAACTTTCTGAACTACAGCTTCGATTTTTTTTTTAGTGGTTATTGATCTATTCTGGTTTTGTTTTCCTTCTTGAGTTAATTTTGGTGATATACATTCTTCTAAAAAATAGAGCAGTTTACAAAAATTGGCAATTTTCAAAAATGTTGGTACAAATATTTTGTTATGGTATTATAATTTTATAAACTTTTATCGTATCTATTGGTTATATCTCTTTTCATTCCTTCCTCCTTTTGTTGATCAGTCTTGCCTGAGGTTTGTATATTTTATCACTGAAATATATTTTTAAATTAGATTTTATCAATCTTTAAAAAACCAGCTTTTGGTTTCAGTGAGCATCTCTATTCTTTATTTCTTTTTTATCATTAATATTTTCTTCCATCTACTACTTTTGTGTTATCATAGTCTTTTTCTCTACCATATTTGCCCATGTTTTCAGCCTCTTGAACACAATTTCTTGTTTTCTAACATGCGCTTTTAAGGCTATAAATTTCCTTCTAACTAAATTGCTATAGCTGCATCTCATTTTGATGCTCCATTTTATTGTTTAGTTTGAAATGATTTTTACCTTTCATCATAACTTCCTTTTTAACTCATGGATTATTAAATTTTTTTTTTTAGTTTTCAAATATATTTTGGGGGATCTACCTTTTCACCACTGAATCTAAATTTGCTACCTTGTGGTCATAGTGTGCCGTCCGAATGATAGTCACTCCTTAGAGTCTGTCAGCCTTCCTTCCTCATATGCACACGTGTACGATCAGGCATACCAATTAGATATTTCAAATGGTTATCTTTGACGTGTTGGATGTTTGGTCTACCATTTTTGAGAATGGTGTGTTAAAATGTCTCACCATGTTTGTGGATGTGTCGTTTTTCCTGGTAATTTTATTATTATTATTAGTTTTAGTTTGAGAAGGCACTATTTAGAAGGATTCAGGCTTATGATTGCTGTTATCTTCTCAGTAGATTGGCTGTTTTATCATTAAAGAGGCTGCTTTCAGTCTTTACTGATGGTTTTTGCCCAGTAGTCTGTTTTGTCTAATTTTATTACTATGGCTGCTTTCTTTAGGTTAATTTTCCAATTTATCTTTTTCCATTTTTTATTTTCAATCTTTCTATGTCCTCCTGTTTAGATGTGTTGCTTATAAGTGGTATGGGGCTAGAGTTTAGTAGACATATTTCATCCACTAATAATGTATTTTGATTACTGACTTATTTGGATTTATTTCTATCATCTCTAAACATTTTCCATTTGATATGCTTTTCTTTGCTGTACTCCTCCCCTACTTTTCTGCCTTCTATCGAACTGATCAAATTTACTTTATATTTCTTTTTTTTCCTCCCCTGGTTTGGAAGTTTACATTTTAGTAATGATTTTTCTCAAGTTTTTAACAAATATACTTAGTTTTATATTTTTCATTTTTAAAGTTTATTTATTGACTTGAGAGAGACAGACAGACAGACAAACATTGATTTGATGTTCCAATCACTTACGCAATGATTGATTGATTCTTGTATGTGCCTCTGCCTGGGGATCGAACCTGCAACCTTGGTGTATCAGGAGACTATGCTCTAACTGAGCTACTAGGCCAGGGGTTAGTTTTATATTCTTCTAGTGAGGTCCAAAATTAATCTCTTTTAGGCACAAAACAAGTACCTTGGAACACTTTAATTTCCTTCTTAACTCCCTCCTCCCATCTTCCATGTTGTATTTATCTAATAGTATTTCGATTATACCTCTTTAAAAAACTCTTCTGAATCGGTTGTTGTTATATCTTTTATGGTTTCCCAGTTCAGTTTTACAAACAGTTTGAACAATTTATGTGTTCACTATTGTTTGTTACTGCCCACACCTTCCTCATGGGCTCAATTTCCTTTATGCCGAAGTACTTCTTGAGCTTGGGACCAGTTTTAGAGTTAATATCTTAGCTTGAGATTTCTGTGTTTCACTGGTAGTACTCATGTGAACCCCACACCCACACACAGAGCAGCCTTAATGTTTTGTTTTCTCAGCGTCTTGCTTCCTGGCCACTTTCCTGAATCATGATGTGTGTTTTCTAGTCCAGGGTTGTAAATGAAACGACCCTTCTTGGCTGCTGGCTCTATGCATGGGCTCTCCTTCCAGCTCCCCCGTACGCACAGGTTTGGGTCTCTTCTCCTGTTCTCTCTGGCTGTTATCATCTAGCCTCTAGTGTGTGTCTAGCCTGATATTCCTCTGGTTCATTTGGCTTAGATTCCTTCTCACTACTCGTGCTTTGAACTTCTTTTTTTTTTTGTTTCTGGTTACCTGAAGATTTTTCTTTTTTATTTCAAGCTTGCCATTATAGCCCATCTATCCTTTTCACTTCATTTTAGCCAGCATTTCTATATGTTTAAGGGGTGGGTGGGAGCTTGCTAAGTTGGGTCAGTCTACAATATTGATCAGTTGTCTGGACTAGGCTGATAGCAGAAGAATCGGAGAGAAGAGGACCAATTTGGGAAGCATTTGGAGTGAAGTCAGGAAGGGTGGGGACAGGCAGAGAGTGAGGTCTTCCTCGCTCTTGTATAGGTGCTCAGGGGGGTGCTGGTGGGTCGGGCCAGTGAGATGCTGTTGAGTAAATGTCTAAAGAACTGAATTACTTGGGACAGGTGATCACACTGGAAATCCAGAGGGGGGTGACAGGTGGGGAGAGAAGAAATCTGGCACATCTTTTTGGCTGGGCTCCCTTGCTTGTCTGCTGAAGGCGTCCTTACTGATACACCTGCACTGTCCTTTCTGTCCCTTATGTCCCTGGCGCTTTCAGTCTGACTGACCACACACCATGCCCCAACTGGTACATAAACACGAGCCATAAATACCAGCAGCCTTTCCAGGCAAATGTCCAGGACTGCCCCCCTCCCGCTGTCACCCCATTTTCTTGGACTCTCTTGTCCTTGTTCCTGTCTCACTGGTCCCAGTATTTGTCTTTTTCTCTATACTTTGGTTTTGAAACTTGCCAGGGAGGAAGGGTCTGTCTCTCCTTTCTGCCTTTCAGGGTGTTCCTTGCTCACCTATTAGGTGAGGTGTTCAGATTTATTGCCTTTGATACCTGGAAGTCATCCCTGGGTCCTTCCAGTTGTTCATCTCTAGTGGTGACTTGGCTTAGAAATACCCAGGGGTGGTAGCTGGTGCCCCTGCCGTTCCATCTCCGCTGCACCCCCACCCAAGGTTTGTCGGTCCACAGATACCTATTGCATCCCTATTATTTGTCAATTGCTCTGCTGGGCACTGAGGATACAAAGGAGAGCAGAACCGGATGTAGCCTCTGCCCTGTGAAGCTTATGGCCCCATTCCTCTAAGAACCTCAGATGTGTGAAGTAGAAGTTATGGCGGTGAAAGGTGCTGCAGAGGAGAGGTCTGTAGTTGAGGAGCGTGTACAATAGGGGGCTTAGCCAGAGGGGTCGGGCGTGGCTGCCCTGAGGAAGTGACATTTGAGTGGAGATCTGAAAGATGAACAAAAATTAACTGTGAAAATGGGGGATAAGAGTGTTCTGGACAGAAGGACCAGCATGCACTAAGGCCCTGTGGTGAGAGGGAGCGTGGTTAAGAAACAGTTTCCAGCCCTGTATCGGGGCACCCTACCCTCTTCCCAGACCCAGCACACCCTGGGCCGTGGTAAAAGAATGCATCCAATGTCCTTGCTGAATGTCGTAGAATGTCCCTGAGGCCCTTTGAGAATGCAGAAACCATGTGAGTTTTGCCTCTAACTCTCTCTAACTGGGGGGATCCCCTATATATTCCATTTTTAGATCCCTCCTCACCAAGACCTCATCTTAAATTCCAGGTTCAGCAGAAAGGAAATAAAACAAAGTAAACAAACAAACAAAAAAACCCCCAGAACATCTAAGTGTGATTATCTGATAAATTATGAATAATGTTTAGTGTGTTTCCCAAACAGTACATGAGGCATACTTACACTTAAAATTTCTGTTATTTACTTGAAGTTAGAATTTAACTGGAGTCCCGTATTTTATCCGACAACTGTACGTTAGCCCACTCGTGCTCAGTGAGGGCCACCTGGAGAACCCTGTGGAAGAAGGCCATCCTACTCCCAATCCTCCTTCCTCAGCATGGCCATCATATCTGGCTTTGGGAACTTGGGGAGGGAGTGTGCTGAAAGAACAGAGCCCCCTGAGCCCTGGAGGAGGAGGGCGCTTCCCTCCTCGTGAAGCTATATGCCAAGAACAGTCCTGCAAAAGCAATGAGTTGCTGTCTGACCACAACCCTGGGCACGGACACCGCCTCCATTCGTCAGCTGTTGACTCCAAGATGGCTCCTGCCTGACCGTCACTTCTCTGCTTAAATCTCCCACCCCACCCCCACCTCGGCGTCATTGTCATAGCCCCCAGGCTGGGGTGCTAGACTCGGGGACCCTGACTGGTTACATACTTAAGATGCTTTCTCAAGGTGGGAGCCAGCACAGTGGCTGAGCATTGCAGAAGTGCCCCTGCCCTTACTCCTCCCTGCCTGCTCCCCCTCACACCCCCTGCCAGCCGGCTGCCAGGTACTCCTGGCACAACCTCTTGACAACTCCTAGATGGCGAGTATTCCTTGGACACTGTGTCTCTTGGGATGAGCCAGTTTTTTACTTCCCAGAGCCTCTTGTGTTATCCCTTAGAGAATCACGGTAGAAATGTCTCTGTAAAGACACCATATAACAACTTCCAGAATCCTCAGAAATGTCATCATTGTCACCCTAAAGACCTCCAGGGGAAGAGGCCTCTTCAACCTTATCAAAAGGCTCAGGGAAAAAATATTGTAAAATGCACTGTTATGAATTAGTGCCAGTTTGTAACTGAAGCCAGTTTCTATCCTGTGTTTATAGCTATGGGTGAAGACCACAACAAATACTGCCAAATGCAAAACTAAATAGGAACATAAGCCCTGGACTTCAGTACCCTGAAAATGCGCCTGTTATAGTGAGGATTAGATTTGGCTGTGCATTACAGAAAACCGCCAAGTGACAGTGGCTTAAGTATGATAGAAGTTTATTTCTCTCTAGCTTGGAAGCCCAGAGAGAGTCAGCTGAGGGCTGGTGGGTGCTCTAAGGTGTCAGGAACCAGGTCCTGCTGTCTTCTTGCTCCTTATTCCTTAGCATTTGGTTTCTATCTCATGTCCCAAGGTGGCTGCTTGAGGTCCAGCCATCACATGCATTCTGGCCAGCAGGGAGAAGGAAGGAACAAAGAAAGGCATCTGTCCTTTTAAGAACACTTCCTGGAAGTTGCACAGACCACTTCTGCTTATATCCTGTGAGCTAGAACTTAGCCCCATGGCTATATCTAGCTGTAAGGGAGATTGGGAAACGAATGTTTATTTGAAGTAGACACGTGTCCAGCTCAGAATTGTGGGATTCTGTTCCTAAGGAAGAAGGGATGTTGGGGATGATTAGTAGTCTCTACCATCCTTTCTTCCAAGCCAACCATTCAACTAACATTTAAGGATAAGCAACTGCCCTATTTAGTAAGAGAGATAGATAACATGCAAATAACTAACCACACAACAATGTGGTATGGAGTACAAAAGAGGGTTTATTCAGAGTGCTGTGGGGGAACAGATGGAAACAATCAACAGCAATCACAATAATTAATAACTACAATGCCCTAGCTGGGTTCTCAGTACTACATCCCCTTCTTTTATTTGTCCAGCTTCCTTTCTTTTCAGCAAGAGCTACGGTCCTTCCTGCCTCTCCCTGTAACAGCTGACATTTACAACCAGCAGACCAGGCGCTCTTCTAAGTTTCTTACATTTATTATCTCATCACAATCCTGTGAGCAGGTACTATTGCCATTCTCCTTTGTAGATGAGGAAACTGAGGCACAAGCTGTAGTGCTGGGTGTTGAACCCGGGAAGCCTGGCTCCAGAGTACATGTGCTTTACCACTCTGCGAGGCCGCCTCGTTTTCATTTCTTCCCCTGCAAATATCCACCCCCCAAGTACCCAGCAGACAACCTCCCCCCCTGTTCACTTCATTCTAATGGCTGGGGTTATCTGGTGGGTCCTCTCTCCACGTGTGGACCAAGCCCTAAGTTACTTGCATCTCTTCCCTTGCCTCCTTCAGCAGTCCTGCCTTAGGGGTGAGGCATCTGTTCCTGATTAAAACCGCTCCTCTCCGGCAATCCTTGGGGGCCAGTGGACTGTAGAGGCTTAAGAGCTGGCCTCTGCAACCAGACTGCACTAATTTATAACTGTCTGATTTTGGGAAGTCACTTAACCTCTCTAAGCCTCAGTTTTCTCATCTTTAAGTGGGACTGTTTGTAGGGATCGGCATGTTTATTCTTGTACAGTGCTTGGCACATGCTAGTGCTCAGAGGGTGTTAGTCGTTATTTATCTGGTTCCTTGGACCACTGGCTCTCTCTCTCTTTTCTATCTTCAATTGACTTCTCTTTACAGGTTATATCGATTCCCTATTGCTGCTGTAATAAATTGCCACAAACTTAGTGGCATCCAATAGAACATATTTATTATTTTATATTTCTAGAGATTGGAAGTCTGAACTGAGTTTCACGGGGCTAAAATCAAGGACTGATCCCTGCTGAGGGCACAGGGAAGAATCCACTTTGTCACTTTTTCCAGTTTACAGGCTGTTTGCATTCTTTGGCCTGTAGCCCACTCCTGTCTTCAAAGCCAGCGATGGCAGGTTGAGTCCTCACATGGCATCACTCCAACCTTGAGCCCATCGTCCCAACCTTTTCTGTGGCTTTCCTCTCCCCCACCCCTTTCACTTATAAAGACCTTTGTGATGAATTTAGATACCCCTGGATGATCCAGGCTCTTCTCAAGATCCTTAAAGTAATCATACCTGCAATGTCCTTTCTGGCATGGAAGGTAACATTCACCAGTCCTGGGGATTAGGACATGGACCTCCTTGGGCAGCCATTATTCTGCTCACCTCCCAGACTCTCCCCCACCTGGGGGTATGGCTTGTGAGAAGAACCATCCTAAACAAAATACTCCCTTCCCCCAGATTTATTGAGATGTAATTGACAAATCATCAAATATCTCTCCCTTGAAGGTACACTGTCTTCTCTCTTCCCTCTCAACAAGCTTCCCTCTTTTCAAGAGTTGTCTTACCTAGTCTTCTCTACCTCCTGACAACCCCTCCCTTCTTCCACATTGCCAGATCAATGGCCACCTTTCCTTATCTGGCTGCGTTTTCCATGTTGACTGCTCATCCCTCCTTGAGACCATATGTCCCCTATCTGCCTTTAGGTGTCTTGTCCTGGTTTTCTTCCTTATCCTCTCTGGCTTAGGCATGTTGGGGGCTACAGTATCTCCACCCCCTGAGATGTCTGTGTTCCCTGGGACTTTGGATCTTTGTTCCATTGCTCTTTGCTTGGGTGACCTTGTCCCACACTCCTGATTGTAAATGCCATTTGCACAAGGATGACCGACCCCAGCTTGTGTTGGGCAAATCTCTGGTCGAGTGAGAGTGCTGGTGAAGATTGTGCTTTCAGTAATCCCATAAACTCAACTTCTTTGGTCTTCCTTGAAGTAGACCCATTGAGAGAGCTCCTTGAGGTACTAACTTGTTCCCCCACTATAATCTACTTGTGGAACAAGGAGAATGCATTGGGTAGATGCTAGCAGAGGAAGCTTGACTTATATCTGGTTGGCAGTGGGAAGCTATGAAAGAGGTTTGAGCAGGGGAATGAATTGAGCAGAGGTCAACTTGAGGAAGACTACTCCCGTCCTGGGTGGATTAGTGAGGGACTGTTGGGTCCCAGGTCTATGCCAGGTATAATTTTAGAGATAGGAGGGACCTTGGCAATTCTGGTACATTCATATTATTTTATATATAATGTGCAATCATATGTTTTATACACACACACACACACACACACACACACACATAATTAGATGGCTTAGCTGGAGGGTGTGACTTCCTTAAAGTATACGGCAACAAGATCAGCCTTTGTACTCAGGTCAGACTCCTAATCCAGTGCTCTTCTGTGCTCTACTGAGAGATGTCTGAAAAGGTGTTGATCTGATGATCAAGACAGAGGGTGATGCAAGTCTGGACCAGGGCAGGACAGGGCAGACACCAAGGTGAAGACCATGTAGAAGGCAAAGTGATATATTCTCGCTTTCTCTTTCTCTGAGTGGGGGTTGGGACATAGGGCTTGTTGGAGACTGCATATGAGTGCATCTCTTTTTCCTGGGTCCTGCAGCATCCTTCTGGGCCTGGTTTCTATGGCAACAGGCTCCCAGCAGGCAGCCCGCCAGCTGGAGGGAACCAGGCAGGCAAGACAGGCAGGCAGGGAGGGAGGGAGAGAAGGCCTGGGCAGCAAGAGGAAGGCTGGAGTTGTGGGGGTTGGGGGATCTTCCTGGGAAGCTGGAGGGGCCCCTAGAGCTGCCCCCCAAGTCCCTTTCTCCTGATCATACGAGGGTGGAGGTTGCTTAGGACACATGAGACTTTCTCTTATGATCCTTGAATCTCCAGACTTCAAACTTCTGTTCACCTCTCCACTCACCCCTGCATCTCCTGACTCCCACTTCAAGTACTGTCCGACATCCCCAGTCTTATGTTCCTCAGGGGGCCACTGACTTCTTCACAGAACCCAGGGGTCGGGGGAAGAACAAGGCCTACTGACTTTCTGTTTTGCATATGATTTGCATATTATTAACTCAAAGACCAAGAAATTTCCAGGCCTCGTGTCATTCCTGCCAACAACTTAATTCAACTCCACTGGCATCAGCTCACTGTGTCTGGCCAGGCTCTGGGCTGAGCCTGGGGGTCCCTAGAGAAGTCTTCCCAGCTGCTGCCACTTCCCTTCCCCCCCGCTATTCCAAGGCAGTTCTTCCTGATGTCCTCGCAGCTGGTGCCTTGGGAAGTGCTTGGGCTGTGGACTGAGCAGAAGCCCTGGGTCCAAATCCTGGCTCTGCTATTAATACTTTGTACCCAGGGGCCCGTGGGCCTCTCTGGGCCTTAATTTATTCATCTCTCTGCAGGGCCAAGGACATACCTGTACAGCTGATGTAAATTAGCAAAGACATAGCATTTGTTAAAATGCTGAAATACTTCTGTATTCATTGGTAAAGAGCCACAACCCTGGCCTCTCCCTAGCCCCTCTGTTACTGCCCCACCCCCATCCCCCGGAATTCAGATTCTAAGGGCATTGCTCTAGCACTAGAGCTGTGTCTGTTCTCATTGGGGTATGCCAGCAGCCTGTTCTGTACAGGTTAGATATTTTATGTATCACCCTGTCCAGAGGTGGTACAACAGGTAAGTATAATATATACCCACCTGTTGCAAAGATTAATATAACTAAAGGTCGTGGGTCAGTTTGTAGGTTTCTTTTCTCATTCCTTTTCCTTTTAGTCTGGGGTGGGTGTGAAGGCTGAGATGATACTCTGCAAGGGCAGAGATGACAGCCACCTCTCTCACCAGGCGGGCGAGGTTCAAGCGCTCCAACAGTGTGACAGCTGGCGTGCAGGCAGACCTGGAGCTGGAGGGCCTGGCCGGTCTGGCCACGGTGGCCACAGAAGACAAGGCCCTACAGTTCGGACGCTCCTTCCAGAGGCACGCCTCTGAACCCCAGCCCGGGCCCCGGGCCCCCACCTACTCAGTCTTCCGCACGGTCCACACGCAGGGCCAGTGGGCCTACCGCGAGGGCTACCCACTGCCGTATGAGCCGCCGGCCACCGATGGGTCGCCAGGCCCTGCCCCTGCCCCCACCCCAGGCCCCGGGGCCGGCCGCCGTGACTCCTGGATGGAGCGTGGCTCACGTAGCCTCCCCGACTCAGGCCGCACGTCCCCCTGCCCGCGGGACGGAGAGTGGTTCATCAAGATGCTGAGGGCAGAAGTGGAGAAGCTGGAGCATTGGTGCCAACAAATGGAGCGCGAGGCGGAGGACTACGAGCTGCCCGAGGAGAGTGAGTGAGAGGACTCTGCACGGAGGGATTATGGCTGGGGGCAGCGGGGCAGTAGGGGGGCTGCCCCATCGGATGTGAGGTTGCCATCCTACCAGGTGATTCTCCAGGCACCAGACCCTAATGGGTCCCTATTGGCTCCAGGGCATTCTGGGAGCTCTTGGAAGGAAGCAGGGAGCAGCTTCGGAGTTTAGGTCCCGGACTCGGGAAAGTGACTTGGTTATACTGCCAGAGCCCCAGGGTGGCGGGAGCCACCTTGACCTTGGGCTAACTGTAGTTTGAGGGAACAGGCCTTCTAGGAGATGGTTCCCAGTGCGAGTCATTAAGTCCATGGGGACCAAGGAAACTTCCGATCTGCGCTGGTGTGGGCATCTGGGCCAGACCCAGGTGGGACCAGGACTTAAGGCAGAGGGGCAGGCAGTGCACAATGTCAGATCGTGTTTGAGGCATAGGTGAAGATGAAGCCAGGAAGATGGGCCCCTTCCCTGCCAGTTCAATCCGAGGGGACACATGGTCTTACCCCAGAGTCTCCAATTGATGGGATAGTGACTCGGAAGACAGGATTCATATACATGAAATTATTTAGTAATTCTTAACGAGTTGAGGAGCTCTACACCAGTGAGTGACACAGTTCAGCCAGTGGGTGGCCATGGAGGTAGTGCCTGCTTAGCCATGGGGCCAGGCTGGGGCTGGCGTCTTCTGTTCTCTGACAGGAGAGGGTAAGCACTCAAGAAATGTAGGCTGTATGAAGGAAGGAAGGTCAGTGTCTGAGGATGCAGTCTCCTTGGTGAAGTGGAGTGGGAGCTGCTTGTTAGGAAGCTGAGGATGGGATGGGGAGGGGGCAGGAGGAGACACAGAAAGGGTCAGGTAATGGAAGGGTAAGAGTCAGTCGGGGCAGACTTCCGGAGGCTAGGGAAGGAAATGCATCACCCCCCCCCCCCCCCCTTGAATCTGCTTCTGCTCCCCAGTCCTGGAGAAGATCCGCAGTGCTGTGGGCAGCACACAGCTTCTCCTGTCCCAGAAGGTTCAGCAGTTCTTCCGGCTGTGTCAGCAAAGCATGGTGAGTGCCTCTGGGTGAGAAGCCTGTCAGATGTGTATGCCTGCTGTGACCCAGTGTGTGTGTGTGTGCACGCCAGAGGGGAGACCAGGTGTGTGTGTACACGAGGGAGAAGCCTGGGCTTTCTTGAGTCCCTGCTCCAGCTTCCTGACAGTGAGGGCTTTCTCCGGTCCTGGCTGGGGCTCGGACTTCCCCGACTGGATGCCTGTCCTCTGTGCCCTTTCTCTGCAGGACCCCACTGCGTTCCCTGTGCCCACCTTCCAGGACCTGGCGGGTTTCTGGGACCTCCTGCAGCTCTCTATCGAGGATGTGACCCTCAAGTTCCTGGAGCTACAGCAACTCAAGGCCAACAGCTGGAAACTCCTGGAGCCTAAGGTGGGGGGCCCTGACTAGGTCTGCCCTGACTGACTCTTACCCTTCCCTTACCCTTCAAGCCCAGGGTCCAGACGGTGGAAAATGCCCTTCCCCATGGGGTCATTGGGGGTGGGGGTGGGAGGAGACAGGAGAAGAGGCCCATGGGCAGCAAAGGCAGCCCATGCCTTTGAAAGAAGATGGTGACCATCTTCTTCCAAAATGACCACACTCTTGGTCACGGCTGTCTGCTTGGCCCCAGTGTCTGTCACTGCCCAAGCTGCCAGAACCCCAAGGTGGCAGCAGCCTCCTTGACCTTGGGCTAGCTGCAGTTTGAGGGAGTAGACCTAGAGCTTCCCGAAGGGCAAACTGCCCTCAGCTCGGACCTTGAGGCTCCCCTAAGCCGTCATCTCACTAGGCCTTGTCTGGGACGGGGCCCAGAAGCCTGGGGTAGGGCCCCATTCCCTTGCGTGGTCTCGACCTGGAGTGAAAACATTCACTTCCCCGAGGGAGCGCACCCTCCGATTTTAGTTGTCAAGAACAGCGCCCACGGGGCATTCGAATCAATCACTTTTTAAAAGAAAAATGTGGGCTTTGACCTTGTGGGAGCAGGTGCACCTGGGGATTCAGGGGCTTGCACAAAGAGCAGCTTCTAACCGCTGCCCCGTGGCGGAGCGGCGAGAGGTTAATCCTTCCGGGCGCTGCGGGTGTGAATCGCGAAGTCAGGTGGGACCCGCTCCCACGCTGAGCCACCGCCCCTCTCCCGGCAGGAGGAGAAGGTCCCTCCGCCGATACCAAAGAAGCCCTCGCGGGGCCGGGGCGTGCCGGTGAAGGAGCGCTCCCTGGACTCGGTGGACCGGCAGCGGCAGGAAGCGCGCAAGCGGCTCCTGGCGGCCAAGCGCGCCGCCTCCTTCCGCCACAGCTCGGCAACCGAGAGCGCCGACAGCATCGAGATCTACATCCCTGAGGCCCAGACCAGGCTGTGACCCGCCCGGCCCGCCCAGCCCGGGGCCCGGGCCCGCGGTTTTCTACCCGTACTGTACACCCAGCGTCGAGGTCACTGTGAACGCGGGCCGCCCCGTGCGCCCGCTCCGCCGGCACCGCACGCCCCGGCCCCTCCTGCCCATCACACTCTCGTGGGTTTTTTACCTTCCTGACCCCACGCGAAGGCGCCTGGGCTGGGCTGAGGGCCGTGCCTCTCCGCCCTGCACCCCCAACTGGACCCCCCTCCCTCCTGGTCCGACGCTTCGTCCCCACTTCCTACCCATGGGCACCATCTCTGCCATTACACACCCCACGGGCCAGGCCGGGCCGGGTCCCCCATCTGGGCTCTGCGTCACCCTCCACCACCCCGCGGGGCTGGGCTTCGTGGGGATCAGCTTCGTGGCTTTTTATGAAGAATCCCGAACCCCGCCTACGAGCCCGCCCCACCCTTCCAGAGGCTCCACCCTCAGCCCTCAGCCCGCCGGGCCCAGGGACCACAGTGGCTGGACCAACCCAGGACCAGGGCGCCTGGGCCTCTCCCCTTTCCCAGCTGCTGGGGAGGAGAGATGGGGGCTCCCCTTCACCACACCTGTGGCTGTTCCCACATCCCCTTGAGTATCCCAGGAAAAATAAAACGGCAGAACTGCACTCAAGCCAGCTGCTCTCTCCTGAAGAAGCCATCTCTGCACTGTGCACGGGGGGGGGGGGGGGGGGGGGGGGGGGGGAGGGGAGGCAGGGAGCCCAAGCTCCTGTTTCCGGGATTGCGTGAGCCATCTGGGGAAGCGTTCAGCCCTCTGGGTGGCCACAGAAGGACCTGAGCCCTCCCGGAGGGTTTCCCCTCCTCCACTCCTTTCCCGTTCTGCCTCCAGGTCCTCCAGGGTCCTCCCAGAGCGAGCCCAATGCCTTGCACACAGCATGTGCTCAATAAACAGGGAGTGTGGTTGTTATTCGCGACGGACAAATATTGGTTTCCCGTCCCCTGAAGGTCCAGTGTTCCCTCTGCTCTCTAGTCATTCCTGGTCATCAGCAGAAAAATCCTGTTCACCTTGGTGCTACCATATTTTCTGATGCCTCCTATGGCGGGGCACTTTGGTGGGGGCAGAGAACAGAACTTTCCTGGGAAGCTAAATAGCAGTCCAAACATAGTGGTGATGGCTAATATTTTTTTTGGATACTTCCTGTGGGTTAGGCAAAGGGGGAGTGCCTTATGTGAATGTGGCTCATCTTTATGACAGATAAGAAAGCAGAAGCTCAGTGACCTGTCCAAAGTCACAGGGCTAAGAGTGGTGGACTCAGGTCTGACAAACCATGAACTGTTAGCTCTACAGCCTTGTGAGCCCAGAAAGCGTTTGGTGGCAGGTCCACCCAGAAAGCCACCTTTCCTTAAATAGTCCCTGGGGTTGAAGTGTCATCCTGAGGCAAGAGGAAAAGTTTTCGAGGGGGTTGGCTACTCTTCTGAGCCACACTGGACTAGCCAGTTCTCATTTGTTTAGTCAGCAAACATCAAGAATCACTGCTGGCATCCAACACCAGGGAGATGGCCCTGAACAAGTGTAATTTCTACCCTTATGGAGCTTGCAGTCTTAGGGGGAAAACTAGTGAACAAGCAAATAAAATATAAGGCTGAATGCAGGGAAGATGTTAAGGTATTAGTCACTGAAGGAAGGCTGGGGCTAGGAAGAATGGTCCAAGATCAGGCAACAGCTGCCCAAGGGCCTGGAGCAGAAAGGCACTGGGAATGCAGAGCTTGGTCATAGTGGGCAATTGGGGGAGAGTAGGCCTGGGGGAGGGTAGGCCTGGGTCCTGAAGGCCCAGGGACCACAGTGGCTAGACCAATGCATGGAAGGGTTTTGAACAGAAGAGTGGCATGAACAGATATTTTACAGACTGGTTTGGGAGACTGCCCGAAAAGCAAGAGTTTGTACACACTCACGCGGGACTACTGGAGGGTGGAGAGGGCCCCCAGGTGATCCAAATTCCCCCAAATGAATCAGCTTCAGGCTGATCTCAAACAGATTCCTGGACCCTGTTCCAACACTTAGTGAGTAGACTCTCTGCCCTCAAATGAGTTTTTAACAAGTGCTCCAGGTGACCGAGCTGGGCATCTAGGTCTGGGAATGCTTCGGTTGGATGACTGTCCGAAAGTTTCCACCGGAAGGGTTCATCTATTTCCCGGAGGCTTGCCGAGTGAGGCTTTGAGTGGGTCACTTTCCCTCTCTGAGGTTGTTTCTCATCTCTAATATTGGGCCATGGGTGAGTTTTTAAAATATATTTTATTGATTATGCTATTGTCTCATTTTCCCCCTTTATTCCCTTCTACTCTGCACACTCCCTCCCACCCACATTCCCCTCTTTAGTTCATGTCCATGGGTCACACATATAAGTTCTTTGGCTTCTACATTTCCTATACTATTCTTAACCACCCCTGTCTATTTTCTACCTACCATTTATGCTATTTATTCTCTGTACCTTTTCCCCCTCTCTCCTCCTCCCACTCCCCGGTTGCTAATCCTCCATGTGATCTCCATTTCTGTGGTTCTGTTCCTGTTCTAGTTGTTTGCTTAGTTTGTTTTTGTTTTTGTTTTAGGTGTGGTTGTTAATAACTGAGTTTGTTGTCATTTTACTGTTCACATTTTTTACCTTCTTTTTCTTAGATAAGTTCCTTTAACATTTCATATAATAAGGGTTTGGTGATCATGAACTTCTTTAACTTGACCTTATCTGGAAGCACTTCATCTGCCCTTCCATTCTAAATGAAAGCTTTGCTGAATAGCGTAATCTTGGATGTAGATCCTTGCCTTTCATGACCTGGAATACTTCTTTTTAGCCCCTTCTTGCCTGTAAGGTCTCTTTTGAGAAATCAGCTGACAGTATTATGGGCACTCCTTTGTAGGTAACTGTCTCCTTTTCTCTTGCTGCTTTTAAGATTCTCTCCTTCTCTTTAATCTTGGCTAATGTAATTATGATGTGTGTTGGTGTGTTCCTCCTGGGGTCCAACTTCTTTGGGACTCTCTGAGCTTCCTGGACTTCCTGGAAGTCTATTTCCTTTGCCAGAGCGGGGAAGTTCTCCTTCATTATTTGTTCAGATAAGTTTTCAATTTCTTGCTCTTCCTCTTCTCCTTCTGGTACCCTTATAATTTGGATGTTGGAACATTTATAGATGTCCTGGAGGTTCCTGAGCCTCTCCTCATTTTTTTTTTTTTTGAATTCCTGTCTCTTCATTCTGCTCTAGTTGAATGTTTCTTTCTTCCTTCTGGTCCACACCGTTGATCTGAGTCCCAGTTTCCTTCCCGTCACTATTGGTTCCCTGTACATTTTCCCTTATTTCACTTAGCATAGCCTTCATTTTTTTCATCTAATTTGTGACCATATTCAACCAATTCTGTGAGCATCCTGATTACCAGTGTTTTGAACTGAGCATCTGATAGATTGGCTATCTCTTCATTGCTCAGTTGTGTTTGCTCTGGAACTTTGATCTGTTCTTTCATTTGGACCAATTTTTTGGGGGGGGATCTGGGTGCGCCTGTTAGATAGCGAGGGGTGGAGCCTTAGGTGTTCACCAGGGCGGGGCAACCCTTGTGGTTGCGTTGTGATGCTGTGTGGGGGGAGGGGTCTGAGGGAACAATGGTGCTTGCTCCTCCCTCTCTCTGCCAGATTTCAGTCACTTCCCCCACTACCCACAGATGAATTGGGCTCATCTGGTGCTGATTCCCAGGTGGATGAGCTTGTGTACATTCTAGTACCCTGTGGATCTCTCCAATGAGCTCTCCTGTGAGGCTGGGAGTTTCTCCTGCTGGCACTTCAACCCCCACAGGTGTTTTCAATCAGAATTTTGAAGCTTTATTTCCCCGAGCTGGAACCCTGGGTAGCGTGGTCTGTCTCACTCCCCAGTTGTTCCTCCCAGTTTATCTACACATGAAGGTGGGACTGTGCAGTCTGCAATCCGCTGACTTGCTGAGAGTCTTCTGCTCTGCCAGGCTGCCCATCTCTACCCCTCTTACCAGTCTGGATGAATGTTTCTCCTTTAACTCCTTGGTTGTTGGAATTCCATACAGTTCGATTTTCTGTTGGTTCTGGTTGTTTTTTGTTTTTAAATTTTTTGTTGTCCTTTTTTCGGTTGTGGGAAGAGGCACAGTGTGTCTAACTACACCTCCATCTTGGCCGGAAGTCCCATCGGTGAGTTTTGAACTAGATAATCCTTAACAATGCTATGAAGCAGGTATTGTTTTCACCACCATTTTACAGATTAGAAAACTGAGGCTTGGAGAGGCTAAACAACTTACCCCAAATCACAAACCTGGGAAGTGGCTGAGTCTGAGTTTAACCATCTACATTATATGGTTATTTTATGGGTCTATGTCTTTTCCCAGAAACTGTCCCAGCTTTCCCAGGACCTTGAAATATATATATGGGAGTGGACAGGGTGAAACAGGTCAGCATCTGCAACAGTGTGGGCAGCCTTCTACAGATACGCTTTCTGAAATCTCCACATGTGGGGCTGATGGGGGTAGCCTCCTTTGGGTACTGTGGCCTGGGTAGTTGTGCTGGATAAGTGAAGGATTAGATCCATTTCCTATGCTTGAGTTCCTCTTAGTCCGGCTGTAGCCAGGCACAGAAACAGAAAGGTACAGTATAAAGGGAGGCCTGATCTCCCAGAGGGGCTGAAGAGACTGGGGAGCATCCAGGAAGTCTGGAAAACTTTCTGTCAGAGGGGCCTTTTGAACTGAGTTTTGTAATGAAGAAAGAGAGGGGAGGACATTTACTGAAGGAAAAAGGACCAGCTTGGGCAAACAACGGGAAGAGCAAAGACTGAAGAGAACAGGGGAGGAGATGTGACGGAAAAGGACCCATGGTTGGGAGGAGGGTTAAGCCTGGAGGTGTCATTTAAATTTTAAGTTTTTGAAAGGTCTTTTGGCCAACAGAATGGAAATGCACTAAAAGGGGAAATGGAAGGGAGACCACTGAGGTAGTTGCTAAGGTGGTTCAGATAAGAGATGATGATGATTAATTTGAGAGACATTCAGGAGGCATAGGTGCTATGCATAAACTGGATCTTGGGAATAATGCAAAGATGAAGAGACCTTGAAGATGTCGCTTAGGTTTTTGGCCTAGTGACTAAATAGTGCCATAAATGGGCATAGGATATTACAGAAGGAGAAGTAAATTTACAGTATACTGAACATACCAGTGACTATTTACTGAGCCTTTAGGAGATGCTGAGTACCACACCAAGTACTTTATACACAATAGGTGACTTAGTACTCAGAACAACCCCAGAGAGTGGGTGCTCCTATTGTCTTTTTATTTTTATATTTTTTAAAGATTTTATTTATTTATTTTTAGAGAGGGAAGGGAGGGAGAGAGAGAGAAACATCAATGTGCAGTTGTGGGGGTTCTGGCCTGCAACCTAGGCATGTACCCTGGCTGGGAATCGAACCTGGGACACTTTGGTTCCCAGCCTGAGCTCAATCCACTGAGCTACGCCAGCCAGGGCTGTCTTTTTATTTTTTAAAGAATTTATTTATTTATTTTTAGAGAGAGGGGAAGAAAGATAGAGAGGGAGAGAAACATTATGTGTGGCTGCCTCCCATGCACCCCCTACTGGGGACATGGCTTGCAATCCAGGCATGTGCCCTGACTGAGAATCCAACTGGCAACCCTTTGGTTGGTAGGCCGACACTCAATCCACTGAGCTACGCCAGCCAGGGCTATTATTGTCTTTTAAAAAACATAAATAGCTTGCCTGAGATTCTCAGGCAGCAGAGCCAGGATTTGAACCCATGTCTATCTGATTCCTAAGTCTTGAGCCCCACTCATTTCAGCCTGATGGGACTGCTAGCTATCACTAGGTACTTAGCTCAAGGGCAGGTTCCTCTGTGGAGCCTTCCCTAATCCTTTCTGGACTCCTGTGCCACACGTGCATACTTCTGTTGATACACTTCTCACACTGTATTGACATTTTGAAGACCAGTCTGCTTGCCTGTCAGTCATAGAATTGAGAGCAGGGATGGCCCCAGTCATTTTTTGCATCCCTGTGATGCCTAACACATGTTAACTGGTTGACTGAATGCTGGTTATTCTAGGTAATTCTGTTCCCTTCTCCTCTCTACCTGTTCAGTTGGTGAACAAGTTCTGCTAATGACAGTTTCCTGAATATTTCTTTAGACTGTTCCTTTCTTTCCATTTCCATGGCCAGAGCTTAGCATTGAGCTCTTTGAGATTACAGAGGAAGGGTAATAATGCAGTTCAGGAGACTTCTACAGTGGTATTCCTAAAGCTTGAAAAATGAGCCAGAGATACTTGGTAAAGAAGGGTGGGAAGGGCACTCTAGGTGGATGAAAAAGCATAAATAAAGGGACAGAGATGTGAATGATTTGGTCTGCATGGAGGAATAGGAGGATTTAGTGTGTGTTACTAATGATAGGTAAATATTCCTGGTGGAGACTAATGGAATAAGAGTGGAAAGGCAGGGCTAGGTGGGAGCATTATGGAGCCTGAGCTTTGGTGTTTGTTTGTTTGTTTGTTTTTCTGTATGCAACAACATAGATGTCTGAACAGGGAGCCACACAGACACAGAAGGAGGGAATACTTGTACTTGAAGGGTCAGGTAAAACTTAGGTTTCACTGTACTACTGTACTATTTCTATTATTTGTAGACTAACAATAGTATCATTTATTTTTCTGCTTGCTCTATACCTGGTATAGCACTTTACATGCAATAATCTTATCTAACTCTCACAACATCCTGTGAAATAGGTGTTATTACCTTTATAAGAGGGAAAGGAGGCTAAAACATTAATACTGTTCCCAAGGTCACAGTTAGAAAGCTATCCCAGATCCGAAGAGTTCTTAAGCACTATATTCTGCTACTGAGAGCTACTTGAGGTCAGGGTTCATGCGTGTGTGTGTGTGTGTGTGTGTGTATGTTCGGACCTAGGTCTTAGAAGACGCCTAGTGAACATCAGTTGAATAAATGAATGGATGACCTTTTACTTTCTTCACTGGAAAAGCACGTGATTAGTCACTGATAAACCTCCTAACCCCCAGGGGGCGTATGTCCAACTCAGGGCAGCGGGAGTCTGTTGTGGGCGCCTAGCTTGCTCAGTCCTCGGACAGGAGTTCAGCCAATCCCGGCGCTCTGATAGAGCCGGCGTTTGGTGGGCGGGGTCCCGGGCGAGGCCCCGTGGGCCACTGGGAAGGGCGACAAAGGTGTTCCTGGCCAGCAGACAGAGGGCGGGGGCTGGCCGGTAGAGTGCGGCTGCGGCTCAGGTGAGCACGCGGTCTCAGCCAACAGTTCCCTTCTCCAGGGCGGCTGCCCCGGCCGCCCGTTGTCCTGGCCGTGGCTGCTGGCCTTGACCTCTGAGTTACTGGCCTGACGGCTCCCACTCTTACCGAGGCTCGCGGGTCGAGTCTGGCCGCCCAGCTGGCCTTCTGTGGCCAGGGCTTCTAGGCCTCAGGCACGTGTGTGAGGAAGGACGCTGCCGACAAGGCCATGACCGTGGTGGGATAGGGGCTGGGGACAGGGAGCCCGGCGGAGGGAGACGAACAGACACTTGGACCCTAACCTCACTTGTGCTCGCTTCCCTGAACCCGGGCTAGAGTGACTGTCGGTATCAATCTTCTGCCCTTTTAGGTCACCTCTGCCTTTATTGGCAATTCTCAAATCTCAGACTGCGGATTTGAGTCTCATTGGGCCTCCGGGACCCCGGAACAAGGCAGGTTTGCCGGCAGCCCAGTTGACCTTTACCGGGTGCTCAGGCTCCCTGTAAGCTCGGCTGGAAATAGGCGTCACAGTATTTACGAGACACTTTTGCCTTTTTAATGTCACTACCCTGGAGATGACTTGTTAGAGCATCTAGCTTCTTGTAATCAGCAAAAGCCCCTGCTGTGTCCCTGCTACCTTTTGAAGGCGGGTGGGTGGATGACTGCTGTGGTATTACATTAGTGTGTTGCTTGAACTGCCCTTCTTTCATTCAACACATCTTTTGGAGCATTTCATGCTAGGCCAGGTGGGAGGGATGGGGGAATGGATGGGACACAGTGGTCCGCAGACTCATCCTTACCCTCTTGGAGCTTAACATATTTTGAGGAATGCAGACAAGTAGGGTGGGCCAGCACATTGCATGACACAGAGGGAGTTGTGTTAAATAAATGAATTAATTGACTTACTTGTAAATGACTAGAATGTGAGTAGGAGGGCAGAGAGACCTTGTGCTACATGTGATAGGTAATAGTTGTGGACTTTGATAGTGTTTTAAGGAAAATTGGAAATCTGAATGGAGAGTTGCTGTTTAGGGAAAGTGTTTACTTAGAACTTGCTCAAAAGGTGGGAGGAGGATGGAGAAGTGTTAGGTTTGAGGTTCTTCGGTGGTACCTCTTTTAACAACTTCTACATTTTATAATTGCACAAATCTCTGAGTGTAACCTTAGAGTTTGCAGAAAAGGGAGCTCTCCTAGGAAGTGAAATGCCAAGCTAATGGGGAAAAAAGCCGTAGAAGCTCTCGCCAAATTCAGGATTTGCGCAGAAACCATACACCTTTTGGCAGTGCGTTCTTTCCACTGGAAAGAACATAGGGTTTGAAGTCAGAGGGCCTGGGTTCAAAATCAGTGGCTGTACTATTTGTAGTGATTTTGGGCACATTACCATCATGTCCCAGAGCCTTTGTGGCCTTAGACAGAAGTCTGGCTCATACCTCATAGAGGTGTTGTGAGGATCAGCTGGTGACTGGGGTGTGAATTGTCTGGCCAGGTGCTTGGTGCCAAGACAGAGGACCCAGAGGGGAATCTTGGAGCTGCTGCAGTTTTTTTCTCTGCTGATGGCCCATTATAGGCATAGGCCCACAGAATGCTGGGATTCCTCCAAAGAGAATTAGACCCAAAGAGAGAAAGGGAGAGAGTCATCCTAACTTTGGTGAGGTTTTGATTGTTCACTTGAGACCAGAGGTAGCAGGTGGGATGGAGGAATGGATGCAGAAATATCTACAGGAGCACAAACAGGATGGTCTTATAGTCGAGACTCAGGCAAGTTACTTAATCCTCTGATAATGCCGTCTACCTCAGGAGGCAGATGTGAGAGAAAGGCTTCTTTCCCATTCTTGAAAAGTTGGCAAACTGTGGAGGGAAGGTGTGGGGTCAAGAACAGGCATGAAGCTTTATTAGGTAAGACCTAGAGGTCCCCTATGAGGGGACCTCTAGGCCATACGTGGTTGCATAATTGTCAAAAAGTATTGTACATGCAGGTAAAATGGAGAGTCTTCTCCTCTTCTCTAACAATTGAATCTTTTGAAATTTTCTAGATTGTTTTAGGGATCTAACTCTTGCTTAAAGCAAGGTATCCTCTTGCATTACTCTGTATGGGATGTGTGCTCAGTAAATTGTGCCAGGCTGCCTGGTAAGTGGGGAGCCCTGGCAGGTGGTCCATGTGGTGAGGAAGGGGTGCTGGTATCTCCCTAATGCTGCCTTGTGCTCTTCTGCAGATGTCATGTGGCCTGTGCTTTGGACCGTGGTGCGCACTTATGCTCCCTATGTCACATTTCCTGTGGCCTTCGTGGTTGGGGCTGTGGGCTACCACCTGGAATGGTTCATCAGGGGAAAGGATCCCCAGCCTGTGGAGGAGGAGAAGAGCATCTCAGAGCGTCGGGAGGAGCGCAAGTTGGACGAGCTGCTAGGCAAGGACCACACCCAGGTGGTGAGCCTTAAGGACAAGCTCGAATTTGCCCCTAAAGCAGTCCTAAACAGAAACCGCCCGGAGAAGAATTGATAGAAGACACGGGGCCATATAGGTCCTTCTGTAGGCTGTGACTGGTCCTGCCACCATGTTGACTCAGCTCCAGAACCCACATCTGATTTGCTTTGTTGCTTATTCTGGCCCCTTTGGCACCACCCAGCCACACACGAACTGGCTGCTGTTCTGTGGTCAGGAAGACACACTGGCAGCTGAAGGGCCAGGTGAAGAGGAAGGCCCTGCAGGGGTCTGGCCTACAGGCTGCATCTGTTGTATGCTGGCCACAACTGCCTGGGCTCCTGGGCTTCTGGGCGCACTGCTGGAAGTAGTGTTACGAAATGAACATTGGCTGCCTGTCTCTGCAGGGAGGCAGTTTGGCTTCAAGCAGAAGTGCATGGGATTGGGGTGTTGCCTTAGGAGAGACACCACACGTCTAGTTCCCGTTTGCATGGGAAGAATTCAGATATCTACCTGGCTCCCTTCACTCGTTTGTCCTATCTTTTTGTGCTCGCTCTTTCTGAAACCCTGTCCTGCCAGCTCAGGGAGGGGGTTCCCTTGGGAAGGAGAGCACATTACTGTTCTTGGTGGCCCAGGCTCCTCTCCTCTAGGCAGGTGAATTTGCCCGAACATCACCATCGTTCACCTCCCATCACTGTGTAGCGCAAAATGTGATTAAAGTGGCATCTGAGAACCATAATAATCTAATCTGACCTTCCAGATGGTGTTTGGGGTCTTCTTAGGAGTTGTGCAAGTGCAGGCATTTCAGGGTAGGATAACACTGGCCCTTAACTAAGGACTCCAGGGGCCTGGGAGCTGTGTTTTACTAGTGTGGTTGCTCTAGCTCCTGGGGGTGGTGAGATCTGGAGGTGCAGGTTCCCAGGCACTTTTCTATCATGTTCAAGAGGCTTATTGCACCTTTCAGAGTCTAAGAGGAGACTGGGGAGCTGAACAGCTGCTATCAAATTTTTCCAATTTCATAAACACAGTCACACTTCCCTGTAAAAGTAATGTATGTACCTTAGAGTGTTTGCTGGGGATTTTTTGAAAGGGCTCTAATACAACACCCAGAGCTCTTTGTTTTTTTTACATGTATTTTATTGATTATGCTATTACACCATTTTCTCCACTTTATTCCCCTCCACCCTGCACACTCCCACCCACATTTCCTCCTTTAGTGCATGTCCATGGGTCATACATATATGTTCTTTGGCTTCTACATTTCCCATACTATTCTTAACCACCGCCTGTCTATTTTTTACCTACCATTTATGCTACTTATTCCTTTTCCTCCTCTCTCCCCCTCCCCTGCTAATAACCCTCCATGTAATCTTTATTTCTGTGGTTCTGTTCCTGTTCTAGTTGTCTGCTTATTTTGTTTTTGTTTTAGGATCGCTTGTTAATGACTGTGAGTTTGTTGTCATTTTACTGTTCATATTTTTGATCTTCTTTTTCTTAGATAAGTTCCTTTAACATTTCATATAATAAGGGTTTGGTGGTGATGAACTGCTTTAACTTGACCTTATATGGAAGCACTTCATCTGCCCTTCCATTCTAAATGAAAGCTTTGCTGAATAGCGTAATCTTGGATGTAGGTCCTTGCCTTTCATGACCTGGAATACTTCTTTTTAGCCCCTTCTTGCCTGTAAGGTCTCTTTTGAGAAATCAGCTGACAGTATTATGGGCACTCCTTTGTAGGTAACTGTCTCCTTTTCTCTTGCTGCTTTTAAGATTCTCTCCATCTCTTTAATCTTGGCTAATGTAATTATGATGTGGGTTGGTGTGTTCCTCCTTGGGTCCAACTTGTTTGGGACTCTCTGAGCTTCCTGGACTTCCTGGAAGTCTGTTTCCTTTGCTGGAGGCAAAGGAAAGGGGAAGTTCTTCATTATTTGTTCAGATAAGTTTTCAATTTCTTCCTCTTCCTCTTCTCCTTCTGGTACCCCTATAATTCAGATGTTGGAACATTTATAGATGTCCTGGAGGTTCCTGAGTCTCTCATTTTTTTGAATTCTTGTCTCTCCATTTTGTTCTGGTTGAATGTTCCTTCCGGTCCACACCGTTGATTTGAGTCCCAGTTTCCTTCCCATCACTATTGGTTCCCTGTACATTTTCCTTTAGTTCACTTAGCATAGCCTTCATTTTTTTCGTCTAATTTGTGACCATATTCAACCAATTCTGTGAGCCTCCTGATTACCAGTGTTTTGAACTGTGCATCTGATAGATTGGCTATCTCTTCATTGCTCAATTGTATTTGCTCTGGAGCTTTGATCTGTTCTTCTGTTTGGGCCAATTTTTTTTTTTTTGGTCTGGGTATGCCTGTTAGATAGTGAGGGGTGCAGCCTTAGGTGTTCACCAGGGCAGGGCAATCCATGTGGTTGCGTTGTGAGGCTGTGTGGGGGGGAGGGGTCTGAGAGGGAACAATAGTGCTTGCTCCTCTCTCTCTGCCGGTTTTCAGTCACTTCCCTCACTACCCACAAGCAAATTGGGCCCATCTGGTGCTGATTCCTGTGTGGGTGAGCTTGTGTACATTCTAGGATCCTGTGGGTCTCTCCAATGAACTCTCCTGTGAGGCTGGGAGTTTCTCCTGCTGCCTCAACCCCCACAGGTGTTTTCAGTCAGAGTTTTGAGGCTTTATTTTCCTACGCTGGAACCCTGGGTTGAGTGATCTGTCTTGCTCCCCAGTTGTTCCTCCCATTTTATGTACAATCGAATGTGGGACTGCCCAATCCACAATCCACTGCCTTGCTGGGTCTTCCATGCACCTCCTTGCCGGCCAGCCGCCACCTTGCCCGCCCTGGTCCTCCAGCGGCCGCCTTGCTGAGAGTCCTCTCTGCCTGGCTGCCTGACTCCGCCCCTCCTACTGGTCTGGATGAATGTTTCTCCTCTAACTCCTTGGTTGTCGGACTTCCATACAGTTCGGTTTTCTGTCAATTCTGGTTGTTTTTTGTTTTTAAATTTGTTGTCTTTTGGTTGTGTGAGGAGGCACAGTGTGTCTACCTACGCCTCCATCTGGGCAGAAAGTCCCTCCAGCATGCTTAACACAATGAAAAAGCTACCGTTCTGTTAAGCTTTTAACAATTTCCCTATTGGTGGTGGACATTCGGGTTATTTCTGGTTGCTCACCAGCATAAATAGTGCAGTGAGTATCTTACACGGTGTAAGGCTTTTCCTGCAATTTGGACTAAGTGGTAGGAACAGGAAGTGGCATTTTGGGTGAAATGGCATGAGCAGTTTTAAGGGTCTCAACACATTGTACCAAATGCCTTACCTAAAGGGCTGTAGAAGTTGATACTAGAAGCTACCACCTAAGATGCTGCCGGTGAGATGGAAGGGGAGTGAGAGCAGAGGGCAGGTAGAGGCAGAAGAACCCATTGCCTCATGAAGTCAACTGACTTGAACCTAAGTGAGCTTTCAAAGGCAAGTAATGCACATTTGATGGAGGACAAACTGCTTTTGAAAAGGGAAAGGGTGCTTGCCTGCTTCAGATCTCAGGATCGGAGGCCTGATGGCATTAACAGGTGAGGAAGGTAGAATTCGTGACCAGGCTGAGAGACTAGCTGTGGAGTGGGGAGCTGGGAGGATGTGGGAGGTGGTGGCCAGAGTGGAGGAGGAGCAAGCAAGTCAGGTGGCCCAGGCCTAGTGGGAATGTTGACGTGAGCTGCTGCTGCTGCTGCTGCTGCTGCTCCTCAGGGAGCAACTCTGATGGGGAGTATGGGGGAGGAGCATCTGCTGCTGAAGCGAGGATGGGGTGTTTGGTTCTGAAAGGATATGGCAAGCTGAGCTTGGTTACAGGCTCCAGCTGGTGGGAAGGCGTTGG
Source organism: Phyllostomus discolor (assembly GCF_004126475.2). Taxonomy (NCBI): domain Eukaryota; kingdom Metazoa; phylum Chordata; class Mammalia; order Chiroptera; family Phyllostomidae; genus Phyllostomus; species Phyllostomus discolor. The sequence goes on along the minus strand of NC_040907.2, from coordinate 22,707,328 downwards.
CAGGCCAGTGCTGCCCTCCCGTGGCAGTCCTGAGCATGACCACGCCTGGCATCCCTTCCCTGGGTTTAACCGGGGAGAGCCAATGGGGGTGCTTACAGGGGTCAGTCATGTGGCTGTAACGTGCCCGACCGGGAACTGGGAAGCACAGGTCTGCCTAAAGGGGGCAGTCACTACTCAGCATCCTCCAGTTTCTGCTGCTGATTCCAGACTTTTTCAGATTTTTGTGCATGTGGTTGTGTGTGTGTGTGTGTGTGTGTGTGTATGCAGTCTTCTGATTTTTAAATGTTGACAATTCATTTAATTTGCTTTAATCCTTACCCAAGGATATGTTTCTATTTATTTTTTTAATTGATTTTTACAGAGAGAGGAAGGTGGGGGGGAGAGAGAAAAAGAAACACCAATGTGAGAAACATCATTTGGTTGCCACCCGTGCACACCCTGACCAGGGTTTGAACCCACAGCCTTTTGCTGCATGGAACAGTGCTCCAACCAACTGAGCCACTGGCCGTGGCGACAGTTCATTTTTAAAAAATAAGTTCTAAGCACGCTAGCATACCCATGTGGTTAATTTGACCTAATGGCTGCCAATTTGCAACCTCTCATCTGTCCCTCTCCTTTTAGTTGATTGATTAATTAATTATTTGGCAACCTAACAATTTGTGGCAGACATTAGATCCCAGTGGTGGCTTCCCTTGAAACGGTTTTGAGTATAGTGCACATGTGTAGGGTAGTGTCAGCCTAAGCAAAACATTAGTGGACAGAAAAGCTATAGAAACAAACACCAAACAGTTTTTTCTATAGATAGACTAAGACATTTTGGGTTTTCAGATATTTTAGAATAATCCTGTCACTGCTGGTGCACCTCTTCCTAGTGCCTGACCCAGGAGGCCCTCTCCTGGGAGATCCAAGTTGCTCCCTTCTTCCAGGCTCGCTTTAATTGTGTCCCCTTCTAAATAATTTCATTTCCTAGGGCTTGCCCTCACTGAATTTCTGCCTCCAGCAGGTCTATTAATATTCTCGGTGGGTTTCCTTTCCCACGGCGCTCTGGGAGCTGCTGCGGGGCTGCTGCGAAGCTGTGCATGCTTTCTCGCGTGCTAGGTGACTTTAAGTGGCAGGGTGGGAGTGGATGTGAGCACAGGCAGGCCAGGGTTGCTGGGACGCACCAGGGCACGGACTGGTTTCTTCCATGCCTGCTGATTCACTTCGGAGGCATGTGACCATCTCTTGGACTGGCCCAACAGCCACATTCGCTGAAACACTAGCAAGTGGATGTGGTTGGGGCTTTCTCCTTGCCCCGCCTTGGGTCTCTTCCCGGCCCAGAGATGGTGGTGGCTTCAGAGCAGGGTCACCCTGCCCAAGCACGGCAGGGATCACTCCTCTCCCGCCAACGGCCCAGCGCCTGGTGCTTTTCCATTCTCTCTGGGGCCTTTCCTGTGCCTGTGGCTGTGTTAGCACAAGTCCGCTGGGCAGCTGCCAGGACAGGCCTGCCAGGGAGTCCTTTGACTCCTGTTGGCTTCCCGGGGGCTGCCCGTGGGGCGGAACACTGTGGGATTAGGCTCCCTAGAATCGCTTGGGAGCCAGGCAGTGGCCATGAAAAAGCTCACTTTTCCACTTTGGCATGCGTCTCTAGGCACTTGTGGAGCGGGGAACCGGGGCAATGCGGCATACCCAAAATAAAGTGGGACCCGGAGTCTGACAGACCTGGGTTGTGAGTGCTGCCGCAACAACCAGCTGATTGACCGTGGGCAAGTCACGTGGCCTTTCTGAACCGTGGTGTCCTCATCTGTGAAGTGGGGATAAGAAGGCCTGGTCTTGCTTGGTGGTGTGAGGAGAAGGTAACGTGTGAAGGTCCTCACAGAGTCCACGGCCACCAGTAGGTGTCCACTGTGCAAGGGAGGAAGACCCCCCAAAAACCAGGAACTTATTAAAAATTGTGTTTATTCTTACATGTTTAAACTTCAGTTACTTTCAGAGTACTCTCCTTCGATGCAGTATACCTATCGAGATGTTTTTCCGCTGCTCAGAACAGTTTTTGAACTTGTCGATGTTGGGGCCTTTTAGCGCTTCTGCCCTTTTTTGTTTCACTTCCTCCACATCGGCCAAACGCTTCCCTTTGGGGGCTTTCTTCACCTGGGGAAACAAAAAAATGTCACTTGGTGTGAGGTGGGATGATTATGAGGGTGGGGCACAGGAGGGGTTATGCTATTTTGTCAAAAACTGCTGAGCACTCAGCACGGTGTGGGCAGGTGTGCTCATAAACTGCCCATCATGAAATGGGCAAACACACTGAAAGAGCCTTCAAAAAAATCCACTGAAGCCAAACACAGCCTCTCACAACAACACCAGCTGGTACACTGATACAGATGGGCTCCTCGAACACTCACAGTGGGGGAAACCTGTGCTACAAGGGACCCGCCCTCCAAAAGATAATTCCAGTTTTTGAGGGGTCCCTCCTTGTGTATTAGCTGCTTTAATTTTTTTGCAATAGTTGCACATGTCCTTGTGATCCCGGTGAGGCAGGGAGGTGGAGGCGAGAGCGGCCTTGGCTGGGGGCGTGGTCCAAGGGGTCCCCGCTGCTCAGGCCTGATGGTTGAGGGCTTCCTGAGGATAGGTACAGAAGGGACTGCCTCACACAAGGACCCAGCTGGCTGGGGTATTGTCAGCTCCAGACCTGTGTTGTAAGGAGACAGTTCCACTGGTGCCGTCTGCAAGGCCAGAGGTGAGAAGTGGGGAGGAAGGCGCTGTGGGATGCCTAGGACGGTCACACGTCAGGAGAGTGGGTGGAGGGCCTTGGACTTGGAGGCAAGACAACGGGGGGAGCAGAGACATGCGCCTTCACCTCTCCTGGCCTTGGTGTCCCCACGACACAGTGGGGACACTACCATGTTCTCTGCTGCTGGTGTGAGAAAGGGAGAAACCAGTTTAGAAAGTGCTTTGAAAAACATGCAAGCGCTACGTTACATCCCAGGAAAACCTCGCCTCACTGACTTGGAATGGCAGGCAGTCTGACTAATGAAATAGTAAATGCTCTTTCTCTCCTTTTCTGTACATAGTCTCTCAAGGTGTTTGCTAAGTAGAAGCCTTGGGGACTTCAGCTTTTAGAGTAAAGAGGAGTAATTTAGTCATTAGTGTCTCAGTTCCAGTGGTGTCTGCGATATACCTAAAAAGTTCATTCATTTTGAATTAAATTTGTTAACAGTTTTCTGTTTATATCACATCCTTTTTACATGATGCAAACAAACCCTGGCTTTATGTTCATTTAAAAGTGCTGTACGGGTCCTCCAGCTATTCGAGATTTTCAAAGCTTTACTGGGATCCCAGCAGGGGCAGCTCTTCAGTCTGGAAGGGTCCAGAGTCCTCCGCGCCCTTGTGCCCTGACGCTGCCCCGTTCCCTCGCTTCCACCCCGGGCTCCGCTGTCCATTGCTGTTTGCTTCCAGGCCTGTGCTGCCAAGTGCAGCTGGAAATATTTGCATAACCCTGTTGCCTGGCACACTCCATTTATAGCTTGTGGGTGCAATCTTCAAGATGGTTGTTGTTTTTTTAAACCAAGCTCCTGGAGTCCACCACCCCATCCCTGGACTCCTCGCCCTTTGCTGCTTGCTCTCCACCTGTACAGCAGCAAAGCCATTTTGGCTAAAAGCCTCAGTAGCTTCAAATCTCATATCTTCATTTTGGGCTTGGTCATTCGGTGGCTGCTTGCAGTATTCAGCCCTCTTTGTGGGATTCCCTCTCGCCTCGGCTCCACGGCGGTCTCCTGTCGCAGCTCTCCCCGCTCTTCCAAGGGGCTTTTTTTCTGCTTGGACCGTTTTAGTCTCATCTGTGGCTTCAGCCACTACCTGTATCTCACTCGGTGACTCCTAAATGTCTGACTCTGGCTGTGATGGTCCTCCTAAACTCTGGATCATTCTCTGAAACAGCTTACCACACGTCTCTGTCTGCATTTCCCCAGTAGTCCGATGGTTAAAAGAGCTGGTCTGAGCTTAGCCCGGGTCTAGTGTGGCTAGAGAAGTCACTTCCTTTCTTTAAGCGTCATCTGTGAAATAGGGGTAGTTCTGCCTGCCTCACAGGGTGATGAAGTTTGGGAGGATGTTTGTAAACCCCCCCGGCACGGAGTTTAGCACAGGGACTGTCTCTGTCCTGGTGCTCGTGTGGTTTCTGACTCTTCCTCGCCACCCCCTCTCCTGGGTTCTGTCACCAGCCCGTGGCAACCCACTTCTCTGTCTGGAATTCCTCCTGTCTCCTCCTTCTCATGTCCTTGCTTCAGGCCCTGATCATCTCTTGCCTGAAGTTTTGATCTCCTCCTGAGAATTCTCCCCATTTCTGCCAGCATTTTCTTTCTCAAACACGCCTTCGATAAGGTCACTCCTTCAAGACCCCTGTGGCTCCTCTCACCAAAGCGCCTTACGAGCCCTGCAAGACCCTTCACTGCCCTCCAGCCTCGTGCATCACCTCCAGGATAGAACCTAGCTTTTGCCATTTCCTGCTTGTTCAAACCCTGACGCGTCCGTGTGCACTGTGCCTCGCGCCTCCTTGGCTACCTGGTGAGCTCGTGGTGCACTGCCAGGTTGAGCATGCGTGGGTCCCTACATCCTCCCCTAGGTGGAGCTTGTCCTTCCCTCCCTGCCTTTCCTGTCCTGTGTGCCTTCTACTGCAGCGCTAACAAGGAGGCACTGTGATGGGCGTGTGTGTGTGTGTGTGTGTGTGTGTGTGTGTGTTCCCCCGAGACTGTGAGCTCCTGGAGGGCAGGACCAGGTGTCACTCATACAGTCATTTTCCAATAAGTGTTGAATGAACGAGGAGGCCCCCCGAGGGTGATTCTGGGATGGAGCAGGTACTGGGGCTGGGTGCAGAGACCAGCCCCGTTGGAAGACCGGACCACCAGGTGTGGACTTTGAGGGCCCAGCAGCCTTGTGCTCAGGGCAGCAGTATTTTGCTACAGCTTTGCCTTCCCCGGGGCTGGTAAAGAGCTAAACCCGAAGAAGTGCCTGCCTTAATTTTCCCAGGGGAAGCAGGGCAGAAGGCTGGCTTTCCCCACTGGGTGGGACCTGGACCAGCATAGCCCATGATGAATTTGACCCTGATGACTCTGCGGTGGGGAACAATGTCCTCAGGAAAGCATTCAGGAAGCCCTTCGTGTAGTAGCAATCAAAGCTCCGCTGCAGCTCAGCGGGGTGGGTGGGAGCACTCCAAGGAGTCCGGCAAGGCCCTGGGTCGGAGCCCAGGGGGCCGCTTGAAGCCCTTACCAGGTGGGGCTCCTCCTGAGCCTCAGCACACCCCTGGTGACCCTGTGGGATGTGGACGTCCTGAGAAGGTGTGGGAATGCCTGGGGACCTGAGAGACCGCAGGGCTGCTGCTCCCGCTCCTCAAGTGTCTCTGCTTTGTCTCCTGTTCCCCTCAGCGCCTCTCCTCCGACTGAGGCCTGGGAGGGCAGAGTAGGCTGGTAGGGTGAGGCAGAAGAATCCTTGCAAACACAGCTGGCTTGGCTTTCCTCATTTCATCTAGAAGCTGATGTAAACGTCTTACATTTACACAAAGTCCTTTTTTCATGCGCCCCTCATCCCCATGGAGTTCAAATAGAAGGTAGAAGGGCGCTGGTTCTCCTTAGGCTAACAATGGGGATCTGAGGCCGAGAGCAGGAAACGGCTCACCCAAGATAACGGAATTCTTGGCAGAGCTGGGCTGGCAGCCACCCTGTGCCCTGCTCGCCTGCCCAGTTTACATCTTGTCATCACGGCAAACAAAGTCGGCTGACCTGCAGACAAGCTGATTTGACAAGGGAAACACTGTCGGTGCCAGCTTGCCCTCGGGCACAGAGTGGGCGTAGCTGCAGCCCCTCTGCTGGCAGCTCGCGCGACCTGAACCTCCGGTGGAGGCGGCCGCTTGCTCTTCCTGACCCCTTCCCGGTTTCATTCTCCCAGGGCGTGGACGAAAGATAAACCTGCGGGGTAGCTCTGCCCCTCTGATGCTCTCCAAGCTCTTTTCCCCACGTCGGGGAGGGTAGGAGGTCACAGTCTTTCCCACAGATGGCGTCCTGTGTGTTGATGATCTGGTCAATTGACGACAAGGTGGATTATTGTTCAGCTGCCGTCATCCCTAAAGGCCTGTCCTCGGCTGGCTTTTGCCTTGCTGACTCATGCCAGGGCCTCACCCGGCTCAGGTCGAAGCCCTCCCTCCTGTCACCCCTCCAAGAAACCTGGTTCTGGAGTTACACTGCGGGGGTTCAAAGCCCAGCGCTGCCACTTGCAGCCGTGTGGCCTTTGCCAAGCTACTTAACTTCTCAGTTTCGATCTCATGTGCCAGGTGGGGCTAACGTGTTGCTTACCTCATAGGGTTAGAGTGAGGGTTACAAGAAAACACGCAAGGTATTTGGAACAGAGACAAATATAATCAGCACTGAGGAAGAACTGGTTATTTTGATTAGTAGTATTTTTCCATCCCATGGACTTACCCACACTTCAAGGCTCTGGCCTCTGTCTGGGCACTGTAAGGGGTCGCCCGAGTGTAGAGGGGCAACCGAGGCCCACAGTAACGCTGTGGGCAGGGGCTGGGGAGAGGTGAGGTGCACTGCCGCTCAGCCCAGAGGCTGTGCCATTTGATGCTTCCCTGCCTCCTGTTGGCCCCCCACCACCCAGGCCCTTCTGTACCGGCCTTGGAATCTTGCGGCATCCCCAGCCCCAGGTGGGTCCTGTACAGCTGCAGATGCGAACAAAACGAACTCCATCTTTGTCCCCTGGAGTTTCCATGCTGGGACCTTTGACCAACCGCTAATGTCCCAAGCAAAGCATACCTAGCCTTCTAGATGATTATCTATGCTCCTTAAGTATGTAGTCATAAATGTTTTTGTTAGGACTAGTTGCAGTGGTACCACGGCCGAGCTGAATATCAAACTGGTGAGAGTAGCTATCGGTTATACGTAGTCATCTGTCACAACCACCCGGAGGCATGGGCCTTGCTGTCTTGGTCTTGTCATTCATTAGTGCCCGAGTCACACTGTAAAAACAGCACTGTCACAGGGGCCTGTCAGCAGAAAACCATTTTCACAGAGCCGGTCACCTGTCCACACCGACCCCACATCCCTGTAAGTACATTGCCCTACAATAAATGTGTTATATTCTGTGGAGCTGCCTGCTTTGCTTGTCGGTCTGAAGATACCTCTCATGACGATGGCCCTTACACCTTTGTCCCACTGTCGGACAGGTCCCCAGCACCCACGCAGCCCTGCCTCGGTTGGATCACTGACTGGCCTGCAGACAAACGGAGGTTTCAGAAGGAGGCTGTAGAAGCTGGGCTGAAGGGGTCCCGCCTGGTTATTGTGGTTCTCGGAGCGCTAACCCACTGTGGGGCTCAGCTGGGAGTGGGTGAGGAGGACGTCCCCCAGGCCCCACTTCATGGTCCCCCAGGTGAGGCAGGGGAGCTGCCGCGACGAAATACCACAGGCGGGGCTGCTCAAACCACAGACGTTTATTTTCTCGTAGTTCTGGAGGTTGGAAGTCCGAGATCAAGGCCTGGCAGGGCGGGTTTCCTCTGCGGCCCCTGTCCTTGGCTCACAGACGACTGCCCTCTCGCTGTGCCCTCCCACGGTGTCCCTCTGTGCGCAGGAGACCCTGGTATCTCTCGTGTGCCAGCATCTCCTTGTGAAGGCACCAGTGAGTTTGGGTTAGGGCCCACTCTCGTGGCCTCGTTTTAACTTAATCACCTCACTAAAGGCCTTATCTCCAAATAGTCACATTCTGTGTGACGTACAGGGGCGGGGGCTTCAACATATGGATTTGGGGGAGGGGAATGATTCACCTGTAACAGGAGGCTAGACAGGACAGAGGCATGGAAGGGACTGTGTCTGGGGAACTCAGGGGAGAGTGATAGCAGCTGGAGCCTTGGGCATGGGGTGCCCAGCCTCTTGAGGCAAGTTCCCGCTGGTTCCTGGCTGCTTGCCTGGCCCTGGACTGAGGTTGGGGCTGGCTCCTCCTCCTGTCCCCAAGGGACCTTAGGGTGGGACCTAAACTCCCAAGGCCGGAAGGCCCTGGGAGCTGATTGTCCCTGTGGTCTCTGGGGTGAAGGAACAGACAGGGGCCCCAGGCTCGGGTCCTGTTCTTCCCCTGCCTTATCACAGCCGGGATGCCCTTCCTCTGGACACTGTTAATAGGCTGGCCGCAGCCCCAGGCTCTCCCAGTGGGGGCACACTGACTTTGAAGGGGCCGCCCTTGTTTTGGCTCCACTCGGTACCCTCTGTACCCTGGACCTCTGCACCTTTGCACCCTGCCTCTCTCTTCCAGGTAGGGAGTGACAGGAACAGCACTGAGAGTCCAAACATCACTTTCATGATTTTTTTTCAGAAGATTGACCTGCCTGGTTGCATTGGTTCAGGCTGATATTCTAGTAAAGCCTTTCCCCCCCTGAGCTCACATAAGCAGAATGCAGGGGGGAGAAGTGGCTCAGAAGTAGTTTTTGGGGGCTCCCACAGTGGTCACAGATAACAAGTGAACACTTGGAATTGACCTGGGACCTCCCCTCCCTGTCACTTTCATGCAGCCTCAGTAGGTGGGCTAGACAGCATTTCAGGGGCTTCTGATGGCAAATAGTCACAGCTCTCAGTGTCTCCCTCTGAGGTCAGCAGCCTGGGTCTCTTGTGGCCGCTGGTTCCCCAGGGTCCAGGAGCCAGCAGTGGGGGCGGGAAGAGGGGTGCTTTCCGTCAGAGTGTCAAGGGGGAGGAGCCAGCAGTTCTGCGAATCCCAGGATTCCCTGCTGCTTGGAAAAGAGCCAGGGGGCAGCCACCCTCTTTCTCCCGTGGACCTTGTTAGCCCTGGAAGACTGAGGCAGACCAATCCCAGAAAAAAAGGAGGAGAACCTGCTTGCTCGCTGAACGTCAGCCTAAGTGTCAGACCAGGGGCTTCACAATATTTCATTTAACCCTCCCCACATCCCTGCAAAGGAGGGAGTGATGTGTCTGTTCCTGCAGACGAGGGAGACCCGGAGGCTGCCACCCACTCAGCTCAGTGGCAGGGGAGGCAGTCAAGCCCAGCTCAGTTGTCCCTCCCGGTCTCTTCTTTTTTTATGGATTGAAAATTATTTTTGTTTTTATTTTATTTGTTAAGTATATTTTATTGATTATCCTATTTCAATTGACTCAATTTTCTCCTTTTGCCCCCCTCTGCCCAGTGCCCTCCTTCCCTCCAGCAATCCCCCCTCTTAGTTCATGCCCATGGGTCATGCATGTAAGTTCTTTGGCTTCTCCCTTTCCTATGCTATTCTTACCCTCCCCCTGTCTGTTTTGTACCTCTCATTTATGCTTCTTACTCCCTGTAACTTTTCCCCTATTCTCCCCCTTTCTCCTGCCAGCTGATAACCCTCCAAATGATCTCCATATCTATGATTCTGCTCCCGTTCTGCTTGTTTGCTTAGTTTGTTTTTGTTTTTTAGATTTAGTTGTTGATAGTTGTGAGTTTGTTGTCATTTTAATGTTCATAGTTTTGATCTTTTTCTTAAATAAGTCCCTTTAACATTTCATGTAATAATGGCTTGCTGATGATGAACTCCTCTAGCTTTACCTTGTCTGGGAAGCACTTTATCTGCCCTTCCATTCTAAATGATAGCTTTGCTGGATAGGGTAGTCTTAGTTGTAGGTTTTTGCTTTTCATCACTTTGAATACTTCATGCCAGCCCCTTCTTGCCTGCAAGGTTTCTTTTGAGAAATCAGCTGACAGTCTTATGGGAGCCCCTTTGTAGGTAACTCTCAGCTTTTGATGCTTTTAAGATTCTCTCTTTACCCTTTAGCATTTTAATTGTAATGTGTCTTGGTGTGGTCCTCTTTGGGTCCAACTTGTTTGGGACTCTCTGTGCTTGCTGGACTTGTGTGTCTATTTCTTTCACCAAATTAGGGAAATTTTCTTTCATTATTTTGTCAAATAAACTTTTAATTTCATGTTCTTCCCCTTTTCCTTTTGGCACTCCTGTGATTTGGATGTTGGTAAGTTTAAAGTTGTTCCAGAGGTTTCTAACCCTTTCCTCATTTTTTTGAATTCTTGTTTCTACTTTTTGTTCTGGTTGAATATTTATTTCTTCCTTTTGTTTCAAATTGTTGACTTGAATGCCAACTTAATTCCCTTCACTGTTGGTTCCCTGCATATTTTTCTTTATTTCACTTAGTGTAAACATCATTTCTTCCTTTATTTTGTTGCTATAATCAGTGAGTTCTCTGAGCATCCTTATCAAGTGTGATTTGAATTCTGCATCTCCATTTCACTTAGTTCTTTTTCTGGGGTTTTGTTCTTTTTTTTATTTTTTATTTTTTTTTTCCATTTGGGCCATATTTCTTTGCTTCCTCAACTTGGCAGCTTCCCTGTGTTTGTTTCTGTGTATTAGGTTGAGCTGCCTTTCCTCCCTGTCTTAGTAGCATGGCCTGTGTAGAAAAGACACCTGTCTGGATGAATGTGGCTTCTTTAAATCCTTGGTTGTTGGACTGTTACATAGGTCAATTTTCTGATGGTTCTGGGTGTTGTTTTGAGATCTGGTTGTAATTCTTTCTGTGATTGTGTGAGGAGGTGATTTGTGTCTATCTATACCACCATCTTGACTGGAAGTCTCTTTCTGGAGGCTGGGAAGTCCAAGACCAAGATGTCAACCAATCAGGTTTCTGGTGAGGTCATCTCCCTGGCTTGCAGAATGTGTCCTCCCAATTTCACTGTGCTCTTTGCCTTTCTTCCCCTGTGACAGTGGTGGGAGGAGGGTGGGAAAGGCAGTGAGGGCTTCCTCCCCTCCCCCTTCCTCCCATCTCCAGAGACCTCTTTGTTTGATTCCTGGAAACTCAGGACCTGGGGCTCGGAACTGGCTGAGCTGCAGTTCCAAGGTCTCCACTTGCTAGGAGGGATGAATGGGTTGTCACCTCTCGACCCATTCCTGTCTTCCTCATCCCCCCCCCCCCCACCAGCTGACCACAATGGCCTGAGGCTGATTCAGTGCCTGCTCTATTGAAAATGGAGAACAATACTCCCCTCCCCAGGCAGGCTGCTAGAAGGGTGGGTGCAGCCCCATGCCCCTCTGCAGGGTTGCTCCTCCAGCACCGGGAAGTGGGGGGAGGACTTCAATGTCTGGGATATGGAGTGGAGATCCTAAGGGGATGTGAGAGGAGGCTGCAAGTGGTATCCTCCCCTTTCCCATACACCTAAACCTGTCTCCCAGTGCCAAGCAGCACTGGGGGTAGTAGGGCTCTGCCTCTCATTAGCTGGGTCGCCCTGGGCTGATGAATTGACTTCTCTGTGTTCTTGTCTTTAATGCAGATTTACTACCTGTGTCACCACCTATGTCACTGGGGAAGGCTAGTGCCTGACTCCACAGAGACACTCAGTACAGTAGCTCCCCTCTTGCCCCTGCCTCCCTGCTAGTTGGTAGGCAGTCTTGATCTCTTTGAGCAGCTTCTGCAGGCAGGCCAGATGTGTGGGAAAGACTTCCCCGTGTCCAGCTGGAGCCCCGAGAGAGTGAAGGCTCCCGGTGTTATAGAACAGAGAGAGCTCGTCCACCAGCGCCAGCAGAGACAAACACTAAACACCGGGAAATGCAGTGGGGGAAATATTGGCTATTTTACTATGAATGGCACCACCCAGGAGAACAGGAAGCTAATGCTCAAAAGCCTGAACTCCTGGATGATGTGTAAGGTTACAGATTATATAGGGCAAAATTCATAAGACACCATGGGTTAGGGGTTTGGGTTCATTCTGGGAGCTGATTGGTCGGAGGTAGGGTAACAACAATGGATCATTTCTTCCGGTCTTAAGGATAGCTCTGAGGTCTTTTCTCGTGGGAAAATAGCCAGGGGGTCATTCTGCCTTGGAGCTCAAGAACTGAAACATAACTTAGGTCAAGAGGGTAGGTTAGCCTTCCAGAGGTCCTGACCTTGTGACACTAGTCAGGTCCAAGCTGCTGTCTCCTGCTGCCTCTGGGATATGTACAGGGTGGGCAAAAGTAGGTTTATAGTTGTGAGTATGTGAAACACAGAGTTTATTCCCGTATTATTAGTTACTCAGAGTCATAAGGCCCCTCAGCTCCACCTGCCTCCCTGCCGTCTCGCTGTGCTTAGCTTTTTGTGACAGGGAGGAAGCTGAAAGATTTGTGATTGTTCACTCTGCAAAGAAAAGGTGGAAGGGGCAACTCAATAAGCATTTGTAAGCCTATCGAAGGTTATCATTCAGAGACCAGTGAGCAGCGGGCGCCAGGAAGTGTGTTTCATGTGCATTGGAGGTCTGTGTGTGTGGACATGGGAAAGGCTTTCCCAGCAGAAAGCCTCAGATCCTGGAATGGGCGGGGAAGGGGGAATTGAGGAAAGGGGGTATCTAAAAACAGGTTGCTCTGTTCTGACTGGGCTTGGGGAGGGTTTGGCCAGGAGGTGGAGGGACTAGTCAGAGGCCAGCAGGGAATTCACCCTTGAATTAGAGATCAGGTGAGGCGTGGCTTCCTTGGGGTCATGGATATTGGAATACTGTAGGACAGCCTGGTCCGGGGGTGTGGGGTAGACACGGAAGCCCTGCTCTGCCCCTGCCCCCAGCTCTGCCTGGCTATATTTTCGGAGACAGCACAGGAAGTGGGCCTTTACAATGTCAGGATACAGGAAGCTATCGGACTATTGAAGGCCACTTCCCGTGAGCTCACATACGTTTGTCACCAGCTATCAGGGCTTTTGGGCTCTGCCATTGTCTGGAGGGGCTGCAAAAGGCTGGGGGCCGCCAGCAGAGGCTCTTGGACACAGCAGGCACTATTGTGCTGGGCTGGCAGCACCCCATGGGGCGGGGAGGAAAGTGGTGGGTAAGAAGGGGACGCCTGCCTCTCATTGTCGTCGACTGCACAATGGGGCTGGGGGCGGGGGTCCTCTCTGGCTCCTGGGAGCCTGAACTTCTGGGAGAGTGGGATCAGGGAAGGCTGCAGCAGGAGCCTGTCTGCAGGCGAGATGCCAGACGGAGCTGGAAAGGAGTTCAGGACTGCTTTTCCCAGTGCTGGGGTTTCTAGATCTCTGCTGAGAGACCGTGTGATAGAAAAGGGGCCTGGAGTCAGGCAGGCCACATTCCGCCACTGTCAACTGTGTGTGTGACTTGGGCAAGTCGCCTCCCCTCTCTGAGCTTCAGAGCCATGCGAGCAATAGTCAGAGCCACCTCCTAGGGCTGATCGTCACTCGAGGTGATCTGTTGAACTTCTCTCAGCTTGGCACCTGGCACGGAGCAGATATTGAAGCAATGTTAAGTTCCTTCTCCACCCTCATCTCCTTCCCTTCCAGCTCACTTCTGACCCCGCTGTCCGGTCCTCTGGTGAGTGACCGAATCAGCGTGTGTGAGAGGCATTTTAATATCAGCCCAAACAAAGCTGAGCTCTGCCTCCCTTTATGCCAAGAATATCAAATCAACCGTTAATTATACGTACTAATGGACGGCCTAAAAGCAGATAATTTTTCTTTGGCCATGTGCCTTTGGCCTTATGTGTGAATCTGATTGTATCTGAATTCTAGTAATAGAAGTCACTTTAAGCCAAGTAATGAAGTTGTGACGGGGCAGAGCCAGCTCAGGAAGGGGCAAGTTGGAGGACTGTCCGAGAGCCTGCGGCCTGGCCCTGCGCAACCCCAGCCTGCCGGTGCCAGGAAGGGGCGCCTTCCTCCCCAGCTGTATGATAAGGTGGAAAAACATGGGCTTTGGAGTCAGGTACTTGGGTTCAAACCTTGACTCTGTCTCTGACTGACTGACTGTGTGACCCTCGGTACGGTATGAGACTTTTCTGAGTCTCAGTCTCTTCTTTCGGAAGGTGGGGATTGTCATATTCACTTTGCAGGGGTTTCTGTGAGGGTGAGCTAAGGCTGCATTTGCCTGCCACCTACGCGTGGTTTTCTTTTCTTCCCTTTCCTTTTCCCTTCCCTTTCCTTTTCCCTTCTCTTCTCTTTTCTCCTTCTTGGCTCTGTCCCTTCAGCCCTACCCTGGAGACAGAGCCCTCTCTGATTGAGACTGGCATGTGCATATGGTTAACTGGACCCCAGAGGATTTTACTGCCCCGCCCACCATGTGGAAGAGCCAGGACTGAGCTGTCCAATATGGTAGCTACTAGCTGCATATGATGATTAAAACTGAGCTAAAATGAAAAATTCAGTGTCTAGTAGCCACATGTGGCTGGTGGTTGCTGTATCAGACAGTGGGGAGGGAGCGTGTGCATCGTTGCAGAGTGTTCTGTTGGGCAGCGCTGGGCTAGAGCGTGAATCTGCTAAGCGTAAATTAATGGGAGAGAGGACTTGGGCAGCCGAGAGCTGAGACAAGTCGTGGCTCTCTGTTGCTTGGAGTGTCTGTGGGGTTTGGAATCTTCATGTGGCGCCCTTCCCCCATCAGTGGAATTAATCCGGAGGACACTTGGGCCAACACTCAAATGCCAGGGACTCTGAGGCAGGGCTGAGAAAGCCGCCCAAGTAGAGCCTGTGCTCCAGGGTTGGGTCACCTTCAAGACTTACAGATGAATACAACTTGCCTGTGTTCCACGCCCCCGTGCAGTCGTGAATTGTAGCTGCGGGAGCCACAACCGCCAGAAGACTCTTTATCCCCAAGGCTGCTGCTCTAGGCTCTCTTCGCCTCTTGTCTCCCACCCATGGCCTAGAAACTAGAGCCATGCACAGGGCCTTGCCCTGATGTAAATCGCACAACCTCCTCCCAAGTGTAGACTGTAGTTCTTACATGTGACTCTAAGTCTCTCCTTAATCCCCAAGCTAAGCCACAGGGGCCGATCCCACTACTCAGCCTGGCCCAGTCCCTGAGACTTGGCAGGCCGCTGGACCCTGGAATTAGCTTTGTTGCAGACAGCCTGGTGCACATGAGACCTGGGCACCCCTGGGCCTTAGCCGTCTAACTGCAGCTGCATTGTCCCAGTTTATACAGTTTGCAAGCTCTGCTTTGCTCACAGGTACCCTGACCAGCCTCGTTAGTGTCCTCTCCTCTCCCTCTGTCCTTCCAACCCCCCAGAGGGGCTGGGCTAGGTTTCTGAGCTCCTAAGATGTGGACTGTGGTTCTGCTTTGAATCCACCCATCACCTGAAAGTCCAGTTCTGAAATCTGTCTGCTCTGAACATCAAACTGGCCTAAAGACATGAGTGTTGGGCTGGATTTTGCCTTTGGGGTGGCTAACCTTCCCTGCCTATTTAGAGAGTCCCAGCTTCCTGTCCTCGCCCATCAGTTAGCACAACAGTGAAGTCCCAGAACACCTGGCATCTGAGGCCACCAGTGTTGGCCCCATCGGCCTGCCCACCTTGCTTGGGCAGGTACCCAGACAATCAAATCACAGCAGTTCGAGTGCTGAGGAGTTTGGAGCTACTAAGACTAGGAGTGCGCCTGAGATCTCACGTGAGGCCAAGTTGTCCCCAAACTTGAGAGAGATCAGAGTTCTCTGGCCCAGAACCTGTTGCTTCCTTCACAGTTGGGGACCCAAAGGAAAGTAAAGAGAAATGGCTGACTCAAGGTCACAGTGAAGGTCTCAGTAGGGTCAAGCATCCGTCTTGCTTCTGTCGGCCAGAGGTCTCCCAGCTCCTTTCCCCACCCAAGCCTGGGGTCACTCTCTTCTTCCTTAGCACAGAACAAGTTGTTTTCTTGTCTCCGTCTGACCTCTTCCCTTTCCATTCCTACCCGTGTGATTTGTGGTCAGAGAGGTGGTCCCCAGGCATCGGAGGTTTCCAAAGGTACTAGCAACGGCCCTGCCACCCATTCCTGTTGCTGCCTCACTTGACTGCCAGGTGAGGGGTGGGGGTATCCGGGGAGGTGTCTCGACCCAGAAATACACATTGTGCCGCATACACCATTGTTGGGAGAGACCCAAGGGACGCCCGACTGGTTCCCACCACCACCCCCCCTGCTCCCCGCTCCAGCTTTTCTTTTCCCTAGAGCTGCTGCTCTTTGTCCTGCCTATTCTGGGATGGATGGAAAAGGGCATGTGGGGGCTGGACAGAGCCTGAGACAAGTGACCAAAATTCCAACTTACACTTTTCAGGCAAAAGACCTTAACTCTCAGAGCAGCTTTGGTGGCAGACAGGAGGGTCTCCTGTACACCAGTGCTCTGCCTCTCACCTCTGTGCCTCTCTGGAGCCTCCGGGCTCCAGCCTCTCACTGCAGACCTGTTTCTTCCACAGAGGTTCTGCCACAGGACCAATTTTGATCCTTGGTTTCCTATTCCAAAAATAGAACATGACCGCTTCTACAGAACACACTAATAGAGCCACAGTGGCGGGTGGCTAGGGCCCAGTTCCCAGAAAAGGCAGACAGTTTCTTAGATGACATTGCAGGGGAACACTTGTGATGCCTCTTGGGCAGGGCAGGGATTTGCCATGTGGGTTCAGTTCTCTCTGCTGTGGTGGCTTCTTCCTGGAAGTACACTGGCTTTGGAAATGGAACTGAGCCCTGGCTGGTGAGGCTTAGTGGATTGAGTGCTGGCCCACAAACCAAAGGGTCACCAGTTCAATGACCAGTCAGGGCACTGACCTGGGTTGTGGGCCAGGTATCCAGTAGAGGGTACGCAAGACACAACCACACATTGATGTTTCTCTCCCTGTTTTTCTCCCTCCCTTCTCTTCTCTAAAAATAAAATTTTAAAGAAAAAAAAAGAAATGGAAATGAGATGGGAGTCACCAAGAGGACTCCTGGGGTCCTTGGCTTTGGGCATTAGTGGTGGCCCTGGCAGACTAGTATTTTGGAAAGAGCATGGCTGTGGAGCCAGAGACCAAGGGCAGTAGTTCCACCACCTCCACTTCTGACTTGGCCTCTTTGAACCTGATCTCCTTCTGAAACTGCATGAGATGTGACTTCTTCTGGCCTCATCAACCCCTGTCTACAAATGAAATCCCATTGACCTTAGTGCCCCACTTTTTCTGCCTTGTAGCCTCCATCTCTAGGACCCAGATTTCTCAGGCAGTCCCCAGGCTATCTCACAGGTGTTAGTAGCCTGTTAATTCATGACTGGCCCTGGTATGCAAGCCACAGAAGGTCTTCAGGGCCCAGAAAGAGCCCTTACTCCATGCCTAGTGCCATCCCAGAGTCCCCAAGTCTGCAGACAGCCTGGGCACCAGGTCCCATCCCATTTCCCTCAGTCCTCTCTGAACTGCACCACTTGGAGTTCCATGAGGAAGTGGGGAGAAGGTGCCTGTGACCAAGTGCAGATCACACCTTGTCCCCATGCTCCAGAGTAGTGCGGCCTGTGAGCCTTCTCTCACATAATCCCCAGGAAGGAAATCTCATTGCCAGCAGCCTCCCCGCCCCCTTCCTCCCCGAGGTTCTGACTCAGTCCTGGGAGCTGGCCTGGGGAAATCTCACCTTGCTCTGGCCTCTCTTTCTCCGGGATACCATGTCCTGTATGCCCCACCCACAAGTCAGACCCTCCCCTTGTGAATGGATGCTGGGAGGAAGGGGCGCTGTCCTGTCCATGAGTGAGACACAACCCGACCCTGAATCCTGACTTAGCATCATCTGGAACACTCTCCTTCACCAGGATAAGCAATACCCTGTTAGAAGGGTTGGTGTGTCAGGTGAAGGACATACACGATAGGTATTCAACAAATGTTACTCCCCTTTCCTTAATCCAGGGATGCATTGGTCTCCTTTTGGGAAGGTAGGAACAATGACACTTATGATATGTGTGGTTGCTTGGGTGCCAGGGGATTGGGCCCAGTGAGGGCCAGGAGGGCCTGGCCCAGCCTGGCCAGATGAAGCCCATGGATTTCTAGCCTAGCAACCCTTGTGTGGCCTACTGGGGTGAGCTCCATGGGCCCCAGTGTAGTGGGACCAATGATCCTGGCTGGTGGTTAGGTGTGTCAGGGTTCGAGCAAAGAGGTCGTGGAAAGGTAACCAGGCTGAGACCTCAGACTATAGGGAACCTGTCTGAGTGGTATGGCGAATGTAGCCCAGCCCCTGATACGGAAAACCTATAGGGAGTGAGATTGGCATACTGAAGTCAATCCTATGGATTGGTTTTCCTGTGGGGAATCAGGCCTGCATTGTACCTAGGTTGCTTTAAGGTTTGCTTTTTGCTAAAACTCCCTTACCCTGGATTGAGGCAGCAAATGGTTACAGCATATCTTTAAAACGGCTTCCTAAAGTCTGTGCTAAACCTCCCAAGTATGGAGTTAGCCAGTTCAACCACTTTTCCCCTTGATCTGCAACATCCTTCTCTTTGAAGTAACATTGAATTGGCAACATTCTCTCCTTTGTTATCTGTAAACAGTAATCACCTACAGTGAACCTATGCATAGTAAATGAGGACCATCCTCTATGTAATGTATCCAGAAAAGCAATAAAAGCCTGTCCAGGCAGGGGTCAGGGCCCTCTCTCTCACTTAGAGAGTGGCCATGCCGTCTCTCTTTCTCCACAGGACTTCTGCAGTCCATGTGAATTTGTTCGTCACAGCCATAGCATACGGACCCCGTGGGCTGGAGTCCACATCATCAGACTTAGATGGAGGGTGGAGGGAACATAAATTCTGGGTGTCCCGAAAATCCATTTCACCTGGAATACCTCCCACAGTGTGCACATCATCTACCTGGCTGGAATGGAAGCCAAGCCTCCTTCCTGGGCAGGAATTCCCGGGGTAGCTGTCCTTCTGTGGCAGCCCCACAGGGGTACACTTAGTCTCTGCTAGAATGTTGCTGGAAGGGGGTCCATCAAGTGGGAAAAAGGCGTGCCCTAGATCCAAAGATAAAAATCTAGTCTGGATAGAGGGATAAAGATAGGACGGGGAGAGCCGGTTTGATCTCAAGAACAGTCCTGAAGATGGTAGGGACGGGAACTGGTGGGGAGGTTGGGGAAGGGGCTGGCGGAAGGCGTGGAGAAGTCACTGCGGGACGTTTGGGGTCTCCTTGAGAGAAGCAGATCTTCCCCGACGAGATGTTCGGGTTTCTGGGAGCCAGGCCTAGCTGTCCCCAACCTCTGCCCCTTTTCCCTGGGAAGGGCGCTCAGAGAAGGCTCTGGCTGGATCACTCAGTCCCCAGCAGAGGTTGGGACCAGGTCGCTGGCCTGTGAAGGAGCATGCCGAGGTGGTGCCCGGGGGGACCAGTTCGGAGAAAGAGTCTGTTGGAAGCTGCTCCACAACACTGAAGCCGGCAGCTTGCCAGAGCAGGCCACTTGTATGCTTAGAAAGGCTCTCAGAGCTAGGGAGGTGGCCAGCTCTGAGTCCATCCAGCCTCTCATTTTCAGGAAGAGACACGGAATCCTAGGCTTAGTCATGAGCACATGTCAGAGGCGCGTCACCCCCACCCTAGACACCCTCATATACACACACACACACACCCATACACGTACAAGAACTCTGACATGTGCCTGCCACTTCCTTCCCATCTTCAGTCACTCCAGTGCTAGAGAATTCGTCCAGGCCCAGGGCTCCTTGACCCCCCTTCCCCGCTCTCACTGCCTGCAGCCAGCCCCACCCCTGAGAAAGTACAGCTCAGGGGTCCCCAGGGCTACACAGGAAATGCTTTGCACACCACGGGTCAGCCAGGCTATTTTCTGTCCCGGAGCGGGAGGAAGGTCAGGCCAGAAGCAGTAGTCACGACACAGTCAGCTGTGTTCTGCCTCTTTCTCTGTGTTTACAATTTGCAGTCAGTTTTTCTCTGTCTCTCAGTGTCTCAGCCCATCTCTGTATTTTTCATTCAGTCTTCAGGGACTTTTTGACTTGATGTCCTTTGCTACCTTTCACTCCATGACTGCCTGCCCACATACCCTTCAAAACTCGGCTCAGTGCCACCTCTTCCAGAAAGCTTTCCCTGTCCCCTCCTGTCCCATCTGGACACTCTTCCCCTTTGCACCCAGAGCTCCTTGCAGGATGCTCTTGGAGCACCGTCTGTGTGGATGCGTTGTGTCTCTGTTCTGATTGGACGGTGAGAAACTTGAGCACAGCTGCCCTGCCTCCCTTGTTTCTCAGCATCTGGAGCCACAGGCCTGCATCCACATATGCACCCCTGTCCATGTGCCTCACTTATTCACTCACTTGTGTTCTGGGAGACAGGACACTGCAGTGGTTAACAACCAAGACTCTGAGGTCGGGTTGACTGAATTGGAATCTCAGCTATGTGACCCTGGGTGGGTAACTTAGTCTTTATCTCACTCAGTTCTCTTGACTGTGAAATGGGCCTGAGACTAGCACCTGTCTGGAAAACAAGAGATTAAAGAACTAGTAATATTTCAAATAAAAAGTTACAAAAATTATAATTATCCTTATAAGTTTATGCTATCCTCATGCTATTAATTTTTATTGGGCTTAATATTTTTAAAAAAGTTTTATTTATTTTGCCCTGGCTGGCGTAGCCCAGTGGATTGAGTTTGGGCCTGCGAACCAAAGGGTTGCTGGTTCAATTCCCAGTCTAGGGCACATGCCTGGGTTGCGGGTCCAGTCCCTGGAGGGGGGCTCATGAGAAGCAACCAAACATTAATGTTTCTCTCCCTCTCTTTCTCCCTCCCTTCCCCTCTCTAAAAATAGATAAATAAAATCTTTAAAAAAAGTTTTATTTATTTTTAGAGATTGGGGAAGAGTGAGTATCCAGGACCTCACTCTGAATCTCTGTGAAGATAAAACATATTTGTGAAAAGTATCAAAATAATGACTCTGTTAATGACAGAGACTTAAAATGACAGGGTTAAAGATCTGATTATAATGCAATTGACTAAAAACTTTACTTTTTTTCTGTAATATGCAGCATTTTAAAATTACAGCTAGAATTGCAAATAAAAACATTATATCAGGACATTATAGATTCTTGGAAATTTTGTATAATTTCTAGAACATTTATTTTTAACAACAACAATAATATATGCATACAAGTGAAATGTAATTATTATTTCTTATTTGATAATGCTTCCCATTAATTTTGGCATATCAATAGGCCTAATTAGTTTAATTTTGCCTTTTCATAAAGAGAGAGTGCTGTCCTTTGAAATGTTTTAGGGGTCAGTCTTAAAATTTTTTAAGTTATCAGGTTAAGAAAGATATTTAATTTGGGGGAAGTTTGTCAAACATATTAAAAGTTTTAAAGCACTCCGTCAAATAGGATCATAAGTCAGTGAAACAATATTTAGTTATCTACTTAATCATAGTGACAAAAACGTTTTACAGAGACTTCACAGGCAAATACAGAATGTTAAATGGTTATAAGCAACATTTAGCCCTTTTAATATTAAAAAGACTTGGTTTACCTAAGCAATCAAAGACTAATGAAACATCACAGGAAATAGTTTTAATAAAACACGAATTTTTGCCTTCTTTTTATAATTCCTTCTTAAGAGCATCCCGATTGTACAGGAAAACCTTGTCCTCTTAGCAGAGAAGGAACCAAACTGTAATTTTGAAATGGCTTACTTTTAATTTTCCAATTCACTTATTTAATTAAATTCATTTTAATCTTATGTTGCTTGACCACACATAAAATCCCTTTCTCGGGGTTTCTTTTTCACAAACCTTCTGTGATTTTCCTGTCCTTTTTAGTTTGTCTCTTCTTATTCAGAAATAAACAACTTATTTTAGGATAAGCAATTTTTTTAAATTCAGCAGAACTGAATTTTCATTCCTTTATCCTCTTTCACTGAATGATTTCCTTCCATATTAGTCAGAATTCTTAATCCTTAAAAACCTAATTTCTAAAGACAACTAAAAAGTAAGCAACCAGCTTTCTTTAGATTGGCAAATTTATGAGTATATTTCATAATTTCTGGAAACATAGGTTCTTTTACTGGTAAATGTATTTCATAATTTTTAGAAACATATTTCCTCAGCAAAGTACGAAACATGTTTATCAACAGATCCCAATTTATCTCTTAGTTTCTCTGTAAGCAATCAAAAGTAGATAGACTCATTTAACAGTTAATGTTTTAGTATATCATTTGGAAATGATCTAGATAGTTAATTTAATTTGACTCATGATTTAACTTGGAAAAACACTAAGGTTTACATTACCAAAAGATTTTTGGGAAACGATTTTTCAGTACATCTGTCATACACTTATTGCTAAAAAGTTTTACCTAAAAAAGCCCTTTTTTCCTACTTACATCTTTTTAGTTTATTAGTTCTCCCCCCATCCCAGGGACTTCACATGACTTTATTGAAATAGTTTATTAGCTCTTAAAATTGTGTTCAGATTACTCATGAAAACTCCAAGAAATGTCAGACAATAATAATAACTGAGTATTATCCCAACGCATTTTTCCTGCCGACAAATTTTGTAACAGACATGATATGAACTTATTTTTGTAATCCCAGGTAAAATAAAAAATACTATACTTAATGCTGATACTCTAAAGACATGCCTGTTTAACCAAACCAATCTCACACTAGTTTTAATATCAAGTATTTTCTCGGATTCCAAAAAAATATTTGGGTTAATTTCTGTTACATTTTTAAGAAATTTTTATATAAATGCTTAACTCCTTTAAGCCAATTAAACAGAGTTCCTCACAAACCAATTCTGGCAATACCCTCTGGAGGTGGACATGCACGCACATACAGAGAAACACAACCAGAGACCTGATAGTGTTGCTTTAAAATTTTAGCCTTGAGCCAGGTACAATCAGGCAACCCTTCCCCTACAAATTTGTAACAATTGCAGTAAGTTAAGTCTATTCATTCAAATGGCTAAGGCTTTTTCTCTTTAACACTTGTGACAAATTGCGGATAAGACAATTAACATTTGTACTTGTCCTTGGCAAGGAGCCTTGGGACCAGAGCAGCGGTTTGTGTTTTTTACATAAATCCTTGTTTCCTATTTCTTTTCTTTGGCCCAGAGCAATGGAGGTTGTCAGGAAAGGCAGGTGACTTTGAACTTCTCCTAGGGTTGCACTTCTGGTTTTGCAAATGTTTCTTTTCTTTTTTTTTTTTTTTCATATAATCTGTCTCAAACAGATGCTATTTTTAAAAATTATTTTATTGTTGTTCAATTACAGTTGTCTGCAAATGTTTCTAAGCCAAGGACACTTGCCCTCCATCTCCGAGGATCTTAGGTAGGTCTACGCATCCATCCTCCTACTTCGTGTCTTTCTCTCCGGGTGCACAGGTTCATCTTAGCCTAAGGGAGGAGGCTTTTAAAAAATTCCTACCATACTCTGAATATTTACCTTCCAATTGGGCCAAATTTCTGATTAAAAATTATTAAATCCTTTCTTATATCTTATCAGGTTTCAGGCAGGAGAAAATAGGAAGAAAATTTTAAATGCCTGCTCAGATGGGCAAAGTTTCTTTCAGGATCCTTTTGGGGGAGGTGTGTGTATTTAAGTCAATTTATCTATTAGAAACTTCTGCATGTCAATACAAGAATGAATCCCAAAGTGTCCCAGGTTTGATTCCCAGCCAGGGTACATGCCTGGGTTGCAGGCCATAATCCCCAGCAACCGCACATTGATGTTTCTCTCTCTCTCTCTATCTCCCTCCCTTCCCTCTCTAAAAATAAATAAATAAATAAACTTTTTTTAAAAAAAGAGCATTGAATATCCATGCTCTTTATAAAAAAAAAGAATGAATCCCATGGTCCAGAAGAGGTTTGAAATTCTCTCTTCAAGTGGAGGGGGTGGTGCTTGACGTGGACTTTAAACAAAGTTTTTCCTTAATGGCCATTAGAGTTGTAAATTATTCTGACTCAGTCGGTCCATTTTATTATAAAGACACAAGAGAAGGGACCGCAATGTCTGTCCACGGAAGCAGCTAGAGTTTCCGAGGAAGGAACTTTCTGGCAACTTGCAGAGGGTGAAGGTCCTGTGGTGAAGGGAAATTCCCCCGAAAGCTGTCTCGGCCAGACAGAGGGACGAGAGCGGTGTTGAGACTGTCTGCATCATTTAGCTGTTCAGAGGCCTCTGAACACTGATGGAAAAGGGCCTTCCATTCAGCTTGTTCACATTTCTGAGAGTCTCTCACTAATTTCAGAATCTCAGAAGATCCCCAGAGTGGCCGCTGTGACTCCGGACTGGCCTTTGCAGAAGTCCAGTGAGACAAACCCTTAGCAGGGGGCACCCCATCTGTCCCGCCAGCGTTCCAGAATGGGCTTGTCCCTCTATAACCAGCAGGGAGAGAGGTCCCCATTACAGAAACTGGTATCAGAGGCCCCAAGAGTGAAAGCTCTGCCCCTTAATGGGAAGAGGGAGGTTCGGGACAGAGAGAATTCACCACTGGAGTCCCAGAGTCGTCGGGGAGATGACAGAGCACAAAGGGCTCTGTTTGGAAGGAGTATTTTGACTCGTTGCTAGGTCGTGAGCCCTCTTATCAAGAGACACATCCTTGTGTAACAACAGATGGCTGCCAAGCTGCCTTTTTAGGAGGGTGGGATTCGGCAACTGCAGGGCTTGTGGGGAGTCTCGAAACTTTGGGGCCACAGTGGAACTGCTTGAGACGGGCCTGGGCTTGGTAAGGGGCAAGGGTAAGAGGATGTGGCAGTGTCCTATTGCTGCCGCAACAGATCCCCACAAACGTAGTGGCTTAAAGCAGCACAAATGTGCTCTTAGAGTTCTGGACATCAGGAGTCTGGCGCGGGTCTCCTCAGTCCAAATCGAGGGGTCCTTGGGCTGCGTTCTCTTCTGGAGGCTCCAAGGGAGAACCGGTTTCCTGGTCTTTTCCAGCTTCTAGAGGCCACCTCAGTTCCTTGGCACATGGGCCCCTTTCTCCTTTCCTTTCTCCATCTTATGGCCGGCCTGAGTCCTCCCACCACACCGCTTTCTCCTTCCTCCTCCACTTTTTAATCACCCCCTGGATAATCTAGGATAATATTCCTATCTTAATGTCGGATGGCTAGCAGTCTTCTTTTATTTTCTTTACCTTCACCTGAGGACAATTTTTTCATTTTTTTTTTTTTTTAGAAAGAGAGGGAGAGAGCTAGAGATGATAGAGACAGAGACAGAGACAGAGAATGAGGGAAACGTCGGTGTGTGGGAGAAACATTGATTGGTTGGTTGCCTCTGATAGGCTCCCCAGCCGGGGCTCAAACTGCAGCCTAGGCGTGTGTCCTGATCAGGAATTGAACCCACCACCCTTCAGCATGCAGGACGATGCCCAGACAACTGAACCACACCAGTCAGGGCTGACTAGCAACCTTAATTTCGTCTGCAACTTTAATTCCCCTTTGCCACGTAACCTGACGCATTCACAGCCCTGGGGATTAGGACGTGGACATCTTATAGGGAGCATCCTTCTGTCCCCCAACGAGAACTGCGGGTGGTGAGAAGGAGACTGGGGACAAACGTGTCTGAGGAGCATTTGGGGGATCTTGCTATGGGGTGTGCATGTCCGCTGTCTTCCTTACAAAGCCTCCAGCACGCAGATGCTTTCTGCAATGCATTTTCCTTGGGGCAGATGTGAAGACATGTGGACTCTGGCTTCCAGCGTTGGTATGAGGAAAAGCCCCAGAATTCCTGCAACAGAAAGAACTGGAAGCTGGGTCACACATTTATTCCCTCAGCCTGCATAGGCCCATGGCCTTCAAGTCACTCACAGCCTACGAGGGGAGACAGGCGTACGTATAAATGGGTGAGATTACTCTGGGGTAGAACGATTGGTGATGAGGGCCTGTACAGACAGAGCACAGAGGAGGCGCCCAACTTATCCTGGAGGGAGGACAGGCCAGGAGGACCTGAGGGGGTGGCACCTCACCTGAGTTTGGGGGGATGAGTAGAAATTTATCCCATGGTAGGCAGCTGGGCCGTCAGATCAAGGGCGTGGCAGTGAAGTGGTGTGTGTGTTTGTGTGTGACACCGAGTCCGGTTCCTGGCACTCAGGGAGCACATTTGGAATGCAGGTGTCGGTGTCAATGCTCTCTTACGTCTGCCCAATAAAACCAAATAGGAGACACTGCATTTCAGGGAAGTCCTCCTGGTGTTTCATATATAACAATAACTCTTCGTAGCTGAAGAATGCTTCACACTTTCCTGAATCATTTAGGTTTCAATTGATCTTTTTTTCAGCCTAAGAAACAAAGGCTCAGAGAATTAAGTAAACTTTCTCCAGGTCCCTTGGCCAAGTGACAGAGCTGGGGCTGGACTCCGGCATACCTGCTCCCTGCCAGGCCCTAAGCTCTTGCTAACAGCAAGAGTTAACAGGGGTGTGCTGCCCCCTTACCTCCAGTGCTGAGGCGGCGGGGGGCTGGGCCTTCATTGCCTAGTGCTGCCTGTGACTGGCCAGCTTCCCCTTCTTCCCCAGAAGGGGTTTCCGGAGGGTGGAAGTGGGCCCTGAGGCCTGGAGGGGTGCATTGTTCCGTTGCACCTGCAGGGTGAGCTCATGCCTGTGGTGCCAGACAGGAGGGCCTCTGCGGTTCCCGTGGCCCAGGTTCCTGCCTTGCGTTAGTCTGGTCTTCCTTGGAATGAGTCTGTCCCCCAAGTCCTGGGCTGGCAGTTAGGAGGCCAGGGGCCCCGTGAGGCCAGGAAAGTCCCTCAGTTTCCCTGTCTGAAGCTGAGGGGTGAGTGAGATCGGGGCTTCCCTAAGTGTGGTCTGCTGAACGTCAGTCCAACCAGAAGAGGGTTTCATGGTCAAGTAAGGGCAGCGTCGATGACCTCTTCCAGTCCTGGACTTCGCCGTGCAGGCTGGCGTAGCACAGGCTCTGAGCAGTCCTGAGAGAAGAAGTCTAAGTTAGCTGGTGTCGCTCCCTTAACCTTTCTCCTACTCCTGTCCTCATAGAGTTCCCCTGAGAACACTCTGGGACATGTTGCAATGATGATCTCTAAGGTCCTTCCTCACTCTGCTTCCAAAATGTAAGCTCCTCCTGACGAGTCCCCCCACCCCACCCCCTGGATTCCTGGTGGTTCTCCGAACATTGTTTCTAAATCTTCCTGTTGCTGCTCTATATCTAAAATCATCCTTCAGTAATTTTTTCCAGGTATATTAGCCAGGGTTTTTACTACTCTTTACAATCAAGGATCCTTACTGAGCACATAGTAGGTGCTCAATAAATATTAGTTGACTGAATCTACACAACCAATCTCTGTCCTGTGACTGAGCCCACCCCCTATTTTCAGCAATCCAATCCAGTTCATTTCTTCTGGTTCCACAGCTGCTGAGCACAGACCGTCAGTGGGAGGCAGCCAGGGAGCCCAGGGAGGGGTCAGGCTCAGTCTTTGTGTGCAAGGACCCCTAAGTCTGCTGAGCAGACAGTGCCGGGGGAACACTGGCAAGCAGAGCTGGCTGAGGAGGAGACTTCCTGGAGAAGGTGCACCTAGGCTGGGGCTTGAGGATTGGGGTCAGGTGGGTCAGGATGTGAGGGAGAACAACCCGGGCTAAGGAAGCAGCACAAGCCAAGGGAGTTCCAACTGAACACTCTGCAACGATGCACATGCTCCCTCCCCACTGTCTGATGCCGCACCCACCAGCCACATGTGGCTATTAGACACTGAATTTTTAATTTTAGCTCAGTTTTACTTTTAATCATCACATGCAGCTAGTAGCTACCACATTGGACAGCTCAGTGTCCAGTGTGGCCACTGAGACCGTGACGGCCTGGACCGTGAGCATAGCAACAGGGGAGGCTCCAAAGTCCATGCTGAAGAGATGGCAGTTGCTAAACTTTTGAGAAGGGGAGTGACATGATAACAGCGTGGAAGGCAGTTAGGTGCCCTCGGAAGAGCCCGAGTTTTGGGACCAACAACCAGATGTTGCCACTTATTATGAGCTATGGCTTGGGCGAGTCCCTTGAACTTCCCAAGCCTCAGTTTCCTCGCCTGTAAAAATGGATAGAATAAAACTCAGTAGAATTGTTGGAAGGACTGGAGACCCTTTATGATATAAAGTACTTGGTATAGACACTTTCTCCGCCAGGAGCGTGCTCTCCCCTTTCCCTTCCCGCGCTTCTTCCCCACAGGTGTGCATCTCCTAGCCTCTAAGGGGCCCCACGGGCCTTGCAACCCGGGGAGCAATGGACAGTGGCAGCTTATCCTGGGTAACACCCTGACCCTGTCCCCAAGGTCCGCTTTTCCCCGACTCTCCAGTGAGCTGGCAGCAGCCCCGCCTCGGCTCACTTCTTCCCCACCGCCCAGCTTCTCTCCTGCTGCTGCTTCTATCGTAAGTGCTTCCTTGTTTCATGTCTCCATGTTTTAAAAAAAATGTACTCTCAAAATTTAAAAAAAAGTGCTCGGTATATAACAGGCATCCCATAAAGGGTAATATTGTCATCATCAGATCCCTGTGCTAGAAAGGTGAGTCCCGTCACTAAATGACCCCTGGGAATAGAGCCTATGACTTTGATTTCATTATCCTCAGTCCGCAGTTCCTAGGACAGGGTAGGTGCAAGGTAACATTCTTTGAGTGAAAGAGACATGCATGGAGTAGCATAGCTGGTGTGTAGGGAGAAATGGAGGGGCGGGACTCGCTATTGGCAGGGAGGCAGCCGTCGGAGGGGTCTGGGTCAGAGATGAGGCCGGCACTGGAGAGTGATGTGTGGCTCTGGGGAAACAGAATCTTCGTGACTTGGCAACCATTTCTGTGTAGAGGGTGAGGAAAAGCGATACTTCAGAGATTCCCTGTGCAAAGCAGAGAGGGGAAAAAGAGGCTTTTCGTTTTGGACACGCTGACTTTGAAGTGGTTGGACGACATCTGTATGAGCATGCAGATGGGCCCAGGAGAGACTGGGCCACTTTCGTGTGGATCTTAAGAATTTATTACAAGCACTGAAGGACACAGGGAGGGATGTGAGCCCCAAAATAGGAAAAGATTTCAGGAACAGGCTGCCTTCGAGGGCAATCAGACTCCTGCTGCTGGCGGTGTGCGAGCAGAAGCTGGTCAGCCCTCGGCAGAAGGGCTGGAGCGCAGGGACCCAGTACCTGCTTGGGCAGCGTATGGGCCAGCTTCCTCTGCATAACAACCATGAAGTCTCGGTGGTATGCACATTTGGAATTCATGGCTTTCAGGTTGGGAGTAAGCTGGGGGGCTGGCTAGGCAGACCTGCTGGCCTTGGATGGGCTCACACACACGCGTGAGGGGGGTGGCCAGCTGTCGGCTGGTCTGGGCTGCCCTGGATGGGGTGACTGGTGGCCCTACTCTGCTCTGGTCCACAGGGCTCCTCCTAGCGTATGCCAGCCCGGGAACGTTCTCTTGAAGTGGTGAAGATGCGGGAGAGCAGAGGCCTTGGGAGCCTAGGCTCAGAATGGGCCCAGTGTCACGTCTGTTGCTTTTTGTTGTTGTTGTTGAAGCAGGCCACGAGGCCAGCCAAACTCAAGGGGTCAGAAAATAGACTGATGTCTGCAGAGAGAAAAACTACAAAACCAAATGACAAAGGCTATGGGTTCGGGGGGGGGGGGTGAAGAGTACAGGTCTTCAGGGCAGTGCAGAACGGGTGGCAGTTAGGCCGCTGTTGTTTGGCCTGAGTTCTGTGCAGACGTGAGGCTCGCACATTTTCCTCAGTGACCCCCGTCAGGCATGGGGGGCGCTGAGTAGGTTGTACTTTCTCCTCTGGACCACTGTAAAGGCCTCTCAACTTGATCTTCATGATGTATTACTAATAATATGTGGTTAACTTGGGGGTGATGCACGCTGTTGTGCTGATTACAGCAGGGTGGGTCAGCGCCCCAGTCCTGTCCCCGCGGTGTCGGCCATTCCTGCTCCGGCCGTCGGGCTGACCACCAGCGTTTTCCCACCTGAGGACACGCTCTGGCTTCGGGAACACGCTCAGCCCACCTGGGGTGCAGTCTGGGGGCTTGAGAGTCAGGGGGCCGGGGCCAGGCTTTCACTGAGAATGCGTGGGAGTGGCGGGTCAGGACTTCAGCTTCCTCGCATGCCAGGGTTCCGTTCTACGTGGCGTCCCAGAGGTCCCTGTGGGACTGGGCCCCAGGTGCCCACAGTGGTCCCGGCCCACGGATGCACCCTGTATTCGTTCCTTCCCTTTCTCTCTCTCTCCCTACCAGATCTTTCTGGGATCAGCTGCTGAAGAAACTACTTTGCACTCAAACCCTTACTTCAGGGTCTACTTTGGGGGCACTCCAAACTAAGACATTCATCTAATGGGCTTTTTTGAGCTTCCTATAAAAAAAATGAGGGGTCACTATGACAGGTTGCTAATGGCTCCCATAACAGCCCTGGGATGTTAACACGGTAGCCTACAGCATGAAGGGCTGTGGGGCTGGCTGGGGTGTGATGAAGGGCACATGGGCTTTGTGGTCTGGCTGATGTGAATTTATATCCCAAGCGTGGACATCTCGCTGTGTGGCCATGGACAAGTCACGTGGCCTTTCTGATCCTCGGGCTCCACATCTGACAAAGGTGAGGGCAGCAATCTTTACTTGCCATACTCTCTGTGGGCACTGACACTGGCGATGCTGGGAAGCGGACTGGCACAGACTGACCGGGAGGCAGGCATCTGTGGGCGGGTGCATTCCTGCCTCAAAGGTCAGCCCACTGTGCTTCTGAGGTCAGAGATGCTACTCATCGTCTTCCCTTCTCAGTGAAGGAAGACTTGGGGTTGGGTGCTTCACCACCACAGCGTGCAGGACCTTGCTCGCTGTCCCCATTGTGACTTTGAACCTGGCTTTCTGGCCTGAGTGACCCCCAGGGTGGTCTTGGCTGGGTCCCTTTCTCAGCAGACCCAGCTGGCAGCCTGGCAGCCAGGCCTGTCCAGGCTTATCAGCTCCCGTGTTTGCTCAGGATGGGTACGGGCCCCCTCCTCCCCCTCAGAAAACAAGAAAACATGTTTTGCCAGCGGTGGGGTGGAGTAGGGTGACCCCTCTGGCTCCAAGCTGGCCCCCCAGCAAGGCCGCCATCAGGCGGGCAGCCTGTTGTTGTTGGAGGGGAGAGCTGGCTCTCCTGACGCCCGTTTCCTCCAGCTGTCCAAGCACGCCGGCTGGGGAGGAAGCCCTCAGTGCGCGCCAGAGCGAGCCGAACCCCCTGTCACAACAAGGGAACAATGGCCTGGATGGGCTGGGGGTAGGGTGGGTGGAAGGGCAGCCCCTCTGCTTGCAGGCTCCCACCAGCGACACGGACAGGTTGCTGGGAGGTCTGCTCCCCCTCGCCTCCCCCACCCTGTCTTGTTTTCCACCTTGCTGGGCACACTGTCTCCCACGGCAGGGCCAAGGAAAACAGAGGCCTCAGGAAATGTCTCGGGGCTGTTGCTGGGGTTCCGCAGCTCTGGGAGGTAGGGAGCTGGGGGAGGGGACCAGAGGAGGCCCCGCAATGCACAGGCTTAATTCTTCCTGGGGCTGTCGCTAATGAGTCCTGGGTCTCTTTCCCCACTGGCACCTTGAGGACTGTCTCCCTGTGTCTTGGTGTCTTTGGGCCCAGCAGAAGGCCTGCCACAGAGCAGGTGGCAGAAATAATTTGTTGACTAAATCAATAAAAAATCAAACATATGGATAGGTTTAATGTCTAGCGCTCTACCTGGTGGCTGTGTGTTTTTCAGCAGGTTACTTAACCTCTCTGAACCTTACTTCAGAATAGAAAGTGCTTAGTACTTCTTCAGACTGTTCAGAGTAAGAAGGATAAGGACGGAGCAATATTGTATATGGATCTACATATATATATGGGTTTATATATATACAAGATGGGGCAAGAGTAAGTTTAGAGTTGTTTGTTTATAAGAATAAACTCTGTTTTATGTACTTAACAACTGCAAACCTACTTTTCCCTCACCCCAGATATGTATCTTGGATCAGTCAAGTAGGCTAATGCTGTAACAACAATAAAAACCCACTCCATTGTATTGTGGCCTAATACAATAAAGATTTATTTCTTGCTTATTTCATAGTCCAACCAGGCTCCTTCCCTGTTGTGGTTCCATCATCGTCTTGGGTTTCAGAGACCTCCACTGGACCCACTCCAACCTCCAGCACGCAGAGTAGCCCTGAGTAGCATGGAGCAGGTGACCTTCTCTTAACAGCCTTGTGCAGAGGTAGCTCATCCCTTTCACTCACATTGCATGTGAGAAGGAGCTGCCGTGGTCCCACCTCCAGGCAAGGAGGTGTGAAGTGGGGTCTACAGTGTGTCCGAACAAGGAGGACAACGTGATGGGGGTGACACAGGCTCCTCGCAGGCTCTGACACAGACATGGTGGTGATTTAGAAATACGTAGTTGGCACTTACTGAACTCTTTCCGTGTGCACGACACCGTGCTAACATCCCTGTAGAGGAGATCTCATTGAGTCCTTGCAGCACCCTTGTGAGGAAGGTGCCGAGGGAGACGACTCCCCACTTTACAGCCCGGGAACTGGCAGCCCTCAGTCTGCCTCCCCTCACCGAACTGTTGTCTTCTCTAGAACGTCATGCAAATGGAGTCATGTATAATAGTATCTTTTAGGTCTGTTTTTTTTTTCATTTAGCATGTTTTTGAAATTCATCCATGCTGTTTGTATGATTGGCCTTTTTCCTTTTAGCCTTTCAAGTGTTTTTTTTTTTTCTTCTTTTTTTGTAGTGGAATTTTACTATGGTTTTAATTTGCACTTCCTTAATCACTAATATTATTGAGTATTTCAGTTACTACTTTCGATAAAGTCCCATTTATCAGTTTTTCCCTCCATGGCCTGTGTTTTTTGTGTTCTGTCTAAAAAAATCTTTACCATACCCAAGTTCACAGATCTTTACCCAACCCAAGCATTTCTCTCTCTCTCTCTCTCTTTTTGTTACTTCTACAAGTTTTATATTATTAATTCTCATGTTTAGGTTTTTGACCTATTTGGGGGTTAATTTTTGTGAATAACGGTGTGAGAATAAGGCTCAGGCTCCTTTATTCCCCCTCCATAGCCAATTGCTCCAGCACCATTTGATGAAAAAAAAATACCCTTTCCCCGCTTGTTTACCTTGGCATCTTCGTCAAAGATCATCTGACCACATATATGTGAGTCTATTCCCGGACTTTCTATTTTGTTCCATCTGTCCCTGTGGAACAAAATAGAATATGAATGTGGAAGGAGCCTGGCTGGACTGTGAAATAAGCAAGAAATAAATCTTTATTGTATTAGGTCACAAAGGGTGGAGTGAGTTTTTATTGTTGTTACAGCATTAGCCTACCTGACTGATCCAACAGTCATATCCAGGGTGAGGGAAAAGTCGGTTTACAGTTGTGAGTACACAAAACAGAGTTTATTCTCGTATACTAACACCATTACAGTACCACACAAAATAGTCTAATCGCCCCCAAATCATCCGTGCTCTGCCTCTTCATTCTTCTCTCCTCCCCTACCCCTGGCCACCACTGACTGTTCTTTACTGTCTCTATAGTTTTGCCTTTTCTAGAATGTCGTATAGTTGGAATCATACACTATGTAACCTTTTTATGTTGGTTTCTTTTACAGAATAATATGCATTTAAGATGCCTTCCTGTCTTTTCATGGCTTTATAGCTTTATTCTTTTTAGTGCTGATTAATATTCCATTGTCTGGATGTGCCACAGTTTATTTACCCGTTCGTTTACTGAGGGCTGTCTCAGCTGTCCCCACGAGTAGAGCTGCTATGAACACTCGTGTGCATGTGTTTCTGTGGCCTTAATTCTCAACTCCTTTCAGTACAACAAAGGAGATGTGAGAGAGGACATCCTTGCCTTGTTCCTAATCTCAGTGGGAAATCTACTTTCTCACCATTAATTCTGGTGTTAGCTGTTTTTTTCTAGTATTCTTTGTGAAGTTGAGGAAATTCCCCACTATTCTGAGTTTACTGTGAGTTTTTATCCTGCATGGGTGTTGGATTTTGTCAAATGCTTTTCTGCATCTATTGATAAGATTATGAGAGAAAATGGGCAAAAAAAAGTATATGGAAAAAATACACGTGCTGAGAAAGTATATGTTAACATGATAGCCTCACTAATAATCAATGCTTATGCAGTGGAAGGTGGTACTGTATTTTTTGCCTGCTTAATAGTTACTAAACACACACACACACACAAAGTTACTAAACAAAGGAATTCAAATTTATTTTAAAGATTTTATTTATTTATTTTTAGAAAGATGGGGAGGGGAGGAGAAAGAGAGGGAGGGAAGCATCACTGTGTGGCTGCCTCTCATTTGGCCCCCACTGGGGACCTGGTCCACAACCCAGGCATGTGCCCTGACTGGGAATCAAACTGGTGACACTTTTTGCTTTGCAGTCTGATGCTCAAACCACTAAGCCACACAAGCCAGGGCAGGGTTTAAAATTTTTTAATAATGCTGTTATGGATAACTTGAAATGGGCACTTTCATACAATGCTATTGAACACACAGGTGACTTTTTTCTGGAAAGCATCTTGCAGTTCATATCAAAAATAATCCTGAGCAATTAATATATTGAGTTTCTTCCTTCTTCTTCAGAGCCTTGGGATGTTCTTCCCAGGTCTTCCCTGGATCATTCCCCCTCACCTTTCAGGTACTGAAGCTCACATCCTCCTGGCAGCTTCCCACAAACCCTGGTCTAGATCAGATCCTCTTTTCATAGCCTTAGCTATCAACCTGCATTCCAGGAGCCAGTTGTGGGGAGAAGGCTAAGAGTCTCACCATTCAGTATGTGAACTTCCACTTAATTACTCTATATTCTTCATGGTATCCCCACCCTCCACTGTGCACCGTGTTTCTCAGAGAATAAGCTTCCACCAGCCCCTCAGCATGGGGGAAGGGAGATTGCCTGACTGCCAGGAGTGGAGGAGGGGAGCCATGGCTGCTGTCAGTCAGCTCTTCTGTTCTCACTTCCACCTTCTCCCCCACGGTTCCCCCCGTAGTTGGTGCCTTCACTTCTTGTAATTTGCTTGTGCTTCTCTGTGTTTCTGTATTTTTTGTAAACCATTCACAATGAATTACTTTCACAGTCAGAAAAAAAAGTCCCTAACTTTTTAAATTTAAAATTCATACCTTTTGACCCAGTAATTTTACTTTTTGGAATGTCTTTCTTCTAAGTAAATAGCCAGTTTGGAAAACACTGAAATACAAGAACAGTACAATTTATCATAGATAAAGGAAAATTAGTTGCAAACAATTTAGAAATCCAATATCAGGATCATGTTAAAGTAGATAATAATAAAGCCATATGATAAAGCCATTAAGTGTAAATGGTATTTCCAAAGATACTTCATGATAGTGTCTTTGAAAAGGCTTATAATTTAATGTAAAATGAAAAGAGCAGAATATGAAATTATAGGTATACCTTTACTCATATTTTGTTTTAAAATATGCATGGAGGAAGCTGGAAGGAGTTACTTCTTTTTTTTTTTAAAGATTGTATTTATTTATTTTTAGAGAGGGAAGGGAGGGAGGGAGGGAGAGGGAGAGATAGAGATAGATAGAGAGAGAGAGAGAGAGAGAGAGAGAGAGAGAGAGAGAGAAACACCAATGTGCGGTTGCTGGGGGTTATGGCCTGCAACCCAGGAATGTACCCTGGCTGGGAATCGAACCTGGGACACTTTGGTTCCCAGCCCGTACTCAATCCACTGAGCTTTGCCAGCCAGGGCTAGGAGTTACTTCTTAATCTTAACAGTTGTTACCCCTGGATGGTGGAGTCTCATTGTCTACAATGATCATGCATTACCTTTACAATCCAAGTAAAAATTTGTATATATATATGTAAAAAAGAAGAAAGTAGAAAAATTAATGTAATTCTAAGTTGCATTAATAAAGGCAGAAGTTTTTAAATGTAAATGGATCAAATGCTCAAATCAAAAGACATGGGTAGCTGAAGGGATAAGAAAACATGACCCACATACATGCCACACAGGAGACCCACTTCCGAACAAAAGATAGTGAAGACCGAAAGTGAAAGGACAGGGAAAAAATATTCCATGCAAATGGAAATGGAAAAAAAAAAGGAGATGAGTTAGCAATACTTATACCTGACAAAACAGACTTCAGGACAAAGGCCATGAGAAGAGACAAAGAAGGTCACTGCATGATACTAAAGGGATCAACACAGGAAGGTGTAACCCCTGTAAACACATGTGCACCTAACACAGGAGTGCCTGAATATGTAGGGAAAATCCCAGTGGACATTGAAGGAGAAGTCAACAGCATTACAGCCATAGTAGGGGATTTTTAACACCCCACTGACATCAGTGGATAGAGCTTCCAGACAAAATATCAGCAGGACAACAGCGACGTTAAACAACCCCTGGGCTGGATGGATCTAACTGACACTCACAGAACATTTCATCCCAAAGTAGCGGAGTGTACATTTCTTCTCAAGTGCACGTGGAACATTCTCAAAGATAGACCATGTGTTAGGACACAAAATAAGACTTAGAAAATTCAGGAAGACTGAAATCATATCAAACTTCTTCTCTGACCACAATGGTATGAGACTAGAAATCAACTACAATTAAAAAACTGAAAAACATTCAAACACATGGAGGCTAAATAGTATGCTATTTAACAATGAATGGGTTAACAAGATATAGGAAGAAATAAAAAATTACCTGAAAAAAAATGAAAATGAACAGACAGCAAACCAAAACATATGGGACATAGTGAAAATAGTCCGGAGAGGGAAGTTCATAGCATTATAGGCCTATTTCAGGAAGCAAGAAAAATCTCAAACATTCTAACCTACTCCTGAAAGACTTAGGAAAAAAACCCCACAACAAAGCCCAGAATAAGTAGAAGGAAGGAAATAATAAAGAGCAGAGTAGAAATAAATGACATAGAGACTAAAAAAACAATACAAAAGAAATCAATGAAACCAAAAGCTGGTTCTTCAAATAGGTAAACATGATTGATGAAACTTGAAGCAGACTCGTCAAGAAAAGAAAGAGAGGACCCAAATAAATAAAATCAGATATGGAAGAGAAGTGAACACTGACATCAGCAAAATATGAAGGATTATGAGAAAATACTATGAACAACTAACTATATGCCAACAAACTGGACAACCTGGGTGAAACAGATAAATTCCTAGAAACATACAGTCTTCCAAAACTGAACTGGGAAGAATCAGAAAACCTGAATAGACTGATTACAACTAACAAAATTGAAGCAGTAATCAAAAAACTCCAGCAAACCAAAGTCCTGGACTGGATGTCTTCACAGGCAAACTTTACCAAACATTCAAAGAACTAACACCTATCCTTCTCAAACTATTCCAAAAATTTCAAGAGATGGGAAGACTTCCAAGCTCTCTTTATGAGGCCAGTATAATCCTAGTTACAAAACCAAATAAAGACAATACAAAGAAAGAAAATTATAGACAAATATCCCTGATGAACATAGATGCTAAAATCTACAACAAAATATTAGCAAACTGGATGCAGCAATACATTAAAATGATCGTACATCATGATCAAGGGGGATTTATTCCAGGGAAGCAAGTTTGGTACAGTATTTGCAAATCAATAATTGTGATACGTCACATAAACAAAATGAAGGATAAAAATCACATGATCATATCAATAGATGCAGAAAAAGCATTTAATAAAATCTAGCACCCATTTATGATAAAAACTCTGAGCAAAGTGGGAATAGAGGGATCATACCTCAATATAATAAAGGCCATATGTGACAAACCTACAGCTAACATCACACTCAATGGGCAAAAACTAAAAGTGTTTCCCTTGAGATCAGGAACAAGGCAGGAATGTCTGCTTTCACCACTTTTACTGGAAGTCTTAGCCACAGCAATCAGACAAGAAGAAAAAAGTAAAAGGCAGCCAAATTGAAAAGGGGGAAGTAAAACTCATTATTTGTAGATGACATGATATTGTACATAGAAAGCCCTAACAGCTCTACCAAAAAATGACTAGATCTAATAAATAAATCTGGCAAAGTAGAAGGATACAAAATTAATATTCAGAAATCAGTGGCATTTTTATACACCAATGATGAACTATCAGAAAGAGAAATCAAGAAAACAACCCCATGTACTATTACAATAAAAAATAAGTTACCTAGGAATAAATTGAACCAAGACCTGTACTCAGAAAATTATAGGATATTGAAGAAATAAATTGAGGAAGATAAGTGGAAGCATATACCGTGTTCATGAATTGGAAGAATTAACATCATTAAAATGTTCATATTACCCATGTGGTCAGTAGACATATGAAAACATGCTCAATGTCACTAATGACAGAGAGATACAAGTTAAAACCACAATGAAATATTGCCTCACACCTGCCAGACTGGCTATCATCCATAAATCAACAAACAAGTGCTGGTGAGGATGTGAAGAAAAGGGAATGCTGGTGTACTATTGGTGGGAATGAAGATTGGTGCAGCCACCGTGGAAACAGTAAGGAAATTTCTCAGAAAAGTAAAAATGGAACTGCCTTTTGACCCAGTGATCCCACTCTGGGAATATATGCTAAGAAACCTGAAACACTAATTTGAAAGAATACGAGGGGGACCCCCCCCAAAAAGCCTGGAATTTATTTATAAAAAATTGTGTATTTAATGGTTAAACCTCACTCACCTTCAAAGAATGCTCCATTTGATGCAATATACCCACTGAAATGTTTTTTCTACTGCTCAGAGCGGTTTTTGAACTTGTTGATTCTGGTGGCTTTTAGTGCTTCTACCCTGGTTTGTTTCAGCTCTTCCACATGAGCAAAATATTTCCCATTAAGGACTTTTTTCATCCAGGGAAACAAAAAAAAGTCATTTTGGGTGAGATTGGATTAACAGGGAGGGTAGAACATGAAGGTCATGCTGTTTTTGGTCAAAAAACTGCTGAACACAGTACAGTGTGGGCAGGTGTGCTCGTAAATCACCCATAATGAAATGGGCAAATGTGTTGAAAGAGCCTTAAAAAAAAACACCTCACTGAAGCTGAACACAGCCTCTCACAACAATGCCAGTTGGTACACTGATACAGTTGGGTTCCTAGAGCACTCACCTAGTGGGGAAAGCCTGTACTACAAGGGGCGTGTCCTCTAGAAGATAATCCCATTTTTGAGGTCCCCTTTGTATATGTGCCCTTATGTTCATTACAGCATTGTTTACAATGGTCAAGAAGTGGAAACAGGCCTTGGCCGGTGTGGTGCAGTGGATTGGGTGCTGGCCTGTGAACCAAAGGGTCACTGGTTTGATTCCCGGTCAGGGCACAAGCCTGGGTTGCGGGCCAGGTCCCTAGTTGGGGGCATGTGAGAGGCAACCACACATTGATGTTTCTCCCCCTCCATTTCTTCCTCCCTTCCCCTCTCTCTAGAAATAAATCAATCAAATC
This sequence comes from Phyllostomus discolor, assembly GCF_004126475.2. Taxonomy (NCBI): domain Eukaryota; kingdom Metazoa; phylum Chordata; class Mammalia; order Chiroptera; family Phyllostomidae; genus Phyllostomus; species Phyllostomus discolor. The sequence goes on along the minus strand of NC_040907.2, from coordinate 22,668,298 downwards.
TTAAAAAAAAAGATATGGAAACAGCCTAAGGGTCCATCACTATACGGACAGATAAAAAAAAAAAAACTGTGGTACATTTACACAATGGAATATTACGTGGCCATAAAAAATAAAAGAAACCTTACTTTTGTGACAGCATGGATGGACCTGAATGATGTGGACTCAGGCCCGCGGGGTTCATGTGTTGTGGCTGCGATGAACAAATTCACATGGACTGCAGAAGTCCTGTGAGAAAAGGGAGAAGCCCTGTGGAGAAAAAGGGACGGCTCTCTAAATGAGCGAGAGGGCCCTGACCCCTGCCTGGACAGGCTTTTATTGCTTTTCTGGGTACATTACATGGAGGATAGTCCTCATTTACTATGCACAGGTTCACCGTAGGTGATTGCCTTTTACAGATAACAACGGAAAGAATGTTGCCAATTACTTCAAAGAGAAGGATGTTGCAGATGCAAGGGGAAAAGTGGTTGAACTGGCTACACTCCATACTTGGGAGGTTTAGCACAGACTTTAGGAAGCCATTTTAAAGATATGCTGTAACCATTTGCTGCCTCAATCCAGGGTGAGGGAGTTTTAGCAAAAAGCAAACCTCAAAGCAGCCTGGATACAATGCAGGTCTGATTCCCCACAGGAAAACCAATCTGTGGGTTTGGCTCTTGTGTGCCAACCTCACTCCCTGTAGGTTTTCCGAATCAGGGGCTGGGTTACATTCACTACACCAAACAATGGGTTCCTTATACCTGAAGATTATTATGCTAAGTGAAATAAGCCAGTCAGAGAAAGACAAATACCATATGATTTCACTTATATGTGGAATGTAATGAACAAAATAAACTGATAAACAAAATAGAAACAGAGGCATGGATACATGGAACCGACTGACAATTGTGGAGGAGAGGGGAGTTAGGGGACTGGATATAGAAGGTGAAGGGATTAACCAAAAAATCATATATACCTAACACAAAAGCAGACAGCAGTGTGGCGACAGCCAGAGGCAATGGGGGCTGGGCAAAGATGGGGGATGGGGCCAGAAAGAGACTTTGCTTGGGGTGTTGGGTGCATGATGCTGTGTGCAGATGATGCTTTATTGAGTTGTAAACTTAAAACCTGAATGGCTTTACAAACAAATGTCATCCCAATAAATTCGATGAAAAAAATAAGGTAGAAGTCTTGAGGCAAGAGAGGTGATAACATGGATTCTGATTACCTGGAGTATTATGTCTGGCAGCACCCAGGGGAGGGTGACATGTATAGAGAGGAAAGCAGACAAACTGCAGGTTGGCCAGAGACTTCTGGAGATCAAGAGTCAGCCGGAGGAGCAGAAGAGCAGGCTCAGGGTGGGCCTGGTGGCTGGAGGTCGCAGTGCTTACATGAAAAGGGCAGAATAGCTGAGTCTTGTGCGGCCCTCGAGGTCAGAGCCAGGGCTAGTGGGGAAAGCTGGAAGGCGGAGACAGATGTTCCAACAGTTCTGTGATGGATTTCTCTTCCTGCAAATGCCAGTGGTCATCTGAGGTTACTGTAAAAAGGAAATGAAGGACCCCCAGTCAAGGCTCTGGAGGTCACTGGGAGAATCATGAGGTCAGCACTCCAGTGGTCAGTGAACCAGCATGTTCAGTTGGGAAAAAAGCTGTGTGTGTTTTTTTTTTTAAGATTTTATTTACTTTTTAGAAAGGGGAAGGGAGGGAGAAAGAGAGGGAGAGAAACATCAATCGGTTGCTTCTTGCACACCCTGAACTGGGGACCTGGCCCAAAACCCAGGCATGTGCTCTGACTGGGTATCGGTGACCCCCTGGTTCACAGGCCGCCACTCAATCTACTGAGCCACACCAGCCAGGGCTGGGAAGAAGTTTCGAGGTCCCTCAGCCCAGCCGCTCCCTGCTTTGTTTACATGTGGCCGGTGGTGACGTTCATGTGTTCCCTTGGGTCCCAGATAAGATGGCCTGGGGTTATGCAGAATTCCCAGTGCACTCCACATGACCCCACCCCTTTCTTTCTTACACAGGAAGGCAATGTGAATTCAAGTGACTGGGTTGATCCTATTATAGAAATAATCTTGTGTCTGTTCTAAGTTAATCACCTGTGAGCTTCAGATCAATGATTAGTGACACGTTACTCCGTGCAATGCTCCCCACACCTCACTGCCGCACAGCTGCTTCTCATCCAACCCTTTCATTTCACAATGGGGAAAACCAGGCCCAGAGAGGGAAAGCAACCACAGTCAAGTGGCTGTGAAGGATGGGAGCCAGGAGTCAAGCCTCCTACGGCACTTTCTGTGACGGAGAGTGGCCTGTCCTCAACTTAGATTTTGGTGGTGTCAGGGATAGGCTGGTGGGAGGACAAAGGAGGTGGAGGAAGAAGTGAGGTGTAAATCTGCTGTGTTCCATCCAGGCCATGTCACCAGGAGATGCCTGAGCTCAACATATACTTAAGGTTCTTCTTGGCCACCCCTGACAAGGCTTGGAGGTGAGCTGGGGCTGGTAGAGCAGTGGTATAGGTTGAACCCAGTACCTCCACAAAGGTATGCCGAAGTCCCAACCACCAGCAGCTCACAATGACCTTATTTAGAAATAGAACCTTTACAGAGGTGATCAAATTAAAATGAAGTCATTAGAGTGGCTCTAATCCAAAATGTTTGGTGACTTTATAAAAAGAAGTTTGGACACAGACACTGTGCACAGGGACAAGGCCACATGAAGATGAAGGCAGGTGACATTCCTACAGGCCAGGGAACATCAGAGTGACAGAAGTCCACCAGAAGCTAGGGTCGAGGCATGGGACAGATTCTGCCTCCCAGCTCTCAGAAGAAGCCAACCCTGCCCACACCTTCATCTTGAACTTCCAGCCTCCAGAACTGTGAGAAAATAAATGTCTATCATTGAAGCCCGTAGTGTGTGGTACTTTGTTATAACAGCTCTAGGAAATAAACACAGATGGGATGAAGCTCACAATCACTCTTTAAGGGATGTCTTCACCCTACAGCACTGCCCTCACCCTGCTCTGTGTAGTCCTCTATCCCAGTACACTTTCCTCACCTTAACCCCCCCAGCCCAGTTGCCATTGTGTTTGCATTGCCGTCAGTTTAGGACCCGACCCCAGACTTGCCGAAGGTCCAAATACCCGGGCCCTGGACTGACCACAGCCCCAACACCAAGATCAGAGCTGACGAGCTTTGAGGGAGAGGAAAGATGCCCTCCTCACCTAAACCTGTCTTCTTCTACCTTTATGAGCCAGAACAGGTAGGGAATAGCAGAAACACAGGCTCCCTAGGCCCTCAGGATGGGCTGGCTCTAACAGACAAACTTTAACTGGCAGATCTGGCCTCTCACCCTGACTGGGAGTGCATCCTGAGAAGTGAACAGCAGCCTCCTGGATCATGCTCTTCCAATGCACGAACAGCCTACTTTCTGCCTACTCTTACTCCGCCCCTTCTCATAGTCAAAGTGAGTGCAGGGTAGGCACACGGGGCATAGAACTGTCTCCCTGGTTAGTCTGGGAGACTCACCGAGGAGCTGACACAGACGCATACTAAGCAGTGGTCCAGATTCCTGAGAGGCACAGATCATCACTGGAGACGGGCTGGAGAAGTCAGGGAGGGCTTCCTGGAGAAAGGACTTATGATGACCTTCTTGGAGAGGGTGGTCTGAATCTTATTGCATGAGCTCTAGGAGCCAGGCATATTCATACACATTCTCTTATTTTTATTTATTGCCACTTATGAGGTCAGTGACATCTAAATTTTATAGATGAGAAAATGGAGACCCTGAGAAGTGAAATGATTGACCTAAGGCCACATGGCCTTGTACATGTCAGAGGCATCACTGAAATTGAGGACCCTCTGGTGTCACCGCTCATCACACTCCTCCTTCTGCACCCAGGCTCCGCTTGTTCCAGGGTAGAGTAGTATTTAAAGGACTGATGGGGTTCGGGAAGTTCTCGGGAAGAGGTACTCCAGGTTGGCAAAGGAGCAGGGTGGGAACATACCAGGTGAGTCTGGGGAGCCAGGAGAAGGCTGGTCTATTGGCCCTCAGGGATTCAGAGGAAACAAAGGGGGTCAAAGCTGGAAGAGTAAGAGGGCTGGTAATTTATCAGGCTGAGCATTCAGACTGGATGGGTAAGTAGTGAGGGAATGAGCTCTGGGGTGAGAGAGGGTTGCAGAACTGGTGTTTTGGAGATCTATCTGGATGAGTGAGTGGCCAAGTTGCCAACCTGCAGGAAAGGCTGTCACGGAGAAGCATGTGGCCGTGTAAGATGGACCCCATCCCTTCCTCCAATCCCAGCCCCGGATCTCCCTGTATAGGGGAGGACAACCAGCTTGCCTCCAAGGGCCACTACCTGAGAGCTCCCTCTACCTGGGTCATCTTTCACACACACAGAAGGTCAGCTCTACCAATACTGGGCTCATCCTCAGCATTCTTCCCATTTCCTAGAGGGCTCATCAGGCCCTGAGCACTTCCCACAACTGCTTGGCCCTTCCCTTCTCCATGCCATTGCACAAACTATTTTCTCTGCTGAATACTCAGTGTCTTCTCACCCTCCCCAGTGAGCTCCTGTTCACCGGTCAAGATCTGGTTCAATTGTTCATTCTTTTTTCCTGCAACTTTTGTGACTCAGAGGCAAAGATGCAGTCCCTCCACAGTCCCTTCTACCTCTCTATACTGCCATTGTCTGTTCTTACTGAGTGAATTTTAGGTGTATGGTGGGGAGACAGGATGCAGGCCCTTGAGTTGCTCATTCTGATGGGCAGAAAGGGCCAAGGTAGAAGGGGGTAAATGACCTAAAGCTGCCTCTCAAGTACCAATGGGCCAGGATGAGGTGGGCTGGGGTGCAGGGTCCATTGGAGCTGAACTGTGAAGGCCTCAGCTGGCAGGCTGGCTTCAGGAACAGTGTATCCAGTAAGGGAGCACACTGCAGGGGCCAGAGTGGCTGGGGCATTAGATGGCCATGGGATAGGATGGGAACAGACACTACTTTGGCCACGGATTAATGGACAGCTCGAGGGGACTGGGGCAATGGGGATGTAAGGGGAATGGTGCCCAAGGCATTTCAAAAGGCAGAACGTTGAGGGCTCCGGACTGCTAAGAGGCAGGAGGTGTGAGTTTGAGGGTTTAAGGTGCTAGCCGGAGTTGGGGTTGCAAAGACAAATGATACAGGATGGAAAAGAAAGGCTGGGGAAAGCAACTGCCCCCCTCATCTCCCACCCTAATGCACATCACAGCAGCATCAATATACACACCTCACTTGTGATCAAGTCCTGTTTATTTTAGAAGCATAAACAGTGCAACCAGGAAGGAGTGATGAGAACAAGACACCAGTCCCCTGACGGGCCAGATCCCGCACAGGCTCTGTGTGTGTAATCAAGGCCGACCCAGCAGCCTTGACCCGCCTTTGCCTGTGAGAAGAGGGTGTGAGGGCAACCTGGGTGGAGGAGAGTCTTCCGTGACTCTGGGGGTGGAGTAACATGGCTCCAGCTTCCTCTGAACCAAGTGAAAGAGGCCAGAGGGCCCACACCTTTGCCCAGGAGCACCCCAAGCTGGCTCTGTGCCTGGGGCAAAGCCAGTTTCTGGAGGGAAAACCATGGTTCCTCTGGTCACCAGGAAGGCCCCAGGTGTTCAAGAATAGCCTACAATGAGGTCCTGTGGCCAGCAGGCACCCACTTCCCCCTGCCCTGGTCATCTCTGCAGCTCCTTCAAGAAGGAGGCATCCAAGGCAGCCAGATTTCCCAGACCCTGCTGCTGGCTGACTTAAGCCCCAGGTTCCTACAAATACTGCTTCTTGGAAGCATTGCTGATGCAGCTATTAGGGGATTTCTGGCTACTCTGGGGGTATGGGTCCACGAAGGGGGGAGGCCTGGACGAAGCCAGCCTCTCCATAGACAGGTTAGCCCAATTCTGCTCACTGAATGGGGGCCCGCTGTAGGTGGGGCATGGCTCGGATGAGGGCTCCTGATCCATGGGGAGGTAGAAGATCTGGTCAGCATGAGGCCTCGAGGGGCTGTCCTGAGCTGGAGGGGCAGCCTGGCCCTGCCGGGCCCTCAGTTTCCGCATGAGGTAGCGGCACAGCAAGTGCACCAGCTCCAGCAGGTTGAGGAACAGGGAGATGAATCCAACCACCTGCATGAAGATGATAAAGATAGTTTTCTCGGTGGGGCGAGAGACGAAGCAGTCCACACGGTGGGGGCAAGGCGGGCGCTGGCACACAAACACGGGCTTCATGGTCCAGCCGTAGAGACGCCACTGCCCATACAGGAAGCCCGCCTCTAGCACACTCTTGAAGATCACGCTGATCACGTAGGTGCCCATCAGCGACCCTTGGATTCGCATGCGGCCATCTTCTGCCACTGAAATCTTGGCCATCTGACGCTCCACGGTTGCCAGCGCCTGCTCCACGCCTGGGTCCTTGCCCAGCAGTAACCGCAGCTCGGCCTCCTTCTGCCGCAGCCGCTCCTCACGCCGAGACAGGTAAATGACATGGCCCAGGTAGATGAGGGTGGGCGTGCTGACGAAGAGGAACTGCAGCACCCAGTAGCGGATGTGGGAGATGGGGAAGGCCTTGTCATAACAGACGTTGGTGCAGCCCGGCTGGGCTGTATTACACTGGAAATCCGACTGCTCGTCGCCCCACACTGACTCACCGGCCAGGCCCAGGATGAGGATGCGGAAGATGAAGAGCACCGACAGCCAGATCTTGCCCACCACAGTGGAGTGCTCCTGGACCTGGTCCAGCAGCTTTTCGAGGAAGCCCCAGTCGCCCATGTCTCCTGGGCCTCCGTCTGCAGGGAGACAGAGGACATTTCAGCATGGCATCCTTCTCAGCTGCCCCCTAGCAACAAGGCTGCGGCGAGCTCCGCCTTGCCCTCGGCACCCACAGGGAAACTGAGGCTCAAGGTGGAGAAGGGACTGGCCAGGGGGCTCACACCCAGCAGGGTGGTCAGGACTAAGGGCAGATCTTTGGACGATGGCTGCTAAGCTCTGGCAAGGGTATAGCTAGGTTCCTGTCTAGTCACACTTCTGTGTCCCTCTTGCCCCCAGCCCTCGTAGTCCCAGGATATCCACAGCCCCAAAAGATTCAGATCAAGTTGAGGCTTCTGAGCCTATGGGAACAGAGAATTTGAGGTACTTATCCAAGGTCACACAGCTGTGCCATGTCCCTCCTCCCTTTTGTCTAGGACATGCTGTCCCCAGACAGTGGAAAGGGGTGGTGGTGCTACCTACGTTCAGCTGCTCAGTGGGCCCAGAGCTTCAGGTCCCTGCTCCCTTTGTGGTACCTCATTCCTACCTTTGAGTCTGGGTGGGAGGGTGTCAGACCTAAAGGCAGCATCCTGCACTAGCTCCACCTGCCAGCAATAGCGACCTGCTCTAACCTATGGATGCCTGATCCAGTCCCCTTTCTGCATCCCTCTCAACCAACACCCTCCCCCCACCCCTGCTCTGCCCCACCTGCCCCAGCCAAGCTGCTGCTGCCAAATTCTAAACTCTTGAATTGTCATAGCAGGGTGGAGGCACAGGCCACAAAGTTCCCAGAACGTCTTAGGGGAGGGGGAATGGGGGGGGTGAGGAAGGAAGGGGAAGAAGGAGCAAAGCAGTTTAGAGCCAGCCTCTGGAACCAGACAGACCTGGGTTCCAATCCCCATTCCCTCTTACAAACTAGGACCTCGCTAAGTGAAGACCTCAGCACCTGTCTCCTCTCTTGTAAAATGGAAATCATAATATTCCTTCCTCCTGGGGTTGTAAGGATACAATGAAAGAAGGTGGGACCCCTGTTAGCACAAAGCCTGGCCACAGACACCCCTCAGAGTAGTAACCCTCAGCTCTGGTCAGGTGGCAGGTGGCGCCCCGGCCCCCCACCCCCAACCACAACTCACCGCCTGACTGCCAGGCGGCCCAGGTGGCAGTGGGGACTCTCGGAGGCCAGAGAAGCCCTGCAGGACCGCGCCTGGAGCCTGGGGCTCCTTAAATAGCGCGGAGGGGCGGGGCAGGGGCAGGAAGCGGGGCGGGAACGCCGGGCACAGCTTTTCAGAGCCGGGGGATGGGAGGCGAGGTGTGGACTACTCGCGACTCTCAGGGGAAGCAGCTGCGGCGGTGGCTTGGGGTCCGGGAGTTTCAGGGGCCTCTCTCCGCCTCCTCCCACCGGTATTCCAGGCGGCCGACTCTCCGAGTCGCCGCGGTTCTTGGGTGATGGAACAGGAGTTCTCCAAGGCCAAGTTTCTCAGGGCGGGGTGTTGGGGCGGGTGGAGGTGGAAATGGAAAAGATTACAAGAATTTGCTGATCCATGCAACTGGCTGGAGGGGCTGTGAGGGTGGGCAGATGGGGATGAGGAGCAGGAGTGTGGAGGAGATTGTCCTAAGACACGACTGGTGCCGGACCCTGGGGCCAGTTGCCGCCCCAACGCAGACTGCTTCTCCTAAACGCCCCAGAGTCTCCTAGGAGACTCCGACGGACCCCTCCCCTACGCACCACACTCGGCGGCGCGGCTGGTTCCAGAAACAGCTGTTGCCCTGCCCTCGCTGACTCGGAAGGCATTTCCCCTCACCTGGGGCGGGCCATGCCCCAGCACCCCCTCCATCCTGACCTGTCCTGCACGACACTTTAGCCCCTGCCAGGAGACGGAGGATATCCACGTTATCTTTCACACAAGATGTGCCTCCTCCTCTTATGTAAGTTCCCTTAATAAACTTGGCATAATAAATGCTGAGGTCTCCGAACATAACTGGGCTTCCCGGGAAGGGCCTTCCCTTGACCCTGGGGGCCTGCTGTCACGGTGAGAAGAAGGGGGACCACTGAGTGTTAGGCAGCCAGTGGGCCCACACTGTGCCAGAAACTGGTAATAAAGGCTCATTAGGGCTTGGGAAACCGCAGTGTCTGCCCGCCTCAGAGTCTGTGGTGGATCCCAGGTCTTAACCCAGCCTGTGTCCTTCCAGGCAGGCTTCACAAACACCCCCACTCCTGGGTGGCTATACAGAATCAGAGGCCACTGAACAACCCCCAGGGACCACTTGACACTGGGGAGGGGAACTCTCTCCACCTTTAGCTCGGATCCAATTTCATGCCTCTAAGTGGAGGAGGTGGGCAGAGCCCACCATCACTCATCCAGGCTTCACCCTGTTGAACATTCAGGAGGGTCTGCCATGCTGCAGCCCTGTAGCCGTGGGCTCTGGCCACCAGCTGTCACCGGCTGCAGCAGGAGGTGGGAACGGAGCTTCTCAGCCCTCGGGTCACAGGAAAATGGTAAATGTGGAAGGTTCTCCTGAGAAGGGCAGGGTGACTTACAGAGCACTTGGTTAAGAATGTTTCCTGGAGGAGATTGCATTAGGCAGGCTGGGGATGTGGGTGAAGTGGGGGAAGAGCGTTCCAGGCAGAAGCAATAGAAAGAGCAAAGGCCCAAGGACCTGGGGCTGCCAGGTCCCAAGACCTTGGCTGCTGCCTCCCGGGTGCTGAGCCTTCACTGCGTTGGTGGGTGGAAGCAGTAGAGCTGAAGCCGAGACTTCGCGGTTGACCCCTGTGCCCTTGGGCAAGTTGCATAAACCCCTGTGCCTCAGTTTCTTCCTCTGCAGAATGGGGATAAGCAATAATGTTGTGTAGGGTCGATAGGAGATCATACACAGAAAACAACTTTCCAATGAGTGGTGGCTAAATACATGTGACAAAAGGACTGTGACAAAAAGCATTTGTGAGTTGGTCTTGCTGGGAATTGTGGATAAAAAAAAAGGGGGGGGGGTTCTATGGAAAGTAACCTCACAGCGATTTGATCATAAATTCCTAACTAGGCAGGACAAGGCGAGTGGCCACATCCCAGGCCCATGGCTTCTTTAGTTAAAGGCTTATCTTTGCCTTAAGTAAGCCCTGTCCATTGTTTCTGTGAATCAAGGTTGATGCCTCCTCCAAACGCCTCTTTTCAGACCCCTCTTCCAAAGTGTGACCACTCCCAAGGGAGTTAAGAGCTCATTAACTGTGCTGTAATCCCATACTTACCTTGCTTGGTTTTCTCCCACCTTTGAGTAATCTTTCTTAGGTTCCCTCCTTAATTCCAAATGCATTTAAAAAAAGCTGCAAACTGTCACTTCTTGGAAGCATTTGTCTTATAGTCTGTTGAAATTTTGCTTCCAGGCGTATCCTTTGTTTGAGTGAAACTCATAAAAAGTGTTTATAGGTTGGACCTTTCTTCTGTCAACAGAGCAGAGGGGGGCAGAGTGTTGGGGTGAGGATGGGAGAGGAAGCTCAGGGGCTGGGTGGTGGCGGCAGGGATGGCTCAGATAGGGGATGAAGCCTGGGGCAGAAAGGCCCTTCTTGCTCCATGAAAGGGTTTAGTCACTGGACTCCTAGTGCCCCAGGGTCCAGCAGGGTCGTGCCTTCAGCCCTAACAGGACTTTTGGGGCAGCAAGTGGGGTGGGCTCCGCTCAGACCGCAGAACTTCAGGATCAGTCTGAGCAGAGTCTTCCAGTTCCACAAAGCCGACGAGTGCACCCACTTGGTTCTGACCCCTGAGGTCGTGAGAACAGAGGTCCCTGGAGCCGGGTCCTTGTCGTGTCCCACTCAGCCTCTGCTTCCAGAGCCCCTTTCCTGCAGCTGGGCCCAGGCTCTCCCAGAGCCGTTTGGATGCAGCTCCTGGGAAGGAGAGAGGAGCAGGTGGGCGTGTCGAGGCTGCCCTCACCCTGCTTTTCTGCTTCTTCAAGTGCTCTGGAAGTCAGGGTTTGAATGACCTCGTCCCTTCCCAGGGAATGGAGGATCAGCCAAGACAGCAATCCCCATAACCTGGCCATTGCCCCTGGAAAACATCCCTAAACCCCACCTCTCCCTCTGTTCCCACTGCCCTGAGCCTGCTCAGGCCACCTTCTCAGCAGCCTCCCAAAAGGGGGAAGGCTGGAGGTCTTCCAGCCTCCAGTCTCCAGCCCCAGCCCAGCCTCCACCCTTCCCTGACCAGAAAACACTGCCCCGCTTAAACCCTTCTGTGGTGCCCCATTGCCTCCTGGCCTCAGCCACTTCTCCAGCCTCATCCCTCTACCCTTTCACCTGGTGACGCAGCCAGACTTCACTGCGGTCTGGGTGCTCTCATCTGCGTCCCTGCTCTTCCCTGTGCCAGGAGCACCCTCACACGCCGAGCCCTACAAGTCTGTCAGGCCTTTGCTCCGGGTGCCGTCTCTCCGCAGCCCCCTGGCTGTCCTGCGCTGGGTTAGGTGTTTCTTCCTTTCGGGGGCTCAGGTACTGACCCTGGATGCACTTAAGTTTTACTTGTGTTAAGAAACACAGACTATTTGCCATCTTAACCACTCTCAGATGCACCATGTAAGAGTGTGAAGTGCGTTCACATTGCCATGCGGCAGGTCTCCACCGCTTGTGCGACTCGCCAAGCCCAGCTCTGTACCCCAGTGAGCAGCTCCCCGCTTCCCCTCCCCCACCTGGTGCATTGTTAACTTCCGGTTACCGCACTCACCGCCCCATTAGACAGCTAGCCCTTTGAGGGCAGGCAGGGTCTTTTCTTAAAGATTTTGTTTACTTACTCTTAGAGAGATGGGAAGGAAGTGAGAAAGAGAGGGAGAGAAACATGCGAGAGACACTTCCATAGGTTGCCTCTCCCACGCCCCCAACTGGGGACCTGGCGGGCAACCCAGGAATGTGCCCTGACTGGGAATCAAACCAGTGACCTTTCAACTCACAGGCTGGGGCTCAGTCCATTGAGCCATGCCAACCAGGGCAAGGCAGGGTCTTGTTTACATCCCCAGTCCCTAGCAGGTCACCGGGCCCATGTATGAATTTATTCAACAAATCTTTACTGCCCCTGGCGCTGTGGCACTGTCCTGAGCACTGAAGAGCAACCGGGGGACAGAAGTCCCTGTCCTAGTGGATTTTAGATGCCAGCTGGGGGGGGGGGAAGACAGATGAAATAAAATGTGGAAGCTGTTAGATGGTAATAAATGCTATGTGGAAAGCACAGTAGGAGAAGGTTGAGGGTGCAGGGGGTGGCAGTTTCCGTTCTGAGTAGAAGGGAGGGGACATTCTCACTAAAGGGCTGACGGCTGATGTCCCTTTGATGAAAGCCCTGAAGGGAGGGGAGCCCCTTGACCCTCTGGGGAAAAGAGCATTCCAGGCTGAGAGATCCCACAGTGCTGAGCCCCCGAGGCAGGAGCCTGCCTGGCGTTTCCTACTTGGGGCGCTGCAACGTGGTCAGTGTGGCTGGAGTGAGGTGAGCGAAGAGAAGGAGTGGGTCCTGAAAGGGAATACATAGGTGTGGGCTGGGGCAGAGCGTGCAGACTCCTAGAGCCCTGTGTGAGAGGCTTTGGGGGCTTGGGGCGGAGGCGTGGCACAGTCTGACTTCGGTTTTGACAGGACCAGCCTGGGTACTGTGCTGCCACAGACTACGGGGGCGGGTGGTGAATGGTGGATGGCCCCCATTTGTATAGGCCTTGCTGCCCAGCTGTGTGGAGTCCAGCCAGCTGACAGCCTCAAGCTATTAATGATAGGGGAACTCAAAAGTTAAAGAGTTTAAGCCTTGGTTGATAGGCTTAAGTGAATAATGCATGTGGAAGGCTGTTGTTCCAGGAACTGGAATGCACGAATACCTTCCAGAAGGTGCAAGCAATTCAGCCATTGTGCCCCAGGGGGTCTGCATGCCATTCACATGGTATCTGAGCCATTGTGTTCCAGGGAAGGAATGCCAGTGATGCAGATAAACGATTGTCCATTGTCGATCAACAAGTAAAGAAGTACTAGAAAAGTCACCTCTAGACTGAAACTCTAATCCAATCAACCCAGACTCCTTACCTACCCTTTCTTCTTATAAGGTCAGCTTGAAATGACACATTAAGACGGTTTATGAAGGTACATAACCTGCTGTCTTCTCAGACCGCTGGCCATCTGAATAGAGCGCCCATAAAGGTCCAATCCTTGTCTCTTCTCACTGGTTCTGGTGGTGACAGGCGGCACGAACACCGACTTCTCCCATTTCATTAACATGTTCAGGTCTGCTTCAGCGGTCCAGGTGGCCAGGCTCTGCTTGGGGTGGCCCCAGGAAATGAGTGAGCCCAACCGTTTCCGCTGAACGCAGACTTCAAGAGACCATCTTGGTCCAGACACAGAGCTCCCTGCCGCAGGTCTTGTTGCTCTGTCTACTTTGTCCCCTTTCCATTCACGGGTCTTACTCCCCAGAACATCCTTTGTGCTCCTTATTCACCCTCGGCGTCTGCTTCCCAGGGTCTGCTTCCCAGGGAGGCAGGAAGGGGACTGTGGCAGTGATCCAGGTGAGGGATGATGGGGGAGTCTTGGTCGGCTTGGGCTGCAGAAACAGAGTGCTCCAGACTGAGAGGCTTAAACAACAGAGAGAGATTCTCGCCGTTCCGGAGGCTGGAAGAATGAGATCAGGGTGCCTGCATGGTTGGGTTCTTGGTGACTGCCCTCTTCCTGGTTTACACAGGACTGTCTTCACAACCTGTCCTCACATGGTGGAGAGGGAAAGATCATCTTCCTATGTCTCTCTCTTAAAAAAAAATTTTTTTTTATGGGAAAGGAAGGGCGAAAGACAGGGAAAGAAATATCAATGTGTGAAAGAAACATCACTTGGTTGCCTCTTGCACACCCCCCAAACAGGGACCTGGCTCACAACCCAGGCATGTGTCCTGACTGGGAATCGAACTGGTAACCTTCTGGTTCACAGGTAGGAGCTTAATCCACTGAGCCACACTAGCCAGGGCTCATCCTCATTCTCACATAAGGGCACTGATCCCATTCACGGGAGCTCCACCCTCATGACCTAATCACCTCCCAAAGGTGCTACCTCCTAATACCAACACATTGAGGGTCAGGATTTCAACATGAATTTTGGGGGAACACAAACATTTAGTTCATAATGAGTCTTGGACCACGGTGATGAATACAAAACAACCTCCTGTTTACCTAGGGCTGCAGGGTGGCTGTTACATCATGCAGCAGGTGTAGACTTGAGGGTTGTGTATATGATGTTGAAATCTATCATAGGCACAATTGAAGGAAGCTTGCAAGTGAATTTTCATGTAATAGGGGAGGAGGAAATAGAGGTGTGCACCCTGAGCAGAGAAGGCCATGGGACCATGAGTGCTGTCTTGTGGTGACAGTGATGTGTGCTGGGGACTCTGGGTGATGAATATTAGCCCAGCACTTACTGGATGAGAATAGTAAGCTGTGGTGCTCAAAGTAGCTCTCAGGCCAAAGGCAGGCCGTCCAGGGCTGGAACACCCTCACCCATGGTCCTGGCCTGCAGCCTGGAGAAGCAGGGTCAGGCCGGAAGCTCAGTCCAGGCTGGGATAGCCAATGATGTTCTCTCATTGCTCTGATTGCTAAGCCACCTTGGCCAGACAGCTGAAATGTCCTGGGAGATGCTGGAATGCATGGTGGCAAGTGAGTAGAGATCACCTGTCCCTGCGACCTCTGCAACCATCAGTTCAAGCTGGGCCTGAGGTACCACAGGGCCCGGGCCACAGACAGACTTTCCTAGGCATGGTCGAACCTGGATATTTACTTAATATGTTAGCTCTGCACTCATGTTTTACCAACAGCATCTCCTTTTATTGCTACAACAGTTCTAGGTTCTGTCCGGAGTGCTGGCATAGACATGTTCCCTTTGCCCCTCGGCTCCACGCTTCCCCCTCTTCCACCCTGCTCTGTGTCCCGGGAGGCTGACCTCCTCAATACGTGCCCTTATCCTCTGGCTTCTGGTTGGGTTGGATCCCTGGGACCCACCAGCCTGTGAGCAGAATGAAGTTGGGTATTTATTTGGTCACAGCCCATAGCTCCTGTGTGGCAATCCTGTCCACTGCTACCCTGGAACCAGCCCCAGGATACTGCGGTCACCCGTCGTGGATTTTCTCAACCAAGCCCAGACCTTGGAAAACAGCCCCCACCCCAGAAACTCTTTTCAGGTTATTTGGTTTGAATGCACCTCCTGTTTCCTGCCAGGACCCCGACTGATAAGGCCCCCATTGTGCTGGTGACAAGACTAAGGTTCTGAGAGCCTGTCAAGCTGAAGCATGGTGAAGCCGTGATTGCGATGTGGTTGCACTGTGGTTCAGACCTGGGGGGTGGGCGTCTGCCCATCCCTGGGCCCTTGAACGTGGCTGGCGTATTCATCTCACTGATGGCCACCCCGGAGAGCAAAGGTGAGCTGCAGCCTGTTCTCTCCGAACGGTGGTGACCCGACCTCTCCCTGCCTGCACTGGCTCTTGGCTGACTGCCTCCCAGATTTCTGGCTCCTGGCCTCGGCTTTTACAGTCACGGAATGTTCCTCCAGGTCAGTACGGACTTTGCGCCTCTTTTTCTTCGTATTTAGGTCTGGATGTCGATGTTGGTGTCCCCTCAAGTTCAGGGTGTCACCCCAGCACTGGGGGCAGGGCTGTGAGCTGCCCCAGAGGGCTGTGAATGCAGATGAGTGTGCTTCCAGCTCCCCCAGGCTCTCTGGGCTCTGCTCACACTCCCTGCGCAGCCCCAGCGTCCTGCCAGGGGCCAGCGTGGAAAAAATACTCAGGAAAAATGAAAAGAGCTGAATAATGCTTGGGTGAGGCTGGGACCACATGCCTTCAGAGGAGACAGCTGGCCTGTTGGGAGAATGTCCAAGGAGTGAGAGTATGACTAACGGGTTTTGTGTACACAAGGTGGGAATGCGGTTGTAATGACAGTGACTGGGTTACGCCGGAGCAGGGACTGTGATTTGTCAGTAATGAGAAGGCAGTGATTGTGTGTGTGCCAGGACAGTCTCCCTCCAAATGGCTACAAGCCTGGTTGTAGTGGGAGCATGGCGCCCTCTTGTGCCCACATGTCCAATCACAGTAGGTTCCACCCCAGCTCCCCCATGTCAATCCCAGCCCCAATCTACCTTCAGCCCATGCCCTGGCTTCCCCCCAGCTCAGAGGGCCACCTTTCCTGCCCTCAGGGTCTTGTGGGTGGGACTGTGGGAGAACAGAGGACCGAGCCCACCTGTAGAAAACATGGCCTTTATTGATTTCAAGGAAACTGCCACGGGGATGTTCCCATCAGTACATCCACCCGAGTCCCACGGAGTAGGCTCTGAAAGGCTGGTGCCAGATGGAGCACATTTGTGGAGAAAGATGGCAGCAAAGCTCCCTGAGGCTGAGAGAGTGGAGTTGGGGGAGGGGACTTTCTCTGAGAGCAGTGGTGACTCAGAGGACCCCTGGGTGCCTCCAGGAGGGGTTGGTATCACCAGAGCTTCTTCCTCCTCTTCCCAAATCCGTTCTCAGGACTCCAGACCTCCTGCTGCTGGCAGAATTCTTCCTCTGCACCGCAGGGGTCTGAGTGCTTCTTCTGAGGGAAGGAAGATTCTTTTTGGTCTGGTGCATGCAGCTCAGGGGAAGAAGCATCTCCCTTCCTGTGACCTCCAGACCTCTGCACCTGGCATTCTCTCTTCTTGGAAGCACCTCTCACCCCTTGAACATTACTGCCCCAGGGAAGCCTGGCCTGATCACCCCCTCCTGGGGTAGGTGGAAGCCATGCCATGAGTGCCCTAAGCATCCCCTTGCGCAGTAGTTAATATACTTGTTTCAAGCATATTCAATGTCTGTCTCCCCCCAAGGGCAGGCACTGGGCCTGTGGTGTGACCTGTACTCAGGTATTCAGCACAGTGCCCAGCGCTCAAAAAGTATCTGCCTACAAGAAAATTGGATAGCTTGGTGAATTCAGAGTGGGGGCATCCAGCACCTGTTGGACCCCTCCATGGGTGTGGTACCTCCTGACCTGTCCCACTGGCAGACCTAGTATTACTTCCCAGCCTGTGGTCAGATGGGGGTCAGGGCGGGTGCCGAAGCATGCAGCCTGTCGCTGTGGGGGTGCGGGACAAGCTCCCCAGCCTCCACCAGCTTCCCGTGGCAGCGGCAGGTGGAGGCCCGGCTGGCTGAGGATCTGGGGTTGCGGCCGCCTGGGGGCCTGTTCTTGCGCATGCCTCTGAGGACCCTGTGGAAGATCAGGTAGCAGATCTCGCTGATGGTGAGCACGATGCAGATGGCAGAGGCGCCCACCATAAAGAAGGTGAAGACCTTCTTCTCTGTGGGCCGGGCAATGTAGCAGTCCACGGTGTTGGGGCAGGGTGACACGGAGCACTGCACCAGGCGCGGTATGCTGAAGCCATACCAGAGGGTGTGCAGCAGGTAGAGGAAGAGGAATTCGATGGTGAGCTTGAAGACGAGGCTGAGCAGGTAGGTCCACCACAGCCCGCCATGCTTCTTGCCTGCATTGTCGTACAGCTTGGTGCACTGGTCCCCGTACTTCTGGCGGTGCCGCCGCTCCCGCTCCTCGCGGTAGGCCACGTGCAGGATGACCAGCAGCGAGGGGCAGGTGACGAAGATGAGCTGCAGGGCCCAGAGGCGGATGTTGGAGATGGGGAAGAAGTGGTCATAGCAGACGTTGGAGCAGCCCGGCTGCTTGGTGTTGCAGTCAAAGTCCTTCTGTTCATCCCCCCACACGCGCTCTGCGGCCACCACGTACACCAGCACGCGGAAGACGAACACCACCGACAGCCAGATGCGCCCGAACGCCGTGGAGTACTTGTTCACGCCGCTCAGCAGGTTCTGCAGCGTCTTCCAGTCCATGGTGCCGGGCGGGGGTGCCGGCGGCCTGGGGCCTGGTAGGGGCGCCGGGAGCTGTGCTCAGCTGATGGAATAATAGAAAAAACCATGTTAAGCTTTTACTATGTACAAGGCACTGTTCTAAGCTTTTTATGTGGGTGGACTCATGTGGTCATTGCAAAGCCCCTGTGAGATCAGAAATATTTTCCTTCCTAAAGTACAGATAAATAGGCAGAGACGGTAGGTGACCTGCCCAAAGTCACAGGGCTAGTGTACCAGGGGGAAGGGAATGTACACTTGCTGATAGCAACAGTTACCATTTATTATTTACAATGAGCCAAGCACAGAGCTACACACTATGTGCAGGATTTAATTTAATCCTTAAAATGACCCCATGAGGTAGGTACTATTATACTCCTCATTTACAGATGGAGATAGGTTGCAAAAACACTTAGGATATAGTAAGTGCTCAGTAAATGCTGGCCACTTGTGGAACACAGACAGGTCAAATCACTCAGTTAAAACTAGAATTGGATGCCCTGGCCAAGTTGCTCAGTTGGTTAGAGCATTGTCCTGATACACCGAGGTTGTGGGTTCGATCCCCGGTCAGGGCACACACACACAAGAATCAACCAGTGAATTCATAAATATGTGTAACAACAAATTGATGTTTCTCTCTCTCTCTTTCAAATCATTCAATAAAAACAAATTAAAAAAACCCCTAGAGTTTGATTCAAGGCTGGACTGTGGGTGCCTGGGCTGTGCTGTCTACCACCTTCTTCCCACTTCTTTGCTAGAAGCCTGCCTCAGTCCAGCTTCTTGTAACTTACCTTGCTGAAGCCTTGCTAAGGTCCTGTGAGGCTGGGGTTGACTCTTATTTTCCAGAGAGGACACTGAGGCTGGGAGAGGGGAAATAACCTCTCCAAGGCCTCACGGCCAGCAGGTGGTGAAGTTGGGAGCCCAGTTCATGCTGCGGGGGGGGGTGGTGAAGGTGAGTAATGGTCTAGCTCTGGGGGAATACCAGATCCAAAGAAAGAGCTAGGTAGAGCTCTCTGCTCCCTGTGCCAGGCCCCAGGGGAGCCCAGCTGCCCCGGCTGTGCTGGATGCCAGGGCTTTGTAGTGCGGAAACATGCTTCGTTCACGCCTCCAGATCACACATCTTCCTCAGCCCCGGAGTGACTCAGAGGGTGTGGATGGGTGGGTCTGCCTGAAAGCACCTCATGTCTGGGTGCTGCCATGGGTGTGACTGCATGTGGCTCTCTGTGTGTCTGTGTGGGTCTGCATGCACACGCAAGAGCTCCTGGAGCTGGGTCTGTGACTCTGAACATGCCTGGTGTCTGCTGGTCCACCCCCTGCCCAGCCGTTGCTCACCCCTCCACTGCCACTAGCCTGGTCCAGGCCACCATCAACCCTTGCTGGTGTAATTGCCATGGATTTGTCACTGGCCTTTCACTGTGGCTCCTGCACCCCAAGAGCCCACGAAATTGGATCCTGTTACTCCCCTGCGTAAAACTCTCTACCAGCTTCTCATTACACGTATATGCCCACAGAGTCTACATTCCCACCCTTCTCTCCTACACTCTCACCCTGCCCCTCTCCACTCCAGCCACTCTGGGGACCTCAAGAGCTGTGGAATTTTTCCCACTGCCTGGAATGCTCTTCCTCCAGAACCTTGCGTGGCTGGATCCTTCCCATCAGTTGAGGCCTCTGCTCAAGCATCTCCTTAGAGCAGTGATTTTCAACCTTTTCACCTCACAGCACAGGTAAACTAATTACTAGAATTCTGCAGCACACCAAAATATATATTATATATTTTGGCAGTCGGACCAAAAATAGGGATAATTTTGATTCATTCACACCAGATAGCTAGTGTTATGTTGACTGTCATCATTTCTTATTGGACAGTCTGAGGGAAAAGAGGTCAGTGCCCCAGACTAACCAGGCAGGTATCGCCTGTTTTAAAACCTCTGGGGGCACACTGGCTGGAAGTCGCTGCCTGAGAGGCCTCCCCAGGAAACCCTGAGTCTGGGAGGCCGTCCCCTCCCAGTCACTCTGCTCCTGCCCGCTTTATTTTCTTTATAGCATTTACTCACCACTCGAAGGGAAAGTATTTACATTTTTAAAGTTATTTATTGCACTGTCTCCCACACTAGAGCGTCAGCTCTGTGTTGCTCACTGCTCCATTAGCTCCTAGTGCGGGCGCGTAGTAGAGACTCGGTAAGTGTTGAAGGAGCAAACTTGAAGGACTGCTGACTTGTCAGGGAGGCCGCTTGGAGGGAGGGGCTGGGCTGGGCGGCGGCCCGGCGCCCAAGGGGCAGTCTGGACCAGGTGGCTCGGGGGAAAGACGTCCCTTCGCTGGAGACAAGGCGCAGGTCCCTCCCTGCACTTCAGCACCCCCGATGCCTCTTCTCTGGGGATCTCGGACAGGGTGGGGTGACTGCGGAAGGCCCCATCCCTGGGCACCCTCCTAGTCTCTCCTTCTGACATCTGGCCTCCGGGGAGCGGCCGCGGGGTGTGCGTGGAGTGTGGGGTCGCATCTGGATTCAAGCCTCAGCTCTGCCGCTTACTGCGGGGTGACTTCCAAGGATTCCCAAACCTCCCTGACTCCATGCCTGTATCTCTAAAGGGAAACAGGTCCTGCTTTCTGGGGCTGTTGTCAGAAGCGTGAGACCAGCTGCTCCCCAGCCTGCCTCTCACCCGGGGGAAGCAGGAGGAAACTGAGGCGGAGGGCGGAGGTCGGAGCCCTGCGCGCCAGCCCTGGAGGAGAGGGAGGCTGCCACGTGCTTCCACTTGACCCCCTGCCCAGGGCAGCCCCCACGGCGCAGCCCCCACACTCTGCCGCCCCCGCCCCCTCTCCCGTCCTGTCTGCCCAGTCCTGCCTGACACACCCCAGGGGCGGACTCACCCGCAAAGAATTCCCCTCCGAGCCCGGCCCGGGACTGGTGGAGCCGGTTCTGGTTCCCCACGGCCCGCGGGTCCCCAATCCCAGCTTCCAGCTTCCCATTTTCCCCAGCTCCTGGACGGAGCGGCTCCCAGCGTTTGTGCCCACGCTGTCACGCCGTCACGCCGTCACGCCCGCGCCCCCCACCACCCCGAGGACACAAGCACGGTGGACCGTTGTGAATAACACGGCGGAGGGCAGGGGCGCCAACCCCGCGCAGTCGAAAATCCGCGTATAACCGGAGTTGGTCCTTCGCTCTCATGGACTTCCAACAAAACCTAAAAGACTACACTTTCTCCCTCCGGCGACCCGCCTCCCGTATTTTTTTTTCTGTCATTTTAGGCAGCTTGGGAGTCTGCAGGCATAGGAGGGGTGTCTGGGAACCTCCCGGCAGTTGGAGCCCCCACTCCGGCCCGGAATCGAGGGGCGCGAAGGCAGCGGGGAGGATGCGGCGGGGAGGTCCCCTCATCACCCGCTCCCCTGCGCCCCCATCCTCAGCCTGGCGGGGCGGGCAGGATCCGGCAGCCCCTGGCTGGTCGTGCGGGCGCTCAGCATCCAGGGGGCGGAGTGGGGGGGTGGCGCTCACACGAGGCACTTACCCACAGCAGCGTGGCCCGCGCGGGCCCGGAATCCCACGTCCTCGAGGCCCGCAGCAGAGGCTCCGCAGTGGCGAGGAGGCGCTGGAGGAGGCAGGCACACCCTAGGGACGGTGGAGGAGGGAGGGTCGGGGGAGGAGCCCGGCACCTGCGGGGCTGAGAGGGTCAGGTTCTAGCCCCCACGCGGCTGCCGTTCCCGGGGCAACCTGGGCAGGAGGGAGCCCTGGCTTTTTCTTGTGAGCAGGGGCATCGGTGGCCATGGGCAGGGCTGTTGCAAAGTCTCCAATGAGATTAGGGGCGTGAAGCACGATGAACCGTCCAGTGCCGTGGCTGGGGACGGGCAGCAATCACGACTCACCCACGCGCGTTACCACTGAGACTGCGCCCACGCCCTGCAGGTCACCTTCCGTGCCCGCCCCCCCCCCCCCACAACCCCGTGAGGGGACGGGCACCCTTGGGGACCTGCCTTGCCAGCACGACGGGTCCTCCACGGCCTCCTGCTGCCTCAGGCTGTGTCCTCCTTGGAGGCAGCACGTGCACCTTGGAGAACCCCGGTGGGAAGGGGCGAAGGGAATCCTGTGGTTGCGTGGAGCTCCTGCAATGGGCAAATCCTGTGGGAGGAGGGTGCGGTGGGTGGGTGCCCCTGCCGAGGGAGGCAGGCCTGCACCTGGCTGGGCCCTGCGGACTGGGACCGTTTGTCTCGTTTACTAGCTTGCCGGATTAGGAAACTGAGAGCCCCTGGAGCCGCAGCCTTGCCGGAGGAAACCCAGCGTCCCTGGGCTCCCTGAGGAAGGAGTCCCGGCACCTTAGTCAGGCAGGGCTTCGGCGCTCGCAGGCTCCCCAGCGATGCTGTTGCTGGCACAAGAGTGACTCATTTTCCCCAGGACTGCTCACCAGCGCCTGTGGCTCTGGTGTAACTAACGGCACACCCCTTTACTCTCAAAAGTGCCCCCAAAGACTAATTACACTGTCACCCTACTCGTTGTGATAGAGCAGCGATTTTCAACCTGTGTGCCCACAAGAATTTTTAAAACATGTGATACCTGACTAGTTAGTCCCAGGCACTGATCTCTTATGCCTTAGACTGTCAAAAAAAGAAAAAAAAAAAGAAAAAAAAAGACAATAACCAACACAACAATAGCTGTCCAGTGTTAGTGAATCAAAATTATACCTATTTTTGTCAGATTGGCAAATATATATATATGTGTGTGTGTGTGTGTGTGTGTGTGTGCTGCGGCATTCTAGTAACTAGCTTATGTGTGCCGTGGGATGGAAAAGGTTGAGAGTTGCTGTGACAGAGAACTAACATGGTGTTGGGAGCTCTGAGACACATCTTCGTGCCAGGCCATGTCCCGCGGGCTTTATTTCATCTTCACATTGCCAGATGATGATGGTGTGATCCTTCCTACTGTTATAAATGAGAAAACTGAGGCTCAGGGAGGTCAGGTGACTTGCCCAGGGTCACACAGGTGATCAGAGCAGAGCCAGCTCTGGAGGCTTCCTCACTCACTAGGTCATGGCCTTGAAAATCATCCTGAGACTCAGCAGTGCTGGGTGGTCCGGGTGGTTCTGTGCACACGCAGGTGTGGGCACATGCGTGTGACGGGGTCCCTGACTCCACCACCTGCTGCTCCGCTGCATTTCAGAGCAAAGCCAGATCCCCACCTCCTTACCTCCCGGCCATGCTTCAACCCATGTGAACAAGGTTTCTGTCCCTACCCTGTCACTAAAGATGACCCCATCAAGGTCACCATGGATCTCCATGATGATAAATCTAATCATCACCTCTGTGCTCCTGTCCTCCTGGGCCTTTAGAAGCACCTACAGAGCTGACCACCCCTTGCTTCTCAAGACACCTTCTTCCTTTGGCTTCCTTGATACCATATGTTCTGTTTCCTTGTACCTTGGAGGCCTGCCATCCTGGTCTTGTGTGGGCACATCCCAGGGCTCAGCCTCCTATCTCCTGGGTCAGCTCACCCAATCCGGGGGCTTCTGATACTGACCATTCAGTGATGGACCCTACATTTGTAGCACAGCTCCTGACTTCTCCCCAAGCACCAGACTATGTAGCCAGGGCTGCCCCTCGGCCTCGAGGTTTCCAGTTACTTGTTTTTCCTTCCTGAGATCAACTGTGCGTCTCTGACTACAAAGACATTCTCCTTCACACATTTACCTGGTGGAGGTATGCTGTGCACGCATGCGGTACTTCACTGTGTTTGTTTAACAGTGTACACAGTGTAGCACATTGTTCTCAGTAGCTAGTGAACCAGCTCATTCTTTTTTTTAAAGAGCTGAATAGTATTCCAGTTTCCCTTATTGGTAGAGGTAGAGCTGCCTAAAAACAAAACAAAACAAAACAAAACAGCCTCTCCAAAACCAGAAACAACAAAAACACCATCAAAACACCAGCTGAATAGTGTAAGTACCATGATATATGCAATCAATTCTATGGTAACGAAAAGTACGGCTGTTTCCAATCCTGTATTTACTTCCATTATAAAAACATTTTCAATAAATATCCTTGGACAAAGCATGATGATGACATTTTTTATTATGTCCATTAGATGTATTTCTAGAAGTGGAAATTTTTAGTTAAAGTTGTAGACTCATTTAAAATTTTGTTAAATATTGTTAACTCCCTTCCACAGATGTATCGGTTTACTCTGCCAGTAGACACAAGAGGGCTTGTTTTCTCATGTTCTTGCCAATATAGAACATTATAAAACTGAATGATCCTTGCCAGTGGTATCTCATTACAGTTTCCATTTGCATTTCTCTTCTTCTGAGTGAGAACGAGCATCTTTTCATGTACTTAAAAGCCTGTGTTTCTTTCCCTGTGAACTGTCCTTTGCCTTTGCTCATTTTTCAATCGGATGATTGACTTTTTTATCATTTACTTCTCAGGGACTCTTTACATATTAAAGAAATAAGCCTTCTGTCAGTGGTACAAATAGAAAGGATTCTTCTCTCTCAGTCTCACACTTGTATTTTGACGTTGTATAGAATTGAACTTTTTTTGATGTAGTCAAATGTATTAATCTTATCTTTTATGGTTTCTTGGTTTGCTCATAACTAGAAATGCCTTCCCCACTCAGAGAACTAAAAACATTTCTTTCTCCCATGGTTTCTTCTAGCTAAGTGGTGCTTCAACAATAGAAGTCAGACCATGCCATGCCCCTATTAAAACCTTGTGGTAACTTACCATTAACTTATACTAACACCCACTCTCCTGACACTGGCGTGCAAAGCCCCAAGTAGCCTGATCCTGCCTCGCCTCCTACCCCATGTCCCCTTGATCTCTGCTCACTGGTCACACTAGACTTGGTCCAGTTCAGCCTCTGGCCTTTGCATTTGCTGTTCCCTCCACCTGACCTGCTCTTCACCTGGCAGGCTCCTCCCCCTCCTCACCGAGGTCTCAGCTTTTTGTCGAGTATTGGCTGGTCACCCCCTCTGAAGCTATCTCACCCCACTTCTCAGCAGTCACTCTTCAGAGGCCCCTCTGAAATTGCCTCCTGGAGAGCGGTGAGCTCACTGGTTACGCTCCTGCTCCATCGACAGAGCCTGGGAGTAGCCGGCACCCAGTTACGATTGATACATATAAAGTACATATCGGCTGCACATAGGGTTGTGTGTGTGAGCTGTTTGTACTCGAGACTGGGTAGTTGTGTGTTAAAGGGGCAGCATGGTGTGCGCATGTGTGTTTGGTGTGGGTGGTTGTGAATGTGTGGGGTTGTGGAGGTGGCTGCTAGGGTTTTGTGAGGTCACGGCTGTGTGTGAGGTGGTGGCGGGTGGCGGTGTTTCTCTGTGCAGCGGGGTTGTTCTGCTCTGGTGACCCGGTGATTTTGTTGTCCAGGTCTGATTGTTCAGACCCTTCTGGATGCTGCCCCCTTACTCCTGACATCCGGCTTTGACCCCAACAGCCAGCCTTTGCCTGTTCTGGAGGGAGCTGGGAGAGTCTCCATTCAAGGAAGGGGCTCTGGGGCCCTGCTGCCCACATCAAAGCCCTGCTCCTGGGCAGGGTGACTGCTGCGTGGGAGGCCATCTAGGCCGTCCCCCAGCCGCAGGGGAAGGCCCTGCTCTACCTGGGCCTTGGCAGGTGTCCCAGCCACCCCCACTTCCCTCAGGGCCGACACACACCTGCTCTCTGGGGGTGGTAGGTCCTCAGCCCATCTCTGTACTTCTTGCAGCCCAGGCTTTGGCCCAGGCTGGTCTTGCTCTCAGACCTGTGTCTGCAAGTCTGCTCCAGCCTCAGGCAGGGGTTTCCTGGGAAGGGGCAGGGCCTTGTCGCTCTGGCTGGGATTGTCCCTGTGTTTGTGCGTGTGCAGCAGGGGTCTAGCCCCTCTCTTCCACTGAGCAGAGAGGTGGAGCAGGTAGAACCCACTGGAAAACAGGCCAGGCGGAGGGGACTTCCAGCCTTGCTCCAGCATGTCTGGGGCTGTGACTAGGGAGGAAGAGATGTCCCAGGCTCAGGCTGTAATGTTGCTTTCCTTCTAAGACACCCCGAGTCACGTGCAACTTCTGCCCGCACAACTCTATCCTCAAATAAAGGAGGTGATGCGTGAGTTTTCTAAGCTGTTTTTGGGACTCAAACACTCTGCCTGTGCACTGGATCCCACCCTCCACCCCACCCTCCACCCCACCCCGGGCCTCCCTCCACTGCCTGTCCTTCCCCTCCATCACTGCTCTTTTGCTCTTCATGGGATCTTTCCCATTACGACAGATATGCTGGTACTTCTCCATCTTAAGAACAAACAAACAAATAAATAAACCCCCTTAGCCCCGCTTTTTCTAGCAGTTGCCCCCCTTTTTTTCCCCATTCCTTTAGAGCAAAACTCCTCAAAAGAGTTGTCTTGATTCATTATCTCCATTTTTTTTTTTTTTGCCTTTCTCTGCTCTCTTGAATTCACTCCAGTCAGGCGTTTGCTCCTCAGAGACCACCCAAACTGCTCTCGCCAAGGGTCCCAGAGCTAATCCCATGGTCAGGTTTCAACCCTCATCGTCCCCTGCACTCCCAGCTGCTTTCGGCCACCAGAACATCATACTCTCCCGGGTTTTTTCTTCCCTTCTGGGCTTTCTTTCTCCGTCTCCTTTGCTGGTTCCTCCAGATCTCCCTGACTTCTAAATACTGGGGTGCCCCGGGCCAAGGGCCTAGGACTCTCTTCTCTGTCTCCCTTCAGTCTCTTGGTGATGGCATCCAGTCTCAGGCTTGAAATATCAAAATTAGGCTGAGAACTCCTACTTACCTATCTTCAGCCCAGACATGGCCCTGAACTCCAGACCACTGTACACATCTGCTTCTCAGCCTCCCCTCTGGATATCTAGTAGACATCACAACCTTACCCCGTCCCCAATTAAGCTCCTTCTTTCTCAGGGTTGCTGGATTTAGGAACAAAGAAAAAAAAAAACCAATAAAACAAACAAAAACAACACCAAACCAGATGCTTAGTTAAATTTGAATTTAAGATAGAACATGGGACATATGTATGCTAAAATAGTTTTTTATTTATTCTTAATCTGGAATTCACATTGAATTGGGTGGCCTGTATTTCATCTGGCAACCTACTCCTAATCCTCCTCCCCAACCTCCCCTTCTCCCGTATGCTTTGAGTATATGGCAGTTTTTTTCACCTACTAGTTCAGGCCCCAAAGCTCAGAGTCATTGTTGACTCTCTTTCCTCATACCTGGCATTCAGGGCCAGTGAATCAGTTCGGTGGTACTTTCAAAATATTTTCAAAATCTGGCCACTTCTCACATTCATGTTATCCTGTTAACATTTAAGCCATGAATCATTTTCCCCGCATTATTGCATAGCCTGGAACTGGTCCCCTGCTTTATCCCTTGCCCCTATTCATCTGTTGCTAACAAAGCCACAGAGGAGACCACACCCCTTTCTGTTTGAAAGGCACCATTGGCTTCCTGGTACTCAGTGACAGCCGAAGGCGTCAGGATGGCCTGAAGGAACCTATGTGAGCTTGTCCTTCTCAGGCCTCAGACAAAAATTCTGGCCTCATTTTCCGTGCCTCTTGGCTCTCTCTCCCGCCGCCCTGTCTCATTGGCTTCCTTGCTCTCCTGGGTGCACATGGGGTCTTCCCCAGCCTCAGTGCCTGTGGACTTGCCCTTCCTTCTGTCTGGGGCACTTTCCCCCAGATCTCTGCCCGGCTCACTCCCGGCCTTCCCTGGCCTCCCCATCTCACATCACAGTTCCCCTCACAACACAGCACCCCTTACCCGCTTCCTGCTTTATTTTTCCCTTAGTTTATAATCATGTAATGTATTTTATATTTTGCTTATTCTTCTTGTTGTCTTCCCCATTGCTAGAATCTATGAGGACAGTGATTTTTGTCTGTTGTGTCCATGGGTGTTCTCCCAGCACCTAAAGCAGTGCCTGGCACCTCGTAGACAGAAGTACTTGCAGAACGAGTGACCGAAGCCCACCAAGCACACCAAGCTCCTGTTCCAGGCCAGCACACAGCAGCTGTTCCATCACTTCCCTTCTAGCTTAGCATCCCATCCTCGTACCCTCCGGAAGTTCCTCCCTGGCCACCTTCCCTCCTCCAGGAAGCCTTTACTGACTGAGCCTCATCTGTTCCCCCTCCTTGCCCACGGGCCAAAGCCCCTGGTACTAAAGGATTGGCTGTCTGGCCTCACCAGCCTTTGCTCTCTCTTGGATGGGAGGAGGCTACTTTCTTGGGCTGTCCTTCAAGCTGCCAGGGCGTGGGGTATCGGGGTGGCTGGAGAAGCCAGCTGGGGGTGAGGCAAATGCAATATGCCTGAAATCAGCCTGCCATCTGCAGTGTGGGAGCTTCTGGAGCCTTGGCCCTCGGCCGAGGAGGTGACGGGCTCTGGACATCGGGGAACAGAGCCTAGACTGGGTCTGGGCTGCAGGGCTGTGGTCCATGAACTCTCCATTCTTGTAAATTGGAGAAGTGTTGACATAGGCACCTGAGCGGGGGGGTTTGCCACAAGCTGAGCTGGGGGCATAAGGACAGGAGCAGGCTGGAGCGGCAGAAGAAAATGATGGGGTCGTTGTGTCTGGAGCTGGCTAAATGACATGTGTATTTGTAAATGATAGTCCGATCCAGCCATTTAGACAAGGCCATCGGGGCTTTCTGACATGACCTGTAAAAAACCCTCTCTGATGATGCAAGTGCACAGCAGACAGTTTCGCCCCATTCCACACTCCATCCCTGGGCCTCACCTAGGGCCTGACACCTAACCTCCCAGAGCCTCAGATGTCGGGTGTGGTTCAGGACTGGTTGTTTTCACAAGCTAAGTTCTCTCTGCATCCAAATACCTAGCTGGGGTGGTCTGAGGATGTCCAGGGGCAGCTGGAGGCAGGGTAGTGGGCCTCAGGGAAGAGAACAACGGGTACCCTTGTGCATTGTGGGTGCAAATGCAAAATGGTGCAGCTGCTGCAGACAGTTTGGTGGCTCCTCAGAAAGTCAAACGTGGAATTACTGTATGACCCTGCAAATCCATGTCTAGATGTGTACCTGAAAGATCTGGAAACAGGGATTCAAACCAATACTTGTACATGAATGTTCCTCATAGCACTGTTCACAATAGCCAGGACAAATGTCCACAAAGGAGGGATGGGTAAACAAATGTGGTGAATCCATACAAGAGAATATTATTCAGTCATGAAAGAGAATCAAGTTCTGATACATACTGCAGTATGGATAAATCATGAAAACATTATGCCAAGTGAGATAAGTCAAACACAAAAATATAGGTAGCATATGATTTCGCTTATATGAAATATCTACAATAGGCAAACTCACAGAGACAGTGAGTCGTTAGAGGTTACCAGGAGCTAGATGGAGGGGTTATTGTTTAAAGGGTACAGCGTATTCGTTATGGGTGATGAAAAAGTTCTGGAAATAGTGGTGATGGCTGTACAACCTTGTTAATGCAATTAACATTGCTGAATTGTGTGCTTAAAAATGGTGAAAATGGTAACTTCATGTTATGTATATTTGGTCACAATACAAACATTTTTAAAAAGACAGAAGAGGGATGATTTGGGTGTCAGCAGTGCCCAGGTGGTAATGAAGACCACGGGAGAGGACAGACTCAGCCAGGGAGGGTGTGGAGACTGAAGAGAGTGGATAATCTGGGACAGAGCCCTGAGGACCTCCCCATGGAAGGGTGGGCATGGGGGTGTTGAAGGAGATCGAGGAGGGGTTGACTGGCAGGAACCTAGATGCGTGATGTTTGTGAAGCCTGGGTGTGTTAATTAGTGCTCTAGAATGCAGAAGACAAAAATCCAGCCTGGATGCGTTTGGGCACAAAGGGGAATTGATTGGTTTGTAGAAACAAGGGAAGGGCAGGAACACCTCAGGGATCTGGAAGTACCTGGCTGGAGTCAGGTCTGGATGTGTCTGGGTGTGTCTAGGACCTCTCTCCTGATTGTTTCACCTGTTGGTTTCTCTCTCTCCAAGTACTGATGGGCTTTTGCACAAAGCTTAGCTCATGGTCACCAGCGACTCTGAGCTCACACCTTCCCAAGTTTTGCACCCACATGCTTCCCTTACAAACGACTCAAGTAACCTGGGGAAGAACACTGAGCGGCCTCACCTGGAGCACATATCCACCCTGAGGTTGAGGGGCCAGGACGCATGACAGGCAGTTGCCTTTAGCACCCCAGTTTAGAGGGAAGGAGAAGTGCTGGGTGGGCAGAATGCATAAAATGTTGATGGCACTTGGAAGAGGTTCAAGAAGGAAGGCCATCTACTCTGTTAAATGGCTCCTTGTACAAGACAAGGACTGGAAGTACCCACTGGGCTTAGTGACAAAGGAATCGTAGGTGCACTGGGCCAGGGCAGGGTGGTTTGAGTGGGGTGGTGGGGCAGAGACTGGACCATGGCTGGTGGGGTGGGTGGGAGGCATGGAAGTCACGGTAATAAGTGCAGACCTCTGTTTCAGAGGGCACAGTGGTGAAAGCCAAGAGAGATAAGGAGGGAGCTGCAGAACACATGAGGTCAGGAAGGTTTTTTTATTTCTCATTTGGATGGGAGAGATGTGAGCATGCTCGAATGCTGAGAGAGCCAGAGAGAGTTAGAGGTTGAAAAGACCGGAGAGTGTGGAGAGGTGGGGAGAGAGGGGACCATGAACGCAGGTGGGGAGATGACAGCATTAATAGGAGTAGGCTCAGCACTTTCTACCGTGTAGGGGGAAAGGAGGGAGGACTTGTGTGGGCACTGATTGGTCTATGGCTGTTGACAGGAGAACATTCTTCTCAGATAGCTCTACTTTTTTTGAGAAGTGGGATGAAATAAAGATGGAACTGTCTAGAAGGTTTGAGGGGAGTGCAGCAGGTTGAGAAAGCTAGCTCCGTGAAAAACAGCAGAGAGATCAAAGCAGGGAAGGATGAGGATGGTCAGACTGTGCCGGAGAACAGGAATCTGCAGTGGCCTCACTCTGCTTGTGTAATTCACTCTATGGAACCTAGCACAGGGTGTAGATATGGGAAAGCACAGTTGGATTGACCTGGGCCTGGAGTTTTGCCAAGCTGGGGGGACAGAGGGACAATGGGGATATTGGTTGGATGGCAATTCATTCCAGTCATTATATCCCAGCAATTATTTATGACCCTTGTACTGCGTGTCCAGCATAGTGCAGGGTCTGAAGGCACCGGTCTTGCCCTCATAGAGCTTGCAGTCTAGTAGGGAGGGCAGACATCAAGTTAGAAGTTCTCATGTGAAATGGGAACATCTTCCAGCCTGGTGGGAGATGGTGGAGCTCAAGTTCAGGCTGGATACAGAGGCAAGCATATGGAGGGGTCTGGCAGATTGGGAGAAGGTTTTGGGGTGGGGTCTGGAGGTGCCTATATAGGAGGTTGCCTGTTGATCTGTTGAACAAACATGAACAGATGTTGAGGAAAGAGCTAAGTGGGAGGGAAGCTGTGGATAAGAGTGGGATGACCTGCACCTGTCTCACCTGTCTCACTGTTTCCTCCTTCCCTCCCATTACGATAGCCCACCTGTGGTTTTCCTGTTGCAGCCTGAGCCTCCATCTGGGCTCTGCATCTCATTCCCTCTGGCTCTCTTGGAGCCCTTGACCTTCTTTCTCCTCTACTGAATTTATCTCACTTTCATTTAAATATTGCCAATTCTCTCTCAGTGTAAAATTTTTTTCTTGACTGCCTCCATTCCCTTGCAATGAACACTCTTCCATTGTCTCTGCTTCTTGCAGCCATTTTCCAATCAGTTGTCCACACTTGCTGTCACTGCTCACTTGGCCCTCCCTGTCCTCTCCTTTCACTGGCACGTGGTTCTCTATGATGACCGTCCTGCCATGGATATCAGTGAGCATCTTCGTTCACCTGGTGAGCACTTTACACCCCATCTGTTTGGACTTCTGGCAGTTCGACCCTCATGATCGCTTTCTGCTTCTCTAGACACGCCTCTTCTAGAACACCCTAATTTTAGAAACTTCTCTAGAACACTTTTCTTTTGGCTTCTGTGACATCGTATTCCTCCGCTGTGACACCCTATTCTCTTGGTGTCTATGATATCAGTTTACCCCATAGTCTCCTTTCTGCTGGCTTGTGCCCACTCTAACTGGCCTTTAAGCCTGCACCTTATAGCATCTTCTCATCTCTCCCCCAAAGTCCCTGTTCAGTACCGGCCACTTTCAAGGCTTATGTTACCATCCACCATAGAAGCCCAAATCTAAAATGACTCCAGATGAAAAGCAGCCCCTATATTCCCTCCAATGAGGAGGCCCTCCAAAAAGTTTTGGGGCTAATTGGAACACATAAACTTTAGCATGGTTGAAATAATTTATTAACTTAGTTTGCTATGCATGAAAAAAAATCACATTATCTAAACAGTGTAGTAAGATGTATTATTTTTTCTCCACTCATATTTCATGAAGCAATTTTACTTAAGCTTTTAACGTTTTTCTTTAACACCTAAGTCAATGTCGTTAGAGATTTGTCCATCAAAATTAACCTTTTACAGAACACACAAACTTTATTTTTGCCCAAATATTGGTGACATACACTTTTTCAAACTGGGTATGATGCTGGGAACTTTATTCTTTGCCACAAAAGCCTGGTTGCATAACATGAGGTTTGCATAAATTCAAAACAAATCATCTGGTAGGTGTGTGTTTATCATCTCCACAACATAATCACTTCCTTTATTGTTCAAGTAATTTTTTAATGGGCTTGCTGAAAAAGACAGTACTTGCAACACCCCCAGGAATAATGATTGAATCCGTGTGTAATGTGTTTGCTTCTACTTTTTTCTTTGTTCTGCCAAGAGACCTCCATGAAAATCCAAAACCTCATTGATTGAGGTTATTTCAGGCTAATGAGTTTCCTCCAAAGAGAGTTTTGTTGTTCAAAAGGCAGTAATTGAGAGCATGTATCATAATGTTGACTTTATAAGACTTGAATATAAGACAAATCCTTCCCACCTAAGAGGTAATTTTGGAGCAAAATCTTATCTTATATTCAGGCATTTTGCTGACAACTCCCAAATCCATATCTCCTAACCAGTCCTTTTCCCCCTTCTACCCAACAGCCTCCTTCACATTTCCATCTGGGTGTCAATCACTCAGTCTGCTGACACATTTTTATTGAGTGCCTACTGTGCTGTATATGTCAAGCACTGTTCTAGATGCTGGTGGGTAAAAGAGGAACATGATAGGATCCCTTTTCTCAAGGAGCTCATCCCGGTGAATTGACACAGAGAATAAACATGTAAACAAATAAGAACTTTTGCATATACTAGTAAATGCTATGAAGAAGATAAAATGGGGCTATGTGGTAGACAGTGATGGTGTGTGGTGTGTGCTTCATCTGGGGAGGGTGGGTCAGTAATGGCCTCCTGGAGGAGAGGGTGTCTGAGTTGAGACGTGAATGCAGAGGAGACAGTTGTGTGAAGGTCTAGGGCGAGAGCGTTGCCAGCAGAAGCCAGTGCAAAGACCCTGAGACAGGAGAAGGCCAGGGTGGGCGGGGCCTGTGGGAAGGGGAAAGCCCAGGGAGATGAGTTTGGAGAGGTAGCCAAGGCCTAACCATGTAGGGACTTGCAGGCTATGGAAAGGAGTTTGGGTTTTTTTTTTTTTTTTCATTCTTATGGCCATGATAAGAAGACACTTGGAAGGTTTATGCAAGGAGTGAATTGACTGATCTGATTTACATGATAGAAAGATTTGTCAGGCTGCCGCACAGAGCAAGAATTGCAGAGGAGCAAGAGTGGAGGTAGGGAGCCAGCTGGGGCTGGTATCCAGGTGTTCAATGAGGTGGCTTGGGCTGGGATAGAAGCACTCGCAGATGGTAGGAAGGGAGTGGACTTTGAACATATTTTTGAATTATATCTAATGTGACTTGCTAATTAATGGTGGATATAATTAGGAAGAAAGAGACACACATGGGTTTTTTAATTGAGCAACTGAGTGGAGGGAGGGGGGATATCAGGGATATCATCTTCCAAGGTGGGGAGGGCAGGGAGGCATCATAAATCTGTGGGGAGGATTAGGAGTTCTATTCTGGATGACCAGTAGGAATTTGGATACATGAGTCTAAAACTCATGGGAGTGGCTGGGTCGCAACATGTACATGTGGGTGTCATCAGTTTATAGGTGGTTTTATAGATGGTACCAGATGAGATCACAGATGGGTAAATATACAGAGGAGAAAAGAGGGTAGAGAACTGGGTCCTGGGGCATCCTGCATTTAGAGATCAACAAGGGAAAGGAGAGGCATTCGATGGGGATCAAGAGAGACCCATCGGTGAGGTGGGGAAAAGGCCAGGAGAGGGTGCTGCCTGGGAGCCAGGGGAAGTTGCTGTCCAGGAGGAAACTCTCAAGGTCCAAATGTTGCTGAGGGAGCAAGCTGAGGGTGAAGAACTGGCCATTTTGATTTGGCAGCTTGTTGGCCACTGGTGACCTTGACAAGAGTGGTCCTGACTAGGAGAGGGAACTGTGATGAGAAAGTGGAGACAGCAAATACAGGCAGCTTTTGGAGGATTTTGTTTTCTGTAAAAGGGCCAGTAGCTGGAGAAGGATGTTGTGTTAAGAGGGGACTAAGTAAAGGGAGAGAGGAAAACATTAACGTGCATTTATAGAATGGGGATTGTGAGACAACAACTGTGGAACTCAGGCCAGAGCAAGCGAGAGGTGAGGGGGCCCAGCATCCAAGCAGAGGGGATGCGCCCAGAGAGGAACACCTCATCCGTGTTCCGGGGGTGGGGGGGAGGCAGAGTGAACGGGCACTCATGCCAGGAGGATGGCAGACTTGGTGGGGGTGGATAAATTAGTGCTTGCCTATTGCCTCTATTTCCCAGAAGCATACAATGCCTGGCTGTCAGCCGAAATGGAAGATTTGGAGAATGGATGTCAGAAGTCTAGGGAAAGAGGAGGAGGAATGACCTAGTCATCTTTGAGAATAGTATTAAAGTGTTAGGAAAATTAAGAACTTCTTAGAGGTGCTGAGTGCCCACTTGAGCTTTGTGGTCAGAAGTTTCCGTCGAAATCTTTCTGTCCTGTTGTATTATTCTCCAGGTGCTCTGGAACAGGTGCTTGGGCTTAACTAGAGTCAGGGTCCTGCCTGGTGAGTAATTATAGAAGCACCACAAGGCGAAGGAGTGGAGAATATCTACAAGTCAGCGCTTACCTGGGGGCCCCTGGAATCCAAGATGGGAATGGAAAGGAGGGTGTGAAGTGGTGGTGGATGGTGAAATAGTAATGGTCAGCAGACAGGGCAGAAGGGTTTCTAGAGTGGGAACCAGAGTGAGTGAGTTGGGTACATAGGAGACAATGCAGCTCTTGGTGCAGAAAAGGTGTAGGGTGTGAGCACTCATGTGGGTCAGTTCAATGGGTGGAGAAAAAGATCGTTAGAAGCAAGGAAATCAAGGACCTGAGAGGTCAGGGTGTTGGATGTGAAGGTATCACGAATGGTAATAAGCATAATAGTAAAGAGACACAAGGAGTCCATGAATGAGAGGAGATGGAGAGGATAGCTTACTTGTGTCTCAGACTCAACCCTGTCTGAAACCTGCTCCTCCCCTGGGTAAATGCTCCACCACCCAGAGCCAGAAACTTGGGCGTCTTTGTTTCCTGTCTCTAACTGATCCCCACACCCAATCAACTCACCAGTCTTTTTGATTATATCTTGCAAACATTTCTTAAATCCAACTATGTCTTTCCATCCCCACTGTGCACACCCTACTTTAGGCTACTGTGGCTTCTCACTTGGATTATTAGTGTCAGATTCCAAATAGACAACCCTGCTAACCACAGATACTGCAACTTACATTGCATCACTTCTGTGCTGAATCTCTCCAGTGACTTTGCATTGTCCTTAGGATCAAGTCCAGAAACATTAACAGGGCTTTACAAAGAAAGCACTGCGTGACCTAGCCTCTGTCTACTTTAGCCTGACCCCTCACCTGGTTTACTCTCACTTTCTAGGCCTTTCATGGGCTATCCCTTCTGCCCGGAGTCCCCTCTCTACTTTGTTTGGCAAAATCCTCCTCTTTTTCCTAGGTGTCAGCTTAAGAAGTCTCAGGGAACCTTTTCCTGGATGCCTGGTGTTGGATCCACCTTCCCCCTCTCCCAGCACCCCCGTGCTTCCCAGCACACCATGAGTTTAGCAGCTTTTCTCTTCATGGAATGGAAGCTCCATGAAGTCAGGGACGGTGTCTGATTTTTCTCAGATGAATCCTCAGCACCTAGTAAGGGGCTTATCACATGAAAGTGAACAATAAATATTTGTGGATTTGAAGTCATTGGAAGGTTCTAGAAGTGGAGCAGTTCTGGGTGAAGATGAAATCCGGGGTGTGGCCCTGTGAGTGGGAAGATAAATGGAGTGGAGGAGGAGGCCGTGAAGGAATAGGAGTGCATGGAATGAGAAGGACAGAGTGACACACAGGTGGTCTCCGTGGCCCTGAGAATAGCAGGAGACTCTGAGTCATGTGCTCAAGTCTCTAAGGAATGAGAAGTAGGTGGCAGCAATGTGGGCTGGCAGAAGATGGCAGGGGCTTAAGCTAAGCAAAGAGTTTTGAAGAAGGTGGAGGTACAAAGGTCTGAGAGTGGTACTGAGGGCAGGGTGGGGGTCTTGAGAGTGTGGGCAGGACTGAAGATAAGAGTGGGATAACAGAAATGTTTCCTAGAGGGCTATCCAGCTCCCTGCAGGGCCCTCAGGCTGGCCACAGTGTGCAGTCTTCCTCTGGCTCAGTGGCTCAGGCTCGAGGCCTCTGGGGACAGTACACGTGCAGAGGACTGCCGTGAGAGTAGCTGGGTGCCGGGATGCCCTCGCCCTGGAGTGGGGAATCTAGGATCTCAGAGGGAGCTGACTCTGGCTGGTCCACGGGCCCCCACGTGGGAGCTGCCTTGCTCTGAGCAGTGTGGGGTCATCTGGTTCCTCACTGGTTGTTCCCCAGGATTGGAGGCAGAGTTGCCCTTGATTCCTGGAGTTCAGTAGATGGCATTGGTGCTGGGCCCACATCCCCTTTTCTGGGGGACACCCGTTCCTCAGCTGCTGTGAATGTTACTCACTCACAGCTTACAGCTGCCTCTGGAGAATTGATCTTGAGTGGGTGGGAACCACCGACTCCTTCCTGCCTGCCCTGTTCTTCAGGTGGCCTGAAGCCAATGACGGGCTGATTTGGGATTTCAAAGCCTGATGCCCTTGTGTCCAGAGGGACGACTCTATGGTGGGGTTTATGATCCAAAGGCCCCTCATCCTGTGGGCTCAGGCCAAGGATAAGTTTTCTTAGCCTACACCCTGGTCAGCTGTGCCTCTCCCCTATCCTGCTTCCCTTGCTCCTTCCTTCACACGCACACACATTCCTGCTGCTGGCTCTGCTTCCAGGGACGCGGCCCTATGGACAGGGTGACTCTCTGATCTTGTCCCATACTCAGAGGTGGACATGGAGACTCTCCACAGACCACAGGGGACACAGCCCCCACAGGCTCAGCCCATCAGCGTGGGTTTGGAAGGTCCCTTCCCCTTCTTAGGCCAACATTTCCTCATCTACAAATGAGACCTTTAGGCTGAATTTTGTTAATAATGCAACAAAACATACCTACAAAGAGAAAACACTTTGTGCCCTGGCTGGTGTGGCCCAATGAATTGAATGCTGGCCTGCAAGCCAAGGGGAGAGGCTGGTTTGATTCCCAGTTGGGAAGCATGACTGGGTTTTGGGCCAGGGCCCCAGTGGGAGGGGTGCAGTAGGTGTCCGCACATTGATGTTTCTCTCCCTTTCAAAATAAATAAATAAAATCTTTTAAAAAATTAAAAACAGACAAACAAACAAACAAACAAAACCCCTACTTTGCTGAACTTCCTGGGCTAGGTGTGTTGGACAATTCAGATCAATGACCCAGTCCCTCTGCCAAGCAATTCACAGCCCATTTACTCAGTCAACAAACATTAATTAAAGGCAGCTGGCCCAGATGACTCAGTGTCCTGTCCTGTCCCGTCTTGTCCTGCCCTGACCTTGAAGTGCTCACAGACTGATGGGGAGAAACAGCCACTCCACTTTGGGGGGAATAACAGAGACACGAGCAAGGCTGGCACATGGAGAAGGTGGTTAAGGTTGTCCCTGGGGTTCTAGGGAGGGCCCTGGAGGAGGGAGGAAGGGCGTTTCAGGCAGAGGGAACAGCATGTCTATAGGCACAAGGCATAACATAGCATGATGTGTCTGGTTGGGGAACCACGAGCCCTTCGGTATTTCTGGTGGGTACAAGGAGGGAGGAAGCAAGAGGTCAAGTTGGGGAGGGAGGTCATAGGGGTCCAGGTTTGGGCAATGGAGGGTGGTGCTGGTAGAAGAATTTTTAACAAAGAAGGAACAACGTGGTGAGATTCATATATAGAAAAACCACCCTGTCCTTATAGTAGAGGGCAGAGGGGAGGGCCCAGGAGATGTTAAGACTGTGGGGTGGAAGGGTGGGGGCGGGCTCAGGAGGCATGTGAGGGGCTGGGGTCAGTGGGATTTGCTGCTGCCCGGGGATGAGGGGTGTGAGGGGCTGGGAGAAGAGGATGTCAGGCCAGCTCCTGGCGTGGATAACTGGGTGGATGGCAGTGCCACTCATGGGGTGGCACGCGATCTGTGAGGAGGGCAGGTTTGGGGCTGCTGAGTGGGAGGTGCCTGGGGGCCTCCTAGAGGGTTGTCCCATGGATAGCTGGTGGGGGGTCTGGGACGTAGGCAGGTCCAGGCTGGAGATGTGATTTTGGGACTTGCCAAGGTCTAAGTGGTGGGGTGGGCGTGGGGGAGAATGAGGGGATGTGTATCTAGGAAAGAGAAGGAAAATTCCTGAAACTTGAGGACCCATGAGGGACCCTTAGACTTGGGCACTCTCTATAGGTCCCTGGCCTGTGGACACATGCCTCCTTGCCACCCTGGACTTGTGCTCAGCACCATCCCACCTTCACTGGGCCCTTGCCTCCCACTCTCAGAGGGCATTCGCCCACCTTCGACTCTGCTGGGCAGGGTCAGAGAGGGCCAGGGCCTGGGTAGGGGAGGCAGGGGTCTCCTAAGCATGTTGCTTCCTAAGCAGCACTCTCTGAGAACAGACATGCTGAGCACCGAGTCTCCTGGGGTCCCTCTCCTGCCCTGGCCAGCTGGTTAGAGAGTCTAGAAACCCCCTAGAATGGCCTCTGCCTTTTGGTATTCCCCACCACGTCCTAGGGGCATGCTGTGTATGTGAGTATGAGAGTGTGTGTGTGTGTGTGTGGTGTGTGATGGGTGTAACAAGATCTGACATTCTGGGGCTCAGGTGCCCAGAGTGGTCCATCATACACCCCCTGCTTTCCTACCCATCATTTGCCACCTTGACTTCAAAGTACTGAGAAAATCACATTTATTGAGGTTTTTCGACATACCCTATTACCACGTATAAAATCCTTGCCATTCAACCACCTTCCCCTGGGGCTCAGAACCCTGAGACACAACTGTTCCCCAGTACTGGCCCCGAAATAGGCTTCCTGAGCCCCAGAACCACTTTCCTTACATGCCCTGCTGCAGAAAGTGCCACTGCCCTGCCGTGGCCTTGGGGAGCAGGTGGGGGACATGGTGGTCCAGTTGCCAGCTTCACAGGTTATGGATACCCACCTGCATCCACTGAGGCCGAGCTGGCCTTCATTAGGACAGAGTTCCCATCCTGGGGGTGCTCTGCCTGGGAGAGGGCATACGGTGGGCACGAATCATGCAGGCGACTCTGGTGCCGAGACCACTGGCGCTTGGAGCTAAAAATCTCCAGGCACCTCTTGCTCACCAGGTAGATGACCTCACTGAGGTTGAGCAGGATGCAGACCACAGCGGTGGCCACCATAAAGTAGGTGAAGATCTTCTTCTCGGTGGGTCGGGAGATGAAGCAGTCCACCGTGTGAGGGCAGGGTGCCTGGGAGCAGGCCACCACGCGGGGCATGTCGTAATGCCCCTGGTAGAGGACGTGGAAGGCGTAGAGAAAGCCAGAGTCCACAGCAGCCTTAAAGATGAGGGTCAGGAGGTATGTCCACCACAGCCCGCCCCGCTTCTTGTTTGGGTTGTCGTACAGGGCCGGGGCGTTGGGTCCATTTTTCTTGCGGTGCCTCCGCTCTCGCTCTTCACGGTAGGCCACGTGCATGACCACCAGCAGCGAGGGGCACGTGACCAGGATGAGCTGCAGGGCCCAGAGGCGCACATGGGACACGGGGAAGAACTCGTCATAGCAGACATTGGGGCAGCCGGGCTGCTTGGTGTTGCAGACGAAGTCCTTCTGCTCGTCGTCCCACACGTCCTCAGCCGCCACCACGAACACCAGCACCCGGAAGATGAACACCACGGACAGCCAGATGCGGCCCAGCGCTGTGGAGTACTTGTTGACCCCACTCAGGAGGCCCTGCAGGGAGGCCCAATTCATGGTGACGGCTCCTCACGTGGACAGTGTACACCTGTGTGCGCCTGCTCAGGCCTGGGGGCCACGAGGCCTGGAAGAACCTGGAAATGGGTGTCCTTTATTAAAGGTGTGATTGGCAAAACCGTTTCACAACCACTGTGTCCTCATGCCTTTACCCCCAACGACTCGGTGGGGCGGGGGTCGCCATTATCCCCAGTTCACGGGGCAGTGAGCTAAGGCCCCTAGAGGCACCTGCCCAAGGCCCCGCAGCTGCAAGTGGCAGAGCTGGTCTTGAACTTCCACCTTCCAGTTCCAAAATCAGGGGATACTTTATTCTATAAAGTGATAGACACACATGAAGAATAATTCTCCTGCATGGATGTGACTGCCAACCTCTTTGACTCCAAGTTTCAGCACTGTGGGTCACTGACTTGTAAAGAGAAGTAGGAAGAAGGTGCGGATTGGCTGATCCACTCTCCCACTGGCTGCCAGGGCTGGGCCAGGGTAGGAGAGCAGGGGCGTCTGTCTTTACCCTCTGGTTTCCCCCAACTTTTACTGAGCACCCACATGAGCCATGACCCCAACCGGGCGAGTTTGTATCAGCTCTGAGGCAGATGTCTGAGTGACATCCATTGTCATCCCTCCTCTCTGGCCCCAGGACATCCCCTTCTTGACTTTCCATCCCAAACCAGACAGGCTCTCTCTTTGGAACCACAGTGGCTGGTATCTTCCTGCCTGTGCCCCTCCACCCACCCCAGCGACACCCCCCTGCCATGGGTGCTGGTTACGGTCACTGACTGTCCTGACCACAGTGGGTTCCTCTGGAATTCCAAACATTCTGGCTTTAGGGAGGGACTGGCGCAGTGACACAGGCAGAATTCCGGCTCTGGCAGGGTCCTCCACCCATTTACCTTTTCTCTCAGGGGCATGCCCTTCTCCGTTTGCTGGCCAGATCTATCATTTCCATTCAGGCCCCTGGGCTGTGTGCTCTACCCACCACACCCCCTGCCTGGAGAGCCTTCCTATGCCATCGCTGACCCTGGCCCCTCCTCTGTCCCTGACTCAGATCCCAGCATCTTCAGACCTCATGCCCTTGGGACATTTTTCTGAGCAACTTCCTCCATCTTTCATGCATCATTGATACTCCAGTTGTCTGTTTACCTGGCTTCTGTGCCAGACTGCTGGCTTCTGGAGGGCAGCCCCTTTCTCTCATCACCTCTCTTTCTCCGGCACTCAGCACTGGGCGTGGCCCAGAGAACACGCCGTAGACGTTTGCTAGACCAAGTCGAAACCTCCCATCTCCTGACTCTCCCTCTTTCTGTCTGTCCTCTGGTCCTCCGTCCTCCCTTCAGTCTGGAAGGACTTTCCTTTCCCTCTTTGGGACTTCCCCGAGTTTTTCCCAGTGATCCGCAGTGGGGATTCTCAGCCTCCCTGGTACCTGCTTCCCAGCCCAGCCTCGTGCCCAATTTGATCCTTACCTGTCTTGGGTCCAGCAGCCCCTCTCTGGTCCCTGGTCTGGTCCGTCTGTTTGAGGGCCTCCCAAAGGCAGCTTTTGTTCTTTACTTCCCTGCTGGGCGGGGCTTTATGAGCCAATGAGCCAGGGAGAGTGAGCAGTTGGGCAGGCTGGCGGGCGGACTTCCCCGGGCACATATTCAGAGCAAACACCCGAGGCTCTTCTCTCTCCTGGCCTACGCCTTCTCTCCAGGCTGGCTGGGCATGGCCAGGTCTGGCCCCCTGGTCTGGCAGGTATGTGGGTGAAACTGCAGTGAGGGGGGCAGAAGCGTGGAATCCTCATTCCCCAGGCCCGGGTCAACAACAATGGCATTGATCTTGTCCCCTTCCCGTCACCTTATTGCCTTCTGTCCCACTGTCCAGGCCTCTCTCCTGCCCTTCTCTCTGAAAGCCTGGTTCTGAAGCCCTCAGCAGTTGACATTTATGGAAAGGCGCAATCTTGATTCAGCCCAGGGTCACACCCACCTTGTGGGGACATCTCCAGGGACTCAAGCTTGGGCTGCTGGTGAGCTGTATAGGGGATGGGAGGGGATGGAACCAAGGAGACTTGGCTCTTCTGGACAAAGGAACCCCCTGCCCTGGTGGAGACAAGGTTGACAGCATGAAATGCCCCAGGTATCAGGGGACCAGGCACAGCCTCATGTTCATCCCCGTGGGCCTGGCGCTCTGGGGCAGGCCTCCAGGGAAGTCGGAGTGTGAAGCAGGGGGTGCTGCCAAGGAGCCTTGGGGCAGTGAAGGTTAATGTGTAGCCAGGGAGGGGCTCCTCTTCCTCATTTCCCACAAGCATTTCTCTAGCACTTCCTAATACCAGTGATTAACATTTATGTGGCCTTTCACAGACGGCTAACCCCATCCACAACCTCATGAACTCACTGGGTCCTTGCTACAACCCCACAGACTCAGTAGTATTAACCCATTTTAGAGAGGGGCTGACGTCACTTTCCCAGAGACCCAGAGGAACTTGGGCTTGAATGCAAGGGTTCTGACTCAAAGTCCATGGACTTTCTATTGCCGAATGCCACTCCCCATTACTAAGATCCATTCTTTTTGTAGACAACCCATAGGCCTAAAATTGCAACTGGCGATAAAGGCATGAAAAGGCAGCATGACCCAGAAGTCCTGGGGACCCTTTCTGGAGGAGAGGAAGGCCCCTTACCTGGCTGGACCAAGTACAATTCTCTGCAGGGGCAGAGAGAGTGACCCAATGACCTGATAAGGGTCTCAAAAGCCAAAGGACCAAAGGACACCATGAATCAGTGGAGGAGTCAACTTTTTTTTTAATCCTTACCTGAGAACATTTTTTAAAAGAGGGTTTATTTATTTAGAGAGAGGGGATGGCAGGGAGAAAGAGGGAGAGAAACACCAATGTGCTACAGATACATCGATTGGTTGCCTCTTGCACCCCTCCAACTAGGGGCCTGGCCTGCAATCCAGGCATGTGCCCCGACGGAATTGAACTGGCAATATTTTGGTTTTCAGGTTGGCACTCAATCCACTAAGCCACACAAGCCAGAGTCTGAGAATATTTTTTCATTGCTCTTAGAGAGAGAGGACAGGAGGGAGGGAGAGAGAGAAACATCAGTGCAAGAGATAAGCATTGATTGGTTTCCTCCCATGCTCGTCCGGACCAGGGATCATATGCACTGGGACTGGGGATCAAACCCACAACCTAGGTATGTGCCCTGACTGGGAATCAAACCCTTCAGATGTGGGACAACACTCCAACAAACTGAGCCACACCAGCCAGGGCTGGAGGAGTTGGTTTTTATTAAGCCCTGACTATAGGTCCCACACATTGAAGTTGCTTGCTTGCATGTCTGTTCTCTAATTAAACTCCTTCTCATAGCAACAAACCTATGAGGTAGGCTCACCATTTACATTTTACACAGAAGCACACTGAGGTGCCCAAGGCCACACAGCTGGGGTAGGTGGCAGGAGCCTCCCACCCCTAAGGCTGTACCCACGAGGGACGCCGGGCCCTCCCAACCCAGGCCTGCCCCGTCTGCCCAGCGCAGGCAGCCCCTCACAGGATGGTTTTCTTCACGTAGTTTTGAGGGTGGCCTGGTAAGAGAGGAGGGTGAGTGTCTGAGCCCAGGAAAATGAGGTCGCCAGAGAGGAGGTCGTTCTGTTTGCAGGAATTGGCGCTGGTG
Source organism: Phyllostomus discolor (assembly GCF_004126475.2). Classification (NCBI taxonomy): domain Eukaryota; kingdom Metazoa; phylum Chordata; class Mammalia; order Chiroptera; family Phyllostomidae; genus Phyllostomus; species Phyllostomus discolor. The sequence goes on along the minus strand of NC_040907.2, from coordinate 22,624,733 downwards.
ACCCTGGCTTTCCTCGCTGCCAGGCACTCTCGGCACCTCTTGCTCACCAGGTAAGCCAGCTCCATGAGGTTGAGCAGGATGCAAATAGCGGCCGTGATGACCATAAAGAGAGTGAAGATGTTCTTCTCTGAGGGCTTGGAGATGAAGCAGTCCACTGTGTTGGGACACGGAGCCGAGTGGCACTTGACCACGGGGGGGAGGGTGTATTTGGGGTAGAACAAGTGGAACACATACAGGAAGGCGACGTCTATGCCGGCCTTGAACACCAGGCTGCAGACGTATGTCCACCAGAGCCCACCCCGCTTCTTGCCAGGGTTCAGGTAGAGGCGCCCACAACCCTCCCCCTCTGCCTCTTGGTGCTTCTTCTCCCGTGCCTCCCGGTAGGCCACGTGCATGACCACCAGCAGTGAGGGGCACGTGACCAGGATGAGCTGCAGGGCCCAGAGGCGCACGTGGGACACGGGGAAGAACTCATCGAAGCAGACATTGGAGCAGCCTGGCTGGCGGGTGTTGCAGTCAAAATCCTTGTGGTCGTTACTCCACACACGCTCAGCCGTCACCAGGTACACCAGCACTCGGAAGATAAAGACCAGAGACAGCCAGATGCGCCCGAAGGCTGTGGAGTACTTGTTGACCCCGCTTAGGAGCCCCTCGAAGATCCCCCAGTTCATGGTGGACCCAGGCGTTGGCTGCTGCTGCTGCTGCAGGGGAATGATAATAATGTCCTGCATTTATAGAGTACTCACTCCACATTTTACAGAAACATGTCATCATATCTGATCCTCACAGCTACAGAGGAGCTTGGTTCTGTTGTTGACCCATTTTACAGATGGAGGAAACGGAGGTGTAGAGGGGTTTTACAAGTTTACATACAACTATTATGTGCAGAGCTGGAATTTGAGCCTAAGTAGTTAAGTCCGGAACCCAACTCTTACCCATAAAGTGGGTGAAGGCGGGGCCAGGGACAGCTCATTCCTCCCAGGGCCCTGAGGTTGCAGTCCTGCAGAACGGAGCCTTAAGGAGGTCGAACATCCTGCCTTCTGCCTCTGTTTCAACCCTGGCCCTCCTCTTCAGGGGGCTGAGCCCCGGGAAGACTTCTCTCCTTTCTGCGCACTGCTCTTTCCCCCTAGACAGCTTCTCCCAAGAGGAACCTGCTCTTTTCCTTTTTCTTGACTTGGAGGATGAGGTTGGAGAGGCTGGAAACTTACCCCCAACTTCCCACCTGGTCTAACACTCAGTTAAATTATCCAGGCAGTGTTCTCCTCGCGTGCAACTCACTTGAAGCAAGGCCAATGGCAATCCAGCTGAAAGATAACATAGTGGGCAAGGGCTCTCTTTCTACAATTAACTTCCTGGCATAGTCTGGTAATACAGTGTTTCCCAAACTGGTGTTCCATGGAATCCTGTTCCATAGGCTGGCTACCGTAGCGAGAGAAAAGGAATCTGTGTTTGAAAAAGGTAGGCAAACATTGCGTTTGCAAAGGTAAATAGGTCCCTTTACTTGACCATGCTGACGACTTTTGCTTGTGAACCTCTGAAAGGGGGACAGAATATGTAGCATTGTCCAAACTCCTTTGGCCACAGAACCCATTGTCATCATCGTTTGGAACGGCCTTGTCAAGACACCAAGATGGGAAACGCTGCTTTCGTTTCTTCTGCTGCTGAGTGAGCTTGGTGTGCTAGACACACGGGGATCGGATTTACCTCCATTTAAGGAATGTGACTGCTGTTCAGAGTGAGGGGTGCCCACTTCCTCTCTCGGAATTCCTCTGGCTGGTTCTTGGGGGAACCCATTCACTAGTCCCACCCTGTGGGGCCCACAGGGTCTCAGGGAGTCTCTCTGCACAACATTTTGCTTTAAGGTGTTCCTGATGCCCTTCTGACTTTGGTCCAGGCTGACAGTAACATGCTTTCCTGACCCCCTGTAGCAGCTGAGCAGGGCAGAGGAAAGAGCCAATATTTGTTGGGTGTCTATGCAGCACCAGGCACTGTTCTGAGCACTTTGCATGAATCAATACAGCAACAACTGTAGGAAAGTGTGTGATATTTTTTATTCCTAATTTACAGGTGAGGAAAGTGGAACGCAAAGGGGTTAATTAATTAGCTCACTCTTATACAGCTGGTAAGCGGCAGAGGTGGGATTTGAACTCAGGCAGGCTGGCTCCAGAACCCACACTCTGGGCCTGGGCCCCTTTCCTGGAAAGCTTCCTGGGTGCCTGTTCTGTGCCCACTCCCTCTTATACCAGATGGGTCCTGGCTGAGGGAGGCTAGGTTGTGTTTTCTCCCTACCCTATATGCTCATTGTTCTGTCTACAATACCCTTCACTTGGATGTGGGAGCCCAGCTCTGAATCATCAGCTTGTCTTTGCTCAGTCCTGCCTAAAGTGGGTGGATTCCTGGCAGCTTCTCAGGGAACAATCAGGGAGGTTCCAGCCCTTAGCTCCCAGGGGTCTAGGCCCAGCCCCCCTGGGGTGGGGCAGGGTAGGGCTGAACAGGCCCAGGCAGAGCAGCTCCGCCTGCCCCGCTCACCTGCCGGCTCGCTTGCCTGCCCAGCTCTTCGTTCCCCTGTGAATGCCTGTCCTCAGCCCCTGGCTTCCACCTCTGCTCAGTTGGGGAGAGTGGGAAAAACTCAGAGCAGAGGCGGGAGGAGCCCTTTACTCCTCCACCATTAGGTGGTGGATGCGTCCAAGCCTCCTCCTTCCACTTCCCACCAGAGAAGTTTCCCTCTCTCAGGTGTACCAAGGGATAGAGTACATTTGGATACAGATGACCTTACCTGAGTGGCTACTCCTCAGGGCTCTCCGGGTACTGGCTCCCAACAGCCGGCAGTGGTCTCAGCAGGCACCTGGAACTCATGTCAGAACCAGAGAGGGTGTTTGGAGAAGCCTGTTCCTGGGACAGAGCCTGTGAGCGAGTCTCAGCCTGGGTGTGTCGCCGGCCTAGGAAGAGGAGGAGCTGCACCCAGTACGGCCATTGGCTGGGACCCAGCCTTCCCAGACTGCCTCTGAGGTGGCCCAGGAAGCTTAGGAGTTCCCTCCTTGCAGCGGTGCTGAGCCCAGAATCCTGACATCCTCTCGGGGAGGAACCACAGGTCCACCCTGACCCCCTGCTTGTCCTCTTGTCCCTGGCCTTGTGTGGGAGGAACCCCATTTCCTGAAATTCCAGAAACTCCCCACTGCTACCTCTGGGGACTCTCTGTTCTCTAGGCTCTCCTCTCTCTCTGGTCCCTTCTCAGTGGCCTTTCATTCCCATGGCTTCTGTTACCTTTGGAAATGCTGAGACTCCCAAACTCTATCTCCAGCCTAAATACCTTTGCTCCGTCAATTGCCCCAACTTGAATGGCCTTCTCTTACCTTTCTCCTCACTTAGTCTACTCCTCCAAGGAGCTGTCCCTGACTGTGCCACTCCAGATGGCTTGGGGCCCCATCTCTGGGCTTCCACATCGTTGTCAGATTGTATTGGAATAGCTGATCTGAACTGAGCTTGTTCCACGTAGGACCCTTCTGTTGAATGAGCACGTCAATCCACACCAATAGACCTTTTAGGGGATTGTTGTGAGCACAAAGTGGATCAGACCCTGGCCCCCAGGCACTCACCGACATAGTCTTGATTACCAGCTAATAAGTCTAGTAGCAGTTGCACAGCCTTTAATGATGGCAAAGAGGTCGTGGAGCAGCCTCCCCATTCGCCACTATCCTGTTACCACTGGGATCTGGTTCAGACTTTGCATCCTAAAACTGAATGCGTGGTGAGTGGCAGAAAGAGCTACCCTCTCCCCTGCATACACAGCCCCACCCTTCCCCAAAATATGCACATCAAGCCCCTCTCCAAACCCTGCATGGATGAGCACCCTTTCCCCCTACAGGGCTGCTCCTTATTTCCCACAGCACATACATCGGTCTTTCCACTAACCCTTGTTTTACATTCAAGAATCATTGCTGGGACGCTGCTGTGTGCCAGGTGCTGTGTTTGGTTCTGGGCTACACAGATAAAGAGAGGAACAGAAGAGACTGGCCAGGGTCCCCCAGGGACACAGATGAGAGGTGTGAAGACACACTGATAAAGCAAGAAAGGCCTTGAAGGTGAACTCCAGAGGGAAGAGGCTGGGCCGCACAAGTCTTGCCCAGAGAAGGGGCCTCCTGTTTGATGGAGATGGCATTTTAGGGGACTTCCTTAAGGCAAGGGACTTCTGCATTTGGGCTCCACACCCCTGCATCTGGAGTCTCTTTCTGCTGGATTTGAATCTTGCCTCTGCTCCTTTTAGATCTGGGCAGTCTCCATTTCTCTGCTGTGGATGAGACCTGTTGTGCTGTGAGGGGTGTCCTGAGAAGACACAGAGTGTGATGTGGGGCAACCTCATGGGGTTGGCACCCTTATCGCCCCAGCCAGCAGAGGAACCATGTGAAGGCAGTGCCTGGCACAGAGGAAGGCCTTCTTGCCACTGCCTCTGATGCATGTACACTGTCCACACACACCTGATACACAGTGGGTACCCACAAAACCCGACTTTCTCCCCATTTCCCTAGTCCTATGCCTCTTCTTGCTGAGATGTAGGGTGGCAGAGAAGAGAGAGGGAGACAGATGCATTCACCAGAGAAAATCTCATGTAGATGGTTGCTGTTTTGGGGTTAAAAAGGCAAAACTCAGGCCAGATGTTGACTGTTGGAGACCTGGGGAGGGGGGGCAGGGGGCACCTGGGGAGGGTTAATGAACAGACACAGCCTGTTGGCCTAATGAACTCTTAGATGCCCTTTATCTGCAGGTTGCATGGGGCCAGAATTCAATGCACGGTGCGTCTAAGAGCCACAAACACTGCAGGTCCACAACAAGTGCAACAGTCCCACATGTGCACACTCCTCCTAGACACAGGCCATGCTACAGGCATGGTATTGCACACATGGGGAACAGTGCTTTGTTCTGTTCACCGCTGTGCCCCTGGTGCCTGGAAGGGTGCCTGGTAGCAAGCTAGGTCTCCATCTGTGTTTACTGAATGAAATATGTATGACATGCATACACCCTACACAGAGAGTCACACACATCTATCCCCCTTCCACATTCTTCCCCCAAAACTGTTGCCAAGTACAGGAGAGAGGAGGCACAGGAATGGGTCAGGCACAGCATTGTGAGGAGTGCTGTAAGGGACCTATAGCACAGAAGGGAGTGTCAAGGTCTGCGGGAGGGAGGCCCAGACAAGGTTACATTGAAGCTGTGTCTTGAAGGCTATGTAAGCGATCACCAAGAGGAGGAGAGGAGGCGAGGCCTTTGTGGCAGAGGGCACGGGGTGCGCAGAGGGCCTCTGTGAAAGCCAGTCAAAGAGCTTTCGAGTGGGGCTGGCTGGGGAGTGGTGGGGGCACCAAAAGGCAAGGCACCTGGGAGGTCAGCAAGGACCTTCTCAACCATGAAGACCTGGAACTCTATGCTAAGGAGTTTGGATTTATCTCGTGTGCAGAGAGAGGCCTGGGGGAACAGTCAGACTGGTGCAGTCGATTCCATTATTCATGTTAGTTAGCTTGTGTAAAGTCATGACAAGCACTGAATTAGGAAATCCTGAAGCTTTGCCCATGGGAGAAATACAGGGCTAGGTTCTTACGAGCCTCTGGTTGGAACACTTTCATCAAAGGAACACGATACAACCTTGTTTTATGTGCGTTTCTATGTCACGACACCTTCTGTAATATGCAGTGTCCTGTTGGGTCATTAACCCCGAACTCACGGCCGACAGCACTGTGACTCACGCCTGAACCAAGCGCATCTCATGCGTGCGCATCTTCTCCCTGAGGCGCATCACAGCCTTCCTGCGCGGAGACCCGCCAGACAGGACTGCCGCACTGTGCTCGGGGGCCGGGTTAAACTGCAATGCCACGTTCCAAAGGCACAAAAAGGTGAAAAAGTGGCCGAAAAGTCGACCTGGAATAGAACATTTGTTTTACAGTAGAAGAGCTGAGACAAGAAGGCAGAGTGTCATCTTGTTCATCCTTAGCTGGGAACTTGCAGGTCAGGTGACTTGAGTTTCTCGCTGTGCTGTGCATGTCCACGAACGGCTGGGAGAGCACCGCGGCGATGGGTTTAGGGGCTAGGCAAATATGTTTTGGTGAGTGTGCAAACACACTGATATGGAAGCCATGAACGAGGATCACTGTATGTTTAGAAAGCTCCCTGTATTTGAGAGAGGAGCTTACTGCCATGATTTAGGCAGGAGGCGAGCCAGAGGGATGGGTTTGGAACTGTTGGTAACTACAGCTGGCGGTGTTTGGGGCCTGACTGGATGCAGGGGTATGGGGGGTGGTAGGAGGAAGCCCAGGATGGTTCCCAGGTTGCTCAATGGGTGAACTGGCAGGTGGTGGGTGTAGTAAGGACTACAGAGAAGAAGTAGGTTTCTGAGGGGGCAGGGGGAGGTGATGCATAGGTTCCTCCCAGATGTTTGGGAGTTACTGAGTTTAGTGTCTCTTGTGCTGCATGGGAGGGTGTGGCGGATGGCCACATGGACTGTCCACAGCCAGTAGATGGCAGCAATGGCTGGAGTGCTCAGCCCCAAGGGGTTGGTGGGAGCCACTAGAGGGGATGAGGCGGCCTTGGAAGAGTGTGCTGAGTGAGAAGAGAAGAGGGTCCAGGCAGAGGTCTGGCGGGCGCTGAGATTTTAGGAAGCCGGCAAGAAAGAGTTGCCTATGGAGGAGAACACTGGTGACAGAGAAACCTGGTGGGCAACCCACCTGCAGAGAGGCCCGCTGAGGTCCTTGGTGACTTCTGCCAGCGTGGTGGCACCACTCTGATTCAGCAGAGTGGTGGGGACAGAAGCTAGAGGACAGTGGGCAGAGGAGGTGCAGCTGCACCTTGCCAGGGAAGGAGAAAGTCAGGGCAGTGGGCAGAAGGACCAGGGTGTTTCCGGACAGGCACCAGCCCGGAGCGGGGCAGCCTCAGGCTGGCCTGTTGGGTGTGGGCTCCTGACTGTGTGTGGGAAAGATTTCACAACACGAGTCCAGGTGATTTTGAGAGTGTGCTTATTAAGGCTGGGGGTGGTGAAACAAGGGAAAGGCGTGGGGTGGAAGCTGTAGTGGGAGAGAGCCTGGGTGGGGCTGCGGAGGCTCCCTGGAAAGGTTATAGGGAAGGGACAGGCCACGGTGGGGCTGCTGTCGGCTCACCAGGAAGTCAGAGAAAAGGGGACCCTGGAGACAGGGTCAGGGGGTAAGCCTGGGTCGAGTTGCCACTGCCCACGGCTGCCCTGGCTGCAAGTCTCCTTGGGACCCTTGGAGTTTAGGAGGAGACAAAAAGTTCATGCCTGAGAAGGGGCAGGGGCGTGCTCTAGAGGGAGCCTGTGACGTGTCTCTGCCCTGAGGTCCTTTTGTGTTTCCATCAGCTTTCCAGGTACAACTTTAACATGCCGATGTGTCAAAATGAGGGCATTGGGGTGGGGGTGGGGTGGTTGGGAATATTCTTTGGTCTTCTACACTATTTTACTTTTATCTTGAGCCTGTCTGGCTTTTAATGGGGTTTTTGTTATTTGTTCCCCTGACTTCATCTGTCCTTGGGTTTAGCTGGCACAAATGACATTAATTGGGCCTCTGTTCTCTACGTCCCAGACGAGGGAGATTTAAGCTAGGTATTCTTTGGTGAGGGAGGAGAGGTTTAAACTATTCGCTCTCAAGTGTCCTTGGTTAGGGGAGGTAAGTTCTTGCAATTCACCAGTTGGCTGTAAGTTGCTCAAATTGTTTGGCCTTGTTTTATTTTCTTGTCTCTGTTTCCTCATTCCCCTGGTCCAGGAATTTTCCTAGCTTCTTACTATCCTGCCTCAAGGGTCAAAGAAGACTTCACTTCTTCCGATCATCTCAGCGTGCTCAGGCGGAAGGGGAGGAGCCACTGGAGAGCCATTGGTGCTCGGTATGTCCTCCAGTTCCCAGCCCCAGGCATCTCTTCTTGTGTGTGCGTAGTGTGTGTATACATTTTAATTTTTTAATTGTTATTCAATCACAGTTGTCTGCCTATCCGCCCCATTACTCTCCCCTGCCCTACCCGCCCCCACCTTCCACATTCAAACCCCTCCCCCACTGTTGTCTTTGTCCATGGGTCCTTTATACATGTTCCTTGACTTCACCCTTCCCCTTCTCCTCCCCCCCCACCCCCCGTTCCCCTCCCCTCTCCCTCTGGTGACTGTGAGTTTGTTCTTTCTTTCCATGTCTCTGGTTCTATTTTGCTTGCTTGTTTTATGGATTAGGTTCCACTTGTAGGTGATGTCATTTGTCTTTTACCGCCTTCAGCCCAGGCATTTGTGACTCTTACCATCATCTCAACATGTTCTGGCTCAGACAGACTCTTTCCTCAGCACCAACCTCAGAAGAAGGTCCTGGCCTCCCCACCTCCTGCTTGTTACCCCTGTTAGAGGGTGCGGGTGGGGCTGGGGGTTGGACTCTCTCGGGACACCAGGCCTCCCCCCGGGGCTCCCTTCTGAATGCAGCAGGCCAAGGGCAGTGTAGGCACTGTGGCTCGGTACCCCGCCAGCTAACCATCAAAACTACTGTCCCCAAAGGAGGGACAACTTTTGGTCCTGGGGAAGAAGATAAGTTGGCCTGTGAGGCCACAGTGGTTTCCATTCACGCCACTCAGGAGGGGTAGAAGAGTGAATTGACGCCCCAAGGGAACAGCCCTCAACTGATGATGGACTGAAGTTAGGGTGTAAATCCTCCAGACTCCTCACCCTTCAGCTGAGATAACTGAGAGGCCCACGCCCTGCTCTTTCCCAGAGGTCCCCAGCAGGAGGCAGCTCGCTCCATTACATAGCCTTTGTCAGCTTCCTTCCCTTCCCTGCCCCATTCCCGGTCCCCATGCCGCTCTTTCCTGGGATCGCCTCCCACGTAAACAACCGGCATGCAAATCCGTGCCTCACACTCGGCTTTTGCAGACTGATGGATCGATCAATTGATTGAATTTATTGAGGTGACATTAGTTAATAAAATTATATAGGTTTCAGGCGTACCATTCTATAACACATCATCTGTACATGTACTGTCTTTTCACCACCCCAAGTCTCCTTCCATAACTGTTTATCCGCTCTTCTTCTACCTCCCCCGACTCCCCTTCACACTTGGCTTTTGGAGGAGCCCAAACGGAGACATCTTTTGTCAGAACAGACAGCAATCTCATTTCCTGCAGAATTCTCCCATCCTTCAGCCAGCTGCATCTCACAGAGCTTGCTCTCCTGTAGACTGTGGATTGGCCCAGATTGGGAACGGCCCCAGATTGAGCTAATCAGTTACACTTCCCCCGCTCAGTTGATTGGCCCCGTGTGACAACGCAACTCACACCGATCTACTGAGAGTGCTTCCCTGGGACCTTTGCACATGGAAAGAGAGTGTCCATCTCATGACAAACACAGTGAGAAGGGAGGCTCCGGGCCTGCTGGTGGCCTGCTGCCAGACACACTGCTCTGTTGCCTGAGACAGGTCCTCCTGGGACAGAAAGGGGAGCAGAAACGAGAGAGGAGCACGTGAGTGCTCAGAAGACGTCTGTGTCTCCAGCTCTGTCTAGCTTTGGAGACCAGCGACATTGTTTTCCTTCCCACATGCAGGTAAACCCCTGCATTGTCCCTTTAACTGAGCTTGTTGAATCTAAGTGTCTGTCACTTGCAACCAAGGATGTCCTGTGCCACCTTGGGTTTATCAGTTAACAGAGCCTGGTGCACAGTAGGTGTTTAGTAAGTATTTGTTGACTGCCCTCTGCCCTCTGGACCCTACTTCCCTCAGTAATAACTACCTAACAGGTATTTAAAAAGATAAACATAAAGATGAAAGAGAGAAGGCTTTGTCAAGGATGAAGCGTCAGGCCCAAGCCAAGAGCTCTATCCTGCCCAGTCAGCCAGGGAGGAGGGCGAGGTGCCTTGGCTGAGGGGCTCAGAACTCTGCCCGAGATTGTGGGTGGCCGGGGCCTGATGGCTGGTGTCCAGGGAGGACTGCATGAAGGTGACAATGATGGGAGAGGAATGGGAGGGATGGCTTGGAGAGACTCTTTTCTTTTTTTCCTTTTGAAGGAATCGATACGAAGGGCAGAGAAAGGAATTAAAGTTTATTGACTGTTATGTGCATGAACTAGCCCAGCTCCTCACATACATCAGAGTACAAACTGGGCACCTGGAGGCAAACGTTTTGTTTAGCCTTCACGATGCTAAAGAAACATTTCAATTAATTGCCAGCACATACAAATGTGGAGATTCCACTTGAAAAATATGAATGGGGGCCGTGCTTGAAAAAATGGAAGGTTCTGGAAACACAGGACCCATATTCCCCATGACATCGATAGCTGGAGTGATGAACGGCTGCCCCCTTTTGAGGGGGCATCTGCTCTCCAGTTTGCCACAGACCCCACCAGGCCCCTTCATGCATGTATGTTACTAGCCTGGCCCTTAGTCATTTGGGATTATAATCCCAGACATTCTCAACCAACCTTCCCAACGGTCTTGCAAGGTGGGTACCCTTAGCCCCATTGTATAGATGGTAAAACTGAGGGTCAGGGGTCAGGTCACAGAGTTAGGGAATAATGGAGCTGGGGCAGTAGCCCAGTTCTTCCTGACCTCAAAGTCCAGTGTCTCGTCACTGCGTGGGGACTGTGTGGCTGCACGTGGGTGGAGTAAGAAGAGGTGGAGAGGTTTTATCAGCGATGGGAAGTGAAAGGGGGGTGCCACAGATAGAGGCAGGGAGATATGAGGGGAAGTTGATATAGTCAGACTGGGATGTTGCCAGTTTGAAGGGACCACAGGCTGTCCAGGCAAAGGGGTCTGCTCCTGGGTAACTTTTAGTACACGGAAGCTGGGCCTGGTGGACTGAGGTAAACAGAGAAATGAATGGTTGTGGCTGCTTAGCCAAGGGAGAGAGGCAAGAGTGATGTCTGTGTCTTACTGAGAGGCTGGTGGCAGGTGCTTCAGGAGGCTGGGGGTGGGGTGGGGGGAGAAGAAGGAGGGCAGGGGTGGGGGAAGCAGGTCTGGTGGTGGAGATGGCATATCCACGTTTGGAGGTGCTGGGTACTATGGGAGGTTCAGGGAGGTGTCCCAGGGACAGCTGGCTGAACAAAGCTGGAGCACGAGTGAGAGCACTTAGCTGGAGACAGTGGTGTAGAGATGCAGCTGTGATGTCTGAGACAGACAAGAGGATGCAGCCTGGCGGGCTCAGGGCCCTAGTACTGAGTGGAGGCTGGGGAGAGGCCTCCTACTCACTTGCTCTGACCTTCTACAAAGTAATGAGGATGCCCACTCCTCCTCACCCCACGGCCCTTCGTAATCGGCTTCGCTGGGGATGCCTGAGTGAAATGGATGAGCGTGAGGCAGGCCGAGAAGGAGGGCGGGAGAACTGATTATCGCTTCCCTATGGCTCCAAGTGGATAATTACACAGCTCCCTCAGTCCCAGGACTGGGCCAGGCAGCAATCCATAAAGACAGGCTCTCAAAATTAATGGGACTCCAAGGGGTGTGGGATGGGGGAGAGCCATGGCTGAGGGAGGCTGAGGCGAGATGAACTAGAGACAGGAAGACACCGTGTCTGACGGAGAGAGCCTGAGATGTAGGGTCTGAAACAGATGGAGAGTTGGAGGGAAAGAGCACAGAAACGGAAGCCCAGAGAGGTTAAGTCACGTGCTCAGAGTCACACAGTGGTGAAGCTGGCGTTTGGTCCCGCCTACCTCCGGAGCACATGGGGTTGACTCACTCACTGGTTCAGCCTTTGTCCTCACTGTCAGTGGGAGGTGGGCCCCCAGGAAACCCTGGGCTGCTGTCCTGGGGAAGAGCATTGACTTCCGGAGATGGTGCAGGAGGAACAGGGGCCAAGCACTACTTGTCCTTTAAGGCTCGGCCCCAACCGGGACCCCTCCCCAACTGGAACTGAGGGCTTCCCCTCTGCTCCACCAACAGGCCTTCCTTCCTCTGTGCAGACCTTGTGGAATGGTAATTATTTTACTCTCATGTCTGTTCTCCCCTAGACCATGAGCCCTCGAGGGCAGGGCTGGGCCTGCAACATCTCTGTTCTGGCACAAATGCTGTGCAAATTTAAAACTCGGGTGGAAAAGGGACATGAGTGGAGTTGGAGTCGGCATGCTTCTGGAGTTCGGTTTAAAGCCCTGTGCCGATGTTAATTCCTTGGTTTTGGTAAACGTGCCATGGTGGTAACCTTAGGGGAAGCTGGGTGAAGGGCGTATGGAAGCCCTCTGAACTGTATATTTAGTTTTACATGATCCCAAAATAAGCTTATTAAAGGAAAACATCAGAGCAGGTTTTAGCTGTGTTAGGGCAGGGAAGGGGGTTGACCAGGGCTGGGCAGAGGTCAGGTCCCCAGAGGGACACTGGGGTGCAGAAAGTTGACTCAGGGGCCCGCCAGCAACATTTTCATGGACACAGGGGCACACAAGGGCTTGTGGCACGAGGACGGCACCACTCACCTAGGGCCTCTCTGCTCTAGCATCTGCAGGGCCCCAGCCCGAGTCTAAACTGTGCTTACCCAGGCTTAGCTCAGCAGGAGCATGGGGATGGGAGGAAAGCACCGGGAATATTCTTTTTTTTTTTTTAAGATTTTATTCATTTATTTTTAGAGAGGGAAGGGAGGGAGATAGAGAGAGAGAAACATCAATGTGCAGTTGCTGGGGGTCATAGCCTGCAACCCAGGCATGTACCCTGACTGGGAATTGAACCTGCGACACTTTGGTTCACAGCCCATGCTCAATCCACTGAGCTACGCCAGCCAGGGTGGGAATATTCTGATAAAATCTACCATTGACCTCACACCTCAGCTGCCTCACATACAGTTTTTTATTTGAATTCTCACAAAAATCCATTACCTGGAGTAGTAGTCTGAGGCTCAGAGAGGTTAGGTAACTTGTTCAAGGTCATGCAGTATGTTTTAGCCAAAGCTATTCTGATAGGGAGACATTTTTTCAAGCTGATCCCACACAGGGGGCTTATTATAGATGCTGCAGGGTCCAGGTCTCCAAGGGCAGGAGTGGCTGGGCCGCCAGGCCTCCAGCAGCTTGGAACTGGAGAGACGGCAGGATCGAGGCTGTCTCCAGGCCCCATCCTGGTAGCTCCTTGGTCATCTTATTTTAGTCCTTGTCTGCACTGCTGCTCCGTCCTCTCTGACACCTGGCCCTGAAGGCTGTTCTTTCCCCGGGTCTTCATGGTGACACTCAGCTTCTTTCGGCCTCTGAGTCCATTGTTCCCCATCTAGCTGAAGGAATGAATGCCTGACCGAGCTCCTCCTCCTGTGGACTGGCCACCCTCAGGCCCAGACGGCTGTGGTCTGGATGGGCAGGGCACACTGGCTGGTGTGTGCAGCTCAGTCTGCACTCTGCTGAAGGACCGAATTCTACTTCCTCCCATGGGACCTTGGGCAAGTCACTTCATCATCCTGTGCTTTCAGTTCATCCTTGGAGGTAAAGATGGTACACGCCCTGTGGGGTTGCTGTGAGCATCGGTCTTAGGATAGCGCCTGGCACAGGGGAGCCACCCTCCCCCTACTGATCAGTGGTATTACTGTCATTTCATTATAGTGTGTCTATGTGGCAGTGCTGCTTGAGTGTCCTCGGGACCTGGCAGCTGGGGTGTGCCAGAGAGAGTGATCCATAGAGAGATGGTGAGTCAGGAGGGACCCACAATGCCATCTATGCCCCGTCTTGGAAGTCACACACGGTCAGCACACCACAACTTCTGCCATACTGTTTTTGTTAGAAGTGAGCCACCAAGTACAGCCTGCACTAAGGGGCTTATGGGGAGAGGGATTAAATTCTACTTTTAGAAGGCAGTAGACATATTTTAAAAGGAGTTGTGGATATATTTTAAAACTATGATACCTGGCTTCAGAGAGGCTGTCTCTGACCATCAGTTTCTCTCCCCACTGCCCTCTTCCCAGGGCTCTCTAACACATCACTTAGAGTATCACCATCTGACATTACTCGTTCATTCATTTATCTGATGTTCGTCTGCCCAACTAGAAGGTGTGCTCCCTGAGATGGGGATCTTGTCTGTCTGTTCACTGCTATTACCCCGGGCTCCAGCATAGAGCCAGGCACCTATGCGTCTCCCTGTAAGTATTTGATGAGCGAATGAATGAATGAGTGAATGAGTGAACGAACAATTGTGGTGGTGATGGTGGGAGAAACAGGAACCACTTCAAGCAGAGGGTAGAGTAGGTGTATGTGGAGGGGCTGAAGCTGTCCTGGAGGTGAGTGTCTTGGGATGGGTCCCCCAAACCCAGGGGTTTGGGAAGAGGAGAGGGGAGTGGTAGGGGGATGAGGCTGCAGAGCCTGTCTGACCAGAGGGCATGCGATTACTCTGTGGGCAGGAGCCTCAGATTGTAGGGTATGGTGGGAGGTCAGACACAGGAACAGGTAAATTACAAAGTATTGACAGATGCATAATAGAAGGGTGTTTAAGACTCAGTAGGCTGGATCCTGACACTGTCACCGCAGCCTGAGGCCCTTGCTTTTGGCCCCACCTTTGACTGGACCTTGCTCACCACGCATGAGTTCTGGGGAGATGGGCTCTGCTGCTAGGTTGCTGCAAAACTAGCTCACCGGCCTGTGCTGCTTCATTCAGCCTCTGGGAGGCAGCAGAGGCCCAGGTTTGGCTGTAGCCCCCAGGCTCCCACAGCCTCCGCCATCAGTGTGAAGAAGCTTTCTCTGCTGCTAGCTCCAGCTCAGCTGGGTTGGAGGGGTGCTCTGCCTAAAGGTTTGGGGTGTCTACAAGTCTTCTTTCTGGAAGATGATAGTGGGGGGAGGGCTTGGAGAGATGCAGAACTTGTCTGACTTTTCTAAGGGAACTTGGATTTTACCCTAAGAGCAAAGGAGTTTACTGAGGTGTTGGAAGCAGGGAAGCAACACCATCAGGTTTGTGGTTTTAAAAGCTCACTCTGGCTACAGGAGTGAGGATGATGGGAGCCGAAAGTTCAGACAGAAATCTGTGGCAATAGTCCAGGAGGGCCAAGACCAGGGTCTGTGAGGAATCAGCCAGGCCTCTAGGCAGGTGGTGGGAGGCTTTCTGGGGAACGGCATAATGGGGGTGGTGCCAGATCCCAGGACGGGCTAGCCTCTGCTATGTTGGTAGAGGGCTCAGGACACGGGAGCAGGGCAGGCTCCAGTCACACAGGGACTGGCTTGCTAGGAAGGGTGCCACATCAGGACCAGAGAAGCCAGGGACCCACAGCTGGAGCACAGGCAAGGTGCTGACCTTGGCACCAGGTAGAATCTCTGACCAGACCTGGCTCAGAAGGACAGCTGGCACTGTGCTGTTGCTGGACATCAGGGGAAGTGTGGGGAAACCCTAGAAGATTCATTGGGCTTGGCCCTGATCTAGAGTTGACCACAGTCCTAAGCTTTCCCACCTGGCGCCGAATCCTTGGGTCCCACCAGCTCTCGCCCCACCTGGCTCCAGGTTCTCCTTCCGGGCCAGTGCTGAGTTGAAGGGTGGCTGTATGATCACAGGTGGTCTTGTGCCGGGAGACCACAGTTGGGCTGCGGCTGGCAGAGCACTTGGCTAGCTCCCGGGGTTTAGGGAGCGGGCTGCTCCCGCTTCCAGCCTGCCAGCTCTTGCTGTGGAGGATGAAGGATTCATCTCCGAGCCCCTGGAAAGGTTTGGGCTTTGTCTACTTTCTCTCCTCACACGGGCTATTACCTGTGTCTGGAACATTCTCCCACTGCTCCCTTTTACCTGGCCAACTCCTATTCATCTTTTATGTCTCAGTTTAAATGTCACTTCCTTGGAAAAGCAATTTTAGTTCCCCAATTATTCTTGCTCAGTGCACCCTTTGCTTTTCCTACAGTGCATTTATTACAAGTTACTATACTTCTATTTGTGTGTGTATGCATCTGTGTGTGTTAACATCTTGATCCCTTGCGTAGACTGTGAGGTCCCTGGAGGGAGGGAACATTTGTCTTTTACTTGTAGTGATATCCCCTGACTCTGGCCCCATGCCTGGGACACTGTAGGCACTCCAAAAATATTTGCTGAATGAGTGAATGAAAGAAGGACGGAAGGAATGCATTATGGATGCCCCGGGGACACCCTATGTGTGTGAAGAATTCATAAAGCCACGGGGTAAACCTAGCATCTCCCTGAGTCCTCAAATTTACTTGATGGTAAGAAATTAGAAGCCTTAATAATTACTTATTAATTGAATATTTTACATTATAAAAATAATACATCTTCCTTGTCAAAATTTAATCAATAGACATTTTTTAAAAATTGAAGCAAACCCTGACACATTATGGAGTAGAATGCAAAATTCACCTGGCTTTTAAAGAGATGAAGCTTCAGAGACATTTCGAGTTTAAGAGCCAGGTCCCTGCAGGTCTGGGGCTGCTGGCATGGACTGGGCACTGCCGTGGTGCAGTCTGAGAAACTGCTGTCCGGCGATTGTGCTGCTGTGGGTGTTGCAGCTGCAAAGCACCGAGTGCTGACTCTCTCGGTGAGCCTGCGCCTGTCTGAACACCAGAGAGCAAACCCTGGTCTTACGTAACGTGGAATCTGCTGGCCATGTTCCGGGCAGGGCCTGGAGGAGAGCATTCACATGAGGTGGGGATGTAGGGAGGGACCCTGGGGAATTAGGAAGGGAACCTTCCTGGTGGGGAAATAAATATCTTGCAAGCAGCTCAAGGAAGAGAGTTCACTTACTGGGAAGGGTCCTCTAACAGGTCACCTGTTTCCGAGGTGCAGAGCTGGCTGCCCAGGCTGGGGCCCTCAGAACTGCAGAGGGCTGGGATGGAGTATGTGTGTGGGGGTGCCACTGGGTTGGCTGGAGTGGGCAATATATGACCAGTCTGGGGGACCAGGAGTGAATGACAGGGGTTACATGCAAAATGCATAGTATGGAGTGGAATAAAGAATGTGGACCAGAGCTTCGGACTCCAATCCTGGCTGTCACTTTTAGTGCTGTGACTTTGGCCAAGCGTTTCCCTCTCTGAGCTTCGGTTTCTCCACCTGTAAAAGGGGGAGTCCCAATCTCCATCTCTAAGGAGTTTTGAGGGCTACATTAGGGCTTGCTCTAGGCACATTAGAATCACCTGGGCAGTATTTTAAAAATAGTGATGCCCGGGCTTCAGCCCAGATCAACTGAATCGCAACTTCTGGGAGTATTTCCTGGCAGGTAGGGTGCTTTGAAAGCACCCGGGTGATTCTCTGTGCCGCCAGAGGGGAGAGCCCTCTAAAAGGTGATCCGACCGTAGCCTTGTGATGTCTCCAGCAGAGGAAGCAGTGAGTGTTTCCAATTAATCCACAGCAGCCTTCCCGGGCATTGTGGTCAGTAAACAAGCTGCTTTGTGCTTCTAATTGGGCAGCTCTCCTTTTCTCAGCGGTCCTCTCTGTGTTTGCATTGGAGCTGTTGGGGACAAGGAACAGCAAATGAAGTGCTGTCATGGAGATGCAGCTGCTTCCTGTCCGGCGGCCTTGGGTGTGACAGGCAGGCACGGACCTACAGGGAGAGTGACACAGTGAGAGACAGGTCTAGAGCAAGGGGCTCCTTCCATCCCTATCTCCCAAGAAAGCCAGAGGTTGGCTTAATGTTTGAACTTGACCTGCAGGAGCTCCTGGACACCTGGAGGGGCTTATAGCAATGCAGAATGCTGGTCCCTACTCCCAGAGTTTCGGTATTCAGTCTGTCTGGGTATTAAAACAAAACAAAACAAAACAAATTAATGATGCTTGCTAAAGTACCATAAGGAAGACTTTATTCAAGGTTAGAAGGCCATCACGACAGGTGTAGGGACTACTGTGATGGGATTTTGCAGTGAGGGAAAGAGATTGGGCTCAACTCTGAATACCGTGTGGCCAAGTGGGAACTTACGGGCAAGGCGTAGGAGCAGGGTGGTGACAGTGGATGGAAAGTCACTGAGAGGAAGCATCAAGGGGAAGGGAGCTCTGGCTATAGCGACCTAGTGGGATTCTTGCTGAAGCAGGCCAGGGTGATCAGACATCACCAGGGGGTGGTGGAAGATGAGGAACCGATCACATAGTGAGGGTGATCAGATATCGAGGCTGGGGCATTCTGGCTGAACTGAGTTAGCAGGATTCTTGCTAAAACCAGGCCATGCGAGATGAACATGGAACTCAAGGCCTAGCTGAAACAGAGCTCAGGGGAGCCTGGGTGGAATTCGGTTGAGGAGGAATCTTTGCAGGGGTGGGATCCAGACTGTGCATTTCTACCACACTCCCGAAGTAGCGCTACTGGCCCCGGGCTACACTTGGAGCATCACTGACTTAGAGAGAGGCCCAGAGAGAAGTTAGGCAGATGGGCAGACAGACAGATGACTCTGAGAGAAATCCAGCTGCCACTGCCTTTATTCCATTCACACATATTCAGAGCTGAGAGAGGGGATGGGGAGAATGAGTGAGAGAGAGAGAGAGAGAGAGAGAGAGAGAGAGAGATGTCAGAAGGAAGGAAGGTTGGATGGTTGGGTGGAAAGGGGAAGGGATTATGCAAAAAACAAAAATGCAAAACCAAACCAAACCCCCAAACCTTATAGACACGGATGACAGTGAGGCGATTACCAGAGGGAAGAGGCAGGGGAGGTAGAAGAGGGTAAAGGGGAGATAAATGACAACGGAAGGAGACTTGACTTGGGGTGGTGAACACATAATGCAATATACAGGTGATGTATCACAGAACTGTACACCTGACCCCTACATAATTTTATTAACCAATGTCACTCCAATAGATTCAATAAAAATTAAAAAAAGTAATGGGCCCAGAGAAGTGACAGCCCCACAGATGTGCCCTGAGGCAGAGGCACTGGGGCGGCCGAGAGACCCAGACACACCTGAGCAGAGTTGGGTAGAGACAGGACCCAGTGCACAGACCCTGGGAGGACACCCCTCCCAGGTCCCTTGCCCCAGTTTGGAGAATGACCTGACACCTCAAGAAAGAGAAAGACCACCTCCAAAACACATGCTGACAACAAACAAGCAGAGAAAGGGAGGCTGAGGGGTGGGTCTGGAGGAGATGGAAATTCAGAGGGAGTGGGTGCTGGGTGGATGGACCAGGACCTGGCAGGGAGCCCCTCCAGGCTCTCAGTCTGGTGTAACAATCTGGTGTCAGCTTGCATCAGATAGTTACAGGGTTTGGTAGTTTGCCAGGTGTAAAAACTTTGATGTTTACGTTGGCCCTGGTGGGAGTGTTGGGGAGCCCACTTTGGGTGGCTTTATAAACAATGGCTCCTCTTCTCTGCTTTGGGTTTCTTGTGACTGGACCTTACTCTCCACTCAAAGGTTGGTTCCTGTGTCTTCCTCCAGGAAGCCTTCCTGACTGCACTGCCCATGGGGCTTTTGTCTCCTGTTGAGTTCTGTGGCTCCAGCTTTGAGGGCTTTGGTACCTTTTTTCTGCTGTGACTCTAGACGAAGTGTGACACCCTTTCTGGCCCTCGGTATCCCATGTGTGAAATGTGGGTGGGGCTTGGCTGAACCCCACGGCTTCTTTCCGTTAGAAAGAATTTGTGTTATTCTTTTTTGAATCATGTTCCCTGTCCTTAAAACTTTCTTGAGTGAGGTCCCTCAATATGTATTTATTTATAAGATATACACATCATAAGACATACATAAAATGTAAATTAGAAAGGATAAGATGAAAATTCAAATAGAAGTTAAAATATGCATATATTTTTTCTCTCCTGGGAGACCTCTGCCCTAGTTGGCAAGGCCCCTGGAGCCATCTCCGTCTCGTGCAGCCCACAGGCCTTTCGTGGCTCTGGGGAGGCTGTTCTGTGGTTTTTCTCAATAGTAGCAGTGGCAGAGTGTTTACTCAGCACTCACTGTGAGACCCGTGCCATGCTGAGCACACCCATGAATTAACTTATTGATTGATTGATTGATTGATTTCCCCACCCGAGGACATGCCTGTTGATTTTAGAGAGAGGAGGAGTGAAACATCTATGTAAGAGAGAAATATTGGTCGGTTGCCTTTCATATGCACCCTGACCCACCGGGGACCAACCTACAACCTAGGCACGTGCCCTGACTGGAAATCACACCCACAACTTTTACGTTTCCGGGACAATGCTCCCACTACCTGAGCCACACCGGCCAGGGCTGAATTAATTCTTTTAAGCCGCATCACAACTCTGAGGTGGGTACCGTCATTATCTCTACTTCCTGGGGTTGGGACAGGGGGACCTCAGGCACAGAGATGGTGAATAACTTGACATTGTCACACAGCCAGTAAATGGCACTGCGAGGATTTGAACCCTGGTCCGGCCACCAAGCTCTCAGGTGATGGAGGGTGTTTCTGTCTCTGAGCTGCAGTCCTTGAGCTACCTGCTCCCAGAAGGTAGAGGGCATGCCATCTGTTTTCATAGAACTGTTATTATCACTGCTAGATATTCACAGAGAACTTCCTGTAGCCTGTGCCAGGAGCTGTACCCAATAATCTCACTTTCTCTCTCCCCAAGCCCCTTGAGGTCAGTATGATTATTCTTAAAGAGCCTGACCCTGGCAGCCAGTGCCCCCCCCTGGGCCTGGCCAAGCCGCAAGGTGCGATTTATCCACAAACACATTAAGAGATGCCTCAAGTTGCCCTAGGAACTAGACTCTAGTTAAGTGCCTGAAAAGTAATTATAAACTCCAGAATATCTTTCAGCTGAGCAGGTGGCTGGAAAATTAGAAATCTATTTCTGAGACACCTTATGCTTTCCAGAAAGGCTGAGGTTACGTTTCAGGCAGGCGGAGCACCGGTGGCCTCCGTGGAGTGTGCGTGGACACGCGCGCGCGGGCACGCATGTGCGGATGGGGTGCGGCGGGGAGGGGATATGCCAGTCTGGGGGTGTAGCGGTGGCGCCTGCCCTTGCTTAGCGCTCCCTGCAGTGCGGATGTGGCAAACTGCCTTCTCTCTGGTGTCACACCGAGAGCTGGGTTGCTAGGACACCAGAGCTGAGGAGATGCCAGCTGATTTGCCAAACAATTTTTCTTCCAATTAGAAATAATTAGACAAAGGGAGAAAGTGTGCACTTGGATGGTGGCAAACAGGCTTGGCGCTCCAGGTCCCGGAGGAGCCATCAGGGCTTTGTGGCTGAAGATGGCCGGGAGTGTCAACTTTGAGACCCTCTGGACCCAGAGCACCCATTCCCCTCTGGGAGGGAGAAAGAGAACTCACGTTTGTTAAGTGTCTACCACATGTGGGTGTCATGCTTGCTGTCCTACAGTCACGATCCTCTTTATTTCTTTTTTTAAAAAATATTTATTTATTTTATTTATTGATTTTAGAGAGAGGAAGGGTGGGGGGAGAGAGATTTATTGTTCCACTTATTTATGCATTCATTGGCTGATTCTTGTATGTGCCCTGACTGGGCATTGAACCTGGAACCTTGATGCATGGGGACGACACTCTAACCAACTACTTGGCCAGGACTCAGGCACGACCCTCTTTCATGCTCACGACAAGCTGGAAAGAGTGATGAGCACCTTATGCTGTGGTCTCTGTACTGCATGCCAGCCATGCCAGGCTCCTCTGGTCCCCACACTCCCAGGGGTCCTTGCACATGCTCATCCCTCCACCCAGCTGCTCATGCTTTTCTCTGCATAGACAGCTCCTTCTCATCCTTCTGGGGACCACTCTTATTATTC
Organism: Phyllostomus discolor; assembly: GCF_004126475.2. Classification (NCBI taxonomy): domain Eukaryota; kingdom Metazoa; phylum Chordata; class Mammalia; order Chiroptera; family Phyllostomidae; genus Phyllostomus; species Phyllostomus discolor. Next base: position 22,603,165 of record NC_040907.2, on the reverse strand, counting down.
AAAGTAGGGCCCCTCCCCTGCTTTCCCCCTTCAGTCCCTTGTTAATTTCCTTCACGGCACTCATTACGGCTCAAAATTATTTTGTCTGTTGACTTGTTTTCTCAAGTTTTCCAGGCTAGCCTACCAGATTCATGAGGACAGGGGACAGTGTGAGTCTCACACATGGCACATAAAAGAGTCTGAATATCTGTTTGTTGAATGAATGAATGAATGAATGAATGAATATCTCTGTAAGATTAAAGGGAAGCCCAGGCTAAGGGAACCTAAGGTTCTTCCCTGAGGCCTGCAGCTAGGAAGTGGTGGAGCCAGGCCTTGGCCCCCTGGTTCACTCCTGAGCGGGTTCACTTCCCGCAGCATCACGCTGCCTGGGTCCGGGTCCCTCTCCAGAGAGGCCGGCTGCATCTCCTGATCCTCCCCCCCTAAGAGGGAAGGTCTCAGGGTCTCCTGTCATCCTTAGATTTGGGATTCTAAATGATGGCTGTGTGGCAGTGTAGGGTACTGGTCCCTCAAGTCACTTTGCCTGGGTTCAAATTCTAGGTCTGCCAATTACTAGCTTTGTGACTCTGGGCCTCAGTGTTCCCATCTATGATATGGGGGTGTCAACAGAACCTACTTCATAAGGCTATTGTGGGGATATAATGGGATAGTACACGAGGAAAGTTAGAACGGCACCTGGCACATAGGAAGTGTCTCCTCTAATCTGAGTTCTAGAAGAAGCAGGGGTGACACACTGTCCACTTGTGTGTCTGTGACACATCAGAGGCCATATCATGCAGCCCTTTGGGCCTCTGGTATAAATTATTCACCCTGACATCTGAGCCCCCAAGTTCTCCATTTTGGGGGTGATGAGAGCAGCTGGTGGATGGGGAAGAGCCCAGTGCAGTGCCTGGGGCATAGTAGGTGTTCAGTAAATGACCGCTGAGCTGCTCCCAAGATAGCCAGGCGGAATATCCAGCTGACCATTGAAACTCTCCACCTGGGGTGTCATAGGCCCCTCAAATGCAACAATAAAAATAGTTACTGAACGGTACTGTGTCAGGCACTGAATTATTTCTATATGTCATTTTGCATTTGATTGTAAGCTCCATGGAGGCAGTCATTTGTAGTCTTTTTCAGGTACATAGTTGGTATTCAATACACATTTGTTGAATGAATTAATGACCTCATTTAATGTTCCCAATAACTTTATAGGACAGATATTATCCCCATTTTATGAAAACTAAGGGTAAGAAAGGATAGGTTACCCTTTTGAGGTCACAAGTTAGCAATGACCAAGGCCTGTACTTAATTGCCACTCTCTTGCTCCCCAAACACTTCTAAGTCTAAAATTGACCTCTTGTTCTCTCTTTCCCCCTCTCTCTTCCATCGCTGCTAAAAAAAATGAGAAAGTGAACAGAGCTGAGCCCTGTGCCCCCTCCTGTCTCCTGCCTCAATGAACAGTGCCATTGCAACAACTTCCTTCCACACCTGCCCCTCTCTGCTCAGCCATGAGTGATACGGAAAAGAATTGCCATCAGGTTATGTCACTTTCCTTCTCCACGGATCCCCCACTTCCTGGGAGTACTATCTAAACTCATTACCATGACCTACAGGCTTTGTACGACCTGGTAGCTGACCTCCTTTATAATTCTCCTCTCTGCTAACTTGCTCACTCTTTCTCCAGCCACACTTCTGTCCTCGAGCTCTCCAAGGTCATTCCCACCTGAGGGCTTTTACAACTGTAATGACTTCGGCATATATGTGGTGGATGAAAGATGACCACAGGTTATTTGTCTCTCCTCCCACTGAGAGATGGAGTCTATTTTTCTGCCTCCTTGAGTCGGGGCTGGCATATGATTGCTTTGACCTATAAAATGTGGTAGAAATGGCACTGTGCCAGGTTTGGACTGGCAGACTGGCAGCTTCTGCTTCCTTCCTTTTGGAACTCAGTTGCCATACTGTCAGGGAGCCCAAGCAGCCTTGTGGAGGTCTATGTGGAGGTTAATTTTCACACCCAGCCAGTAGCCCCAGAAGAGCTCCCAGCAGACAGTTAAATCAACTTTGTAGGTCATATGGGTGAACACCATTAAGGTATATTCCCAGCCCCAGATGGGCTGTCCAAACTGATGCTTCATGAAGCACTGTTCCTGCCACGTTCTGCCAATATTGCAAAATTGGGAGCAAATAAATGGCGTTGTTTTAAGCCATTAAGTTTTGGGGTGGTTGGTTATGGAGCAAAGGTTAAAACCATACAGTTGAAGATGCTCTTCTCCCAGATCTTTACCTGGTCAGCTCTTCATCATTCTAGCCTCCTCCATACAGATAGGTTTTCCCTGACTACTCAGCCTGAAAAGCTCATGTCACCCTTTCTTATTTTCTTCATATACTTTTTAAAAAATATATTTTATTGATTATGCTATAACAGTTGTCCCATCCTCCCTTTTATTCCCCTCCACCCTGCACAGCCTCTCCCACCCACATTCCCTCTCTTTAGTTCTTGTCCATGTGTCATAAGTTCTTTAGCTTCTACATTTCCCATACTATTCTTGTCCTCCCCCTGTCTTATTTTCTACCTACCATTTATGCCATTTATTCTCTGTAGCTTTCCTCCCTCTCCCCTCCTCCCCCTCCCTTACTGATAACCCTCCAGGTGATCTCCATTTCTGTGATTCTGTTCCCAAAACAAACTGTCTCCTTTTCTCTTGCTGCTTTTAAGATTCTCTCTTTATCTTTAATCTTGGCTAATGTAATTATGATGTGCCTTGGTGTGTTCCTCCTTGGGTCCTACTTGTTTGGGACTCTGAGTTTCCTGGACTCCCTGAAAGTCTATTTCCTTTGCCAGATTGGGGAAGTTCTCCTTCATTATTTGTTCAAATAAGTTTTCAATTTATTTCTCTCCTCTTCTCCTTCTGGCACCCCTATGATTTGGATGTTGGAATGTTTAAAGATGTCCTGGAGGTTCCTAAGCCTCTCCTCATTTTTTTGAATTCTTGTTTCTTCATTTTGTTCTGGTTGAATGTTTCTTTCTTCCTTCCTGTCCACACCATTGATTTGTGTCCTGGTTTCCTTCCCATCATTGTTGGTTCACTGTAGATTTTTCCTTATTTCACATAATGTGACATTATGTGATGTCATCTTCATTGATGCCTGGGTCTTTTTTATGCTGTTGAAGTACCCATTGAGTTCCTTGAGCATCCTGATAACCAGTGTTTTGAACTGTGTATCTGATAGGTTGGCTATCTCTTTGTTCCTTAGTTGTATTTTTTCTGGAGCTTTGAACTATTCTTTCATTTGGACAATTTTTTGTGTGTGTCTCGGTGGGCCTGTTATGTAGTAAGGAGAGGAGCCTTAGGTGTTCACCAGGGTGGGGCAACCCACATGGCTGTGTTGTGGGGGAGGGTACTGAGAGGGAACAGTGCCTCTTGCTCTGCTCTCTGCCAGCTTTCAGTCACTTCCCCCATTACCCACAAGCAAAATGGGCCCTTCTGGTGCAGATTCCTGGGTGGGTGGGCTTGTGTATGTTCTGGGACCCTGTGGGTCTCTCTAATGAACTTTCCTGTGAGGCTGGGAGTTTTTCCTGCTGCCGCCTCAACCCCTACAGGTGTTCTCAGTTAGAGGCTTTGAGGCTTTATATCCCTGAGCTGGAACCCTGGATTGCGCAGTCTGTTTTGCTCCCCAGTTGTTCTTCCCAGTTTATCTGCATGCAAATGTGGGACCCAGTCCGCCAGCCACTGCCGTACCGCGAGTCCTCTCAGCCTGGCTGCCTGTCTCCGCCCCTTCTACTGTTCTGGATGAATGTTTCTTCTTTAACTCCTTGGTTGTTGGACTTCCATCCAGTTCGATTTTCTGTCAGTTCTGGTCGTTTTTTGCTTTTAAATTTGTTGTAGTCTTTACTTTGGTTGTATAAGGAGGCACATTGTGTCTACCTATGCCTCCATCTTGGCCAGAAGTTCTTCATGTACTTTTAACTATTTGAAAGCATCCTATCTCTTAGCTCATTTGTTATGAGAGAGAATTTTGTCTGTCTTCTCAGTGCCCAGAGCAGTGTCTGGCACATAGTAGACCTTCAACAAATCTTTGTTGCATTAATCGCCCTCATATCTGTTATGGATTCTGTACTTGTTTCCTACTGTTATTGTGAAAAATTACTCCAAACTCTGGGGCTCAAAACAACAGCTTTATTATATTACAGTTCTAGAGGTCAGAGTCAGAAAGGCTGAGCATACTGTGTTCTTTCTGGAGGCTCTAGTTCTAGCTTCTGCAGGCTTCCTGCATTCCTTGTCTTCTCATCTTGCATCACTTGAACCTTTGCTTCCATTTTGACATCTTCTATTTTTTCTCTGACTCTGACCCTCCTGCCTCCCTCTTATGGGGAGCCTTGTGATGACATTGGACCCACCTGGACAATCCAGGCTACTCCCCCCACCTCAAGACCCTTAACTTAATTACATCTGCCAAACCTCTGTTGCCTTATAAAGTGACATTTGCAAATCCCAGGGATTAAAATGTGGACAGCTTTGGGGGATGTTATGCTGTGTACCATTGGCCTGATGCCCATCTGTCTTTTTCAATGATTTGTTTTTTCTACTTCCTCTCTCTTCCCCACCCTGCTGCCCTGCACCCCAACCCCAGGCTGCCAGTATCGAGGGGCTTGGTGGACAGATCATGGGTTCTCTACCCAAATAGCTCTTGACCATGAAATCTTGGAGTGATAAGGGGATTCTAACATTTTTTAGAATATAATATTCTGGTGTTCTGGTACACTTCATTGTTGTTAAGTACTGAAATGCAGGCAATTTTTGTTAGTATACCAATGTTATTTCAGTGTTAAAAAATTCTGAATCGTGGATGTCTGAGCCTACCCAGAGAGTGATATGCCACATTAAGATTTCCAACTGAACAAAGGTGCACTCGTTCAGAAAGCATTCTAAGCACCTCTTGGCCCCCTGTGAGACTCATTCAAGATCTCTTACTGCAGTTTTAATCCCCACACTCTAGATAATAATGAGGATGAGTGGCTGAGCATCTTTCCCCATATTCTGGTTACTTGTATTTTCTTCAGAGCCACTCTGAGTTTCTGATAGAATCTGCCTAGAATCAGAGGAGGGGAATGGGATGGTTGGGTGCAGAGAATTTTAAAGAAAGTGGGAAGAAGTTTTGCTAAGGGGATTTAGTGGTGAAGAAGGGCAAAGGTGTAGAGAGATTCCCCAGATTCAGTTCTTAGTTCTCCTCTACTCTTCTCACCAACTTATTTAACAAGCTCACATAAACTATAATATGTGCTGTGCTCTGTTCTAAGTACTTTATAAACCTTAACTAATTTACTCCCCAAACAATGCATTGAAGTAGGTGTAATTATCCCTGCTTCACAGAGGACATAGAAAGGACAAATACCTTTGTCAAGGTCACCCAGCCATGGAGGAGCAGACTGGGACTGACATTGTAGTCCATGCGTTTACCCCTGCTCAATACTGGATTTTACCCAATGGCTAAATTCCCTCTGGTCTCCCGTCCTTTTTCCTCCTGAGCCAGCTGCTTCCTCCTGGGGCCTGTGCTTCTTCCTTTCTGATCACTTATTTTGGCCAGGACTTTCTTCCTCATCCTCCTACCTGAAGAGACTCAAGCCAGAAGGATTGAGGCAGCTCAGCCATGGACCCCACCCCATCTTGAGAGAAATGGCATTTGAGGACCACATGTGTGGTTCCTTGGTAATCATAGATTGTTTTTAACAAAATAATTGGTTTGAGTTCTAGTCTTTTAATATCATGTAAACTAATTATTGAGACACTAGCATTGATTGTTTTACTCCAGAAGTGTACCACTGGGCCAGGATCAGAGACTAGTTAATCGTTAGGCTGTGTGGGTAGTAACCTGGAACACTCATTTATGAAGAGTTTCAGACATCGCTGGAATAAACTGAAGTTTTCACACGAGACTGTATATCACTGGCAGGATATAAGTGAGTCCTCCTTCTGCTAAGGGGGACAGAGAAGACCCTCTAAGGGAGCACTGTGCAACATCTTCAACATGCGTTCTCTCTTTTACTCCTAATAGCACTTCTGTGGAGTGTGCATGGTTATGTGTATTTTACAGATGAGGAAACTGAAGCTCAGAGAGGTTCAGCAAGTCGCACAAAGTCACAGCTAGCAAAGACAGAGCTGGTGTGGCTTGGGATTGCCTGTGTCCAGGGTTAGTAATGTAGTCAGTCATTCTGTGGCTTCCGAGGAGGTGGATGGTGGGGAGCTTTGATGGGGATGTGGCCTAGGATACTTTCTTCTCTCCTTTCATCTCATAGCCAGAAAGGGGTGGAAGTGCCTGCAATGAACTCAGGTCATTGCAATGTGCCTAATAAAGACCCATCTGTCATGGAGGTACAGTCTTCGGACTGGAGGAAGAGGGGAAGGGAAGGATGACAAGGCTTCAAGAAAGAGGTGGCACTTGAATGTGAAAGGGCCTATCTCCTTTTATGACTGTATGCATATGTGTGAGTTCATTGAATAAATATTTCGTGAGCCCCTACTGTGTGCCAGACACCATGCTGGGCATAGAGTACCATTAGTGAGCAGAGGAGGCATTGCTTTTCCTGAGCTGCAGTCTAGAGAAGCACCATCCAAGAGAACTTCCTGCGATGATGGAAATGTTCCCACTGTGCAGTGGAGTAGCCAGGAGCGACATGTGGCTAATGAGCATTTGAAGTAGGGCTAGTATGGCTGAGGAACTGAACTTTTGGTTTTATTTGGTTTTAGTTCATTTAAATCTAAACAGCCACCTGTGGCTACTCTCCTGAACAGGGTAGGCATAGGGAGAAACACAGACAGTAAACATAAAGAAATTGCTTAAGTGCTATGCAGGAAACAAGATACAGTGGATTGAGAATAATGAGTATCTTGTTTAGACTGGATAATCAGGGAAGACCTCTTGGAGGAGGTGACATTTCAATAGAGACCTAGAGGATGTGTGTGGCCAAGAGTCAGGGAGAGAGCCTCCCTGGTGGAGGAAGCAGTATATGAAAAGCCCTAAGGGAATTGGTATGCTTGAGACTGACAGGAAGCCAATGCAGTGAGAGTGGTTGTGCAAGATGAGGTCCGGCATCAGACCGACAGAGGTCTGATCATGTAGACTTGTAGGCTTGGGCAGGGAGTGCACACTTTATTTAAAGTGCCAGGGGAGACACTGCTCCAGGCTGCCACGTGGAGGACGGATTGTAGGTGGCTTCAGCGGAAGTGTAGCAGTGGTGCAGATGAGAGACAGTGGTATGGAGGGGAATAATGGTGGCTTCAGAGACGACAGGAATGGTGGGTTTTCCAGATGGCTTGGATGTGGAGGGTGAGGAGGACTGTGGAATCTGGGGCAATGCTCAGGTTTTCGGCTGAGCCATGGGGCACACGGTGGCACTGTTTTCTGAGAAGAGAAACTTTAAAGAAAGCAAGAGTCCAGGCTGTTGGATGGTCACCCAGATGCTTGTTGAGGTGGGCAGGAATGTGGGGTGTTTATTTGGTTATGTCGCATCTCTGTGGGCTGCATATACACACACACTCCACGTGGGTGGGCATACGCTCATCTTTGTGCACATCTTTGCTTTGGACAGAGTAAATCCATACATTTGGTGTGGGATGAGTGTGTATGCATATGAATGCCTATATTTTGGATGAGTCTATGTGAATGTGCAGATACATTCATGTAGATGTGGGTGGGATCAGTGTGTGTGAGTGTGTGAGTCTGTGTGTGGGAGGAGAATGTCTGTCTCCAGCCCAGGGTGAGCCTGAGCCTGTGTTTATCTCTGTGAGATGTGTATAAATAAGGAGGTGTGTATATGTATCTCTGTGTGTGCAAAGTGAAGATGTGTGCATGTTTGTGGGATGACTGCGTGTACAAATCTGTGTGCCTGTGTGGTTGTGGCAGGTATGTATATTTATGCACAAGAATGGGGCTGAATGTAGTTGTACATCTCTTCCTGTATGAGTGTGTGCTCTGGGTTTGTGTGCACATCTATTTGGGGGACTGTGTGCACAGATCTGCTTGTGTCTGTTTGCGGGAGAGTGCAGCACATATGTGCACAGGTGTGAAGGAGTGTGTTCCAGGGATGGGTGTGTGTGCCTTGTCTATGTGGGGAGTGTGCCTGCCTGTGCCCTTTGGGGCTCCCGTGCCTGCAAGTCACAGAGGCAGCACCTTGCAGAGCATGTTATGACATGTTTATAGGTCTCTCAACCTTAATGCATTTTAAATTTCCAACCCAAGGCGATCCCAGTGGACTGCAGAGCCATTTGTTTCTTGCTGTGCTTTAAAAAGAAAAGTTTCTAGAGTAAGATCCCTTTTGCCTCCAGCTCAGCATCCCTACCTGATTCTTCAGGACTCCTGATGGTAAGGAAGACACAAGCAGGAGTTCCAAAGCTGTGGGTGGGGGGTTTTGAAGGCAAGCTGGGGACAGGGGATCCTTGAGTATGGAGAAGGAGGAGGGGGTAGAGACTGGGGCAGGGTAATAGAAATAATGAGGTGGGAAGAACCCAAATCCCCTCCTTATTAGTTCAGGCCTGGACATGGAGGATTGCTCATCCAGTCTCCTTGCAAACCCTTTTTCTCTTCTGTCTTTCTGAGGATTCGCACTTGGCTCTCTGCCTCTCACACCACATACTGTCCCTGGGCAACGTAACCCCTAACTGCGCTGAGGCAACTCCTGGCACCATATATCCCTTCCCAAGTCATTCTGGACACTCCAAGGACACCATGTGTGCCTTTGACAACCAGAAGTGTCCACCACTTCCCTCTTGCTCCTATTGAAGTCAAAAGTGTCAGCTGTGTCCCCTGGGCTGAAGGGGCCACAGCTCCTGTGTCACTGTGTATGCCGAGGGCCCTGAGGGACTGCTGCTGCCTCAGCTGCTTGCAGGAACCCATGGAGGTAGGACACGAAGAGCTCCTCAAACTCCAACATGCGTTTAGGGAGGCCGCTTTGTGCCAGGTCTTAGGCATAAAGCCACCGGGGCTGTGCTGGGGCATCGGGTGACACTGCAGGGCTGGATTCAGAAACACCTCTTCCCTCATCTTTGGACCAAGCTCTGGGCCTCAGATCACCCTTCCCTTAGGATGAGTTTTCCGTGGAGACTCCTTGCATCCTTATACCACAGCTCCTGGGGGGCCTGCCTGCCCTCCTGCTGACATGCCTGCATCCAAGGACACAGAGAGACTGGACTGTGGCTGGGGCCCCAGCATCCTTTGATATCACCTCTGGTGATTTGACTCTCTAGGCATTGGGGTCTCATTTGAAACAGCTTTGTATCATAAGGTTTTCTAATCTTGAGTGGGGCCTGGGGGCAGGAGCTGTGGCTTGGGTCTGCAGACTCTAGGGGTCTCTTTCTTGACCTTTGGTCAGCCACAGACTTGAAGGACTCCTCCCTCTGACCCAAGAGAATAAGCATCCTGTTGGGTATCCTTAACATCCTGTTTGCACCTTGGGGCTTCCTGGGGCCGACCTTGTCACGCCCCTTGGACTTCTCCCAGTAGGAATTCTGTCTGTAAACCCAGCTGAGTAATGAGGCAGGAAGGTCCTTCACAGGGACCCTTCTGGAAACTGAAAACATCTTAAGACCAATTTGGTGACTTTAAAAATAATGGCTTCATTGTTTTGGTAAAAGGGCTGTATCAGATATTGTGGAGAGACTGGGTAGCTTGATGGCTAAGAACATGTTCTCTGGAGCCCGACGGCCTGGCTTGAGCTCCGGCCTTTGCTGCTTGCTAGCCACACGACTGCGGAAAAGCTGTTGTACCTCTCGTGCCTCAGTACCCTTGTCTCTAAAACGGGGAGAATGACACTACCTACCTCATGGGGTTGTTATGAGGATGAAGTGCGTTGACACATGTAAGGGATTTACAACAGTTCACAGCACATCGTAGATATAAGCCTCCTCATCATTAGTAACCATTTTAACAAGTTAGAGGAAAGCAAAATTCACACCAAATGCTACCACCCCGGGGACCTTCTTCCAGCCATCACTCTTTGGGCTGAAACACACATAGTTCTATATAAATGTGATTTATGATATGTGTGGTTCAAATACTTTCCCTCCACTTAGAGATTTTTCCATATCAGTCTGTACAGATCTACTTTATTCTTTGAAAATTAGCATTAATTAGCTATAATTTATTTGCTTAATCTATCACCCACTTGTGGGCATGAAAGTTGTTTCCAATTTTTCGCTATTATAAACAGCGCCGTGTGTACCTGCTTATGCATATGTCTTCTTGCATTTGGGCTGTTATCTCCTTGGGCTAAATCCTAGAAGTGGGAATGCTGGGTCAACAAATATGCACATTTTACATCTTGATACATACGGCCAACCTGCCCTTTGGAAAGGTTGTACTAATTTACATTCTCTGTCAATGACATCTCGTTGAACCTTTTCTGTTTTGTTTCTGAGGCTCCCACCCAACTTACCCTGTGCCCCAGGTGAGGCCACCTGAATGCAGAAGGAAGCTGGGAGAACACATCTTTTTTTAAAATCATTTTTTAATTGTTATTCTATTACAGTTGTCCCAGTTTGAACAGACATTTTTTTGATTAGTCCATGAGATCATGAGCTGCCAAGAAAGTGTTGTTACCGAGGGCACTTCCCGAGGGTGACTTTTGAGGTGCGTGCTGCAAGTGCCAGGGCTCTTCCCGAAGCAGAAAGGGTGAACTGGGAAGCATGAGGAAGCCTGCTGAAAAAGTGACTTTGATGAATGTTAAGCATTGTTCTTTCCAGGCTGCACACTGAAGCAGCCTGGTTGATCTGATCTGACTTTGCATGTGAGCAGAGGCTTTGAGTGACAGATTGCCCTTTGCAAAGATGGCCGCACCTCCAGCTCCTGTTGCACAGGCCTCTGTGCGACAGGGAGTACACACGGCAAATGCCCTTGCCGTGCCCCATCAGGAGGTGGAATCTAATTCTTTCCTCTTGAATCTGGGCTGGCTCGGGGCTGGCAGAAATGATGTTCTTACCAAATTGCTGAACCGCACATCGGGAGCAAAATAAAATGGTGATTGCTTTATGTCACTACGGTTTGGGGTAATTGGTTGAATGATAAATAGAACATTTAGTCACTGCGCATTGGGGAAGACAGTCCAGTGAAGTGCAGCTGTCTTCCAACTTAAGGTGGCTGAGAATTAAGTGGAGCTCTCAATGATAGTGCAGATTCCTGGGCCCGTCTCCAGAGTTCTGATTCATTAGGCCTGGGGTGGGGTTGGAGAACCTGCATTTTCAGATGAGTAAGTAGCCCAGGAAATTCTGACATAGTTGGTACTGAATCAAATTTTGGCAAACTGTAAGAGCGAGGGACTTGGATTTGAATTTGGATCTTGTGGCTTTCATCTCTCTGAGCCTTTATTCTTCATCTATAATGTAGGGGCAAGAATGGGTCCTACTTCTTGGCAGTATTGAGGGGGTTAGGTGAGAGAATACCTACAGTATTTATGTATTATTTTGGTTATTAAATTAAAATTGATTAATATTTCCTAAAAATTAATTTTACCTTAAAATTATATTGATTACATACATGATTGTAAATTAAGATTGTTAATAACAAAGATACCGGTGGGTAATCTAATTTTTATTCTAGTCTTTCCCTCCTATTCTCACCCTTCCCTACAAAGGTAATCATTTACATTTATTTTTGGCTTATCTTTCTATCATTTTTGAAAGCTATATAAATGCATTATTATGTTTCTAAACTGTTTTTAGATCAATAGAAGGACCCAAATGTTACTTACTTTCCCAAATTTCATTTTTAGTAATCTTTTTATTGGTGTATGGACTATACAAATCTTCAGTGTGTAGCTCTGGGAATTGAACATTTGGAAACTCTCAGAGTGAATGCGGCCATCTAATTACCTCCCAGATTAGGAAAGCGAGCGTTGCCAGTCCTCCATAAGCACTGCTCACATGTCCCGTGTTTGGGAGATGTTTGGGCATCTTCTTTTGTGAAGGGCCTGCTTAAGTGTTTGGCTCATTTTTCAACTGTGTGGTCTGTCTTTTCACAATTGGTTTGTAGGGCTTCTTTACATAGTCTGGAAGTGAGTCTGTTGTTGATGATAAATATTGCAACCATTTTTTACTATGCATTTAAAAAAAAATCTCTGAATGGTGTCCTTTGATGAACAGAAGTTCCTAATTTTAAAGCAGTCTGGTGTTTCAGTCTTTCCCTATATGATTAGGAATCTCTTGTTCTGTTTAAGAAACCTTTGCACCCCAAAGTCGTAAAGAGATTCTCCTGGGTTTACCCTCAGAGCTCTATTGTTTTATCTTTAACATGTAGACACCGGGAACTGCTTTTTGAGTGCAGTGAAGAAGGGTTTAAATTACATTTTATCCAAATTGATGTCCTGCAGACCCAGCCTCATTTATTGAAAAGACAACCCCTTTTCCAGCACTGCAGGAATCCTGTTTTAAAAAATTTGAGTATCAGTCAAAAATCATGGGTTTGATATGCTAATTTATTTTTCTCCTGTGTCATCTTCTAGGGGGTTTATAGTTTTGCATTTCACCTTAAGGTCTGTGATCCAGCTTCAGTTAATTTTTGGGAAGAAGTCTGTGTCTAGATTTATTTATTCTTGTATGCGGATGTCCACTTGTCTCAGCCCCATTTGTTGAAACTATTTTTTGTGATATACATTAAAATAAACATATACTTATGCAAATAAGAAATGCTTCATCTGCATGAAACCACGGAAAATCATCTTGCATTCCAGGCTCTAGGAAACCTCACAGCGTGATGTGGAGATCTCAGCAGCAGATAAGAGAGGGCTTTCTGTAGGGTTAAGTTAAAAAAATCCTTGAGACTCGGCTTTATAAGAAATTCATGTTTGTTTCAGAAACAAGAGAAAATGTAGGCAACTATAAAGGAGTAAGTAAGTCATCTCTAATCCTCCTACTCAGAGGTAGACCCTGCCACCATTTCAGGGTTTTCTCTTCCAGCCATTGCTCTCTCTCTCTCTCTCTCTCACACACACACACACACACACACACACACACGTGTTCTAGCTTATAAAGAAGGGCTAATGATGACCTGGCTGGGTGGCTCAGTTGGTTGGACTGTCATCCTGTACATCAAAAGTTTTCAGGTTCAATTCCCAGTCAGGGCACATACCTAGGTTGTGGGTTCGATCCCTGGCCAGGGCGTGTATGGTGGTGTTGGGGCAACCAATAGATGTTTCTCTCGTATACTGATGTCTCTCTTGATCTCTCTCTGTCTCTGACTCTCTCTCTGTTTCCTGTCCTCTCTCTCTAAAATCAATAAACATATCCTTGGGTGAAGATTAAAAAAAAATATATATATATATATAAAGAGATGGTAATGAATGCATATGGTTTTGCACTCTTAACTTTTACTTACTATGTTTTTAACAGATCTTCATGTCAATAAATGACACTTTCACATAATCATTTTAATGGATATTGATGCATGATACACTAACTGTTCCCCACTTCTGGAACTCCCTCCTAAACACAGATTCTACCCCCTGCCCCACTTTAAGCCCGTGCCTTCCAGACTCACATTTTAATGATACCCACCACTGTGGCTTAAGAAATAAAGCCAAAGGCCTCTATGTTCCCTTTCCCAGTTCCACTTTCTTTTCTGCCCCTGAGTAACCATTGTTCTAGAGTTAGTACTTCTCATTTCCCATGCATGAGTATATTCTCATTACTGCATCCCAATGTACTCACTAACAATGTATAGTATTGTTACTATAGGCCTAAAGTCTGTATCTGTATAAAATGATATTTTGCTACACACATCCTTTTGTATGTTGCTTTCTGCATTCAGAATGATGCTTTTATCTATGTTGCTGTAAAGTAATTTCTATTTATTCATTTTGAAGTGCGTCGTAGTATTCCTTTACACCACAATTGACTCATCCATTTCCTACTGGTAGTAAAAATAAAGAACAATGCCATCTTCTTGTGCAATCTGTAGGAGTTTCTTTAGAGACCATACCCAGAACCAGAAATGCAGGGTTGAAGGGTGTATGTCCTCAACTTCACTAGACATTGCCTGCCAAATTGCTCTCTAATATGGCTATATAAATTTACAATTCTATCAGCAATGTATGAAATTTCCTGTTGCTTTACATCTTAACTAATCCTTGATATTATTACATATGTAATTTTTATCCATCTGATGGCTGTTAAATGGCATCTGTATTAGCCTGGACCCCATTAGTAAATCAGACATCACACAAGATATTTCAAATAGAGGGAATTCAATTCAGGGAATTGGCTACATGGGTGTTGGGATGCACGGAGGTGACTCAGAGATAGTAAATGCAGGAAGCAGGGAGCAAAAGAAAAATTTTTGGAGGGGTGCTAAAACCTAGGAGCTTGGAGCAGGGGTTCAGGGTGCTGAGACCTTGGAAGAAGGGGTGTCATCCACTGCTGGGGTATCTTGGAGAGGAGTCTGAGGAGGCTGGAGCCAACCGCTGCTGCTGCTGCTGGAAGTGAGCTGGCAGGAGAGGAGGAAACGGGAACTCAGGCCCCTCTCCTCTCCCCCTGCCTTCCCATCTTCCTTGAACGCCTCCCTTTGCTGGAACCGTGCAGGAAGCCAGCTGGCCCTGGAGTCTGGGAAGTGGAGTGTGCAGAGTCCTGGCCCCAGCAATGGAGCAGAATATGGAACGGGAGATTCAGGCTGAGAGGCATTGGGTAAATAACTTGCATTGCATTTCACTGTGTGTATGTTACAGCTAGGTTCTTTCCCTTTTTATCTGTAGCTTTTTAGAACAGCCCCCCCCCCCCACCCCAATGTCCTTGTACATATATTTTCCTTAGAATTAGTTCCTGGAAGCAGAATTAGAGAGTTAAAGAAAATGTCTATTTTTAAGGCTTTTGATTCAGGCTGACGAAATCGCCGGAGGAGTCAGTTTTGCAGCAAAGGGAGTCCCTCTCATGGTGTGTTCCTGGAAACCGCACCATGGACAGCAGCAGGGAAGATGGTCTTTCTACACGGGAGAGCTGTATTCCCTAGGGATCACTTTCTACCCGAGGGGTGAATGAGGTGGTTCTGACTATCCTCCGTCAGAAAAAAAGTTGCGGCCTTAGATTCCCATGTCACTGATTCTAGTTATATTAGCCTCTGAATCCTGTAAAAGAGATATAAATATCCATTACCCATCGACCACAGAAAAACCACAGTGAATTATAAGTTGCACCCACACAATTATAGCACACAAAAATGTAATTCCATAGTGTCATTCATGCAATTTATCTCCAAATAATGTATCCTTACAGCAAATGCTCAGTATTTAGTTAACTGTGGGTTTGTTGACTCAGTTGGGTTCACAAGGGCCAGGAGTGTGTGTGGTGAGTATGGGGGCTGGAAAATGGGGGCTGGGGTGGGCAGAAAGGGAGATAAAAGCCTGAGTGTAGGAGGGTGGAGGAAATGAAGGCCAGGTAGCACACTGGGGATTCTAGAGTGCAGGGGCAGCATACACAATGGAAGAAGGGAAGTGTGGGGGTGAAGGCGGGGCAGTGCTGAAGGAAAACCTTGCCTATATCACCACATTTTATAGCTCTGACTGTTCTACCTGCCCAGATTCTTTGGCCTGTGCTCTGCTCAGGTCTGCTGAGATCATGAATCCCTAATCAGATGATTGCAATCATGAGACTCCCTACCAACAGGTAATCAGGAGGCCAGAGCCCCTGTCCACTGGCCAGGTATTCATCTCTAAGGGCGCTGCCCCTGCCACACTCACCTTGGAGCAGGGCCCTGCAGAAGGAGGCTGGATGTGGCTTTGGCTGGCTGTCATGAGAAATGCAGGGTTGTCGTCTGGGCCTGAAGGAAAGGTCCAGGTGACGTCTCTAGCTCTTGACACTTTCTAAAACGTATGTCCATGGCACTTTGGAGAAGGACGCCAAAACCTTCTCTAGCCCTGACTGCTCTCAAATTGCCTCCTGGACACCTCTAGCTGGGTGTCCCATAGGCACTTTGGCATCATCCTATCCCCAGGGTGACCTTCCATGGGGACAGAAACTGTCCGTTTGGCACACCATGATCTACTCAGAGCCCCATGCAGTACTTAGCTCAGATACGCAGGAAATACTGACTAGATGAAGGAAGGGCATTCTATATCAAAAACCATCACTTTCCACTTGAAAACAGTTCCATCCCTGGCTGCCTTGTCTGTCCCTGACTTCACTATTGTCATTGTTGACTTGATCCTCCATCTTCCTCCTCACATCCGATTGGTCAACAAATCCTTTATACGCTACCCCAGTGATATCTCTTGAATCCGTTCCCTCCTTGTTACTAAACCAGACTGCCATAGATTAGTCTCTTTCTGCACTTTGTGTCACCCTTCGACTTCCTGATCTAAAACCCGCAGTGGCTCCCGATTGCCTCCAGCATAAACTCGAACTTCTTAGTTTGGCCTTCAAGGTCCACCACTGGCCTCCACCACCCTCTGTCCATATCATCCATTTCTCCCCTGCCTGCCTCCTGTTTCTGCCAAGCTGGTCTCCTCCTTGCTCATCAAACCTGCTTTGGGTTTACCTGTCTTTATATCAGGGCTCCTTTTCTCTGCCTGTGCTCTCTTCTCTTCATTGGCCGATTCTGATTTGATCACATCTCCTGCTGAGTTGAGAATTAGATTGAACTTACCATGAGACCCATTCTATATGTATGTCAGCTGCTTGTCATAGAAGTGAGGCTCTGGTATGCTCAGGGATGGTCAAGGTCATACAACTGGTGATAATACTGCTACCACTTGTTGGTTACATGTTTCAGGTGCTCTTCTATGTGTTTTACATGCTTTCTTTCCAACACTCCCAATGAACTTGCAACATATTTAAATGAGGTTGTGGCACTGAAGGATTACACACCAGCTGTGCTCACTGCCAGGCAAGACTACTGGACAAGCTGGCTCAGTGGATGGAGTGAGCTGTGTTTGGGAGAACAGGAGCTCAGAGTCTTGCTGGAGGTAGAAGTCGGGAAGCAGACCCAATGGGGGATGGATTCCTGAGCCATCAGGGTTGGCGAGTTCTTGAGTCGTCCTCTCTCCTGGGAAGTGTGTGGACAGGAGAAGCAGCTCTTGTCCTGTGGAGATAATTTCTCCTTCTTCTTCTCTTGCTTCCCCTCCTGCACCCCTCCCCTCCTCACTATGTGATCTGACATAAGATCGATGTCACACCTAGAGGTTTTGTCCTTGGGGCCCAATGGCCAAATATATAATTTCAGTTTGGGAATGGGGTGGAGGGAAACATAGAATGGAGAAGGGAATTACTGTTCTAGACTAGGAAAGAAAAAAGAAAGGAAGGAAAACCAACATGGATTAAGCTCCTACTGTGTACAGGGCACTATACCAGCTGATTCTATGTAAGCTAACTGTTTGATCTTCCTAACAACCTGTGAAATATGTAACTTGCCTTATTTTACAGATATGAAAACAGAGGCTCATAGGGGTTAAGGCATGTATCCATGGTCACTTGGATGTTAGAGCCAGGTCTGTAATCTCAAGAACCCCTGCCGCCTCATGGGTTTTAGGAGGATGAGTGCCAGTTGAATGCAATGCATTTGAGGGGCCCCTGGCATGGCGGGGCAGACATGCTCAGATGCAGTGGTTGGGGTCCTAGGATTGCCATATGACAGGGTGCAGTGAGAGAAAAGGGTTCAGCAGAGACCACTCTTTTTTTCCTCCTCAGTAATCAGAATACCCAACTTAGCTGGACACAGCCACCTAGAATAAAGACTTTCTACTTCCCAAACTCCCATGAGACTGGGTGTGGCCACGTGCTAAACTGTGTTTGGTGAGGGGGAGGGGCAGTTCTCCCTGCATGCTTTTACTACTCTTTGCCTCTTTCTTCTTCCTTCAAACTAGGATGAGGGTGTGGAGGTCAAGCAGTTGTTTTGTGCCCTGAGGCAGCAGAAGTCTGAGCCCCTATGACTGTGGAGCCACCAAACTCTCCCAGACCTGTAGAGTTCATACCTGTGAGAAACATCTGGCTGATGTAAGCCACTGTTAGTTTTTCTTTTTCTGTAAAATAAAAATAATCTTAACAAGTGGAAAGGCCAAAGGCATGTTCTTCATCGAGGGCTGTGGTTCTCAAGCCCAGCTGCACCTTGGGCCTTCCTAAGACCAGCTGAATGAGTGTCGCTGCTGCAGACTGGGGCTGGAGAGTGGTATTGTAAGCTCCTTCAATGATTCTAATGTGCAACTAGCCCTCTAGGGGCATCAGAGGTGATGTAGTAGCGGGATGTTCCTAAAAGCTGGAGAAGAACCAGGAGAGTGAGCCATGAAGCCAAAGGAGGACAGAATTTGAGTAAAAAGACTGGTGGGCATCAGCAACAAATCCCTCCATTGGCAGCTGAGAAGATGTCATGGAATGAGGTGATCCCTGAAGGGGTCACTGGTGGAGGCAGGAGGACAGGCACTGTCTGAAATGGGCTCAGGTGTTATAAGAGGTCTGCCGGTGATGGGAGGAAGAGAGACAGGCCATTAGCTTGATGGGGTGGGGAGTTAATACTTGCAATAATGATGAAATTTTCCTGAGTAATGAAAGGCATCTCAATTCACAGCGATCCTTTCTCTGGACAGGGACTATTATTTCCACTTTACAGATGGGGGATCTGAGATGCGGGGGTGAAATGACTGGCTCAGGGCCATGCAGCTGCTAAGTGGTGGAAGCTGAACCTGAACGCAGATCTGCCTGAAACAAGCTAGGGCCACCCTGGGAAGGCCACTGCCTTTAGCTGGGGGGCAGTCTTGAGCCCATTCAGGGCCAGAGGCAAGGGAGAGGGTTCCAGTGCAGATGCTTGAGGAGGTTTGGGGCTGTGGAAACTGGACTGCAGTGTTACCCTTGGATGGGAGGAAGGATGAGGATGAGGTCGTGGGGAGGTGTTGAGAGGAGGAAGGTCAAGCCCTCCTCTGCCACCTTCATCTTTTCGGGAAGGGAGGCAGGGCCAGAGCAGGGCCTGGGGGCAGTATGGACTCACTGAAGCTCAAACTCAAACTGCCATGCTTTGTCCTTAGCCAGAGGGCAGGGGAGTCAGCCTGTCTCTGATGAGGTTTTGAGGGTATGGGGCCTTGAGGTAAAACCCATTTCCGGGCTCCGATAGTGTTAAGCCAAACAGAGCTGGTTATTAAATGTCCAAGGACATGGTTTCTGATAGAGATATGGGTGAGCTACCCCTACCTCCCATCCCCAGGACAGCTTGCTAACAGGATCCTGTTGTGGCTGTAAATGAATTTTCCACGATCCCTAACTCTTTGATTCAAGCAACCATTTCTGGAGAGGAGCCCTTAGGGAGAGCAGGCAGCCCATCCAGATTTTCTGCAGAGAGCTAGCTGGCTGACTGCTGCCTGGACCACCTTTCAAGTCTCCTCGAATTATTAAGTTGACTTCTGGGTGCTTAGAATGTCTCCAGTTCAAAGGCTGGCGGGCTGGAACCAGACATCTGAGGGACCTTCAGGCACCTTAGCAGGAGGAATATTAAGACATGGCTGCCCGGCTTATCGGGAGACTGGATAGGGATCAGAGGGAATACATTTTATTCTGTGAGTTGCAGGGCGCAGGAGTTGTTCTTCTGATGTCAGGCCTGTTGGTGGCTCTGACTTTTGTGCACGTTTCTGGGCCATGGGGTTTGGATGGGAGGAGGTAAAGCGCAGTGATTTTGGCCTGTGCTTTCTCCTGGGAGCCCGAGGGGTCGGCGGGACAAGTAGAAAAGTAAGCAGGGGTGCTGCTCCCCTGCCCCCGCTTCAACAGGAGACTCTCTGGCTTTAATTGTTTTATAAATTGGGGTCTCCACCAATGTCATGTTTTATTTAAAAAAAAAAAAGATTCTCATTGCTATAAAAAATCCTCAATGGGGTGTCAAGTTTTGGAATGAGAAAAACCAGCGTTTGGGTCCTGAATCTGACTCTGTCTAGCTGTGTGACTTAGGCAGGCACTTGGGCACATCACGAAAGCTCTTTGGGCTCGTTATCTGTAAATCAGGATCATAAAGTCTTCCTAGCGGGGATGTTCGGAAGACCAAATGAGATACTGTATGAGAAGCTCCTAGAAAGGGGTTTTCCGTGAAGATGTTTATAATGGAGTAAGTCATTTGTTTTCAAAAGAGTCACTTTCAGAGAGCGTAATCATGACCAAGAACTTGAGAGCCTACTGTGGCAAGTATTGGTGGCCTGTTCTCATTCATCCTTCAGGACACCCCCCTGATGGGGCAGATGACTCTGCCTGGCCCCTTTCCAATTTCAGGTGAAGAAACAAGGCTCACAGAGAGGTTCTGTGACTTGCCCAAAGCCTTGCAGCTAATTCACTGCAGAATTGGAATTCCAGCAGAGGGAAAGGGTCAGGGGTCAGGGGTCAGGGTCTAGGTGCCACTAACTCATTTGTTTTTCCTACAAATGATTATTGAGTCCCTGAGTATGTCCCAAGCATATCCTAGATGAGGGACTCTTGTCTTTAGAGGTGTGTGCCAGGAGCCACTTAGCATGACATTCCAGGTCTGTCCCAATCTGGCCCTTGCCTTTCTTTCTAGGTCCTGTTCTGCCACTTCCCCTTTGCACACTGTAACCCAGAATCAACACACTGCACATAGTCCTTTGAGGTCACAAGCCTTTGAACCCGCTGATTTTTCTGCCAGAAGTCCTGGCTTCCCCTTTCCACCTGGAAAACTCCTATTCAGTTGTCAAAACGTGATGTCATCTTCTTTGGGAAATTTTCCTTGCTCTCTCCCAACAAATATTATTTTGCATTACTTGTATAATTAAATTTCCTTTGCATTTCCGAGTTCCTGAATATGTAAATAACCTCCCTAAGTTCACACAGCTAGTTACTGCCTGAGTCAGGATTTGAATTTGGGAGTTTCTGGCACCAAAGCCAATGAGTGTAACTGCTGGAACACCTGGCCAATAAACGTAGCGGTTCCTTCTCTGGGCTCCCAGAGCACCTCTGCTCTTCACGGAACTCATCACATTTAACTGTGTTCACGTGCTGGTGATCTCTCCAGGGGAAAGGACTGTATGGGAGTCATTGTGACTTTTCAGCAAAGAATTGACAGTGCAGATGCGCATGGAATGATAACAAAGGTAATTACTGTGCCTGGTTCTGGCCTGACCTCTCAATTTTTATTGTATCATTTATTACTCAGGACTATCCATGAGAAAGTGATGGTTTTTACTCTTCCCATATCACATTCAGGCCAACTGAGGTGTCGAGTTGAAACAATTTGCCCAAGTCCCGCAGCTAAAAGGGGCAGAATTGGGATTCAGACTAAGGTCTGGCTTATTTCAGAGCCCACTGTCTTTACTTCTTATTACATTGCTTCACCTGAACATGTTCTGTCAGACCCTGAGCTGGCACCACAGGTACAGAGGTAAGTGCCATAGAGCTCCTACCCTCAAGGAGCTCATAGTCAAGTGGGAAAGACAGCCATCTGATTGAATGGACAATCACAACATAGGTATGATGCAGGTAGCCCAGAGGGAGGACTGAATAATTCATCAGGCAGGGGAAGTGCTAGGGTAAAATTTCATAAAAGAGGGCACACTGGAATAGGGTTTTGAAGGTTAAATAAGAGTTTTCCAGGAGATAAGAAGGTGGGAAGATGTTCTAGTCAGAGAGAGTAATATATATATATGTGTGTGCATATATATATATATATATATATATATATACATACATATATATAATGTGTGTGCATCTGCATGTGTGTGTGTGGAGAGGGAGGGAGGAAAGGAGGGAGGGAGAACGAGAGAGAGACTGGGTGGCAGGAAGACTCCGAGTGTTCTGAAGTTTCCCCGCCTGCCTCTCCTCCCCACAGCAGACTGTGGGAAGATGCAGAGTCGCAGCTGCAGACAGCTTGTTGTGGTCACTCTGCTGGAGTGCTCATTTCTGTTCTCACACCTGTCTGCTTAGAAAGAAGTAGGTGGGCTGTGAAGCTCTGTGGGACTCTTCTCAGTGCTGGGGCTGGAGGAGAAATGGTGGGGACAGCTGGTCAGGGCATCCGAATCCAATGCCTGCTCCCCACTCCTCAGTGGTGCAGCCCAGCTCCCAGCTCCCAGCTCCCAGCTCCCAGCGGGGGAAGAGGAGGCTGGGGAGCCAGTGTGACAGAGACCTTTGTAGGTGGCGGGGAGGTAGGGCTCTCAGGGCAGGTTCTGGAGGTGGAGGGCAGGTCTTCCAGTTGTCTTCTTGGCAGCGAAGGGAATAACAGAACCTGGGGTCTGACTGGCTCAGAAGCTGGGGTCTGTCCTTCCCTGGTCTCCCCAGCTCTAGATCCTCACAGAGGCTGCAGGCTTAGCCCGCCAAGTCCAACACCCTGACCAGCCTGGCTGGCCGTGGGGGACAGTTGTACTGCGAATACTGGATCTGAGAGCAGGGGCACTCCAGGCACCTCGGGCCCACAAACTCCATCGTTCTCTGCATGGCAGGTGCCCAGGCCCATGGCTGGGTCCTGGCTTTACCTGTTCTTCTCCACTGGGGTAAGGCCCTGATGTCCAGCTCCACCTCTGGGAGTAAGGCCTCCCCCATGGCCTGTTCCTGGCCCCTGGTCCCTACTGCAGTCTGGGAACCTGCTTCACCAGGAAGACCCCACCTGGCTCCACCCAGATGCTCCCCACCTGCCTTTGTGTTCATTCAAGTCTAGGTTAGACTTTCAGGTGCCAAAGGATTTGATTCAATTTGGCCACATCTCCTTGGAACTGTCTAGTAATTTGGAACCCGAGCTGCCCCTGCTTAGCCACCTGCCAAGCAGGGTCTCTCTCCCAGCCCAGTTCTCCCTCCTCCTCATCCTGTGTGTGTCTGAGAACAGCCTGGGGGTAGTGATGGTGCCATGATGACAGGTTGGGACCGTGTCAGTGTGTGGGCATGATCATGGAGGCCATCACATGTAGTTGTGCTGCAGCCTCACTCTATGTCCACCATGAACATGAATGGCCTCCAGTACACATGCATATGACTATATATAGATACATGCTTGTCTCTCCAATACATACATATGCACGTGTACATATATGTGTGTATCTGGCTAAGTGCGTGTCTATGTTTGTTCTTGTCTGAGACAGGCCTTTTGCCCATCTGACTGGAAAGGGGACGGGGGTCCAGTCTCCCACTGGGGATGGGCTGGCTTGTGACCAAGGGAGTGGAGGTGAGGGGCCTCAGAGCCTATGGAGGCTTTCTGCTTAACACTCAGGGTCTTCCCAGCTGCCCCGAGTCCTGTGGCCTCAGCTCTGAGAACTTTCAGATTGTCTGGTGCCCCGCTGTAGCCCCATCCCTTTCCCTTGGGAAGTGTGTACCTGCAGAAGGTATAATAGTCAGTGCCCCCAGACTCAGTCTGGGCAATGGTGCCTACCATCCTGCAGTCCCCCACTGTGGCCCATGTAGGCCCTTCTCCACTGCTAGTGTCCAGGAGCTTTTGTCTGAGGTTCCTAGGAGCCTGAGGACAGCATCCTGGTCTGGCGTGGCTGTCCTGAGGCCCAGCTTTGCCAGAGAACTCAGAACGGCTTGGAGCCATTCCCAAGGGCCCTGGGCTATGTCTAGGTGCCTGTCCAGAGCTCTCCCTCCTCAACAAATCTCAGGATGGGCAGGGGGAGCACTTGTGGTAAAATTACCAATTTAAATCGGAAATGCAAGCAATTTGGACGGAACCCCAGGATGGCAGTTTGAGAGCTCATTCTCTGCCCTGTGGGGGTTTGATTACAACCAACTTGGCTGATAACGTGCAGAGAGGACCAGAGAAATGGTTTCCAAGGAAACTCACATCTTTCTAAGCCCATTCTGGCCCAGGTGGGAGCCAGGTTTGGTCAGGAAATCAGAGGTGGTGCTTAGCACCACTGGGCTCCCTTCCCTGCTCCCTGGAGCCCCTCCCCGCCCGCCCTTGCCTGCTCTTACTCCAACTCTATACCCCAAACCTGGCCTGCACTTCCATTTGTGGCCACAACAGTTGCTTCCCTTCTTGCTTCTGTCTGCTCCCTCGGTCTCCGTATTTATCTCAGCCTTTGCCTGTACAGGCTTAAACATTTGGCAAAGTTTGCAAACAGTCAAAAAATAGCTACTAACGTCTGCTATTCACATAACACCAACTACGTTTCTGAAAGACCACTGGGTTCACTTCTATTATTTCCATTTTCACAGCAACCCTGTGATAGAAAGGATACTATGTGTTCATCGAATCCCCTTTCCTCCTCCTGGAACTACATTTCCCATCATGCCTTGCTGGCAGGTAAAGCCCAATGACTGAGTTTTGGTCAAAGGCCTGTGGGTAGAAGTAGTATAGGCCACTTTCATGTCTGTCCCCTAAAATAATTACATGCAGTCTTCTACATACTTGCTCACTCTTTTTCCTAATGGGCTGCTGAATCAGAAAATCCATCCCTAGAGGACGGTGGAGCTAGTGAACTGAATTCCTGCATAATTTTATATGATAGTCCCCTGGCCCCTTCCCTGGATTGTAACATGTTAGCTAAGACACTGTGGTTTTGGGGAGATGTTTATTAAGTAGTTGCCTGATCTGATAATACAAAGCCTAAAATAGGAGGTATTTGTGTCCCAGAGAGGAAACACATTCAGAGAAGCTAAGTAACTTGCCAAGATCACACAGCAAATAAGGGGCAAATCGGAAATTTGAGCCCAGGTTATGTCTTTCCCACTATACCAAGCTAGCAGGACGGCTGCCCTGTACAGCAGATTGCACTGCCTTTGTCTGTCTTCGAGGAGTCACAGAAAGAAGACACACAGCCAGGACTAAGAGAACGAGAGGGAGGGAGCAGGTGGAGGGCAGGTGTGCAGAGTGACACATCACAGCAGCCAAGAGAGGAGAGTTTCATGGAAGGTGGTCAGTTGTGTCTAGTGAGACCTAGCCAGGTGGAGGAGGAAGAGGGCTGAGGGAAAGACCATTAAAATTAACAACTGTAGTGACAGTTTCAGCTGAGTGATGGGGCAGGCGCCAGACTACAGGGGGTTTGGGAACAAGTTGGAGGTTGTGTTGGTGAATGAAGG
The DNA here is from genome assembly GCF_004126475.2 of Phyllostomus discolor. Lineage (NCBI taxonomy): Eukaryota > Metazoa > Chordata > Mammalia > Chiroptera > Phyllostomidae > Phyllostomus > Phyllostomus discolor. The sequence goes on along the minus strand of NC_040907.2, from coordinate 22,578,233 downwards.
AAAGGAGACGAATAAAGGGATACTTGTAAGGGGAAGTCAGGCCAAGAGAAGGCATTTTGAGGAGTCAGTGGTTAGGAGAAGATTAAGAACAAAAAAAAGCAATCATGACCTACATAATGCAAAGCATCTGAATGTGATGATTTCCCCTCTCTGCCTGGCTCTGGTGTGTGTTCCCAGATGGGCTGATGGGCCGGGTAGCATGGAGGGGAGGAGCTCGGGCACACAGCAGGTCGTGCAGCATTAATTGGACTGCAAGGCCCTTTCCTGAGTGGGCAGAGCGGTGGTAGCTGCAGTGTAAGCCTAAAGAACTTCAGGGCTGTTCTACAGGGTTGTCTCAGATTACCCATTTTTACCCCCTCTGTATTAATGTTTTAAAATTTTCTTCTTATCCCTTCCAAGTTGTTCCCCCAGCTTTAGTGAGGTATAATTGACAAATAAAATTGTAATATAGTTAAAGTGCACAAGATGATGCACCGCGAAAGGATCCCTGCAATCGAGCTAATTAACGCATTCAACACCTCACATATTTACCTTTGTTTTGATGAGAATGTGTAAGATCTGTCTTAGCAAATTTTAATTATACAACACAGTATTATCAACTATAGTTGCCATGCATACTTTAGCTCCTCTGAGCTTATCCATAAGATTATCCATTTGACTTGGCCGACGTATTAATACAGATAAACCTAGATAATGAACTTGAGGAGTAGAAGGGTAGTTGCTTATAGCAACTGCCACAACTTCCTAGAATCCAGTGCCAGTGCTTGCTAAGTGTCTCCAAGTGTCTATTCCCACCCAGCCTCCTTGAAACTAGATGGGGCCATGTGCTCAGCTATTGCCAAAAGGATGTATAGAATTTCCATCCAGATCACATCCACATATGGAAGCTCTTTGTACTGAACATTGGAAAGGGAAATCCTTTTCCATGGGCTGGAACTTGTAAGTGCCAGAGATGAGCACTGTGGTTACATGGACAAAGGCAAGCCCCTACAGGATGGCTGAGCAACCAGACAGAAAGAAACTGCATCCGTTGAGACCTAGTGGAAAAAACTTTCTACTGCTCTGGACAATCTCTCCCTCTGGACAGTCACATGGGAGAGAAATGAACTTCCATTTTATTTAATCCACTCTATTTATGAGCCTGCCCCTTAAGTAATAGTCCCCCTTGGTCCTGATCCATGTCTCTTTCCATAGTGCTCTCCACCACTCAGCAGTTGCCACATCCTTTCTTTCTCATCTTTTCCTTTACTTTTCTTCTCTCCCCACTTCGATGGCCATATTCCTTCAGTCTCCTCCCCATACCCCGAAATTCACTTCTCTCTGCTCCCTTTTCGTTAGAGCTCTCCCATGCTAGCGTTTCCCAGCGTTCCTTCCCCAACCTTGCCCTTCTCTCCTCTCCACATTCCGAGTGCTTTCCTTGGTCAGCCTTATCTATTTTCTCAGTTGACATCCCATCTGATGACACCAGATCTGTGACTCCAGATTGACCTCTTTTCTGAGCTTCAGACTGACGTGTCATCTGCCTGAATGGCACCTTTTCTTTAGTGTCTCACAGGTCACCCTGGGGGTGCTGCATGGCACAACCCCAGGGGTTCCGTATACTAGTTGCCTCCACCCAACGTATCCATATCACTTAGGAGGCTTGTGGCTGTGTATAGTGGAAAACCCAGCTCAAAGTGGCTTAAGCAAGAAGGAAGTGTGTCAACTCCCATTAGAGGATAGCGTGAGCTTCTGGGTGGCTTGATCCAGTGGTTCAATGAGTTCATCCTGGGTCCAGGTTTTTCAGTCTCTTCATTTTACTTACCTCTCAGAGTTGCCTTCCTCCCAGACTCCTGGAGCCTGTCAGTAGCCATCAGAACTACTTGTTTCCTTGTTCTTAGTAGGAGAGCATTCTTCTCCCAAAACTGTTGAAGAAAGATGCTTTCTTATGGTCTGAATGGGTCAACTAATGGCCTTGACATGAATGAAGTCACAGGGGAATGCTATGTGCTCATTGGCTTATACACATGCTCTGAACCCGTCATTGGCAAGGGTTTGGCTTTATTACACTTGGGTTTATGGGTTGGGGCCCACCTTGGATCTGCAGTGACTTCCTCAGAGATGGCAGAGGGGTTGAAGGGATGTCAAACAGTCAATTACAGTGTCAATATCAAAATCTAACCTTGTATCTACTCATTGTCTTCAACCAAGGACTCTCTCCTGCATGTTCTGTTTCAGCGAATGGTTCCACCACTAACTCAACTACTTTAACCAGAATCCAAAGTCATTCTCAACTTCGTGTTGCCCCCACTCAATGGTTTGCTCAATCACTGGCACCCGGGCTTTTATCATTGTGGCCCTGTCTCACATTTACTGCTTTAGCAGGTTTCTAATTTTCTGACTTCCTTTCTCTAGACCCAATACCCACCAATCCACCTTCACCACAGCTAACAGGTGACCTTTCTCAAATGCAAATCTGATCTTTGTGTTGTCATTCCCTTTCCTTAAACACTCCATTGGCATCATATCACTTATAGGACAAAGTCCAACCTCTCCCCAGTGGCTGGGGGCTCAGCAGGATTTAGAGAGCTTTATCTTGGTTACAAAGAGGCCACAGCTGATACGGACACATAGTAGTGTCAGCCAATATTTGTGTGGAACTAAGCAGAATGGTGTGCGGTGTGCGTGCATGTGTGAGGGCCTGATGAGACAGTGGGTGATGTGGGCTGTGACCTCCAGTGTAGGGGCAGCTGACAGGAGGCAGCCTGAAGTTTGATAAGCATCAGAATTTATACTGGTATGGTGCGTTGTTCTGCTTGTAATGGTAGTCTGGTGCTTCAAGGACTTGGGTTTGGAAGTCAGGCAGCGGGTATTGGGTTTGAACCCTGACACTGCTCTTTGCCACTCTGAGCGGGTTGTTGAACAACCCAGCCTCAGCCCCTTCCTGGGCAAGGGAAGGAAACACTCTTACGTACCTCGAAGATTTGTTGTGAGAGTCCGATGAGCTGATGCCCATAGAGCGCATAGTACCTGGTGCGTGTGTGATAAATGCTGTGGTATTGTTGTTACTTCATTACAAACTAATACATGACTAATTTAAAAAATGGATTAAAATGTTTTATTATTATCTACTTACTCTATGAGAAGATGAGATAATATTTCATCTGAAATATGAACACAAGTTTTCCCATCGATCATCTTCAGTGGGTTACAATGGAAGACGGGCTTTCTTAAAGCGTGATTTCAAAAGCTGTGTGTTACTGTCCTGGCTGGGTGGCTTGGTTGGCTGGAGCACTGTCCTGAACACCCTGGTTGGGGTGAGTCCGGGAGGCCAGGGATCAGTGTTTCCCTTACACTGATGTTTCTCTCTCTCTCCTTTCCTCTCTCTCACAACTCAGTAAACACATCCTCGGGTGAGCATAAAAACTTGTGTGTTACTAATTTAAAATTCATAAACATGAAATTAAAACCAAGCATTTAGGAACCCCCTGGAACACTGCTGGGGAGCATCAGGTTCCGTGGAACGTCATTTAAAGACCGTGGCTCTAGCCCTGTGCTGTGCAGTGTGGTGGCCGCTTGCCGCCCGTGGCCACTGAGCACCAGAAGTTGGCCAGTCTGGGCTCAGATGTCCCATAAGAGTGAAATACACGTGGGACTTCAAAAAAGAAGTAAAATCTCATTAATAAGTTTTTAGATTGATCACATGTTGAAATAATATTTGAGACATGTTGGGATAAATATATTATTAATATTCATTTCACCTGCTTCTTTTTACCTTCTAATACATGGCTACTAGGACACTTATCATTAGATATGGGACTTGCATTGTATCGGTGCTGAATAGGGCTCACCTAGACTTTCTTTAGCCCCACCTCCTTCTCCACTCTGGAATCCACTGCCTCTCTTTCCGCCTTGTTCCTTTTAACTCTGTTCACAGATCTCCGGCATCCACTTTTGCTCTGCACATCTTGTGGATGACCTTTGGCTAGAGGGTTGTGAATCTGCTCTGGGAATCTGTGAATTCTGAATTAGAACTTCTTTAGCCCCTTTTGCCACCTCCTAGGGGTGGAGCTGGGGCTGAGGACCTCAGCTGGCTGTCCCTGGAGACCTCATTAGGGCTAGTCCCTGTGTGTGGAACTCAGCAGAGCCTTCTGCTGAGGGGGAGTTGTGGGATAGAGGACAAAGTGCACTTTCTGTGTTGCTGAGGGATGCTGCCCCCGCACACCTGATCTGAGAATCCTGCTCCGTGGTGGTGATCGGTACGACAGCTTGCAGTGACAGCATGCAATGGCGAGGACATGGGCTTTGGAGTCAGGGACGCTCTGAGTCTAGCTCCCCCTTCCGAGCTGTGTGTTACTGGGCTTGTTTCTTGATCTCTTTATACTTCAGTTTCCCCTCCTGTGAAATGGGGGTGCTACCAGCATCTGAGAATGATTGGTAGACTTCAATGGGCTCATATTGTCAACTGCCTCACCTTGGGGCTGGTATATGTATGGTACTCAGTGGACCTTGCTCACGTCTTCTCCCCTCCCCATCTCTATGTTTGATAGACAGTAAATATTGGGAAAGAGGAAAAGGCGAGCAGGCAGACTGGAAAGGCTCAGAGCAGAAAGGTCAAGGACACCAAAGGAAAAGTCCCCGGCTGCCCAGCTTTGTCCAGGGGTAGCTAGCCCTGAGGGAAAAGATAGGGCTGGGACTGCTTGCAGCTCCAGGTTAATGAAGAACGGGGCCCACTCTGCTGCTGTCACCATTGATTTTTCGTTCCAGGCAGCTTGCAAGCTGCCCCAGGAATCAATGTCGGAAGGTGAAAACAAATCTCTAAAATTAGCCTGGAATATACTGCAGAAAAACCTTTTGCATGACAAATTGCAATGAAGAGAATACCTGAGACAGTATCATGATGCGGAAGGCAGGGGATGGGCAGCACCCCAAGCTCACTGCCTTGGCATGGGGGGAAGTGGTCCCCCTCTGTAGCGACCCCATCTGCTGGGAAATGCATGCAGCCCATCAGTACATAGATGCCCTCATAGCACATTCCAGCACCTGGTGGGTGCTGGTATGAGGCCTTTAAACTAGCAAGAAAGGAAGGCCCTGCTACGAGCTGACTTTGGGTAGGTGGGGAGGGAGGGGCATGCAGTGCACTCTGCTGGTGGTCCTAGAGATTGGTCTGTCTTGCCAGAGGGCTTGTGAGTGCCAGGAAACCATTTGATTTTTTTTTCCCCAGCTCTTTTTGCTGGGCAGAGTTAGATGTGACTATTTCTATTAGGTTAGGAGTCCCAGACATGACAGTTTTCTGCTCACTTTTCCTGATGAAGCATCTGAGCCCCATACACCTTACTATCTGAAGGGAGCACTCTCACAAAAGCCTAGATGCCTGAGTGTCTTATTTTGCAGCCTTCCCACATCCCCCCAGTCACCCCTCTCTGCTCCCACCACCCCACTGACAAACTATAGGAAGAAAGGAAATAAACAATGAATTTCAGGAGAACTGTTTTGTGCTCAGGAAGGTGGAGACACCCTCCTGGGACCCATTTCCTAGACTCTGGTGTTGTATCGGAAGAGCTTCAGGAAAGAGCATGTGAAGGGGAGGACGTTCGTCCTGGCTCTTGTGACTCACAGGTGATAGAAATGAGGTGAGGAACAACCCTTTGGACCTCCCATCCTAAGTTGTCTCTGGGATGTTCTAGTACAACTAAGCGCCTGAGTTGGAAGGTTCTTGGTCCACTGCCTGCTTGCTGTGGGACTGGGCAATCATTCCAATGCACAGCAGCGGGAAGAACTCGAGATTAAGGCCCCAAATCTGCCAAAGGAGCTGGTCACCAGTTGGGCAAAGACATTGAACAGTTTTTTGTTTTTACTTTTTGTAAAGAAGACTCCAGGGAAATAATCAAGAAAGAAAACAAACGAATATTTGAATACCTGTGTTTGTAGCTACCTACACTGTAAATGTAAAATGTTGGAAAGAACCCCAATGCACAACTTCTGGACCTCGGTTAAATGGCCTAGTAGCATGGTGGCATCATGGGGTGCTACGTGGCACCTCAAGGCGAAGCAACCACCCAGGGTGCGATGTTATGGCTGAAATGGGTACAGGGTGAACTGCCCGTTGGATCTGCAGTTGGGTTCAATGAAGGCATAGAAGTAGGAAAAAAAGGGTCGTGATGAAAATAATCAGGACTTTATAGACATTGATTACAAATTCCACTAGACCATAGACTCAGTTCCAAAAGGGCCTTAGTGGTAATCCAGTCTAATCTTTATCTGACTAATTAATTAATTCAATAGATACATTTTTGGAGCATGTACCATAATTCAGGTTGTGCTAAGGACCTGGGGAAATAATGTTGAGCCAACCCAAAGTTCTGACCCTTGTAGCCCTCAAAATTTAGGGCACAACCCCTTCCACACTGCTTCTGTCAACCAGGGACAGTGTGACATCTGCTGGAACTCCTGTCCTGGGGAGACCACCACTTTCTGAGGTCAGTGCTACTGCACTGATTGCAGGACATCAGTGGCTGGAATGTGCCTCTCTTCCTCCTCCCACACCAAAGCTGGCTCTGCCCTCTGAGTTCACACTAAGCTGGTCTCTTCTTCCTCTAGACAGCCCATGCATTTTCAAGAGAGGAGAGGGTATTTAAAACCTCCAATCCTATGGTGCTTTCTTTGGTCACACTCGGGGAAATGTGTGCTCAGGGTTGCTGTCCCTTTTCCCAGGGTTGCAGGTGGTCTTGCTCTCCAGACCCGCTCTCTGGGCCTACTGCTGTGGGCTTTCCTCTGCAGATGGAGATTTTTTGAAGGCACGACAGACCTTTCAGCTGCTCTAATATGGGCTGGCACCCAAGGAGTTACAGATCTTTTAGGTTCTTCAGTTGTTGATGAGGAGCTGCCACCGAGTGCCGTAGAGGCTGGGCTGGGTTGAGGTGGGAAGATGTGACTAATTTTTAGACATCACCCTGTGCTGACTTTCCTAGGTTTCTCCCCCAACCCAACCTCATGCTCTTTAATTTCCCCAGACTTGAGAGCTGAAGTTTCTTCACCTATGAGAGAAGGTCTTAATTCTAGTGTCTGTGGTTCTGAAATTCAGTCCTAATGGCCCCAAAATTTAGTCCTCACGGTGCCTTCCCAATTTCTTCCAAGAGGACTGGGGACTTTCAGTCAATTAAAAGCTCTGGTAGCCAGCCCTAACATTGAGGATTCCCAGGGTGGGCCTGCTGGTAATGCCTCATACTTGGCAGCAACTGCAATATTTGTAGGAAAGTTGTCTGTCTCTTTGCAGTCTCCCTTTCTTGGGTCCAATGTCTCCAGCAAATTCTGATGCTTGCTGTTCACTGTGTGACCTTGGGCAAGGTTCTTGGCCTCTCTGAACTTCATTTATAAAATGGAGAAAACACTGGTAGAACCATTGAGATCACTTCTAGGTGCATTGTAAGCACTTAGAGTGTTTGCTCTTACCTTCTATCACTAACTGAGTTGTTCTTTGTAAAGGGTGGTACCTGGAAGAGGACTTAAATCCCTAGGTTTGGTTGTATTGAAGGACAGCAGGACTTCTTTCTGCAACTGTTCAGATACTTAAATTTTGTATCCCTATTGCATTAGCTTTCTTAAGTCTTCTAAAACTTTACACACTTCCTGAGGCATTTTCCCATACCCAAGTCACCCCTAACACCTGCCAGCAACTACCAAGTTCACATTTTCATCTGTATCTTTTCATGGATTTTTAAAATCCCTTTTTAAGAAATAAAAGTTGGCTCATACTGCACATGTTGCTTTGTGACCTATTTTTCATTTGATAATATTTTGCATGTCATTCAATATATTCTTAGGCCATTATTATGTTTAGTGGGTATATTGTTGCCACTTGCACAGATGAACCATATCGACTGGACAATTAGATTGTGCCCAGTGTTCTGCCATTATAAATACTGCTGTGATGAACATCCTTGGTTATTCCTTTAGAGTTATAGCCATGTTGACTGTGTTGACTAAAGCTCCAAGTTTTAAAACCTGCTGTTGCTAAGTCTCATTACCGCACCCCCAACGCAATCCTGTCCTTGAGTAGTTATTGTTTTGAAGCCAAGTTCAGGACCTGCCATTTATCTCTGTTTTATTTTATCTTATTAGATTCAGCCCATCAGTCAAGCCTGTCTAGAGCCATCTGGATCCTATTGATGTTTTTGCAATCTGTGTATCTTTTTTTTACATCATCTACAAATTTGGTAAACAGGACTTTTATATTTTCAACTAGGTCATTAATAAAAATGTTGTACGGGTCAAAGTTGAGGCCAGAGCCCTGTGGCTGGCCACCAAAGACCTCCTTCTGGGTTTTACTCATGGGGCTTGGCAAGTTACAAATTCTCCTAATTGAACCAACATTCAGCTCACATCCTCCTGGAAGTTTATAATAAAGTTCATAAGACAAAGTTGGACCAGATGGTTTTAACAGCCAGGCTCAGTCAAGGGGAACCATCCTCAAAAGCAGAAGCTCAGGTTCTGGATGGAGAATTGGGTCCCCATTGTTTCTGTTTTAACTGGGGCACTTGGACACCTGGTCTATTCACCATTTTCTCGGTGACCCAGGCTTCAGCTCCCTGAGTTTACAGTCTCCCCCATCAGTCAGTGACGGCCCCCTGGGGAAACGGCTGACAACACCAGCTGAGCCCAACTAGGAGTGAAATCTGATGCTGAAGGGACCCAGCCTGGGCATCACATCTCTGGATGTTGCATCAGAGCTTCAGCCCTTATCCCTCAGGCAGCACTGAGTGACGGACAACAGGAATCTGGGGAACCACCCATGTCAGGCTTTCACCATCTGGGGGAGCAAGCTGGCATTGACAGGTGGTTCAGAACCTGGCAGAAAGCACTTATCAGCTGTGTGACTTCGTCCTCTGAGTCTCAGTGTCCTTATCTGTCAAATGGGGATGAATATTACTTACCTTGTAGGGATAAAGTAGAAATAGCATATAGACTATGGTGGAGGCAGACTGCTGGCTAATAGGCTAGATTTGGCCAACAAATGTTTTGTTTGGCCTGATACTGTTTTTAAAAAAAATTTGAATCTGTTTCCAAAAATCAGATTTCACTTAAAACTCTGGTCCTGACTTCTCTTCAAATATTGGAAGACCTGGCAAAATTAGGCCCACATTTCCAGCTTTCCACGTGTGGCATTAAAGTGGCTGGTTACCACTGATGACCCGTCTTAGGCATCCTTTTCATTTGCCATGGTCTCCTCCACTCACAATGCATATGCCTGGGTGCTTGACCCTCTTACCTTATAGGCCAGGGTCCTGGAGGCAGCTGAGTTCATTACCCTGGTGTAATGTGCAAGAAGGAATTCAAGTGCTTAGCTCCTGTGGGAACCCTTGCACATTGGCATAATAATTGTTGTCACAAAGACTGTGTCTGTTGTAGCTCTTGGTTGGCAACCCATAGAGGTCTTCATGGACACCCATGGTGGCCTCAGTTGAGAGACCCGCTAGAGACTGGTGGGAGCTGAGTGAGTTCCACAGTACAAAGAAGCAGCAAGCATAGCAACCGTCTTTCAATTGCATGCCTTGATCACAGAGGTCATGGGGACCAGTCTAAAGAAAAGGGATGTCTGCAGACAGCACCTACCATAGATGAAGATGTACAGGTAGCAAGAGAAAATGTCACCTGTCATAGAAGTACTTATCCCTGTATTACCTTGTCCTTCAATCTCCTACATTCACATGTTTCCAAGGGTTCCCAGGAGCTTAAGATGTCAGTCATGTTTTTTCCCTGTTCCTTCTCCTCCTCTTTAAGTGTATTAGGAGCTCTTATATGAATTTTCTGAGAAATCAGAATCATCCCCTATGGGTCTCATGGAGCAAAGAATTTGGGGGAAAGAGGGCAGCCTCAGTAGGCCACAGATAGCAGGCAGTGTGGAAACCAAAGCTTTTAAACTTTCAACCTAAAGACTTGCTGGAGCTACACAGTAGCCCAGGGTGGCAGGCTCTGGGTAGAGGTGGGTGGAGTTAATCATTGCTTCTGCCTGTCCAGTGATTTGAAAGTGCTGGGCTAGTGAACCAGCTGGCTTCTCTCTGTGAGGTTGTGGTGCAGAGCTGTGGCCTGTTGTACTTGTTGGTACCTAATTACCCTCCATGGCTGTGCACTATCAGCAGATTTCAAATCTGCCTTCCATCTTTGCATTCCAGTCCTCACAAGAGACCTTCCTTCTCTGGGGGGTTGTTAATGAACCCTGTTGGGCATAGCAGTTGGAGTCACTGGGATCTGATGTCTGCCTGCTGTGGAGCCTTTACCACTTTCTTGAGGACACCAACTCTACATTTTTCCCTCTTCAGAGGATGAAGACCAATCACACTTAAGCTCCCTATCTCAATATATCTCCGTAATTTACCCAACACCTTCTTCTCTCCTGCCTAGGAGTTCAATAGTTCAGGTCAGTGTTCAGTGTGCACCTACAATGTTCCTCCATGGTGGACTGCTCTGCACAGACAAACAAGGACTTCCTTCTCTCCAAGTATATCACCCCTGCTGCTCCTCCCTCAGTACCCCCTGCATCCTGTGCTCTAGATGGGGGTTGGCAAACTATAGCCCAGAATCAAATGCAGCCTGCTACATGTTTTTGTAAATAAAGTTTTATTAGAACACACCATACTTATTTATGAATTGTCTATGCTGCTTTTGCACCACTATGACATTTGAATAGTTGTGACAGGGACTGTAGGGCATGCAAGGCTGAAAATATTTGCTGGTGTCTTTGGCCTGTTATAGGAAAAGTTTTCAGGCTACTGGTCTAGATCTCATGGGCCTTTCTGCATCCCCTGCCTCCAGGAACTCCCACAATGAATTATGTCTCCCTCTTCTGTGTCTTTAACCTCTTTATCTTCATGGACTCTTTCTCTCTGGTCCAGGTGGCTTGCCTGTATCCTATAAAACCTCCTACTCTGTTCCTTGAGGCTTTGTGAAGAACCTGTTTATACATACATACAGTCTTCCCTCTGTTGACACCCAAGGGGTAGGCTGCCTGTGTTTCTAGTCACCAATGACCATTCTCTGGATGGAGCCTGGGATCTATGGGAGGGGTTTGCTGAGATCCTTTCCTCTCTGTGGAATTCCCAGCCACCTCCACTCCTTTTGCTTTTGGTCCTGCTATGATCACTTATGATGTGGGGAGCTGGGGAGGAATTAAAATCATTAAGAGGGAAGAACATAGGCTGGGGCATAAGTCCTGGGTGTCCTGTCACATGCTAGATTGTGACCTTGAGTTGGTTCCCTTCCCTTCACCTTGTCAGCCCTCTCTGTTTTCTCATCTCCACAGCTGGGATAAGATGACCTGCTGTTGGATCACTGTGACAATGAAAGTGCCAAGCACTTGGTACCAAAAAGTCTTTCCTTCCTCCACCTTCTTTGGTCCCACTCGGGGAGTCCACTCCCGGGTCTGTAGGAGGATGACAGAGGCCAGGTGCTACTGAACAGAATGCTGCAGAAGCTCAGAGGCACAAGAGGCCCCTGGTTTAGGTCATTTACTGACTCTGGATCCAAGCAACACCCCTCCTCCCCACACACACACATACACACACTGCCCCATGCCCTTCCTAAGCTTGTCCTTTCTCCTGCAATGCACAGGCTGGAGGCTTTGAGTGAATGTGCCCAGTGAATAGAGGGCTGCAGAAGGCTGATGGACTTCCCGAGGCACAGGTGCTGTGGCCTGGCAGAGGGCACCAGGCCGGTTGCTATGGAGAGAGAAATGTTATGCAGTTAACTTGTTTGACTGGAGGCCTTGAGAAATACCCATGTCTCTCCAGGGCCTTAGAGCCATCCATCACTCCAGAAAGGTTCCTTTCATGATGAGGGTTATCTATTTGGCTAATAAAACCGCAATCACAATCCCTTATGTACAGACAGCCCTTCCCTTTTTACACATTTTATGGAGCTCTCTTCAGTTTATAAGGAGCCTGAAGCTTCGCTCTTCTCAGCTCTGACTATGCCACTAAGACAGGCACTTTGGGCACATACTGTGTGCTGGATGCAGAAGGGCAAGAGACAAGCCAGCACAGCCCTCACCTCATAGGAGCTCCTTATTTCCCGCAAGATGAGCATGACCTCTGCCATCTCCAGCTGAGGGTGTGAAGGAGCAGCTTTCTGAGAGGGGAAGGAGGTAGTCTTGGACAGGAGGGGGAACACCCCCATCTGGGATGGGAAGGGAGGAGACAAAGAAGGATGAACTAGCAATGATTATGCATCTGCTCTGACCCAGGCACTGCTCCAGGCATTTGGCACACATTGATTCATTTATCACAGCAGAATTCTTTGGTTGCAAGTGACAGAATCACAGTGCATACTTGCTTAGACAGTGAGATTATTGGCGCAGGTGCCTAACTTAGAGGAAGGGCTGTGTTGACAGGGCCTTCAGAGTCTGTTTCAGGCTGTCTGGGGAAACACCAGCTGCTCCCAGTCTCACCACTTTGTCTCAGGAAATTTTATTCTTTTCCTGGCTGTGGTTTGAGATATCCCAGGGAAGGAGTCTGATTGGTTCAAACCAAGTCATGTGCCCACCCCTTGACAATCACTGGCCTAGGGAAAGGTTGTATCAGAAGGTGACTGGAAGCTCCCATTCCACCAAATATTAGAACTGGAATGTGAATGTGAGCTTTATCATTTCTCGGAGGAGTGGTGGTTGTGGTATAGGTAGCAAAGAAATGGCCCTAGATAGCCATCTTAGATCTTTTCTGTTACTCATTTAATACAATTCGATGGACACTAGCTATGTGTCAGGCATTTTTTTTTTTTTTTTTACCTCTGCATGTTGCTATGACCGAGACACAGTCCCTGCTGTCCTGGAGCTTACAGTTTTGTGGGGAGACAGGTAATAAACAAATAAAGAAATGTAATTTTAGGGAGTGTTAAATGATAAGTGAAAACAAAAAAAGTAAAGTAGAGCAAAAAGACTAGAAATGGTGAGGGGAAATGCTAGTTTGTAGGGGGTAGTCAGGGATGGTCCTTCTAGGGAGAACTGCCCATGGGGCAATGAGTTGCAGCAAGACCATGCAGCAGGAACAACATGTGCAAAGATCCTGAGGTGGGCATGAACTTGATATGTTCTAGGAACAGCCAAAAGACAACAATAGTGGAGCAGTCCAGATAGGAAGAGGGGGGGGCAGAAGATGATATCAGAGCAGATAGGGTCAGGTCACACAGGGCCCTCTTGGCTGGCCATGGTTAAGAATTTGTATTTTATTCCAAGGGTGATAGGATGCCATCTTGAAGCAATGACCTTTCTCTCACAGATAAAGAAACTGAGTCTCAGGAAGGTGAAGTGAATTTTCCCAAGAAGAAATGTCTTAAATGGTGGATGGCCTGCCTGGATCCAGACCTAATTTTTCTTTTTTCATGCCATGTCTTCCTCTAGTTAGCTTCGGGGAAATTAGGAGGGGATGAGGAAAGAAACTGACCTCTCTCTTCTCCATGAGGTAGGACAGATGGTCTTCTGAAAGTAAGGGGCAGGGGTGGGTTCACAGTGCTGACAGAGGATGGCAAGGGTTAGCACAACCGCTGAGCAGAACACAACATGCACTTGACCGGCAGTGAACAGGAGGATTGCAGGGCAGCAGAGAGCTCAGCAGAGGGTGGAGGCTGTGAATTTGCAATGGAGTGGATCAGCACAGCTATTTGATTTCCTCCAGCAGGTACTTGGCAGGCAGCTGGCCTGGGATGGGAGCAGCAGGGACGGAAGGATCTGTGAACAAAAAGTGGGGATTGGGACATCAGAGTCAGGGGCACTAGAAGGTGTTGGTGAAGATGCAGTTGAAATGACAAGTGTATGATAATCACGTATTTTGTTTTTCCTAGGGCTGATCCAATATAATGCTATTTTTCATTTTCAACAAAGGTGGTTACTTAAACTAATAATTTACTGAGATTTGTGTGTTATACATTTGTAGGATCTTGCATACAGAAAACATCACTGTTTTGGGTCCTCCCCAAATTCGTATGTTGAAGCCCTAGTTCCTAGTGCTGTAGAACATGGCTGTATTTGGAGACAGGGACTTCAAAGAGGTCATTATGGTGGGCCCTCATCCAACCTGAGTGGTAAGAGAGGAAGTTGGACACAAAGGAGAGACAGCAGGGGTGTTTGTGCACTGAGGGATGGCATGAGAGGAGGCAGCAAGAGGTGACCATCTGCAAGCAAAAGACAGAGGCCTCAGAAGAAACCAACCCTGTCTAACCTTGATCTTGGACTTGTAGCCTCCAGAACTGTGGGAAAATAAATTCCTGCTATTAAAGCAGCCCAGCCTTAGGTATGTTGTTTATTTTGTTATGGCAGCCTGAGCAGACTGATGCACTCATGAATCACAAAGTTGTCTTTTTGGTTAGATCATAACCTAACTTGGCTTACAAGGCCCCACTTGATTTGGCCCACACCTATGCTTACATCCTCTCCTCTCTTCCTTTCCTGATAATTCTCACTCTCAGTACTTCAGGCACTCTGGCCTTAAACTTTCTCCTTTTCCCAGGGTCTTTGCACATTCTGTTTTCTATGCTTGGAAGATTTCCCTCCAGATAACTCCTTATTCCTCAGATTTCAGCTCAGATGTACCTTCACTGGGAAAGCTTTCTGTGAGCCTCACCCCTCCACTCATGGCTCCCACCCTCTAACTGGGTCAGTCCTCCTTTGATATGTTGTCTTAGGTGGGTTCCTTGGGAAGCGGATCCTGAGACAGAGAATTTTGTGCAGGAAGATTATTGGGGACCACCTATGTGATCAACACCCTTGGGGGAGTGGTGAAGGGAGGAGGAATGGGCCGGTGGACAAGTTGAGCTTTGATTCCAACAGAACAAGGCCAAAGTCTGTTCCAGAAGTGTGGAGCTGGATGGTCCTTTAGCATTTCCACCTAGAGGCTATAGGGCTGGAAGAACCAGACATTGGAGGTGGTGTCCCCAGGGAGGGAGGTGACCTTTGTCAAGGTGGATCTTAAAGGCTGAGGGCAACTGCTGGGGAAGACTTAAGCGAGAGCTGTCTGCATCCAACAGTCCTGGCAGTTGGGGGCCTCAGTTCTGAAGGGAGGTCGGGGGGCCACACCACAGCATCCGCTGCCTCTGTTCTTACCTTCCCTTCATAGCACTTGGCAGTTGCAAGTTGATATTTGTGTGCTCATTTGGCTAATTTTGCCTTCCCCACTAACTTTAGAACAGAGGGCAGTTCCTTGCCAATACCAGTGACACTCCACTGGGCATCGAGGAAAGGAGTGTGATGGATGCATACATGGGGGAGGATAGTTACACCAGAGCAGGGACGAGCATGGGTATCAGGAAAATCCAGGAGGAAATGCTTGTGTGGCCAGGAAGACTTGACATTGGTTATTATTCTAGGAAAAAAAGGAACAGACTGAGAAGGGAATGTTAGTTCATTAGCGACCTGCGACATGCCAGACACTTTGCTCTTTCCTTCTTATAGCAACCCTGGGACTCAGGATTGTTGCGGCTTGGAAAAGGCTGATGAGAGGTCGGATGTCTCTAAGAGAAGGCTGAGTGGTTGGCTACTCCGAGACCTCTGAGGCTGACATCAACTTTATGAATTTATCGCAGAATAAATATGGCCAGTTCCTGGCTCCTTGGGCTCCCCTTATCTCTGCTCCAGGCTAGGCATGCTCTCTCTGTTTGCACTGTCTTGCCAACTCATTTAGTTAATTAGGTTTCTGCTTACTCAATTACCATCACCCTTCACTCTTGTCTCCCTGTGATCATGATGGGCATTTGGGGTCTTCCCAAATTCTTCAGTCACCATGTCTTCAGGTCATATTTTCAGGCCATCTCTTGGTTCATGCCAATAGATGACATAGCTCATCCTTCTGCATGGATTTTACTAACCTATTACAGAAGCCATCCTCATTTCCAGGTTTCAGACCCACTCCCATGTGCTGCTGACAGGTCTTATTACTGCTTTGCTAAAGCTCAGAGAGGTTAAGTCACTGGCCCAAGTCATCAGTCAGTAGAGCCAAGATTTGATGCCAGGTCTTCTGGCTCCCAAGGCAGGGAATGGAGAGGTGGATAAAGGGCAGGTGGGCCTCAGGTCAGAGTTGTACAGCATCAGGTTCCATGGGGAGTTCTGGGGAAAGAATGTTTTATGGGCTTGTTCATAGGGTTTCCCAGGATTTGGTGGGAACAACTGCAGCCAGTTCAGCCAATAGCCACTGGGTACTTTGAGTCATCCACATGTTCTGCCAGAGCTGAGCCTCTGCTCCAGGGATCTCTCAGAACAGAGCCTACTGTGGTGTTCCCAGCAGGGAGGTGACTGGCACTACTACTTGTGGTTGGGTAGGTTGAGGCTGGCGCAGGGGGGGGTGAGAGGGGCTGAACTTACCAATCACTAATCTTTGCACCCTCATTTGGGGCTGCTGTAGTCCACAGGATGGAATACCTTCTCCTTATTGTGGGGGAAGGTTATAATTTTGTAATTTCTCTACCTGGAGGGGAAGACTTTTCCTAATTTGTACAAGTCTCTACATACTAGGAGCTCTCCAGCTGTGACTGTCTTGCTCGTTTGTATATGCCAGCTCACTTTCTGAGGTATGAGCCCACCTTCAGGTACTTGACCATGCCCCTGCAGGGGTCAACAGAAGCTTCCTGGGCATCTCTGCTGGCCCAGGAGTGTGCAGCAGAAGAGCCTAGAAGTCAGATGAGAGGGCTGTGTCCAGCAGAACATGAGCTCTGCAGACTCCACTTGTGCCCCCAGCTTTCTGGAAAGCCCTCTAGGCAGCCAGCACAAGGTCAAACACTTCTGCGCAGTGAGTCCCTGCAGGGGGATTTGTTCCGGGAAGGGAATTACATTTCAATTTGATTTAATTCAATGAGAATGACACCAAATTGATCAGCTGGTAAAATGCCATTTGATGGGCAGATCTGCTCTTTTCAAGTTAATAGGAACCACCAGAAAAATTAGACTTGCTTTTTCAGACAGAACTGGAAGTTTTACCCATTTCCTTTGCCTTTTAAAAAGGGCTCAAATTCCCCTGAAGGTGGAGAGCATTTTTCTGATAGCTCTGTTGACCTGGGCAAAGCAATTAACCACCAGGTAACCAGGGAACACAATACAAACTCTGTATCAGTATACATATTTTTAAGTAGCCACCTGTATCAGACTTTTGTATGATCTTGAGAGATTTCTCAGATTCCTTGAGCCTCAGTTCTGCCATCTGTAAACTGGGTGTGCAGTGTCCCTTGGTCCAGCTCTGGGTGACTCTCTTTGGTGTAACAATATAAATAATAACCATGGCCCCACAGTGATCACTGCCATTGTCCCAACAATCACAATCAGTACCATTACTTCTGAGCAGTTACTCTGTCCTAGGCACTATTAAAATTCCATATGTATTTTATCACATAATCCTTGTCTTAATTTGTGGGGGAAGAAGAAGCTTTCTTCCATTTTCAAGGTTCTTTCAGGCTGGTCTAATAATCAGACAGATATGAGAGAGATTAACTAAAGAAAATAACCAAGTTTAATTACATACATATGTATGGGAACCCCACATGCACGAGAGAGTCAAAGACAGAAAGTAAAAATGAGGTATGTATGACCTGCTGAGCTAAGGATGAAGTAAGGTGCCTTAGGGCCTTCAAAGAGCCATTGCGGAATGATAAGAAGAGCAGATATTCAGTAATTAGAAGTTTGCCCTGCCCTCTACATAGGTCAAGGTGATTATCTCTGATAATCTCTCTTATTATGGGCAAGGTCTCTAATTCAAAATTCTTCTAGGTAGTAAGGGGAGGGAGGGCAGAAAATTCTCTTGAGCCCACAGGGTCTTGGTTGTCTTTAACTCAAAATAATTCACATACCAGAGGCACAGCTTGGGCTGACATGTTCTGAATCCCTACAAGTTCCACCACCTACGTACTGTCATTCTTCTATTGTGCTTATTTTAAAAATGTGTATTTGTTGTGATGCCATAGATGTATTAGGAAACCATTTGAGCTTAACATTAACTTTCCATTTGCTTGTGTGTAATTTCCTGTTGGAGAAACACTAGATGAACCCCCTACTGTACCCAGCTGAAGCAAGCCATGTAGGAATAAACAGAACACACCTAGCACACATCTCAAACATCTGCTGCCTCCTCTGTTCACTGCATGTTGTGTGTGTGTCATGAGGCACACATCATGTCTGACAACCTTCCTGCCACTACTTCACCGTAACTCAGAAGCTATAATCCTTATGATGCCTGCTTCCACAAGCAAACTAAAGGTATTTTTTCAAGGTACTGTGTTATGCTCTTTGTAGTCTTTATGTATATGTTAGTCACTTAACACGTGTAAAATTGTGCTACTGTTTTCATTAGGTTTTTTTTTTTTAATGTGCCACTGATGAAGTCTTTGGGTGTTGTGATCTAACTTCGTTGTTCTATTGGCCCTGTGGCTTTGGGGGAGTGATTTATTTTATTTTTAATTAAAAAGTTTGTGATAAGATACACATAACACACAATTTGTCACCTTAACCATGCAGAAGTACTATATAGTTCACTGGTGCTAAGTGAAACCAGGAAATCTGGCTTTCCTGCTTCCTGCTGCCTGTGACCACCAGAGTCAGGGACTGAATCTTTATGGGCACTTTATTTAGATGGCCGGTGATCTGAGAAGATGGTGGGTTATGTACCCTAACAGAACATCTTAAATTCCATTGTAAACTGACCCTTATTATAAGGAGAAGAAAAGTGTAGGTAAGGAGGTTGGAATTCAGGGAAAAAGTTAATCTGGTAAAAGCTGCAGCATTCTTTCCCCTGGGGCCTGGGCAGTGGTCTTCATCTACTGTGCTCACCCTGGAGGACAATGGCTCAGACACCACCTTGATTGCCTGCAGTCCTCCTGAGGCATACGTAGAACTACGTATGGTCTCCTGGAGTCAGGGTGGGTCATACCTTCAGTCCCGGACCAATAGCTTTTACATGCATTGATTATTAAGCTTTTTAACTATGACCTAAACTAAAATTTTCCAATCCTTGAATCCCCATCATAAGCACATTCACATTGTTGTGCCATACTCACCACCATCCATGCACAGAACATTTTTCATCTTATAGAACTGAAACTCTGAACCCATTAAACACCAACTCCCTATCCCCCACCCCACCCCCAGCTCCTGGAAGCCACCATTCTAATTTCTGTCTCTATGAATGGAAGCTAAGGCATTGCAGCAAATCTGCATGTTCAACATAATCACAATAGAAGAATGACTGTATGTAGGTGGTGGAATTTACAGGTGTTCAGAACATGTCAGTCCAAAATGTGCCTCTGGCATGTGAATTGTTTTGAGTTAAAGGCAACCAAAACCCTGTGGGTTCCAGAGAAACTTCTGCCTTCCATCCCCTTACTACTTAGAAGGTAGTTTCATACTGATGGGGGACTCACATGTAAAAATTTTGGTTTCACGTAATAGCTAATAAGCTTGATAATCAATGCATGTAAAAGCTATTGTTCCAGGAACTGAAGATATGATCCACCCTGACTCCAGGAGACCATAAGCAGTTCCACCTTTGTGCCTCAGCAGGACTGCAAGGAATTCAAGAGTGTACGAGAGCCCTTGTACTCCAGGGTGAGATGTCCATTGCCCAGGCCCCAGGGGAAAGAATGCTGCAGCTTTTATCAGATTAACTTTTTTCCCTGAATTCCAACCCCCTTACCTACACTTTTCTTCTCCTTATAAAAAGGGCCATTTTAAAATGGAATTTAAGATGGTCCGTTAGGGTATAAACCCGCCATCTTCTCAGATTGCTGGCCACCCGAATAAAGCGCTCATAAAGACTGAATCCCTGTCTCTGCTTATTGGGGCTGGTAGGTGACAGGCAGCACGAATGCTGGCTTTTCTGGTTTCAGTATGAGTGGAATCACACAGTGTTTGTACTTTGGTGACTGTCTTGTTTCACTTAGCACAATGTGTTCAAGTTTTATCCATGTTGTAGTATGTGTTAGAATTTCCTTATTTTTAATTTTTATTTATTATTTTTTAAAGTTATGTCTTTTTAAAAGATTTTATTTTTTATTTTTAGAGAGAGGGGAAAGGAAGGAGAAAGAGAGGGAGGGAAACCCCAATGTGTGGTTGTCTCTCACATGCCCCCAACTGAGGACCTGGCCCGCTACCCAGGCATGTACCTTGACTGGGCATCGAACTGGTGACCCTTTGGTTCACAGGCCAACACTCAATCCACTGAGCCACACCAGCCAGCAGCCAGGGCTATTTACTATTTTTAATAGTTTATTTTTATTGCATTTTTTCATTACCATTTATCCCCATTATATCCCCTTCCACCTCCATCTACCACCCTCCCCTACTTCTTTAAAGCTGAATGATATTCCATTGCATGTATAGACCACACTTTGTTTATCCATAGTTTGTAGTGTTTTCCAAAACCACAACCAATTCTCCAGACATCAGCCAGATGTCCAGTAGCTTAGTTCATTTCCGACATTAACTACCCAGAGTTAGCTCAGACCTACTGTTTAAGGGCTCAGTCCCACCAGCAAGCCCCTACTTCAGATGCCAGTCACTAGTCCCTGGCTTCTCATACTTCTCACTGACCTGCTATAAATGGGAAGTTCCCATGACCTTCTCTTAAGGTTTGCCAAAATGGCTTAATTTTCTAGACTGGCTCACAGAACTCCAGCAGGAAGAGCCAACTGGAAGAAATGCATAGGGCAAAGTATGGGGGGTGAGGTGGGGTGGGGAGAGGGCCTGGAGCTTGTGTGCCTTCTCCAGGCAGGTCGCCCTCCCCAGCACCTCCAGGTGTTAACCAGCCTAGAAGCTCAAGTCCACTTCAAGAATATTTATAGAGCTTAATCTTCAGGTCCCCGCCCACCCCTGGAGGTTGGGAGTGGGGCTGAAAGTTCCGACTCTCTAATCGCTGGGCCTTTCTGGTAACCAGTCCCATCATGAAGGCAACCCGGGGGGTGGGGGTGGGGTGGGGGGTGGGGTGGGGTGCATTCCAAATCACCTTATTAGCATGAGGTATGATTGAAAGTGGATTATTAGAAATAACAAAAGACTCTCCTACAACTTGGGAAATTCTAAGGGTTTTGGAAACTCTGTGCCAGAAACCAGGACCAAGAATATTTTTCTATTATACTAACACACAGTGGTGGTGGTTTTTAGGCATGCAGTTGCGTTATAGTGGGAAACTGAGGCACAGAGGGTTTATGTGACTTCCCCAACAATTGTCCCAGCTAGTAAATGGGAGAGCCAGGATTCAAACCCAGGCCTTGCTGAGTCCACAACTCTGTGCCTCAAACACTGTTACCCTGCCTCCTTTTACTCATGTACTGTCACCAATCCAGATGACAATGACTGCAAGTCATTTGGTTATTAATTTCCTCTTGTTAACAGAAGCCGTAGTGTCTGAAGTCTCTGTTACACCATCTGGAATTTTTTAATAAAAACCTGAGGAATTTCCAGGGGGTTTCTGTGCATTGTGTATGTGTAATGGCAAGGGGGAAAATCACTACTTAAAGGCAGAAATGCCTGCAGTCTCTTTGACACCCCAGGTGGGGGTGAGAAGGGTTCCCGACAGAAACAAGGCTGCTCTTTTGTTTTTGAAGACACAGTAACTAGGTTTTTTGATTGTTCAAGGGAGGCTCACTTCCTACCCCTATATCACATGGTCTGGAAGGAGGGAGCTCAATCTGGAGTTAAATTGCATTACAAACAAACTAGGGGGAATCAGACAACTGTTCATTGGCAGCTCGTGAGGAAGGGAATTTTCAGGGTCTTGCAAGACTTAGGGAACAGAGGAGATGAAAGGACATATGTGGTAGAGAAATGAAGTGCCTCCAAAGAGGGCAGCCAGCTTCGGCCCCAGAAGAATGATGACTAACGACAAATTCAGTGTTGGGCTGATCGAGGAACTCTGAGATGACCATTCAGCTTTCACCATTTCCAGTCGGGTGCAATTCTGTAACCTCCCTCACCCTCAGTGAAGTCAGCTACTTGCAGTGGGCTCAGGCTAGTGATGCTTAGGGCACGGAGGTAGAGGGACTAAGTTCCTGAGGATGGTAGGGTATAGGATGGCAGGGGTGGGAAGTATGAGGTGGGAGGGGCTTAAGAACTGGCTTGAGGGCAAGAAGTGAACAGGAGAGTGGAAGCACCCCTGAAAATAGTAGGAAGTATTGGGGAGAATCCCATTCTGCCCCCAGATAGCAAGCATGGTGGCTGAGTTTATTTTTGTGGGTAATAGAGGAAAGGATGTTCCAGAAGACACCAGGTATTACCTTCTGGAGACTGGCTCCTGCATTCCGCCCTACCTGGCTGTGTACTCCACTTTGCCCCTTAAGGGTGTGTGCTTCACAATAATAAATATTGTCAGGACCACTATGAGTATCTTTTGCATAACTCCAGGGTGCCCTTTGCCCAGGCCAATGTCCTTTTCAAAGTTGTTCTCTTAGATTTGGAAAGTTAGTGTGATCACTTTACCAAAGATGGCAGTAAAGTGGTATGAGGAGGGGACCACTTTGTCTGGTGTGTCCCAAGACCTCATCTGGGCTCATGGCAGGTATATACAACTACTCTTTTTTGCTGAATGTGTGTCCTGTCCTGTATGCATACTACCTCTTTAAATCATCAACATAATGTTGATGATTATGGCCATATAAGGTTACCTGTGTCCGGCTTTTACAGAGGAGGAAGGAGAGGCTTAGAAAGACTCAAGGTCATACAGCTAGGAAGTGGCAGGGTGGGAATGTGAACCAGGATTCATCTGTTTCTCAAACTTGTGCTTGGCCTGTGAGCACCGTAGCTTCTACCTTTGTCCTTGAAGAAAACTGACGGATTCTTATGTCCATCCTTCTGTGCATAGAATTTCCCTCTGCAAGGCCAGCGGTCTTATACTCGGGGCTGCATCAGGGTCACCAGGAGGGAGATCAGTTAAAGCAGGTGGCTGGGCCCCACCCCCAGAGTCTCCCAGTGGAGTGTGAGAATTTGCATTTCTGACAAGTTCTCGGGTGACCAAGTAGCTGAGTAGCTGTTCTGAGGACTACAGTTGAGAAGCACTGTTCTAGGCTGATCTAACTCACTAGTTACTCACCAGGGCGTCGTCCCCGAGTCCCATGGTGTGCTCTGCTGTTCTTCTGCAGCCTGGGGTCCAGGCTGAGTAGGACTTGATTTGTCATTGTAGGGGAGGAAGAAACTTTCCTCCACCCTCAGGTTTCTTTTGGGCTGGTCAAATAATCAAACAGACTTGAGACAAATTAACAAAAGATTAACAACCCAATTTAATACGTACATGAGAGGGTCAGAGACCCCACATGCATGAGAAGTTTGGAGACAGAAAAGTGGGTACAAAAGTCATTCTGTGCTAGGGATGAGGTGAGGTGCCTTGGGGCCTCAGAAGGTCATTGCAGAGAGAGCACATGGTCAGTATTTGCTAGTTTACCTTGTCATATAGGTAGGTCAACGAAGGTTATCCCTGATCATCTCTTAATATGTGTGGGCATAATTCAAGTTCTTCTGGGTAGTTAAGGGAGGGGTAGGAGTTGCCTTTAGCTCAAAGTAATGTGCATACCGCAGAGGCACATCTTGGGGTGATGCGTTCTGAACCCCCACATCACCCTCCCAGCCTGGGTTCCAGATGTCTATCCTGTCATCTTGGCCGGCTCCCCAGCCCTGCCTAGGCCTGGCTGGGTCTGGTCTCAGAACTCTTTCTTTTTCTGGGTGGGAGTATCCACACCTTCCTGTGGCTCAGGCTACACATCAATGCTGCTGAGACCTGAGGGGCTTGAGTGCAGAAGTAAGCAGCGCCTGGGGACTGCAAGGGGCTGGAGGATGCTGCCTGGTCTGCTCCCTCAGAGAGCCCTGGAAGCGCTTAGAGGCCGCTCAGTAGGGGGTTGGGGTGGAGATGGCGTGCTGACTCAGGGGTTTCAACGGCCTCAGCAGCAGCTCAGTGGCTCCTTCCCTCCCCCTGCTACACACAGACAGCAATCACCTGGGAAACAAACAGGTTGGAATTCTAAGCAGAGAGAAAAACATCTTAATGTATCAAGTGTCTTTCAGGAGTGATTTAAAGGGCCCGAGAGACAGACTGTCAAATGTCGTCCCTGGGTACCCAGACCGATATGCCTGTGCTCCTGATGCCTGTCTCTTGCCTCCATGGCTAGAGGGGAAATGGAATTGTGTGATGTGTGAGTGTGTGTGTGTGCGCACAAGTGGGGAGAGCGTCCTTCAAGGATGGGGGACTCTAAAGAGCAGGTGTAGAGACCCTGCCTGTAAGGCTCTGTGGGGCAAGTGTGGGGCAGGCAGACAGGGCACTGGGGTGGGGGAGACTCTCACAACCACCCCAGGAGGTGGGGGCCGACGAGATGTGAAGACACATCGACAAAGGATGTATATCGATGGCAAACAAAACACGTGAGAAAATGCTCAACATTATTAGTCATCAGGGAAATGAGAATGAAAGCCCCAACAAGACACCACTGCACCCCCACTGGAATGGCTAACATGAAAAAAAAAAGGCCACACCAAATGTTGGCAAGGATGTTAGAGGGACTGGAAGTCTCGTATGCAGCTGGTGGAAAAGCAAAATGGTGCAACTACGGTGGAAAACAATTGTTTTGATTCTTAAAAAGTTCAGTGTGCACTTACCACGGGAATTGCAATTCCTAGGTTTTACCCAACAGAAAAGAAAACATAGAGCCACACAAAGACCTGGACACGCATGCTCCCAGCAGCTTTATTTGTAATAGCAGCTTTATTTGTAATAGCAGCTTTATTTGTAATAGCCCCAAGCTGGAAACAACCTAAATGTCGATCAACAGGTGAGATGATGAACAGCGGCACAATGGCATAGTACCGAATTTAACAGAAAGGAAAGAACTAGCGACGTGTGTGACCACATGGATATATCTCAAAACAGCTGCACTGAGCCAAAGAAGTCAGAAACAAAGCAGTACGAACGGTGTGGTTCCAGTTATAGAAAATCCTGCATCATACCAGCTAATCTCCAGTGACAGGACTCAAATCGATGGTTGCCTGGAGAGAGGAAGTGGGGACTGGGGAGCGGGGAGTGCCCGCAGTGGGGATTGCCAGGGCCACAAGAACACGTTTGAGGGGATGGAGATGTTTATTATCTCGACTGTGGTGATGGTTCCAGGGGCGCATACATACGTCCAGCTGTACCAAGTGGTGCACTTTGAACACACACAGTTTACTATGCATCAGTTCTGTGTCAACAAAGCTGTTACTAATAATAGTAACAACCCCCCCAACCCCCAGCACACCCCCACCCCTGTGCCCCGCTCCAGGCAGCAGTCTGTCTCTAGGGCTGGCACTCTCGTTTATCTCTTGTTCTGTTTTGCAGCAGGGCTGGCTGTGTGTCTGTTCTCGGAAAATGGGATGGCAGCCTTTTCTGTACTGGGTATGTTGCATCTTTAGCCCTCCCATTCGTCAGTCCTCATCGGGCAGGTCCTATTTGACTTTGACCATTTGCATGTGATATGGAGAAGTTAAGGGACATACTCAGGGTCACATGGGTGGGACAGGAGAGGAAGGTGGAGTCCACACTCTTCCCTACTCACCTGACAACAGACCCCTCAAGAACGGGGACCAAGGGAGCAAACCAGTCACTTCCAAAATCTTTGGTCCGGGTCCAAGAGCCAGGCAGTCCTGTGGATTTCCCCTTCTCCAAAGAGGTTAAACCAGACCTCTAAGAGTCCCTCCAGTTCTGGTGTCCAATGAATCTGTGAAGTGAAAACTTCCATTCCTTAAAGGGCCTGCCACTTGCATGGACTTCTTTGTCTGCATTTTAGAGACAGACCTGGTCCTGCTATTCACCCAGCCTGTGGCCTTGAGCAGTTCACCTCGCTGGGCCTCTATTTGCTCATCTGGAGAGTGGCAACAATTGTACCCAATTTTTAGGGTTTTAAAAAAGGATTCAATAAGTTAAGAGATATAAAAGGACTTTAGACACTGATGCACCCTAAGGAAAGTTTAATTGTCTAGGTATTTCATAGCTCACCACCTGCCCCAAATGGGATCTATTTTTTTAAAAAGATTTTATTTATTTATTTTTAGAGAGAGGAGAAGGGAGGGAGAAAGAGAGAGAGAAACATTAGTTGGTTGCCTCTTGTATGCACCCTGACTGGGGACTGAACCTGCAACCAGGCATGTGCCCTGACAGTGTATTGAATCGGTGACCTTTCGCTTTGTGGGATGACGCCCAACCAACTGAGCCACACTGATCAGGGAAAACGGGATTTAATTAGAAAAAATACTGTGATAAAATATAAATAATGTAAAATTTGCCATTTTAATCCTCTTTAAGTGTACAATTCAGTGGCACTGAGGACATTCACAGCGTTGTACAACCATCGCCTCTATCCATTTCCAGATGTTTTTATCATCTGAACAGAAACTAAACC
The DNA here is from genome assembly GCF_004126475.2 of Phyllostomus discolor. Classification (NCBI taxonomy): domain Eukaryota; kingdom Metazoa; phylum Chordata; class Mammalia; order Chiroptera; family Phyllostomidae; genus Phyllostomus; species Phyllostomus discolor. The sequence goes on along the minus strand of NC_040907.2, from coordinate 22,551,881 downwards.
TCATGCCCAACAAAGAGTAACTCCCCACTTCCTGCCGCCCCACCCCAGCTCCTCCATTGGGAGTAGCTGCTTTTCTACTCTGGTGTCCATTCATCTGCCTATTCAAGGCACCTCATATAGGTGGACCTGTACATATGCAAATGGAGTCTTCAAGCCCACTTTAACTCCCACCTTTTGTTTGTTTGTTTGTTTGGGTGCACAGAGATGGGAGGAGATGGAACTTTGGAGACAACCTTGTAGCTCATGGGGCCCATGGTTTCTGGAGTGGAAGACAGGGTGGCGGGGAGTCCTGTGCTGGGACAGGCCCCGGGGCTCTCCCTGAGTCTGGACTAGCATCCACTCCTGGCCAATGGCTGTGGTTGAGCAGAGACTGTTTCTGGGCCTCCTGCTCGATGGGACTCGAGGCTTCCAAATCGTGTTTAGCAGACGCCTCAGGAGCTCTGCAAATGATTGATTTGGATTTCGCTGAATGATTTTAAAAGTTATTTCAAGTTAACAAGCTGATCATGCAGACGGTGCAGCTCGTAGAATGGAAAGGGTCCTAGCATCTCTGTTTAATTAAAGAGAATCCTGAGATTGCAAAAGCCATTGGGAAACGTCTACCATTTGCAGTAACTTCGCTGTGTGATTAGAGGCTTCCTATAAACTGTGGAAATTAATTGGCCATTGAGGTGGAATGCCTGTGGCATATTGTATTTTCCAAAGATGACTATAATAACATCTCCCATCCCACATGTTCTTCTTATAGTGTGGCTGTTATGGGTTGAATTGTGTCCCCTCCCCACCAAAGTCATATGTTCAAGTCCCAACCCCCAGTACCTCAGAATGTGACCTTATTTGGAAATAGGGTCACTGCAGATATATTGGGCTGGTCAAAAAGTCCATTTAGTTTTTCCAAAGATACAGTTTTCATTTTCACCAATGACTTTATTGATTTGGATATTTTGAGTATGTCGGCTATCTCCTGCTACTGGCTTCGAGTGGATAGAGGCCAGGTGTGCTGCTAAACATCTTTCAGTGTTCCCATTGACAGCTCCACAGCAAAGAATTATTTGGCCAAAATGTCAATAATACCAAGAAACTTCGCAAACCACTTTTAACACATTTGATCAGTCACAGCACTGTCTCCATACACTGTACAAATCTTTTTATGCATTTCAGTGCATTTTTACCTTTCTTGAAATATTAAGCACAATACACTGAAAATGTTGTGTATTTCCTTCCATCTTCAATATTAAAATGGTTGCATAAAAACTCACCAATGTTGATAAGTTTTTAAAAAATGCACGCTGATGTGATAGCTGTCACAATACAATCTAACAAAATGTGCCAAATGAAGTTACAGACAACTGCTAGGGCCATCATATGGAGAAAAACTAAATGAATTTTTGGGCAACCCAATAATTAGCTAAGTTGAGGTCATACTGGAGGAGGGTGGGCCCCTAATCCAATATGACTGGTGTCCTTATAAAGGGGGAAATTCGGACACACAGGGAGAACGCCATGAGAGGATGAAGGCAGAGATCCAGGTGATGCGTCCGCAGGCCGAGGACCAGCAAAGCTTGCCACAGCCCACCGGAAGCTAGGAGGGAGGCACGGCACTGATCCTCTCCCACAGCCCCAAGGAGGCACCGACACCACAGACACCTTGATCTTGGACGCCTGGCCTCCAGAACTGTGAGACAATACAGTTCTGTTGTCTGAGCCACCCAGTCTGTCGTATTTTGTTATGGCAGCCCTACAAACAAATGCAGTGACCTGTACACCACCCTCATTTAGAGATGAGATCCATGGCCCTCCCCTCAAACTTGGGTGACTTTTGTGACTGCTTGGACAAGTGAAATGCAGCACAACGGACACCCCGTGACTCCTGAGGCCAGACCATAGCAGGTGTTACAGAGTCTGCCTGGCTGGTTGGGAGACTTGCATTTATACCAGGCAAGCAGCCTGACTGCCCAGTCTCCTGCGGCTTTGGGGTTTGGAGAAGGCCACTGGATCTCTGTGTATGGGGGTGGGGTGGGGTGGGGTATAGGAGCAGGGAAGCAGCCTGGGGCTGGTAGTAACATGGGGAACCCCGCAAGGCAAGAGCAGGCTTTTGCTCTTTGAAAGTCTTGGTGAGTCCACTTACAAATTAGACACAGTACCATTTCCAGGTGAGAGTCCCGACAGGCATCTGCCGTTAGGTGACTGGTTCTCTTTCCCTCTGGGACACCCGATACTGGCAGACAATCCAAACTGAAGAAGGGTCAGGGGATGGGAAGATCCAGATGATGTATTCTGAGAAACATCCCCAGGCTAGGTCCCCTGACACTGAGGGTTATGTGTTCCCCATGTCACAGCGCCTTCCCTGGACAGCTCTCACGTACCCTCCGAATGGCTTTTTCTTGAGTCCCTGCTCTGTGCCAACCACCTTACCCGCAACACCTCATTCAGTCTTTGCATGGCTCTGCCAACCAGCTTTTATTGTCTTTCTACTCTGTCATTCACATCTCAGCAGGGGTCAGTTAACCAAATCAGTCCTATAAGCAAATCTCTGGTAGGTAGCACCGTTAACATGCAGGTGGAAGAACAGGATTTACCAGTAACCGCTGTGGAGGCAGGCCAGCCCCTGGAAGGAAGAAGTGACTGCCGCCAGAGTTTAGGTGGGTTGTAAAACGTCGAAATCTGCTAAGCTCTGGAATGGAAATTTCTTTCAATGTAGATTAGGCCTTGATTCAGGGAGGTGGTGGCAGAGTGGTACCTGTGGTTCCCTTGGCAACTGCCTTCTGATTGGAAGGAGCCGGAGTGCAGGGAAGGGAGTCTCTGGGAAGGTCTGTGTGATGCGCCTATAAGTGGGCAGGAAACAGTGAAAAGAAGCCACCCAGTAAAGATCTGGAGGCACAGACTTTTCTTTTTACCAACCTGCTAAGATTTGGGGAGGGACTCCTGATGCCAGGGAAATAGCATGGAATGGCTGCTTCTGAGAAGCCCCTTGGTTACTGTATTTTCGTTGTATATAAAGTGCACTTTTTTGCCCAAATTTCTGAGGGAAAAATAAGCATGTGCATTATACATGGGTGGTACTGATTCCATATCTATATAAATGTTTTTAATTCTTTTATTTATGCTTATGCATTAAAAGTATAACTCTAAAAAGCAATAACAATGTCTGTATGCAAAATAATACACTGCAATGTGATAATTGGGTTTGTTTCTAAATATAAATGAATAAATAATTGGATTTAAAAACTGAAAGATTTTTTCCCCTGAAAGTTTGGGCCAAAAATGTGGGTGCGTGTTATACACGGCAAAATATGTAGCAAGAAAGTTGTTCTCTCTCCCCCGAAAGCTTAGATGTCTTCCCAGTCCTCTCCTTCTGCAGCATAATGAGCAAAGAAGTTGGCCAAAGTATCCCCAAGAGTTTCCAGACAGCCGCACATATTTAAGCAGAGAATTCTGAGCAGGAGCAGAGCCTGAGCATTTACATGAATATCTCTCTCAGGGGTGGGAAGAATGAAAGGAGACGGGGCTACAGAAATAAATACCAGGGGTGAAGACTTCATCTGAAGTCCCACCTCTGATCTAATGGTGGCAGAGAGCCTGAGAATTTGCATCAGCCCCGATTCAGACCATTCAGCCTGAGTAACAGGGGTAAGGGCAAAGGTGCATGCAGTGCTCGCTTTGTTCTGGGCTCCCTTCGAAGGTTTTCACGCGTGTGTGCTCATTTTAATCCTCAGAACAATCGTACAAGGTGAGTTCTAGCATTATCCCATTTTACAGGCGGGGAAACTGAGGCACAGAGGAAATGACCACAGGTGTACAGCTGGGATTCCAACCCAGGCTGCTTCGGAGTGGACAGCACGGGATACAGAGGAGGATCTGCTGGAGAAGCAGGACCAGGGGCAAGAGAGGAGAGACCATGGAGAGCACTAGGCCAGGGACACTTTCCTCAGCCACGTCTAAGCCTGCTTATGGATGGCCTTGATTCCAGCAGCAGCCAGAGGTGCCCCTTCCTCCTCAGGGTGCCTCCTGGCCTGTTCCAAAACAAGATGAGTGCTTTTCAAACACAGGGAGACAGTGGCACTCCCCTCCGGGAACACAGGCCTTGCTGGAAGGGCAAAAGTACAGACTCCGTGGCCTGTCATCTGAAGCCTTCCCTATCAGGCCCCTTCTACTTGCGTCATTCCTTGCTGCATTCCTGGTCTTCAAAACCCCATGTTTCCCAAGTGTTCCCCCCGCCCCCCTGCCCCCCACCCCCCACCCCAGCAGAGTTAAGCATGCTCCCCAGCTCCCGATGGTTGTTCTCACCAGGGGGAGCCACCCCTGCAGGGGATTGTCCTTACAGAGAAGCGCATCTCCTCTGGGGCTTCATCAGATAATCACAGATAAAACCGACACCAGAACGTAAAGATGCAATAACCATAAACTTCAACCATAACTTTAAAACAAAAAAACAAGTGCTGAGTTCTAGGAAACAAAGCACATGTACGTTAATGATACGGCAGACCCTCATGTCCTATAAAGTGTGGGTACCATCAAAAACTCAGCTGCACCATAAACTAGATATAAAATAAATGCACTGGGAGGCAGAATGGGGCAGAGGAAAGCCAAATCCCTCCTCTGCCACCCCTGGCTGTGTGGCTTTGGGCAAATAAACCTCTCTAAGCCTCAGTCTCCTCAGCAGTAAAGAGGAAACAATGATAACAACAGTGTCCAGGAGCTGATGGTGTCGTGAGAGTTAAATGAGACAATGTGCCTATGGCTCTAAGCAGAGTCCTTTGTCTCACCCTCCCTGACCAGCAGGAGATATTAAATAACAAGTAGCAGCAACCTCTTTTCCTTTCTGAGTTCTCTAGCTGAGAAGCTGGATCAGAGGTCACCCCCGTCTGTGTGGCATGCAAACCCTTTCCACGTTCTCTGGGATGCTCAGACTCTCTCTGTGGACTTAGAGACACAGAGCCTTTGGGGCGGGGCTCAGATGGAGGATCCTCCGGGCATGGCTCTTGGCCCACACAGGGCCTCCTGATAGGCTGGGGACTGATCAAAAATCTAAGTTCTTGGTTTTATTAGTTTTGCTTTTCTTTTTTAAAAAGACAAATGCTATGAAAAAGACTACAGACTTCTGTTTTTGTATAATGCTGAGGGTTACTTACTGAGTGAGTTATTAAAAGTTACCAAAAATCATTATTAAAAGAAATTATTGATTGACTCATTTTAAAATAAATACCCTCTTCCTCAAAACAAAAAAAAAAAAACAAAAAGATTAAGTGATGGAGCCCATTAAATGTATTGATCCTTTTATTTAAAAAAATAAAAATGAAACAATTTTATTGAGATATAATTTATACACCATATAATTTACTTAAAGTGTGCAATTCAATGGTTTTTAGTATATTCACACCTATCAAAAATCATTATTTTATTTTTCTCCAATTTTTGATAGCATAGAACTTCCCTACCCCCGTCTTCCCCCTGAAAACTGGTCACAGGTCCGGAGATAAGCTTTGGGTCTTTCACCTCCGCTAAACGTTTGTATGTTAAAGAGACGATGCCTTTTGAGATCCTTTGCCTTGGAGCTGTTTTGAAAAGCAGCCTGCATTCCCCACTTTAGCCACTAGGTGTCAGGCCGAAGGATTGGCAGTCTTGTCACTTGAGGACCTCTGCTGCATGCAAGGTCTGACACCGATGCACTGGGGACAGTGGTGAAGAATAGAAGATCAGAACTAGAAATGAGGTCTCATGGCGTGAGTAGAGCTTTGCAATTTCCTATGTTTACTTGGCCTGGGTTTGGAATATTGCTTCACATTTGCTCAGGTATTTGGCCAAAAAAAAAAAAAAAAAAAGGAATCCTTTTAAAAAAATCTTTCTCCCGACCTTTTTTCTTTATTTCAACATTTTTTAAATTTTAAACATATTTTAAAATTACATTTGACATTCAATGTTATATTAGCTTCAGATGAACAGCACAGTGGTTAGACATTTATGTATTTACCAAGTGATTCCCCGATAAGCCTAGTACCCACGTGGCACTATGCATAGTTATTAGAGAATCACCAACCACATTCCCTATGCTGTTCTTTGCATCCCCCTATTCCAACATGTTGTGAGGGCTGCTCTGTGTCAGGAACTGGGCTGGAAGTGGAGGACACAGAGATGAACAAGGCACAGCCCATCTTTTCCTTTAGGGAGCTCGTACTAGAGGGAGGAGGGGCATTACAAATAGTTCAGCATCTCACAAATGACAAACACCATGGGAGTGGGGAGCACACGATGTAGCAAGGGTCAGGGAGGGCCTGTCGTGTATAAATAATGACAAAAGCCAGCAATAACAACATTCCTGATCTGTGAGGGGGGATTTACATAATACAAATGCTTTCATAGACAGGTTTTATTTATTATTTAAATCATATTTATTGAGCACTATGCTAGACAATGAGGGTACAGCAGTGAAAAATTAATGTGGATGCTATTATTTATACTTAGCATATTCCAGACACTGTGCTTGGCTTTTTATATTCATTATCACATTCAGTTTTCCAATAAATCCTACAAGGAAGGATCTATTAGGCTCATTTTCCAGATGAAAAACACGAGGTGCAGAAAGACCTAATAACTTCCTGAAGATCTGAAAATATGAGTAAGCAGCAAGAGAAAGTAGTGGGGGTAAGATTCAGACTCATGCATGAGTGTGACTCACGCCAGAAAGTGAACCAGGTCTGACCCTCCCAAGAGCTCACACATCCAGTCACTGTGTACCGTGTCTCAGATGTTCCCGTCTCAGGTGTTGCCCTTAGGTAGCTGTTAATCTAGGGAGCACCATGCCAACATTTTATCCTTAGGCAAACCATGTGAGGCAAGAAGGAAGAGCTGTTCCTATGGCCATTTTACAGGGAGGGACACTGAAGATCAAGTGGGGAAAGCATATTCTTTCCAACAGGGGGTGTTAGAATAATGGATCATCCATAGGCAAGAAAACAAAAGCAAAAATAACCCCCCCCAAAAAACTTTGATTCATAACTCTCACCATATAGAAAATGCACTCAAGATGGATCACTGAAGTAAATGTAAAATCTCAAACTATAGAATTGCTAGCAGGAATCAGCAGAAAGTTTTTGTGACCTCAGATCAGGCAAAGATATCTAGATAAAACACCAAATGCACATCTATAAAAAACATATTAATAAGTTGGACTTCATCAAAATTAAAGCTTTGGCTCTTGAGAAGATGCTGTTAAGTCAATGAAAATACAAGTCACAGACTGGAAGACAACATTTTCACAGTATGTATCTGATAAAGGGCAAGTGTCCAGAATATATAAAGATTTCTCAAAACCCAATTGTAAGGAAACAAATAGCCCAATTAAAAATAGGGAAAAGATTTAAAAGGGCACATCACCAAAGTAGGTATATAGATAGCAAAGAAGCATATCAAAGGTGTACAACATCATTAATCATTCAAAAAATGTAAGTTAAAATACAGTGAAATATCACTCACACCTACTAGAATGGCTAAAATTAAGAAGACCCACCATACCAAGTATGGCAAGGATGTGAAGGAACTGGAACTCTCTGACACTTCTAGCAGCGATGGAAAAAGGATAAACCACTTTGGAAAGGGGTTTGGCAGTTTCTTAAAAAGTTAAACATGCCCTAGCCAGGTAGCTCAGCTGGTTAGAGAGTGTTCCCAATGCACCAGAGTTGTGGGTTCAATCCCCAGTTAGGGTACTTACAAGAATCAAATGATGAATGCATAACCCTCTCGGGTTATGTTCCATCTTGGGTGGAACAGCAGGTCGATGTGCTTTTTCTGCTCTTTCTCTGAAATCAATACATAAAAAAAATAAAAAAATAGCTAGACATGTATCTACCATATGATCTTTCATTTCATTCCTAAGTATTTACCCAAGAGGACAGTGTAGTATACGTTCCTACAAATATTTGTATATGTTTTTCTAGTTCAAAACTAGAAAAATCCAAACTGGCATAGGACAAGTAAACTGTGGTACATCCAAGCCATGGAACAATGCTAAGCAATCAAAAAGAATGAACTAGTGACACACACATTACATTGATGAATCTCAAAAATAATCTTGCTAAATGAAAGAAGTGACCCAAAACAGTATACACTGTATGATTTCATTTTTATAAATTTCTAGAAAATGTAAGCTTATCTGTGGTGACAGAAGGCAGATAAATGATTTCCTAGGAATTGAAGGAGGGGGAAGCATGAGACAGATTGCAAAGAAATTTTTGGGAGTGATGGTTATGTTCACTATCTTGGTTTTGATGATATTTTAATGAGTGTGTATACATAGGTGAAAACTTACTAAACTGTACATTTTAAATATCTCCGGCTCATTGTATGTCAATTAAACCTCAACAAAATTGCTAAGAAAGTCAACAGCCAAAAAGAAAAAAAAAACACCCAAATAATTTAATTGGAAAAAGCAAAGATTTGAATAGACATCTCAGTATAGAAGCTGTACAGATGGCATACCAACACAAGAAAAGATCCTCAACATAATTAGACATGAGGGAAATTCAAATTAAAACCAAAACGATACACCCCTACTACAATGACTAACAAAACAAAGCAGAACAAAATCTAACAACACGGAGTGCTGATGCGTCTGTGGAGCTACTGGAGTTCTCAAACATTACTTGTGGGAGTGAAAGTGGTACAGCCGCTCAGGAAAACAGTTTGGCAGGTTATTATAAAATTACATGGGCACTTACCATATGATCCAGCTATCCCATTCCTGGGTATTTAGAGAAATGAAAATTTATGTTCACACAAATATCTGCACACAAAGAACAGTTCTGTTCACAGTTGGCAATGGAATGGGAACATTCCCCCAAACCCTGTAGTGTGTGAATGGATAAAGAGACTGTAGTAATCTATGTAATAGAATACTACTCAGCAACGCAAATGAATGAACTGTCGGGTCAGGCTGTAGTATGGGTGAATCTCCAAGGCATTACACTGAGTGAAACAAGCCTTTTCTGAACAGCTATATACTGTACAGTTCTGTCTACGCACCATTCTGGAAAAACGCTAGGTGCAGAGAGTGGATCACTGGTTTGACTACAAAGCGGCAACAGGAGGGTGTTTTCTGGGGGGATGAGACTGTTTTGTGTCCCAGTTGCGGTGGAAGCTACATGAATCCATACACATGTTGAAGTCTATAGAACTATACAACAAAGTCAACTTTACTGGATTTAAGTAAAAAAAATTGATGGGGTGCAGTACTCAGCAAGAGATTTTTAGCATTAAGTACTCTTATTAGAAAAGAAGAAAGACTAAAGATTCATAAGCTAGAACTGGGTTTCTCCATCTCATCAGCTCTGACATTTTTGGCTTAGAAATTCTTTGTTGATGGGGGTGGGAGGGGGGCTCGGTGTATTGTAGGGTGTTTAGCAGCACGCCTGGCTGCTACCTACAAGATGCCAGTATCATCCTCCCCACAGCTGTGACAACCTAAAAATGTCTCCAGATACTGCTAAATGCCCCTACCATGCAAAACTGCCCCTGGTTCAGAACCCCGGAAGCAATATCCAACCTAAGGATTTAAAAACAAAAAACAAAAATTATCCAAGGAAGTGGAAGATAGGAAATATTAAAAACAAGAGCAAACATTTATGAAATGGAAATAAAATCTGTAGCAGAAAGACCCAACTCAGCCAAAAGTATTTTCTTTGAGAAAACTAATAAAATTGGAAAGTCTCCGGTGAATTGATAAAAAAAAAAGAGAAGACGGATAAAACAGTGTAAGAAATGTAAAAGGCAGCGTATTTATAGATGTTGCAGAGATTTAAAAGATGAGACGTTACGATGAACAGGCTATGTCAACACTTGGGAAAGTTAGATGAAATGAAAATGTTTCTAGAGGAATAAAAACTACAAAACTGAATCAAGAAGTATAAAACTTGAACAGTATTGTAATCATTACACACATTGAATTATTAGTTTAAAATATACCCTAAAGAAAACATCAGAACCTCTCAACTGATTTTACTGGCGAAATTTACCAAACATTCAAAAATAGGTATTTTCAATCTTATACACATTGTCCCATAATGCAGAAAAAGAAGAAACATTCTCCAACCCATTTTGTGAGGCTAGAATACGAAATACTAGCTTAAACACTAGTCTTAATACTAAACCTTGACAAAGACAATGTGAAAAATGAAAATCATAGACTAATTTCACTCAGGAACATAGGTAAAGAATTTTAAAACAAAGATCAGTAAACAAACCTTGCAGTGTAGAGAAGTAAAAATATGTCATGACCTAGTTTGCTCAGGGCATGTAAGATTGAGTAAACATTCACACATTAAAAATTAATGGGATTCTCTACATAACAAAATAAAGGAAAAAGTAATATAATTTTAGTAGGTGTGAAATTTAATAAAGTTTGACATCCACTTACGATTTTTGAAAATAATTTTGCCAGCTAGAACTAGATTGAAATGTACTACCAAACACTGCCACCAAATATCAGATTTAAAAGTAAAACATTGAAGGCATTGCCTTTAATCCGAGAAACAAGACAGGGATGTCTGCTGCTGCCTTCAGCAGCTCACCAAAGGCCCTAGCCAATAAAACATGGCAAATAAAGAGGAAATAAGAAATAAGAATTGGAGAGAAAAATCATACTGTTATTATTTTGAGGTGACATGATTATAAACATAGAGACCTCCAAAGAATATGCAGATTCATAGTTAGAATTCAAAAAAGAGTTTATCAAGGTCACTGGATGTAAAACTAATACAGAAAGTTAATTGCATTTTCTACATCAACAATGAACAGTAAAATTATACTTAAAATTAGATACCAGGATTTGTCTTGAATTTCTGGTCAGGATGGCAGTCCTCGCATTTGCCCACGACCACATCAGAATTACAACTGAACTATGGAACGACCAGCATTCAGAACCACCTGCAATCTGGCTGAAAGGAACCCTACAACTAAGGATATAAAGAAGAAGCCCCGTGGAGACTGCTCGGAGCGGTGGAGACGTGCAATGGGCCGGTCTTACCCACGTGTGGTGGATAAAGTCTGGGAGGGATATCTCAGCTGCAGAGGTTTCCTATGAGGAACGAGGGGTCTGAGCCCCACACCGGGACCCCCACCCCAGGCTTTCAGTGCCAGGAAGAGAAGTCCCGTGACTTCTGGCTGTAAACACCAGTGGAGATAGTGGCTAAAACAGAGGTTGTCAGGAGTCCCAGGTAGTTCCTCTTACAGGGGCCCACACGTGGACTTAACTGGGACTGACTCCCTCAGAGCTCCAGCGCCCAGGCTGCAGCTCGAAAGGCTCCAAAGAAACACAGAGAAGAACTGAATTGTCTGGCATCTGGGTGAGAGCTGGAGGGGCAGCTTTCTCCTGAGCACAAGTGATTAAATAACGGTATGCAGAGTTCATGGACTGGAGGACAATAGGTAAAACTGTCAGCTCTCTCAAATTGATCTATAGATTCAATGAAATTCCAGTTAAAATTTAATAGGTTTCTCTTTCAAAGATACTGCCAAGCTGATCCAAAAGTGTAAGTGGAAGAAATAAGGGCCAAAAAACCCCAAATTTCTGCCAGAGAAGAATAAGTTGGAGAGCCAATCTTATTGAATATCATTATAGCACCATAGTAATGAAGACAGTGTGGCCTTGGCTTAGGAATAGACAGATAAACCAGTGGAAGAAACTGGAACTCTCAGAACAAACACACAAATGGAGACTTCATTTATGACAGAGTTGATACTGCAGTTCAGGGAAGAAAGACTCAGTTAAAAAATTGTGCTGGGTAAATGGATTATCTGTACCAAAAAAGTTAGACCAATACCTCATGCCATATATAAAAATCAATTTCATGTTGATTACAGATTTAAATATAAAAGGCAATATTGTAATACTTTTTGATGATGATGAAAAAGATGATGATAAGGACTGGCATGTAATACCATGAGCCAAACAGTGTTCTTTATGCATATTAAGTTATTTAGTTTACAGAACAGCTATATGATGTAGGTACTAATGTCATTTCTGTTTGAAGATGATTATATTGAGGCACAGAGAGGTTAAGTAACTTGTTCAAGGTTTCATTGCTAGGATTTGAACCAAGACATTTTGACTGGGGAGTCTGTGTTCTTAAATAATGTAACCATAGTATTAGTGGCTCAGTTTCTTGGAGCAAAATCCTGAAAAACCAAAAGGTTATGGGTTCAATTCCTAGTTGGGTCATGTACCTGAATTGCAGGTTTGGTCCCCGGTGAGAGCACATATGAGAAGCAACTGATTGCTGTTTGTCTCTTACATTGATGTTTCTCTCTTTCTCTCTCTCCCTCCCTTCCCCTTTCTCAAGCACGTCCTCAAATGAGGATTAAAAAACAAAACAACTATAATCATAGGAGAAGTGTAGGAGGATATCTTTATGACCTCAGGGTAGAAAACAATTTCGTAAAACCTGAAAATGGTAACCTTAACAAAAAAATGAAATATTTGACCACCTTTAAATTAAGACCTTTGTTTCATCAAAGACACCCTAACAGAAGTAGAAAGACAAGTCACAAGTTGGAAGAAATTATTTGTAACACACAAAAGTGACAAAAAGTTAATATTGAGAATATGTAAAAAAAACCAAACTGCTGCAAATCAATCAGAGGATGACAAACAACCCAATAGAAAAATGGCAAAAGAAATCAAATAGGCACTGAATCAAAGAGAAAAACTGAATGTCCAAGATAACGATGCTTGTGAAAGAACAACAGTAAACAATGTTCAATAAACAGTAGAATGGATGAATGCTTTTTGATCCAATCCATCCACTGGAATACTATACAACCACAAAAACGGAAAACCCATCAGCATGAATGAAACTCAGGCTGATAATTCTGAGTGAAAAAGCAAGTCATAAGACATCACACAGTGAGAGAGACTATTTTCAAACTTCATTATCTGACAAAGGACCAGAATTTGGGTAGGCGGAAAGAGAATGGGCTCAAAGGGATTTCAAACTCAGTGATCATGTTTTATTTCTTAATCAGAGGGCAGGCTACATGAGTGATCCTTTTATTGTTATTCTTTATATGGTGGACATATTTTATACATTTTTTTGTGTGTCAGCTCAGTATTTAATATACCATTTTAGAAAGCCGTTGGTGTGTGTTGATGTATACGTGGTGTGTGTATTTCTGTTTGGCAATGTCTTTTTCTCTCCCGAGCCTGGCAAGCTCTTCCTGGCCACAGGGGCCTCGCATGTGCTCTTCCCTCCGCCAAGGCCTTTCTTTCCCTGGCTCTTTGTAGATTCGGCCCCACCTCAGCCCAGACACGTGAAGTGAAAGCCTCTCACATCCTCCTTACACATCCTGAAGAGATCTTGTTTGTTGACGCATGGAGCTGTTTCTCCTGACTGCAATGTGAGCTCAGGACTTTTCCTGACTCACTCATCCCAGCCCTAGATGTGGATTGACAGACTGAATAGATTTTTGTGCATATGAGTTTAGAGTTTCAAAAAAAACAAAAACAAAAACAAACCCCAAACAAACAGCTACTTGGAAGTTGACCTAAGACTGATGAATTCGGGCGCTGACTTGTCCTTTACTAGTGTCGTAGTCAGCTGGGGGTTAAACTGCTTTTAAAATCATTACAGACTTCTGACCCAGGGGTGGTTGTGTAGAATAACAGAAGGGCATGTCTTTGAAGGACACAGGTAACAGCAAAGAACAAGTTTAAAAAAGCGAAACAAACTGAAGCTAAATAGAGAACGCGTTTAAATTGGGTCTTCCCCCCTGGAGATTATTGCAATTTTAAGGGTAATGCTGCTCCAAAGAAGGTTAGCTTTACTCTCGGCCACCACGGACGTGACAGTGTGTGGGCCCATCATTAATCAGGATAAGGTATTGCGGCCTGGGTGCAGGTTTGTTTGTAAAACGGATTTCTTTGCAGGAAGCACTGACCTGTGGCCCTGTGATGTTTGCATTGTGCTTCAGAGCCGGGGATGGCTTGGCAAGGGCCCTTGTGGTTTATAACTGATTTTATTTCCTACAATTGCATTTTGAATTTTGAGGCCCAATCAGTTGGAGTTCTTTACAAGTATAATTTTGTTACCCGTGGAATGGTTTGAATTGAAGTTTTATGGAAGTAAGTTTGCATGCAGTTTGGGTTTTTAAAATTAATTCTTATTGGAAACATTTCATTATTTGGAAATGGATTTGTTTGGTGATAGCAGTCGTGAGGCTGCAACTGCTTGCTCATAAATGGGTTTATTATTGGATTTCCTTGTGCTTCGATTGATGGATGATGGCGAAGACACCTGTAGCACAATGCTCTTTTTTTTTGGCAATGATTTTGGGTGCGATTGCCATGGAATACAAAAGTGGGAGACAGAGAAGTGGAGAATTTGGTTCCTGCCTCTCAGTGTAATTGATTTGAATACATTCAGCTAGAATGTGTGCTTATGGGGAATTAAAGGATCAGCAGTTTACAAATGTTCCCATTATAATCGGATCTGAAAAGAAATGATAGAACCTGCTGAGTGATGTGAGGCGATGGGGGAGGTATCTTCTGACAGGAATCCAAATGCCTGGGGTTTTCTGTAATGTGAAATGGAGTGGGTGTGCTGGGCTGGGTGGGAAGCCACCAACCAATTCCAGGATCAAAATTGTGAAAATAATTATAATAACTGCCACTTATTGAGCATGAATGGTGTGCCAAGCACTTCACTAAGAATTTATCTGTGCTATTTCATTCACTTTCATAAGAATCTTCTGCAGCAAGTCGTGCTGGGTTGTCGATTGTCTACCTGGCACGATTACCACCTGTTGTCGGGCGTCTTTTTCTTCGCAGAGGAGAAGCTGGGACCTACGTTTCCCAGAATGCCTTTTCCCAGAAGGTTCCTGCTTCGTCAGTTGAGAGAGATGCTCCCAGGAGATGTGAAAATCAGAGAAGGGGAGGCCATTATTCTCAGGATGTAGTTGCAGGCAAGCACACAGAGAGACATGAGGTTGGATGCACCTTTTAGGTGGATGGGCTTCCTGAGATTCACCTGCTTCATCCTTGCAGCCTGAGAAGGTCAGCAGGAGCTCCCCTGGGAAAAATACCTGCTGTAGTAAAGTAGCCAGGGTTTGCCAGCCCTTCCGACAGCTGTGGAAGTTTCTAATTCCCTTCAGTAAAGCCCCTTTGACTTGGAATATATAAAGTGGCTTCTGGGTTTTTGATTGGACCCTGACTAATACATAGGTGTTATTCTTATTTCTGTTACTCAGATGAGCAAACTGAGATGTAGAGAGGTGTGTTGCTTAAGTGCACACGGAAAATGGCAGAGTGGGATTTAAACCCACGCCTGCCTGACGCATGCTTCAGGCCACCAGACTCCATAATTTCTGAACAGAACCTGGAGGTCCAGGCACTTGAAATCTACTCACAACCTCGTGCATACAAAGCTTGCTCTCTCCCAGAACCAGTGCCCCTGCCACAGATGCTCCTCTCAGAGGCAGTGTCTGCCATTAGCTGGTCCCTTTAAACTGCGTGGGAAACAGCCAGCTCTGGTGCTCATCGTTGTTGGAGACTCAGGCAGCTTCCGGGGGATTCAAGGGCTTGTGGATGAAAACAGGAAATGTATTTTCCTACCTCGTCTTCTTATATCAGTCGCCATTATAGAGGGCAGATTTTTGCATTAATGAATTTAGGGACATCTAACATTATTCATAATGAATGGCCACTTGAAGGTTACATAACAGGATATTAATGTTGGTTCCATTAGAGGAGAGGTAGTGGAGTGGGGACTAGGAAAGCTGTAATTTGTAACCTTTGTATTGCACATTTCAGTGGGTACAATGTGCATGCATTATTTTATAATTTGAAAAACATCCCATAGAAAGCCTGAATATAAAATGAAAAGGTATGTCCACTTTGATACAACAGCATGCGGCATGATGTATGTGGGGGTGACGCCAAGTGGACAGCAGACATCTATAATGACACTGTGTTTTAAGTGACGGCACAGGACTTGTATATGGTAGTAAGCAGAAGAGCAGTGGTTCTCAAAGCTTCGTTTAGTTGCATTGTGGATGCTATGTTTAATGTGCTTGTTAGATGCCCACGCGGAGCCTGGAATATGCAGTTGTATCTCTGTGAAGCTCAGAGAAGACAGTCTGCCTGGTGATAAATATACACTCAGCATACGAATAGTACCAGTCAGCCTTCATTAGGCTATGTTGCCATTGCAAATAGCTTCGACATTTCAGTGGCTGATAAACAACAGGTGTTTATGTTCCCCTCTCTTTACCTGTTATCTGCAGGTCAGACGTCATGCCTCTGCTCGGCGCGTCTCCTTCATTCTGGCAGCTGGGCTGAGGAACAGCTCCTGTCTAGGGTTTGTGTTTCTTTGGGCAGAACAATGTGATGGGGTCAGAAGCTTTGTTTGGGTGTGGCACAGGTCACTAACTGGTTGCATCAGAGCAGAGGACTGAATACTACGCACATCTTTCCCTCCAGCAGTCACACCCGCACCCTCAGGCACCACGTCCTGCAGCACAGCGGCACCTATATGTGCCCCCCAGGCTGGGCCCATCATGCCCTCCGACAAGTGGCCCTGACACGTGGCCTTTGGAGTCTGAGATGTGTTTCTCCTCCTGAGAGTGTCTTCTCGTGTGTGTGGCACATGTGACCACATGCTTCCCTCCCCAGGCCCTCCACCCCACGTGCTAGCTGGGGGATCCTTAGGCTGCTTCGACAATCCTCTCTTGGGTCCATGGAGGTCCTCTCCCACCCAGACCTTGAGCTGCCTCCCATGATCTCTAAGTGGTGCTGCAGCTGGAGGCTGTAAGATGGGGGAAGAGAAGTGAGGGGAAGAGCAGGCACCCTGATGAAGGGCATAAGGAAAACCATCTGCACCGAGTTCCCAAAA